>NC_049171.1:27807188-29179688 GCF_009769625.2 Cygnus olor
ACAAACTCTCAATTTACTCTTCGTATCCCTTCCTTTCGCTGAAGTTTTTATCCTGATTGGCAGAACAGACAAAGAATAGTCTTCAAAACCTTAAGCTGTTTCAGCAGATTTTCTTCCATGTTAGCAGGTGAAAGATACCTTCACAGCAGACAGACACTAATCAGAAAAAAAAATAAAAGAAAATAAAAGGAATTTAAATGCAATTCTATTTTTAGATCAAGGCCTAAGAGTTACTTAGATATATAGTTTCATTTTAAAAAGTCTTGGCCAATGCAGAATCACAAAAGATGGCATCAGAGCACCTCAGTTCCCACAGGTATGATTCATTGCTCTTCTCCCTCCTATGTCTGAGTAGAGCATGCATGCCTCTAATCCCAGACCAATTAGG
Source organism: Cygnus olor (assembly GCF_009769625.2). Taxonomy (NCBI): domain Eukaryota; kingdom Metazoa; phylum Chordata; class Aves; order Anseriformes; family Anatidae; genus Cygnus; species Cygnus olor. The sequence goes on from NC_049171.1 coordinate 27,807,577, forward strand.
TGAAATTCATAGAGGACAGAATATGAATTCTACAGCTTTCTTCTCTCAGAGTGAAGAGAAAGCATATTTACCTTTCACATTTGAAAAATAATTTTTAAATGAAAACATCCCAGAAAACATGGGCTCGCTAATGAAATTAGAATTTTGGCTTTTCCTCTGAAATCCTATAAAATATTCAGTGTTAGTAAGCAATCCTTTATGACACAGGATGAGTGAACTATTACTTTACAGATTTCCTTAGTCAGCAAAAAGCAAATATGGAAAAACATATGTAAACATGTAAGTCAATCTTGCAATTCTGTGAGACTTGTTATAATCATAGAATCAAAGAATCACTTAGGTTGGAAAAGACCTTGGTTTTACTGAGTGTTAAATAAGCTGTAATTTACCAAGAAATGATAGAATGTATAGAAGTGATTAAAGCCAGTTGCTTTAATGTTATTAGAAGTATAAATTAATAATTCTGACTTCTGAAATTCTTATTTTAATTTATACAGAACCTCTATGTACACATTTCCCTCTGGTGACAAGGAGATTTAAGGATGTTTTTCCTGACAAAGTGACATAGATGCTAGTTTATTGTTATTTTGGATACCTTCTTTCCTTGTGGCTGTTTGAAGTGTACAAGTACAGTAAGAAATACTGACCATCTCGCTGCATAATAAAATCCAGCAAGGTTTTGTACTTAGAGTTGCTCAATATGATTACGCTTTCAACAATACTGGTAATGTATCCAAAGAAATTTTTTCCCCTTATTAGTAGCACCTTTGGGGAGCATTAATCTCTAGAATAATTGAGAAACACTGGCTAAACTGTTAGTTTTAAATGACACATTAGTAGCTGTCATTTAAATTGATGGTTTGAGCTGTAATTGAGAGTAACGGTCAGAGGGCAACTACTCTATCATTGAAGTTTTAGTGCTTTATTAAATTACTGATCTGATGCAAATCCGCACCTGGCTGTGGTGTATAATCATAAGCTATCAGAATCTTTTTAACATGTGAGGGCAGAAATTGTGATTTTAATCCTCTCTATCATAAAGTTTTATACTCTGTTTTTTTTTTTTTGCTTCTGCTGCTGAATTCTGGATGCATGGACATGGTTGGATATGCCTTGTTTTTGTCTATCTGTCATCATCTCTGTACAATTTGCTCTATGACCTTCAATGTGGAACACCCTCAACTGCTGAGACCTTGCAAAGAGTATTCAATGATCATTTCCTACACAGAAGCTGAATAGAAAATATTCTTTACAGAAGACTTTCCAGAGTGAGGCACAAACCTCTTTGTTTTCAATGATACATTTTTTGGTACAGTATTTTGGAGTGCCAAGTATATAACTTTGAATTATTTAAATTCATTACACTCTCATAAACATTATGTAAAGTAGAGGAAAATACACTTCTTAAATTCTGCCTTGTATCCATATGCTATTAAAAATGACCATTTGTGAACAGCTCATCATATTTGGACTTTTCACTATCTATAGACATAGCATAATTCTTAAAACTGCTCTCTGTGCTAAATTGTATTTGTAGAGGTATTTATAGTGAGTATTCTGACAAAATTTGGTAATTTACCACTGCGAGTGCTGACATTGAAATGTTTTCACTAATATACTCAGGTTGACTTCAGATCTGCATTTTATAAATAGGGGGAGCTACTGAAATGACTAAGTTATTAAATTGACTGAAAATGTGGGTGCTATAATTTGTTTTTAACAGTAATGGTCTGAGTTTTATACTTATCAGTGTACAAGCAATTATTGCTAAGCAGGAATAGAAACAGTAGCATAATTTAGTTTAATATTCAGGCCTAGTTTTAACATTAAATGTTATTCATCGCCCTCATTTCAAATTTGGGTTTGTCTGAGCTATGATTCTCTTTCTAGGACATACAGATACTGCCAGATTTTCAGATCTTCCCACTAAATTTGGGAATTTTTGGAAATAGTTACTGTCACAATTAACAAGAACATGTCTAATAGAGAATATCAAATTAAATTCAGCAATGCAGTGTGGTAAAGCTTATCAGATCTGCCAATTCTGTTACTATATTTACATGGTGAGTTGTCTCTCTGCACCTGAATAAATATGTATTCTTTTCTTTCCTCCCTTTGAGTCCTTTTGTTTTCTGGAAGAAGAAAATATGCAGAAGTAAGGGAAGATTTAGGTCAATAATCTCTGAAATAAGTGGTATAACACAAGGGATAGTTTAAAGCTTTATCTTGCAAAGACTCTCAAAATTATTATTTGTATTTATATCAATGTACTAGACAGAACCATTAAACAGGACAGTTCCTATTCAATGTATTAATCGCTAGGGCAGGATCTCATACTCTGGGGCTCCAGAACTACTGTATCATGATTGCTGTACATTAATTTTTGGTAACTGTGGAATTTGAAATTATAATTAAACCTTTTTTTATGCTAAGTCTGTTAAGTAGTGCAGTAATCAAGTGTCTATCTCTGAGGGAAAATCGCATTGTTGTCATTTTCCAACATACAGCAGGTGAATACCAAAACATGGTTTTCTTCTGTCATATCAAATTAATTATTTCAGTAGGGAATGTATGCTAGACGATCAAGAGTTGTTTTATTTGTTCTGACTATAATCTTTCTTCAGTGCTACTAAGCACCAAAACTAATAGGGGGGCTAAATATGTGTGTATCCAAGATAGGCTGGGATCAATTTTATACAAACTGTCTTCATTGCTTCTTCGTCCTTCCAGAGGTTTTTGTGAAGATTGAGTTGATGTCAAAGAAGGTATAATCCTCAGAGTCTACTGAGGAGACCACAGAGTAAAGGCTTACTGAACGTGCTCAGGATGCTGAGATGTTGTGTCCCTTGGTTTTGCTTGTTTCTCACTGGCATCCATATTCACATATATTCTACTTCCAGTCATCTCAGTGATTCACATTTGTGCTGCTGGGCCACAAGTTCAGCCCCCTGCTCAGCACAGCACCTCTCTCTTTGGTTTAGCAAACGGTACTACTCTTCAAATGGCAGGTTGAACTATGTAACCTCCAGTGGTACTTTCCAACCATCACTTACTTTCTTGGGCCTGTCAAGGCAGTGAAATATTCAGTTGATTTTTTAATGAAAAGGAATGAAAATTTCTTCTCTAAAAAGATATCTGAGTCTGACATAGATTACATTTGTTTTTAATTTATAGACAAGACTCTCCAAGGCAACATGTTTTGAGTGAATAATTTGAAAATATTAGAAAATGAATATTATTTGGACCTCTTTTCTACATCCAGAATGGAAATGTGAAAAGTTAGTGAATCAAAAACTGCAGTGTATAAGTGATTTTCCTTTCTGAGCACAGTTTGAGGCATGTTGTCTGCTATTGTCAACGTTTCATAGGAATGGAAAATATGAGTATTTTGTATTTTGGAAATGCCATGGTCAGAGTTCCCTATGAATAACTGTGAAGTGTTTTTGGCTTAGTTCCTCAGTCCAGCAGGATACTAAGATGCTCTTTGAGTACTGCATTATTGTACACTATCTATTGCAGTAAAGGGACACAGTGCAGGGTCCACATTTTGCTACTTTTGTGGAGAACATTTAAACAGTAGGACTGGTGAACCGAGTATGCTCCTAGATATTCCCAAATTTTAATGAACATTTTAGGGTAGTATCATGATGTTTCTGTCCCCTCTCTCTCTGCTGAACAGATACCAATATCTCTGTTCACCCTTACTATTCAGTTTAATGCTACTAGTTTGCTAAATCGCTCTTCAGAGCTCTGGGCAGTATCTGGAACATATTAAAATCTCATCTGCATATCATAAAGAAAAATATCATAAGTTCTTTTAATATGAAGTATGCTTCAATTGTTCTCTATTAATCTGAAGTGATATTTTATAGCCAAATGATACTGTGATGGTGACTGTCAGGGAAGAATTTGAAATGAATTAATAATACATAAACATCTCCTGAAAGTTTACATATTATGTCTGGCAGCCTGGACTCTAAGCACAAGGCCTATTAGCTATTCTAGAATTAACTGTGGTAATACCAGAAGTAATATATTACATCAAGTTGAAGGAAGTGTTGGCTCAGCTGTCATTAACATGTTATCTTCTGTTCCATCATTTATATATAGTCTACTAGCATATTACATCTTGGCTTCACAAAAATAATAGAAAATTGGATACAAATGATTCTGATTTACATTCCTGCTTTTCTTTATTTTGAATATTTCTTTTGGCTTTCCAAAATAATTTCTGCAGAGGAACACAAATAGCATGTTAACATAGTCCATGCCTTGTAACCCCAAGACATCACAGAAGCTTGCATCTATTACTAGCTGTACACTCACCATTTTCTTCTGAATGTTATTTTCATAGTAGACAGACACAGAGAAAACCTATCTTGCACACTTTAATGAGACATGACAGTAGCAGTTAAGCCTGCATAGGAATAATTATCTCCACCCAGCATCACACTCAAGTTCTTCCTTTCAATTGTAGCTAAATTGATAGCCATTCTGTTCATTTGCAGCAATATAGGTCTATCTCAGCCAAGACATCTATGTAGTCAGAATGATTTGGCAATATTCCATTTCATATTTCAGTTCAGTTTAGTACTGCATGATATTCTGATTTAAAAAGAAAGAAAAAGAAAGAAAGAAAGAAAGAAAGAAAGAAAGAAAGAAAGAAAGAAAGAAAGAAAGAAAGAAAGAGAAAGAAAGAAAGGAGAAAGAAGAAAAAGAAAAAAAAAAATTGAACCATGTCATGTGCTACTGATAGAATACTGGGAGGATTGAGATTTACCTGGCAGACTGAGAAAAGAATGTAACAGGGATTTGCCCTCAAATGTTTATACTTAAGTTATACTGGAATTGATAAAAGATCCATTGCTGCCCAATAATTACAAGTCATCTGAAATAATGAAAAAATGTGAAATAACTTCTGATAAAGGAGTGGCATGAAAAGCTAGAGGAATGATAAATAATATTGGAAAAAAGAGTTGATGCACAGAGTGATATGAACTGTCTGGTTTCTAATGAAGGTGCATTTTAGGATTTTAACATTGCCATACTTGCAGTAACACATCTAGAAACAACAGTTTATAGGATATAGAGGGTGTGACCAAATAACTCTGCATGTGTTCTCACCATAAAACTTTATCAAAAACAAAAGGATAGTTACAATTATTTTGAATAAAAATAGAATACTGGGGTCCAAGAATAGAGCGTAACTGTACATATTAGTGTAGCTAATATCAGAGCCATATATATCTTGCCAAAATGGTGTCCATTTTTGAAAGGACGCTTAAAAAAAAAAAAAAAAAGTATAAATAGCAATATTTTAGAAATGATTAAATGGTTTTAAAGCATGATACTTTAAAAATTCATTTTGTCTGTGTCTGAGAAGAACTGGAGAAGGAGATGACTAGATTATACTGTGCATGTAACTTTATATAGAGAAAAGGTCAGGTTCTGAAATCTTATTATCCTGTGAGGAAAAGGCATAACAAGAACCAAATTCTACCAGCTGAAGCCACAAAGGAAAAAAAATAAAAATATAAAAAAGGGGGGGGGGGGGGGGGGAAGGAGAAATTAAGAAACATGCTTTGAATAATGAGTATGTAAAGCTTCTCATATAAAATACCAAGTGGTAAATTCTTTTGTTGTTGTTGTTGTCTTCAAATCAAAGATTTGACTTTTTAGAAAAAATGTTTTGATCAAATTAAACTCACAATGGTGAAGTGCCTATAAATCTTTCTGGGTCTACACATTATCAGTGTGAATCCACAGGAGCTGTGTAAGTAAATTTATGATAATACAGATGACTTTATCAGTGTTTAATATCATGGAGACTTACATTTCCCTCCCCTTCCCCCCATCCCCCCACCCACCCACCCCCCCAAAAAAAAGGCATAGAATGATGATAGAGACAAAACAGCTGTCAGTTCCTTGTTGCTGATGTGGCCAAGAGTCTTAGATGATAAAATACACAAGAGTATGAAGCATAACTCCATTATCTTGTTACAGTGCCAGAATAGCGTTCTGCCTATGCAAAGAGGTGAATGCAGCAATAAGTGGCCTTCCCCAAAATAAATGGAAAGAGGGCTCTGCTATATGTACTAAGGTTTCACTGATCCACGGGTTTATCATTTGTGGTTGTTAAATGTCAGTCAAGTCTGATCCATTAAAAGGTCATCAGCAATAAGATGTCCTCGGATTATCATACCTTTCCCTGTCCAAACATGCTACAAATGACTGCAGCACTCTTGGAAGCTTCCCACTGAACATATTGCTCTCTGTGTCCTGTCCTGTGTATGACATACATATTTACATAGGGATTTGGATGAATAAGCAGATGGTAAATCTCACATAGATAGATTGAAGTACTGTATTCTGCTACTGTGTCTGTCTCAGGACTGTGACTTATTTTAGTTGGGGATAATTATGCAATAGAAAGAGTGCCATATGTCTGATTACAGTATAGGAACAGTCCAGAGCAGGAAAAAAAAATGCCACCCTAAAAATCCTTCTGTTCAATTTCCATTTAATGCTATAGACAGAGAAGTTCCTTTCTGTATGACCTGAAAATACTGATGCCTGTAGCATTACTGAATTGCCAGAACTGTCCCAATCAAATACCCTACCAACAGGCTTTCTGCCTAAACTTGATTTTGAAAGTCAGGAAATCAATACTTTTGCCCAAGTCCCAAAATGCAATAAAGGTGATCATGATATACATAGAACACATCAAGACATTTTAAGGTGTTGCACCAGCAACTTTTATGAAAAACACAGTTAGCAGTGGCATTGATGTGCTCTGTACTGAGCCTGCTGATGTGACTTAACTTTGTATCAAAGAATGCAAACATTATGCCACCTGACAGGCATAACATTTTACATATGAGAGAAAGATGGCAAATTCTTCTAGCCATTTTTATTCAACGTTTCTGTATATTAATCACTGAATAATAAACAGTGAGACACAATTCCTGGAACAGAGACAGGAGTGCAGAATCCCCTTCTCTAGGCTGGTTGTCCCAGAAACAGCGGTAGATATAATAGTCTTGTCACTGAACTTTTCTCAGTTCTTTGACTCACAAATCTGTTGTTCTGTGCTGCTCAGTGGTACAATTTGAACAGGAAAGATGAAAAATAACCAGAATTTAGTATTTAGGGCTAATTCTGGGCAGATGTGAAATGCTTCATTGCCCTTAAAATGAAGAAAGGACTAAATTCATGTTTCTTTGAGTGAATACTCTTCTCCTATAGGATATTTTATAAAAGATGTATTGCACTACACAAAAGCTACATTAAACAAAACAGAACAATACAAAACAAACAAACAAAAAAAGCCTATTGAACCCTGTCTTGCTATGTCTCAATTTTTGTGAATGAGAATCTTCAGATCTAAGATATAGTGGCAAAATCAAAAGAAAAAAAAATATTTTTTTTTTTTTTTTTAGAAAAACCTACATCTTTTCCCTACATGCTAGAAGAAACTGAGGGGAAAGAAATTTTTCATACCTCTTCCCAAAATATCTTTCTTACTTCTTTCCATTGTTACAGTTTTGTTTGTTTGTTTGTTTGTTTTTATGCATTGTTCAGTGAAAATGAAGTCATAGATGTGCATCACTGAGAACAGATCCATCATGAGATAAAATCTAGGTATGGTGTGACAAGCTGGTTATGGTCCATAGCAAAAGGCAGCTAAACTAGATGACAAATTCCAATTCTACTGTGGATTTTGCTGGTCCTAGTGTTTTCTGTGCTCCTCTAAGAGATTTGCTGAGCTCATGATCAGAAATGTACTTGACTGTTTAGTTACTGTGCTCTGTTTCTACTGAGGTTTTGATTGTGGTGCATCTTTTCCCTGTGTTGTTCAGCTACTCTGGAAACCCACAATTCAGAATATATCTAGACTTTTCTTCCTATTCCCAGTTCATATTCAGGTTGCTCATAGATGACTGAATTATCAATGTATTTTTATTAACAGTGTGTCGCCTTTATTTGGACTCGTACCTTTACAAGTGGTTTCATGGTACCTCTCCATAGCTACATTAGTATTACTTTTTATGTACTTATTAGCATCTTACAGTTAAGGAATCCCTTTACTCAGCTGTGCTTATAGCATGCACCTTTTACAAAGTATGTGTTGCTGGAAAAAAGTTTCAGTACAGCAGAGTGTTTAACATGACACTACAAATTTTGCAAATTTCACCTCCAGTTATCTTCGCTTACTATGTTCTGTGTGCCTCACTCTATGTTCGTGGTTCCATGATGTAAAGTGAAAGGTCTGTGCAAGAACCATACATCACATTACATATCACTTAATGAGGGAATGATTATCATCAAAGAACTACCTGCAAAACTCAATTACAATGTTAACTTGTTGCCTAAAAATCTATGCCTTACAGATTTGGCTGCACTATTCTGAAGTATGTTATTTACAAAATTTAAAGAAAAATAAAATCGTGAGTGCAGAAAACAACTAAATGTGCATTTCTCAAAAGATGAGCAGGTGTGATAATTTGTCATGCTGCAGAACATGCCAAAGGCCTTAAAACCATCACTGAACTTTGGTTTAAAGAGAATCTCCTTTGCTGATGGAACTTGAATTTCTAGACTTCAGTGCAACTCACCTCATTTCTATTCCATTTTGGTCCCATAAGAACGATCTAAATATGGAATATGAAATTCCTGAAATATGGAAGAAAATCTATAAAGAAAAAAAAATCTATAAAGCACATGAAAATCTATAAAGCACATGAAAGCAGAAGCAGAGCAGAAGCTCCACTTATTTCATTCCCAACTTTCTTATTCTTGAACTTTGTTCTAATCATGTTAGTATCAGTTTATTATTTTTACTGATAATAGTCTTATTAATCTAATTACTGATTATTAGTAATTAGCTACCGATTTTGTGTATTAGCAAAAATAATGCTGATTTGTAGCGCTGATACAATGATAAATGTAATAAAACATAACAAATGCACTTTTCTATCATATATATATGTATATACATGGATAGTGTTCATTATCAGGCTTACTTTTACTATTTCAGCATATTTTTGTATGAGTCATTCTTTCATTCCTTTGAACTCAAAAAGGCAATTATTTTAGGAGACATAAGAAGTAGACCTCATAGGTAATTCTTTCCTTATCCTTATATAATGTCAGGCAGATTGAATTCAGAACCATTGATTGTCCAGAAAATGCTGCATGAAATCTGAAAGGTGCTATATCAGTAAGAGAATAAGTAGGTAGAGAAAACGTAAATATGTGAGACTATGGAGACCTTTTAGCCAGCTGAAGAGAGTATTGCAGGCAGTAGAAGCATGCTAAGTGAGATAACTGGCATTACTTACCTTGAACTCAGAAATAATCACCATAAAATAGAATAACAAGAAGTAGATTATAAGCATTTCCAGCACAGTAATGTTACTAAGATTAAACTAGCAACAAGCATTGTGTAACACAGCTAAATATAAAAGCCTAAATAGATAAACAACACATAACCAAAAACGGATAAACAAGGACTTTTGTCTTCATTGCACGATGCAGCAAAGGGAACATCAAAACATGTTCAAGTAGTAAAATCAGCAAGATAAAAAAAAAAAAAAAAAAAAAAAAAAAAACGTAGAGCATGCAGGAAAGAGGTCTGTTAAAGTCAGAATACTCTTGCAGAATAAATGGGAAATAAACCAAAATGAAGTACCTATTTGAAAAATACAGCAAACTTTGGTGGAAGCAGTTGAGATCCTCCCATATTCTTTGGGGAAAGGCTTAAAGCACCAAAAATGAAAGAGCTTAAACTGTTAGAAAGAAGTCACATATTTCAGGGATGACCTCCCTCACTGAAGAGCACTCCAGCCTGGCCACTCCAGACTTGAGGACTAGGGCTATTAGGTGCTGTGGCCTTCGGTGTCAGCTACTGCATGAGCACTGATTGCTGCTCTGCATGCAGGTCTGAATGCACAGCACCATTACTGCACACTGATCGTGAGTTTAAAAATCTTAAAGTTTAAATATAAATCTTAAAGTTTAAAGGTTTTTAAACCATAAGGTTTAAAGGTTTTTAAACCATAAATCTTAAAGTTTAAAAGATCGTGAGTAAAAAAAAAGGAACACTTATGACACAACAATGGCAATGGCAATGGGTAAAATCAGGGTTCAACTTCAGTCCAAACTGAAGAAGAAATACTGCCTTTCTGCCACTAGAATCTGAAGAAAAATAAATAAATAGAGACAGATGAAGAAAACTTTTTATCTCCCTTCTGAGTGTCTAGGTCCAGTACAGCCCATACAACAGACATGAGTTTGTTCACCAGCAGATCCCAGAAGAGTATTGGGTCAAGGATCATAGATCTGTCTGGGGATGTAGTCTAGGAGAAAACAAAAAACTCATTTTGGACATAACACTAGAAATTGTACGGTGAGCTTCTATGTTAAATATTTCAGATGAACTATATGATTTCATCAGGGCACGAATGATGAGTACATGTTTAGTGATGTTCAAGCTCTAAACAAAACTGTGGAAATTGCTGACAGCATTTATGACTTTCTAGCAACTATCTTATCATTAAAAAAAAAAAAAATGCTTTTTCCCATGGTGGGTTAACCTTGGCTGGCTGCCAGATGCCCACCACACTGCTCTCCTCAACAGGACAAGGGAGAAAATGCGATGAAAAAGCACATGCATCGAGATAGAGACAGGAGGCTCACTTGCCAATATGTAAGGGGCAAAACAGACTCAACTTGAGGAAAAATGATTTATTGCCAATTAAAATTGAAACAAACAAACAAAAAAAAAAAAAAAAGACAAAAATCAAAACAGTGACTCCTCTCCATTCTCCCAAGCCTAGCTGCACTTCTTCAATCCTAACTCCTGAGCAGCACAGGAAGGGCAGAATATGGGCAGCATACAGCAGTTCCTCACTGCTGCTCCTTTCCTCTCATGCTTTCCCCTTGCCCCAGTGTGAATTCTCCATGGATGCAGTTCCTTCAGGAGATATCCACCTGCCCTGGTGTTGGGTCCTTGTTTGGGCTGCAGTGTGTATATCTGCTGCACCATGGTCCTCTCCATGGGTTGCAGAACAGTCTCTACTCTGGTGCCTGGAGCACTTCCTCTCTTCCTTCTTCTGTCATCTTTTTCACTCTTTTTGTCCCCTCCTCCTCTGTCTGTCAGGCATTTTCTCCCCTTTTTTAAAAAGAACTTCCCCAGAGGTGCCGCCATCTTGGCTGCTAGGCCCAGCTGTGCCCTGTGGTGGGGCCGTTGGAGACAGCTGAAGCAAGCTGTGTCCAGCACGGCAGTCCCGGTCTCTCCTCACAGAGGCCACCCTGCAGACCCCTCCCTGCTGACAAATCCTGGACACCTGAACCTCATACAACCCTTCAATCCTCTACAGACCCCATCTGAAGCTTACTGTGCAATAGAACAACCATAATTCATTCAGATGGTGTTTCAGTCACATGCTATAAAATTCACCCAGATAAGCTAACCTGTTTCCTTACATCTTTTGTTTTGTTTTGTTTTCCTTTTCTTAAATATGGTAAGTGTTTGAAGTCATTCCATAAAGAAAGACTAAATGCATTTCTGTTTCTGATATCTTATTTAGACACAAATAAACGTACAGAAAACATTATCATATTAGTTTGCGATGTTGAAGAATAGCTACCAAACAGAAAAGAGCCTGTAGTCCCTTAGAAGCTGAACCAGCAAAAGCTATTATCAATAAATACTAAACTGACAACCAGTTCTGCAAGTAAGGGTTGAGCAGTCTGCATTATGTGCATGAGGTGCTGTGAAGTTGTTTTTTCTGAGGAAATTCACATATTCTATCATAGCTAAAGGTTTAACCACAGATCTGAATCAGAGGGTATGGATCATATCACCATGCTTAACAGGCAGACAGAGGTCACCTATTGCTTCCTTGTCGGGCTCATTGGTTGGCTTAGAGGGGCTCTATCAGCTTCTAAATCCTTTGTGTTAAGAATAACATTTTGGCCCTTATCGTAATGGATATGTTATCATGCTTCAGTACAGCTTTACAGAACGTGACTGGGTTGTTACGGGGTTATTACCAGGGATACAAGCTACTCCTAAGGTGGATCTTCAGCCTGAATCCATAGCACAGCATTTCCAAAATCCACGTTTTTATCTCCGAGTTTTGAAAGTTAAATAAGATGCATCTGCTAGAGCTGGAGTGAAATTTTTCATTCTCTAGAAACAATAATCTTTATACCCACAAAGTGCATTGTTACTTTACATAAATATTAAATATACATATATATGGCGCATACTTGTTGCAGTGGTTGTTGAAATAATTGAATATCTAGACAAACATACTGTTCACAGTGGAGGTCTTTAGTGGAAGGAGATATTCATGATATGGTTTAGAGAGAAATAAAGCTGCAGAACAGCATTCTTCATTCACAAATGCTAGCAAATGGACCTTTAATTAGACAAATTCTGAAACACCTGTGACGTGGACAAGCCCCACCACCTTTTATAAAGTTGCCATGTAATCCAAAAGGATGGGGATTTAGCATGAAAATCTAGTAGTGTCTCCAGGATCTGTGTGATTTATTTAGATTTGTATAAAAACTAAAAATGAGCTCACCAGAAGCTTTAAGTGCCCTTGACAAAATAAATCCTAAGGACAGCAATCTGAAATAGCCCTCAGTAAATTGCCCTCTTTTTCAAACAGCTTCATATATGATTAGTATAATTACAGATCTGTTCCTTCCATTGCAAATATTGTGAAAGATAAATCTTTCAACAGTAATGCTAGCTGGCAGAGTGATACAGTAAGAATATAGTATTTGTAACTCCATAGTTCTGCAGTACCATTTCAATAATTCTCTGGATGTCAAATCCCTCTCCCTGCTTTCTTTGTGTAAGGCTACTGTTCTCAATGTAATTGGAGCAAGGAATGGATGGGTTCAGATCTTGCATCACCATCCCATTTTATTTGTAAGATACAATGATTTTTCTGGCTATCATGTGGACCAGATATTTGCCTTGAAGATTCTTTTCCTCCTCAGGTGGATACCTGTGGTAAACATGCATGGTAAACATTTTGCAGCATTGCTTTGTCCCTGAAAGTGGCAAAATGGCATGCAAACAGTGATGTGAAGGACAGATGCAGTCAAACTGTGAATGGAGTGGTGGTGGAGCTGTAGGATTGCTACCCACCTAGGGGTGACTAAGAGCACATATCCCTCCCCAGCCAGTGTCAAAAGGAGAGCTAGAATTCTCTCAGCTCCTTCTCACTCTGTTACCTCATCACCTCAGTATCTTATAATTTGTTCTGAATATTAAGAAAACAAAGACTGTACTAAACATTTTTATTGCTCCTGTTGGTTACAGACTTCCAGGTGTATATTTCTACCTCACATGGTTAAGAATCTGATACAAAAAGGTGTTTTGTTTTGTTTTGTATTTGTTTTTGCCCTAACATTAGAAGCTTTTAAATAATCTGTCAAAATATAGTCTTTTGTGCTGCTGATGCTTCTTTATCCAGAAGCAAGGTCTGCTTATGCCTTTGCTTCTGAGCACAAACAAATCAATCTGTCTCTCACAAGAGTACAGAGAAGCCTGCAAATTATCCCTTGTGAAAGAAACGTAAAAATAAGAGACAAGTGAAATAACCTAATAAAACATGAACTGATATGAAAAAAATAATATTTTCCCTTGATACTGGAGCTATCAGCAGGAAAATGGGAACTTTAATGAATTTTGTTCAGACCCAAATGGAGGATGTCAGTGATGGAAAAGCAAACAAATTTTTGTTTATATTTTTCACCATGGAATAGTAGTATTGACTCAAGATGAGCAAGAAGATACTATAAATATATGTTTTTGAGAAATGTTAGGATCCTGTCATCAAAGTGTGGTGTGCTACAACTTGATTCTTGCATGCCTCTTCTATTATAATTTATTCAGACAGCAAAGCTGGAAGTTTCCAGGTCTTACCTAAGCTCAAATCTTACTTTTTTCCTAGATCAAAAAATTAAATGAGTCACTGGGGTATGCCTGCAATACAGACCACAATAGGCATGCCCATTCTAGCTTTAAGTTAGCTCAGATGTAGTCTTACTGCAGCAGGGTGGCAAAATACAGCTTCCAGATGTGCCTGTGTAACACTTGCCTTGATTCTAGTTCTTGAGTTAACTTGCTTAGAGCTAAGCTGGGTATCCCTGTCCAGCACTGCCTATCTGAAATGCCAACACCTTAGTATCAACCTTGTGAAGACAATGACTGCTGCTAGCCCACAGAGGAAATAGGTCATTTCTGCCCCATCCAGAGTTCTGCCAGACAAATCACTGAAACAGTCAATAGTTCAGCTTGAAAACTTAAATAGATGAATTGTAGCACCTTATAACACCCATTGCTCTCTCCAACTAAACATGAAATGAAATAAGGAAAATAAAAATCATCTTCTGATGACAAATACCAAGATATCACCAGTGGTGCTGTTACAAGGAGGTGGTCCGTGATTTTTATATTTTGTGATATTAAGAGATGTTTTGCCTGGTCAGTGAATACTTATAGGAAAACCACATGACAAAGGAAGAAAAGAAGAAAGGAAGATGGAAGGAAGGAAGGAAGGAAGGAAGGAAGGAAGGAAGGAAGGAAGGAAGGAAGGATGGAAGGAAGGAAGGAAGGAAAGAAAGAGAAAGAAAAAGAAAGAAAGAGAAAAAGAAAGAAAGAAAGAAAGAAAGAAAGAAAGAAAGAAAAAGAAAGAAAGAAAGAAAGAAAGAAAGAAAGAAAGAAAGAAAGAAAGAAAGAAAGAAAGAAAGAAAGAAAAGAAAGAAAGGAAGAAAGAAAGAAAGAAAGAAAGAAGGAAAGAAAGAAAGAAAAAGAAAGAAAGAGAAAGAAAGAAAAAGAAAAAGTTAAATTTGAGTAGGGACTATGAGACTCTCTTTATCTTTGTGGTAGCATAGCAATGGTCATTAATCATATTTTAATTAAACATTTCTGTGATATAAATCTGGCTTATTAAATCATACACAGATCAGTTAACTGAGTGTTCAATATCACTGTGTGACTAATATGGCTGAATATGATGCAAAGAAGTCAAATAATACTTTCATAATTAAAAAAAAAAAACTTATTTTTCTTCTAGAAAGAAAAAGAAGCATTTTATCAATTTGCTACTCAAATTTTGAATATATTAAATCTATTTATCATTTTAAATAATTACTTGTGTAGTCATATGGTAATTATTTCTTGTGTTTGTGCAGGCAATCATATATAAAATAGGCTCATATTTTAAAGTGTTATGTGCTGTGGTTGACTGTTGAAGATTTTAAAGCATTCTGCAGTGGTGAAATGTGGTTATATCCAACATGGATTTTGGCCCAAAACACCCCCTAATCAGTAGAAATTGCACTAGATTTTACTAGGTCTATAGTGTGAAGCAGTGGCTAAGAAAGAAAATGTGATACTTAAATAAATAAAAAGAAGAACAAGAAATGGAATTACAGAACCATTTCTGATTGTCTGTGATATTAGTAAGACCTATACTGTGTTCCATTTTATGAACTTGTCTAAAAGCAATGTTGACATATTGGAAAGGGCTTAAAAAAGAGCTATAAGAATGACAGAAGTTGTGGGGGAAAAACAAAACAAAACAAAACAAGCCTTTACAATGAGATACTAAACGGACTGAATCGATTTAGCTTAACAAAATGAAGGTTAAGAAATGACCTGATCATGGCCTAGAAATACTTTCAAAGAACAGATACTTTCAGCACTTGAGGGAAGGTTAGTCTATCAAAGGCATTAGAGATCTACAGCCTGAATGTGGAGTATAGGCCAATTAAGACTAGAAATGAAACATGATTTTTTTTACAGTGAGTCATCACTAAAAAACAGAACAAGTTATGTAGATACTTGAAAAGTGTTTAAATGAAAGTTAGATGCCTTTCTAAAAGGTAAGCCCTAGCTGAATCAGAAATACTGGTCTTCATGTGCTATTCAGATAAACCAGATACATTAGCATCTAGGTCTCTTAAAAACAGTGTTTAGCCAGCTCTGCTTCTCTTTCTGTGATAAGACTCTGAAATCTGCACATACACTACATACTAGCACGGCTTTCTTGGACTACAAATCAAGCTTGTTGGCTTAATGGACCAGGGTCTTTAGATCGCTTCTGGGAGTGGATTCACCCCTTCATTGCTGCTGCAGCATCTGATTCCACAGTCAAATAGACAAGAGAGAAAAATGTTGATTGCCATCAGTGAGAAAGGTTGATGAGCTAGGCTTTAGAACTCAGAATATACCCTGTGAAATTGTCATATGGCATGTGGGAGGCCGTTACACTCTTCTCTTGGGCCTGTCCTGATTAAATACTCTCAGAATAAACATCCTCAGTCTCATGTAGGTGATGGCAGTAAGCTGAAAGTGGGGGACATCTCAGTGGTGATCAAGTCTGATGTAGAAATGACGGAGCCTTCTGATGAGTGAGACAGAGAGAAATTGTTCTGTCCTAAACTCCACAAAAATGGAATTGTACAAAAATGGTGGCAGGTGGGAATGATGGAGTCAACCAAGCTGGACATAATTGAATCAATTTTCAAGGAACTGGGTAAGATACAGTGGTACTAACCAAATGCCGGCATTGAGAATAGCCTATTAATTCCTTGGTAGTCTGAACATGGAATAAGACTTAATTCTTATTTATACATATGTCCCTGTGGATTCCTCGGATAAAGAAAGAAGTCTTAGCTTGAGATAATTCCTGGTTTAAGACTCCTTTTACACTAGTGAAAAGGAGTGTAAGAGCATTCGTGTAAAAGAGAATCTGACTCTTTTGTTGGAAGCTGTAACTTTAAATTCATTCTACTGTAATGCTCTTTTTATAGTATTGCTAAAGCCAGTTTCCCTTTTAGAACAGCACATTCCATAAATCTTCCTAAAGAGGATTTTTAGCTTTAATTTCCCATGAGCTGTATACCATTAGAGACAACACACATTTATGCTGTATCTAAAATCTGGGACCTAGGCATACTTTTAGGTGCAGCTCACCTCCATCTCGGAATAAAACCCATGCATGCACCATCAGTCTCCACATCCCCTGTCTTGTACCTGGGTTTCTAGTGGAAAGAGGTCCTGTGCATAAGGACCAGGAGGAAGCTGCAGGCCACTCTCGTCAGCCCCTGATCTGGAGAGCCAAGGAACCAAGGCCAATTTAGGCTGCCCTGTAACACATACTCATGGAATAATCAAAGTATTGTATGTGCTTCCAGCACAGAGAAGAAAGCCTACCTTTCTTGCTGCTGAATATGACTCTGGAAAGGTGTCTGCTTGGTATTTATACCTCATGATGCTTTTCAGAAACTCAGGAAGAAACATCAGTTTGAATCTGCTATAAGAATACCCCGTTTCAGAGCTACCGTGTTCACTGGACAAGCTGATCTGTGCACTCTACTGAAAACAGACGTGCACTACATAATCCTGTATCTAAAAAGCAATTACTGAAACAATGCAAAAGCCCAGCCCTAATTTTTCAAATGTGTTTTCTGGGAGAACCTAGCAATCTATTTAACTTTCCTGTTGGGAATGTAGAGACAGCAGAGATCATAGAATCATAGAATGGCCTGGGTTGGAAGAGACCTCAAAGATCAAGTTCCAACATGACTGCCATGGTCAGGAATGCCACCCATAAGATCAGGTCGCCCACGGCCTCATCTAACCTGGTCTTGAACACCTCCAGCGATGGGGCATCCACAACCTCTCTGGGCAACTTGTTCCAGTGCCTCACCACCGTCTGAGTGAAAAATTTCCTCCTAACCTCTAATCTAAATCTCCCCTCTTTTAGAACCATTCCCCCTTGTCCTGTCAATATCTGATTGAGCAGAGTTGCTCTCCATCTTTTTTATAAGCCCCCTTCAAGTACTGAAAGGTTACAATGAGGTCACCCCAGAGCCTTCTCTTCTGTAGGCAGCCCCAGCTCTCTCAGCCTTTCCTCATAGGAGAGGTGCAAAAAGATTCCATTCTTTTTCTCATTGCTTGTTGGGGTTTTGTTGATGTTGCTTGTTTGCAAATTTTACTTTCACTGTAAATAGTAAATGACATCTTACAGGGGAACATGAAAAAAATATTTTTTTATTTAAACACGCATTTTGCAAATGTCTTAGGAATATCCAAATGTAAAATAATCTACATTATTAACTACAATTACATATAATTATTGACTAAGTAAGTCACTTTGTTGTGAACCAATTTAAAGATGAGACTTTGTTTTGTTTTATAGAGCATCATATCTTTCATTTCTGGAAGAACATGAAATATTAAAACAACTTACTTAGTAGCCTTTGTTCTGTAAGGTACTTCCAAATGTAGGGAAGTTGACAAGATATCACTGTCCCACATTTTTAGACGGTAACTATTTATTTGTCTGAGGGACAGAGACAAAAAGAAGATTGAGGATAATTAGGCCTTATTTCTTGACTAAAGATTGCAGAAAGTGTGGGAGATTTCTTGAAAAATGTCACCCACCATACTGATAATTTAAAGGTTATCACAACTCTCTCCCACCCTGCCCCAAATGCCCTCCCCCAGCACACACCCCCCAGGGTCACAATAGACTTTTATTTTATTTTTTATGGTTACCTTGGTAGCACTGAGTTTCTAGCTGGTCTTCTTTCTTCTGAGCTGCACTATGTCTCTTGTACTTTTTTCAGCCAGAGACAGATGAACTGGGCAACTTGAAAAGTCAGATACCACCCCAATGCATATTTATTACAACAGTGTAAAATTGCTCCACATATCAAGGTTAGTTCCCAGTATAGTTTGGGCAAAGTAACTCACTTGAGTAACAATAGAATAGGATTTCTGCGATGGCTGCTTTCATGACAGAGGAATGTTGTCAGTAGTGATGCTGTAGTGATTTGTTTCAAAATCAATCCCACATCTCTCTTTTACATACGTCTTCCTTTTTACTTCACTTTACTGGTTTCTATCTCACTAATTCTAACTTGTGGTTTTCTTTTCACATCTTTTCTACTCCAATTTCATTTATATGTATAATTCTTCTTTTTCCCATATATATATATATATATTATTTTTTTTTCCTGCTTTTCTTTTCTCTCATCTCCTGTCCTACTGGTGGTCTCCTGTGGAGTTAGCTGGTTCTTTTTCTTCTTACAGTTCAGCCTGTAAACATATTTAAGCTCCTCTGATATTGCACACTAGTACAAATTATTTACATTTTATGTCATCAGTGGGTGAAATTAATTACCTGAGAAATTATCTTGATATTATTAAAGTTATTTCTACATACAGCAGCAAGCAGACTGTCTTAGTGTTTTAAATGTCATAGATACTTTCACCCTGGAGGATAACAAAGTATAGAACCACTATTCAAAAACACAAGGGAGAAAATACAGGTTGTATAATGAAGTTATTTTCTTTAATAAACAAGATAAAGGCACATGTGCCTCTTGAGTTAATTCCCACTAGTACAAACATGAGCAAAGCAGAAAAAATCTTGACTTGTTATGGTTCTTTCCTTTTCTTCCTTCAGGCTATTATTTCAACAAATTGTTTTTAAGGGGAAGGAGTGTGGATTTTAACATGAAGTATGGTAAAATCTGGAGTATGTGAATTAGGTTGAAAAGTATATCTCTTTAAATTTCAGATAAACACAGGAGGAGTGATTCACGTTTTCTAATATCCTTCATCATACAGTTGAGGGGTTACTGTGTCTTGAAATGAGACATTCCAGATCTTTCAACAGAGAAGCAAAGAGAGCTGCTCCCTTAGCTTAAAGCCTGATGTAACTCTACTGTGCTTGTTACTAGCGCACCACTGAAAAAAAAAATGCAGAAGAAAATATTTTCTGTGTGCATCACCTAGAGAGAACAGAATATATACTTCCCCCCCCCCCCTTTTTTTTTTTGTTTGTTTGTTTGTTTTTGGAGAACACCATGTATACCAGTGTCAGTATGAAAATAATAGCTTAGTGGATATCTGCATTATAGATTCATACCGTTTCTATTGAAAGCAGTGTTTAAGAAAAGCTCTTATGACTTTAGAGCACTTCATGCCTCACAGTATCAGCGAGACTGAAGCTACTGGTACGAGAACAGTACTACATTTTGTGCAGACTGCTGTGGTATATTCAATGCCATCAGTGACAGGGACAACATTATCAGGTCTTCCCCACAGGCTGCTCTACTTTTCTTATTACAGAACTGTCTTGTATAAAAGCTGTTGGTTCTAGGGACCTGGGTAAAGCTCATGCTGTACCCCACAGAGACATCCCCTGTGGTTTTCACATCCTTTACATTGATTGTCAAATGTGTTTTTATAGAAACATTCAGACTGCAAAGATAATTTTTAAACATGTTAAGATTTAAGAGGCTTTGGAAAAGACCCTTAAGATCATCAAATCCAACCATCAAACAAGTCCACCACTAAACCATGTCCCTAAGTGCAACACTACACGTCTCTTAAATATCTCTAGGGATGGGGACTCCACCACTTCCATAGGAAGACTGTTCCAATACCTAACCACCCTTTCTGTGAAGAAATTCTTCCTGACATCTAATCTAAACCTCCCCTGGCACTACTTGAGGCCATTTCTTCACATTCCAAACTGATGTTCCAGCCTGCTAGGCTAGCACAAAGGAACATATGATATTTCAGCCATTTAAGAACAAATACATTAGTAAAAAATATGAGCAGGCTTGAAAAATCAGCAGAGAACAAATATTCACAGTAATTCTCACTGTAGTGGTAGGTTTCATACACACTGGGTGTTTTTCACTTCCTTTCCTTTGGACGGGTAGCATGAACAGCTCACAGGTGTAATGACCCTGACTGTCAGACAGTTTCTGATTTCTGACTTTTCAGTGTCAGAAAACAGTGAACTTTGTTTCCACAATTTTCTACTACAATTTTCTATAGAAAGATTTTTAGGGGATGGACAAATAGAAAAAAAAAAAAAAAAGATATCAAACACTAATGCATAAGAAGTCAGAAAACATTAACATTTTCAGTTCTGTTTTTGGTGTATGTGCAAGTCTTATCTTTCACGGCATCAATATAGTCTAGCTCAGATAAATTGCACATAGAATGTGTCAGACAAGAGACTTGTGGATGTCCAGAAAGGGTTTTCAAAATATATGCATACATGTATATATATAAAATATACAATAAATCATATTTAAGAGATGGTACATTAACTTGACAACCTCTATTTTTTGTATTGTTAATGACCCAATTCTTTGTTGTTGAAACAGAGATAATGCTGGTCTTTTCTTTCTTTCTTCTTTTTTTCTTCTTTTCTTTTTTCTTTTTTCTTTTTTTTTTCTATGCCATGTAATAAGGAAAGACTAAGAAATTCCAATAAAGATTTTGGAGAAGTTGAAACAATTATTTTTTTAATAGAATAGCTGGATATATTATGTATCATTTATATATTTTGTTGTTGTTGTTGTAAGACTGTAGAAAAATTAGTTATAAGAGTTAAAAATAAAAGTAAATATGATTAAAATGAAGCTATATTATGACAGCATATCAGGCATAGTGGTTGATGCAAGAAAGGTGATAAAAAAAAATAAAAAAAAAAAAAAGCTGTGGCTTGAAGATTCAGACTTTGGAGCCATTAATTAAAGAAAAGTTGGGAAAAACAGCATTCTGATAACTATAGAGAAGTCTCCTGTGTTTGATCAGTTCCAGGGAAGGGAGTTATAGAGTTCCACAACTCTACAAAAAAATGAGGTAGGTAGACATAGCATTTGAAAAAGGAGGAGAATGAACACCAGCATTCACTGAAAGGCTTTTAATCATGCTTGGTACAATTAAAAGCTTCACTGAGATCACAGGAAGAGATCTGTGAAGTAAGATCTAAAGTATGGAACAGGCTGCTGTACATAAATCACACAAGGTTTTCATCAGCCATTAACATTTACAAAGTAAAATGTTTCTGATATTGCTGGTGTATGTAGCACAAGGCTATTATCTCCTAACTGCTAGATTGTGTTCTTCAATCTTTTAGTGTAGTTAATTACTTTGTTCATCTCACCTAACACACATAGCAGTCATATATCAGACTCTTGTGTTGCTCTCATTTTCCACTGAAGGAGAGAAACAGGAACCTCCAGGGTGTCATTAGTTTCTAACATGGACTAAGGCAAAAGTATAGGAAGATTTTGTGGCATTTCCTCAGTGGCAAAAGAAGTCCTGGGAAGAGACCATCACTATACCCACAGAAACCTGACATACTAAGGGAGTTCTGCATTTTTCACATGTTGCTTCCACCATTTTCCCAGCTAGAGCCATTTTCTGTAGGCTAGACATTGTGCTTCAGTTGAGCATTCACACTGACAAGGAACCTTTTTGGCAGAGGCAGTGAAAGGGAAAGTCTAATATGTAGATGACACTGGAGGACAAAAGTAAGACTCCTGAACATGTGTCTTTCCATCCTCTTCAATGCAGTGGCATGAGTACCTGCTTAGCTTGATCTGGTGCAAACTTTAAAGAGCTCTGCAGTAACTTCAACCAAAGCCCGTGTCTTTTCTGCTGCCTCAGTCTGCCTGTCTCTTCTCTCACCATGTCTGAGGGCCTCTCCACAGCCTCCAGCAGCCAATGTGTTTTCATTCTGAATGTTCCGGTAGAGTTCATTGGGCTCCTGCATTGGGAACACACATTGGGAAAGCGTGACTGCTGCAGATGATCTTTTTAGGAAAAGAATAGAAAAGGTGGCTGTTCTTAGTTGAATAATCGTGATTAAAAAAAAAAAAAAAAATCTGATTACCAGAAGTATAAGGTTGCCATCTCTAATATTAAGCTTGTGATCATCTGGAGACCATGACACAATTTTGTTCCACTGGAAGTGTTTAAAGGGGAAATGGGATTCTGTGCACTTGAATGGGTGAGGATCTAAAGCTTGCAAGGCATTGTCACTCTGGCTGATGTCAGTCTCGTTAACATTATCAGTCACACCAAAGCAAGTCAGAAAAGCTTGTGAAAGAGCATCTGTGTCACCCTTACTCTTGTTGTGAAGGCTGCTACCTGCCAAAATTCCACAGAGCTACATTGAAGATATATTCTTGTAAGGGCTAAATGCAAGCATGCAATTCTTATGAATAGCAGAGCCATTCTATAGTACAATCTATACTTGTAATGACTGTACATTACTCACACTATTATGGCATTAAGCCATTAGAATTTGATCATTGAACAGGAGCAGTTACAACAAGAAGAGGGAAGAGGCTCTTTTTATGTCATTGTAACTACTGGCTACAAAATTCTTTTGCGAGTAAAAACTCTCCATCATATTTATGTATCGTATTAATGTATCTCTCTCCTAATCTTTTTTTTTTTTTTTTTTTTTTTTTTTTTAAATTCCTGTCAATGTTATAGCTAGCCTGCAGGTATTGAATAAGCAGAGGCAATGAGGGAAGGAGGAAAAGGGGAAAGGATTGGGTAGAGCAGTAATGTTTCTGGTGGAGGGACGAGGCTGAAGCAGCAAACCAGAAGAAGGAATTTCAGTGTTAAGCTAGCAAATAACATCCCCTCGCCATTCATTCCTGATTTGTCTGTGAGAAACTTCACTCCAGCAGCCTCACTAATTTCTATATAAAAATACATTATGGGGACCAGTCCGCTGTTACTCCTTTCATAGATTCACCAGCATAGGAACATGACTTGTTACAAAGTGTTTTGTTACAAGCTTTGTGCTGCAGGGTTAGTCTGAAAACAAAATGAAAACAGTGATCTCAAGTCATAATGATCAGTTGGACTTTTCTGTCTTTGCTTAAAAATTTGAGAAGCTCCTTAGTAATTTAGGAAACTAAATATTATTTTCTGAAGAGATTACAAACCAAGTTCACAAAGTGTTTATAAAGTTGATGGAGGAATATTTACTAGCTGTCCTATTAGGAATTATAAAAGGAAAACGTGATTATTATTGTCTAATCTGATAATCAAATCATAGTAACTGTAAAATATTAACTGAGTTTGCTTGAGTTTGCTGAGTGCTTGTGTTTAAAACAATATTTTTCTGTCTAAAGCATGTATACACTCTGAGCCTACATTTCTTTCAAAGTCATTGGCCTTAGTTTTCTAAGTTACTTAGGAACTTTGAAATCCTAATCTTTTCTAGCTTTCTGTGAATGGTGAGAATCACTACTTCGTAAGTTGAACTACATTGTGATGACTGTAACTTCGCATCTGAATTCTATACATATTCTCTTGTATATGAGAGAAAAGGTCAGTTCTTTGAGAAAGAAACATTTAAAAAGTAAGTTGTAGAAGAGGCTGAACATTCCCACAGCTTGTGTCACTGGAAAGATATCTTCTTTTCTGTGGAGAATGTCTTGCAAATCAAAGGTGGAAGGGCTGCATGGTGAAAAGATAAAGGAAGGATGAACTTGTAGCATATTTAAAGGAAGATGTTAAATAAATTGCTGTAGTCTGGGGCAGTAGTTTTGTAATGTAGGAGGTATTTGTTGTCTGAAATTATTTTAACAAATGCTACACTGTGTGTTAAGAAATTTGCTATCCAGGTTTGTAAAGTTCCTTAAATTACCCTTTACATTCTGAATATGACATTTATCAATGATTAAACTGTACATTTCCCTTTAAATCATATGGATATGCACTGTCCCCAGGACTACAGTGCTGCCCAGACATGCTTATGCTGCTGGAGGAGGAAGCAGCTTGCTGCCATTCTGTCTAGCAGAATTCACATATAGCATGTGCAAAATCTCAGCCATGGACTAGTTCCCAAAATACAGAAAAAAGTAGCTGCACTGGGGGAACAAAGTATCTTTGCTCCTCTTAGCATCCTGCATAACATCATAAACCTAGTCATAGCACAGTTACAGATTGCCTCAAATTTGAGGCCACACCTCAAATACTGTGTCCAGTTTGGGGCCCCTCACTACAAGAAGTACATTGAGGTGCTAAAGAATGTCCAAATAAGAACAGCAAAGCTGGTGAAGGGTCTAGAAAACAGGTCTTTTGAGGACCAGATGAGGGAACTGGAGTTGTTTAGCCTAGAGAAAAGGAGTCTCAGAGGAGATCTTATCACGCTCTACAATTGCCTTAAAGGAGGCTATAGTGAAGTGGGGTTCAGGCTCTTCTCCCAGGCACCAAATGATAAGACGAAGGGAAGTGGCCTCAAGTTGTACCAGGGGAGGTTTAGGTTGCATATTAGGAGAAATTTCTTTATTGAAAGGATTGTGCGGCATTGGAAGAGGCTGCCCAGAGAAGCGGTTGAGTTACCATTACCATGGAGGTAATCAAGAAATGTGTAGAGTAGATTTGGAACTTAGTAGCATAGACTTTAGTAGTGGACTTTAGTACTAGGTTAAAGGTTGGACTAGATGACCTTAGAGTTCTTTTCCAGCCTGAATGATTCTATGATTCTATGAAATGATGCACATTTACAGGGTCCATCCAACAACCATTTTCAAATAGACATTAAGATTCTTTGACTCAGTCTCATAAAATATGAAATTTTCCTTTGAGCTAGGTGAAGTTCTTCTGAGTATCTCAAATTATTTAAAAACATAAATCAATGAAGTTTTAAGATAGTAAGACCTTAAAACTTGTCCTGGCAATATATCTGCATGTAAACCACATGCATCATTCCACACATTTCACAAAGTCACATAAAGTTGAGTACATACTTGAATCTACATAAAATCAAGAGCTGAATTTATTAATTTGAATACTTAACTTGATGTAAATAATCTCTGAGACATTCTAAGATTTGCAGCTTTTGTTAGCTAACTGTCATTAATATGTATATCATGCCCTATGTCACAAAGAAATGCAACCTGACTACTTATATGTTCACCCTGTATCTTTTTCCATCCCAGATCAGTCATGAAAGTATCTCAAAAAATGACATAGATCTCTGTGAAGTAAAAAAAAAAAAAAAAAAAAAAAACAAAAAACGTGACATTTTAGAGCATGATGTTCTCCTGTCTGGCCTTCAGTTGCCAGTCCAGAAGTGTTGAGATTTCTTCTATGTCTTATTTCTTATCCATTAGACCCATGCAGATATCTCAGATATTCTAAGGTATCCAAAATTGTACAAAATTCTTGTATTTAGGTTCCCAAATTGGTACAGCTACATTTCCCCAATTTTGCATATGCTTCTAATATCTATATTTTTATTTTATTTTAAAGTTGATGCATAAAAATTTTGTCTGATAAGTTTATAGACATTTTATACTCTGGATAATGAAAAGGGTGCACTCCACTACATATCTCTGTTGGATTTCCGGGCTATAATCCACTCTGGTATTGTTACTTTTATTTCGGTATATAAGGATGAAGTCATCATACAAATAAAATACTACTGAGTTTAAATATTTAATTTAGAAAATCATAGAAATATAAGCTATAAAAATTCAAATTCTTATGTATGTTTTCTATGAATAAAGTTTTGGGCTTTTTTGTCCTTGTCTTTTTTTTTCTTTCTTTCTTTTATTTTTTTTCCATATCACAATGATTCATGGATTCAACTTTACTCTAACATGTAGCAGTGGAAGAGGGAATCACAGAAATTTTGCCTTCATTTTGTTTTCTTTCCACTAAAGACAGAAATTCTCACAGCCCCTATCTGATGGTCTGAACACCTCAGTCTCGGGCAACTGTAGATGTTTCAATATGTGACGTATGGCTTACTGTTTCATTAAGTATTTGCATTTTATTGCAATTTACACTGTCTGTTTTGATGATGAAAATCTTTGCTACATTTGCTTGGCACTTCAAGGCCTCTCTGTTGGTTAAGAGTACCAAAAAAAGAAAAAAAAAAATCATTATTCCTGGATATATTTTCTTTGATATGGTCCATTTTGCAATCAATATTAGCTGATGAGAAAAATAATCAGGCAAAATCCTGAAGTAATAATAATTTTAACTATTTTAATTATCTCACCACTCACTGAGAGCTTATGCCTAAATGATATAAGATCTAGGTTGCTTTCTGTTTTGGAAGAAAATTCAGAAATGTTTTATAAATATTTCAGATGTTGCTTATGAAATCTGTTACCTGTAGATCAATATATATATGCATATCAGTCAAATACCAGATCATCAGCTGCAGCAGGCAAGGGGTTTGAGATTTTTTGTTCTTGCTTAATGGAATAACAGGCTAGAGGAAAAAACATTCTGGGTCAAATTGTAAGAATGGGTCACTGAGTCTTGAGAAGCCATAATCACTCTATCCCAATCTCTATTATATTCTGCCTTTTTTGTTCCTATTGTGTTTGTCTAATGAGCTATTCAATATTGTCACAGTCTTTTAATTTCTTCTAGTAGAAAATGGAACAGCAAGACATGTCCATAATATTCTGTACAAGTTCTTAACTCTCTGATAGCTGCAGCTACAAGCTTATATTTTTTCAGCTATTGTAATCAGAGAACTTTGATATTTTTCCTATCTCAATCAGCTATGTTTCTTAAGAATGGCCATACAGTTGCTGAAGATGAAAAGAAATGTTATAATCTTACAGGAAAACTGAAAAGAATGATTGAACTGGTAAAACACAACAGAACTGGATCAAACAGATAAATCATCTGCATCAAAACAAAAATGATGGACTAGAAAATTCAAGCTGCTAATGGAAAGCAACTAAGTGGGAACAAAAGTTTTAATATGGATTAGAAGTGTGAAGTGGAAAATATTGAATGTTTTAGTAGATATGATTGGCCTTTTTTTTTTTTTCAGTCTTTCCAGTTCAGGAATAATCCTATTTGCTGCTAGATTCAACTGAGAAGAACAGAAGCTTTTGTTATGAGGCCTTTTTGGACTTCATTATGTCTGTCCAAATTCAGATATCCCATTCTCAGCTGCAATATTACATGATTGGCAACACCTCTGCACAGAATCATGATATTAATGTAAATGAACTACACCAGTGTAATAAGCTAATAGTTTGCATATTTCATGGGCACTCAAGTCTGAACAGACAGGTATCCAAAACCAATACTTCTCTTACACACTGAGTCACATGATTTCTTCATAGATACCCAAAATAATCATCAATAATTTTTAATCAGAAAACAAGTCTTAACTTGCTAACAGGGCAGAAGTAAAAATAAGGTACTTCACTATTTCTATCATTCATGGAATTGTGGTGTCACTTTCAATAGACAAAATGCTGATAAGAATACCAGTAAGATATATTTGATTATCAGCTGTGCTAAGATTTACATTCATGTAATTTTTTAATCAACCTTCCAGGGAAAATTGGATGATATCTGCTCTATTTATCACAATATTTCTGTACTTTCTAAAATAATAAATAATAATTAAAAAAAAAAAGCAGAAGTATTATCAGCTTTTCTCATTCCAAGAGATCTGAATAGCTGCTTCTTCAACAAAATATTCTGTTGTGGTTTTTATTTCATTTTAGTTCTGTCCCCAGTGAAGAGCATATGACTCAAGCTGAGCCTTCTTAGTTTGTTGCTAAGTAAAGAGTAACTCTCCTATTTCTTTACTGGAAACATCAGGCACATAGAAGCTATTTTATCAGTGACTCTTTCATCTATGATGTCTCTGTAAGAAAGATACCTTTTTTAAGGTCCCATTCTATTCATTGTTGTTCAGAATCAGACATGAATTTTCTGGTTTCTGAAGAAGTAAACTGAATTCCTATTTATTTATGAAGATGTGCTAACAGATTTTTCTACTACCTTTTTATATATTTTAATATGTTTCAAAATTTTATTAGCTCATAAATTAAATTGGGATCAATAATCTATGATTGCTAAAATAGTTTCAATGTATTACCTTGTGTAATCTTATTTGCAAAAGCACGGTTACATGCTTCTTGTTGCTTAACACACAACTAATGACAGCAGTTGCTTCAAAGGCCTTGCAAAACCGTGACTTTCAATTTGCACATTTAAATTTAAATTAAAATAAAATCAGAGAAGATTCAACCAAGTGACAAAAATACATAACACAGCTCCATCCCAATGCAAACTGCATGAGACTTTTGCCTAAATATTTATTTCTATCTAACCATTTATTCTGAAATTTACAAGAATACTTCCAAGTCCTAACTCTACCAAAATGTGCAAGAGATTCCCACAACACATTGCTTTCTATTTGCGTGTGATACCAATGACTTTCTAACTTCTCACTAAGAAGACAAGCATCTGTGCTTTGATGAGTAAATTGCATGTCTTTGCCATTGAAAAACATATTTTCATGTCTCCTCTAAGCAGTAATCTTGAAAAATATCTGTATCAGTCCATCTGACCAGAAAAAACTTACAACTTTGCTCTTCATGTCAGTTTGCCTTTCAAATTAGACTACGAATCACGCTTTCATGTTTTAACATTTGAGCTGCAAAATCATTAAGTAAATATTTCTAAGACATATACCAGAGAGAGAATGATAGACAACTGAAAAGTTATTGTGACTTTGATATCACTAAACAAGAATGCATTAGGAATGTGAAATATTCGTGGAAGTAAAATAATTAAACTTATTAATACATTTAAGTATATTTAATTCACAATGCGTGTGGATGCATATATACATGGATAATCAGAGATTTTAAACATTAGGGTATAAATACTGATTTTGAAATAGTGGTAGGTTCATTCATAAGAAATATTAGTAGCCATTATTTGATTACTCTGTATTAGCAACTCCTCTTTTGTTGGAGGAGTCAACAAAGAGTTCCTCCCTTGTTGCAAGTTTTACACTTAACTAATATTTAATGTTTCAAAGCCTCAGCTCTCAGAACTCTACACCTTGCCTTCTTTCTTAATGTTCAGGTTCTCAAGCTAAAATTTTTATTTAAAAAAAATTTGAATTTTGAAAATAGTGCTCTTATTTCCATAATTGGCACCACTTGCAAATCTAGTTAGAAAAGAGTACAAGTCCTGTAAAAGTGGAAGGGATGAAATGTCAGGCCGAACAAGATGACAAGTAACAAGATATTCCTCACATTGTTAAAGTATCTAAAAAACATTTTTTAATGAAGGGGTACGTGACAATGCTACATTAATCAAAGACAGTACTGTTTATTTCTCTCTCCCATCATTCTGACATCGTGTTCTATCTCCTGTAACTTAAGGTTAAAAACACATTTTCACAGCAAGGCCTGAACACTGCCAAAAGACCATTTAGTTTTGGATGACATCTGAAGTACTGAGGTATTCATTCCTGTAGTTATACAGTATCTGAATCTCAGTAGTGCTACACTGCAGCTAAACATCTCAGATCTAGACAATTTAAGTCTTTTATTTGCCAATCTTAATGTTGTCTTAAATAATAAATATCATCTCCCCATTTTTTCAGACACTATTGACACTCTGGTTTACTGTCTATGGTTATACCATCCATAAGACTATTTATTTATTCAAAAATCACAAAAATCATTCTTCATTAATGAATTTAGAATGATTACTAGAGATAGATAAAGATAACAATCAGTAACTGTTCATGTTGTGCCTCACACTGATCAGTGAACTTTGGAATGAAACTATTTACTGTTTTCTTTCCTCAAGAGTAGGCTAACAGCAAAACCTGAAGACGTGATGGCATCCTGTTAACCTCTGGCCTCAGGTGGAAAATGAGTCTCCTGTGAACAATACAGGGTAGTCTCAGCCACCTCAAATTGGCTGCTAGAGCTTCAGGTAAACAGAAAAAACTTCCACCTTCTCTTCTTTGCCAACTTGGCCATATAAATTTTGTTTGTTTTCCTTCATGCATGTGAAGTGTGTGGGCTTAATCATGAAATGGGGAAGGTTCTTGCATCGCTGTCTAACAATTTATTTTTCTTTTTCACTGATTCATAGCATATTCCATATATGCAACTAAGGAAAAAAAAAAAAAAGATAAAATTCCATAGATAAAATATGCTTTTCCATGTGTACTCCGAACAGATACTCCCAGGTGAAGAACTTTTGAAATATTTGTAATCTTATTTCCTTTGTTTGGAGATGTATTCAGCTGGCCAGTTCAGATCATGGATTGATCCTGGATTCCCGGAATGTCCTGGATTCCTCGCTGATTCTACATTTTCATGCAATAGCAAGAACTGGGCACAGTATCGTTCAGAAATGTTGTTTTCTATTGACTCCAACTGGCTAGGAAAATCTGATTCATCCTGGCAGACTGCAACTTGGTGACAGCTACTCTTACCTTTTTCTGACTTGACCATCACAATTGAATGATCCATCTAGGTATGAAGCCTGGATATTTTCACTGGTACTCATCCCAAATGGTGCGATTCAAGGCATTTGATGGCCTGGTTCCAGCTTATCTAAATACTTATCTAAATATCCAAGTGTTTGAAAGTGTTTCACTTGCAAAGAGCTATCATTTATGATATTGACCATCAGTAATTTTACTAAAATGATGATGTAATATGATCTAAGAATATTTGACAGATTTCAGGAAAAAAAAAAAAAAAAAGAAGGAAGGAAGGAAGGAAGGAAGGAAGGAAGGAAGGAAGGAAGGAAGGAAGGAAGGAAGGAAAAGAAAAAGAAAGAAAGAAAGAAAGAAAGAAAGAAAGAAAGAAAGAAAGAAAGAAAGAAAGAAAGAAAGAAAAAGAAAGGAAAGAAAGAAGAAAGAAAGAAAAGAAAGAAGAGCATTTAGTGTCTGTTTCTGAAAATAAATTGCACTGATAAATAAATTCATTCTTCAATGTTCACAGTATTTAATCAGCAGAAAAAATAATTAATAGTTTTATTGACCAAGTAAATTATCACATATGCACTCTTTTATATATTACAAATATATTCTTAACTATCTAGTCCCTGCATTTAATAATCCAGAGCTACAATTGACTAATAATAAAAACAGCTTCTCATAAATTGCTTTCCTCTGTGTACTCACACATAAGAAATTTACTTAAAAGTTTCTGCAGTAATATGTAACTGCAAAGCCATGCTTAGATCAGTGTTGCTGTAGATGTCTGAATTTATTTAAAGGAGAAGAGAAAATATTCTATCTGCAGAATAATGTTCTCACTCTTGACTCCCCGCTAGCATCTTCCTCTGTTTGATCCTGTCCTTACAAACCTGTAATCATCAAGTTCCAGGCAGCATGCTCTTTAATGTGAAAATTGAAATAGGCTGAGAAGATTACTTCGAAACTCAGGTACTGCAGGATTGTGCCCTGCAGTGTGATATGATACAATTCAGAGACAGGCAGTTATAGTGCTGCTTAAATTGTGGACATATGGAATGGGATCAAAACAGTCCAGCAGGCATTGTGGGAATGCTGCCAGGAGGATCTTGCAGGAGTGTTTCATTGTCACCTTCACTTCATGGAGATAAAAGCTTAGCAGGGAGCAAGTGAATAGTTCGGGTGCTGATTACACAAAGCAAGAAGAGCTCCTGGAGGGAGACTGTAAAATAGTAGGCTTAAAGTCCTAAGTGACACTCTGTTAATTTGGAGGCCTTCATCCTCTGTTTAGATTTCATTATTGATGACACCTTAGTGAGTAATGTGTTTGTGCAAGGACCTGTCTCTGGATGCTGGAAACTCAATTACATGCTGTGTTAATGTGGGTTGATTAGCTAGTGGCCTTCCACCATTACGCAGTGGTTCTAGATATTTTTTACATCACTTGAAGGTGGCACTTTGCTGTGGATGTTCACATGCTGAAAAAAATAGACTCAGCAGGTTTTTTAAACCGTCTTTAAATTCCAAATTCATATGTTACAAGTTTTAGTAGAGCACTGTCCAAAAACACTGCTTCTTTTAAATGAAAAACTTCAGATGCATATGTATTCAATATCTAAGAAAAATAATGTTATGGTAATTGGCCATTTATTTTCTTGCACTATGATTTCAAGCATAACCAATTCTTTGTTATTGCATCTGATTGAAGTGAGTAAACAGACTAGCTGTGTGATGTTTTTAAGAGCTTGTATTCTCCTGCCCTTGACTATGACAAAATGGCTAATGGCACTTGAATTGGTATTCATATTATCAAAACACATAGATATTTAAATTCACAAATATATAAAGGAAGAATTATATTCATATTTCTTGCTGTGCTTCAGAGAAGATAATTCTGCATTTCCAGACACTGAACACTTGAGTAATGCCAAATGTAAATATTATTATGGTGAGTCATCTACTAAGTGAGCAATGCATATGACACTGAGAAAAGAGATTGAAATGGGCTGTAGATCTTCTTCCTACTATATGTTTGCTCTGTATTATTATTCAAGCTGCTTATGTATTATAGAAATGTCGTCTTGTTTTACTCTTTGTCATGACATAAAAAAAGGCCTGGAAAGCCATTTGACAGGAAAGACTGAGAGCAGTCACCGTACTGAGACTATCATATCTGCCTTTGCAGACACAGTAGAGCATGTGCAACTGAAAAGATAGTATAGAGTTTTATTGACCTCCATTGTATGCACAAAAAAGGGTGATTAGTAAGTATGATGGCTGAAGAAAGACTTGTAAGTAGTCATTTCTTCAAAATTACAAATTAATATTTCTGTAGGCTGTCTTATGGGGAATATTTTCATCCTTAGGTGTCGTGTGTTTGAGACTAGTTTAAATGAAATACAGACTAAAACCATGACAAGTCATTTAACTGGACAGAAATTTTTACAGCAAGTTTTTCTTCTCTCAAGGCACTGACTTTGAGAGAAAAAGGAATCTTAAACCAAAAGTCATTCGTTAGGCAGTTTTCATTCTAATGCATGCAGCATCACTAAAGAGCATGAAGAAGCAGGTTAGTTCATTACCAATGCTGCACATTTTACTTGATGAGGAAGATACTGTGCAAGCTTGCATTACAGAAGTTCCTTCTGTAATATATCCTTATTGATATTTTTTTCCCTTCAACTTCAGGTCCTGGTTAAGATCATCAAGACAATTCACGTTTTCTTAAATTTTGCAGTCATCTCTTATTGTTGTGCTTATTATTTTTTCAATGGAAAAGAACAAATGAAGTTTGGCATTTATTTAAATTCTGTGAGAAAGTGATGACATACCCACCCTTTATCTACCTAGATGCCCAAGCACAAGGAAATCAAAACGTTCCTGTGTTAGACACGCCATCTAAATTCTGCAGTCCTGTATGGATCCAAATCATTATATAGATTAAGCAGGGGCTGTATCCTAATTCCAGGTTCCAGCTGGAAGTTCCGAAGCTCTTTCACAGCACACTACACATAGGTAGAACATATTGGGAATACTTTTCATTCCAGCCACTTTCAATACAAATATAGGTTCTTCTTCATTTGGCTAAGAAAAGGCCCTAACACCTTTTTCAAATATATCACATTACATGTCAATAATTCCCTTCAATTTTATTAAAGTTGTACTAGATATTTCAATGAAAACACCAGTCAAGTGATCACAAACTGTCAAAAAGAAACTATTAAAAAATTTAAAATAGGAGTATAGAACAAATCCAAGAATATACTGTTTTGCAGCTGCAGTTTGAGTATACAGCTGGTCCCTGTTTCAAAAAAGGCATAGTCAAATTAGAAAAGATACAGAAAAGGCCTATGAAAATGATCAGTCTCTGAATGCTTCTGTTACTATTTTTCTTACTTTATCAAAGTCTTCTATTTTGTGACTCAGCAGTTTTTGTCTGTCCTTCAATGTACTTTGAATAAAATTAGATTGTATATAAATAACTTTCTCCAAGGTGATTTTATATAACAAACTCTTCCTTAATGTCCTCACAAGATATCAAAATAGCATCACCACTTTTAAGTCACTTGTCACATGGAGGAAAAAAATTAAGCAGGTGCTTAAATTTAAGCATACAACAGGTCTTTGGTGCATTGGCACCTTGATGAACTTCTTACCATTAAATAATTAAGTCACATGGACTTTACTGTCTTTCAGATGAAAGAGAAGCCATAGAAACCAGGACACTTGAGGTCTTTTGGAAGCACCAGTACTTTACATGGACTGAAATAATGAATGAATACGAAGCGAATCATATAGACTCTGTCAAACCGATATTAAATCTTCATGTTTTATTTCACCCTGTCAAAGCAAAATTAGGTTTTATCTGAGTCAGAATGTTGTATGTGATTTCTTTGCTCTTTTAATCTCTTTCCACAGTATTCTCTTTATGTTATAGTCTTCCATATAAATATGTCATTGCATATTCTGAATAGTGGCTACTGGTAAAAAACTTCAACAGAATGCTGTTACTGTTCATGCGATGTACATGCTACATCTATATGGAAAAAATATAAATAGCTTGCAAAATATTGTTTTTAGGGCATACATGTGTATAACGTGAAATTCTAAAACAGGAACAGTGATTCTTATTCAAAGATAATAATTTTAAAAATCTATTATTTTTGAAGAGCACATAAGTTAGCCAGAAAGATGTAGGTGTCTACAAAGTAGACTTTTGTTAAATGAAATTAATTCCACCCAGAACTCTTCTATTTGAAATTACTATATAATTTCTAAGTACTAATTTACTACATTAGTAACTAAAGTTAGTAACTAAAGTACTACCTTAGTGAGTGCACAAAAATAATGCACATGTAATTCAGTTCACCTAGTAAGCAAACAAATAAATAGAATACAGTATATTAATGATTAAATTTATTCTTATAACCTAGTTATGCAACATGGACAGTGTTCATTTGCTATCAGTATTTGCTGATGAAAGAGCTTTCTCTTGTTCTTTTTTTTTTCTAAAAGCTTTTGAACATACTTGAGTGGACATCAATCGTAGTCCACTGCAGTACTTTACGTTCTCCTCTGGGAGGAATCTCACAGTGCGCTGGTGTCTCTCTCCCCCCAGGTCCCCCTGCCTTCACTACAGCAGCCTGCCCTGGCCAGGAGGAGGGCACAGAAGCCAGGACTTACTTCTCTTCACTACTTCTCCCTTTGGTGCTCATGCCCACTTTATACTTGGCATGCTCTTTTTCTTGTGCACAGAGAGATCTTACATAGTCTTACATACCACCTGGTTTGTATTAAGAGTCTGAGGGACAATAAGCTTTCATTCTTTTCCAAATGAAAATTTGTATACCTTCCTGTTCCTGTTTGTGTTTGGTTTGGTTTTGGGTTTCTGTTTTTTTGTTTGTTTTATTTTTTTGTTTTGATTTTTTGTTGTTGTTCAAACTGCTTGTTCTCATTATTGAACATATTTATAAATAGTGCAGTGTAGTCTTTGACAGTATTGATGTATTTTGCTTACAGGTAAAGCAAGATCCTCAGGACATGGCTATTTAAATGTCAAGAAGTTCTACAGCGGAATTCATAAAATTAAAGATCATTCCAAAATGTTAAATATCCCAAATTAAAATAAATAAATAAACATCCAAAAGAAAATGATGGAATAAAAATAGAAAACGAAACATAAAATAACATATATATAATATGTTATATATAATATAATAATAAAGTTTAGCCTTCCTTAAGGGATTTGTCAAGCATCATTCTAAAACATACTGTAAATCCATTCAGATTCAGTTCAAATGTACTGCACAGAGTTGTTCCCACCATTTTCTGAAATTTTTTAGAGTTAAAAATTGAGTGATATATAGATTAAGCATGAAAAATGTAGATGCAGATTTCCTCCAGGTCTGGACAACAATAAGATTTTGTAGCACTTTAACAGCCAAGCCTTCCACTAAATTACACAGTATTGGAGCTGGGATGAGGATAAAATTTTCAGTGAGCAATATGTCTTATCACACAGGATTTGAGTTTTACAATTTTTCCAAATACTTACACTGATTTCTGTAGTTTGGCTCATTAATTTAGTCTTCCTACTGAAGTACTAGCATGCAAATACACTTCAGCTGGTGAGATATTTACAAAAGGTTCACTTTGATAATTCAGTGTTAATTATTTGTGGAAGGCAGTGATGGACATCTACTCTCCAGGGAAATTGAGAGTTGTAATTAGTCTTGTCCAAATGTACTATCCTCTATGTAAAGTGGCTGTCTTAAGAAGGATTATGGGATATGATCATACATTCTTTAACATGCAGGCAGAATTCCTCATGATTTCTGGAAGGTTAAATACTCTGGTCTGTTATGAAAGCTGTGTAAGCTGGTGACTCACTTTCATTGTCCTGGAAGATGCAAGTGCAAGTCTTAGCATGACTACTGTCTCGTTTCTTAACCTCTCATATCACCAGTGTTTCTTTCCTTTCTTTCTCCTATATTTCAAGCTTCTTTGGGCTGAATATTGATCTTTATATAGTCTGGCAAATATATATATATATATATATAATTTAAATATTCATGTCACAAAAACAAATAGTTATGTTCTATATTCCTATTCATAGTTTGTTTTAATTTTCAGCCTTGCTCTATATGACCTCTAAAATCCAAATCTTGGATTTTAAAATTTTGCTTTTGTTAAGTAGTTAACAAAAGAACTTTTCTATTTTAGCACAATCCATGCTGAAGAGTTCCATTTAAAATTTTCCATTTCATTTCATACGTTGGTTAACTGGATTTTCTTTTTCAGTTGTTTGCAGTTTACAGTTTTATCTTAATCCTCTATTTTAAGACTAGATGGGGTAAAAAAAAAGTTGTCGATGTTGTTCTTTGTTAGGTTGCATCACTTTGCATCAGCTTTTAGCAACAGATCTACCTCCAAAGCCATACAGTTCTTGACTCCTTACACTTTTTTGCATTAGACTTCAAAATCATTTATAATGTAATGGTCATATTTTATTCCTTTTCATCCTTCAGCCCTGACATCATCATATATGCTGTGCCAATTTCATTAAAAATAAATGAATAAATTAAAAAAAAAAAAAAAAAACAGATAGTTGTAAAGCCCAAAGGAATGAATGCATTCTGCAAGTATAGTAAGACTAATAATTTTTTAATGGAAAGAAAACGAGAGATATTTTGGGGAAGTAATTTAATTTGGGGAGTGGAAGTCATCTCAAATAACTTTGCAGAGTGTCCTGGTTTCAGGTAGGACAGAGTTAATTTTCCTCCTAGTAGCTGGCAGGGTGCTATGTTTTGGATTAGAATGAGAAGAGCGCTGATCACATGCTGATGTTTTAATTGTTGTAGAGCAGTGCTTACACCAAGCCAAGGACTTTTCAGCTTCTCGCTCTGTCCTGCTAGCGAGCAGGCTAGGGATGCAGCAGGAGCTGGGAGGGGACAGACCCAGGACAGCTGACCCAAACTGGCCAAAGGGGTATTCCATACCATCTGACATCATGCTGAACAATATATAGGGGTGGCTAGCCGGGGTGGAGGGGGGTGCCGGCTGCTCGGGGATATGCTGGGCATCGGTCAACGGGTGGTGAGCAATTGCATTGTGCATCACTTATTTCGTACACATTATTACTATTAATACTATTATTATTATTATTATTGTTATTCTTTTCCCTGTCTTAATAAACTGTCTTTATCTCAACTCACAGACTTCACTTTCCCGTTTCTCTCCCCCATCCCGGAGAGGGAAGGGGGAGGGTGAGCGAATGGCTGTGTGGTGTTTGGCTGCCAGCCGGGCTAAACCACAACACAGAGTTATGTTTTCTTGCTCAGGTTAGATTTCCTGTAAAAAATTGTCTTCTGTAGAAACATCAGTTTTGAATGTTTCTAGTCATTACGTTAAATCTTTTACACCTTCACACACTGCATAAATTCATTTAATCCACTTTTTACCTAACAATACTGGAAACACCTACTCTTCAATAATTTTCAGTTGGCTCAGCACAATAAATTGCAGGCTACATCCTTAATTTGGACTTTAGTACCTGATTTTACTTTCTTATCTGTATGTGTTAACTTCTGCTCTGTGTCTGAGCACTGCCAAAGAGGTCTTTGTCAAGAGGTGGGGAAGATGAAGTTGTGTGAAACAGTTGGGTTGTTTGATGTGTTCAGTGTTTGCATATGTTGTTAACAACACTGTGTACCAGCGTTACGTTTACCCTAGACATTGATTTCAAGTTAAAGAAATTCATTAGAAGACACTACTGAGAACTACCTTAATTCATAAAGACTGCTTACTTAAAATAAAGTCTAGGGCTGAAAACTGCCTTCAAGTCACTGGGGAGAGACAAAGCTTTTTTCCTGTGTCAGGTTTGCCCCTTAGCCACGGACATGTTCCCAATACAGGTCACATAATTGGAATACAATCTTGTTGTGCAGGGTTGCTAAGGAAGGGAATAGGTGCTAGAAAATAATCCTGGCTGCCAAGCAATTTTACAGTTTCTGTCAGGTAGAGAAAAGTAGTAGTACTGAACAGCAGCTCTGTGTATGTCTGTGTGTATGTATTCAAGAGGTGCGAGAATGAGAGCTCAATAGGGAACTAACTTTACTGCAACCTTCCCTTCTCCCTTCTTCTCAGCAACTTCATGCCTATGAAAAATATAACACCCTGATACTGCATAGCCATGGTCTCTCTGCTACAGGACTTACTCTTAAAGATCTTTGGATTCAAAAAACTTGGAACTTTTTACTTCAAATTCACAAAATTATGTGTAATGCATCAAGTATGAAGATGGTGATGGCACAATGTCTC
Organism: Cygnus olor; assembly: GCF_009769625.2. Taxonomy (NCBI): domain Eukaryota; kingdom Metazoa; phylum Chordata; class Aves; order Anseriformes; family Anatidae; genus Cygnus; species Cygnus olor. The sequence continues at coordinate 27,846,996 of NC_049171.1, forward strand.
TTAAAAAGTGGGCTATTTTGGGAGTAAAGAGTGTTCCGCACTGCAAATGAACAGAATCTGTATTAGAATTTCCATTAGTGAGAAAACATCAGCAGGGGTAAATCCCAATATCTGCTCTAAAATATGAAACAGCACTGGGTTTCATGTTAGCTGACGATAAGGTCTCATATAATTTATTACATTTTACTTGGTGCAGGGCATCATGAGGATGTCCAATGAATAATAATTATAGTAATTTACCAATCTTGGACGAATGTATTTTATTGGGATTTTTGAGTATTTATGGAAACATACTTCGTTTTCTTTTTTATTCTAAAGACAACATTCTTCTCTTACATATATATGTTTTTCATTTTTAAGAAATTTCAAACACTTTATCAACAGTATATTCAACTTATGCGTAGGTCCATGGAAATATTTATTTAGAGTAGTCAGGATGAATTAGGAGTGTCTTATTAAATTTCACAAGTCATTGTTTATATCCTGTTTTTATAAGAAAAGAAAAAAAAGGAAAAAAAAAAGAAAAAAAAAGAAAAAAAGATGGTGTAGAAATGCTTAAAAACTGTTTAAAGTTCTAGGCTTTTTTTCTTTAAATCTCAGCTTTCTGTTCTAGCTTTACTGCATATCAAATTCTGCGGTCTAAGAAGACCTGAGAAATGCAATGAAGTGTTTTTTTTCCAGTCACTAAACTGTTGGTACAATCTTGGGCCTTAGATAAGAAACTTGACCTTTTAGGCCTCAGCCCAGCTGAAAAATTAGGTTAAAGCAGAACTTTAGGATAATCAGATGCCTCAGCTTATTAAAGCCTCATCCTCTAGATGACTTTAAGAACATGCACTTAATTTTTCTGCATCTCTCAAATTTTCAGATAATGTTTCTTACAATCCCCATGTTTCATCAGTAGAAAATTTAATTTATAAACACAATACTGACTGAAACAACAAAGCAGAAAAACAGGCTTAAACTGATCAACACGTGAATGGGAAGTGTGGGGAAAAAAAAAAAAAAAAGCCAAACAAGTACAGAAGTGACTGAAAAATGTGTTGCTAGCTTTCCTGATTCTTAATAAGTCTCACAAGGATTGTTCTTGTTCAAAAGCCCAGATCTTGAAGTACCTACTTGACCAACTAGACTGTGATTTGAATGAAAAACAGTGGAAACTGATGCAAGCCCCATTCAGCGCCAAAGGGCAAATAAAGAGAGTGATTATTTTTCATTCTTATGTCTTTTCAGCTAAGCACATGATCTGGGAGATTTTGTCTTTTTTAGTACTTGAAGTTGACTGCACAACAAATGATATTTAACAGCATGAAAGTAAAAGATGTGATAAGAACTGGTAGTCACAGGGAATGCCTTGAGTTCCTATGACAGCAGAGGACAGTCTGGAGGTTGTAGAAGAATCCCATTCTATATATGTGCTACTTGAAATGATCAAAGAGGATATTTTCCTTTTATTCTTGAATTTTCATTCAGAATTAGTCACTTGCTAAGTATCAAGTTGAATATTAATAACATATAGTGCCATAACAAAGGCTGTGGTAACAGTTTGTGATGGCTTTGTGAATAGTGTAAAACTTAAATTATACAAAAGTAATTAAAACTACCATAGGGAGAAAAGTTCTGCATGTTTATTCATTTATTTTAGCTTCCTTTGCTTTTAACAACCATACATTATAAATAGTTCAATGTACAGAGCATAGGCTAGGCTGATAAATTTCATGGGTTTGTCATGGTGAAAATATTAAATTTCATGCTTTGTCACAGGTTAATAGGAAAACTATACTAAAACTATGCAGACAATTTGTGTAATTTAAACTGAATTTCAGAGGCATGCTTAAACAAAATAAACAGAAAAAAGTAATATTTTACATAGGAAAATAAAAGCAAAGCAATGTTGAAACATCATGGATCTTCTCTGTAACAAAAGGAAACTCATACTAGGTTTGTATCTGTTGTACATATACATATAAATATACCAAAAAAAAAAAAAAAGGAAGGCCATTAAATTGTCACATGATTTCTGTGTGATTTATCTTCCATAAGTATCTAAATGGTTATCATCTAAGCTAGTCATCCTAGGTTTCTTGTACAGTTAGTAAAGAGAAGTGTGCATTTCCTGAATGTGATTCATCTTCCCCGACTCAGGCTCAAATTTTAAGATGAAATGAGGTGTCTTCCAGATTTTTCTGGAAGAACTTACTCCAATATCGTTAATCTCAAATTCTGGGGGGGGCTGTGGGATGAGTGAGGATGTATTCTATATATATAAAAGATTTATACACAACTTTTAGAAAGAGCGAAATAAGGCAGTGGTAGAACACAGGACCAAATCACAAGTAATCTTGTAATCCAGAAGATAAACTATGATATAAGCAATATAGGGGAACATATTTTCTGTAGCAAAGTGTTGTGGAAAAGACGTCAATGTGGCAAAAACTGAATTCCACATTACCGAAAAGTATACCTTAGTATGTTCTAAATTATTAAGAGGTATTTCACACAAAATTTCTCAGTAAAGACCTCTCTTATTTCTTCTTATCAGGATTCATCAGTATATCACAATAGATTTTGCTTTTCTAGTCACTTTGAAATCATACAAGGTCCAGCATGTATTTTATCTCTACTCCTTTCTACTGTATCTTTGTGATATTCAATATTTTCATCTCTTTCTTTCAGCATTGCTACTCTCAGGGTACCATCATGCTCAGCCTCATCAACTGAAGCAATAATCATATCATCAGCAATTATATCTTCCCTGGAAGTATCACCAAGTGTCTCATAACTCTCTCTCTACAATATTTCATTGACACATTTAATCTCAAATGTTAATCTAGAAAACTGATAATGTCCTCCTGGAACGTTAGAGGTACCTAAAAAGAGACATACCTATCTAATTTCAACTGCTAGGACCCATTTTTCTTATCTGGAACTATAACAAGTTGCTTGGCTGCAAATTGATGTTGCAAATCCTCTGATGTCAGTACTGAGCAGTGGTGATAGGCATGGTGCTATTTAATATTCCGGTGCTAAACATACTTTGTGAGTCTTTCTTGTTCTTTGCTTTATTTTTTTTTATTTTTTTTTTCCTGCTCCATTCAAACTGCTGATGCATTCACTCATGATATGAACTTTCTCAGTTCGTTACTGGCTAAGGACAAAATTTTGCTGCCTTTACTCATTCGAATCATATTTTATTGCATAACTAGTTGCCCTAACTTTTCTGTTGATTATAGTGAAACTACTTATGTGACTTACCAATTGGATTGTAAGTATTCCAAGTGTATCAGAAATTATCTTACTAAAGCCACAGACACCTGATATAACATTTATTTCAATGTAAAGATGATGAGACTCTCCAGTTCCTTTAAATATATCACAATAAACTATGGGTGTTAAATTTATCATTAAATGTCTCTTACCTATATGCTCAACATGTTATAAATGGTCTTTCAGTTATGAAAAATTGCAATTTGCCTTTGCTTTTCTGGTTGTCACTTCCAGCCTCACCACTTCTTTTGATTAAGTGGGCTACATCCTCTTCTGATATAAGTGGATGAAAAATTACTATGTGCTTTACCTTATAAGCAATTAACTTTTGTGGCTTCTGGTGGTTTTTTTTGAATACACTGGACTGCGTTGCTCTTCTGAATGCTGGCTTCCAGTTCAAATGTGTCAGAAGATGGACCACAAGGATCTGGGTTTAGAAATATATTTATTTTCTCATTTAACCTTCCTGTTTCTCCCAGAATCAGTGCTATGCCTACTCAGGAAACAAGCTGTAATTCTGTAATGCTATGGAGGCTCCATGGAGCTCAACATTACAACTATTTGCATTTCTCTATATATAAATAATTTAACCTTTACTCTCCTCTTCCTCTTGATGTTATTATGTTGTGGGCTTTTTTGTTTGTTTTCCCAACATTATTGCACATTATATGAGTCTTTTAAAATCATTAAATTCTATACTTCTGTTCACAGAGTTAAGGTACCTTTGGTATATAAAATACTTCAGAGGATATATCATATTCTTCTAAACACATCAGATAAATTAGCACTTCATAAATGTGACCAGGCATGATTTTATTAAGAAGATAAAGAAGAAGAATTAAGAAGATCTGAGAGGAAGAAGCAATTTTTAAAAGTATTTTATCTTTTAATCCAAGTACGAAAATATCATGTGACAACTACTCTCCCTTTGAATTCTTCTTTTGGACTCCCTTAGGAGGAGACAATACTTAATATCTTAAATGTAAAAAATAATTGTTATAGATGGTAACACAAAACAGGTAACATTAGCATATTTAGTAAAACAATTTATTTTCTTTTTAGGTTGTTTTATAAATCATTATAACACTTGCCTGGCAGATACTACATTCACTTGTTTACAAACAACTCTCTTATGATATTCTTTGGACAGGAAGTAGATGCACAGTCAATCCAGAATCTTTACAACCCCAGAAGATATATACTCTGGTACCTGAAAATAGAAGACTTGACAACACATTAGATGAGCAAAGATGGAAATAGATTAACCCTCTAAGAGCAGAACTCTCAGGGAATAGATTCTTTTTGCTCAAGGACTAACAATTTATATCCTGCAGGAGCTAAGAATATTCAAAAAAAAAAAAAAAATAAGTTGGCATACCTTTGCCAAGTTCAGGATGATGGAGAACAGGATTATAGACCACTGTTATCATAAAGGAGAGATGTAGGCTAAAACAAAGGTAGGATCTTTTGAAAGTCCATGGTTTCATTTGCCCCCATTCTTCTAAGGAGAGAAATTTCAGGTAAGCCTTTTACAACACTATGGCTTTTTCTCTGGCATGGAGATCTCCTTGAGTTTATCCTCGAAGTTTTTGAAACTTTTAATGTCAGCAATCAACTCTCATTAGTAATACTACGCTGACTGGCATGTGTAGAGATTGCTTTGAAAATCCGTGGGACACCTTGGGTCTTCTGAGGTGCTGATAATGTTAGAACTCTTTCAACTTTATCCTTTACTTCTTCTTCTTTTGTACGGAAAAACTCTTTGGTTTGTCAGTCATTCAAAAGGTGCCTGAAAGCTCTCTGCAAAGGTTAGTCGCAAGAGAGCAACTTTCTCATCCAGAGTCAGAAACTGGATCTTGCATGAAAATATGTTAAGAATAGTTATACTTTTGCTGCTGAGTGGCTGGCAGTATATGGATTGACTGTTACAAGTCTTTGGGCTGTAGGAGGAAAGTATAGGAAGGTTCAAAAGCAAAATGTGACAGTCAATCATTCCAATGACTCTATAAATGTCAGGCAGTTTATGGTTTTGCTAACAAATTTGAATTCTGCAATATTTTTCCATTTTTGTTATAGAGAATGAACTTACTCTCACATAATACAATACACAAGTTACAAGGCAAAGGGGGTAACCAGTATCACCAGAGGTGGCAAAATATCTATCAGTATTATGTGTCTGTGAAGCAGAAGCTTCATATTTGCTCTCATTACAATAAAAACTGACCATTCCAATATCACTTTTGCTTTGATACTGTGTTTTGATACTATTTGTTCTTATTGTTCTACTCTACTCTTGTTCTTATTCATGTTACTGATTACGTATGTGTAGCTTGCCCTGAGGTTTTACCATTACAGAATTGTTCCAGAGGTGCGACATTTATGTTCTCACATGTGGGACAAATGGACAGCTTTCCAGACAGTATTCACAGACTTTCCAAAGGTAGCATTCACGTTTTCAGAAGACCTGAACACCCCTGTATGATTCCAGCACACCCTCCTGGGATATTCTGCTCTCTGCTGGAATACTCTGCTGGCAGCCACCTATGACCCATATGTGGTCAAAAGTTTAAGAATCCAGTATTGTGTATCCAGTATCCCTGGAAATTCTAGAGCATACACACGATGGAAATACTCAGCTTCTTGGAAGTGATTATGACAAAGGATCAAGACAGTTAACTGGCAAAGAATAAAGTCCAAGACAGTGAGAAAAACTCTAAATATGACAACAATATATGGCTGTATCTTCCTCCAAAAGGAAGTCAAGTAATAAAAATAAAAATAAAAAAGACTGATTGAGTGCTTGTTAAATGCAATTATGATATGTAGATACTTGTATGAAACGGTATTAAAAAAAAAAAAAAAAAAAGGACACCAATATCCTCCCATCTTCGACACAGACTGTATCTGCAAAAGCTCAGTATTCATAGAATCATAGAATATCCCGAGTTGGAAGAGACCCATAAGGATCATCAAGTCCAAATCCTGGCACCGCACAGGTCTGCCCAAGAGTTTAGACCATGTGACTAAGTGCACAGTCCAATCGGTTCTTAAATTCAGACAGGCTTGGTGCAGTGACTACTTCACTGGGGAGCCTGTTCCAGTGTGCAACCACCCTCTCGATGAAGAACCTCTTCCTGATGTCCAGCCTAAACTTCCCCTGCCTCAGCTTAACACTGTTCCCACGGGTCCGGTCACTGGTGATAATGGAGAATAGGTCACCTGCCTCTCCACTCCCCCTCACGAGGAAGTTGTAGACTGCGATGAGGTCCCCCCTCAGCCTCCTCTTCTCCAGGCTGAACAGGCCCAGTGACCTCAGCCGCTCCTCATATGTCTTACCCTCTAGGCCCTTCGCCATCTTCGTCGCCCTCCTCTGGGCACTCTCCAACAGTTTAATGTCTTTTTTGTACTGTGGTGCCCAGAACTGCACGCAGTACTCGAGGTGAGGCCGCACCAGTGCAGAACAGAGTGGGACAATCACTTCCCTCGACCGACTAGCAATGCCGTGCTTGATGCATCCCAGGATGCGGTTGGCCCTCCTGGCTGCCAGGGCGCACTGCGGGCTCATATTCAACTTGCTGTCAACCAAAACCCCCAGATCTCTCTCTGCAGGGCTGCTCTCCAGCATCTCATCGCCCAGTCTGTACGTATAGCCAGGGTTGCCTCGTCCCAGGTGCAGGACCCGGCACTTGCTTTTGTTAAACTTCATGTGGTTGGTGATCGCCCAGCTCTCCAATCTGTCCAGATCTCTCTGCGAGGCCTTTCCACCCTCACCCGAGTCCACAGCTCCTCCAAGTTTGGTGTCATTGGCAAATTTGCTCAGAACACCTTCTAGTCCTACATCCAAATCATTTATAAAAACATTGAAGAGGACTGGCCCTAAAACGGAGCCTTGAGGTACCTCACTAGTGACCATCCGCCAGCCAGATGTGGCCCCATTTACCACAACCCTTTGAGCCCTGCCCATCAGCCAATTGCTCACCCATCGTATGACGTTTTTGTTTAGCTGTATGCTGGACATTTTGTCCAGTAGGATCCTATGGGAAACCGTGTCAAAAGCTTTGCTGAAGTTCAGAAAGATTCCCAAAACACATTAAAATGAAGAGGACAAATGTACAGTGAGCAGGATTCTGAGAACAGGAATGTGCTGTGCACTCAGAGCAGAGTTTCTTTCACTCTTTCAGAGATGTTAACAATGACCTCACAGCAGAGCTGGTTGCGCCTCTCAAATACCATGGAAACCATAAAATAGCAGTGTGTTTGTCTCAAGCTGGAGGACAGCTTTAGAGAGACTACTGCACATGGAGAGAGGGAAGGTTACCACACTGGTAATCTAAAACTGCAGACAGAAGTGGAAGCAGATAGGCCAAAAGCAACATGGCTAAACTGTTTTGAAGAAAGCATCTTGACAGATGAAAGGAGGCAGCAAAGACTTCAGTGTGAAAGAACTATGTCTTCCTTAACCCACAGAACTGAATATTCAACAGATAGACCTACTTAAGTTTCATGTTTTTTTTTTCACTGTCCCTGCATCTCTCAAAGACATTATCCCAACAAGAGCATTATCACTCACATTTGATGTTTGGTGTCACTCAAATAATGGTAATAAACTTACAGAGTTCACATGACTCAAATTAATTTCTGAAAAAGTCTGTTAAAATAGACACTGCTTCTTCTTTTCTGAGTATAAAGAAAATTATGTGGATTGATCAGAGGCAGGTATGTACAGTATAGAAGTTAGGTGACTGTCTGAAAAGGTAAGAATATTTTGGTGAGACTTACATTGGTCTGAAAGTCTAACATTTCCAAAGCATGAAGTAGTTTAAAAGATCTAAACTGTTACTTTTTTTGTTATTTTTTTAAATGAATGCTAGCTGAGGGATAAAAAATTATGTATATATATATCTATATATATATAGATAGATATATATGGACTATGCACAAAAGAAAGCATATCCAAATCAGACTTCCTTCCATGGACATAAAATTCTTATAGATAAGAATTGTGTGATTATCTAGGAATGTTGAGAAATATAATTTTATTATCTGGATTATATCAGGTAAAAGAAATGTTGAAAGATGACTTAAATGTTAAGTAAATAACACTTTATTTTCATATGTATGTATCTGTCTTAATAAAACTACAGACTGTGCAGTCCATTTGAGATTTGACAAATAAACATCTTAAATTTTATCTCAGTCTGATTTGATTTGAGAGTGGTTTCAAAACAGCAAGCTAACATGACAGAATTATCATGTTAAACTATGATCAGTTTAAAAAAAATAGTTTTTAGTAAATTTTCTCAGGATAATTTCTGGATATTTTTGAATCTATATTCTGATTTTTTTAAGCTGCATGTTTAACTTCATTTGGAAGTCAACAAAGCAGAGGTCTTTGAGTAGAAGTCTTTTCCAGCATCCACCAATAATCAGGAAAGCTCTCTGGAATATGGCAAGATAATGAAGATCACCCTGGAGCCCCAAGGATCTTCAGGATTGTGTGACACATACTGTGTGTACAGGGCAGGAGCTCACTTAGAACTGGCATATTTCAGTGGCCCAAAACTCTGTGTTGGTCTGTCAAAAAGCATTCACCTGTATGTTTACAATTTCCATAGACAATATTGATGGATTGGAAGTAAAATAAGTGTGAAAGAATGAGGTGCTTGACACATCTGAACATGCTGCTTCAGACTCCCTCCCCTGGACTTCTAAGCATAAACGTAGTTTATGTTGCAAAGACTAAGCAGACAATAATCACTTCTGCCAGGTGACAAGATTTGCATCAAAGGTATAGGAAAGCACCATCAACATTTGCATGGAAAAAAAGAAAAATCTACTGTGCAGTTTGTCTCATTTATGTAAGAAAGCAAACCAAGCTTGCATGCAGCCCTGATACAAGTAAGATATTAAAATTCTATTTGTATAAATTATTAAAAAACCCAAGTATTTTTTCCTTGCTGAAAGAACATTAGATACAATCTACGGCATTTGTAAAAGTACAGGGCTGGGGTTCATCTCATTTAACTTCAGATGTGTACAGCACTTGAACCTCCTTTATAATCAATAGAGAAGAACAAGCACTTAAGGGATCCTAAGATTGTTAGGACAGAAGACCTATTCTAGGTCAGAAGAATACATTAGCAGTGCTGTTAACAGCTGTTAACAGCACACATGTAAAATAAGGTAGGTGAATCCCATCTTAGATTTTTAGTATAAGATATTAGGTAAAATAACACATCAAATATTTTATAAGCCTATATAACTGTATTAGCATTATTTTTCTCCAAATTTTCATTGGACTCATCTTTTACTCATCTTTTACTTTATTCAGCCTTCAGTAATTGACACAGGTTTGCATCTTGCATGTCGGTGCACTTCAGTTGTTTTGTAATTCATGTGCAGTCACTGATTTGGCAGGAAAGAATGCAATTGTATTTTTTAGTTCTGGGATAGCTTTGGGTGCTGATGATACAGCCATTCTCTGAATCTCCAGATTCCCTTTGGCATCAGTTGTCCAGCCATAACTTTTTGGATTCAATACGGCAAATTCATACTGCAAGGATTGCCTCCAAATTCCTGCCTACCAGTCTGCATGCAGGGCAAGATAGAACAGATGGTCTTTGCATGGCAGGAGCTTGCTAGAATCAATCTCAGCTCTTTTTGCTAGAACAGCTGACAACAGCATTAATTGATATCAGTTGTTGCACTTTTAGGAGGGGATTGAGAACATGTACATTTCTAAAAGAGGTCCGCAAAATTTCTCATGCTTGCATGAATTCAGAAACAGTATGCTGGGAATGGTACTCTTATTTTGTTTTATTTTATTTTATTTTATTTTATTTTATTTTATTTTATTATATTTTATTTTATTTTATTTTATTTTATTTTTATTTTATTTTATTTATACAGTTCTAAACTTTCTCTTTTCAGGGAGAAAAAATCTCTTTTCTTTTACATTCCAAAGAGTCATGCAGATCTATCAGTGCTCTGAATACACTAACTGTCCCATAGAACTAACATAATATAGTCCAGTGTCTCTGCCCAGATCTTTCTACAAATACCAACATAATGTCTATTATGTCTGTGTAAGAAAACAAATACACTATTTGATTTTAGTGGGTAAAAATATCTAGGTAACTGAAGTTCTTTTTCAAATAAATGTCTCTTCTGGGAAAAAAAAAATACAAAGCAGAAAAATGTATATGGTAGGTATCACCATAAGCACTATATGCATCAGTTCCTTTTACAAGTGGGTATCATAGGCTAAGAAAAGAGGACTTTCCCAACTCATCACATATATTTTATAGAGCCCATATAGAGGATTATAAGGTTGTCCTTTCATTAACTCCTGTTTATTTATTATGCTAAATTCTACCTCCAGTTCTGGAAAACCTGATGCTGTGGTTTAACCCTAGTTGACATTAGAACAAGGAATTCAATCACTACTTCACATCAGCAGGAAGGCATTCAGCCTCTTCCAGGAAAGCAGGGCTCATCACACGTAACAGTTTCTTTTGAAGACAAACACAAATTGTTGTGTTGTTCCCCAACCTCTCCACTCTTTCCTCCTTCTTTACCCCAGCTTTATTGCTGAGCATAACACCGCATTGATGTGGGACATCCCTTTGGTCAACCTGGGCCAGCTGTCCTGGCTACGTCCCTTCGCAGATCCTGGTGCACTCCCAGCTTCCTTGCTAGCAGGGCAGTGTAAGAACCTGAAGAATCCTTGGCTGCGTGCAAGTACTGCTTTGCAACAACTAAAAATATTGGTGTGTTATGGCCACTATTTTCATCAACAATCTAAAACATAATATCATATTAGTCTCTACAAAGAAAATGGATGGTATCTCAGCCAAACCTGCATCTTGAATTATTTACCAGTAGCAGATAAATTGTATTTGGTGTATCTAAGGATAACCCACTTGACTGAGAATAAGGTTCAAAACACTGTCATTTTCCACTCAATTTTGTGATGGCTAGTGGTGAGGTCCTGTGATTATTTGATTTCATGGGAAAGAAGTAAGAATTTTGAGAGGCAATATGAGGCAAGCGTACAGATTTTTTAATGAATTAACATTAAATAATTTTGGCAAAAGTTAGTAAGCCTACTATACAAATATTTTACCTAGATTTTGAACTGGCTCATTGCCTGAAATTTGCAGTCCAATGTTGAAATATGGTCATGATTTCTCTGAAAGGTTCATCCACTATGCACAATACAGATGATGCAGAACAGTGTGGTAGTTTCACGCTGATGGGCAGCTGAACATCCTAACTGCCATCTCATTCCCATCCTCAAAGGAAGAGAGGAGAAAATACAATGAAAAAGTGCTCGTGAGTTAAGATAAGGACGGGGAGATCACTCACCACTTACTGTCACAGACTACACAGTCTCAGCATAGGCAGAGATTAATGTAATTTATTGTCTATTACTAACAAGCTAGAGAAGTGAGAACTAAAATCAAACTAAAAACACCTTCCACCCATCCACCCTCCTCCCCCCAAGCAGCACAGGGGAATGGGGAATGGGGGCTGCAGTCAGTACCTGATGCTTCATCCCCACCGTTCCTTCAGGGTCACTCTCTGCCCCTGTTCCACGTGGGGTCCCTCCCACGGGATGCCGTCCTTCCCGAACTGAGCCTGCAGGGGCTGCCCACAGGCAGCAGCTCTTCAAGAACTGCTCCCACATGGCTCCGTACCACAGGGTCCATCCGTCAGGAGCAAACTGCTGCAGCACGGGTCCCCCACGGGTGGCAGCTCCCCCCAGAAACCCTGCTCCTGCGTGGGCTCCTCTCCACGGGCTGCAGCTCCGGCCCGGGGCCTGCTCCTGCGGGGGCTCTCCATGGGCCGCAGCCTCCTCCAGGCCACATCCACCTGCTCCACCGGGGCTTCCTCCACGGGCTGCAGCGTGTAGATCTGCTCCATGTGGGACCCATGGGCTGCAGGGGGACAGCCTGCTCCACCAGGGGCCTCTCCACAGGCCGCAGGGGAACTTCAGCTCCGTGCCTCGAGCACCCCTTCTGCCCTCCTACTCTGACCTTGGTGTCTGCAGGGCTGGTTCTGTACATTTTCTCACTCCTCTCTCCATGCTACTGTTGCACAGCGTTTTTTTTTTTCTCCTCAGTGTGCTCTCCCAGACGCACAACCAATGTCATTCATTGACTCAGCTCTGGCCAGTGGCAGGTCCCATTTGGAGCCAGCTGGAGCAGGATCTTATCTGACATGGGGCAGCTTTTGGACTCCTCGCACAGAGGCCTCATCTGCAGCCCTCTGTTACCAAAACCTTACCATGTAAACCCAATACATAAATCTATGTAGTAAGCTGTCAAAAATATCAGTTGTTCTTTGGTGCTATGTTAATAAAAATTTAGTTGCAAGTGGTTCTTACACAGTGTCTGCATCAATATAGAATGATGATGAACGTGATAACTTGAATTTTCACAACTTTTATAAAGCTTCATACATAAACTGTAGGATTCCAGCACTAATATCTTGGCATAAATTGATGATAATATATGTCATCTGTATCTGGAGGTGTAGGATTCAAGGACTGGATGCGTGTTAGCAATTCTTCATCAAACTTATATTACATGTTTATAGTTATCATGTTTTGTTTTTCCATTGTTATTTTGATGAAATTTTGACCTTTAGAAGTTTGAAGCTGTAAATTAGTTGAAGTTCCTTTCTAGGTGGGACACTGATGGTACAATTGAATGCTGGACTCAAATGAGTGTGCCGCAGAGGATGAGTTGCAGTGCTTAAAAAGCCTTTAGAGTTCCAAGGAGGGTGTAAAGTTTTTAATGGGACTATATAAGAAGTTGACTGGATGAGATACAGTGGAGTTCAGAAAACAGTTTCTTCATTTTCTTGAATTAGAAAATGATTTGGTCTTGTAATCATTAATAAAATAATAAGAAAGCAATTCTTCCTGTGTTACTCTAATAACTACCTAGAATAGACAATAGGGATTCAACTTTCTTTGAAAAAATAATTCTTACATTAATAATAGCTGATATAATGTCTGTGTTTATCATTTATTTATGAGCTGTGAGACAACTGATGTTCTCATGCTGTCAGTCATTTAGATGTCTCTTTTATAGATAATATCTGCTGGCTTTCAGAGCTTATTTTCAGATTGTTAACTCTGCAGTTTTCCCAGCATACTACACAGTACTACAAACTATGATTTTGTTCAAATTGTACATACACTTAAGGAGATTTTAGATATAGTCATTAATAATAGCTTGTTCTCTATGACTTTTATGTTAAGAATTGAATTTTGACAGATATAAAAACTTAAAAAGTGATGGGAATAGAATATAAACACCTGATAGGGAAAGGGAGATGATCCAAAGGTTCACTGCTATGAGAGAAGCAGTATAACCAGACTTTCTTTATAGGACTGTGCCAGAGTATGAGTTAGAAAGAAAAAAGAATATATGTGTGTATACAGATATGTATGTGTGTATATATGTACATATATATATGTATGTATATATATATAATTCAGGTTGGAAGTTAGGAGAAATTTCTTCTCAGATAAAGTAGTTAGGCATTGGAACAGATTGCCCACAGAGGTGGTGAAGTCACCGTCCCATGGTAAATCTGCACTTAGTATGAAGAGCCTGGACATAAGCAACTAACATAAATCCTGTTAGTTGCTCTCAGCTCAGTCTACCAAGCAGCATTTAACCACAGTAGCAGAACTTGAAAGAGAAAAACAATATCCAGTTAACAGAGATAACTGTACTGTGGAACAGAAACATGAGAAGTACAAATAAAGGAAAATGAAACTGCAGGGTGTTTGGAGGTTTATGAAAGTAAGATGAGGAAACCTCACATCAAAACTTAATATTTGGAAAAATAAAACATAAACGAATGAAAAACCTGTTTACCTTGAAGAAAGAAGAAAAGAAGATGGAAAAAAAAAATCATCTATCACATACAGAAATTTTAAGGATGACTGGTGGTTTGCATAAAGAGAATATGGAAAAAGTCTAATTAAATCCACCTGCTGCTGGAATGAAAGGGAAGCAGCTCCATTTAATTTTTTTCAACTGTGGAAATTACAAAAATGATGATCCTTAAAGCTGACATATACATTTTAACCAATAAATAAATAAATAAATAAATAAAAATAAGGGGATTTACATATAAAAGTCTTACCATTTTTCAGTCTACTCACTCAAAAACCACTTAAAAACAAATAAGCCATTTTGTATTAACTTGGAAGATGGTTCAAGTATCTGCTGTATTTGGTGAAATGCTGCTGTCTTCTCCTGTTCATAAATAAGGCTAGTTTTTATACACAAATACAGCTTCACCAGAACTAACTCTGCCTGAAGTCTTATGAGTAGTTGTATTTAAGATGTACATCCTGTACTCCATTTGAGTGTGCTAGAAAACATAAGCTAGCATCAGAACAACATGTAACATGTTGCTAATATGTTAGCCAATGTATGTTAGCTTTTGCTAATGTAAGTTAGCAGAAATATGCCACTGCTATGGTAAGGATTAAAAATTTCCTGATGTGTTGGTGACAACAGCTATGTTATTCTGTGTCAAGGCTGGTCACCAAGCCTTGGAGACAGGGAATTCTTGATAAAAGAGATCGGCTGTAGGAGAGTCTTCCAGGATTATGAGGATTCCATGCTGTGACCAACTGTAACGAAAGCTGTAAAAACTGCCACTTTCAAAAAAGCTGTCCAATATTAGCAGTTCCAACATCCCTACTAAATGGAAATGAGGAAAGCAAATAGATGTTTCTATCTACTATAGAAATAGGACAGAATTTCCCATTATACATATATGTTATGTATCCAACAAATATTTATACTCCCTCAAAACTAGTTTTCATTTCCTAAAACAAAACAGTAAACAGAAATGACCTGAAGTATCTTTGCTATCCCTAATTCATTTTATTCACAAAGTACCAGAGCAGTAGTAATTGATAAACTGCTACGATTTATTAAATAAATATTCTGAGGCACCACTCCTATTGCACCAGCTAAGGATGGACAAGTGGTGTACTTGGCATTAGCAATCCCTGTAAAAGAGTGCTTGTCTCTTACCAGTATTCTTTTTGTATTTTATTTCTTGTACTGAAAATCCTTCACTAAAAATAATAGGAAATGGACTATGCTGAGATAGTATTTATATGCCTTTAAAACTGCACTTGTTGTAGTCTTTAAAATTTTAACAGCCTAAAAGACCTAATTTGCCAAACAAATATGGCTTCTGTAACCATCCTGTCCATTTGCCTGTCTCTTTTCACATCTGCTCACCCATTTATCTTCCTTCTGATAGATTGAATCTCCTGGTCAGTCTCCACCAAATTCAGCTGGGGTCTCATAAATTCATGTGTGTTTTGTGATGATCAGTAGCTGGAAAGATGCATGTGAGAGAAAACAAGGAGAGAGACAGGGACGTGGAGACTGAACTGGGACTCCTATTGAGTGGAAAGCTGAGCTGAGAGTTGATGCAGGTGAGAAGTGGAGAAAACTGGAAGTAAGGAATAGCTAGGAGGTGTTGTTTGAATTATGTAGGGCCATGGGCGGCATGTCACAGAGTCAAAGGAAACAAGAATTTGTCTATGTGACATACCAGCCAATCTGGTCTAGTCTACATAGACTTCTTAAGTGGTATAGTATCATGATTTGAAGTTTCCATTTAATTATATATCTTTAACAGGAAATAGAATACCGAGGAATGTGTTCTATGTAGGAATACAGTGTAATTATTTTATTATATGTCTAAGTAATGAAGGCTGAATATAAAAAAGGAGTAATAATGTACTGTCTTTTATAAGATGAAAGCTGTAAAATTCCTATATATCATAATCGGAATTTCTGATTTAAAGTGTTAAAATATTTCTTCTAATTTTTACTTTTATAATAACTAATACTTAAAGCAGTGATTTATTTTCTTTCCTTTTCTTTTGATTAAGTTCCAAGCAGAATATTTTTCATACATTTTGCATTTGCACACATTTGGTACTCTTTTGGGGACTGGCAACTTCAGCTGAAAAGTCAAATTGAAACATAGCTACTGTTTCTTCAAGGGGTTATTTCACATGTCATTTAAACATTTAAAATACCAAAGTGGTAGCTTAAGTCCTTGGAGTGAGTCTAACGCAAATGACATAGTAAAAGTGTCGACATCAAAGTGAATACCAAACAAACATCAATTGAAAATCAGATCATTTAAAATGCAAACATGTTTTATAACTATAAAAGCTGAAGATAAAAGCAGTGGAAGTGCACAAGCCTACATGTCCTTAGAATAAAGCTCCAAGAATCCATATGTTACAAGGATAATGTAGCACAACATGTCCATTCTCCAGTGATTTATGTCAGAAGTGGATGAAATACCTACCGAAGTCTTTGTAACTAACATAATCTAAATCTCTGGTGCAAGTCCTTAACTGTCTTTTCTGTAATATTGCTTTTACATGCCCTTTTTAATGTTCAGGAGCTTGTTTATTCAAACCATATTCCCACTGCCCACTCTCAAGGTATTTTGAACAAAAAAAGGTCAAGGCAATAGGTAGGTATTCTCTTCACAGTTCCAGATGTGTTTATTTTGTTGTCATTGTTGTTTTGTTTTGTTTTGTTTTTCATTTTCCTAATGGGGACAGGGATGTTTTTGTGGTGACTAATACTGATCACTGTTCCCATTCAAGACAGTGCAAACAGGAACTGTCAATTCTGCAGTTCATGCAAGAAAACTGCACCAAGAACTGGGAAGTATTGCCTTACATAAGGAGGCAAAAATGCTGACAAAACACAACATCTAATTCTCTTTCTGTTTCCTCACCTTGGGCTATCTCTTTGATGAGGCAAAGGCCAGAGAAAGTCCTGTTGGGGACTATCAGAAGCATTATATTGAGTTAAACCTCAAGGCTATTCCATCTAAAAATCCAGAATTAAGATTTCGATAGTACTCAGTCAATTTTGTAAAGAGAGCATCTTGTAGGCATATGTGTAAGGCACACAGAAGACAAAGGTGATTAAGTTTGACACAAAAACTGTTAGTCATTTATTGGCATTCCCAATGCTGGAATGGATTTTGTGGATTTTGTACAGTGGTTCAACGCAACACTGTCACTGATTTTTAGCAGATATGAGAACATGCACTTTTTTCTTCTCTCATCTATTGGGTTTCATGGCATGGTGCTGGCAGTGGGGTTTGCAGGTGCATTATCTGTGAGGAGAGGCCAGGGATGCCTCGTGCCGCACACAGCCAGTTCCAGCTGGCTCCAACGGCCCCATCGCAGGGCACGGCTGGGCCCAGCAGCCAAGATGGCAGCACCTCAGTGATAACTTGTTTAAGAAAGGGCAAAAACCACTGCACAGCAACTGGAAGAGAGAACAGTGAGAAAATGTGATAAACAATCCCACAGAAAACAAGGTCGGGGAAGAAGCAGGGGGAGGAGGTGCCCCAGGTGCCAGAGCAGAAATTCCCCTGCAGCCCATGGGGAGGACCATGGTGGCACAGATTGTCCTCCTGCACTTTATGGAGGACCCCTTTAGAGCAGATAATCACACTGTAGCCTGTGGAGGACCCCATGCCAAAGTAGGTGGGTGTGTCCTGAAAGAAGCTATGGCACACAGAAAGCCAATGGAGAGCCCACACAGGAGCAGGCTCCTGGAACTCCAGCCTGTGGAGAGGAGCAGGTTTTCTGGCAGGAACTGCAGCCTTTGGGGGAAACATGCTGGAGCAATCTGTTCCTGGAGGACTACTCCCCATGGTATGGACCTACACTGAAACAGCTCCTGAAGGGCTGTGATCTGCCTGTCCTTATCAAGACCCACAAGCTTTTTCATTTTATTTTCTCCCCCAGTGCTGCTGAGGAAAATGTGTGTAATCAAAGTATTCCAAATATTGGGATACACGTCTGAGAGAAATATGTGTAGGAATCCACCAGTAGAGCAAAGTCTTCACCAAATATACCCAACAAAAGTTGGCTGGAACGTGTACACATTCACCTTTCTCAGTTCTGCTCTTGATCTTTCTGTAACTGAAAGAGAATCTCAGTGAAAAGCAGTTGAATGACAGCTATTGTGTCATTGACAGTAAAAAATTTGTATTATTTTCACTTTTTTGTTTTATTCTACAAGCTAATAAAATGGGACATAAGCATTATCACAATGGAAATCTATCCTAATAAATAAAGTTGCAGCAATGCTTACCCTTGTGCAAACTGATGTGTTTGTTGAAATGTAGGCCTCCTGTGGGAATAAAAAAAAAAAAAAAAAAAAAAAAAAGCATGTATTACTCATTAAATTAAGAGGTCTTTAGCTTCTGTATATATAGCCTTCCTAATTTGAACCCCAATTTTGGTTCATTCATTTCTGAAATGTACACAATGGATGTTTCAAGGACTCTCTGACTTGTGGCCTGTGCATCTGGAGTTTGACAGACCATACTTATGCTGCAAAAATAAGTTGGGTACAAGGCCAGTCCCACCTAGACCAGTACACAAGTCATTCAAAAAGCAAAACAGTCAGGCTAGGCTCTGGCAGAGCATCGGGCTTATCTGGGTTTTGAAAATTACTATACCATCAAGTATACCCAGACAGACTGTTGCAGGCCTCCTACTCTGACAGACAGGTGGAAAGATGCTAAGAAGAAGGTTGAACATATTTAGCTTGTTCAAGGCAGTGTACATAGTTTCTACATCCAGCCCTTGCACATAATTTCTGGGGAATATATGTATGGTGTCATTTTGTCGTCAAAGAGTGCTATGCAGATAAGAAACACACACTGCCAGTCTTTATCTTCTTGGGCACAGAATCCACTGACTCTGACAGGCTACTTAGCTGCATAATTGCTTTCTTTACTCACACCTTAAATCAGCCCTCTGTCAGTGTTCCCGATATCCATAACCATTGCATGCAGTGTTCCTTGATGCATCAGAAAGTGTTTACTCTCTTTTTTCTTTACTTTTTTTTTCTTTTCTTTTTTTCTTTTCTCTTTTCTTTTCTTTTCTTTTCTTTTCTTTTCTTTTCTTTTCTTTTCTTTTCTTTTCTTTTCTTTTGTTTTCTTTTCTTTTCTTTTCTTTTCTCTTTTCTTTTCTTTTCTTTTCAATTTACTTTTCTTTAATTTAATTTTCTTTAATTTAATTTTTAATATATTTAATTAAACACAAAGTAAATCAGGGCATGGAAAAATAATAGTGGTTGTTAATTGAGACTAATATTTTAAGTTAAATATCTGTTGGAGATTAAATATAGATTATGTAAGATATCTGTAGACGACCAGAAAATATTATGTGCCATGATATTTCCTTATACTGGCTAAGGTGGGGAGCAGCAATGCCAAAATATCACCAGCAGGTCTACTTGTAGAGAACTTCAGGTGAGGAAGTTGCTTTTCTCTCAAGTTTGCATCTGAGGTGCCAAAGTCGTTCCTCCTATAAGTCATCTACCTAATGTCATATCAAGTATGAATTTAATCTGTTCAAATATGGATTTGATACTATGCTATCCCTATATGCAAAGCAAGGGAGAAATATTTAAAGTAGTGATAATTTAATGTATTCATTTCTTTAGATTGCTTAAATATTCATACATTCAAAGCTCTGGATGCACATACAAAATATTAATAGAAAATCCAGGAACATAATGAAGTCATATGATATATGTCTCAGAGCTACTTTGTAAGAGGGGAACTGCTGCATTCTAAAAGCTTTATTGCTCTCCAGAGTTGTTTGATTTTTTCCTTCTTTTTCTTTGACCCAGATGTTAGTAGAGAACTTTAGGAATAGAACTTTATTTAAAATACTCTGTGTAGCGCATAATGGAGGAAGAAGAAAAAAAAAATAGGAGTAAGAAGGGAGAGGGAGAGAGGAAAGGGGACAGTGGAAAAGGAGAGGAAAAAGGAAAAAGAAATGGAAAGGGAAAGTGAAAAAGGGAAAGGCAAAGGGAAAGGGAAGGGAAAGGGAAAGGGAAAGGGAAAGGGAAAGGGAAAGGGAAAGGGAAAGGGAAAGGGAAAGGGAAAGGGAAAGGGAAAGGGAAAGGGAAAGGGAAAGGGAAAGGGAAAGGGAAAGGGAAAAGGAAAGGGAAAGGGAAAGAGGAAAGGGAGAGGGAGAGGGAAAGGGAGAGGGAGAGGGAAAGGGAAAGGGAGAGAGGGAGAGGGAAAGGGAAAGGGGAAGGGAAGGGGAAAGGGAAAGGGAGAGGGAGAGGGAAAGGGGAAAGGGAAGGGGAAAGGGAAAGGGAAAAGGGAAAAGGGAAAAGGGAAAAGGGAAAAGGGAAAAGGGAAAGGGAGGCTGGAAACAGCAGAAGAAATGGGAAAGGAAAGGAAAAGGAAAAGAAGAAATGAGGAAAAGAAAAAATAAGAAAAAAAAAGAAAAGGAGAAAAAAAGAAAAGAAAAAAGGAACAAAGAGAAAAAAAAAAAAAAAAAAGAGAAAAAAAGAAAAAGAAAAGAAGTGTATGTGCTGATTCAATATACTTAACAGAACAAAAACTTGTGTACTAAAATAACTTGTTATTAGGATAAAGCTTTATGGTCCATTAGACTTTTTCCAAGCAAAACACATATTTATTTGAAAAGCCTTCAATCAGGAAATTTGAAAAACAGTTTACCATCTCAAGCCTCCTCAAAAAAAATTTCATCTGACCTGATGAGACAAATCAGGACCACAGTGGTGATTTAATGGAGCAATCAGCAACGTGTCAAATCTGATTGATGTGTCCCTTCAGAAACCTGACAGGTGATTTGATCCCCACCGGCACAGACAAATCTTCCCCAGAAGATGCTATTGCTAACACAAGCTGTGGAAAGATTTTTCTGCTCAACTCTTTTTTATTTTGCCCTTGAATTGAGGTGATTTTTTGTTGTTGTTCAACCCCTTTGCTTTGACTTGATTTGAATAGTATTGTCCTGACCTAAAGGTGTTATTTATGACAGAATATTGCTCTTACCTTTCAAAATGTCAAATATTTTGTCAACTGGTGAAAGTTACTTCTCTGCTAAAGCTAACTTAGGGGAGTAATAAATGCAATTTTCACAAAACACCAGTTCTAATAGCTATAAATGTACTTTAAAAGCAATGAAATTCACACTAAGAATCAGTTACCTTCTTTCTGGGCTGTTAAGTGAGTTAATGTGGAGTGATTGTAGAGAAAAGTAGAAGACAGACAAAAGCATAAATTAATTGGGTGCTTGGTTTTATTTCAAGATATACAAATAATTTCATTCTGTGTTCATTTGGTTTTATAAAGTATACATATTTGAAAGCTTTATTGAGAAGTGTCATAAAAATTGCATCTTTAGATTGTGTCAGTGGAACACTACATGAGTAGCTTGCTGCTTCTAGATCTGTTTAACTGAAAAGGTCTCCATCCTGCTTGCTTTACAGTCCATTCACAGCCATACAGAAGTCAATTTTATAAATAAGACCTCACTGTAATTTGACATATCAGGCAGCAGATATATAGTGGTCCTGTGTGTATTAGTAGATGTCTTCCCTGCTAAGGCCAGGAACATTGAAAGCATTATAAATAATTTACTGTATCAATTTAAATTCAATTATACATAATTTGGAAGTTAGCATACATTTGGAAGTTTGTGTAATGCTGGGTGCATCATAAAATGACTATAAATGAGCACTGTAAGAACAAATACTCTCAGCAGAACAAATGAGGTGGCCTGACTTTTCCTTCCCATCAGGGCAACCTGGTTTAGCTCTGCAGCTTACTGTGATGGAGGTGTGTGCACTGAGGGAGAGTTCAGGAATGCAGAGGTGAAGTGACGGTATCATCAGCATCCTCTCTCCCGGTGGTGCCCACTGAACCCGATGCTGTGGGCCTTGGGAGAGAGAGCACATTGGAGCATGCCCAAGTAAACGTCTTCTGCTATGGCTTGTTCAGCAGCATGATTTAATCTCCTGCCAGGTCAGCTTGGAACCAATGTGACAAACACCAGCTCAGGATCTGAGGGTTCAAAGACAGACCCTTCTTTTGCTCCTTGGCCTTTCAAAGTGCTCCCTGTGCTTTTTCAGCTGTAGGAGCATTAGCTATGTGTACATGAACTAGGTGTGGTGGTTGATAGATTTGACTGGGTAGATAAGCTGCTAGATGGGTAGATTTGCAACAGAAAGGAAAAAGAGAATCAGCTTAATACACAAATTTTGTTTATATGAATTACTTCTCCACATAAGGTCTGCAAATAATTTCCATTGAAAAAGTATGAGCTGGTAGAGAGGATTGGGAAGAGAACAAACATAATTTCTTCTATAGAAAATTAGGTCTACTGCTTTTTTTGTGTGTTTTTTTTTTTTTTTATGAAGTATAAAAAAGTCTGTTTAACCTCTGAGCACTTGAATAAGGTAATTATTTGCCATGTATTAGCAGTAATACGAAATTTCATATAAAGTATGCATGATCTGAATCAAGAGTGTTTAAGGTCATTTCTTTTTAATGATGTCAGTTCATAATTAAAATCAACACAAGAGGTTTATTTTTGGAGGATGTGAGCTGATCTTTAAATATGCCTGTTACACATCTTGTGTCCAATCCCAGTCTGACTGTTTTATTAAAATGTATTTGGTGTGCTTCTCTAACAAAAATCAATTTTAACACCTTTCTGCAAACTATTTCCTTCCTGTTAAAATCATTTTCATTTGTAATTATAAAATCATCAGTGTAACAAGATACAATTGGAGTTTGAAGAGTATAGTTTATTTTTAATTACTGTTAATGAATAATTTAAAATTATATTAATGTAATGAAAATAAATTTGAATTTATGATTGCTACATTTTAATTTTTATTTAATCCATTTATAAGATGTTCATCACAAGAATACCTGCACATGTTCCACTGTTTGAACTTGTCATTAAATATCCCTAACAGAAACAAAACAATATGATAACTTATTCCTGTTATCTCCTAGATCATGTGCACATGTATTTGGTCAGTTAGATGCCTACTGTGAAATGCATTCTCTATTAAAATTGAAGACAAAATTCCTAGTGATGTAGAGAGGTCAATATTTCACCCATGGAACTGCACAGCATAATCTTTAAGAAAAAATGCCACTTTCATGTCCTTCAGCTCCATCCTGAAAGATAATGATTACCCTTGGCCCTGATTAGCATCCATAGAGTCTGAGGGTGTTCAGTGTTTTCTCAGCAGCTTACAAATGCCACAGCACAACCTGAAATTGACAACCTATTAAAGGTACATGTGAGGTTCTTGTTCACTCTGTGGATGTGGGATCCAATTTGCTCTACTAGCCCTTGAGGCCAAAGAAGGACTCATCCTCTGAGCTACTGGGGGTCACTCTTTGATGATGACTAGATAATGATTTAAGAAATTTGTCTGACCTAGCTTTATCCATCCAAAAATTGAGCATCTAGTCTGTTTTCAGAATTTTGTAAGTTTGGCTATAACACCTACTTTACATCAAAATCTAAGGCTGGTATGATCTAGAGATTTCCCCTTTTTTGTACTGACTGAAGAAAAAGTGGTTAGATTATATGACTAATTTTGGATAACCTCACTTGTATTCATCCTGAAGGCAACTGAAAATTTCAAAATAGTGGAAATTCAGTTCAGGTGCTATCAGGTTTCCTTTGTCCGGTTTCAGATATCACAAAGTCATGTGGGCTGCAGAAAACGCTGCTCTGCAGGCATTGAGGTATGCCAGTTGGCCGGAGCTACTAGTGGGCACAATCACGGTATTTGGAAATGCCACACCAAGAAACTGCTATTCAGGATGTTGAACTGAGTTCAACTTCTTCCACATAAATTGTTCTCAACTCTAATTCTACAAAGAAAGAGTTAAATCAGAAATGGCTTTGATTATAAAACTAAGATAGAAATTGTATATGATTACCTCCTGAACAGATAGGCTGTTCTTGCCATGCAAAAAGTCAGTCTGGACTATGAAAACTCTTCCAATGACATTCTGAGACTGATTATGGAATTATTCTGATGCAGATTAAGGATATAAACATCCTGATTTCTGGATAATTTTAGGTTTATAAACTGCAAGATGCTGAATTCCTGGTCCATCAAAAGCTGTCTTTAAACTTGAGGAAACCAAGATTATATCCTTAATTCATTTTGATTTTAAGGAAAATAGGGTTCAATTTTTATTTGATTTCTGTTGGTAATGAAAAATGGATATTCTGTCATAAAATTAATGACCTTACTATACATGGCTTGAAACTATCATTAAACATCTTTTTTATTTTATACACATCAAATTAATGCACATGCCTTGGAAAATCTGTCTATTTGAGAAAAAGCATTAATAGAAGATTAGGAAAAAAAAAGATTTATTTCCAACTTTGTTCACTACTTTGCTATGGAAGTAAGACAAAACCTTCATGGTAATGCAGTCTATCTACTTCTAGTTCAGTACTGCTAGAATCGTAATCCTGATTATTGATGTTCTATCACATGAAACGATTACAGCTCAGAACTCCATAAGAATGGACAATATTTTATATACAATTAACACACACACACACACAAAAAAAAAAAAAAAAAGCCAGGAAAGACTGTTAGCATTATATTTAAACACAACACTAAGAGACAGATCACATTTTCTTCCTTAGGTGGATTTACTTTCTTAAATAGATTCACAAATATATGACCTCTGGAAGCAAGGTCTGGCGTTAAAGGGAGGGGATAGAGCTGCAGTTCACATCTGCAAGGAGAACACAAGGAAACCCAAAGCCTGAGTTGACACTAGCCACTGGTATCAGACAGCAAAAATGTCTCTCAAGTATGTCAGCAAGAGAAGGTCAAAGGAAAATGTTGGACTGATACTTGGATTGGATGGTCACCTGACAAATAATGAAGAAGAAAATGTGGAGGCACTTAATTCCTTTATTGCCTCAGTATTTAATAGGAATACTAGATCTGGGGCTGCCCAGACCTCCTGGCTAGGGGAGCAGTGACTTTCCATCTGTGGTCTCTGAAATTGTAAATGAACAGTTCTTCCAGCCCAACATTCATAAATCCATGGGGCTTGATGGGTTTCACTGCAGAGTGCTGAAGGAATTAGTAGACGTTGTAGCTGAACCACTGTCAACAATTTACCAAAGGTCATGGGAGTCTGGGGTGGTCCTTGCTGGCTATTTGCCAATGTTATACTCATCTACAAAAAGGGCATGAGAGAATTCTGTTCTGTTCTGTTCTGTTCTATTCTTTACTCACTGTTTGTTACTGATGATTTTTCTGCATTTAGAACTTTTTGTTCAGACTTTCGTTCATACTTTTCATAAGACATGCTCCTTGGACATACACAATTTAAGAGTGTCTTGTTATACGTAACATCTCAGCGAGATTTAGTTAAGTTGCATGAGTTGCTCTAACACCATCACCTGGTAGGAAAATATAGAACAAGAAAATAACAATGAGTGACAAACTGGTTGCTCGTATTCATGTCCATATGTTAGGCTCACTCAAAAAAAAAAAAAAAAATCTCAATGTGCCAGTTAGAGATAGTTAGCAAACAAAGTTGGGTAGAAAAATAATCATGAAGCATTTTAAATCTATAGTAGGTAAGCAAAGTAATTTTTCAAATTGATGACAAGAAGTAGGTTCAGAAATCAGTTTGCTGTATCATTTTACAGGGTACAAGGAGACATTTCTTCCTTCAAGGTTATGATATGCCATATGCCTTGCTCCATAGGTTTGCCAGAAGTCACTTAATGCCATATGTCCTAAGCCATTTGTTTTTCAAATAGCACTTCAGCTGTAGTAGGCACTATCTGATGAAAATATTCAGGAAAAGATAACGTTTTTGCTTTTCTACTGTCAGACACTCCCATTTTTTTCTGTGTAAGGTATCATGAGATGTGAGACATATGCATTTTAATCTTTAATATTGACTTCTCCTTAAGACAATTATGATAGTCACATGCTTAATTCCTCCTGTAGCACTCTCAGCTGAGAGGATAGGTTTGTTGGTGTAGGCAGGAGTACACTAACACAAACGGGCCAATCAACCTCTCCCTAAAAAAAAATTTAGAACTTCAGAAGACTGAGAAACCTACCAGAACAGTGTTTAGTGGATAGTGGCACAAAATATTTGCTGATGCAAATGAATAGCAAGTTTGGAGTTGGGGGATAAGCATCCTTCATCTGTCATTCTTTCTTTCTTCTCCACAGCTGTTAGGGATCTGTCTTTTCAAGCAGTTTCTTGAAAATTCATAAATGTCAATCTTTCTGAAAAAGGTTTGTCATATGCCACTTCATAAGATTCATGATCCTTTAAGCAAGACCTTAACATAGGGCAGAAGTAGTACAGCAGGCCATAAACAATTTTACGCTGTTCCCATTGAGTTAACTTCTGTCTTTCTCAAGAATCTAAATTTGGGATTTGTGGAAGGATGAAGCATGTTTGGGGAAAAATATTGTTAAATACTGTTAGAAGTCATAGAACTTTGTCTTAAAAGTTACAATATTTAAGATATATTTTGTTCTTAATTTTTATGTTAGTAATTTTAAATTTTATTGCATTTCATAATTATACCTCCATCTAACTTTTGGTCTAAATGTTTGTTGAAACAACATCCAACAACAACAACAACAAAAGCTTTCTTTAAAAGACATGTAATGAAAGATAAATACAAACATTGCAGCTTCCAGTGATCTAATAATCTGAGCACAACAGAGATTTCCACTAACTCCTACATTAAATTAATTCCTTCTTTAGTTTAGCCAGATCAGTCATAGTCTTTGAATTTGGAAAAAAAAAAAAAAATGAGATGTTGTTACTTAGCTCTTTTGCAGGATGCTGTAAAGAATAATTAGTTAATGTTTGTTTAGCTCTTTGAAGATGGAGAGCTCTATTTAGGTACTAAGTACTACTTTCATGAAGAAAAATATGTTAAATGCTTACTAAATGGCAGTGCTGTGGCAACACAGCTGTTCAGCTTGGAGTTACAAAATCACTCTTTCCCTCCCATTTGAGGTCTCACAGCATCCACAGTCTCTACAGGGAATGAAAGAAGCAGGCATGCATGGCCATCACTGTTCTAGAAAGGCTAAGATTACCTTAGATAGACTTAATCTTGGTAAAAATACAGCAAGCCAAATACCAATCACAAAGACTGATAGGAAAGCAATCACAGTATCTGAAAAGAATGAAACTGTGATTAAAATTGTGATGCCATTTTAACTCATTTTCATGTACTTTTGTTCTATGGTTATAGTGCAATCAGCTGTTTGGGCAGGTCTGAAATGCAAGATCAGAATTTGTGCTCTCCTTTCTGTCTTGTACTATATATAGAACAGCTACACTGAAAAAAGAAAAAAGAAAAAAAAAGATGAATTTCAGGCTGTGTTAATCCTTTTCAAGCTGAAACAGAACACAAAGTATTTACTGAATTACACCCAAGAGAAAATACTATGATGAGACTTGGAGTCTCTGCTAAATAATAGCCTTTGAACTGAATGTGTGGTCATCACATGCTGTTTCAGCCCCAGAAGTGCAGTTTTCAGTGTCACACAGCGATTTTATTTATAGATTATGGCCATAATTCAGTTCTATATCAAAATGTGAATTTAGGTGCCTTTATGTATGGAAGGTCCCATTATCATAGTCAGTGGAAGTCTGGTCAATATGGCCTGTGGAGCCTGCAGAGAGATTTGGTTAACCAGCTCTTGGATGCTTATTTAATTGAACTTTTGAATTTCTTGACTGCATTGACTAGATTCTCACTTAATAAGAGTTAAAACATCTAGTGTACCTGTAGACACCTGGAAGTCAATACCTAAACCTCAAACTTACTGTTTTCCTTAGGACACAAATCTGTTCTGTAAATTGAGGTGGCTTGTGCCATGGGACACAGTCTTGGAGATTACACTAGACTTCAGATGCTGCTCCATTGGGGTTAGATGCTAATATCAAGACAATGGGGGGGAGGGAGGGACGTGAGAGAGACAGAGAGGCTTAAAAATTCCAAAAGCTCAAATAAAGAAACTGTAAGTGGCAATGTGTTTTTGAGATAACATTGTGTAAAACACCCATAGTTCATTTCATTAGAACTGTGAGAGACCAAAAGAGAAAACTACAGATGGATTAATGAATTAATATGAATTATCTCTGAACAAGTCCTAATTTGGGAGTACATAATGTTTTGTGTATATTTATATGGGAATAACTGTTCTTGTAGTCTTCTTGTTTCCATTATTTTCTAACGGGAATGGTCTTCATATGTGCCAACAATAAGCAGTTTAAACATGAAGTTGCCCACCTCCTAGAAGGTCTGTTGATGGTTTTGCAACGTGAAGGAAAGTATGCTTCGCTTAGCCAGTTTTCTGTAACAATTGGAGATAGCAACAAATTTGAGCTGTCTTCATCTTGAAATTGCTACTGAGGGAGAAAAAGTTATAAAAATTCAAAAACTTGTATTTTCAGTTCTACATGTCCACAAAACTATCACAGAGCTCTCAAATTTTAGGAAATCTTGTTCTAGCTTGTAACACATCTTGTTCTATACAATTAAGAAGTCAACAGCTACAAGGACAAGTAAATATAAAATATGCCATCTTTTAAAACAGAGGGGTCTGAAGTCTGCATGAAAACCCTGTATAAAGCTTACTGGAAATCTCTGTTAAGTTATTACAGCTGTTCAAGGATCAAAATCATTTATTTAATTAAAAATGTCAGAACATATTCATCCCTGTACATCCCTTCATAGTACAGGATGCTTCATATATCCCTAAGATAGCAGTCTGCTGATTCACTGACAATTTCTGTAGTAGCAAATTTGTCAGTTTGTCAGTGTCACAATAGGGCTTTAAACACAAACAGAAGATTGTCAGTATTTTTAAATTGTTAATGTGGTTCCTGGCATGGTTTTGACCAGAATCACTCTCTCAGGCAAGTGACTGACTGACCCAAAGTTGGTTGTCAATACAATGATTTCTAGATCACCAGCTTTCTAGTTTGTGTCTGTTTTTTTTTTTTAAGTCTGTCAAAGTAAAAAAAAAAAAAAAAATTAGTTTTCAGGGAAACTTGAATTCCCTTGATTTCTGAACTTCTTTTGCCACTCATAACAGGGAAATCTTAACATTGAACTAAACATCTAAATAAACTTAAACTAATTAACTTAAACTACTTAAATTAACTTAAACTAATTAACTAATTAAAAATAAAAAGACTGCAAAACAAGAACAATTTCAGTTTTGAAGGCATATAAAGGGTAAAATATTTTTTTAAAGATTAGTGAGGCTACAGTCAAAATTAGCAAATTACAGAACTTTGGGGAAAAAAAAATGAAATCAACTCTCTGGCTGAAAAACCTTAATCTAAACATTTATTCATATAACTTTATATATATCCCAAAACACAATCTCACAGGAATTGAAAATAGATTAGACAAGAAAGCGTTCTTATTTTTTAAAGTTAAAGAAGAAACCCCAAACATGTACAAAAATTAAATGTGGAATCCTGCTGCTTTATAGCCTTCATAAAGCTACAATGAAGGAATGAAGCTCACCTGGAATTGTTTACCACTGACATATAATTGAAAGAACCTTAGATAAGCACAATTTTACACAAAAATATTCATATCAAGTCTCTAGACCTAACTTTGAAAGGAGAAATAATGTTTACTTTTTCCTGTTGATGAAGAAAGGAGCATGCTGGTTGTAGAATTTGGATGTTTCATGCAGCCTGCTAGCATATTTAGGAACAAGGAAAGTAAGCTATCTATATCAGTACGGAAAATTCTTGGTAATTAGCAATTCAGAAACATATTCTGCCAGAATCACAGACATAGTCTTGAATGTGTACCCAGATTCCTTAGTTCACCAGTAACTGCATGAGATTATTTCTTGTACAATTTGTTTGGAACTAACAGATTTCAAACAAGAGTAAAAGGCTGAAAACTCCCAAGCTGGAAAATAATGCCTATCATTTGTGAGTAAGTGCTTCATCTATTCAGTTTAGAAAGGACATATGAGGACAGAGATTCCTGACAAAAAGAAAAAGCATCTGTCATGGAATGAATAAGGGAAAGATATTGTCGTGGTTTTGGTTGGGATAGAGTTAATTTTCTTCACAGAGGCTTGTCTGATGTTGTGTTCTGGATTTTTGATGAAAACAGTGGTGATAACACACCAATATTTAGTTGTTGCAGAGCAGTGCTCACACAGAGCCAAGGACTTTTCAGCTTCTCGTGCTGCCCTGCCAGCGAGGAGGCTGGGGGTTCACCAGGAGCTGGAAGGGGACACAGCCAGGACAGCTGGCCCAGGCTGGCCAAAGGAATGTCCCACACCACCTGACAGCACACTCAGCAATAAAAGCAGAGGTAAAGAAGGAGGAAGGGGAGGACATTTGGAGTGATGGCATTTGTCTTCCCAAGAAACTGTTACACATGATGAGCCCTCCTTTCCTGGAAGTGGCTGAACACCTGCCTGCCAACAGGAATCAGCAAATGAATTCCTTATCAAGGAATTCCTTTGCCTGTGTGCACAGCTTTTGCTTTACCTAGTGAACTGTCTTTGACTCAGCCCATGAGTTCTCACACTTTTATTTTTCCAACTCTCTCCCCCATCCCACCTAGTGAGAGTGAGCGAGGGACTGTGTGGTGATGAGCTGCCTGCTGGGGCTAAACCACAACAGTATGAAAGTAAACAGAGATGTTCTGGTTAAACAATAACATTATGACATCCCATCAGTAGGTCAATTTTCACTCAATTTGACCAATCAGATACAGCTGTTCTTGAGTTGATTCCAGAAGCTCATGGCCAGAATGAAAAAGCTTCAGGATTGCTTCATCCAAAGCCTTAGTTTATAGAAATTTAAGAAGAAAAAGCAAATTTCCTTGTAGCACTGAAATTCTCAATGTATTTTTTGCTGGTCCAGGCAGGTCTCACTTATCCTCAAGTTTCCATAATCTGAGAACATTGAATTCCCAATTTCTTTGATTCCCTAAGACCTCACTGTTTTTGAGAGAATCAGCATTTTTTATTTTAATTTATCATCAAGATCTTTCCTGTGCCACTGTACTGACAGCAGTAATTGAACAGATGTCAAACTATAATCTGAATTTTTTTTTTGCTGACTACTTCCAAAATGATTTATCTGAATTAACTATTGCATTCTGGACCTGACTTGATTCTTGAAGGTCGCAAGTCTTTGTCACCAACAAAGCCATAACAATCAAAAAAAAAAAAAAAATAGCCAGAAAACAGTGACAAAGGTAAGGCAACTTCTCTGTCACTTTATGTTTGCTACCACTGGTGACAATAACATATATGAGAAATTGAACTGCAATGCCTTTTTTTTTTTTTTTTTTCCAGATCTTTTAAAACTGAAGCAGCTTTGATGTTTCTAACAGAAACCACAGACCACATACTCTAGAAGTGTTAGTGGTAGTTTTGCTCTTGGCAGTCTTATTTGAGCCAGATCAGAGAAGCATGGAAACCCCATTGAAATATAATATTGGGGCACTATTCCATTTCTTAGTATAATTATGAGAACAATGGTCTGACTCCTTTTTGTTAAAATTTAATAGTGGTTTCTTAAGAATCATTACTGTTTTGTCTTCTGTTCAAACTTGACCTTCATGCTTTCTGAGTTTTCTAGTAGTTTACATAAATAAAGCTGTTATTCTTCACAACCCTTAGAATCACAGGCAATTGGGCGTTTGTACAAGACTGTTTTTCTGAGGCACAATTCTGGATTTTGCTTTCAAACAGTCTGCCTAAATACTTACTGTGGGGAAAATAAAGGATCTTTTTTCTGCACTGGAGCAAAATCTCTGTGCATTGTCCAGCTCTGCTTAATTCTCTCACCGTAAATCCATACAAGGATGATTTTCCAAGTAAGAGATCTAAGACCCTGGCTAAATTTATACTCATCTGTAAATATGGCCCTCTCTTCTGCATACAGTAATGGCTAGTTGTGAGACACTAAAAATAAATTGCTTTCCTGGTGAAGTCTCAGAAGTACTCCTTCCTTCTTTTCTTTCTCTGAATTACCAATTCTGGTTTTAGGCATGTTGGACAAACTTAGCTGTTGAGTGCTGAAGCAGAGCTTCTTGTTACTTCAATCAAGCAGTAAAATTCCCATACAGCTATTCCAAAGTGGATAATGTGAGTTGGCTTTTCTCCTTCTGTTGCAGTACAATTCATCCTTGATAGCCCATAACATGTAAGACGAAGTTCACAGATTGGAGAATTCCTCTTATGCTTTCAGCGGATTTGACCAGGGTTGAGGGTGCTTGTTTATATCTTTATGGTTTGCTTTGCAATCAAAAAAATGAAATTGGTTTTATACTTTATAAAGTGAAAGAAATTAAAATAATAGCATTTTTATTTGCAATGACTCTTAAGCACCTTAATTAGCTAAATTTTGCTTTAACAGTGGTAATGCTGGGGTAATGCAGTGGTAATGCAGTGATATTTTTTGATTCAATGATATATTGAGTTTGAAGTACATTTATGCACAGAAAGTGCATGGAGAAGAAATTTTGCTAGTCTGAGCAATTAAAAAGTAATTAATTTCACATAACTTCACCTCAAAACAGCCTTAAATATGACAACCTGTATTTCATTATAAAGTCCAACCCTGCATTATTGAATTTTATACATCCTTATTTCTCTATGCCCTTGCAGTATTTTAAGATTTATTTACTTTCTATATATGAATTGTCTAATGCATACTTTTTTCAGTAAGTTGTCAACAATTCAGTATTAATGGGAATAATTAGTCCAAATCTGGGGGAGATTGGACAGCAAATATCTAGTCCAGGGCTGGTATTCTTGAAAGCTCTCAAAGAAATAATGACGTGCAAGACATGTAATCGTTCGTAGTATTTTCATAATCTGAAGTCACTACAAAGCCTGTACCATATTTGCATTAGACCACAGTAGTGGATGGACTGTCTCTGTAACCATTTGCCTACTGTAGGGTAACCCTTCTTAATATTACAGAGCGTTGCTGACTTTCCTCTGTGAGTGTAAGTACATGTGTCTTAGATGTACAAAGCTGTTTAGAACTGTAGCCTGTGTCTAGGTCCTTGGCTCCCATCAATTCCTAGTGGAACTAGCCACCTAAACGTATCTGGGGACTTGAGCCTGCACTGTTTGAGGAGTCTTTTCAAAAGGGCTGCCAGTAGACTAGTTTCTTGTAGTTTGGAGGTTCACTAAAGTGCTCTTAGAACACTTCTGATAAAATAAGATGTATTTCTTTGACATGAAGTTACTCTTTGGTATCTAAAGCTGCCTTAGGTCAACAGAGCTGTGTTCCAAAGTCTTGTCCAGGCTTCCAAGAACGTGATCAAACACTCTAAACAGTAAAAAATACCAGCTTGTCTTCACTAACTATAGACTTCAGGTAGGGATATGGATACTCTTGTATATCATATCGTTTGAGATATCTGGTATCATCATCAAAAATTTGGGTGCCCTTATCCTTGCTCTCATAAGAACCGAGAATACCTTTCCTTTGATTGTACTTGGAAAGTCTGTGGACAGAGTGTACTTGAGACAGTACAAAATATCATTGTTAACAGTACTTTTAAACCTTGTACCACAAAAATTACATGTATCTGTGGTCTTTTACTAATCTTGAAGATGACAGACTTCCCACTTAAGTGGTAAACTCTATATTTCCTCAGCTCCCAACTGCTCTAATTTATAAGGACTCCATGAATTTGCTGCAGTATAAAATAAGCAATAGCTATTATTAATATCATGCCTATATGAAACTATTTCCTTTTAGCTGAGAATCAATTGTTTTGAAATAACAGTGACTTTTTTTTTTTTTAATGTATCTATTCTCTTACCATAATAAAGCTCATATTCATAACTAGCAAGAGATCCTTTTATTTCTTGTCTTTATTCAGGTTGATTCTACTGGTGGAGTCTCTTACTATGTAATATGAAGTTTTTGCCAACGAACTGAATTTGAATTAACTCAGACTTCACACAGAAAAAGTTTGCTGGTGGTAGTGGGAAAAAAAAATAATAAAAAAAAATAGCTTATTTTACTTTGAAAAAAAAAAAAAACATTTTGCAGTACCATCATTTACAGCAAAGAACATATTCTGTGATTCATTTTCCATCAAATAATTGAGTTTTGCTTTGTCCTATAGATAAAATTTTGGGGGGATTTTTGTGGATGTTTATCTAACATTTTTAAAATATGTTGCTGATTTTGTTTTTTGTTGGTCTGTGTGTGTCTATTCCATACACTTTTTGCTCTGCAGCAAGTTGTCTATCTCAGGACAGCATGGGGATCTATTCCTTATTTGTCCATTCATTTTAAACTGGGCAGAAAACGTCTGCTTATCCTGTAACTCCAAGGTAATAAAGGTTCTCCATGCTTCTCACAGTTTGCAGCCCTCTTACCCACTACAAATAATTGGATTTGACCCAGATCTTAGTCTTCAGTGTGATGATTGATGCTCCATTGTCTAGAATTCATCATACTTTCATGACCTATGCATTCAAAATTTATTTGACCTTAAGCATGCTTTCTGTGCCAAGTCCTACAGCCTGGGAATGTCCTGGTTTCTGCTGACTAAGATATTTACCAGGAAACTGCAAAAATTCTCTTACTGTGTAAACACGGTGCCACCTACAGTATACGGTCCAGAAAGACCTACTTTCTTCTGGACACTCCACTGCCATCCTAGAAATCCCATGACAACCAGACAATGTTTATGTGACCTTACACAGGCCATCTAAAAATTTGGGCACACCAACTAAGCTGGGCATTTTTGCTCCTCCTGTTCTGAAGTGTGGAGAACTGGGAAGGATGAAAAACATCCTGAAAGAGCTTAGTGAAGAATGAGTCATATTTGGGAAGTATGAATTGGACTCGATGATCTTTTTGGGTCCCTTCCAACTCGGGATATTCTATGATTCTAAGTATTTGTGTCTCCCCACCAACTATAGAGGGCATCTAAATAATTGTTTAGTATAGCTACAATTTTTATATTGTCAAGTTGTATGAGGTAGCTTCCATCCTTATGCAGATATCCCATTTTGCTCACTATTTTCTATTACCTTCATCATGAGTAATTGTATTACAGAACCTAATAATTAGTTGGAGCAGAATCTTTCATCACTTTAGCCATGAGTGCATCCATCTGCAAATAAGTTGGATAAAATACTAGGTAATTCCCTGCACCTAATAATAATAATAATAATAATAATAATAATAATAATGCTATCAAAACATTTTTGCATCTTTGTGGAAGATATTTTTTATGGCTCTTTGATTGAAAATAAACGTTTTTTCATGACTCATGTATGGAAATATCATTGAGGTTGGTCACAGAAAGTATACAAAAACCAAATACCTACAAGGCCAATCCAATTGCCCTCTATGATAAAACAGTTGGATTTGTGAGTAAGGAGAGAGCAACAGAGGGTTATTTACTTCAACTTCAGCAAAGCTTTTAACCATGTCTACCATAAATTTCTCGTGTCCAATTTATGATACTACAGTCTAGATGGGTAGACAAGATTGGTCATGGTTGTGGTTAATTTACAATGCTCTATCTGGAGGCCAGTAGCAAGTACCTCAGGGGTCTGTCCTGGGACCTGTCCTGTTTAACATCTTCATCAGTGACCTAGAGGAGGCAAGAGAGGGCACAGGAGAGATACTAATAAACTGGAGCAGGTCCAGTGAAGGCCACCAAGAGGTCAGTGAGTAGAGCGCTTGCCCTTTGAGGAGAAGCTGAGGAAACTGGACTTGCTGAGCCTGGAGAAGACTAGGGGACCTAACAGCAGCCTGACAGTAATACAAGGTTATCAAGAAGACAGAGCCAGCCTGTTCTCAGTGATGCGTGGAGGGAAGATGAGAGACAGCAGGCATAAGTTTAAACAAGAGAGGTTTAGGTTAGTTATGAAGAAAAACCTGTTCCCCATGAGGACAGCCCAGAAGAAGCTGTCCAGAGAGGTTATGCAGTCTCCACGCTTGGATGTTTTCAAGACCCAACTGAAAAAAAACCCTAAGTGAACTGGCCTGATCCTGTAGCTGGCCCTGCTTTCAGCAGAAGGTAGGACCAGAGACCTCCTGAGTTTTCGTCATGCAAGAGTTATTGATGATCTTATGAACTGGCCCTATTGAGTCCTTAGTGAGAGCACATCTACCAAGGCAAACTTCTTCAATACGGAAAAAGGTGAAACATTTGTGATATTGATGCATGCATCTGCACTGCTGAAACACAATGCCTTTCTTGGTTGTTACAAGTAATAATCCATTTTCACCAGGAACAAGGGGATAACTGTTTGTTGAATAGTACCTTTCAGAGGGCACAGGCAAAATTTCTGAATGTTCAGAGCTCTCTATTTACTTTTCAATCAGGTTTCTAAAGCCTGAAAAGGGGGAACATTTGCTACAGAGACATAAAAAGAATGCAAAAGATGTCTAAAGAAAGAAAATCACACTACACACAATATACTTACCTTAGGAAGTTGTCAATATATGAATGATGAGTTTGAAGAAATGTACGCATCATACCGAATGTTTTGATGAAGCTTAGCCAATTGCACAGGAAATGGGGAACCTTTAAACTGAAGAATCCTGGAGATTTGTTTCAGTAAGGGCTATGGTGTTATGTGTGATTTCTAAAGCAATGCTAGTCACCTTAAATATGTGTTTAGGTACAATTTGAAAGGTAAAGACTTGGAGGACCCCACTGAGATTGAGACAGAGGATTATGCTTTATATTTATTTGAACAGGGGTAGAAATTTTATTATGGTTATAGTAATTGGCATATTTTTATGGATTCATTTCTTAATTTGGCACCCACTCAGACTTCATTGCTCATGCTACAGTAGTAGTATGATGGATTACTGTGTTTTTTCCATTATTATTAGATTTAATTATTTTTGCTCATGTACCCAGATGTGAACAACATCAAGAGTTCTAATCTAATAATACAGACTGTTTGGAAAATATATGCTGTCAATTACAGGCATTTTATAATAGAAACGATAAAAAGAGTCATTAATGAAAAGTAGTTTGCCTCCCTATGTACTGGCTTCAGTTAATCAAAGGTGCTTTGAAACTGAAATCATTAATTAACTTTGCCTTTTTTTGTACTGATCAAGCACTTTCAGAGTTGCTGGAAATCTGTGAAATTAAGTTCTTCTGTAAAATAAAACAAAATCATCTTTTTTTCTTTTCTTTTTTTTTTTATCCAAATAAATTTTATTCTTTCCTCCCAATAACATATTATACATACATTGCTGCCAATGTTTAAGTAAACCAAAAGCAGAAGAAACAGGGGAAACAACAAAAAAAAAAAGCTGGGAAATGACATTGTTCCTCTCCTTTTTAGTGGTATCTCATTGATATTTTAAAAGATTGTGTGATAGATAATTAAATGCATTAGTGCAATGTATATCTTTTTCTAATTATTATTACTTCCCAATATTTTAAATGGTACACTGATACTTAAATTTAAAATTAAGACTGTAAAAATTTACTGAGAAACTGAAAAGCTCTATGATCAAATCCTTGATACTATGATTCTTCAAATGAATCTTTTGACAGTGGTGTGTGTACCTAAAGTGCTGTCTAGGGTAGGTTTTACACAGGGAGAGAGGAATGCAGGTCAGCAGAAAGCATTATACTAGCTCCCCTCTTTGTGTTGTAGCTTCCAGGACAGAACTTCTAGTGGCTGAAAACAGCATTGTATCTGCTGCATGGATTTTATTTCATTTCAAAAAATTCTCCTTCTTTATTTTTATGGAAGGAGTTTCTCCTGAATATGATTTTATTTTCCCTGGAGGAATATGAGCCTACATTTAAATTTCATAAGTTCATGTATTTAAAGGTTTATATAAAACGTGTTTTCTTCCTTATAATTTCAGTCTGAAAGGGAACTGTTCCTTTTTTTTTTATGCAAAGTGTTCAGCAAACAAAATTATTCAATATTCCCTAGTTAATAAAGGATGTCTAGCTGAATTACACTGTGCAGTCCAGTTTGTAGTTAAAAAAAAAAAATCAAAAATAAATAAAAAATTTTAAAGTAAACATGCCCAGAATAATTATAAATATTACCAGTTGAAGTAAAGTTTGCTGTGTGCAATATTACTTATGGCAAACTGAATATGGCAAAAAGAAACAGAAAATTGGTCTCAGGGGAGACAATCATACATCTCTTACCAGATAAAGAGTGTTTCCACTACACAACTTCTGGTGATCACAAAGATCTTCCAGTAAGATCCCTGCATAAAAGGTGCCAAAAGCCCTTGCCTTCCCCTTACAGTAATGGGAGTTGAAAGGGCTCAGCAGTCTGACAGGGAAAATGTGCACCTTTTATTTCTCAGACAGTCAATCATGTTCTGCAAGGTCACAGGTCTGCAATAAAAGATTTTTAAAAGCTTTTAGCAAAAGGGGTGCATAAAATGCTTCTCAAAATTTGTGTTCATTTCAACTGTCATAGCTGTAACATAACAGTAATTGCAATCATTTGTAGTATTTCTACCATGTCAGTAACTGCATAACACAAAGGAACTCTAACAGATACAGCCTAGAAATGTCCCTGCTTTTGCTATGTCTGTACTCTCCATGAGGAATGCCAATAATGTTCTATGTGGGTGAGCAAATGTAAGACTGTACATAACCTTGGCGTCTTTGGGAATGAACAGTTAATCTTGATAGATTTAAAAAGAAATGACATTTCCATCATTTTAATCATCTTTTTGGAATTTAATATAGTATTGCATCCTTCCTATGAAATCCTGTAAGATGGCTTAAAGAAGTTACAGCAAATCTATTATTGGCCATTAAACACTTAAAGCAATTTAATTCCTGTATGCTTTACTACATTCCTATAGATGTCTTTTGGCTGCATTACTACTTAACCCTGCAAAATTTCTCCATAATGTAGTTGCAATGGTAAAAGCATGAAATTATGTGGCTGACCTTACAGACATGCATATATGTTTAGCACAGCTTGACTATGATCTTGATTGGAAAGAGCATGTTACTGAAAGCCATAGTAATCTTATCTCTGATATTATGAACCATGTCTTCTTTCATTTCTCAGAATCGGCCAATCATTAGGGTGACATATCAGCTCTCATTATGTCAGCATGTCAGATTATCCAACATAAGTGACTGTGGTATGTCAAACCTGGCAACACTGAATAAGGGAGGACTTGCTACTAGAGTATAAAACTTTCCACGTTTTAATTCCACCACAAATGTGTCCTGTTGTATCAAAACCCAATATAAACAGATGCAACTATTACTTGTCGGCATGTATAGGCACTTACCAGCCTCCACCTTTCTGTCTCCTGGGAGATCCAGTCTTGTTGAATGTTTCCCACACTGAGCACAAGGAAAACTAGAAACTTGGAATCTCAAACCCCCAACTCCCCCATTTTGTTCTCCTATTCTATGCTAAGGGATAAACACTCCAGCATTTTTTTCCAAAGTTGTATCAAAATGAACAACCCCCAGCTTTTTTTTTTTTTTTTTTTTTTTTTTTTCTGAAT
Source organism: Cygnus olor (assembly GCF_009769625.2). NCBI lineage: Eukaryota > Metazoa > Chordata > Aves > Anseriformes > Anatidae > Cygnus > Cygnus olor. The sequence goes on from NC_049171.1 coordinate 27,886,704, forward strand.
TTGTCTTCAGGCTCCTGGGTTTTGTGCCTTGTTCTTTTTGTAGTTGCTGGATAAGCTTTACCCTGAAGGTTAATATGCTGGCAGATCAGCAGGTTTGGAACAAGGAACAAAGGAACAAGGAAAAAGACCTCTAAGAAAATTCCTCATCTGAGGCATGCTTCCCATCAGTTCGTCTCCTCCCAACACTGCTACATCAACAGGTACCAGACAGTAGCCCTTCACTTCCCATTTCATTAGGCCAAGATGCTGAAAGTATTTTAACAGTCCAGATTACTAGTGTCCATAGCTAAATATAAGTAGGAGGCTACAGTCAGGACACACTAAAAATCAAAGCAAGAAAAATAAAATAACCAAATTGGAAGATGTCACATTTTCACAGGGGTGTATACCAAAGAGGAAAGTGCTAAAGATAAATTAAATAAATAAATAAATAAATAAATAAAAATAAAAATTAAATGTTTTGAATGTGCAGGATCAAATAACTTGAACATCAGACCTTAAGGGGATTTCCTTAAGTTGTTAGGACATAAGGAAATTCTTAAGTGCTAGTGGAAAGTATGAATGTATTGATATTTTAAGTGAACAGAAAATTTGATTCAGTCAAATGTACTTTGATGGGAAGATGACAAAAAAAAAAAAAAAAAAAAAAAAAAAACTAAGATAGATGTAGTAGCATGACCTGAATTATCTGCACTTCTTACCTAATAACTAACATCCAAGTGAGGTGTTTTTGAGAGTGTCCTGGACTCTACATCTAGTCTTAGCCAAATTTTATTCCTCATCTTTAGTAATGGTGTAGGTGAAAGTACAAAATGTCTGGCAGTAAAATCTGAACTCATATGTTTGAAATTTGTTATTTCTGCCATACATATAGTCAGCAAAGATAGAGAGATCACCAAAGACCAAATTGACCTTATATAGAGTGAACAGTCTTCTGGGGCTGCCTTCTTAATTCTCTGCCTAAAATTTAAGCATGTGTCTATATTCAAAAAGCATATGGCTATACTCGAGTGTGGACTTTTGAGGAAAGCTGAAGCCTCAAGATATTATGGTAGGTACTGTACAGTCACCAGAGCCTGCAAATACAGAATAATTACATCAAAAATAAATAAATAAATAAATAAATAAATAAATAAAGGATTGTGACAAAATAAAAGTTACTCCAATAGTGTGTGAGGTCTGGAAAAATCTTCCTAGTAAAAAGTTACAGCTTTACTATTTATTGAGTGCATCCAAGAAAATTTCATATGTTAATTTTAAAAGAAAAGCTAATTAACTACACAAAATAAATAGATAAACAAAAAAAGAAACAAACCTGTAGTGAATCTGTCATATTCCTACCCATCACTTGAAAATTTTAAATCAAAATTTGTTGTCATTCTTTAAAATGTTCCATAATACAAGTTTTACCAGTACCACGAGTCACTGAATTCTGCAATCTGGGTTATGCAGCATCTTATATTAGTTGATTTTCATTGCCCCTTTCAATCTTAAAAATCTACAGCCCATATATTGTATGAAAAGATTGAAAAGAGTAGCGAAAGCAGTTATGTAGAAACACCTGTTAAAAACAGAAAATTCCCAAACTGCCTGCTAAACAAAAAAAAAGCCCTGCACCTCCTGCAAGCTCATTTCCTCCTGCTGCTGCTCTCTCTGCCAGAAACTCCTTTGCTCATGCATGTGTTTTGACAGGTGGCATTTCTTTTTCCACCTTCTTACTTATGCATTGGGTTGGCAGTCCTCTACGCTAGCCTGTTTTCATAACCCTATTCACATTCTCTGTCGCTGCTTCCAGACCTCCAAAAGTGTACACAGAACTGCCTTCTTGCTCCTTGTGAATTTTCTGTAGAGACCCAAGTTACACTGTGGGTCTTTCCACATTTGCAAGTAATGCCAAAATTCTGCTTGAGCTCTACCTGAAGTATTGTGACTTATTTTTCTGTCACTATAAATACATCCGAATTTATAAATACAACTGTTTAAACTGCTGAAGATTAAACGCTTGAGTGGGAATTTTCACTCTAAAAGGATCTTTGAAGATAAATGTGGGTTCAGTCTAGGGGAGAAAAATCCCTTTCTAAAGACCTGGCTAGCCTTCAGTAAATGGCTCTAAATTAATCAAAGCAGGGTTTTGGACAACAATAATGCCATAAGCATTATTGCATGTTGGCATCTGCTGTGGTGGAGAGAAGATTTTCAAGTCTGGGAAAGCTGTCATTGTTACAGATCCAGACCTTTGCAACAGACATTTTAAAAACATTTTCAAATTTTGTTCTTGAGAAAGAACAAAAGGAACTTTCTTCTCAAAAAATATAGCAAAATATTGAATTGCCCTCTAAGCACCACAGGTTTTCGTAAGAATGATGTCTCTATTAACCTCCATAGTAAATTTTTCATCAGAGAACAGAAAATCTCACTTTCTTGTTGTTGCCGTTGAGTTTTTTTTTTCACTGATAACATAATAATAATGATAATAATGATAATAATGATATAAAATAATAATAATAATAATAATAATAATAATAATTGTGGAAATACTCCCATTCATTTGGTGTCATTTGGGTCTGCGGTGGTTTTACTCAGGCGGGCAGCTGAGCTCCACCACAACCGCTCTCTCACTCCCCCTCCTCAAAGGGGAAGGGGGAGAAAATCGAGGTGCTCGAGAGAGTCCAGAGAAGGGCAACTCCAGCTGGGTCTGGAGAACAAGTCTTACGAGGAGCGGCTGAGGGAGATGAAGTTCATGAATTGAAGTGAAGTGATTGAAGTTCATGAAGATGAAGAGATTTTTCAGTCTGGAAAAGAGGAGGCTCAGGGGCGACCTTATCATTCTCTATAGATACCTTAAAGGAGGCTGTAGCGAGGTGGGGGTTGGTCTATTCTCCCACGTGCCTGGTGACAGGACGAGGGGGAATGGGCTAAAGTTGTGCCAGGGGAGGTTTAGGTTGGATATTAGGAGGAACTTCTTTACTGAAGGGGTTGTTAGGCATTGGAATGGACTGCCCAGGGAAGTGGTTGAGTCACCATCCCTGGAGGTCTTTAAGAGACGTTTAGATGTTGAACTTAGTGATATGGTTTAGTGGAGGACTTGTTAGTGCTAGGTCAGAGGTTGGACTAGGTAATCTTGGAGGTCTCTTCCAACCTAGATGATTCTGTGATTCTGTGAAAATACAATGAAGAGGGCTATAGGGCTGAGATAAGGACAGGGAGATCGCTCAACAATTACCATGATGGGCAAAAAATTGCTTATTAGTAACAAGACAGAGAAGTGAGAAACAAAGAAAAGAAACCAAAAACACCTTCCACCCATCCACCCTCCTCCCCCCAAGCAGCACAGGGGAATGGGGAATGGGGGCTGCAGTCAGTCCCTGATGCTTCATCCCCGCCGCTCCTTCAGGGTCACTCTCTGCCCCTGCTCCACGTAGGGTCCCTCCCACGGGATGCCGTCCTTCCCAAACTTACCACAGGCAGCAGCTCTTCAAGAACTGCTCCCACATGGCTCCGTACCACGGGGTCCATCCCCCAGGAGCAAACTGCTGCAGCACGGGTCCCCCACATGTGGGCGGCAGCTCCCCCCAGCCCCCCTGCTCCTGCGTGGGCTCCTCTCCACGGGCTGCAGCTCCGGCCCGGGGCCTGCTCCTGCGGGGGCTCTCCATGGGCCGCAGCCTCCTCCAGGCCACATCCACCTGCTCCACCAGGGGCTCCTCCACGGGCTGCAGCGTGGAGATCTGCTCCATGTGGGACCCATGGGCTGCAGGGGGACAGCCTGCTCCCCCAGGGGCATCTCCACAGGCCACAGGGGAACTGCTGCTGTGTGCCTGGAGCACCTCCTGCCCTCCTTCTGCACTGACCTTGGGGGCTGCAGGGCTGTTTCTCACTCCTCACTCTCCCAGCGTCTGTTTTGCAGCAGTTGTGTTTTTTTTGTTGTTGTTGTTGCTGTTCTGTTTTTTGTTTGTTTGTTTTGATTTGATTTGATTTTTTCTTTTTCCCCCATTCTTAAATCTGCTCTTTCAGAGGTGCAAACAACATCGCTTTTTGGCTTGGCTCTGGGCAGCAGTGGGTCCCTTTGGAGACAGCTGAAACTGGCCCCTATCTAACATGGGGCAACTGCTGGATTCTTCTCACAGAAGCCACTTCTAAAGCCCCCCACTACCAAAACCTTGCCACTACAAGGTCTAACCCTGAAAGAAAGAAAAATATATGCCTACAGTCCTCTGTGAGCCTTTTTCAAATTTTAACTAGTCTGCAACTTATATAATATGAAATCAATTCAGCAGATTTTAAGAAAATTAAATATTTTTTTTTTTTGATTAGTGGTCTTGCAATTTTAAGGGATACTTATTTCTGAAATTGCTGTAAATACAGCATTGATCACATCTGCCCTGTCAATCAAATTAAAATAACTTTTTGTCTACTGATAAATAAGGTGATTAAAAAAAATAGCAGAAGGTTTTTATCACTATAGACTAGTTCAGACATACTATGAAAACAAAGCAGATGAGAAACACAGCCTCCTCTAGATCAAATATACATTAGATATTAAAAGAAGAATTTTATGATTTGCCATAAAGAAAATGTGACTCTCACTTCTTGACAATCTGCCTGTTCTTATTAGGCTTTTTCACCTTTATATAGCTTAAGTTCCTTAGGAAAAATAGAATTAAAATGACTGCTACAGTAGTTTAACATTTACAAAGAAATTTCCTTTGTAAATAGAAAAAGGACATGAGCATGAAAATAAAAATTCAGGAAAAGTTATCAGCATATATGGTTAAATTCCTTTCATTGTTGCAATTTCACCTGAGCTGGTAGAATTATTTCATGCTTATACAGTAACAGTGTTGGCATACTTAGTGGGCATGTTCACTGTACTTCTCTGATGATCAGGACAGCAAACTGTAGCATTGAATTGAAACGGAAGTAGTGGATATTTTTGAAGGGGTCTAGGGGAGAACTTCCTTTTAAGCACGTCCCCCTGCAACTACATTTTCATGGGTACAGTGCTGTAGTGTCCCCCACACACATTAGAGGAACTTTCTGGTGCAGTATGAGACCCATGGTCATGATTTAAATTACACGTTAAAAAAAATAATAATAATAATAAACAATAAGGGTAATATCAAAGGTGAAGTTAATCAAATTGAGCTAGTTATTTAGGGATACAGTTCCTATTTCAAACATGACTGCCACATTTAGAGAGCGATTTTCAGAAACTGCCCTCAGAAAATGAATGTTATGCTGCCTCCACACTGCCAGTTTGTTAGTCATGGGGTCAGAGCTGGGATTGTCCTTGCTTTACTTTGGAAGATACCGCACCTCTCGGAAGGCAGCATGCCTGCTGAGCAATCTGCTGAGATTAAGACTAGAAGCAAAATGGAGTTCCCACCTTGCTTATGCACTTGGATTTCTTCATTGTCAGAAGAAACTTTTAAGGAGGGCTGATAAATGCCTGAGATGGACAACAGAGTAAATTCAACATCATGGTGCTGCCATCGGACAAACTGTCAGGAAAATTAACCCCTTCCACTCCCTTTTATTCAACATTTGAACATTGTAAGACTAAGATCATACTCCAGAGTTTAATGCTTTGGTGATTTTTTATGCTATATGCACACAGAAGTTAAGAGCCAAGGTTTTTTTTGTTGGTATTGGTGTTTTTTGTTTTTGTTTTTGTTTTTGTTTTTTCCCAGTGTATGGTACATTACCTTAAAAATGAGGGGGAATAAAATGTATAGTATGTAGACATCCTTAACTATAAATAAATAAATAAATAAGAACATTGAAGAACAAGGTGACATTTTAATTTTTAATTAAATATTTAATAATTCATGTTTAAATATTTAACTTAAATCAAATTATTTTAACTATGAGAAAACCTATATTTAAGAAAACAGATTTTAAATTTTAAAAAGAATAAGAGCCATAGGTAAACTAAAAATGGAAACTGGACTGCAACAAGCACTTTATTCCACTTTATAATAATTTTGATTTTGATATTGCTCACAGTTCAAACCAAAAGCTAATATTTTTATCTTTTCAATGTGGGATTTAATATTGAATTAGAAGTTTATTCACTATCTAGTTCTATGGTAGGTGTCATCAGAGGTAGATAGTATGTACAAGAGGATAACTTTGTAGAGTGAATTATCTTGCAATGTTTTTTGCTAGAAGTGCCATAGAATAACAAAAAGCAGTATTGGTGAATAATCAGTGTAACATACAGTATTAAAAGGAGAAGCTTATGAAAGCTAGACATAATTAAACAGAGCATTGATAAGTAAAACTATCATCATAAATAAAACATTAAACACAACAAAGGAAATGTGAAGAGGTATTTTAAATATATAGGAAGCAAATCATCTGTAAAGTCTGATACTTCGGGCTATTAAAAGGAACAAGGAGGAAGTTTGACAGGTGTTTATATTAACATTACTAAGTGCTCAAATCAAGTCTTTGCCTTCAAAGCTGATTATCAACACTTGAAGTTTGAATATAATTTTCTGGAGGGAAGAAGTATTGTAATAGCACAAAGCAAGTAGCTGAACTCAGCTTACCGAGTTCAATACAGATGTAATTTTAACTTCTGCAAAGTCCAATCACAATGATGTATTTTTACAAATACATTTGAATGTGAAGATTATAATATGGACAGGGAGACAAGAAACATTATTTCTAGTTTCTCTTCTTGTCTGATACTCAGACAACACTTTGTTATATACTACATGGCACAAAAACATGAAACAAGAAGATAGCCTTCTCCTACATTGTGTTTCTTCAGAGCCCAGTCTCTAAAAAGAACAACAAATCAAATTATTTCACAGTGGAAAATATGATATTGAGACTTTTACCTGTGAACTGGAGACATCACCTCTAATTCTGACTCTAACACATCAAAAATCATTACAAAACATTTGGGAGGGTTCCTTTTCACTGCAGTGACCTGTAGAAGATATTATGTCACCTTTTAGCAGTTAAAAGTAATGCTGCAGGGTTAATTCAAAATTAGTTATAAAAAATGAATGTAGAAAAGCCAGAATTCTACAGTTCTACAGACACAGCTAAGGTCAGATCCTTCAAGAAAGTTAAGCTCTCACCTGGCACATAGAAGTCTTGTTTGTTATTTGTTTGTTTGTTTAAAGCTTTACATCTTGTTATGATTTGTTCTTACTGGGATCTCTTCAACACAAAACTCCTGTAACAATCCAGTCTATAACCTTACTTTCCTATCATCCAAGAACTAAACCAAAGATTTGCAATATGCACTGTAATGAGCTGTTATTAGCTAAACAATACAATTTGTGCAAAACCTTTTAGGTCTACAATTGAGATGAGTTTTCTGATGGCCCATGTTTTTTCATGTCTTCCATGTAAAGGAAACCAACATAATGAAGTAATGTATGCCTAATTGTTTTAGAAGTTATATATATTTGACTTCATAAATCCTGACCCTGGAAGTTTACCCACCATGCAGTTTAATCACATATGAATTTTCAAGCACAAAAATTGAATTTGCAAAAAGTAGAAAGAGACAAAAACTTTCACAGTCATGAGCGATTGAATACTTTTTTGACTTGTCTAAATTTCATTATCTTTGCTTTTGTAAAACCAGAAATGCTCACTGCTGCTGAGTTCAGAGGGATTTTTTCTCATTTTGCTAGCAAGTTTGCCAACCATGGATTGACCTAGCCACCATCATTTTATGAAATCCTCCTTATTATTATTATATGTGAAGAAGAGAAAATATAATTTGAAGCAATTATTGGAAAACCAAGAATGATAAGCTAACTTTATTGTCTCCTCAGATGATAGGATTTTGTTATTAGAAAGAAATGTTTGCTTTTCTCCCCTTGAAAAAATTGGCTTGGATTAATGGAGTTACCTTCTCTTCAACAACTGTCTGGTTAATACAGTGGAACTGATGCATCCTATTAGAGACCCACCAGAATCTTCACAGCAGATGGATGCTGCCAAAAGAAGATGACAAAATTTCCCAATGTGGAGTACAATCAGAGTCACTCAAGCTAGAAAGCAGACTCAGAGACACTTCAAAATCATTAGTTCACCGATTCTTATTTGTCCACTTGCAGTAGGATGGTAGGACAGCAATCTTTCTACCCTTTTTTTTTTTTTTTTTTTTTTTTTGTAATGACCTTTATGGATTCTAGAGTATAAGTGTTTATTTAACAAAACAGGAGCTGTTGTACAAACAGTGAGTGCCTGTGGAAGGATCACAGTGTGTAACTATTTTGGCAGTGACTCAAAGATTCCCTCAGAAGTTTTCTTTCGCTCCTACCCAGAGCAGCTTATTATCTCACACTGAGAAAACAACATTTGCATTTTCAACAAAAAGTCTATTTGATCTTCCATGCACATGGTTCCTTAGATGACTGCAGCTTGACAACTTTATTCCTTTCTCTGAAGTTTTCCTGGACTGTTTCCTCAGAAAACCTCTTTACTTATTCTCCCGTCTCCCTTTTCTAACCTCTGATCCAGATCCTCCCTGACCTAGCATAACCATTAAGTAAATCCTTTCACTGCTTGCTTATTTTCTTATCTAGATCTGTCTGCCTAACCGTTCTCAGATTTCTCTGCGAAAATTCTGAAACTATCTGCACCTTTCTGCAGCAGAGTTTCTGTTCAGTCCTTGATAGTCTATGACCTTTTCCATAGCAGTCCATAGCTCTGGCATCTCATTTTGCCCTTTTTTTTTTTTTCTGCACCTATTAGTTCCAGCTGCTAGCAGGTTACTACAATCCAATTTAGGCACACTGCTCCACCACAGGCACACTGAAACTGATTCATTAATAAATGACATCTGCCTATTGTATATCATTATGGTGATGACAAAACCAAGGGAGGAACAGAGCCATGGGGAGCGCCCAGGTTTCTCCAGGCATTACTAACTGCCCAGTAGCATATAATTTATATGGGCATAACAGAGCTAAACCCACAACCTAAAGCATTGCTTTAGCACAGACCAAAACCACTAAAACAAGCTATCTTCAACAAGAGTCCTTCAAGTATAACAAATCCATGCCTGTACCAATAATTTCCTTCACCTATGTTAGGAATATAGACTGGGTTTTTTAATCTAATTGTACTTTTCAGACAAAACAATTTTTGAGACAAATTTGCTTGTTTTGACAGCTATGTTGACACTATATTTCACATTATTCTGTAATTGTACAGACCAATTTAAAATTCATCTTCCAGTTTCACCCTGAAAGTGAGCTCAGGGTACAGGTTCTGTCTACTCTGTTCCAGCCTGGCAATGAATGGCAAAGAATTCTGATGCCTGTCCACACTTAAGCTTGTTGCAGGATAAAGGCCTGCATATTTGTCTTCTAAAGCCTTCAAACTGTAACAGTACCGTGTTTTTGTTTTGGTTTGGTTTTTGTTTTGTTTTCTTTTGATTATTGCCCTCTTGAATACTGAAGGATATTATCATTCAATGCTGGCAACAGCACTTTGCCCAAGCACTGTCCTGTGCTATCAGAGAATATTATAAGTGAGCAAGATAATATTCTATCTTAGCTACTACTGTGAGAACATGCAAGGAGCTGAGATTTGTTACATGACCTTATGATCCTTCCAAGAGAAGTTATTTTCTTACCTTCCTTTTGGGTAGAAAAGAAGAGTGAACAGTATTTGTGCAGCAAAGTGCTACAGTGGAATTGCTTTTAGAATTATTCCAATTCCAAGATGATTTATGCTTGATAATCCCGGAGAAATATCTACAAAAATAAATGTCAGTAGTGTTTTCAATTGGTTTATTAAGAGACAAGTTTAGGAATGGGAGTTCTGCTATTTCCAGACAATTACAATTCTTCATTCTTGGGTTGGGATTTTTTGATTTTGATTTTTTTTTTTTTTTTTTTTTTTTTTTTTTTTTTTTAATTATTATACCAAGGAATTTTTTTTAACAATGACTGTTGTGAATTTAAAAGCAGTGTTAATTCAAGCTGATAATAAAAGAAGCTTTTTATCCTTGTAAAGCTGATAGTTTTTCTTTCAGGTGTATCTTAAAAGACTAAAAGATGATGATACTAATTCACTGTGCCCGAAGCAACCTCTTAAAATTAAAGCTCTCGTCTGAGTAAATCTCAATCTGTTTTGAAAAACAGCTTAAATTGTTTGCTATGGAGAAATTCAAGGTCTTTAAAAACAGAGATCATACAATTTGTTTAGTTCCATTGGAATTTAGGGGGGGGGAGGAGGGAAGACAATGTGTTCTTAAGCAGGTGTTAAAGGTGAGGTAGTGTTAATATTTTTGTATAAGTCTATTTCTGAGGTACTGAAAGATTTGTTTATGACGTATTCTAAATAATAATTTTTAAAAAATAATAGTCACCTATTATAACAGATTAAGGTTATTGCTGAGTCTGAAAAAGCTATGTGAACAAACCAGCACCAGCAGCTTGTACAGGAGATAAAGGCATCAGCCTCTTTTAGAGAATAAGGCAAGGATTTTCTCAGCAAGATTAACCTAAAAATGTATCTCAATATATATTCATTCAAGGTGCAGATTTTGCAATCAAACTTTACAAGGTGCATATTTGCAATTGAACAAGAGCTGATGCCTTGCCCAGGTTTGAGATAGCTTTCATAGCCTTGCCAGTGACATTTAAGTCAGTGCTCACTTAAGATTGTACCTGCAAGGAGCAGGCTGCCTACCAGAGAGGCAGCCTGGCCCCTGCTAGGCTGCAGCTGAAGGTGGATTCACTTCCATCAGGGTCTGCCTGCAGAAGATCAGCTGAAGCCTGGAGCTCCTGCTTTGTACAAAAACCCTGTGGTTACTTTAGCCATAGGCAGAGGTTCCTTCTCCTAATCGCCTTTCTTTCAAGGATTTCTCCAGCTGAGGGTGCAAGAGCAAGGCTGAATATCAGAAGAATGAATATCAGAAGAAGAGGCAGAGAACAATGTGTATAAAACAACTTAAGCAACAACTTAAGGCTGCCAAAGCCCGCTAAAGACAGCTGTGTAGGGTCCCAAATCTGTTGGGGATAAGGTGGGATGAAAAGTAAATAGTTGTCTGAAACTTCAGGCTGAGTCTAGTGAAGAGGATATGGTGTTAACTTAGGAGAATGTGACAGAGGGAATGTTCTTCCAAAGGTAAAAGTAAAAAAGACAGAAAATTTCTGAAAATTAATTTAGCTCTCTTCCCCTTCTGTCAGAACACTGATTTGTACAAGAGCTGCAGAAAGATTAAGATCCCTGCAGAAGAAAAGGGTAATTTTAAATCAAAAGATAGAATGTGAAACAAATTAAATACATAAATCAAACAGGATACTGTTTTCTATTAACATATATATTAACATATGTGCTATATTTTACATCCTTTTCTTTATGATTTCTAATTTCAAAAGGCATATTTCATGAGAAACTGCATGCAAGATACAGTCTGAGATTAGATGTGTGGAGGCAGCTCTGGAGAAGAAACTACCTCTTGCTACGCTACCTGTAGTCTTATATATACCCATAAGGATTTTTTTGTTGACTGAAATGTGGTAAACAGAAATGGTAACCTCCAAAGACTTTTACTTTTCCTGTTCTGGCTTTTTTTTATGTGACATTAAGGGAGCAATCCCCCTAATATGCATTCTAAACCACTTTTGATGGGTTAGAATAATCTAAAACAGAAGCCATGGGTTAAATCCTATTTAGTGACACAGAATGAATAAGAAAACTTTCTCAACGTTCAAGCTTAATAGGGACAAAGAAATTAACAGTTAGCCGTAACCTCTAATTAATATCTTTATTAATTCATTCTCTGTGGTACACAGTGTATCCATGTTCACAAGTATATAGATATATGGACTTTGCTAGTAAGGTAACTCCACGAGGTCTTCAGAAAAATAGGGTATCACCGGATCCTTAGCAAGAGTCGGTCCCTTCCTTACATAAGATATCAACATTTCATGTGCTTTTCCATTACTATTCACATATAACTTTTCAAATTCAAACATGAAAGTTCACCTTTTCATTTCAAATTTTCCTTTGTATTTATCTCCTTTAGGGTAAATTAATGAGAACATTTTACTGCTGCCTTGAAATATAGCACCAAGGACAGAAGGCTATAAAAAGTACAGTGTAGTAGTTTTGCATTATCTAAAATACAAGTCAACTCTATCACCCATATGATTTTCACTTAATAGATCTGTGAAATCCAAACCACATCAGCTCTACACATGGTAAAATTTTCCTAGCTTCGTTACTAACATTGGTATGTACAGGATGCTTCCTACTAACACGGTAGTGTGCCAAGGTACTTGTGATCTCTTTTTGTGTTCTTTAGAACGGCATAAATCCTTCATAGGACTGAGAACGTACAATGAAATATCTTACATTACAGATTCAAAAGACTTGTGAGTGCACCTATAGAATAGTGCTTGGATTTACTGTCATGATTCACTGATTTAATCCATACAACTCCAGCTATTACGTTTTTTGCAGCAATATAATCACATTTTATCTGGGAAGGTGGATATGGCTGCACTGCACTGCAGCATTTAAGTTATGGAGTAGTTGTTACAATAGTTGACTAATATTTTCTGGAAGTTCAATGTGCTTTAAACATGTGTGCCACTATTTTAAAGAATAGTAGAATCAGCTATATATACTGCACTGCTGAGAAATTAAGGGTTGGCAGTAGCAGTTCAGAGTAGGTGAAATTGAATTAACCCTCCCTCCCTCTAGGGCTAAGACTAAAATATCTCATACTAGAGTACAGTATCTCTGGAGCAGATAACACAATTTGGCAGTAGGATAAAAGTTCATAAAGGAATATGAGGAAGACATGTTAGTTGTAATCTGAGATCAAAGACTGAGGATGGCTGAGCTTGTGGATGCTGTGAGACAGTGAGAGTCACACAAGTTTCCAAGATGCAACTGACAGAGAAACTGGAACACTTATAGTGAGAAAGAAGGGCCATGATTTAGTGTTGGGTTATTTCCTTAAGCAGTACTGTTAGTATATTTAATTTTGTTCTTCCTGGGCTGGCTACTTCCAGCCTGCCTCAACTCAATGTAATAATCTGGATGTCCCCCACTGCAATTTGCATTGGCTGTATAATTAAAGCCAATGGCATTTTTACTTGAAATTCTCTCTTTGGGAATATATGAGCTCGCTTCCTCTTACAGATGGTCACTACCCATCACCTTGCACCTCTGGGCTTTCTCTATCTGTTATTTTTCTGGAGGGATGACCTTGGCTGGCTGTCAGATGCCCACCTAGCTGCTCTCTGATCCCCCCTCCTCAACAAAACAGGAGGAGAAAATCAAGTGGAAAAGTTCATGGGTCGAGAAAAGTGAAGTGAGATCAATTACCAATTACTGTCACAGGCAAAACTGACTTGACTTGGGGAAAAATAATTTATTGCCAATTAAAAATAAATGTGATAGTGATAAATGACAAAAATCTAAACACCTTTCTGATGCCCCTTTCTTGTCAGGCTCAACTACACTTCTCCATTCCCAACTCCTCTGTCTCCTTCCTTGCCGTGACAGATGGGGAACGGGGGCTGTGGTCAGTTCATAACACTTGTTCTCTGCTGCCCCTTCCTCCTCACACTTTTGCCCTGAATCAGTGTGAGGTCCCTCCCACAGGATACAGTTCATCACAAACCGCTCCAGCCAACCTGCTCCTCCATGGGCTCCTCATCATGGGCTACAGTTGCTGTCAGGAGCCTTCTCCAGCATCGGCTCTCTATAGGTGGCTGACATTAAAAAGATTAATTTTCAGACCGTGGAGAACTGCCTATAGACATAACCAAGGCTCAGATGCAAAGACTCGTCTTTCACTGACTGCAAGGGACCAGTAAAGATCACATGTGACCTCTTTCCAGCTGTGAGTTCCACACCTAGGTGGGACAAGGGAGGAATGAAATTCTCTAACTTAAACACAAAGATTCTGGACAGGTTGTAAGGGGGGTCTAAATGCAATATGACCACAGCTTTTTATGACAGAGATGATAGCACCGTTCTTTATTTTGAAATGCAAAGCCTAAGTAGCCACAAGTGATGAAATATCTATTATCATCAAATTTAAGTAAGACATTTGAAAGAAAACTGTTCTATATATACATACGTATAAGGAATCTTAAGCTGAGGTTCTTAGGAACACCTTGAAACATCTTCATTTCCAGACAAAACATATGTTTAACCTGTTTCAAATATTTTGCACACCCACAATTTCCCTGATTTATCTTAGGTGCTATTTGCTGCTTGCATACTGTGCTATTTACATATAGTACAGACAGTATTATATACAGTGCCGTATATAGAGAGAGCTATATTTGAATGCATTAATTCAGTGTGTTGAACTTCATAGAATAATTATAAGAAGAACTAAGAATCCTGTGCATGAAATTACCATAAGAGATAGGACTAGGATAGTGGATGTAACTTGAAAAGAGAAAACAAAAAAGGACATATAATTCACATTAAACAAAATATTTTTTCCTATGTAAGCTAAACTCTGAGTAAATACGACTGATATTTTTATCTTATTGAACTGTTGCAGAGAGATTGAAAAATGAATACTCTGAAAAATCCATTTCTGGAAAATTGATAAAAATATACTGTTCTGTTTCTTTTCTGTATTTTCATGTGGTTTCTTGCAAGTGTAGGTTTTATCCTTGCAAGTAAAATGAAAATTAATAAATATCTGTTTTCTTATATTTGAATATATATTTTATTTGAGATTCTTTATATTATTTTATATGTACTTTACACTTGTTTTATGTATATTCATAGCAAACTAGATGTTCTCCTAACAGTCAGAATCACCACGGAGGAAAGTGTATTTTTTTGCTACAAAGTGAGTTGTAATTGCCGGAAGCCAGGGAAGAAACTGTATGATTCACCACCAGCGGATAGCAGGATAGCATGGGTAGATATCTGGTTAATTTATGGTCTTGAATCCAGGAGAAATAGTTCAAGAAATTGTTTTAGTTTCCAAGTAAAAAGTTTTTGCAGAAGGGGTTCTTATAGTTTAAATGCTATTATTTTGCGTTGTACAATGATTGATGAAACCAATACACAGTCATTTACATATTGATACACTTGGAGAAGAGCCATAAGAAGTAACTGTCTTCCTTTAACTGGAATCTGAGAAAAGTCTAGGGCCTCCAAACAGTAGAAATCTACTTAGGACATTTCTAAACTGATTAACTTTTCTTTGTCTGATTTTAGCTTATTCCAGAAGACTCATAAAACATAATTTCATTACTTGTCTTAGAGTCTTCTATTTGTTTATGTGAGGACCTAGCCAAATGCTCTATTGAACTACTTTTTTATGAGTTCTATTTCACAAGAAACTCAATATCTTCTTTCCAATAGCAAACAAAAATTGAGTGTGATATTATATTTACCACTGCAATAGCCATAGCTAATTTAGTTA
The DNA here is from genome assembly GCF_009769625.2 of Cygnus olor. Lineage (NCBI taxonomy): Eukaryota > Metazoa > Chordata > Aves > Anseriformes > Anatidae > Cygnus > Cygnus olor. The sequence goes on from NC_049171.1 coordinate 27,902,101, forward strand.
TAGTTAATGGAGTTCATTAATCCTCTATAATTCTTTCTTTTGTTTCCAAATGTACTGCACTGAATAGAATAGACTTTAAAATATTTCACCGATGAACTTCAATATAATTGTGTATTTGCACTTCAGCCTAGTTTATGTAAACCGTAGTTTATTGCTCAAGCCTACTGTCTTGAGTATTTAATAAAAAATAAATAAAATAATGAACAAAAAGCAGCAATACATGGATAAAAATAGAATTATTCATATGTTTTGTAAAATATACCACACTCTTATTGGTCTCTGTTTCTGTCAGCATGGACTATCCTCTTAAGTTATTTTTCTCATTCTTTCAAAAATTCCTCCCAAATACGGAGATACATGCTGTACTTTCAAATAAACTTACCCAAATAAACTGCTGGGAAAAACAGCACACTGTTGCCATCAAACAGTCAAAATGGAAGGATTTAAATGTTTTACATAATGTACAAAGTTCATCATTTAAAACCATCCTTGCACAAATAACTTGCATCAGTACCTCCTTGTAATAGAACCTTTCATGGGAGAAAGAGCAAAGAGCACACGGTATTTGTTGAAAGGATTCATCTCACATAAAATTTCCCTTTGGTCTATGCAATCCATATATCTTTGCAGTCTTCACAACAGTGCCTTTTTCACTGAAGAATTATCTGTCATACTCCATAATTAGGTGCACTTTCACAAGTATATTGTATAGATTTTTGTAACAGCACTTCATTGGTTTTGTAATCCTTTTCCCTTAAGAGCAGTCACCCTTTTACAAAATGTTCAATACTTTGGAAAACAGAAAGGTTATATGGCATTCAAGTTTCTTCTGTTGTCCTCCGGACTGCAGTCTAAGAAGTTTCTACAGTTTACTGCCTATGGTTCACTTCTCCATAGATGTTTTCCTACAGAAGTTGTACATTGATACAATAGAAAAAGCCTCTGCTGTAAGATAAATACCTAAAAATAAATCAGTGAGCTGATGTCTTTTTTATATTTTTTTCCAAAATTTTACAGTTCATTTATCCTAAAATGCCATATTAGAAGAAGTAAGCTATCTAGATGATCTTGGTCAATGGTAAACATATGTTTAGGTTATGATTGGAGGTGTTCAGGAGAGTTTTTGGCATACCAACTCTAGAGGCTGGGGAAAAGATTGTTTTATAGAAGCAAAAAGACTAATTCCCACTTTTGATGCCTGTATACACAAAAGAATAAAAGGATCTTTAAAGCCATTTTTTTCAGCTGCTGGCTAATTTGGTAGACTCTTAGCCTCCATAGGCACCAATGTTTTACCTTTGCTAAATTTCTGCCTCCATCCATATTAGAAATTGCTTCTGTCTTGACAGCAATGCACAGAGAGATGTATATCCCATGTTAAGTATTCATTGCCCATGCCCACCACTGAACATGATCCACCAGGTATTATAAGTATTGTCCTGGCCCAGGCTACCCATGAACTGCTGTACAAGAACAGCCCCTGGGACTGGCAGCTTATTGTCAAAGACCACTAGCCCAGAGTCCAACAGTTTAATCATTGACCTACAAATAAATTTCTGTTTCAAGGGACTCAAATTCACATGCAAGCAGACTTGTACAGTATTTTAGCAAACTAAACATAGTAATGCAAACAGGAAAGTAAATCCTAGCAAAATATACTGAATATGTGTGACACAGGTATTCATCATACAGATGAAAGTTACACATTACTTGAATTTAAATGAGTGAATTTGCATTTCTTAAGGCATTATTTTATGTTAATCTCAGAGTCTCCCTTTTTTGGAGAACTCCAGCAGCCACTAAGTTATAGAGAGCAAGAAGTCAAACCTCTGTCTGGTAATTCTGGAAGACAAGGAAAAATTATAAAAGTTCCTATAATTATGATAATTTCACCAATCCGGAGGACACAATGCCTATTTTCGTAGTACTGACTCTCTTCTCCTGGACAATGTGATATTCCCAAGAGACATCCTGCTCTTTGGATGACTCTGCTATTTCTATAACCCTCTGATTTCTCTCTCTTTCCATGTGTCCCACAGAAGTCATATGAGGTACTGTGAACCTAACATATGTTCCATACTCAGTGATTTCAGACATGCATTTATTTCCAGGGCCTTAGCCACAAATAGAGGCTATGTTACAGCACACACTGAGATCAAAACCAATTAAGACATACCTTTCTCTTCCTAATGTTTTGCAGAAGATATAAAGACCATGTGCAAGCAAATGAAAAGGTAGTAGAAAAGAGATCAGATGAAAAAAATCCAACATTTTGGGTAATTTTTATCAATATAAATCTGGAGAGAAGAAATTTCATCCATACATACTCAAAGCTGAGCCTGGCTTAACAGCTGGGTAAGGTGGCACAACAATTGCCTGATGTTGATCTTGTTTCCTTAAGGCCTGATGAAGAACATAAACTTTTTTTTTTTTTGTGCTCACTGTTCCTTCTCAGCCCCAGCAACATGTACCATCCTAACCTGAGATTCATATATTCTCTTAACAACAAGAACAACAACAACAAAAAATAGTGGTCAGTCACTATTTTCTTAAAAAACACAGGGCAGCATTGAACTTTTTTTTTCTTTTTATTTTTTTTTAAATATAAAAGTTCGGTTGTTGAGCTTTTTTAGGATCTAGCAGGCATGGTTTGCATTTCATTATATAGACACGTAGGTCCAAGCCCATGTGTCCAAGCTCTGGGAGATGCTCATTGTCATAAAGTGATTGCCATGGAAGAAGATGTGGCAGCTTCTTCATTCCCGCCTATGGAAGTTGTTTCACTTTGTTTAATGAATTAAAGAATCTCTGTACCAGAAAAGCAACACAGATATTGTGCTAAATAAAATTAACTAATTCATACAAGAAGAAAAATCAGATAAATGTAGGCTAAATATTACAGTAATCTTTACAGCAGGAAATGGAAACTTTATCTTTTGCACTCTATCTAATAAACAGCTTAATGTCAAATTACAGCAATAGTACATTCATGTGGTCTGGATTAGTCACTTCTATGAACAGTGAAACAGTTTTAGTTGTTCTTTCCTTACCAAACTGAGTGCAAGCAGTCCTTAAGTGAGATTTAAACATTAACTTCTTTTATGTACCAAGGCATGACTTCTTCTCACAGGACTGGATGAACTGATTCATCTGATCAGGAGAATCACTCCTGAATGTTCATACTCATTCAAAATAATTTAAGCTTCTAACCTTTATAACTGTAAAAAAATAATCTTTGTGATATGAATTAAGCATAGAATGATTCATTTTTCACTACAATCTAGCAAAGACCTTGAAATAAATGGTTCCTTGATTCAACTTAATTGTAGGCAGATTCTAATTCCTGATTAAAATGTGAACACCATCATTGTTAGCTATCTTACTATTGATTAAAAAGAATAAAAAGAAAAGGAAAGATCACATTATGATAATGTGATTTTATCATGGATGTATTTTGGCATCATATGTGGCTAGGCCTTGGGTTACAGTGTTTTGAGAGAGCAAAATCACTTCTTTTTCAAGATTCCTGATGCATAATTTTTACAACCAGAACTGTATGCTTTCTGCTCTTAGTTGGCTAATTTTAAGTGCAAAGGAAGAAGCAAAATCTTTGAAAATAGGATGCTTAGAGAGTGTGCTTAAATTTACAGACAACCTGTTTAATAATTTTTACTGTCTTTAACAACCCATTCAATATTTAGACTGTAAGCAGTTTGCATTTCACATCCCATAAATGTATCCGTACTTACAAGGTAACTTGTTTCTTACTTTAAAATTAAACACTCTGGTATACAGAAAAAGCTTTTGAAAGACTTATCTTTGCTATAATACTTTGATAATGACTTTAGCTGTACTTAGTATGCATGCACATATGCTTCAGATATTTTATTTTCACTATTCATCTTCTATTTCTGTTTCGGTAAAGAGTACATTTTATAGTAATGCATATTTGTAAATCAGTAACCTACCCATCTGCACTTACATAAGATGAAGTATTCTTAACTTGTCTCTGACACATCTGCCAGATCTTCCTATTATCCGAACAGTTTAATCAAGTTGAAATTGGATTCAAATTTTCCAAAAACAATACCAAATCTGTCCTAAAACTTACCTAACAAATAGATTAGAGTTTTTCAACAATCTGGAGTTCTAGAATTGAGAACATTTTTGGTTCTTGCCAAGTAGAATATTACTTAAGGGAAATAAATAAGAATAAGAAACAGCAATAATTTATTATTTCAGGGAAGCTGCTGAACACAATTTTATTGTACAGGCTATCTTTCAGCTTTTAAATAAGAAAAAAATAATTCTTGGTTCCACCCCAAATGGGGTGGAAATGAGGCCCAAATGGCTCAATTACTGATGGCTTACAATTAGCCGTTGTAAGACAGAAACATCAAAAACACCAAGTTTGAAGAGAAACTTAATGTTGGACAGACTATATTTTCACCTGGTCAAAATTCAGCCTCTCTACCTATGATCTGCATCTCTCTGCAAGGACTCATAGGAAAAAAGCCTTTGAAGAAGCTTTTCAATGACAACAAATTTGCTAAATAGCAAAGCATTGTAATAGTACAACTTCTGGCAATGTTTAATCACTTCAAAATTGTTTTTAACACAATTTTTTTGAACACTTGATGCAAAGGTCTGGAAATATAAAGACCAGTGGTATGAGATAGTTTGCATGAAATTGCTTGATGGAAAATATTGCTTATATTAATCTTAAATAGCTTATAAAGTATCAGCATCTAAGAAAAAAATCTTTACAATCTCAAGCATAAATTGAAGCTATGCATAATGCCTAGTATGGCAAGAAAACAGATGAGCTGTGATAACAATTCAGTCAAAATGACAAAGTCTAATGGTGCTCTTAAAATACAGTATGGTCCTCCTAATGACAGTTCCACCCCTGTTGTGAATTTTGGATAGATTGCCTTTCTGACTGGAAAGAACCAAATTCTTGAAGCTAAATGTCAGCATTTACATTTTTATTCAGTAAACAGTCTACAAGGCCACAGAATGCCTGTCTTCACAGACCATCAGTTCACTCTAGCTATCACTTACTGTCTCAGAAATTCAGGTGACAAAGTACTTACTCTCATTTCAGCTGAGACTCTCAAAGGCTTTGAGGCTTCTTAATCCTTACAAAGCCCTTTCTGTTTATGTGAGGTAAAGTAGTAATCCCACAAGACTACAAACTTTGTGTCTTTGTCCATCTTTACAAGAAGATAGATAGTCATTTCATACAGTGTACTCATTGAAGACTTCCCCTATTAAAAAAATCTTGATGATATTATTATGAGGTCTGTATTTAACTGCCTTACTTTGCCATATAACAAAGACTTTTGCCTGACAGCAAACTCTGTTTCTGAAAATGAAACAAACAAACGTAATCTTTGTTATATAGCACATAGAACAAAAGTATGAGAGCCTTTATGTCTACTCCACATTTGTTGACCTGACATCATCAGTAGTATCTTTCCTTTAGGATGGGTTACTTAGATAGGTTCATTGTGTGGCTTAGAAAATTTCATGATGGAATAAAGGCAAGACTGGTGGAAGTATGAATGGTTTCAATCCATCTCCTCTAGTAATGCAAACTTGTATCATCTCAGCAACACTGCTTATTATACTGTTTGTCATGCTGCTCTCAGCTGACTCCTAAAACACACTTCAGGTATCTGGATTAGATTCAGGGTTTGATGGAAAGCCATTAAATGCCATTGTGTTGAGCAACAAGAATGTCTGATCCTCTGTCTGCTGGCAACTGTATCCTGCTTGCTCATGCCTAGGAACCTATGCAAATAATAGTGAATTGAGTTTCTTCTGCATGTTTACCTTTTGGAATGATTAATGACCTTGAAAACATCACTTTTCATGGTAAACTACCACCCATTAGTTATAAATAACAGAAGGCATATGCTTCCAGCTGTAGAGAAATTATCTCCCCAGAATACCTCAGTGCTGGGAACTGGTGAAATTTTCAGCAAACCACAGTTGCCCAGGGCAGCCTTCAGAAAATAACACAGATATCTTTTTGACAGGGAGATCATAATTTTGCAGACATAATAAAAGTCTGAAAGGTGTCTGTTGGGGAGCTGTAGAAGCAGGCCACTCCTGCAAGGGAGAGTGAGCCAAGGACCAGGGTGACAGGAAGACTGGCAGAGCAGTGTCTTCATCAGCAAGGGCACACTCCCAGAGTGCCTAAGCAAGTAGAACAGGTCAGGACCTGGTGATGGTTACCAGGGTCAGTCAATGCTCAGCGATCCCCAGGAAAGTCTGTGGTGACGAGGCAGGTCTGAGGTCAAGCTGGGAAGTCAAGTCAGCAACTCAAGGTCTGTACAATTAAATTTACTACATGTTGTGCATTTTATGCATCTTCTATGCTTTCCTTTTTTTTTTTTTTTTTTCCTCCTTGTTATCCTTAAAACTGGTTTTGTCCAGATCTCTCTCTGCTTTTCTTTAAATAACAACTGGTGAGTTAGTCTGTAGCCTTACAGTCTCTGCTGCCATCCTGTTCCCACTTCTCAATACCACTGAGAAGGATCTTTTACCAGGCCTCCGTTTCTTTACAGTATACCATTACATAAATGTTTCAGTCTACAAAAAAACAACAACAAAAACAATTACTTGTAACTACAAATATATAAAACTATGGCTATACCATATGAAGATAAGCAAAAATAAAATGAAGGAAGCATAGCTACCTGATCATTTGCAAAACTCTAACAATGAGAAAACCGTTTATGGACTACAGGTCTAAAATATAGTGGTGTTCTTGGGGAAAAGGAATTCTGCGTTAGAATCTATTGCATATTCTTCAAGAATAAATTGATATCTTGAGTTTGGAAAAACATGGTGATTCTATTTAAATAAAGTATATACTTTTGGCATGACTATGTGCATGCATATAAAGACTTATGAATATTACTAAGAAATATCTGTAGTAACAATTTTCAAATTAGGGATCATGGCAGACATGAAGAAACATATTCATAACAACTCATCAAGACATTGTGGAGTTGCACTTGGTTGGCAAGCTGAAAAGGAGGAAGAAAAAAAATCTTTGCTTAGGGAGCCACATCTATGTTAATATTGGTATGCTGTCCTTGCTATCTGTTATTTGGTAGAAGAAGTTGAGCCACGAAGATTTTAATGCCCTTGCCTGTGTATGGTTCTGACAAGAATTTAGTAACAGCTTCTAAAGGAATTTATGGATTTGGGCTGGGAATAAAACAGTAATCATTATTGCAAATGCTTGTAAACAAAGATAAATATTCACCTGAGCACTTATTGTATAATCCTGAGACAAAGCTATGTGTTCCCCTCTGACCTTCTACAAGCATCAAGAGAGAGCAGGGACAGCAACTGTAATATTCTTCATCATACTTAAAGCTCAATGTTTGCTGAGCCACAGTGAGTTCCAGTTCAGCTGAATTATAGAAAACAAGTCAAAGGTGGAAGTTTTTAGAAAAGATAACTATTAATTGGCACATTTCAAAATGTTTGGAGGCTTAATACAGTTCCATATGAAGAAAAAAGAAAAAAAAAAGGAGTCTGAAAATATAACCAAAACACCAAAACATCTAAGCTTTCTCACTTTGGAAGCAAACAAGCACAGGAAAAAAAAAAAAAAAAAAAAAAAAAAACACGGATCTTAATAGTCTCTCTTTGCATATTTGATCATTCTTATTCCAAATCAGAAACAGTTACAGACACTCAAATGGAGATTCAGACTACACCAAAGTTAACCAAAATATCAAAAAGCTCAAAAGTTTCACCTATGACTTCACCTGTGAGGTCAAAGTTCATAAACTTAGGATTACCCTAATTCAGAAGAGTTGTCTCAGCCCTAATTAAGGATTTGAACTTGCCTTCTTTGAGTTAGTTGGAAATCTTGATTGTTTAGACTTTGCAGAACTAAGATATTATTTTTTCTTTTAGCTAAACTATGGGTTATTTTTTCTAGAAATATCTGCATGTCATGCAACTTTTGAATTTCTTAATGACAGATAACTGCTTGTCCTTGATAGACCTTTGCACTAGATACGCAAATGACAGATTTTATATTTCCTGCGAGGTGTCTAGACTGTGTGTAGTAAAAATGATCTACTAAGAACATTTTCATAGACATAACAACCCAAATCCCTTACTACTTCTGGTTAGGTAGAATATCAATTGAAAACACAAATAAAGAACTAAAAAAAAAAAAAAAGTGAATTAATAATAATATATTAAGATGAAAGTCTGTTAAGGTAGTGTAAGACTGTACAATGAACATTGCTGAAAAGTGCATGCAGAGAAGTAATACTTGGATATAATTTTTTTGATAACACCTGGTATGACACAGCGCCTATGAGTGACACATTACCTAAATGACATTAAAGTGTTGGAGAGACTTCTGTGTAAGTAACAATGATACTGATGAGCATGGCAAATTAGTTAAGGACACAGGTAATGGCCTTAAAAATGCAAGCATGTTTTAAGGTGTATGAGCATTGCATACATCATTATCATGATGTGTCAATGGACCTACTCACATGTTCACTATCAGACTTAGCAGATGTGCCTTGTTAGGCTGGCCATAAAGGAACCAGCTATGTATTTTTTTTAAGAGGAAGATATAGAAAAAGCTTTAGAAATGCTAAGGTAGATTATTCCTATAAGGTAATAATATTTTAATAAAGCATAAAAAGGTGTGACTAAAATCAACAGGATGAAATCTGTAGAAGAAAAAATTGAGGTTGTACCTTAGGTGAAAATGTTTTCACTCTGAGATCTATTGGACTGTGGACCTACTTCAAGTAAACAGAGAGAGTTCTCATCTCTTTTGCTGTTTCCTGTGATATGTAAAATCAGATTGAAAAAGCCTTTAGAGAAAATGCACTTGAGTTTTCAGCTCATTTTCCTTGTTATAATCTTTTTCTGCTGTTAGGGATAGCTTATTGAAGGAAAAAAAAAAAAAATCTTACTATTGTGGAAATGCCTCATAAGAAGAAAGCTAATGGCAGATATACCAGACTTGAAAGATCCTTGACAAATGCTATTCTGCTTCTAATATTAGCCTGACGTTAAAAGGATAATGGAATATGTCCAAAGTGTCACTGAACTTCTATTCTCTTCTTGATGATGCAACTCTGAAAAAGTTGTTATATAATGAAGACTTAGAGTATTCCAAAACAGATTCATATGTGAATATCTCTAAACATCTTTTACATATTACTAAAAATCTGTAAAGGAAAACTATATAGTTCAAAGATAAACCATGTATTCCTGTTTAATATTGAAGACTTTCAAATAGAAATATTTGGGAACTGCATTAAAGTTATATAAATATTAAACAAAAAAAAATATTTTTGAACACAAGAAAATAAGAAAAGCTTAGATGCACGTATTACTCAAGATAATCTTCTTTCACCAAAAAATCAAAACATCGAAAATGGTTTTAATTTAAGAGCAGTAAGGTTTATCTGGAAAATGTAAAAATACTCATATTCTAAGTTAATCAGTAGTTAAGGTTCTTCTTTTTATTTGATCTTTCTCTAAGAATATTTTCACTTCATTCCTTCATGCAAGTATTAATAATAATTCAGGTTTTGATTTGATGTTGAATTTCAAATACTTCTTATTAAATATTAAATGTGATATTGTGTATTATATTTAGCATAGCTTAATGAAATATTAAATATAAAGCAAAAGAAATATTATGTGATTAGAATCAGTAACAATTTAACTATTAATTTCAATTTTGCTAACATTTTATCTATTAAATATATATTAAAATGCAATATGAAACTAAGAATTAATGTTAACTTTATAATCATGTCTTGATAAGTTCATAGTATAACTTATGTGGAATATCCTCGAGTGAATTAATAGCAAATTGTATGTATGGACAAAGCTTCTCATATTAAATTAAATCAGTAATATAACTTTGAAACACATCTTGTAGTTATCTGCAGATAAAAAATCAATATCTATCATTGCAAAAAAAGGTTAATAATATCTATTAAAATGAAGGGAAAAATATTTTTAATTAGTAATTTACAGTGTATTGAAACTGCATTAGTAAAAATATTTGTATTGTCCATACATTTCTATGATGAGAACACACAATCTAAAATTCTTTAGAAATTCTTTGGTTTTAATAGCTCATCTCACAGCCATTTTCATTGATATCAGTGGTAATGGTTTAAACTGATAGCCTCAAATGTTTTAGAAGCAAGACTGCTGGAACTTTTATTCTGAAGGGCTTCACAGAATTAAAAAGTAAATGAGATATCTCTTCAGACCATCTTTCTGTGTAGTCTCTGAGAAGAGAATTTTCCAGTTCAGTTTTCCAGAGTGTTGTGTTCTCTCTACTCACATTCAAATTCATCTCTGTATTGGATATAAATAAAATGTTTGACTGTGCAAAGAGATCAAACGATTAGATAGGACACAACTGTCTATGAAAGAAATGAGGTGGAAAGAATCGAAAATAAATGGTCAGTCAGTGAATGACAGCTTAAAGTTCTGCAAAGCAATTAGTTAATATCATTAATGTTAGATCCCTACATATCCATATTCACTTGGAGCAGTCACCACAATGATGTTTAATCATGCTCTTGGAGGGGTACACCTTTTGGGTGTAGGAATAATTTGAGTCACTAATCCATGATAGAATCACAGAATCACAGAATCACAGAATCATCTAGGTTGGAAGAGACCTCCAAGATCACCCAGTCCAACCTCTGACCTAACACTAACAAGTCCTCCACTAAACCATATCACTAAGTTCAACATCTAAACGTCTCTTAAAGACCTCCAGGGATGGTGACTCAACCACTTCCCTGGGCAGCCTATTCCAATGCCTAACAACCCCTTCAGTAAAGAAGTTCCTCCTAATATCCAACCTAAACCTCCCCTGGCACAACTTTAGCCCATTCCCCCTTGTCCTGTCACCAGGCACGTGGGAGAATAGACCAACCCCCACCTCTCTACAGCCTCCTTTAAGGTATCTATAGAGAACGATAAGGTCGCCCCTGAGCCTCCTCTTCTCCAGGCTGAACAACCCCAGCTCCCTCAGCCACTCCTCGTAAGACTTGTTCTCCAGACCCCTCACCAGCCTCGTCGCCCTTCTCTGGACTCTCTCGAGCACCTCGATGTCCTTCTTGCAGCAAGGGGCCCAAAACTGAACACAGTACTCGAGGTGCGGCCTCACCAGAGCCGAGTACAGGGGGACAATCACCTCCCTAGACCTGCTGGCCACACTGCTTCTTATACAAGCCAGGATGCTGTTGGCCTTCTTGGCCACCTGAGGACACTGCTGGCTCATACTCAGCTGACTATCAATCAGTACTCACAGGTCCTTCTCTGCCAGGCAGCTTTCCAACCACTCATCTCCCAGCCTGTAGCGCTGCTTGGGGTTGTTGTGCCCCAGGGCAGGACCCGGCACTTGGCCTTGTTGAACTTCATACAGTTGACCTCAGCCCATCAGTCCAGCCTGTCCAGATCCTCCTGCAGAGCCTTCCTACCCTCGAGCAGATCGACACACGCACCTAACTTGGTGTCGTCTGCAAACTTACTGAGGGTGCACTCGATCCCCTCATCCAGGTCATTGATAAAGATATTAAAGAGGATTGGCCCCAGTACTGAGCCCTGGGGGACTCCACTAGTCACCGGCCTCCAACTGGATTTGGCTCCATTCACCACAACTCTTTGGGCCCGGCTATCCAGCCAGTTTTTAACCCAATGAAGCATATGCCAGTCCAAGCCACGAGCAGCCAGTTTTTTGAGGAAAATGCTGTGGGAAACGGTGTCAAAAGCCTTACTGAAGTCAAGGTAGATCACATCCACAGCCTTCCGCTCATCCACTAAGCGTGTCACTTGGTCATAGAAGGAGATCAGGTTCGTCAAGCAGGACCTGCCTTTCATAAACCCATGCTGACTGGGCCTGATCGCCTGCTTGCCCTGTAAGTGCCGCGTGATGACACTCAAGATAATCTGCTCCATGAGCTTCCCTGGCACTGAGGTCAAACTAACAGGCCTATAGTTCCCCGGGTCTACCCTCCGGCCCTTCTTGTAGATGGGCGTCACATTTGCTAGCTGCCAGTCGACTGGGACCTCCCCTGATAGCCAGGACTGCCAATAAATGATGGAAAGCGGCTTGGCCAGCTCCTCCACCAGTTCTCTCAGTACCCTTGGGTGGATCCCATCCGGCCCCATCGACTTGCGTACATCCAAGTGCTGTAGCAGGTCGCCAACCATTTCCTCATGGATAGTGAGGGCCACATCCTGCTCCCCATTCCCCTTCCACCAGCTCAGGGTACTGGGTATCAGAGAACAACTGGTTTTGCCGCTAAAGACTGAGGCAAAGAAGGCATTGAGCACCTCAGCTTTTTCCTCATCCCTTGTAACTAAGTTTCCCCCCGCATCCAGTAAAGGATGGAGATTCTCCTTAGTCCTCCTTTTTGTGTTGATGTATTTGTAAAAACAATTTTTGTTATCTTTAACGGCAGTAGCCAGATTGAGCTCCAGATGAGCTTTGGCCTTTCTAATTTTGTCCTTGCACAGCCTCGCAACATCTTTATAGTCCTCTTGAGTAGCCCGCTCTCTTTTCCAAAGATTATAAACCCTCCTTTTTCTCCTAAGCTTGAGCCACAACTCCCTGTTCAGCCAGGCCGGTCTAGTTCCGCGCCGGCTCGTCTTTGGGCTCGTGGGGACAGACCGCTCCTGAGCCATTAAGATTTCCTTCTTGAAGAGTGCCCAGCCTTCCTGGACTCCTCTGCCCTTCAGAACCTCCTCCCAAGGGACTCTGCCAACCAGTGTCCTGAACAGCTCAAAGTCAGCCCCCCGGAAGTCCAAGACAGCGGTTTTACTGGTCCCCTTCCTGACTTCGCCAAGAATAGAGAACTCTACCATTTCGCAGTCACTCTGCCCAAGACAGCTCCCAACCACCACATCTCCCACCAGTCCGTCACTGTTTGTGAACAGAAGGTCTAGCGGGGCACCTCCCCTGGTAGGCTCTCTAACCAGCTGCGTCAGGAAGCTATCTTCCACGCTCTCCAGAAACCTCCTAGACTGCTTCCTCTGGGCTGTGTTGTGCTTCCAGGATATGTCTGTGAAGTTGAAGTCCCCCACGAGAACAAGCGCTGACGATTTCGCGGCTTCTGCCAGCTGCCTGTAGAACTCCTCATCTATCTCCTCATCCTGGTTCTGCGGTCTATAACAGACCCCCCCCCAGGATGCTTGCCTTGTTGGCCTTCCCTCTGATCCTAACCCAAAGAGACTCAACCTTATCATTCCCAGCCTCAAGTTCCTCAACATCAAAACACTCTCTAATATAGAGAGCCACACCACCACCCCTTCTGTGCTGCCTGTCCCTTCTGAAGAGCCTATAGCCAGACATTGCAGCACTCCAGTCATGAGAGTGGTCCCACCACGTTTCCGTGATGGCAACCAAGTCATAGCCTGCCTGCTGCACAATGGCTTCCAGCTCCTCTTGTTTGTTACCCATGCTGCGTGCATTAGTGTAGATGCACTTCAGTCCGGCCATTGCCTTCTTCCCCGGCTTTGCCATTGTTCCCCCTGGTACAGCTCCAACAAGCCTTATTTCAGCCCCATCCCCCTTGTTACCTAGTTTAAAGCCCTCTCAATGAGAAGAAGGTATGGGAGGAAGGATTCCTTTACCTCTGCCCTTCTCTGTCAAGGACCCAAGGGTATGTCCCTGTATCAAACGTATCTAAGTATCCTTTGGTCTCTTCCCTGAAATAAGGTCAAACTCAGGTTCTCACATGACTTTAATGGCATTTAAGGCCAAGCAAATGCAAAACAGTCCTAATCAACTCAAGCCATTTTTTGGAGGAAGTTTAGGGTTCATTGAAGCCTCTAAACGCTGAACTCCACACTCTGAACTACCCCTGGGAAACTGAAATCTCTATTAAGCCTCCATAGGCTCAGTTTATATCAATAGTATGTCAGCACATTGCAACCAGTCCAGTATCAAGCTACATTGCTGTGAACAGGGAAGAGAAAATCATAACTAGAGGGCATATAACTTAAGGCACACTGATGGAGATAAAACTATGCATTCTCATTGCATCAGCAGGTGAACTCTCAATTTCCCAGTGCACAGCTAATTTTCTAATCTTTCCCAAATGCAGATGGAAAGGAATAAACCAAAACAAAATATAACAAAAAAACTTACTCCCCCGTTGTTTTCTGATCCAGTAGAGATGTCACTTTTGCTCAGCTCTTCAGGTACCTAGTTTAGACTGGAATAAAAGTTGAGTACCTGGTTTGCTTTGAGGATTTAAGCGTGTTCTTGTGTTGCTTCAAGCCTTTTCTCTCCTGTCAAGACTCCTATTATTCTTATCCCACTTCATGTCTTACAGTCTAAAATCACTGCAGCTCATATTTTCACAGTATCTTTTATAACAGCCTAAACTCTCTGCAAATGCAACTGTGTGCCACACTACATTTACCTGGGAGATAGCAACCCAGTAGGCTTCCCATGCAGTTTAAATCTGGAATATCAGATGTGTCTCTTTCTTCTAATTTGCAAACAAGGAAATAACCCCCAGATGATATTGTCTTGTTTCATATGAAGAGTAGAAACTGTAAATCTATACTTCGTTTAGGTTTACAAGCCACTATCCTCTCACTTAAACAACTAATTAAACAAATTTAGTTAATGTAATCTTATTTTATGTAATCTTATTTTATGTAATATTGTCATCACAGGTCAACTAAATATATTGTGCTACAAGCAATCTTAGCCTGGTCAAAACTAAGCTAAAAAAATATTTCTGTAGGAGATTATGAAACTGGATTTTTCTCCCAAACTCAGACACAATAGTTGTTATGAGATGTTCTATTTATTATAGAGTACATGCATACTATCCAGATCATTTTCTATAAAAGATGTGATTAGCTGGTACATACAATTTATTTGGAGGAATTGAAACAACAAATTGTTTTCTCCTTTTCTTAGAGAACTGGTATATGAGTTTAAGCTGACACAAATAGTATTGATATTTTGTAATTTACAGTAGATAAATTCTCTGGAATGTTGTAGAGAAAATACAGTTAAAGATCTCCCCAAGCTATACCACTTGTCTTTGTTACTGGCATGCTTGCAGCTTCTTTGATGTTTTTTCTTCTAGCACTGTTAATTTTAAAACCAGATGGAATCTGCATTTTAAAATTCTATTTGAGTAGTAGATTAGATGCAAAAATTTTGCTTACAGTTTCTGGAAGAATCTGTGTGAGGTGCCCTTATGTTAGCGTCTTCCCTTACATTGATGGCATAACACAGTATGACATTCTGTGTTAATAGGCTTTTATTAAGTTGGATTCAGAAGCTGCATCTCTTGGTGAATAAAGAGGCTGTATAATGTATTTCTCTTCATTCTGTGATGTTAGAAAGGATATGCTGATCTTCTGGTTGGGAAAAGTGATAGCTTTCACCCATTTCTTGCTAGACACTTATTTTTCCTGAATATTTTTAGACCTGAAGCACACAGGCATGTTTCGATAAAATCAGCAGGCATACATGTTCTGTAATTTCAATACTCAGTACAAATTGACTGCTTTTATTGTTGTTGTCAATAAGTCTTTGATTTCTACTAACATTAAAAGCCAGCTTTTAAACGGACTGGTTCAGATATATGATCCACAATATTTATCATGATGTTCACTAAACACTATTCAGCTCAACTTTTTAAGTCATATTTCCAAAGCATATCTCCAACATAACTGTTCTAAACTATATGCACTGGCTATATGTAGTTTGAGCTTCAGAATGATAGTCATAGTCATGGTACGCAGATAAAAGGCTTCATTCTCCAGAACAGAGAGTGGAACTGTGTATTGGGGTTCTAAGGTCAAAACCTACCTGCAGAGGAAGAAAAAGAAACTAACAAACCAGACTTTTTATGCCCTCTGTGCTGACACGATCTTCACTCACTCTGGTACCACTGAAGTATGATTCACTGCCCAGGTTCAATGCCTGGGAAGATCTAAGTACCTTCAAAAAGTAAGCTTGCTAATACTCTGAATTGATATCCAGTAAGGAGCTAGCAATAAAGAAAGAGACTTCTAAATCTTGTTCCTCAAGAACCCTGGGGCAACAAGGAGATGCTTTTGTTAATATGGGATCCACAGCCTGGAAGCTCCTTCAGAGAATGCTGTTATTTGATGGGTACCAAACAATAGTAGACCAGTTAACACAAATCCGACACGCCTTGTTAAATCACATTTTCAATTACCAGAAGTGTATTTGACACAAACTTTACTTGCAAAGTCATTCTTCTCTCACCAGAATTTATGTAAAAAGGACTTTTTTTTTTTTTTTTTTTTTGAGAGAACAAGGGGAGGATCCTCCAAAATGAGGCTGTGGTACCTTCTTTACAGTCATGGGGATATATATATATATAAATATATATTTAATATATTTAATATATTTAAAAAAAAAAAAGTGAGAGCAACAAATGATTTAATCTGGAGACTATGATTTCTGGAATTCTGGTGCTGATCCCTCTGCCTTCCTCCCCCATCTGGTATATTTAATATTTTTTAAGCTGATGAGAGTTAAACTGCTCTTAATAGGCCAATTCTCTCCTTTTCATAACAGCTAACATCAGTTATGAGCTATGTAGGAATTACAGGATAGCAATAAACTGTGAAATTAAATAATTAATCATAGCTAATTGTCAATATCCAGCATGCATACAATTTTCATTACCACTACCTGTGTCAACACTAGGCAGTTCTGTCCTTTTTTTTGAAGTGAGGCAAGATTTGTGGGAAAAATCAATACCTGTTATTAGACCATCTGATATTGCTGGGTAAAAAACATACAAGTTTGCTTAAATACAAACCCTTCCTCAGACCTGACAAAAACAAGCATCTTTCCAAACTAAATAGTGATTGAAAACATTGAGTCCAAACCACCTGAAAGAAAAGGTGTCTGGTACATGTGGAGTTAGGGAGAGAATATTCACAAGTGGATACATTATAAAGTGATCATTTATAAGAAAGAGAAAAAGTCTGGTAATTTATTGCTTGCAGAAAAAGAAGGGACTACCTCGGAAGGCAGAGAGAATTATAGCATACCGTAAAGCCATACCTCTACTGAGTCCTTTGTTTTTATCATCAAATATTATGTAACTAAACTTAGGTACCAGTATGGCACCTTATCTTCTCCCTGGATTAGTTCACTCCTTTGCATGAGGAAGGAAGCTCAAATTTTCTTTTTCCTAGAAATGAAATTCATAGAAACATAAAATCATAAAATGGCTTGGATTGGAAGGGACCTCAGAGATCATCTAGTTCCAACCCCTCGCCACAGGCAGGGATGCCACCCACAAGATCAGGTTGCCCGGGGCCTCATCTAACCTGATCTTGAACACCTCCAGGGATGGGGCACCAACAACTTCTCTGGGCAACCTGTTCCAGTGCCTCACCACCCTCTGAGTGAAAAATTTCTTTCTAACCTCTAATCTAACTCTCGCCTCTTTTAGTTTAAAACCATTCCCCCTCCTTCTGTCAATATCTGATTGAGCAAAGAGTTGCTCTCCACCTTTTTATCTTTTTTTTTTTTATAAGTCCCCTTCAAGTACTGAAAGTTTGCAATGATGTCTCCCCAGAGACTTCTCTTCTGTAGGCTGAGCAGCTCCAGCTCTTTCAGCCTTTCTTCATAGAAGAGGTGCTCCAGCCCTTTTTGGCCCTCCTCTGGACCCCCTCTAACAGATCAACATCCTTCTTGTGCTGGGGGCCCCAAACCTGGACCCAGTACTCCAAGTGAGGCCTCACAATGGCAGAGCAGAGTGGGCCAATCACCTCCCTTGACCTGCTGGCCACTCCTCTGTTGATGCAGCACAGGATACAGTTCACCTTCTGGGCTGCAAGCACGCACTGCTGGCTCATATCAAGCTTTTCATCCACCAGGAGCCCTTAGTCCTTCGCTGCAGGGCTGCTCTCAATGAGTTCTTCTCCCAGTCCGTCCTTATGTCTGGGATTGCCCCCACCCAGGTGCAGCACCTTTCACTTAGACTTGTTGAAGCTCATTAGGTTCACGTGGACACACTTCTCAAGATTATCCAGGTCCATTTGGATGGTATTCCTTCCTTCTATTGTATCAGCCACACCACTCAGCTTGGTGTCATCTCCAAATTTGCTGAGGGTGCACTCGATTCCACTGTATTACATCATTGATAAAAATATTAAACAGTACTGCTCCTAGGACAGACCCCTGAGGTACACAACTCATCACCAGCCTCCACTTGGACATAGGGCCATTGACCACTACTCTCTGGATGTGAACTTCAAGCAAACTCCTTATCCACTGAATGGTCCACCCATCAAGTCCATATCTCTTCAATTTGGAGACCAGGATGTCATGTGGGACCATGTCAAAAGCCTTGCAGAAGTCCAGGTAGATGACATTGGTTGGTCTTCCTTTGTCAACTGATGCTGTCACTCATTTGTAGAAAGCCACCAGATTGGTCAGGCACAATTTACCCTTGGTGAAGCCATGCTGGCTGTCTCATATCACCTCTTTGTCTTGCATGTGCCTTGACATTGCTTCCAGAAGGATCTTTTCCATGATCTTGCCAGGCACAGAGGTGAGGCTCACTGGTCTGTAGTTCTCTGGGTCCTCCTTTCTACCCTTGCTACACTTTCCAGGCAGTGGTAGTTTTACCCAGATGGGCAGCTAAACTCCACCATAACCACTCTCTCACTCCTCCTCCTCAAACAAGGGGAGAAAATATAATTTAAAAAGTCTTATGGATTGACAAAAGGACAGGGATTACCGTCCTTATCCAATTACTGTTACAGGCAAAATAGACTCAGCATAGGTACATAAATATAATTTATTACCTATTGCTGTCAGATTAAAGCAGTGAGAACTAAAAGCAAACTAAAAATATCTTCTCCCCATCCACCCTCCTCCCCCCAAGGATCACAGGGCAACAGGGAAGGGGGGCTGCGGTCAGTCCCTAATATCTCTGCCTCTCGTTCATGGTCACTCTCTGCCCCTGCTCCACGTGGGATCCCTCCCACGGGATGCCTTCCTTCCCAAACTGATCCTCTGTGGGCTTTCAACTGACAGCAGCTCTGTAAGAACTGCTCCAAATATGAGTCCATACCACGGGGTCCATCCGTCAGGAGCACGTTGCTCCATCCTGGGTCCCCATGGGCAGCAGCTCCCCCCAGAACCCCCGCTCCTGTGCGGGCTCCTCTCCACGGACTGCAGCTCTGGCCCGGGGCCTTCTCCTGAGGGGGCTCTCCATGGGCCACAGCCTCCTCCAGGCCACATCCACCTGCTCCACCGGGGGCTCCTCCATGGGCTGCAGTGTGGAGATCTGCTCCATGTGGGACCCATGGGCTGCAGGGGGACAGCCTGCTTCCCCAGGGGCCTCTCCACAGGCTGCAGGGGTTCAGCTCTGCAGCTTTAGCTCTGGTGCCTGGAGCACCTCCTGCCCTCCCACTCCTCTTTCACAGCTCCTGTTGCACAGCAGGTTTTTCGCTTTCTAAAATTTGCTCTCCCAGGGGCTCGTCCAGCATAGCTCATTGGCTCTTATCTAACATGGGGCAGCTGCTGGGCTCTGCTCACAGAGCCCACTCCTGCAGCCCCCTGCTACCGGAACCTTGCCACATAAACCCAATACACAGATGGCACTGAAAGAATTGTGGGCATCCACTTCAACAGGTACTCAACTTTCCATACCGGGTGATTAAGAAATGGTTACAGTCTGCAAGTGCATGTGGTAACAGCACAGTAATTCTCCAATTTTTCACCCAGCTGGACATTGTCTTTAAAGGATAATCACTTCTATATTCATTTCTGTTTAGTAACAAGTATGGATTCTTAGGCTATCTGAACACACTTTAATCTAGCTAGCAGTGACACCCATGATAGTGACATTAATTCTGGTAAATGGCTTTCAGCTTTCAAGCTAATACCCAAGGTACTTTGACAATCTAACCCACCTCCTCTGAAAAGCCACGGCCTCCAGATCACAACTGCTATTGCTACCTAGCACCAACTAATCTACCCCTTGCTGATATCAAACCCATCATACACCATTCAGATGTACTCTAGATGTTTCCTTCTGATGGTGTCATACTCACTCATTCTATCTTCAATATGAAATTTTGGTAGATGAGTTCACTACAGAATAGTTTTCAATGTAAATTACAAACATTCTCTTTAATGTAGTACCCAATTGCATTTTTCTTTTTTTGATTAGCAGACAGATATTATTTTTATCCATTTCATATTATCTCATTTTTATTAGTGCAAACACAAAATGGAAATTTTCAGCATCCCTTCTTTCCACTATGTTCTCTGTATATTTCAATGGTTACATTGCCCTTTTTTTTTTTTTTGTGATTCACAAAAAAAAAAAATCACAACTTCTCTGAAAATTAGAGGCAACATTGTAATGGAAAACAGCTAACAACTGCTACATGGTGACATAACTGAAAAGCCATTTCGTATGCCATACAAATCAATACAGAATGTTTATATTTTGAAAGCTGAAATTAAAATATAATAAAAAAAAAAACAGACAAAACAGTTATCCAAACATAAGAAAAATTTAGATTAAGTATCATTTGCACCTTTTGATGATTCAAGGAGAATATTTCATTTAAAAAGCACATTTAATTATGGATATTTTGAATGGTATGATGCACAAGATGCAAAACTATTAAAACTCATTACTAGGGTACAGATGTTTTATGTACTTTTAAACTGTAGACTAAATTGATTGTGCCTCTTTGTCTATAAACCAGCTGGCTATTCTTTATTAAGGCATCTGTCAGTTCTTCATAGAAAAAGATAGTAAAATGAGGGCAGAACAGAATTTAACTCAGAACCTCCAAAGACATTACTATAAAAGAAAAGAATATGTAAACCTGATAACTACAAACAAAAAAAACACAGGCAACCTATATTAAATTAAATCTGTCATATGGCAACTAATTTTATGAGCTTTCAGTTGAGTCACTAATCTCAGGATATATTGTTATATTAATAAAAAAAATTGTCCACCTTTAACAACAACAAGTGTGATTATGTGAAAATATTAGCTACCTCACTCTCCATTAGGAATTTAAAATTTACTTACATTAATCTTGGTACAACCCTACAAACAAAACCTTGCTCCTCTCAATCTTCATTAAATGGGGTTAGTAGAATTTAGATAAAACAGATTCACAAGATTGTAGTTAATAATATGAATATATTTATGTTCCCCCATTGGTCCAAACTAATTGCAAAAGCACAAGTATAGTTCAATGATTTCATGCTTCTATGCCCTAACTTGCTGGTTCACAGAACTGTAGGCGAGAGAAGGTTTTAGTAACATAATTGTAATCACATGAAAACAGCTCTCTGCCTTTCCTTTACCTAGGAGGAAAAATGATGGTTATGTGGCCCATTTTAGGTTCGAAAATTGTAAGATGAGAAACACTTGTTTTCCAAAATCTAACATTTTTTGTTAATTGTTATGCTGCCAAGTGATGAATGCCTGCCTCAATAATTTAACACTTCAGTAAGAAATAGTTTAGCAACTTTTAATAGTCCCATTAGGGGGGTTAATTTTTTTCCCATGTTAAAAATTCTCCACCAATTTATAAGTATTTACTTGCGAAGCTCAGGCACACCGCCCTTTGTAACAACACTTTGGCACTAGGCAAAGGTCCATGCATGCAGTCGGTGACCACACAGCCAGATCATGTTATACATCTTTGAAAAATTCACCTCCCTTTTGTTCAGGAACCCAAAGACTATTGAGCAATCCTCAAGATGAATTACTGGTGTGAGCTCCTGTTGTGTGGAAGACCCATTCTAGGGCTGTGTCTGACCCTTGGGTCCCCTCATTAGGCCCAATCCTCATCCCCAGTCATGGACAGGCTTTTCCTCAGTGCCTCTGTGAGAACCTGAGATAAGTGTTGGATTGCAGTGCTAATAATTCCAGAAATGAGCACACAAACCTCTGCTCCTTCTCAGACTGAGTCTCAGAGAAAAATGCGTGAATGTGTGAATCATTCCAGCCATTTCTAAACTGCACTGAAAAATCCAAAGGAAGGCATTGTACTCTAGGGAATGATTCAAATACAAAAGTACTACACCTTGAGAGTAACACTGAAAGAATAAAGAGCTATAACATACATACTGAGTCTTTTTTATGTACAATTTCTGTAACAGTATTAATCTAAATATCTTTTAATTAAAAAAAAAAAAAAGAGGAAAAGGATTCTAAGGATGAAATCCCTCTCCACTCCCTCCCAACAACAACAACAACAACAAAAAAAAAAGGTTGTTCATATTTTACAAACAATACATATTGAGAAAATTATCAGCAAAGGCTGGTAACTGCTGCCTAGAGATTGCTGGAAGGTAAAGAGAAATGCAATGTCTTTATATCCCTAGGATCTAGTCAAAAATAAAAAAAAAGACTATTTCAATTTTGTTTATGCTGACAGTTTCATTAATTTTTTGTTGTTGTTGTTCTGAACGCACACATTTTGATTGATGTTTGTATTGAGCAGGAATTTTAATTTGCCTATATTGACCTTTCCGATTAGTAAAAAGGCCTTGAGAAAGAATTTATTTTGTTCTTGTATTTCGTATCTTTGTTTGGTTTTACTGAGTTCTGATATCTGTGTTATAAGGAAAAGGATAGAAATTTTTCAAACAAATCAATACCACCACTCTTATCTTTCCTCTTTTCATTTCTTTAGAACCAAAAATCTGCTGGTTACCCTTAAAAACATGATGCAGATCCATTTCCAGTTTCTTCTCTGAAACAACTGTACATGAAACTAAATTCACATTCCTACAGTCTGTTGAATATGTATTTTCATTGCTACTTGTTCATGTATAATAAAGCTACAAGGAATACAACTTTTGCATGATGGATGTGCGAAGGGGAATAAAATGGGATGCATAAAAATCAGGTTTAACATTAACATTCCTCACTGATTTTCATTCATATTGTCAGATATGTGATATTGTCATGAACTGTTTGAGTTAGACTGGAACGTTTGTGAATATCCAAGTTTAAAGTTACACCTGTTAAGAAGAGAAAGAGGGAGAAGAAGAAACAGTATCTAATTTCTTTATCATTCAGTATAATTTTGCAAGATTCATCATCTAGGGATCACAATGAAAAGGGGAGCTAATTTAAAATGTTAATGAGGAAATGACATTTTCCATTTCAAAATTGAAAGAAAGTGTTCAATGTATAGATATGACTTTAAATCATCTTTGAAATTGAGTTGGTGATTTCTAATGGGACTTGAAAATTCAATGAGACTTGAGTTTTGTCAGTCCTACTCTATCTGCAACTGGGAAGTACAATTCAATATCAATGAGATGACAGCTTTATTGGAAAAGAGGCAACATTCCCATTTCTTGTACTAAAATACTTTTCTAGGACCAACAATGCTAAAATACCTTTTCAAAATTCATTTTTATTTAATAAATAAGATGTCAATCCAACGACTTATATTTTTTGCTTCATAAGATCAAATGTCTGCTCAAGTCAGTGATTAGCTTAAGCTTGATGGAAGACAGGTCCTTGGGACTTCAGCCTATGGATCTGATCAGGAATTATTCTACTGAAGCCAATGAAAGCAACTTAGTGTGAGCAAGCAGTGGCTCAAATCCCAGACTCCCAATCCCAGAAATCAGTACAGTAGTTTTGATGTAAGGTTTATACTTGACCTTGAAATATTTTAAATGTGAATATCAACACACTATACAGTAAAATTTTGGAGGACTTTTCCCCTGTTAAGGTATCTACAATAAATTGTTCAAATTTAGTACAACTCAAAACTTTTGTAAGCTCTGCATTGAAAGAAAAATATGCTCTTAAATGCTGTTCTATCACGTGAAAGATTAAAGGGCATTGAAGTGCATTCAAGATGCTGCTGTACAGTTAGTGGCACTGCCCTGAGAAATTTTGATGACAAGAGCTGTCATATATAGCGTGTGATGGACCTGTGCACTGCAGATATTCTCCCTTTTCATATTTGAGCCTGAGCTGAAAGGTTGAACGGACCTTTTCCAGTAAGTGTGGCCTTATTGTCCTTGGATCACTGGACACAGGATACTTCAAGTATAAAGGGACCTCAGGAGGCCTCTAGAGCACTTCCCGCTTAAGGAAGTGTCACAGGGTGTAGAACACATAGGCCCAAAGAAGGATTGTGTGCTGCAGTCTGCTTTTGGACATAGTAAAAGGTAGTGTCCAAGGGCAGGGAGACTGTCAAGAGTGAAACGTCACACAGACAAGAGACCAAAACTGTGTTGATAAAATATGATGATTTTGCCATAGTGTATTCAAAAACTCAGGTGGAGGAGAGGAAAAAAAAATCTACTGTGTATCATGCCAGGAATTAAAGTAGGAAAACAGATGACTAAGTTCCCAGTTCTCTATTCCTTCAGGACCAAACACATGGCATATAGGGTAATGATTATTTTAGAGAAACAGATACTAATCATGTGTGAGTCTCATGAGATCCTACTGAGGGGATCAGATATAAAGACAAGTGGAGAGTATATTATCTATAATGCCAAGGGTGAGTGTAGCTTTAATATTAGCATGCTACCATATTTCTTCATAAGAATCTTGTATATTTGTCATTCTTTTTCTGTCATGAAAATACAGAAGAAAAAAAAATTATAATAATTTTAAAAAGTAAGCCAAAAGTAAGCCAACCAGCTAACTGTTTAATAATGGAAACTTATCTTGTTTTACAGCAGAAATCATCTATAAGGATTGCTTTGTTTAATGAAATATATTTTAGGTTGTTAGCACAAAAATATTAATTTACATTGTGTCTTTTTTCATCCCTCCTCAGACCATTTCTCATCACTTTCTGGTATACTAAAGCTTTTATGTATTTAATGAGTGAAAGTCTTTATTAGGAAGGGAATTAAAGGTGCATTTCAGTAATTGGCCTGTATGCCTATGATGTAAGTTTTAGAACTTAACAGTTAATGCAGTTATTTATTTTATTTTATTTTATTTTTATTTTAATATCTAGTTTATTTCTTATGATAGAGGTGCCATGAATTTTCCTCTGAAGAAAAATGTAATGAGAAAGTAGACATCCAGTTATGTTTGATGTTGACTACTATGTGTCTTTTTTGACTGAATTAAACAACTGTTTTGTTTCAGCACTTAAACTCACAATAGTTTATTGTTGGTAGTATGAGACCAATTTTCAGTTACTTTTATTCTGCTAACAAATAAATCTGATATGTTACTGGAACAGAATCTTTTAATTTTTAATTAAAATAAATAACACAGTATACCTAGCCAAATAAACAATTTCAAACAAGTTCCAAATGTTTTAGAGTTGAAAATTAACTAGATGGGCAACAGAAAAAGACTCAAAACTCTAAATTACTCATAGGAAGAAATTCAAAATAGTATGATTTTATTTTTTTTATAAAATTTGTAAGTCGTGGGTTTTTTTAGCTACATTCCTGTGAGTAGTTTTCCTGATATGGGAAACAACGCAAGTGTCTGACTAAGTTAACTAGAGGACTGTGCAAAGAAATGGGTTAGCACCACTCAAAGGGCTTGAAATGCTACAAAATCATGCAAATCATGACTTTTCACAGGGGAATTTCTAAAGTGTACAATGAATGCAAATATCAAGCAAATTGTCCATTTCATAATAAATGTCTTCTAAGCTTCTAAATTTTGAATTTTGATCTCTTAAGTGACATATGGAGGAAAAACATTTGTTTATGTAATGTTCTGTAAAAATGTATTTTACCTTGAGTGTCTGACTGTTTCTTCAGTATAAAGTGACAGAGATTTCCACCTGAAAGTTAATTTTGATGTTGAGTATTTTTCCCTTACTTTTAATGCAGAAGTTTTCAACCACAAAAAGGTTATTCAAAACAGGCAACTATCCTGAAAAGAAATAATGTGTTTTTGTATGTTTGTTTGTTTTTGTTGTTGTTGGTTTTTTTTGATGCAAATTCATCATAGCAAAATTTCAGCCACTTCCTCAAGTTCATTGTGGTTTTTGGATACCCTAATCAGCTGTCTCAAATGGGAGAACTAGAATGTAAAGAAGTTTGTTGTTGTTCATTTTGTTGTTTTTGTTCCTGTTATGTAGAATAAATGTCATCTCATTTATCCAGAGATCAACAGTATTTGTAAGAGTTCCCGTGCAATTCCTGAAGATCACTACATAGCACAATACTAATTCGTCTTTTTCCTCGTTAACTATCTCCAGCTGTAGCACAATGCACAGCTGACCATTTTAATCACTGTTATGCCTGTTTTGTTCGTTTGTTTGTTTGTTTTTTCCCAGAAATTAGTAATACTCTTAACTGATATTTGGGGAATACGTAATTCTTTGTTTTCTTTTTATGAAGAATTATCTTCATTTGTTTCTCGTACTTGTCCAACTGCTTTTATGAATACTTTACATTATCTCTTACACGTGTTTAACAGTATGTTTATGCAATTCACAATGCTGATTGGGAATTAGGATTGTCAGGAAATTTTCTGATAAAGCATTTTTTCCACAGAAAATGTCAGTCCATCAACACCAAAGTGTTCCCTGCAAAAGGTACAATGCCAGCAATGCTCTGAGGAGCTTTCTCTGCCAAGAGGGATTTTGGGTGGTTCACTGTCCAGCTGCTGCCTAGTGCACTGCTGGGATGCTGTGCCCTGGTGGTGGTCAGGTCTTCAACCTCCAGCTTGATCCGCCAGCCAGGATCTTGGGCTCCCAAGGAGGCCCAGCTCTGATTCTGTCTATATTTGGCTAGTCAGCCATTATGGAGCTGTGACTGCAAACCAGTAAAGTCAAGAAGCTGTTTTCTTAGGCAACAGGGATGAATGGAAGTGGGAAAACAATTGTCTGTATACTCAGTTATCCAACTTCATGAGAAACTTGTCAGGTATTCTGTAGTATGCTGCAAGATACCAATCACAGAGAAAGCCCCAAATCTCCAAAATTTTCCATTCTACTCTAGTTTTGATAACATTTTTGCATTTTTAGGTTCTGAGGTTTACAATTTTTCTATAGTACATCAAATAAATTATTTGCTAAACAATACACAGTAACACCGTAACACCACTTTTGATATTTTTTAAGAAATCAGATATTTGTCATTTTTTCATCCTTTCAAATTATTTATGCACTTTCTTCTCTTGCCTTCTCATTATGAACAGCTCAGTTTCTTGCTTTCAGAATATGTTAAGCAGTGTATTAACATTTTCTTTCTTCCATACTCTCTTTTTCTTAAATTGTTTTGCTCTGTGTTTACTAATGTACTTATTTCGCAGTTCTGACAAATCACTTTGTCATTCCTAATCTCTGCAGGTTTCTCTCCAATCTCCTAATTTTAGTGTCAGTCAATGAACTCACTGTGGTATTTTCTTATTAGGACCATTTCCCTTTGGTGACTGAAAGGTGGTCTTTAGCATAAGTGTCACTTGTTTTTTCTTTTCAGATCTGTTTGCACTTTTTTTTCCTGGGCAATTCTGTGTTTGTGTTTGTGCTCTGTAATCAGGAGATTACTGCATTAAAAATAAATAAATAAATAAATAAATAAAATCTCATTTTCAGGCTGTTATCAGTAATGCATTATGTAAAATGGAGCTGCCTCTGACTATCTGTGCATTAGAATAGAAGGTAGAATTCTAAAAGATGTAACTAACCTTAGAGACATCTGTAAGCATATAAAAAAATCTGGCCCTATGACTCTCTGAAGCTGAAATCTTTCGATGCCAAAAAAAATCAAACAAGCTCCAGAGAAAAAAAAAAAAAAGGAAGTTAACAGGAAATTGAAGCAAGTTTAATATGTAAAGACGAATTAAAGATATTTATTTGGACTGAAAAACAAATATTTGCATTGCTTTCATAACATTTAAAGTAGGTTTTGTTAGTTATTTTTCAGAAGAATAATGGAATTAATGGGTTTATTGTTGCTTTTTGATAACTAAAACAAAATATAACAACATACATATTTTACAAATTCTGTAGAGCAGGGTAAGTGAATTGGTATTCTTAAGCTTTTTTTTTTTCAAGCTTTTTTTTTTTCTAAGTATTTTAGAGAGGGGGTAAAACTCATAGCATGAACAAATGAAACACTGAAGTTTCTTTTATTATTTTTCTTTCATGGAAATATTACTTTCCACTTTTTATATGAAACAGGCTATGAACATATACAAATGCCAAAAAGATAAAGCTTTTTGGTAGGAACATTCTTTCTTATTTAAAAAAGAAAAAAAAAAAAGTTGTTTCTTGCAACATGGGAAGGGAAGGGAAGGGAAGGGAAGGGAAGGGAAGGGAAGGGAAGGGAAGGGAAGGGAAGGGAAGGGAAGGGAAGGGAAGGGAAGGGAAGGGAAGGGAAGGGAAGGGAAGGGAAGGGAAGGGAAGGGAAGGGAAGGGAAGGGAAGGGAAGGGAAGAGTGAATAAATGTAACTCTTTTAAAATTTTGGAACTATATCCATAGCAACTAAATGTCTAGCCTGTGAGTTCTACTGGAGTTGGTGCAACACCAAATGCACATCCTTGATGTATGAATACATCCTCTACGTCCTCCGTTGGACTGATTCCATTCTGAAATGTTATTACTTTACTAATATTACCAGTTAAGAATTACGTAAACATCTGTATGAAGTGCAAATCTCTCTTCAGGAAGCTAAGACATGGTTTTAGAAGAATTCTGTTTCTGGTTTCCTCACCCGTCACTCTACTTTTCCCCTTTATTTCACTAAATTGCAGAGGTTCTTTGCATCTAACACATTTCCTGACAATTGTTATTAGTATAATAGATCAAAAATAAAATAAAATAATTACAGAAACACATAAGCTTACTTCCATATTGGTCCCTTAAATCACTATTGCAACCAAGGATTTTGAGACTTTTTCTTTTATTGGCATAAACAAATACACAAAAATACATACATCTTCTCCCACCATGGAGGTGGTGGATGTGCAAATAATTGGGTCTTCAGCTGTGTCCTGATACTTACATACTGAATTAAAGTGCTGAATAGCTGAAAGGAGACATAAAGCCACAGTGATAGCTGGGGATAGTGCTCTGATATGGTGAACGAGATCCCCTACATAAATCTCAGTGAAAGGCATAGACCCAGGGAACTACAGACTAGTGAACGTCACCTCTGTGCCTGGCAAGACCATGGATCAGTTCCTCCTGGAGGCAATATTAAGGAACACGCAGGACAAGGAGCCAGCATTGCTTCACCAAGGGTAAATCATGCCTGACTGATCTGGTGGCCTTCTATGATGGAGTAACTGCATCAATAGACAAGGGAAAACAGACTGATGTCATCTACTTGGACTTCTGTAAGGCCTTTGACACGGTCCTATACAACATCTTAATCTCTAAATTGGAAAGATATGGATTTGAAGAGTGGACCATCAGGTGGAAAAGGAATTGGCTCGATGGCCACACCCAGAGAATGATGGCCAATTGTTCTATGCTGGTGTGGAGGCTAGTGACAAAAGGTGTCCCACAGGGGTCTGTCTTGAGACCTCCAGAGGAGGGTCATTAAGATGATCAGAGGCTGGAACATGTCTCCTATGAAGAAAGGTTGAGAGAGCATGGTACTTTCAGCCCGGAGAAGAGAAGAATCTGGGGAGACCTCGTTGCGGACTTTCAGTACTTAAAGCGGACTTATAAAAAAGATGGAGAGTGACATTTTGCATGGGCAGATGGTGACAGGATAAGGGGGAATGGCTTTAAACTAAAGAAGTGTAGGTTTCGATTAGATATAAG
This sequence comes from Cygnus olor, assembly GCF_009769625.2. Lineage (NCBI taxonomy): Eukaryota > Metazoa > Chordata > Aves > Anseriformes > Anatidae > Cygnus > Cygnus olor. Next base: position 27,931,874 of record NC_049171.1, read on the forward strand.
AAAGAAATTCTTTACTATGAGGGTGGTGAGGCACTTGAGCATGTTGCCCAGAGAAGTTGTGGATGCCCCATTCCTGGAGGTGTTCAAGTTCAGGTTGGATGGGGCCTTGGGAACCTGATCTAGTGCGTGGCATCCCTGCCCATGGCAGGAGGGTTGGAGTTAAATGATCTTTACGGTCCTTTCCAATCTGAGCCATTCTATGATTCTATGTGAGGATAGTGCCAAGGTCATGTTACAGCACTTTACATGGCAGATGAGAAGCAAGGTCCAAGACAGGCCTGTGAGCCTGCTGTAGGTTCAGCAGAACCCTTGGCTCTTCCAACACAGAGAGCAGTGAAACACCCCTGGACTGAAGGAGTGCAAAGATACTTTCCAAGCATTTTTGTGACACTCCTCTAAGAGACAGCACTGAATATTTGCAGCAGTAGGAAAATTCTGTCTCCACTTAAGTGACTGAAGAATTTACACTGGATTTACAGCCTTATAGGCAAGTCTGTAACATCTTATAAATCTATGTGTGGCAAGTATTATTCCCCAAGTAGCATGTCCACAGTGTGCTTGTGTTGCCACCTGAAGTAATTATTCTGCAGGGATGAGAAAGAACAGAGTCCCTGAGACTGCAGCTTCCTTGCAATGGGAAAGAATATAGCCTTGGCTCTGCACAGATAAAACAGCACTGAAGAAGAGGTGATTTGTATTTATTACAAGGTTTGCACAGTCTTGTCTCCATAGAAAAAGGGGAGTGAGCAAAGAAAAATTCTTTACTTACTTTTCTTGTTTGTCCTTAATGGAGAATATTTATTAACTTTTCTCATGCTGAAATTCAAGTCAGCTTTCTGTTATACGGTTAAGTACTTAAGGTGGTGATAACAAAAGACCATCACTGAATTTGCTTTATTCTTGAAAATTGAGGGGCAGCTTCTGTTATTGCTATTGTCTATTGTAGATTTTCATGCTTCATAAATAAATGAATAAATAAATAAAGCTGTTACCATCACCAGGAATAATGATTGCAAACCCAACAGAAAGTTTTATTATGTTAGGAGTTCTGAGGTCACATCTATGGTATGATTATTTTTTTAACAATCTATAGTTCTGAGCAGTTAAGTTACCTATGTTAAAAAAAAAAAAGAAAAAAAAAAAAAAGAAAAAAAAACCTTTAAAACCTTTTCAGTTTTAAACAGAAACATGTACAAATATAAAACTTCTTCCTTTACTCGGTAGGCTATCTGTGCCACAATGTACATGCTTTAGGAGAAAAATTTTGGCTCAAAGCCACATCTTCTAGGCTCCAGATCAGAAGTTATATTAAAGTATGCCAATGTCTTGCCCTCAGTTGTATTTTCTCTGTGCAGTGTTCCAAGCAGTATCTCAGAAAGCATGATGTGGAGAGACCATTAAAAAAATCATTTGTCCATGACAAGCAGGAAATGAAACAACCTCTCTCTTGACATAAGTCAAGTCATTTAGTCTAGCTCCTGACACAACCACATCCAAAGTGTCTTTACACTGAGTCAAGTGATAAGGGATAAAGGGAAATACTGGCTGTCATAAGAGTTCAAGAGAAGCATATGCCTGTATTAGATTTTATTTTGTGTTTCCTTTTTTTAAAATTAAAAAAAAAGAAAAGAAAAACTACTATTAGACTTAATTGTAAATATTATTGTCTTATAAAACCAATAATTAAATGAGTGTTTTGTAAAATACCGTTTTGTCAGAAAGCTAAACAAACAATTCTTTTGCCTGTAAATTATTTCAAGGAGGTGTAAAACTATAGCTAGCACATGACCTAGAAAAAAATGCCACTTTTCCCTGCTACACAAAGCACAGATTTCCTCCTTTGCTTACTTCCAGCTAGACACTAGTCTGGACAATGAAAGGAAATAGTTTTAAAAGTTAGTAGGCATTCTGATAACTGTAACTTCAAACACTAAAGCAGCATGTTGAAAAGTATACGATCAGCTACAGTGAGCGGTTCTGATAGAACTGCAGACTTTTCAACAAATTTACACTTATCTCATTGATCTCAACATTTATGTTATTATGCTGCACGATTATAGGAGTGCTCCAAATGGGATTTGAAAAATGACAATTTGGACAGTCTGAACCTTCCTTGTTTTCAGCACTCCTCATTTCATTTGCTTTCCCTCATGCTTTGAATGCTAGGATGTAATATAACCCTATCTCACCTCTGGTCGTTCCTAGGCTAGGTATTTGCACTCTGAAATGCAAATCGTTGAGATTATGCCTGGCACAGGCTGGAGCAAGGTGTTGAGGTTACCAGAGTATTAAATCCTAGACCTGAATATTTTGCTGTATCGTTAACCAGAGCTAGTAGTCCCTCAGTCTGGGTGAATATTTGGAACCAATGGAAATTTTGTTGCTCAATTTAACAAAGCCAGGATTTCACCCCCGACCCATCATGTTCTCCCAGGCTATAGAAATACTTAGGCAAAAGTATTTAACGTAATCCTTGTCAGCAGGGTAACGTAGTGCCAGCTCTAACACTGGATTGAGATAGCAGGACCAGCTTAATTCCAGTTACTTTTCCTAGCTTTGCCTTTGAACATCCATACCAAAATTAATTCAAAAAGCCTAGGGCATTCTTTGGTAGAAATAAAAGGTCAAAGTCAAGAACAAACATGTACCTTTAATATGTAAATCTACTAGACAACATCAACTGATTCTCCACCTCGCCATAATTAAAAAGAAAAGATCTTGCTCTCATCTCCTCTTTTTCCCTTATAGAATGAAAAGTGCCAAGGAGGAGGAAGAGGAAGATAAAGCCTTCTCCCTTCAGCAGAACAAACAATCTGATCAGGACAGATCCCCAGGCAGCCACAGCCTTAGAAATCACATTGTTGAAGGTCTTATCTTAGGGAAAGCTCTGAGGAAACTCTCTTATACAGGTATTTTTATAACCCAAGCTATTTCATCCTCCTATTTATTTTATTATATTTACACATATATGTGTATATGCATATAAATGTATACAAATATACACCCCGTAATTAATCATCTCACTTACATCATTCACCATGAAAACACTATTATTTTCATCAAGATTTTAGAGATGCTTTATCAAAATCTTTGGTGTCAAAACAGCTTAGCCTCATAATGATTTCTCAAAATATGTTGAGTGTCACTAACCATCAAAAACTTCCTCAGCTACTCCACACACCTTCTAGTCCAGCAAATTACATCACCTAGCTGCCTTGCCCTATTATTCCCTTAAAAAAAAAAAAAAAAAAGTAATGCTCTCTACCAAAGACAAACAATGTCTAATTTTGTCTCTCTTTGTCTAGCCAGACTAGAAGATAATTAGTTCTTTCTTTCTTACTCTATTGCAGATGAGTAAGAAATTCAATAAGAGACTTCCACTGAACATCAGCACATTGCAAATGAGAAATATAAAGGGGTTTTGTTGAAGGGAAAACATCCATGTTTTTATTCCCCTTTAATGTATTTCAGGTTGAGTATGAAATTTCAGCAATGCACAAGGGAGAAACAACAACAATTTATTGAGGCAGGAGACACAAAAGTAAGTAATTGGAAGAATTATGCAAAATAGTGTTGTGGTATAGGCCCAGCAAGTAACTCAGCTCCACACAGCTGCTCGCTTACTTTCACCGGGTGGAAGGGGGGAGAGAACTGGAAAGGTAAAAGTGCAAGAACTCATGAGCTGACATAAAGACTGTTCACTAGATAAAGTGAAAGCCACATGTGCAAGTGAAGCAAAACAAGGAATTCTTTCACTACTTCCCATCAACAGGCACCTAGGTGTTCAGCCACTTGTTGGAAAGCAGAGCTCATAATATGCAAGAGTTCCTTGGGAAGACAAATGTCATCACTCCAAACTCCCCCACACATACACACTTCCTCCTTCTTTACTCCAGCTGTTATTGCAGAGCATGACGCCACATGGTGTAGGACATCCCTTTGGTCAGCCTGGGTCACCTGTCCTAGCTTTGTCCCCTCCCAGCTCCTCATGCACTCCCAGCCTTCTCACTGGCAGGGCAGTACCAGCAGCTGAAAAGTCCTTGGCTCTGTGTAAGCACTGCTGTGCAACAAGTAAAATATCAGTGTGTTATCACAATTATTTTAATCAAAAATCCAAAACACAGCATCATACAAGCCTCTATGAAGGAAATTAACTCAATCCCAGCCAAAACCACGAGAAATAGTATGACGGAGATAATCAGAGAGAATTTGGAAAGGATTAGGAAACTAAATTGAAAGGCAGAGAGAGATGCCTTGGTTTCTCATTTAAAACACTGAATACTTCAAAAGAGATTGGTACTCATAAGTCATTTCTGCTCCAATTGGCCTTATTAATCTCAGTCGTATTGTCATAGATATTTGCTCAAATCTATGAACTGTTCAAATAGTGCATGACATGGGTCATGTGAATACAGACAATTGGAAAATAATCTTTTACTGTTTTAGAAGATTGATATGGGTTGTTTGTCTTTGAAAGGCTAAAATGTAGAAATAATATTATTAAAAGTATTTAAAGTGCATTCTGGTTTCAGTAATGCATTCTGTAAATACTCAGCTTTATCACAGACCAGCTTTACAACTATTGTAAAATAGTAGAGATCCATTTAAACCATTTTATGCCACCTAATGATATGCCTCAACAAATGTATCCAAAAGTTGGTGCATTTCTAATACCTGTCATCAGGTGGCCTGTTATCAGAAGAACTACTTATGTAAAAGATTTTGTGATAATTTATTGACTTTCTTTCATCCTGAGTAAGACAACCTACCATTTAATGCCTTCAAATGAAACAGCTACTCTCATTTAAGTTAACCTAACAAACACAAATAAAGTGCTATCTGCAAGTACCAGCAAAAGCACAAAATTGAAAGAAAATCTAGTAATTGGCTTTGACAATTAAAAGAATGTGTTCTTTGTATTTGAAAGAGGAACAGAAAATCGTGAACATTGATTTCAGAATATAAGCTATTCCATTTATTGTCTGGAGAGTGCCCATCAGAGAACAAGAAATTCCACTCGGACTGATCTCTTGATACCTGTGCCATAAAAGCAAATCAGAAAATATACTTCTTTTTCTATAGCTACATTGTCTCCAGTTTTGAGGCTTCTTATATGTTTTCTGCATTCCAGGAAATAAATAAATGAACAAATAATTGTGGTAAATAACTTCAAAACATCCACAATTAAATGTATGTGCTGCTGAGAGTCTACAGAGTATTAAAACTGTACTGTAAAACCGTTGAAATATTCTGTGGCAGTTAACTGATCATTAGGTTGATTAGTTTTCTCTTTACAATCATCGTATGTAAAGAAATTGGGAACTTAATGAGCTCTTTAAACCAGGTTATGTCCCCAAGTTCTCTTAATTTCTCTTAACTTCAACAGGTCTGCATGACCATGGGAGACGGCCTGCGTACACCTGATTATCTGTTTTGATTTGCATGATGTTTGCAAAAGTCAAAATCATCAAATATTTATTAGTCAGTGGATTAGGGGCTGGGATATTTTGGATAATGCAATAAATCTGTAACAGAAATAGTGCCTCTAGGCACCAGCTGCTCTGGTTTATAACAGTATAGTCATGTCCATGCAGGGCTGTGACCAGTTAGTAAACTGTCCCAGACCAGAAAATATCGGACATACACATTAAACTTATATCAGCTAGCTGTGCACTCCCAGAAGCTCATAGAGCCATAGAATAATTTAGGTTGGAAAGGACCTCTGGAGCTGAACCCGTTGATCAAAACCAACTTCAGTTACACGAGATTGCTCAGGGCCCTGTCCAGTCAACTTCTGAATACAATCAAGGGTAAAGGTTTTACAGCCTCTCTAGGAAACCTGTTCCAGTGGTCGATCAAATTCACTGTGCAAAATGCTTTTCTGACATTTTGTCAGAATTTCCCTTGCTGCAACTTGTGACTATTGCCTCTTATCTTTTCACTGTCCCTTTCCAGGAAGAGTTTGTCTTCTCTAAAACTTTTGGTTATGTAGCTGAAGACAGAAAATAGATTCTCCCTCAGTCCACTAGTCTTCCAGATGAGCAAACCCAACTCTTTTGGATTCTTCTTGCATGAGGTGCACCAGCCCTGTAAACAGCATGGTGGACTCTCTCCAGGTTATCTATGCTTTTCTTGTACCAGGGACACCAAAACTGGGCACAGTACTCTAGCTGTGCTTTCACAAGAATTCAGCAGAGGTAAATAACTGCTTCCACTAGCCTATTGGCTACACTTTTACTAATACAGCTCAGAATGTAATTAATCCACGTATGCACAAGGACACACTGTTGACTAGCATTCAACTTCCTGTATACCAGGACCCTCCCTTACAGTCCTTTTCTGCAAAACTGTTTCCTGTAGTGTCATGGTGATACTCCATCACAGGTGCAGAATTTCGTATTTGTCTTCACTGAATTTCATGAGGTTCCCATTAAACCATTTCTCCAGCCTGCCAAGGTCAGCTGCCTGTAAACTATACCATACTAACTGCTTGCCCCAATCTTGAGGCAATTGGTCTTGTCATCTGCAAACTCACTGAGGGCATGTTTCATCCCCTTGTTCACCTTTTAGTATGAATAGCAACAACAGGACACACAGCTGCCCAGGCCACCCCTGGAGATAACATTGATAATAACATATAGCTAGCCTTGAGTCCTAGCCTTGACTTTCTGACCCTCAGAAAGTTGTTAAGGGGATTGGGAGAGCAGGTAGCGTTCTCCTCCATCTTCCCAATTGGAGACTGGGGCCCAAGAAGAAGATAAACGGATCAGGCAAATGACTGGCTGTGTGGCTAGTGCCATGTTCAGGGTCTGGGGTTCTGTGATCTTGGACAAACCTTCACAAGACCAGGCATGTTGACACTGGATGGGGCACACCTGAACAGGTGGGGCAAGACTGTTCTGTGAGGCAAGCTGGTTAGACTTATTAACAGAGCTTTAAACTAGATTCAGCAGTGGACGGGGATTTACTTCTGACAGAGAACCAGAGACCACCAACACTTCAGGAGGCAACAGGGAAATACCTGTGAATCATCCCAAAGTAATTAGTGGCTGCTCCACTAAAAAGGTGATGGGGCTGACAGCCTAGCTGAAGTGCCTCTACACAAATGCACACCTTATGGGAAGCGAGCAAGTCGGAAACCATGGTGCAATCAGAAAACTATGACCTAATTGCTACCATAGATTCATGGTGGAATGAATCACTCAACTGGAACACTGCAAGTGAGGGCTACAAGCTTTACAGAAGAGATAGGCAGGGAAGGAGAGGCTGGGATGTTGTCTTCTATGGAAAGAAATTGATAGATTGTGAAGAGCTGCCTCTGAGAAACAGCCACAAACAGGTTGAGAGCTTGTGGGTAAAACTCAGGGACAGGACCAATAAAGGACACGTTATGGTTAGGGTCTACTTCAGGCCACTTGACGAAAGGAAGCCTGTTGACAGGGTCCTCTTGATTCAGGTACAAGAAGCATCACATTCACAGGCTCTCATCCTAATGGGGGACTTCGACCACCCTGATGTCTGCTAGGAAAGCAACACAGCAGGCTGTAAGCAATCCGGGAGACTCTTAGAGCATGTTGAGGATAACTTTCTGGTCCAGGTGTTAGTTAGTGGGAAATTTTTACTCGGAGGGTGATGAGGCCACTGGAACAGGTTGCCAAGAGAAGCTGTGGATGCCCCATCCCTGGAGGTATTCAAAACCAGGTTGGATGGAGCTTTGGGCAACCTGATCTAGCCCATGGCAGGAGGGTGGAATTAGATGGTATTCCAACCCATCCAGGATATGATTTTATGGTTTCCAACACTGAAGCTCCATAGATACCAAAGTTAGGAATCATAATCTTTTAAAAGAAATCCTTGGGGACTGCCAGACAAAAGTGAATCTTTTCATCATGCAACTTTACCAAAGGGTTAATGTGGTCTCTTAGCAGCCTCTTAATGTTGTCTTTCTTTAATATTGTACTGGGGGTGTCCTCAGGTGCATGTCAAAATGTAATGCATGTAATAAATGAATTTAGATACATGGTTAGAAGAAGGTTTGAAGTTGCCATAATTTTATAGGAAAAATATTAATGGAAAAATCATCAACCTTCTGTTTTCAGCTTCTAAAAGGAGTTTCATAATCATACTTTTTCCATTTCACATACACAGATGATAAGTATAATATTTTAATTTTAACCTGGGCAGACAACTTGCAGAACTGTGATTTGATTGAACTCTGTTGTGACTGAAGATTTCTTTTGAAGATCAGCACCTTACTGAGAATATTGAACTGAAGTGAATAAATAAAACATGAACATCAATAAAGATAAGGAAATTCAAAGTTAAATAAAATGTTATAAGACAACCACGGAATATTTAAATATGTAATGCAGACTTTCTAATGAAAGAAAGAAAGGAATATAAATTAATTTGTAACCACAGAAAGTGGAGAACACTGCAAGAGGCAGAAGAAAAATTAACCACCTGCTTTAAAAAGTTTTGTGGCCATGATCACAGATGAAGTGAAATGGTGCTGTGCTACAACTATGTAATCTTGATTCACATGACAGGATCACCTGCTGCAATATTTTATAATGTGCATAATGTATATCCTGTAACATTATATTTGAAAATCAAGAGGCCAGATAGGAGGTAATATTATTTGTTAAATCACTCAAAGTAGGAAGTGAAAACAGACTTTTTTCAGATTTTCTTACAAAGTCATGGCCCACTACACTGGCATGTGAAAATGAAGCCCTGGATCTTGGTCTTAAAAATCTGTGTAATGCTATTTGTGGCTTTATATATATATATACATATATATATTAAAAAAAAAAAAAAAAAAAAAAAAGAAAGAAAAAAGAAAAAAACACTTTTTAACTCTTATTTGTTCTGTAGCATGAAAAATTGAGCTGAGTTTTTACTAATCTGACAGAAAATCTTACACCTCAGCCTGTTAATTCTCTTAAACCTCACCACTGAGATGACTGTATGACTGAGATTACCTGTCCATACTGACAATGTCATACTGCAGGTCCTGCTGAAATGACCACAATTGCAATGTGATGGGCTCTTCCCACAGAGATGGTTCTTACTTCAGCTGCCTATGCAAGGTACTGCATCCTCACTTGTCACTCAAAACCAAAATCCAGAAAGCATATTTCTTTTCTTTTGAGGTAATGCCAAAACAGAAAATTTAGAAGTAGTTAGAAATGTTGCCTCCTGCTTTCAGCTCATAGGCTGTGTTGTCTGCCTGGGGTCTAAAGAGCAGAGCAACTAAAGCACTGCCACTGCAGAGGCATGGTTATGAGGCGAACAGCTCCGGGACAGGCGCGTTCTGCAGCTGAGCGGGGGATCGGGACAGGCAGGGCTTTTCTTCCGATATCGAGGCCGCTCGAGGGAGACTCCAGGACCCGGCAGCCCTCGCGAGGGAGGCTGACGAGGCATAGGCGGAGCCAGCAGCGCCCCCTCCCCGGCCGTTCAAAAGCAGCCCCTAAGGAGCAGGAGCGACCAGGAGCGCGGGGAACAGGGCGGGCAAATAGGGCGTGACGCGTCAGAAGGGCGGGGTGCGGCAGTTCGCGCGGCAGTTCGCGCAGGGAGGGCAGAGTTTCCCCCCGCCCATAAGAACAACACCTTTAACGGCCGTCGACTGCTAGCTAGGCTGCAATGGTCTACACCAGGCAGACTGCTCTCTCTAGAAAGTCTGTAACCACCCAGACTGACTGCCTGCTCAACAATGCGGCAGTTCAGGTCTCTGGGTGCAGGGAGTGTCTGAGCCTGTTGCTGCCATCTGAGGGAGGCAGAGGCACCGTGTGTGTGAGGTGTGAGCAGGTGGATGACCTGGTCCGCCTCGTGGCAGAACTCAAAGAGGAGGTGGATAGGTTGAGGGCTATCAGGGAGTGTGAGCGGGAGGTAGACTGGTGGAGCAACTCCCTGCAGGGCTTGAAGGAGAGGTGCCAGGGTGAGACACCCCAAATGGGGGTGGACCCCCTGCCCTGTTGCTGTCGGGCAGAGGGAGGGGACCTAGGAGTTGAGGAGGAATGGAGACAGGTCCCTGCTCGACCTCGCAGGCAATGCCCCCCCCATCGGCCCCACCTTCCCAGGTGCCCTTACATAACAGATTTGAGGCCCTGGAGCTTGAGAGACCGGTGGGTGAGGATGAGGTAGAAAGTCTACCCAGGAGGATGCCTAGGGCGAGGAAGCCGACTCCACGCCTCAAGACTGCCTCCACCAAGAAAGACAGAAGGGTGATCATTGTAGGTGACTCCCTTCTCAGGGGAACAGAGGGCCCTATTTGTCGGCCTGACCCTACCCGTAGAGAAGTCTGCTGCCTCCTTGGGGCCAGGGTCAGGGATGTTGCCAGAAAGCTTACCAACCTGGTTTGCCCCTCTGACTACTACCCTCTTTTGATAGTCCAGGCTGGCAGTGATGATATTGGAGGGAAGCCTGAAGGCTATCAAAAGGGACTTTAGGGGACTGGGACGTTTAGTGGATGGAGCAGGAGTACAGGTGGTGTTTTCGTCTATCCCTGCAGTGGCAGGGAGGGGTACCGAGAGGTCACAGAAAGCCCACCTGATTAACATGTGGCTCAGAGGCTGGTGCCAACACAGAAATTTTGGGTTTTTTGACCATGGGGCGCTTTACTAGGCACCCGGCCTGGTGACCGCAGACGGGTCCCTATCTCTAAGGGGAAAACGGATCCTAGCCCAGGAGCTGGCAGGGCTCATTGAGAGGGCTTTAAACTAGGAAAGAAGGGGGACGGGGCTGAAATTAGGCTCGTTGGAGCTGTACCAGGGGGAACAATGGCAAGGCCGGGGGAGAAGGCAATGGCCGGACTGAAGTGCATCTACACTAATGCACGCAGCATGGGTAACAAACAAGAGGAGCTGGAAGCCATTGTGCAGCAGGCAGGCTATGACTTGGTTGCCATCACGGAAACGTGGTGGGACCACTCTCATGACTGGAGTGCTGCAATGTCTGGCTATAGGCTCTTCAGAAGGGACAGGCAGCACAGAAGGGGTGGTGGTGTGGCTCTCTATATTAGAGAGTGTTTTGATGTTGAGGAACTTGAGGCTGGGAATGATAAGGTTGAGTCTCTATGGGTTAGGATCAGAGGGAAGGCCAACAAGGCAAGCATCCTGGTGGGGGTCTGTTATAGACCGCAGAACCAGGATGAGGAGATAGATGAGGAGTTCTACAGGCAGCTGGCAGAAGCCGCGAAATCGTCAGCGCTTGTTCTCGTGGGGGACTTCAACTTCCCAGACATATCCTGGAAGCACAACACAGCCCAGAGAAAGCAGTCTAGGAGGTTTCTGGAGAGCGTGGAAGATAGCTTCGTGACGCAGCTGGTTAGAGAGCCTACCAGGGGAGGTGCCCCGCTAGACCTTCTGTTCACAAACAGTGACGGACTGGTGGGAGATGTGGTGGTTGGGAGCTGTCTTGGGCAGAGTGACTGCGAAATGGTAGAGTTCTCTATTCTTGGCGAAGTCAGGAAGGGGACCAGTAAAACCGCTGTCTTGGACTTCCGGGGGGCTGACTTTGAGCTGTTCAGGACACTGGTTGGCAGAGTCCCTTGGGAGGAGGTTCTGAAGGGCAGAGGAGTCCAGGAAGGCTGGGCACTCTTCAAGAAGGAAATCTTAATGGCTCAGGAGCGGTCTGTCCCCACGAGCCCAAAGACGAGCCGGCGCGGAACTAGACCGGCCTGGCTGAACAGAGAGTTGTGGCTCAAGCTTAGGAGAAAAAGGAGGGTTTATAATCTTTGGAAAAGAGAGCGGGCTACTCAAGAGGACTATAAAGATGTTGCGAGGCTGTGCAAGGACAAAATTAGAAAGGCCAAAGCTCATCTGGAGCTCAATCTGGCTACTGCCGTTAAAGATAACAAAAATTGTTTTTACAAATACATCAACACAAAAAGGAGGACTAAGGAGAATCTCCATCCTTTACTGGATGCGGGGGGAAACTTAGTTACAAGGGATGAGGAAAAGGCTGAGGTGCTCAATGCCTTCTTTGCCTCAGTCTTTAGCGGCAAGACCAGTTGTTCTCTGGACACCCGGTACCCTGAGCTGGTGTAAGGGGATGGGGAGCAGGATGTGGCCCTCACTATCCATGAGGAAATGGTTGGCGACCTGCTACAGCACTTGGATGTATGCAAGTCGATGGGGCCGGATGGGATCCACCCGAGGGTACTGAGAGAACTGGTGGAGGAGCTGGCCAAGCCGCTTTCCATCATTTATTGGCAGTCCTGGCTATCAGGGGAGGTCCCAGTCGACTGGTGGCTAGCAAATGTGACGCCCATCTACAAGAAGGGCCGGAGGGTAGACCCGGGGAACTATAGGCCTGTTAGTTTGACCTCAGTGCCAGGGAAGCTCATGGAGCAGATTATCTTGAGTGTCATCACGCGGCACTTACAGGGCAAGCAGGCGATCAGGCCCAGTCAGCATGGGTTTATGAAAGGCAGGTCCTGCTTGACGAACCTGATCTCCTTCTATGACCAAGTGACACGCTTAGTGGATGAGGGGAAGGCTGTGGATGTGATCTACCTTGACTTCTGTAAGGCTTTTGACACCGTTTCCCACAGCATTCTCCTCAAAAAACTGGCTGCTCGTGGCTTGGACTGGCGTACGCTTTGTTGGGTTAAAAGCTGGCTGTATGGCCGGGCCCAAAGAGTTGTGGTGAATGGAGCCAAATCCAGTTGGAGGCCGGTGACTAGTGGAGTCCCCCAGGGCTCAGTACTGGGGCCAGTCCTCTTTAATATCTTTATCGATGACCTGGATGAGGGGATCGAGTGCACCCTCAGTAAGTTTGCAGACGACACCAAGTTAGGTGCGTGTGTCGATCTGCTCGAGGGAAGGAAGGCTCTGCAGGAGGATCTGGATAGGCTGGACTGATGGGCTGAGGTCAACTGTATGAAGTTCAACAAGGCCAAGTGCCGGGTCCTGCATCTGGGGCGCAACAACCCCAAGCAGCGCTACAGGCTGGGAGATGAGTGGTTAGAAAGCTGCCTGGCAGAGAAGGACCTGTGAGTACTGGTTGATAGTCAGCTGAATATGAGCCAGCAGTGTGCTCAGGTGGCCAAGAAGGCCAACAGCATCCTGGCTTGTATAAGAAGCAGTGTGGCCAGCAGGTCTAGGGAGGTGATTGTCCCCCTGTACTCGGCTCTGGTGAGGCCGCACCTCGAGTACTGTGTTCAGTTTTGGGCCCCTTGCTACAAGAAGGACATCGAGGTGCTCGAGAGAGTCCAGAGAAGGGTGACGAGGCTGGTGAGGGGTCTGGAGAACAAGTCTTACGAGGAGTGGCTGAGGGAGCTGGGGTTGTTTAGCCTGGAGAAGAGGAGGCTCAGGGGAGACCTCATCGCTCTCTATAGGTACCTTAAAGGAGGCTGTAGAGAGGTGGGAGTTGGTCTACTCTCCCCCGCGCCTGGTGGCAGGACGAGGGGGAATGGGCTAAAGTTGCGCCAGGGGAGGTTTAGGTTGGATATTAGGAGGAACTTCTTTACTGAAAGGGTTGTTAGGCATTGGAATGGACTGCCCAGGGAAGTGGTTGGGTCACCATCCCTGGAGGTCTTTAAAAGACGTTTAGATGTAGACCTTAGTGATATGGTTTAGTGGAGGTCTTGTTAGTGTTAGGTAAGAGGTTGGACTAGATGATCTTGGAGGTCTCTTCCAACCTAGACGATTCTGTGATTCTGTGATTCTGTGACTGGCCAGAGCAGGAAGAGATGGTGATGTGAGAAGCGTAAGAAGCACAGAGGGGTGACAACAAGGTTTTGTAGTCCCTCAGAACAAGCATTAGTCCAAACGAAATGTTCTCTAGTTCCTGGGCTGTTCTTTCAAAGGACGCAACAATTTTGCTTAGGCTTCTGGGTTATAAGGATGTTTTAGCTAGGAGTGTTACCCTTACCCATGTACAACGTTTGTTCCCTTCCTTTTTCCATTTATTTTGTGATATGCAACCTGTGAGCTTCTATTGTGCACCACAGGATAATTCTGTACAAGTTACGTAAATTTTTTTCAGCTGGATGTACACTTGTTGCTGCTGTCTTATAAGCACTCCAAAAATCATTTCTGTTTCATTTTCTAGTGTACAAATTATTACTTACAGTGTACTGACAACAACCATAACGCAAGAATCTAATTAGAAATAATTAAGAGCCATCCACATACCCATGAATTATAGGCCTGATCCCTTTGAATGACTGACAAAAGCTGTTTCCTGTGCTTCACAGAAGATGAGTGTTTACAGGGAGAAAGAACTAGATTGCTAACAACAGCTAGTCAGCAAATTTCTTTTTTGTTGTTGTTGTTTTTATAATCCAGTTTATTCCAAAATGCAGAACATTGTCCAGCACTGATATTTTATCTTTGTAACCGTGACTGAGAAAGCTTTTTTAAAAAACAAACAAATGAACAAACAAAACCTTCAAATATCTAGTCAGTCCAATAAATGTGAAGGCATTTATGGCTGCCTGCTCTATTCTTTCAGTGAGCAATGCTCAGTGGGGCTGCCAGTTTGATGTGAGATGATTGAAGTCTTATTTTGGAATTACTCTTTGTAAAATTGCCACTGGACACCCAAAAAAATATTTGATAGAAAAGCTGCAATCAAAACTGAAAATACACCTGTAAGGGATGTGTCATACCACAGTTATGTTACAAATGCCTCTACCGGAAAGAGAGTGGATTTAGGACAACACCACACAACTGCTAGATAGGAGTTCTGAGTGTATCAGATGTTCTGAGAGGAAAAGTAATAATAATAATTGAATTTGAGTGCACTGCTAATTACCCATATAAAATATTTTAAAGTTCTATCATGATACAGCTACAAATAATTGCTGAAATATTGAGTTTCATCTGCCTACAAGAAGTGTAGTCATCTATGAGCTACTGAACCCTTTTAGCTGCATTGTGCACAAAACCTGTTTCAACATACGTAAAGTTTCTGAAAATTGCCTTAAGACAATTCACCAAACTTAGGGAATTGTTCTAACAGAAGACTGTTGCCAAAACAGCTCTTCATGATGGCATGCCAGGGACATGTCAGAAACTGGAAGCATATTTGAATTGCACAGCACAGCTGTTGGTTAAAGATCAGATCTGGGGTAAACCTTTGCAGGCTGACTGAAATGCTGGCAACCCTTAATGTGCTCTTAAACCAAGGACCAGGCAAGCTGTTGTGCAATAAGAGAGATGGAAGCAGATTTTCATGTCTCTAACTTTGTCACCAAAGTAAATTTTCCAGGATGGGATTCTTTGCTCCTTCAATACTTAAACCAGAGAATACAGCTTCCAGAGGGAATTTAGAAAAGCTAAGTAACAGTCTCTATATCATGAATGCAGAGCTTCCAGTGTAAGCATCCATCGCAAAGTTAAAAATACGGAAAGTCTAAGCATCCAAATCATGTGCTTAAAGTCAGATAGCATGGATATTCCCCAAAATCTCCTTTTCTTTTCTTTCCTATTGAGAGCCAGAAAAGACAACCAATGCTCAAATATTGTTTGGGGTGGGGGGGTAGGGTTTGTGAAGCAAGTTGATTTTTTTTTTTCCAGCTTCCTCACTTTTTTTTTTCACCTTAATTCCTAAGTTTTATTTGTCTGTACTCATCCCTGGTGACAAAAATATCAGTTTGATCCTCCTTTTACCCTTTGTAGTAAAAACTGTGTCTGCAGTTTTTTACACAAGGGCAAAACCCTTGGGCAAGCAGAAGTGAACTCGATGTTGTTAACTTCAGGTAGTACTAAAATAGACTTTACAAAAGGCATTGCAGAGGCTTTTTACTTTCCCAATTGTATTGCAAACAAGTCCTAACAACTCTCTTGAGATCAAAAGCTGTCTAATAGTGATCTTTTTAGTCAATTCATCCAGTTACAACAAATGAACACTATCTTGACATTCTGTGCATTGTTCTGGTTATTTTCAGTTGTTGCTATCGTAACCTGCTTTAAGGCATCGTGCTGAACACGGATTCAATTTCTAAAGCACCTGAAGGTACTGTCAGTATTAAGGAAGCATGCCAAAGCTGTCATCGAGTAGTCTACAGCAAAAGATGGTACAAAGCTGAGCTGCAAGTCAAAAATTAAGAATCTTTTAAGATGTTCAACAGAAAGTGATGTAGCCATAAGGACTTACCCAGAGCGAAAACCGCTGTAGCAGTTACACTGAACATAGAGCACAGAAGAGAACATTCTGATAGTGTTAAAAAAACAGACCTTTATACCTTAAATTGATTCCCTCCTGGAAAATATTTTATTTTTCATTTCATGAAAACTGCCAATTATGGAAGTTCCAGAGTAAACATGTGAGTCGTTTGAAGTATTTTTGCTTTAAAAAGGTTTGATGTTTAAAAAAAGGGGGATATTTTTCCCTTGGGAATGCCATTTTTTCTCTCCAGAATATTTGCTATTTAAAGAAAAAAAAAAGTTATATTTCTATTAAATTTGTAGTGAAATCACTAAACTCTGATGTGGCTATGAAATTTTTGTGAATTGCCAAATCCTAAAAAAAAAAAAAAATGAAGTTAAATTCATTTTGATGCTAATGCATATCTCCCGTAGTACTTTTTTACTTTCTTAGTCTTGCGTGTATTTCAAATATAAAAACATTAAAGTGGAATATGTACATATATTTTTTCATCTTGTACAGGCTTGTATGATGAAGACCTGACAAGGTAACCGTAAAAATATCTGTTATTCTAACTTCCATCATTGCTTTCATTAAGGGATCTGAGAGGCAAAAGGAGAAAATGGTTTCTATGACTTCTTGAATGTTATACAGAATTTCTGATTGTGAGGAACTTTCCTTTTCCTTAGCTAAAAAGATAGCACATCCCAGAATTTATGAAGAAGTTGTTTTATAGTGTTGATTGTCAGGTAATTATATTTTTTAATTTGTTGAACATCTGCAATCTCTAAAAATAAGTAATTGTATCAGCCAAGGCCTTAGTAATTTTTTGCTGTTGGTGGTGGGGTTTTGTGTGTGTGTGGTTTTTTTGTTTGTTTGTTTGTTTTTTGTTTTAAAGTAAATCCAATAATCTGATTATTACTATCCGATTCACAAGAGACTACTACTTCTTTTTCCAGGAAACAACATGATTAAAGTTAGGTTACTCAAAGTTTCTATTAAATATATATATATATATATATTCATAAATAAATTTTAAAAAGAGGGAAGGAGGGGAAGGAAACCTGTGTATAAGCAAGCAATAAATGTAGTTGCTTCAGAGATACTCTTTGCATGTTTTTCTCTGAAGTGCTTTTTTTACAGACATAACCATTTTCAGATTAGGCTTATTTTACTTTGGGCATTGTCCTCCAAATAACTTCAAAGTGTATTATTCATCACATCAAAAGTGAGTTCTGTCATAGCTGACTGATCAGGCTTTGTTGCTTTGGTTTTCTTTGTACTTCTGATGTCAGTCTGCTCCTGTGATATGAAGTGAGGAAGGGGAATGTAAGGCATATTGAGGCAGGGCAACCGTGTGAGCAATATATTCATTGGGAATGTACTATCTTTTCAGATGTCCAGACGATGGTTTGCAGTGGAATGCCAACAAGTAGCTCACAAGCTCTGTAGTCCAGACTGAGCTACTGTATTCATCAGAGCTTAAAAGAAATATGAGATTTTTTTTCTTATTTATTGTGCCCAGTGGTCTGACTCTTTCTAATTTTGGAGTCTCTCATAGTTCTCCTTGAAAAAGCTAAAACAAGTGTATACTGGCGTTGGGGTTATTTGACAGACAAACTCTGGTTGCCTCCTGACTTGGGTCAGCTGAAGTATGATAGGAAATTCAAGATCAGAAGCTGATAAACTTCAAAACTGGCATTTTGCAGAATAAAAGTGGGCCTAAGGAGGCACATATATCTGACTGTTAGTATAACTGATGCTTTTTTTATAGACCCATAAAAGATTGGGTCTATGAATCACTGATTTTTTGCTTAACATCTATTTTGAGGATTTAAACATAATATTCCTGGAAGTATTTAGATCATCTATAATTTTTCAAAAGGCAAATATCAGCTGAAACTGATACAGTATCTACTCTGGAAGGGGCAGGAATTACTTGTTATTAAGGTTCTCAAAACCTGCTCTTATATATAAGACCTTGTAAGTCCTTGTTTTTTACTTACATTTAATTCTGAAAAAACAGCGTGTCTCAAATCAAAACCTTTTACCTGAGGTATGAACCCTGAGAAGAGAATGTCAACCTAAACAACTAATTGACTTCTAGGAATAGGATAAGGATTTTCTTTTTCTTTTTATTATATTATTATATATATATATAAAAAAATCTTCTATTAAAAGCCCAGCTGAAAAAAACACCTCCAGAACCACAGAAACAGCAGCAGCTTTCCCCACATTTGCCTCTGTAGCTGATCTCTCCAACATGGGGCAGCATTCAAGTAAACCAAAGAATACTATTTTTTTCCATAGTGTGGTGGAAACATAGCAACATAGCCCAGCTCCACCACAACCGCTCTCTCACTCCCCCTCCTCAAAGGGAAAGGGGGAGAAAATACAATGACGAGGATGAAGAGGGCTCAAGGGTTGAGATAAGAACAGGGAGATCACTCAACAGTTACCATGATGGGCAAAACAGACTCAGAGTAGGGAGATTATTGAAGTTTATTGCTTCTTAATAACAAGATAGAGAAGTGAGAAACAAAGGAAAGAAACCAAAAACACCTTCCCCCCATCCACCCTCTTCCACCTCCTCCCCCTGAGCGATGCAGGAGAATGGGGGAATTGGGGCTGCGGTCAGTCTATAGCACTTTTTCTCCTCCACTCTTTCACAGTCACTCTCTTCCCTTGCTCCAACATGGGGTCCCTCCCACAGGATGCCATCCTTCCCAAAATGATCCTATAAGGGCTTCCCACAGGCAGCAGCTCTTCAAGAACTGCTCGGGGTCTATCTGTCAGGATTAAACTGCTTCAGCATGGGTCCCCCACTGGTAGCAATTCCTGCCACGTCACCTGCTCCTGTGTGGGCTCCTCTCCATAGGCTGCAGCTCTGGCCCAGGGACTGGACAGGGAAAAAATAAGGGTGGGAAGTGATGGGACTTGGAGCTTCTGAAGGACAGAAGGGGGGAACTTCTTTGAACTAAGACCATGGAGATGAAAGGCAATGGAGACTACCTGTGGTGGTTTCACAGTAACCGGCGACTAAGCTCTACCACACCACTCTCTCATTGCCCCTCCTCAAAAGAACAGGATGAGACAGTATGATGAAAAAAGGCTCATGGGTTAAGATAAGGACAGGGAGATCACTCATCAGTTACCACCACAGGAAAAACAGACTCAGCATAGAGAGGTTAATATAATTTATTGCCTGTTGCTAACAGACTAGAGCAGTGACAACTAAAAGCAAACCAAAAACACCTCCCCCATTTATCTTCTGCCTCTTCCCCATGAGCAGCGCCGGGGAACTAGGAATGGGGGCTGCGGTCAGTCCCTAACGCTTTGTCTCCACCGCTCCTTCAGGGTCACTCTCTGCCCCTGCTCCATGTGGGGTCCCTCCCACGGGATGCCGTCCTTCCCGAACTGAGCCTGCGGGGGCTGCCCACAGGCAGCAGCTCTTCAAGAACTGCTCCCACATGGCTCTGTACCACTGGGTCCATCCCCCAGGAGCAAACTGCTCCAGCACAGGTCCCCCACGGGCGGCAGCTCCCCCCAGAACCCCTGCTCCTGCGTGGGCTCCTCTCCACAGGCTGCAGCATGGAGATCTGCTCCATGTGGGACCCATGGGCTGCAGGGGGACAGCCTGCTCCACCAGGGGCCTCTCCACAGGCCACAGCAGAACTTCTGCTGCGCGCCTGGAGCACCTCCTGCCCTCCTGATGCACTCACCTTGGGGGCTGCAGGACTGGTTATCTACATTTTCTCATTCCTCTCTCCCTGCTACTGTTGCACAGCAGTTTTTTGTTTGTTTGTTTGTTTGTTTGTTTCCCTTTCTTAAATCTGCTCTCCCAGAGGCCCATCCAGCATCACTCGCTGGCTCAGCTCTGGCCAACAGCGGGTCCCTTTTGGAGCTGGCCGGAGCTGGCTCTGATCTGACAGGCCTCCCCTACAGCCTCCCTGCTGCCAAAACCTTGCCACATAAACATTATACACTGCTGAGTGTAAGACTCCAGCAATGACAGTGCAGACAACTATGGAAGAAAATAAACTGATTTAATTAAGTTCTAGGCTGTGTGGGATGAAATGGGATACTTTGGATGGGCCAAGTGGACTGGCAGGTAGACATACTTGCAGTGAGGCAGAGCTGGGACTCAGTGAACACAGGAGGGACATCTAGGACTGTTTGGAACAGAGCTAGCAGAGTGATTAGAGTGGTACAGTGAAGAAAGTGCTGGAAAAGAGAGAGCTTGGAGAAAAGTATTGAAAAGCATAAAAGTATAGGAGAATGACTTAGAGCAGGCTCCTTCCAGGCACTAGTAAAGACTTGAAGATCCTTGAATCTCCCTACTCTTTTGTCATTGACAATTTTTTTTTTGTGAAAATATGTGCAATATTCCACCTTCTTCCCATCCACAGATAGAAGAATCACCTTTTATTTCTATCAGTCACATCAGTAGACTTACTGATAAGTTATTAAGTTGAATATATTTCCCACACAGACCATGAAGGTACTGATAAGTTATTAAGTTGAATATATTTCCCACACAGACCATGAAGGTGTTAATACAAGGGCACATCATGCAAATCAAGTGCTTAATATACAGTTATTAGAAATCTGTGAAATGACACGTAAATATGTACATTCGATTTTGTTATATCCTTCTCAAATCACTCTCAGTCAGGAAATACTACTAAAATATTGTTCTTTTCACTTTAGTTCAGTTCCATTATGCACTGAGTTTATAATGCATCTTTTTATTTAGAAATGACCCTTCTTTCTCCCCGGACTTATTCTGCATTCAACCACTGTCTGCACCGTTGGAAAACCCCCTGAGCATGTCTAAATTTGCGCCTTTAGTAGGTGATCATCCATGTTGTTAAATGAAAAGTCCAGGCTGTCACATCCCAGCTTGCAGCCTTGAAACCCTCTGAGAAACACAGAGGAAATCTTGGTCCCACAGGTAGTGTGGTGGAGTCACAGCAAAACTCTGGCTGAGAGAAAAGCAGTAAGGGAACAGCTTCATAAACTGTTGTGCAGCTATAAATGAGAACTTGAGCTCTTACACACAATTTCAACTCAAAATCATTTCTGATAGTTTATATATATGTACTTTTATATACAAGTACACTCTCCAATTAATTCAGTAGCTTGGATAAGTGATTTAAACTTACATCTTTACCCAGGCACTAGACCGTAGAATGAGTGCTCACAGAGACAAGTCTATTTTGGAGGGATCCTTCTTCCCAATCTATATGTGCTGTGTCTATCCAGCCACAGACTGCAGAGATACAAATGCAAAGTCACGCAGCATGTCAAAGACCTGGAGCCACAGCCCTGAGACCAGGAGAGGCACAAATAGGTTGCATATGCTTGCCCCCTATATGGACTTGTCATAGGTATGTATGAGAAATGATATAGTAGAATATTGTGTGACTAGAGAGAAGAAAGGAATCTGTGGGCCATACCATTTGGGTCCTGCTCTGGAAAATTTAATACTATCCTGTGTCTTCCATGTAGACCTGTGCAAAAGTTGTACGTGTCATCAAAACCAAATTTTTTCACAGCAGATAGTCCATTCTGTGTTTTGTAAGTTGGAATTTTGCTTGAGTATACAAAAGCAATGTCACTGTAGTTTGAAACACCCCAAATTGCCTACCTAAGATTTAGCACTTATTTCTGCTTATAAGCTCTCTCTGTATCTATCAATATAAAAATTGCAGACTCTATCACGTCCCCACTTGAGAGAAGAGGCCTGACAAAATGGATTCATTGCTTTATGGAGCAGCAAACTGCGGTAACAATACTGTAGATAAAAACTCAGAAAACAAACAAACCTGTTTTATTGCAACATTTAAATAGTATACAGCAAGTAATGCCTAAAGACATCCATTGACCAATGAGAATAAAACAAAGGCTTAGACTGGTGCTAATCCTTTAAGTGCTGGACATCCTCAGCATTAAATGAAGTAAGGGTTGGAGAAGAATAAAGTGTATTATACAATTCTGAATCATATTGTTGTGGTTTAGCCCGGCTGGCAGCCAAACACCACACAGCCGTTCGCTCACCCTCCCCCCTCCCTCTCCGGGATGGGGGAGAGAAACGGGAAAGTGAAGTCTGTGAGTTGAGATAAAGACAGTTTATTAAGACAGGGAAAAGAATAACAACAACAACAACAACAACAACAACAACAACAACAACAACAATAATAATAATAATAATAGTATTAATAGTAATAATGTGTACGAAATAAGTGATGCACAATGCAATTGCTCACCACCCGTTGACCGATGCCCAGCCTATCCCCGAGCAGCCGCCCCCCCCCTCCACCCCGGCTAGCCACCCCTATATATTGTTCAGCATGACGTCAGATGGTATGGAATACCCCTTTGGCCAGTTTGGGTCAGCTGTCCTGGGTCTATCCCCTCCCAGCTCCTGCTGCATCCCTAGCCTGCTCGCTAGCAGGACAGAGCGAGAAGCTGAAAAGTCCTTGGCTTGGTGTAAGCACTGCTCTACAACAATTAAAACATCAGCATGTTATCAGCGCTCTTCTCATTCTAATCCAAAACATAGCACCCTGTCAGCTACTACGAGGAAAATTAACTCTGTCCTACCTGAAACCAGGACAGATATATATCTGAAAATATATGCACAATGCTAACTATGCAATTCTGCTATTTCCTAACTGCTGAAATTTTGAATTTGCAGCCTTTAAAAATGTGCAGTTATCTTTGCTTGACTGTTTTGCCTGTTATGTATGGAGATATACAGCAGAATTACTACTTAGACTAGTCTGAACTAGTATTGAATATATCATTTTTGATTCTCAGTTCTATTAAAATGTAGTACAATTACAGTAACAATTTTTCTACTTAATATTTTCTTACAAGTTTGCAACATAGACTTTATTTCAGACCAAAAGAATACCACTACAGTATACAGCTAACATTGATTTTTTTTTCTTGAAATCATATATGCAGCATCTTGTTCTAACCTATATCTAGAGAAAACATCTGCATTTTCTTTCTGTGACAGAGAAACACTATAGTTTCATACAGTTCATATAATTTCAATTCCTATTCTATGTTCTGTAAGAAGAGGGCTGTTGAAAAATATGTTGATCTTACAAACTGTGAAGATGTATAAACAATAATTCAGGATTCCTTTTTGTGTCAACAGGATTCCACCACACCTCAACAAATCTGCTCTGCCTTCTGCTGATCCCTGCATTTTGCTCCAACACTCTAAATGAAAGCCTTTCCCTCAGTGACCAAAATGACCACTTTGTATACTGCATGAGTGATGTTTTTAATTTCTCTCTCTGTTACTTCAGACATGTATTAGAAAACAAATGGTTATAACTGTACACTTATGGAAACATAAATATGTGTGCTACTTCCACTGAGCACATTCACAGTGAGTAGCATTTAGTAACTTAGGGAGATCTTTTTGACCTTGGAAGCAGCTATTGTACTATGTAAGCTAATACATGAGAAATGATCTTAAAACAAATCATATTTCCACCTCAAATGGGAGCAAAAAAACCATCTATTTAAAAGACACTCTTTCCTCCTTTTTTTGCTTATGCTATCAAAAATACAGGTACAATAAAGAAAGGGGTAAGATTTGTGGTTTTGTTATCCTATCACCATGACAGCAAAGACAGACATGCTATTCTGTTATTAAACATATCCAATTACAGCCATAAAATGTTCCTATTTTTATTATCTGTCTTAGGGTTATAAAGTTTTGTAGGTTAGATGGGAAAAAAAATACACATAAAAATGCTTCAATACACATTTGCCACACATGCTCCAGTGTGTTCTATTTCCTTGGAAACAGCCAAAAAGGGCCAAAGTATGTATAGAATGTACAGAAATCAGGAAAGCTAGTCTAAGAGCCAACTAACTTGTTTAGCTGTACTTGTAGTTCCAGTATGAAACAAAGCGTTTTTGTTATGTTGATAACATTTCTTTTACTGTCTTAATGTACATGGAAAGAATCTGGTCTGAAAAGAGAACCTTTATTTTAGTGTATATAACCAAATTCTACATTAAATCGTATCCTCAGAGACTTACATAATGTTGCTAGCTTTGGTGAGGACAGATTTTGGTCCACTATGCTGAGAATCACTCAGTTTGATAGTTCACATTCACCCTGAGAGGTAAGTAAAAACACTAGGGTACAGACTTGCAAAGCTATTTAGGATCTGTTGCTTGCTGAAATTAATGGAGCTTCTGTTAACTGAGATCTGGAGGAATTAGCAAATAACTCATATTTTATATTTAATGTATTATTATACTGTTCAACTATAACTATTAACAACGATTTATTTTCCTAGTATAAAATTTTAAGTTCACTTTTTTTTTTTTTTTTATACATATAAAGGAAAAAGTGTCAGTGACTTACCATGTTCCACTGCGTCCAGGTACACACATAATTTAGTGGAACTGTCAACATGCATTACTGGGAAACTGTACTGTGTTTTTCTTCATTTTCTAGTCCTGTACCAGAGACAGAAAGACTAATGTTGTCACAATAGAAACAGAGGAAACAAGTAGAGATGTTTTATTAATTTTATCACCAGAAGGCAGAGCAGCTGCAACTACGTAATAGCTCTGCCTTTAAAATGCTTTAGCACATCTTTCATTATGTGGTAGCATATTTACTATACCCAGACTGAATATCACTATGAAATGAATGTTTTGAGCAATGAAATAAAAACAAAGGCTTACATTCTATTCATTCTACTTTTCTGTTCTGTGCTCTACAGTTTAATCTTCTGCTTTCTAATTCCACATTCCTTTGTTGGTCTAACAAATGTACAAGACAAATCAGATCAAACCACACAATTGCTGTGTAAGAACCCATTTTCTTGGCATACGTGTTCTTATCTTTCTTACTTTCCTTGCAAAACTTCAACATGTCTTTAATAAGAGATGGTGTGTTCACATATATATAATCTGAAAGATTTCTGAGAAAGGTTTCTTTTTTAAGTTGGTTGGATGAACGGATTTCTGATTCATTAAGCCAGCAATGTAGTGTCACTACATTGTATTAAATACATGTATATATATATCATTCTAATTTGTACTGTACAACATATTCATTAATCTTTCATTGGTCTTAGCATATACGTGTCCATGAACTGCTAACTACATTAAGAGCAGTTCACCAATACCTTTCATGAAAAGGTACATTGTCTATTTCTTCATCAACCTAGTTTAGATGTAAGTCATGGTTTCTTGCACTCCAGTTTAAATATCTTGTTACAATTCCTAATTGTGATTGCAAGCAGAACAAATAACTGTGGAACTTTCGCACAATTGAGTATTTCAAAATTAAAATATTCAATTATTTGACATACTTTCAGGGAGTACCATGGGGTATCATGCGAATGTTATTAATTGTGCTACAAATCCACATATATTTACCATTTTAAGCAAAACACATCTAGTCAAATTAATTCAATTTGTATCAATAATATTATTCGGTCTAATTGAACAAATGCTCTGTAGATGTTTATAGTTTGATTTGTGTAAGCAGCATGACTTACTAACAAATGATATTCCAATTCTAAAAATTTATACTATAGCGTATCATTAGAGCATGCTTCCAGTGCTTTATGCAAACTGAAGCGACAGACCTCAAAAAGCTAATATGAAATTATCAAAGAATCTCCTGCTAGGGGGAAAAAATCCTCAAAAGGAATCCTCTTAGCTCCAGAATTGTTTAACATTCTCCATCTGATAGACCAATATCCTCCTCAAAAGGCTGACTGTAATTGAGATCCGAGCCAACTGACATGAGAGAAACTTAAGATGATTGGTTTTTTTCTGTGAGTATGCAATGCCATGCAAGAGTACCAGTTCCCAGATCCTTCTGCTACTCACTGCACCCACAATATAGTAAGCTACATAGCTGTTTCTTCTTACAGCTTCTTCCTCCTTTTCCTCCACCAGCACTCCATCCTTAGCCTACATTCTCTCTATCCTTTCTTTGGATATCCCTACGAGGATGTAGAAGCAGTACTGTAGTACAGAAGTCATTCCGAATTTTTGACCAAACAATTTGAGAAGGCTTCAGTCATTATGATTTAGTATCTTAAAGAATATTTCAGTAAGTTACTTTTGAAGCCTCTTCCAGAGAAAGAAAAATATCTCACTCAAAATAGATGTTTTATCTCAGTAAATTGAATTATATGGTCTGATTTTCTCTGTCTCCAGCCAATAAAGCTTTCCACAGGCCCTTTGACACTTGTTGGGTTTTTGAAAATTAGGATGTCTCTGAGGAGGGATTTAGTTGCTTATCGTCTTTTGAGGCTCTGAGACTACAGGTTGGTAGTGCAATGTAAACACATTTTAACACATTGCACAGTTACTAACTTCTCAGTATTGCTTGCATATAAATTGCATCTACCAGTTTCCAAGGCTGAATGACAAATGTTTGAAATGGACTTCAGCATTTTTCTGTATGGCCCAGTATATATTGCTGGTTTGTCTATGTTCATGTATAAAGTAAAGATTTCATTGAACACAAGTAAGCACATATGAGTTGCTGTTGTGGTTTAGCCCGGCTGGCAGCCAAACACCACGCAGCCGTTCGCTCACCCTCCCCCCTCCCTCTCCGGGATGGGGGAGAGAAACGGGAAAGTGAAGTCTGTGAGTTGAGATAAAGACAGTTTATTAGGACAGGAAAAATAATAACAATAATAATAATAATAATAGTATTAATAGTAATAATGTGTACGAAATAAGTGATGCACAATGCAATTGCTCACCACCCGTTGACCGATGCCCAGCCTATCCCCGAGCAGCCGGCACCCCCCTCCACCCCGGCTAGCCACCCCTATATATTGTTCAGCATGACGTCAGATGGTATGGAATACCCCTATGGCCAGTTTGGGTCAGCTGTCCTGGGTCTGTCCCCTCCCAGCTCCTGCTGCATCCCTAGCCTGCTCGCTAGCAGGACAGAGAGAGGCTGAAAAGTCCTTGGCTTGGTGTAAGCACTGCTCTACAACAATTAAAACATCAGCATGTTATCAGCGCTCTTCTCATTCTAATCCAAAACATAGCACCCTGTCAGCTACTAGGAGGAAAATTAACTCTGTCCTACCTGAAACCAGGACAGTTGCATAAGTATCATCCTATAAAAAAATAACCTAAATGTAGAACAGAAACTTTGAGCACTGTAACTTAACTACTTTAGAAGACTAAAGTAAGTATAATGCATGCATTATTGACTGAAATACATCCCATTTCCTTAGCAGAACAAATGTGATGCAAGTCCACCCACCACAGTACAAAATTTATAAGTAAAAGAGAAGAATATGTATTTTGAATAATATATTTTTAAGTGTATTAAAATCAGTTTTATACCATACAATTTACAATGGAATTTTAAGATTAATGCATTGAAAATATATATTATGTGATTTCAAAAGAAATTAATATCTTTGTGTTCAGGAGTATTGATTTGTTGTAAGGACATGTTCCAGAATCAATGTTCACTTCTTTACACTTACTTCCAACACACAATACTTAAGATACATTCATGATACACTCATTCCATCAAATAAACCCTTAGGATATTATCTTTTACTAACAAAGGTAACCACAAGTATTTGTCTACACCACAACCAATAGATACAATGTTGGGGGGAAAAAAAGAAAAAAAAAAGGCAGAGAAACCATCTACATCTTCAGACTACACGTGATTTTAATTTAAACCTTGTATATATGGAATGCTGGTACATCAAATATATCTGTCATCAAATCTGTATGACTTTTTGCACTTGGGCACAGCTTCACTCACATCAGTGAATTTCTCTATGAATTTGTATCTGATCAAATATCAGTTTCTGATGTCAAGTACCTGATCAAATAGGCTGTTCCTAATTCTAAATTCTACCTAGATAGAAAAGATAGTAGAAACACAGACCACTGTCAGAATGGCAATGCATATTCTTCACAGTCATGTTTTCAGTCTGTGGAAATCAATGCAAGGCACTGATAAAAGGAAAACCTTCTAAAAAAAAAAAAAAATCTAACAGCTAGAAGTGTCAGTGTGTCAGTTACTCCAGTTGAGACAACGAGGGTGGAAAACCTCTCTGATGCTATTCAACAATTTTACATCGTGATTTTACAACATTCAACACATCATTAAAAAATCTGTTGTGTCTTCATAAAAAGAAAAAATTGAAAATTGTGTTATTTTCCCTACAGGTGTCCTCTAGCTCTATTTCATCTGCTTGTGAAACTTTTTCCTACATTTTTGAGCAAAATTTCCTACATTTCTGAGCAAACTGGTGTAGTGGAAGCTGTCCATGCCCATGTTTGGAATTAGATGTTCTTTAAGGTCCCTTACAACCCAAGCCATTCTATGAGTCTATGATTCTATGATTCTATGATTCTATGAATCTATATCTTCTGAAATTAACTCAGTACCATTATTATTCTATGTTTTAATGTTCTTCAGAAAAAGCTAACTACTCAGCTGAAAAAAATGTAAGGATTCAGAAGTATTTTCCTCCACTACTTTAACAATAATTCCATAAGATGCACCATTGTAAGAGAGACTTTCTGAAATGCAATTCATTTGTATTCTAACACACTAAAATTGCTAATTACACCTATTAAAAACAAAAACTCTGTGTAGCTCAATATCAACCAGAATAGTGAGATCCTCATAGAGAACAAAACTTTGCTGTGCTCCTGATCTGCGCTTTCTTTACTGCTGTTGCTGCCGCAAACCAAATCTTATTAATCATCTCCCAGTAAACTCTCTAGTAGACAAGCGCAACAATATATAAAATATAAAATTTACTCTAGTCATTAGTAACCTGTTGCACAAAAAATATTTCCCCCCCCCCAAAAAAAAAAAAAAAAGAAATAGTATTTTAGCCCTTATTTTAAAAATAACTTGCAGTTTAAACAGAATTTCACTGATTTTATGACATTATCTAATCAATAAGAAAATACAGATTATTATATTCCATTACAGGTCATGACCATCTAGCCTATCCTCCAACAAAATGCAGACTTCAGAATGCCTTGAATTAATTCCTGTTTGATCTCAAGCATATCTTTTAATGATATCCAGTATAGATTTATAAATACTCTCTAGAGATGGAGAATCCATTAGCTAAATGCTTACTATAGGCAATTACTTTCCTTCTTTGCTAGTACTCTGTTAATAGATTTCTATTCCCAGGAAATTATATATCGATTAGGCTGGGGTCACCCCCACAGACCTGTCTTTTATTAGACAAATTGTTTGAGCTGTATATTTTAGGGAGAGCCCAGTTTTTTGATCTCCTTATCATTCTCAAGGTTCTCTGAACCGTCTCCAATTTCTAGGTAGCATTTCTGAAATGTAGATACTGTACCCCGTCTCTGTGCCCCAGCAGCAATCATTCCTCTCTCAAATATGAAATAAACTCACTTGACACTTCCAGAGTACGCCTCTTCCTTTGTATCTGAAATGATTTTTGCCTCAAGTTCAAGTCAGTTCTACCAGTCTACTAACAAAAAATAGTAAATTATGTGCAGCGAAGAGCCTATTCCTCCAGGACACCGTAAGAAGCACGTATCAATGTGGATCTTGCTACATGTGTTACAGAAGCATAAATCAGATTGAACAACCCCATTACCTTTTCCATCCACCTTGCAAATAATTGGAAGCTTTTTTTTTTTTTTTAATATAACCATTCTGTTTCCTTATACTTATGTTAATTGGTGCTTACAAGGTTAACCTACTTTGACTGTTAATTAATCAAACCCCATCTCAGCCCAAACACAATGTCATGACAGTACAGTTTACAATTAGCTCCATTATTTTTTCTTTTCTTTTTGAATACTGTCACAATGTTGTCACAATGTTGAATACTGTCACAATGTCACAAAATTCTTCTGTGGAAATTTTGCAATGCTCCAAATCTTTTGAAGACAGATAACAATGTTCCAAAGAGCTGCTTTGTGCTGGCATAAAACTTCTAGTGGTTGTATCTTTTTAATTGTTTTCTTTCTCCATTCAATTTAAATAACACAAGTTATTGATCACTAGTATTCAAATTTGGATAATACTCTTAAAATTTCATCAGCTTACTCCTAAGAGGGTAAAACTAACATCAACTGCTGGGTGGATGAGTACAGATCATTCAAACAGGTGAGTCAGAAAAACAATATTAGCTCTCAGTCAGGAGAGATAAAGGACCTAGAAAGTGGTTGATGGCCTAAACTAAAATCAAATCCTTCTTCAAAGACTTCTGCTTTTGCATCACTCTGCTAAGAAATGATACAAGTAGTGAGGAGAAGATATCTGAGTTTACACTCGTTTTTAATCTATGTTTTACATTTCTCTAGTAGCAATGAATTCCCATCATTTAAAGCATCAGTTAAATAAGACAGTCATCTGTGGTACTAAGAGGATTAAATTCCCATCTTTTCTATGTCAGTCATTTTAAAACCCTTTTTATTATCAAGATGGCTTACTTCCACAAACACACATTTAATTTTAAGCTTCTTAAAGATATATTCACTTTCAAGCCTAACAAGTCCATTGCAAAAAGATTCAGAATTTTGCTTTGGTATAAATTCTAATTTCAGAGCCTGAAAGAGCTTGCTTTCATTCAAAGCAATCACTTGTTCCTAAGAAGCTTAGAAACATTAAAGTTGGCATCAAAATCCCAGCTGCTGTCACTGTCATAGACTCTCCATCCTACTCAACTTTTCACAGAAAAGCTCAAAGAATGTTTTGGCCAGACAGAGGGGTAAGTGCAGCAGCCTGTATCCTTTTTTGAGAAGGCTAGTTTTCCTTCTCAGTTCCAAACAATCTGCCCCAAAATTTTAGACAT
Source organism: Cygnus olor (assembly GCF_009769625.2). Lineage (NCBI taxonomy): Eukaryota > Metazoa > Chordata > Aves > Anseriformes > Anatidae > Cygnus > Cygnus olor. The sequence goes on from NC_049171.1 coordinate 27,962,818, forward strand.
AAATTAGATAAAATATAATTTTAGATACAAATGTTGACTGAGGCAAAGAGGAGAGTTCAGACTTCGTCCCACGTGTATGTCTTGGCCAGCAGTGAAATGCTACATGAGCATCAGACTTGGCTCCTTCACCCAGAGTGGGGCCTGACTGTAGTATGTGTTTTAAGTCAGGAGGCTGTAGCTTTATTTTTCTTCATAAAGAAAAGTGGTTCTTTACAAAATGAGAAAAAAAAAAAAAAAGAAATGAGAAAAAAAAAATCTTTTTTCTTCTTTTGGAAGAAACTGTGACAAAAATAATTGAATATTAGCTGTGAAAGTGAATTTCTAATTAATCATTCTAACCTACCCAGCTAGCAATATCATCTTTCTGTGTTCAGATATTTCTGGACATTGCAAAAGCATAACCTTTACTGATCTAATTATATCTACAAGGCTGGTAGCTAAACCTAAGTCCTTAGCACATTTTTTTCATTAACTTGAATATTAAAAAACATCTTACACTTTCCAAAATGTTTTTTTTTTTTTAAGACTGTTGATTTTTATTATTTTTTTGAGCCCTCCAAGCTTTTCTATTTTTGCTCTTAGTGTGATCTTAGCAAAACCTTAAGAATTATTATAGCTATTCAAGTTCCTATATAATTTCTACAGGCTCATTTAAATCTAACTGTCATAGAAAACTTTGTTTCTGCTAGGAATAATTTCTAGCTGCACATAAAAATTATATCTATCAATCAAATTATTTTTATAACTGATGTGTATTCTAGGTCAAAGCTGCACTGAAGCTAATATTTGGCAATAGTTGCCACCCACATTTTTTCATAAAAGCCTGATACGTGATAGCTACTAATTTATTTTGGATTAAATGGTTGAGGTTTTTGATGTTTCACTTAAAGAAATCTCTTTACTGTGCTTATATATATCAGTTATTATGGAAGAATGTGTAAATTTATACAAATTCTTTTTGTGAAAAGTTTCATTATTCTTATAATATCACTGTAGAGATACCTTGAGTATTTAATAACACTGTATTTTATGCACTATGGGGTGCAGGTGGCAGTGGAGGCTGCAGGGCCTCTGTGGGGAGAGCTGGTTCCAGCCAGCTCCAACAGCCCCACTGCTGGGCATGGCTGGGCCTAGCAGCCAAGATGCCTCTGGGGAAGTTTATTTTAAAAAGGGGAAGAAAATGCCAAACAGACAGAAGAGGAGGAGAAAAAAAGGAGTGGGAAACAGCCCTACAAACAGTAAGGTCAATGTAGAAGTAGGAGGAGTCGTAGAATGGCTTGGGTAGGAAGGGACCTTGGAGATCATCTAGTTCCAAACCCCTGCCATGGGCAGGGATGCCACCTGCTAGATCAGGTTGCGCAGAGCCTCATCCAACCTGGTCTTGAACATTTCCAGGGATGGGACATCCACAGCTTCTCTGAGCAAACTGTTCCACTGCCTCACCACTCTCTGAGGAGAGGAGGTGCTCTAGGCATTGGAGCAAAGAATACCCTGCGGCCCATGGAGGATACCACTGTGGAGCAGGTTTATCCTGAAGGACTGCAGCTCAGGGAGAAGAACCACTCTGAAGCATGAGAAAAATGTGAGGAGGGAAGAGTGGCAGAGTGGAACTGGGCTGACCTCATCCTCCTGTGCCACTCAGGGCAGGAGTGGTAGAGGAGTCAGGAGTAAAGATGATCATGGAAAAGGGAGTGGAGGAGAAGGAGCAAAACAATGTCTTTTTTAGTTGTTGTCTTTGTTTCTCACTATCCAAATCTATTTTAATTGTCAATAAATTAAACTTATTTTTGCTGAGTCTGTTTTGTGCATGACATTAACTTCTAAGTGATCTCCCTATCTATCTCAACCCATGAGCTTTTCATCTTACTTTCCCCCCTCTGTCCTTTTGAGGAGAAGAGTGGGTAAGCAGAGAGCTGAGCACCTGGCCCTTAGCCAAGGTTAACTCTTCAGGTAAACCCAAATCAGACTGTATATAATAAATAAAGCTAAACGATATACATCACTACAAAGATGAAGACAATGATTAATAGTCACCTATCAACTCAATGAGGTAATATTCAGTGGTGAAAAATTGATATGCAATCATGCAGTTTAAGATTCTGATTTGGGGCACACAAGACAGTATCATTACTGCACAAGCAGACATCATTCTTGCCTGTAAAATTACTTTAAACAAGTTTTTTTTAAAAAAAAAAAAAGTTTTTTAAGAGATAATTATCTTGCTGTCACTGTCAATATGTATATACATTTGTACATACATATAAGTATATACATATATTTATTAACTTTTAATGCTGTTACTCTAAAATATTTACATGTTATTAAAATCCTTAATATTCTCCTATGCCAGAACAAATGTATTGAAGAATTTTTGCAGTAAATTCTCCACTTCTGCAATGGAGCAAGCTCTGCTTTGGCAGCTTAATTATTAAAAGAGAACTCTGGCTGTTTACAGATATTTGGAATGTAAAAGTATATTCTGCAGAGAGCTAATGAGATAGTCAAATATAATTTAACAACTCTTTGATTCACAAAGATAGCTTCACGGCATTAGTGGTATGTCTGTATATTGGAGCAGTTTATCTGTGTATCTATTTGCAGCCAATCAGCTAAGTATTACTCTGAGCGTTCAAAAAATACTTGCAGAAAGAATACATTAGAAATTCAAGCTGAGCACTTCTGAGGTTATTCTCTCTAATCTCATCCTTTGGCAAAGGGAGCATTTCTGTTGTAATTAATTTTAACACTTTGACCAATCAGTTCTGAAGTGACTATTACTCCAGGCCGTTCTTGTCTCAGCTTCACTGGCTAGCTTGTAGCTAGTCATCATTAGCTCTTTCATTGTACTGTAATTTAGCTCCAGGATCTTACTTTTTTTCTTGCATTCTGAGTCTGTGCTTTTTTCTTTCATTATTTATTTATTTATTTTGAAACAGACTACAATAATTTTTTTTCTTAAGAGCATAGAGGCTGATTTACCCCGTTTCCACCAATATGTCAACATTATTGTCAACGTTTTACTTTAGTTATGGAAACAGTACAAGGAACAAAAGAATCAAAGTTGCTGTCAGTGGAATTCTCAAAATCAAGATCTAATTAATAGCATATTTTTACAGCAGATTCAGTCAGCTTTTTGTGACAGTATCCTGTGTAATGTCAGAGTTTAAAGGAATGCACTTTAAGAGTATGCACACAGTCAACTGGTTGTCAAGCACAAAAACATTTTTGAAATTACGGAAATAACATTTCAAAGTACATCAAGACAGACCTTTTAGTCAATCTTGGAGTTCACACATGAGATTAAATTCTTCAGTAATCAATACAACAACATGTGCATTATAACTTCTATAGGAGGCACAAGATACTCACTCTGGCAACCTCTAAATGTAAATCATGATGCAAGACAGCGGCTATTCCATTCTCTGTAGGAAAGAGTGGGAGAGTCAGGGCATCAAACTGGACTTGGGAACTAAGATGTACATAGGTATAAGGATTAAATGTTACTTAGCCACAACCTTAAAAAAAAAAAAAAAAAAAAAAAAGGAGAGGGACTCTTCATCAGGGAGTGTAGTGATAGGTCAAGGGGTAATAGCTTTAAACTAAAAAAACGTTGATTTAGATTAGACATTAGAAAGAAATTCTTTTCTATGAGGGTGGTGAGATACTGGAAGAGGTTGCCGATAGAAGTTGTAGATGCCCCATCCCTGGTGGTGTTCAAGGCCAGGTTGGACAGGGTTTTGAGCAACCTGATCTAATGGAAGGTGTCCCTGCCCATGGCAGGGAGGTTGGAATTAGATGATCCTTAAGGGTCCAATGGTCCCTTCCAACCCAAACCATTCTATGAATAAAAATAAAATAAAATTTAAAATTAAAAAAAAAAAAAGTCTTAAACTTACTGTTGCATACCTCAAGCATTTTTTTCTCTCCACTTGCTATTTCTCTCCACTGTCCTAACTGTTACTCGTTCATGTTATGAATACCTGCAGAGGCCCCCTAGGAGCAGGAAGAGAGCAAAGAGGAAGGGAACAAAAGACAATAGGAAAAACAGCAGAATAGTAGACTAAAAGTAGGAAGAAAATGAGGAAGGGTAGTGTCTAGGAAAACAGGGAAGAATGGCAAAGTACTGCAGTGAGGGCACAAAGAAGTATGCTGTTGTGCTCGCTAAAAACAAGCATAGGTAAGGAGAGATGAACAGTTGTAAAATGAGGTTTTGTTACTTCTATTCCTAGAATAACCTGATGAAATGGAATAATAAACTTCTTAGGGATATGCTATGCTATGCTTTTCATTTTCTGGATTTCACTTTGTGAAAGGTTAGACATCCCTGCCATAAGAAGCATATTCTCACACAAGTAAAGCAGGAGAAAAACAGTAGAACCTAATCAGACAAGTGGTCACCTATAAGAGCTCTTTATTTGTTTTTCTTAAATGAAGGCTTGAGAACCATAATTTTTTCTCCTCAGATCTGAATAACATTAATATGTTGAAAAATTTCTTATGGTATGTCCTAAATCTGTGGAACAATGCAATACATTTATATATATATACACACATATAAATTAGAGAAGCAATAAGCTACTGTAACTGTGAATAGAGAAGGGACTTGAAGCTGAGAGGCACTTCACAAACAATAGCTTCTTCCAACCTATCATTCAATGTTTGTCATATATGATTCATTCTCTTAATAGAAAGCTTAATTTTCCCAATGAGACCTGACAGCTTTCTTGAACTAGTTTCACAGATGATATATCTGCCATGAGTATAGATTGATGTGTCTCAGGCAGCATTATGTATGACATTTTCTGTTGATCTGAAGAGGAAAGATAGAAACAAGACCACAACTTTATGAAAAGCCCATAGATTTTTGGCAGAAAATGAAAAAAAATTTAACCTGACCTTTGATGGGAAAAGAGACACCATTGCAGAACATCTAGCCACGTAAACAAACAAACTGACACTTTTGCAATAATGCATACACTTTGCAGATTGAAGGGTTGCTTGAGGTTTAAATTGATTATCTGACAACAAAATGTCAGGGTGTTGTTCATAAACATACAGTTTATTCTGTCCAAGAATTTTATTAGGAATATTTAAGAATGCTAAGAATCAAACCCATAAAGGGTAGAAACTTATTGTGCTTGCATATCAGAAAAAGGTTGCCCTGTTGCATGTAAAAATATTTGACCTGCATGGAGATGTAAGATATGAGTTATTCAAATAATGAACAAGACAAAACAGAATCATGTTATCATTAAAGTGAAAAATAAATAATAATAATAATAATATTTTTTACTTGTTTTTACTGTGTTAAATATACTTTTTTTTGTTTGCACTCAACCTACCATTTCTAATGCTAGCCTAGCTAACCCTATGCTGAAACGTTTATTTTATAGATTTCATCTGAATGAGATCTTGGAAAAAAAAAAAAAAAAACTTACAAACAGGACAAATTGTTGCAAATCTATAATATGAATGTTAATATAGAAATCAATGGCTGGAAGCAGAATTTAAATTAGAAATCTGAGTTCTATGCAGTTACAGCTTCTATAGATTAACCTCTTCCATTGTATTTCTGAAGCTGACTTTATTCAGGATATTTTAATTCCAGATGACCAGTGGATTACAAATGTAGAAAAAACATGCTTCAGAAAAGCAGTGCTTGGCTTCCACTAAAATGCAGACTCTTCTGGACATTATCACTCACCAAAAAATGAAGGATAAACTGAGAACAAGGGAAGATTATACAATGATCAGCTTGCCTGTAAACTGTAAGAGGAGCTTGTCTCAATTAATACATTAGCTGCTAGTCTTTACCTAGATAGTCAAGTAAAAACACATTGGCATTCAGCCATATTTCTCTTCATTTGGAGCATGGTATTTAACATGAAAGCCACATTTTAAATCAGACACTGTCAAACAGGAGACAGTTTAGACAAGAACAATAAAAATCATTAAAAGCTCTGAAAATAAGACCTATTAAGAAAGGTTAACAAAACAGGACTGTTCAGTCTGTTAAAAAGGTGGATGAAAGAAGACAGAACTGTCTACAAACACATGAAGTGATGTAAGAAAGTGAACAAGGATCAATTATCTCCCTAGTCAACACAGAAAGTAAAAAATAGTAACAGACGATCTATAAAAGGGACAATCAGATTAAATAAAACTATTGATCATGTATGGCAATTGAAAAGCTTTGCCTGGAAACAGTTTCAACATCACCACAGACTTTGGGGATAGGAAAGATGCTGTGTTTTTCACTGATCCCATCATGTTTTCAAGAAACAAAAGAGCACTTCTGCAATCCAAACCAACTCAGTGGTTTCTGAATTGTAAACTACATTATTCCCGAAATTCTTGTATGTTAATACAAGAATGTATGTGATTATTGTATGTAAATCTTGCAGGTAAATATAATTTTGCATTATTATATCTGTGACTTCCTGCTTGAAGGTGCTCATTAATTTTAGAAATAAATAACAGAATACAATAAATAAAAATACATTAAAACAAATAAAGTAAATAAACAGAATACAGTCTTTTTCTGGGACAGGTGCTGTTTATTTGGTTTTGGTTTTGTTTTTATATAGCTTCAGAAATACTTTTGTGTAACTGTGATTTGTCATTTTTTTATAGATTCCAGCAACATATTGAAATGTACAAATTTTACTAACCTTTCAAACAGAGTTGACCTGTTTACCTTAGCAGTCATGCACTTCTAAAGTGTGTTCAGAATACATTACCTTACCAACCTGAGATTTATGTACTGCAGATAAAGCCTTTAATTTCCTGTGTGAAAACTGTAGCAAAATCAATAACTATTTCTAGTTCCTGTGCTTACCTGAAAAGAACCATTACTTAATAAACAGAAAAGATGGCCTCACTTTCTGGCCTGTGATAAAACACTAAATCCATGTCATAAAAAATCTGTCTGAGACAGTCATATCTTCAAATGAAACTAGTATAAATTCACTGCTAGAGCAGCAAAGGTAGTTTCTGGCAAAACAGGCAGCACTGGCAAACTGTTTTGACATTTATATATTTATATAGGACTTTGATGTTATCTTCTCATTTAGTTGAATAATATTTTAAGTTATTTGCCAAAAATATCTATAAATTTAAATTTATGTTGTTATGTATGATTTTGTCATTTTGTGGATGTCTTTATTAGTATTCTGATTTGCTATGCTTCTAAACATGAGCTGAGTAGCACTTGAGAATCAAAAAATAAATGAATAATACATATTAAATTATATTAAACTTTCTAAGTTCATAAAAAACTTGTAGCAGTTTACTATTTCATTTCAATATTTTCTCTGTTCACATCTTTTCTATCATTGCCAAACATAATAGTATAAGTTTTAAACATGATTATCTATAGGTGATCCTTCTAAATGTGTTCTGTTAAACAATTATGATGATCAAGCCTTTTAATCTTCTCCATTTTCCTATCAGAAAAGTTTCCTAGAATTTGGTAAAGATTAAACTGACAGAAAAAGCTAATTCAAATTCTTGTTGATCTCTCTTTGCTGAATATAACATCAGAGCCTAACGTTGATTCCTTGAAGTTGTTGGAATCAGAGATGCACAGAAAGTTTAATGACATAGACAACAGCGATGTACATTATAACTCATGACATGTAAAATACAGTGATGCTATCTGAAAGGTTCAGAAACAAAGTTATGATTTCACTTGCAAACTGATTTTAATGTGTAGTTTTTAATTGTATGTGGAGCAGTTTGAATTACAAATGTTACCTCACCACTGGTAGTTACCGGTTTGACGTGAATATATTTGATAATTTCCAAGGCCATGTTCCAGATACATATGTCAACTTGTAACATTTCCTCTTGTCATGTTATTGTATAATAAACTTGATTAACCAGTATGATAAAGCCACTAATGTTTTTCTGTTTTAGTGTTATGTGTATGTTAATTTTGTGGTTAAGTAAAACTAGGGACAAGTGTATCTGAGGGTACAGCAGCTGTAAAAGGGAAATAACAAATGCAAACGTACATTAAAATAGAATCTTTAGAAGTCCTTGGAAAAATTATTTGTACTAATAACACTTGAAAGAGATGCTTTAATGTATGAAACTAAAAGAAATAATAATGAATAGAAAGCAGTGCTTATGAGAATACATACATTTTGAAATGGCACTGACTTGTTTTTGATTAAATGGAAAACTGTTTCAAGTCAGGATTTGCTTTAATGTTAAATTCCAAAGCCAAATAAGAAAATACTAAGCTAAGAACTCTAAAACATCTGCAGGTGTCTGAAATAAAGAGGAAAGACAGCAAATGAATACATGAAAGCAATGTGTTACTCTGTCTAGCATCACTGATACACTGAAAGCTTGACAAATTTTAGATTTGTCATCAAGTATTATGCTTCTAATGTTAGTCTTTTGAAACAAAATGTATGTTAAGAGACTTTTTGAAGATTTACTCAATTCACTGTATACAGCTCTGTACAGCTTATGCAACACTCACTTTCTGTGCACTTTTAGCTGTCATTATATTAATCATGGAGTTTTTACTGTAAGCCAAGAGTGTACCCCACACAGTACACCTCTTTAAACCTCTGTAGTTTCTCACATGTGGACATATAAGTAACAATCTTATTAATAACAGGGTGGAGTTGAGACCTTATCACTTACAACATTGTGTAAGAGAGCAAAACAGTGCTAAATAATAGCATTCCATGTCAGAAGTGCTATTTATACAGTATTTGTATAACTTGCTGAAATCTCTGATTCTGAAATTAATCAGGGCCTGCAGAAAAAAAGCTGGCAATAACATATTATTCCCATAGCTCTCTTAAAAAATAAATCTGTAACACTTTAAAATAATTGTGAGATAGATAGGGTGTAAATTAATGACATGCTGAAGATTTTTGCTAGTCATTCTAGTACTTATTTAGTGGAAGCTCAAAGATAAACCCATTCAGTGGTGCCCCCATGCATATACACTCCACTCCCTCCACCTATCTATGTACCTAGCAACATTGTCAATAGAAGGTATCAGGATGACAAAGCCAAGGCAAAAATGCAACTGTTCAGACCAGTCTACTCAGGCAGGCAGGTGGATGAGCTGACTGTGACAGATGATGAACAAACTACAGAAATTCAACTAATTATGCATATGGTATAATGGAACATGCCCGTAGTGAATAACCAAATGAGGCATGTACTTCACTTGCAACGAATTATCCTGCAAATGTAGTACAGTCCCTTCTTCATTATTTATTTGTGATTTTGGTTGATAAGCACTCCATTTAAAGGTAATCCTTTGTCATTTAACTTAGTCCTATTGATTTGTATGTTTTTGTATTTTTCTAATTAGATCATCTATTTGTCCAGGATAGCTATTCAAATGTTGGGAAAAAAAAAAAAAAAAAAAAAAGTAAGATTAGTGTGTTATATTTGTAGAACATTTAGTTAATGTTCATCCCACAATGTGGAAAACTGACATTTCAGAACATGGATTTTGATCTAACCTGTAGTAGCTGGCAAAGTACACTGATCCATTGTCCCTGTGATAAGAAAACAAAAGAGATGGTGGTAAAGTGACATGCAATTCAAACTTAAACATTCAGTTACCTAAGTTCCAAAATAGAAGGAATTTCTGGATGGCAGGGAAAAGATCCATCATAAGGCTTTTATTTTAGTAGTGTTGTTTTTTTGGTTTTTTTTTGTTTTGTTTTGTTTTTTACATTTTCTCTAAACAGAAAATGCTACCTAGTTAAGTGTAGTCAATGACACTGACAAATCTTTCCTCAGACAATAAATTTCACTAGTGCATGTTGCCCATTATAAATGTATTGTACAAACTTCTCTGCCTGCTAGAACTTGTGCTATATTTACTTATTAGTTTTCTATGTCATCTCTCTGAAAGCAGGGTAACATTGCAATTCTCACGGAACTACAGAAAATTTAGTCAGAAGAAATGGTCAAGCTTAATGATAAAGCTGAAAGACTGATTTCTTTGTTCAAGAAAATAAAGATTTATACAAGGTGAAGAAAAATGGCCAAAGATTCATGCCAAAGTTCTCTGTGGAGAAACAGACTAACAAAGAGAGAGAGCTGAGAAAAGACTGTGCATGGGCTCTTGTTAATAAAGAAAACCTTAGGTGTTAAGAAGTAACATGGTGTTGATGTTTCCTGCCAGGCTCAGCTTCTGTATATTGCCATTCATTGTGTGTACAGTAGTGAGGGTAAAAGCATTCTGCTGGCAGTGTAGCTGTGTCTCAGTATGGGGCTTAGGAAGAAATGAAACATCCTCTTTGACTTTCATACAGAAATTCAATCAGTCTTCATCCTAGGGGATATCTAGCTTGTTACCCATGTTCCCTTTTCTTACCTGTAATAGAAAACAGAGTTATTCCCTTTGCTTTATGGTTCACATGCACAGAGTGCCAACAATTTCCTTGGTATGGCAATATGTTAGATGGAAGGATAAAACTATCAAGAACTCTATGTGTTTCTCTTGAAACCTGCCACTTCCACTTTGTTTTACAAAACATAAACTTTCCATACAAACTCAAAGATTTATGGGTTCTAGTGACAAAATTTTACCATTAGATTAACAATGAACCTAATTAACATCAGTTAAATTTGATACAGTTATTTAGAGGTTGCCTTCTAATATGCACCTCAGCAATGCTGTCAAATAACTTCAATTATTCCTGAATTCCCCAAAAGTAGTCAACATCTAACAAAAGATACTAGTAATCTTGGAAAAAAAATACATATATATAATAATATTGCTTTCATCTCAGGAAAACAAAAGGATGCTGTTGTAAGCCAGAAAAGATCTCATAATTAATGTTATAAATTAAATGTGATGGATAATGAAAACTTGGAAAGAGTAATAATTGTTAAAACATCTGAATTCTGCTGTTGAAATTAAACTAATTATGATATCATATGGTCTGAAAGTTAGACAATACAGTATATTCCCCATGGACATTTCATAATATATTCTTGCCAGTATCACGAAGAGATGAGAGACAGAAATGTGGCAGACAAAGAAGAAAGTCTTAAATACAGTAGGCTAAATAATGAAAGGTCTTCTATTGACCAGCCCGTGCATCTAGAACTAGAAAAAGCAGAGTATTCACACCACCAATTTGGACACCTAACTTAACTAAGTTAAGGTCTCCCTTGCTTCCATTTATACTTGAAGGAGTGAGACCCTCTTTCAAAAATCAACTCAGAGTAATAATTCTTTTTTTCTGGATGTCCCAGATCTGGTTAAAAAATGCTATAGCCAAATGATGCAATGTGCAAATGGGTACAATATACATCTTCTCCCTTTCAGTTGAGATGCCTTCAGAGCAATGTATAAATAAGATGTCTGTTTGAGATGCTTAAGTATAAACACTGCTCAGATTAACCACCTGGTAACATCCCATTTCAGAGGAAATGTGTAATTCAGGTTCTTCTTCCTTAATCTGTCTTGATCAGTGCCTCAGTTATCCTCAGTTATCTGGGGGCTGTGTCTTTAGCTGTGCCCCTCAGCACAGAGCAGGAGACTACAGACTGTCCATCTGTGAATATAACTGAAAATAACAGTGCTATTTTCCTCTCATAGACGTCTGGAGATTCTCATAGAGACGCTACATTGTCAGCCATGTCCACCACTGAAAAGAGCAAGGGTATACTGTTCATACATGATTATGTCAGATGACCTCTTTGCCCTGTGCTAGTGAGGTGATTTCACATGGTTCCCCTTCCATAAAATTGTCCTGGAGTTGTAGGACACCTGCAATATCTCCCTGCAGATGCTTCCAGCAAATCACTGAAGAAATTCCATTCAATATAATGCATTAAGAGAAGGGTGGAAGACTGAGACCACATTTCTGTACTCCTAGGAGAATGAAACAGCAAGAACCTTTTGCTCTAGATTGTGGGAAACCATCTACCTTTGAAACAAAGTCTTCTACCCTAGGTCCCTGTGGGCAGTAAAAATCTGTCATCAGGAAGTTTCTTCCCAGAGTAAAAGAACTGCAATGCAGAAAGGAGTAGAGGTCTTCCCTAAGGACAAAGCAGGCAAATCCTGACTAGCCACAAGATGTCAATGCACTTGTTCAGGTGTATATGAATCACTCAATTTCTGTGAAGGCGAAGAAAATAATTTCTGATATTGCATTTCTCACTATGGAAAAAAAAAAAAAAAAAAAAAAAAAGGAGCACTGGAAGTTTTACCCTGCTGGAATGATTTATTGTACAGAGTGAAAACTTACTTCATTGCTATCTGTGAAACACAATGCATTGCTAGGAAATGTCTTCTGTACCATATTCATTTGGAAAATTAAGGCCTCATTAGGATTAGCTAATTCAAAAGGCAAAGAGTAATTATACCAATTTTGTGAACTTCCTTTGATAACAATAATAGTAAACAGCAGGTAAAAGAAATGAAGAAATGAAAAATCCAAGAGAGTACAGTATGACAGAATGAGATCTACAAAGGGAGAAGAACGGTACAACTACAGTGACCAGCAGGTCATGCATACCACCTTCCACTGTTGTCAAATGAGTCTGTATATGTGTCAGAATATGTATGCATACCAAAAATACAACTTGCTACATGTATTAGATTTGTAAGCTTGAAAGTCATTAAAGAGAAAAGAACTTTAGGTTTAAATTGGAAATTGGAAATATAACATGCCACATACTTGAAAGCAAATCAAAAGATTCTTGTGTCTAATATGACTGAATTTTTTTATGCTAATCATCATACAGCCTGAAACATTTGATTTTTGAGACCAATTTTCTTGCTCTGCCAGATCACTGAAAGTCTAGTTGGATGTTGGATTCTAGTTGGAAAGTCTAGTTGGATGTTGGATTCTAGTTGGAAAATCTAGTTGGATTTCCAGTCTGTGTTGGTGTCATTACTGCCTAGTCTCAACAACTCAAAACAGTGGAACAAAAATCTCCATGCAATTTTAGGTGCTAGAGCAGCAGCTTAAAAAAAAATGTGTATACTCATTAGGAGAGTCAAACTGAAAACAGCAGTCAGGGGCTTGCTGATTGAGCCATGCTCAGATCTGTTAGGCCAGCAGACCATCTGACTGCAGTGAAATAAGAAATATAAAGGCAAGTTTTTGCAAAACCCAAAGTCCAGAGAATAGATTTGTAACCTACAGGCTAACAGCAAAACTGAAAGCAAAAAGTAGAAGACCGTACAATCACTGTGATCATAGAGAGTGTTACACACTTTATTTTCTGATGTGTGTTAAGGTCAGATCTTCAATTATTTGGAAAACATAATCACTTCTTTAATTTGGATTATCTCATGGTTTGAAGACCTAATTGCAATGAAAGGTATTTCTTTGGGTCTGAACATAGCCAAAGTAATGTCATATAATGGATGCATTAGACTCTATTTTGCTTAAATGGGAAGACATACACTGTATTCTCTCTCTTTCTTTTTAACCAAACCTTCATATGAAAAGAAAAAAAAAAAAAAAAGCTGAAAATTGAATCGAATCCTTGATTGGATAAAACACTGCAAATAAATTCTTTCAGACAACATAAAATAAATGCTTGAGAAATATTGTAATAAACAAGGTAATTGAAGAGACAGATTTTCTCAGGAAAGAAGTTAAAATAGACAGAAATCTGTTTTATTTGGATATTTCAACGACAAAAACACTTAAAGATAATTGACCTGATGTTAATAACATTGTCCTTTAGAAACAAACAAAACAAAACAACAAAAGAAACAAGCAAACAAACAAAACAATATTTAGCAGAAGTATCAACCAAGTTATAAGAATCCTTCCTTGTCTTGAAATGAGAAACCTCACAGAGCTGTGAACAAAAAGCTACCCAACCCATACAAAACAAATAACATTTGGTTTTATTTAATACAGCACTAAATCAAAATACTGCTTATGATTGCTATGGTGTGGGATCTAACTGCCAATGTAAATAGTTACACTAATATGTTGTTGAGTTAGATGTACAAACATAAAATAAAATAAATAAATGAATGAATAAATAAGACCTAGTTCTGAAGATCTTAAATCTACATTTTCAAAAGGAGGCAATAAGCTGACACAGACTGTGCATAGAAATGGAGAGATTCAATGAGGCAAAGAAGAGATTGCTTAATGAGCTAATGTGTGCAAAACAGAACCCGCTCAGTAGGAATGAAGAGCAACTTTTTGATACTAAACCATGAATCACGTGTATGACATTTGTCCAAAATAAATACACACAAGAGCACATAGCAAACTGTCAACAGATTACAAGGATACATAGACAGAAGTAATGGGTTACTAAGCAAAGTGGCTGACTGCTTTGGTGGGATACACCTGATAGTAACCAGAGGGATATAAGCATTTTCCATAACTGGACGATATATCTCTCAGTTGTCATGCCAACAAAGTATCATTGATCTGGAACAGACTTGACAAAAGTGAAGCTTTTTTTCAATTTAAAACCATTACCCCTTGTCCTGTCAAGGACATATACTGTGGACTGTTGAGTAGGTGCTTGTTAAATTTTCACAGGGGGGAAGTAATCTGTTTGAGCTATTCAGGAAGAGGTTTGTGCATTTTGATTCATCAGAGATGAGCATTTTGCAGAACTCTTTCATCTTCTTCACCTTTCCAACAATTAGCTAAAGGTTCCCCTTAAAGACATGTCTGTTTCCTATTACTGTGTATGACGAACTGCTTAGGAATCTGAGTTTGTAGGATAAAAAGTTGTATGACAATATCGTCTGTGGGCTGACCCTCAGTCTGGGGCTCCAGACCCCCCATCCTCTATACAGGATTCAAAAATAGAACTACCTGTACAAGTGTCTCAGGATTTTCTGATGAGGAGCTGAGTTTAGAACAGAACAGAACATGAATAGAATGGAATAGGAATAGTCCAAAGATCATCTAGTCCAACTGCCTGACCTCTTCAGGGCTAACCAAATGTTAAAGCATATTCATGAGGGCATTGTCCAAATACCTCTTGAACACTGACAGGCATGGGGCATCAACCACATTTCCAGGAAGCCTGTTCCAGTGTTAGTCTACCCTCACAGTAAAGACATTTTTAATAATGTCCAGTCTGAACCTCCCCTGGTGCAGTTTTGTGCCGTTCTCATACATCCTGTCATTGGTTACCAGGGAGCAAAGACCAGCACCTCACTCTCTGCTTCCCCTCCTCAGGAAGCTGAAGAGAGCAGTGAGGTTGCCTCTCAGCCTCCTTTTCTCCAGACTACACAACCCAAGTGTCTTCAGCTTCTCCTCATAGGACATGTCTTCCAGTTTTTTTGCCCTCCTTTGGGTGCTTTCCCATCACTTAACATCCTTTTTATATTGTGGAACTCAGAACTGTACACAATATTTAAGGGGAGGTCACACCAATGCTAAATATAGCAGGAGGATCACCTTTTTTGACAGGCTGGCTATGCTGCATTTAATGCATCCCAAAATGTCATTTGCTCTCTTGGCCTCCAGGGCACACTGCTGACTCATCCTGAGCCTGCTGTCAATGAACAGCCCCAGATCCCTTTCTGCTGAGCTGCTCTCCGGCCCCTCATTATGTACAAGTGCAATCTGTACTTGTGTCCAGCATTACTCAGTGCCAGTTGTGGCACCCAGCGTTTTCCTTTATTGAACTTCATACTGTTGCTGATCATCCACTGCTTCAATCCCACTGCAAGGCCTCTTATTCCTCTAGGGAGTCAACAACACCTTCCAATTTAGTGTTGTCAGCAAACTTGTTGAGGATGCATTCCACTCCTGCATCTAGATCATTGATAAAAACATTGAACAGGATCGGCACTAGAACTGAGCCCTGGGAAACACTGCTAGTGACTGTCCACCAGCCAGATGAAACCAGAAAGCATGGAAGTCATAAGAATCGCAGTTTGATGCCAGGATAAACAATTTCTAGGCTTCTTACCATGATTATGGCAGTCACGGGAGTTACCCTATACTGCCTGCTTGAGTGACTTGATGATGCTTAGGGAGGCAAGAATATGAAATTTTGAATCCCATGGATAAAAGCTTAAATTCTGTTTAGAGACTCGTCTTTTCTGAAAAACTTGGCTTCTTCTAGCTATTTCTTCATTATTCACTTTTGTACAACTTCTTTTGCTGTGATTTAATTCACAAGTGTTAATACATCAAGTAAATTTTCTTTTAAGAATGTTTTCTTATTGGCAACTGCCCTACAAATAGGTCTCCTCTGATGTCCAATCATGTATGCACAGTGTTCTCTTCTATCATAAATTACATGAGATCTATAATTTCAGCTTTGATGCATGACTGTAAAAGTGCTAAGATTTAAAAGCCTTGAGGTGATGTTGAGTTCATTATGGGAAGCTGGCAGTGCTTCTTCCAACAGATAAAAGAAATTTAATTACTGGCATCTACAGGAGACAGTTGCGTCTACTTTGAATGCTATGATATCTTTTATAACCTAGCTAGCTATAATTTCTGTACCACGTATTTTCCCTGAATGGATTTGTTACTTCAGTCAAGCTTTTCAGCAAGAAATCATCTTAACAGCAATATGTTTTGTTTAGTTTTCTTATCACAAGAATAAACATTAATCTGATGCTTGAAAGGTTTCAGAACCCCAATGGAAGAATTTTAAAGGTCTTATTTGTATGAGATTTTTTCAGCCAAATTCCTGTTGTTTTCTCCCTTTCCTGACTCTATAGAATATAAGACATTCAACCCCTGTGTAGGATGCTGTTTATTCTACTTATAATATATAAAGTATTTTCCGTCAGAATGAGTTTACAATTTTATAAATGTGTCTTAAAACTTTGGAGTGACAGGAGATTACTCCAAACAAAATAACTTTTTCAGCAGACTTTTTCAGATTGTGTCTAAGAAGAAAATTGTAGTTAATCTACTTCTCTAAAGAAAATTTAGCTGAACTTGTAATATATACTTTAAATTACTGAATCCTCTCTCTATTTCAGGAATAAACACAGACATTGAAAGTCCAGCCAAGAAAAACTTCTAACTGCTGATATTGAGAAAATAACTGTAAAATATTTTTTCTTCCAAGCCAGAGTGTAGGAAAAAAATTGATCCTAAGCACTTGTTTGGAGCGATGTGTGTATATTTGCTTTCGGTACCATCTTTGGGGTTCCCAAAGCATTCCTTGGTCTTGTTTCAGCACAGACTCTACATGCTTTGAATAGGAAGAGATTTAAGTAATTCTTAAATATGCTGCTTTTCTGAAAGGGGCTTTTAGTAAGTGTAAAGTGAATATTGATCAGAATGAAGTTATCTTTAATTCCTAGATTAAATTGCTATCTTCATCTCTAATAACGTAAATAGAATTTAAAAAAATTAGTTGCTCGGCAATGATCATGGCATGCATACTGACAGTCTTCACAGACTGTTAGTAGTTGTATGTCTGATCTGACAAGCCAATGCAGGCAAAATGCCAAATGAAATTAATGAGAATTTTGCTTGTGTGAGAATGCAAAATGAGGCTCTTTATGATTATGTGACATTCTTAATATCCACTAGCTTAAAGTATTTTAAAAAATAAATAAATAAATAAATAAAATGCAGTAACATCTAATGGAGGGCTAGAATAGTCCTTGGAGTAACTTAAATGGCTGACTTGAATTTTGCTCCATGTACATTTCAAAGAATAAAAATAACAAAAAGACAAGATTTTAGTCTGCAAGACATCTAAGTCCTATTAGCAGCCAGTGTTCATGGTCACTTGATAGAGTAGATATGACTCTGATGGTACCATGACACCATAACTGGAATATTGTGTTTATACAATTCATATTTTGATAGAAAGTATCTTCAACTGTTCTGAGCTGTTATACACCCAGGCCGAACTGTACACTCACTGTATATTTGGATAACTATACTAAAACATATTCCAGGAAAGGTTATGCATCCTCCTATTTTAAAGCCCAGTGGAAACCATAAGAAAAGTTTCAATAAAGTCTGAAGACTCATATATTAAATTAATAATAATATAATAACATGCATTCTTTAGTGTTTTCATACAATTAACATAGACAGCCAGTAACAATAAAATCACTACATATGTATATATACACAAAGCACAAGCAAGAATTTAAGACTGATGTCAGAGGTCACTTAGTGTCATGAGAGCCTCTGAAACTTTTCTGAGTCCACGTTATTTATATATATATATATATATATATTGTTATTATCCTGGATACTTTTGCATCATTAGTAAAGTTCTCCAACCCCTTTTCTAAGGATACAGAACCTCATGGGATTCCACTGCTGTCCTTCCTTCACTGAAAATGTTGACTGTCTCTTCCTATCATACATGGCAGCACCAGATTGCTAGTTTGAAGGAAGTGAGCTTTGTGACTGACCTAGGAATTTCTGAGAGACTTGTTTTGGCCTAGGTCTTGAAAAAAAGGAATGGCTCAGATGTGATGTCATTGCCTGAAAGACAGTAACATTTGATCCATGCCAGAGCATCTGGACATGGAATTCCCTGAAGCACCCTAGAAAAGCTGCAATAATTAATGAAAGTAAAAGTAACGATGAAACTAGAGTGTAATAATAAATGTAGAGGATGATGCTAGACAGAAGCATAAATCACTCTTCACAAGAGGAGCAGATATCATGAAAGAACCAATCACCTTTGAATTTAATGAAAATCCTTCTCTCAGAAAGGGAAAATCAGTTACATACATCATTCAAATGAATGCTGTATGTCCTATTGTATTTCTAGTAAGTTCTAAGCACTTTACACTTCTGTCCTTTTTTTTTTTTTCCTCCTGTTGCTTCTTTATCTGTAATTATATCCAGATATTTTTTCCTAGTTTAGCTGCCTTTTTTTTTTCTTTCTCACTCAGTTTCATTCAGTCTTATCCTTCCATCCCTGATCCTTTTCTCTACTCCCTTAAATAATCCATCAAATGTTGGTGCTACATGTGACTGCATTTTTAAATGATGTTGAAGCCTTTTATTTGATTTCAGCTGAAGTAGATGCAGTCACCTTCACATTATTACTTGAATCACTTGCTTTCTCACTAATAATAAAATACAGACCTATTCTTCTCTTGATGCATATTTTCCCCAAGATTATCAGTTAGTTTTTAAACTATTAGGAAAATGAATTTCTAAATTTGTGGACTGCTATGCACAGAACATTTTTATATTTAAACTTACACTGGATTTTTCAAAAACACAATTTAGTTCCCACAGATCCTTATTAAGTTGATCTAATTTTGCTGGATTTATCTCCTGTATCAATGTATTGAAAAGAAAGAAAGCTAGATTGCGTGTGGGTATATGTGTGTGCGTGTATGTGTGTCCCCAATGGCTTCTGACAGTTCCTTTCAGGAGTGAATGGAAAAGAAAACGAAATTAAAATGAAATTATATACGACAAGGTGAGAGATGCTTTGCTCAAACTGCTCTCCAAGATACAACAGAAACAAGTTAACTTGCATGACAAAGCTTGGGATAAACCTCTGAAACACAAAATGGCTGATAGATTTAGGATGTATTCATTTTAATAAAAAAAAAAAAAAAAGAGGAGAGGGAGAAAAGAAGGAAATTTATGAATTACTGCAAAGAGGTCATTTTATTGATGTTCTTTGTTCCAAAGGCTCTAGAATATGCACCATGCATGCTACCATCTGCTGAAATCTCAGATCTAGTTAAAGCATAAGAATAGACCAATGCGTTGTTTTATGTCTCAGTTATATGGAGACCTCAGTTTCATCCGTCAGTTTCATAATAGACAGTAATAACAAAGAAAGTGCCCTGCCAGTCTGTAAGCTATGAGGTAACCATCAAAGAGGCTGGGACTACACAAATCTGACAATCAGACTAAGCAGAATTTAGCACAAGGATTCGTCCCAAAATCAGTAAGGTGATACCACACTTGTAAACAAACTTACAAACTTTCCATGGAGTGTACTTAAAGTATTTTTATTACATATTCCTAGATGAGGAACAGAATGATAACCACCAGCGATTACAAATCCAGCATCTACTTTGACAGAAGAATGGATCTTTCAGTTCTCTGCAAACAGTATTTTTGTGTGTTATCCCAACATTTAGGCACCAAAAACCATGACAAAGACAGGTTTGGTTTTGTGCAAACTGTCAAGAAGATGAATGTTCAGAAGACCTGGATCAGTAAAAACAGTTGTTAACTGTTATTAAACTGGTATTAAGAGGTGCTCAAGATTGCTGCAGGACTATGAATTCTGCTGGACCTGAGAATTGCAAATGAATTATTCACATAAGGCCTTGCTGACAAATGTGGGAAATCACTGTGCCATGCTTACAAATACTTTACATATCTTGATTTATCAAACTATATTATCTTGCCCAGTAGCTTAAGGCTAACACAACATAAGTGTTTGGACAATGCTCTCAGACACATGGTCTGATTTTTTGGGTGATCCTTTGGGGACCCGGGAGTTGGACTTGATCCTTGTAGGTCCTTTCCAACTCGGGATACTCTATGCATCTATGAAGGTAGTCTAAATAAAGACTATTATCTACCTGTAAATCAACCTACCCTCATTCTTATTTTTAGTCTTTATCTTGAATAACAAAGCTTCAATTCTTAACAGATGAAAATCAAAATAAGTCTATTATAGTCTTCTGGACGCTCTTATATCCAAAGACGGCCATAGAAGAGAAATCAACAGAAAATGAAACAGTAGCAAAGAGGACTGACACAGATGTTTCAATGTCTTAAATAGAGAGGAAGAAGAGATACTAACAAGGGAATAAGATAATCTAAGATAGAGATGACAAAGATTTTTATACACAGGAGATTCTGAGGCTCAATAGTAAAGCTCACTAAGTACACAGAGGCCGAAGGTTCATCAGGAATCAGTGAAAATTTCTAGGAAGGAAGCAGCATGGTACAAGAACTTCAACTGTCCCAGACAGAGACAGAGCTAGATGGTTTAAATTAATTGTCAATATTTATCAAGGACTAAGGGGAAATACACATATATAGGAAAGTTTATAACCTATGAATAAAAATGTTTTCTTTTGATGATGACTGTTTTATCAGTGTAATCAGACATGGATGATGCCCCAAATAAAAGAGATGCAGATGCCAAGTTATGCATATCATGTTATCTTGTTCAGAATGCAGAGAAGGTGTGACCCAAACTGTGCATCTTGAACTATCTTGAACTGTATCATTGTGCCTCTGAGAAAGGAGTTCCTTCACCTTGGGCTGTCATGTTTTAAATGAATCTGAGAGTGACACAAAGGAGTAAGAAGAACCTTATAGCTCATGTTCACCTATAACAATGGTATCTCTTCCTGCTCCTTTCTGGACCAGAACACTCCTTTTGATTTTTTTTAGATTTAATTCTTGAATGTATATAGGGAGCATTGAAACATTTGTCTTTGTTCTAGATATGAGGAGAAGAGAACAGCTATGGTTCTGATCATTATTTTGGTTTCACAGTAGGAGATTAGAAATTAAATGGGTGAGTTAAACAAAAATGCGGAATGCAAGAACAAACTTTATTCAGAGATGGTCAGAAAAACATTTAAAAGCAATGCCTTAGAGTAAAAACTTTGAAACTTCATCTGTCACTTATAAAACTGGTCCACCTCTCTGAAAATCCTTTGAGTTTAGGGATTTTTTTATTTTTTTTTCCGAATCAGTTTGCATATAGCTAGTTATAAAACTAGAAACCATATTATCAACCGTGAAACTATATAATTAGTTTCTTTATGGACCTGCAATTTTTGCTAGATAAAATAAAAACTGTCACCAAATTCAGATGCCATTATAAATATGACAGGTCATTTATGGAAAAAAGTTTGTGTAGACTAACATCTGATAATTTGCTGGAAACATTAGCATATAGATGGCTGTGGGATGTGTAAAATACTATCAGAAGAATTCTAATCTAAATTGCTGCAATGTCCAAATAGGATTTAGTGTTTTGTTATTATAATGCTCATAGCAGTTCAAACCTAAACAATTTATAGACCTAGCATTCAGTAGTGAATAGAAGCATGCATTCTTTCTCCCTGTTAAAATACTGAAAGCTGTTGAGTTGAGAGCATAGATTACTGTTATTATACAAAGATACGTGATTAAGTGTTTGAAAGTGACTAATATTACTGAAGGGTTTTTTTGCTTCAAGCCATTCGTATAGCAGAGGATAGGTGGTGTGTTATTATTTTTTTTTCCTAGTCATAGTATTTGGCTAAAATTAACAGGAATGCTTTTAAAATTCCTGCACACAGAAGATTAGGTAAATATTTTCTGAAAAGGAAATATAATTCTGGTCCACTAAGGATTACATTAGAAAGTAGAAAAAATAAAAATAAAAAAATATTTATCTGCAGAGCCACTGCACATGAAGAAAACAAAAAGAAAACAAACAAGGCCAACAAGCTATACCATTTCTTGTGTAAATAGAGTGATTTAAAACAGTCTACATTGACCTAGAGATTAAGATGATTCACTAGAAAGGGAACCAGAAACTTCGTAAACCAGAAATCCAAGATGATCCCCATGTCAAGAAAATAATCAGATGGCAGCAAACATAGAATTCTCTTTCTGGTTCTTGGTGAACACTGCTACTGAACATACTTCACATCTCCTTGCACAGGTTGTGCAGATCTTCTCTACTTTGAACTCACTGCAGCAAAAACTAACACTCTAATAGCAGTACGGATCACTGGTTGCACATGTTTATGATACCTTGGCATCTTCGCCTCCAAAACTCAACATGGAAAAGTAAGGCCCTTTGTCCTAATGCCAGTGTCTGTCATCAAATACTAAACTGGAAAAATCCCACAGTGCATAGAAGCTATAAAAATGATCAGCAAAATGTTGATCAAAATACTAAATAGGTTGTTCCTTCTCCTCCAGGACAATGGCTTCTAACTGGAATTTCTCTACATCATTTTTCTGGGTTCTGCGAACATTATATTCAGTACTGCTACACCTGCATTTCTTGTTTTGTAAATAGACACACATTCTTTCAAAGATATAGAGAATATAATTTCCTAAAATAGCTGCAAGCTAAATACAAAGTAAATAAATAAATAAATATCCGATTTCTTCCTGGATATTTAAGAATTATTACCTCCTTTATATAAATATTATTACCTCCTTTTAATCATGTCTTTCAGTAATGAAAAATAGGGAGTAATTCCTCAATAAATGAAGCAATTTTACATATTTGTATGTAAATGGGTCAGAAAATATATGTAACTTATATGATGGACAGGACCTAGTTCTGAACTGATTTCAGGAAATACTTTAGGTTTTTAAATATGAATGTAATTTACTGTGAACAAATGTAAAAGCAGCTCCTATTTTTTTCCCTAGATTAAAAATCATTAAAATATTCTAAACTTTTCCATATTAGTTCTCTTATTTAGGATAGGAAAAAGTTTTTTGTAGGCAAAAGAGTGATTTTTTCTGTATTGTTTTAAAGAAGTAGATTAATTACTGAATTAGGCCTTACGGCGAAACACCATAATCAAACTTCTAGGCATGCATCTCAATTACAGCCTGTGTATGTGTTCTTGGAAAAACATTTACCTACACTACAGCTGGCAGATTTTTTAGATAATTAACAATGGAAAATGATTTCATTTTATTTACTTACAGAAATGTCCGAAGACTGCCCACTCTGAAAATATTGGGCCACATTGCCTATCCTAAATGAACAGATCCAACTGTTTGAGATTATCAATACCTCAAAATCAAAGACATACCATATGATCCTGGGAAAGCAAAAATATTCTCTAGAAGTTCTGTTGTCTCTCCTGCAGCAGCAGCAATGTCTTGAACTGTGTGTTCTTCTCTACCAAGTAACCTAGGGGAATTTTAGATGAAAAAGCTGATAAACATATCATATTTAAATGCTATTGAATGCTCTTTAAATTCCTGACTTCTAAAGATGAATCTGCATTTTACAGAGGAAAAAAAAAAAAAAAAAAAAAACATTGTATGTTGTATGTCTGCCATGAAAGCAAACACACAAATATAAAATGGACCTCTTGATTCCTCTCTGACTAGGTCAATTAATTGCATTGGTTGATTGTCAAAATGAGTGCTAGGTGACTTCTCTTTCAAATTTTCTGATGCAAGGATAACACAAAGAAATTTGACTTGATTACCTGCTGGATTAGTTGGTGGTTTGGTCATTTGAATTGATTTATTGATTGAATTTTAATTGTGACTTTGATCGTCATGGTTATGATCATTCCTCTCTGCCACTTTTAATTATCTCTCTGAAACTAGTACAGTAGTTTGATAATGTGTTTGTTTAGTTTTATTAAAAGGATGAGCAGACAAATATAAAAACCATAAAAAATACACAAGTTTGTATTTCCTTCATCAAATTGCCGCATGTATGCGGGTCATGTATTCAAGGGAAAGGATGATATTAAAGTACTTGCAAAATACTTGGCTCACCTTCAAAATTAGTATTAAGTCATTCATATTTGACTAAGTCAATGGAATTGAGAGGAGAATATCTGAAAAGATCTAAAGATTAGATCATGTAGATGAAATATTAGGTACTTAGATATTCCACCATTTTCTTTGGACCATTTTAGGGAGCCTGTTTTTGGATCAAAATTGTTCATTTAATAAAATTTCCATTTCAATCTGAATATTTTTCTTTTTTTTTTGATCAAGTAGAAACTAAAATAGAAACACCTTTGGGTAGAAACTCTGAAATCTTGCTAAAATCTTGAGTTTGCAAACACTGAAATATTTTTTTTTTACCAACGCGATATTTGAACAACATTTTGAGAATTTGAGTTTCTCTCAGAAAGTAATTCACTGCGTTTACTGATCTAACTCATGAAAAAAAAAATCAAGCTAGAATTTCAAGCCCTCCCAAAACACTACTTTAACCCATTATTTTTCTACTTCAGCCTCATCGTTAGCAACAAGTATGTTATATCCCTATTGCTTATCCATGTAGCATGGCTGTGATCCTCGGGCTAGGGTCTAAGTTCACTCCAATTATTAGCAGCAACTGCGTAAGCTTTCTAACTAGGAAATGCCTGTCTGCTCAAATTTCACAACTGTGAACAATCTCCTGGTTTTAGGTGCCAATGATGAATCAAGGTGAGCTGCTTCCATCCTGTGTAGCTTCTCTGACTCACAGGAAAACAAGATTGCACTGTGACAGCTTGCTTTGCCTACAGGTCCCATACAACGATGTTCTCAGAACAAACCAAGAAATTGAAAAGAAAAATGCCTTTTTTTTCTTTTATTTTTTTTAATAGATATGTATTTGTTTAAAGTTAAACAGCTTCAACAGATGAAAACAAAATTCTTCTTTCAAAACATTCTATATCCTGGTAGCTTGTGCATTTTCATGGAAATGGATGTCCTGAGTCTGAAAATTTAACCAGAGTGACAAGTCCTGAATCTAAGACTTCAGCCGATAAAATGAGACATTTGCTTGAAAGAAATAAGTGTTTTATTACTGCTATGGTCCTCACTGGCATACTGACTTCAGTGTATTCATAGCACAAATATTACAGCAGGCAGGACGAACAATAAAGCAGGCAGGACTGGGAGAAGAATACTTACCTTGTGATTCCTGTGAAGCTTAAATCTGAAACAGATGCCTAGTAACTGAACCATCAGGACCTGGGTGTTTTCCTAATGCTTTACAAATAGGTACTACCATCTAATGAACTTTACTGATTGAAACTTCAGTACTCACAAAGTGTCCTGGATAGATGAGAGACTCCCAGTGTTTGTGTGGAGGTGGGCATCTAAAACAGCAGGTAGCTGCCAATGTAGCCCAAGCTACACCCTGAGACACAATGGTGAAATCACAGTGCCAACACCAGCACTTTTCTGCAAGGCACGTATGATCCTGATTAAGACACAGATTTCTTTTTTGCCACCTCATAGAGGCCTGACTACTTGGGTACTGGGCAGCTTGCCCTCTCCCTGTGCTGTCCCCACAGCAGCTGAGATGTGCAGCAAGCATGGACTTGCTGAGGACCCCCAGCACACTGAGAGGAAGTAGCTCATGGTGGCCACCTCCCTTTGACATCCCAGCCCTACAAGAGGTTGTGAGGAAATGTCTGGGGATGTTTATTCCTGTCATTCACACCATCGAAATGTCTGTCAGCTGTAAATGAGGGTGGGCCAGGGTCAAGTTCTAGCAGGTATCTCAAGATTTATCACTTATCAAAGTAAAACAATGCTGGTATTTGGTTTTTATTCAAAGAACCCTGAAATTTTGGATTTTAGTTTTTAAATAAGAAACATTGCATCATTATAGCAGTATTATGTTGTGGTTTTGGTTTACAACTTTTGACTGCATTTAGGGTTGAAAATGAAAGGAAAATCTTGCTTCTGAAGACATTACCAAGACTACTTAGCTATTTCTCCTTTCTTTCCATTCATTTATATTGTTGTATTGTGCAATGTTAAAACACCAATTAACTCACAGAAAACATTCCAGGTTCTCATGATTATTAATCTCTGCTTTTCAAAGGGCTAACTGAATTACTGTTGTGTAAACCCAGAGCATTATTCATGAGACTGTGGCTGAAACTGCATTTCTTTCAATCTTCAACAAGATCAACCATATCCTTAATGAACAAGAGAAAATGGGAAATAAATCCAACAGAGGATTTTGATATTGAATTTGAAAAGACTACAGTCTATCAGTCTTAGCAAGATAATTGAATAAAAATTTAAAAAAAAAAAAAAAGAGAGAAAGAGGGAGAAAAGTGATGTTTGAATTATGCATGATGAAAATAAAGAAGCAAATGTGTCCTAGTTGCATGAAAACATTAGGAATAGTTTGATGATTGACTTTGCTGTGTAAACTTCACAAATATCATTAGATACACCTTTTGTAGTTCATACCATATCACACCAAATAAGTATAACTGATTATTGTGACAATGTTCAAAAAGAATCTTTATATTTCCAGAAGCCTTTGCTTTACTTCCATGAATAAAATCTCACTAATTTATTATTTTCCCTTGGATCCTCTAATATATTTAGAACAGTTTGCCTCAAACCTGAGATTGAAACTGAAAATAAAAATAATAATTTCTCATTTTAAGAAATGAATGTATGTATATTTTTGAATTACATTGTTTCTATTAAGCCAATCTCTGCTGGGAGGTTGTTAAATTCATGATTTAATCTGAAAATCTGCTTTTTTCTCAACTTCTTCTCTATAGCAAAAATGATTTTGCCTCCGTTTCTGCAGTACATGTGCCATAGCAGAACACTAGACTAAACCACTGCTCTTAACACCCACCTGTACGCAGACAGAAGGTATTTGCATTAAGCAGCAGTCATGCTACAAGGGTCAGTGGCATTCACTGCTACTCTTCCAGCCCATGGAGGTAAATCCTTGCCTCTTCTGTAAGACTTCCATATGAAACCTGGGGACGGGGGCAAGAATCCCCCCATGGCTGCAGGAAAGGTTTCTATCCCCACACACAGGCAGACAGATTCTCTTTCAGGAGACCTGAAACTGCATATAGGCCCTTTATTGACTGTATGGGATCGTTATGTACTTCCACTGGGACAGTATCACTAAGCATGTAAAGCTTAAGGCAGAAATTGGCACCCACATAAAGCAAACTGGATCATAGCCTTCCGTTTGCAAGTGCCTTTAATAACCAGACTCTCATTAGTCAACAGCAGCTGGCTATTCTATGCTCCACTCAAAAGCTATTTTTGTCGACCTGCACTAATACCGCAATCACTGTACCTCTTCTTTCTGTTAATTTTGTTTGCCTTTCTTGGAGGAATGCTACAAAAGCACTGAAGCCCCTTTGTGTTAGGCACTGTATTTTTTCAATGTCTATTTACTTTAAAGAGCTTTCCAACCACATATAAAATCAGAAAAGGATATAAAAAGATGGAAGAGTCTTAAGGAAATAATGAAATGATTATAATATAAGGAATGAACAATTATAAGGTTCATGTCAAACCAGCCATTAACCTAACCATCTACTTTGAAAGCTGAAATCATATAAAATCTGCACATAGGTAGGACCATACTGACAAGACTCTGCTTTGCTGTTTTGTCTAGGAGGAAGTTGCTAAGACCATGTTCATATGCAGAGCAGTAAAGTCATACCAGTTTTCATGTTTAAAGGAGATGGAAGAGAGTGACGAAACAGATATCTGGAAAGCACTTCACCCATTGTCACTGAATCTTTCACTGAAAAGTAAATCCTGGCCCAAATATTTTATTCAAATATATTCATGAAGAGTTGCCCTGGCCATGGACATGAAAACAAGTCAGATTTGCCAGTTTAGAGCACATTAATCATTCATAGCTGTTTTGGCAAATTACTGGGGAAGGCTTATTCTCATATGTGCAAAGCTAACCTCACCAGAGATTTTATATAAATGAAATAATTAAATGGATGTGAGGTAAAATCAGGAGACAATGTAGGTGCAGAGCTGTCACCTACTAGGTTCACTTTGTGGTATGCTTCAGCTTCCTAAAGTCTGTTTGCTTTTAAATGTTTTCTGCTTCTATGCTTAGCTAGAGTTACTAAGACACTGTATTTGGAAGAAAAAGAAAACTCTTGTGTAGGGTATTTTTTTGTGTGTGTGTGTGTTTGTTTTTTTTTCCAGCTAATTTGTGTAATATTACTCTATCTTATATATAGTAATGATGAAATGCTACATCATTTATACCCAATTCAGTGACAAGCCTGTAAAGGGACTTAATCACAGTCTGTGCCTGCAACCAATTAAGGAAAAAAGGGCCTTTGTTCATCTAATCTTCGGAGTATTGTCAAACAATCCTTCTGGGTCCCATTTAGAAATCTAAACACCTCTGGCAGTTGAAATATAGTACATGTAAATAATTAAAATTATAAATATCGCTAAACAAATAAAATTGCTAGTGATCTGGTAGCTTGCCAATAAACTCTTGCTCAGTGAATTCACTGAGCAAAGATGCTGTAATCGGACAGCATATGGTGAAGTTATGCTTAAAGTTTCTAAGTACTGTTCTTTTTCTGACTTACAATTAAATGATGTGCTGTGGAAACAGAGAGTATATAACTCAGCTTGTGTTAGAAGGCAGATGTTCCAGGCAACAAGATATTAATATACTTCAAGTATCTAACATTTTATGTGTGGAGTTTTTATTATTATTATTATTTATTTATTATAATAATAAATAAAAAATAATATCACAGATAGGACTTTATAGGATAGGACATAATATCACAGATAGGACAATATAGGACTTTAATAAAACATACCTCTTTTTTAAAATAATTCAAAGAATTTTGTGAATTAAACATTTTGTTACTGTGAGGTCTCACTTCATTTTGTTTACTTTTACTATAAGTAGTAATCATATTTTATATGTAGTAATATATTATCTACAAATACATCCATTTATTTCTACATCATAAATAGCCCAAGGTGAGTGAAAATCAAACAAGGAAGTAAAAACACTGCACAAATATTTATGTGATTGTAATTCAGTCTGGGATAATGGTTTACTGATCCAAATTTCTTTTCAGTGTAAATTCTGGAAACGTCTGTGGATTTTGGTATTCAAAGGTGTGAAAATTCACTTTGACTTAAAACACTTTATTTTTCGGATACTTGAGCAGCATCCTAAATAATGCATTTATTTTTCTGTTTGAATGGAATTTCTTCAGAAAAGTCATCTTCCTGTGAAATGTAAATAAGCTCACTAATAGTCTCAGAAAATAAAGGAAATCTGGCCACACTCATATATCACTTCAATTTTGTGCAACTGTCAGAAATAGTGTTTGCAGAAATATGATTTTTAGCATGGGATCAAATGACAGTCACCTACAAATAGCTATAGCGGTTCAGAAAATGTGCCCATCATTATACTATCCCCAGAAGTGGCCATAAACACAAGACTAGAGAAAAGCGAGAACAAAGCAAACATTTATGATACTTCCCATGAGTATGCTCTCATCCTTTACTCGTTTTATGGTCAGCGGAATTCCCGAGACCAATGCAGATTGTCATTTCTTTATCTTGATCTGATGTCTCTTCCAACAACCTGTCCAGTGTCCCTTGAATACATGTACATTTTTTTTGCTTACACATCTTTTGGAAAGGATTTCCATAGGATTTTATACCCACTGCAATTCCCTTGATCTCCTACTGGCAGAGTAGGAGATTTCAGTAGTAGAAATTGAGCAGTTTCTAACCACACACTCCATGTCTCCACATCATTCTTCAGATCTCTGTCATATTCCCCCTACATCAGCTTTGTCTGGGTTGCAGAAGCTTCATCAGCTCAGTCCTTTCTCACACAGGAACTGTTCCCTGCTTCTGATCATTCGTATTGCCTTTCCTTGAATCTTATTTAATTTTACTATGTCCTTCATTAGAATGTGAGGATCAAAACTGCATACTTACAGACAGTGTGTGAGAGAGCCAAAGAAATTATATCAATGGCATAATGATATTTTCTGGTTTATATTGTTCCTTTCCCTACAATTCTTAACTCTGGATTGGTTTAGACTGCTTCTAAGCAATGAGCTGGTGCTTTCAGGGAACTACAAGACCAGAATCACAAATCTCACTGCTGAGTGATAACAGTCATCTCAAACACACCACTTTAGATGTAGAAATAGGACTAGTTTTGGCCAGATTCATTCTTTTACATAAAACTTAATTCCACCTCTCATTTGATTGCCTAATCATAGTATTTCATAAGGCCTTTTTTAGTTCTTCACAACCTACCCTTTTCTTGTTACCCTGAATAATTTCAAATCACTCTTAAACCTTCTTCCCTCACTTATTTCCCTCTTTTTCTGACCATTACCATGCGCATCTCTTATCCCTGTCCAGACTTCCTCTACTTAAGGTTACATGGCATATTAGGATCGAATAAGTTCCTAACCTGGTGCTTCTCCAAGATACTTCCTAACATTACACTCTCCCGTTACCATGTTATCTCTGTTCTCATAGTTACTCTGTCCCGTTTCTGGATAAAGTCAACACATGAGAAGATACATTTAGCAGGCTGCTTGAGAAGAACCTGCAACCTAGGTGCTGGTGGTGATTGTCTTTCTGATTTCCAATTCCAAGTTCTCACAAATATACTTGTTAAGTTATGGCCACACATAAAAATCTGGGGATGTTAGAAAATCTTGCCTTCAACAGTGCAATAGGATGATTGTGACTTCCACTGTGATGGAGACAGTGATTAATTACTTTGCATCTTTTAAGCTTTGGACCAATTTTGGTACCATAGGCTGAGATAAAGTGATATGTTTTGAAAAACTCTATTAGAGTTTTAGAGTACGTGTTGGGAGAGCAATTATTTGCTGCTTTTAACTGTCTATCATAAATTATCCTAGTCAGCATCCATATGTACTTCTTTCTTTCATGGGATTCTTCAGACAGCTGATTAGATCTCTCTCATCTCATTAGAAATCATCATGACCAGCCAATGTTATTCTTTGTCTTTGCTTGTCTTGTGCTACTTTCATAAAAGAATTATTTGCCGTCTTGTCTGTTGGTTTTGACAAGCTTTCCTGGGAGAAGAATAAGAGCCCAAATCATTATTTTTAATTTATTTTTTAATAAAGCCTACCATAAGTATTTACATCTCCTTGTATTACAGAATCAGGCATAAAAGTTTCATCAAAATGCAGTTAAAATAGAAATACTGGGCGGGGGGGGGGGGCGGCGAGAGGAAGAGTTAAAGAGGTCAACAAATGTAGACTCTCAAAGGAAGTATGCAGGGCTGCTGACATTAGTTCTGCTACATTATTTACTGTCATTTTTTGCGAAGTTATGATACATTTTTAGCTACTGATTTTTTTTCCCTGTAAAGATATAATATGCAGATTGTCAGGAATATTATTAGAAAATAGATCTTTAATAATAATAATAATAATAATAATAAATCTTGGGGAAATAATACCCCCTTGACATTTTGTGGCAGGAGCAAGACACTGATTTTACCTGTCATGAAATGACATATCTAGAGGTCACAACAGATAATGAAATGCGACTGAATAAGAAATAATTCAGTGTGACTTATCCATTACACTCAAATTCAAACTGAACAAATCCATAGATGAAGGTTTTCAAAGAAAGGTTACAGAGGTTCAGTTCTGAAATATATACACACTGAAGTAAAGGTCTAGACTTCTGTTTCAACTCCTAACTCTCATGAGGAGTTACTGAATTCAGGAAGAGTTCCCAAGTAGAATATATGCAGAACTGGAACCTCGCTCATCTGCTTTTCAAAAGATTGGACATTCAATAGTCCCCACTAAAATCAACAGAGCCTGCTGAAAATTTGGCATTTCTGACAATACCATTTTTTTAGTCTACCTAGGAGTCAGGAGTTAAGCTAAAGTTTTGTTAATACATTCCAAGTACACAAACAGATAATGTGGAAATCTGTGATTGTATATAAAACATCTTACAGGTGTTTCAGAATCATTCATACAGAGCTGCATTCAATGTTTTAATGTTTTAACTCTTAAGACTAGATTTTCCTCTTCATTTCTGCCAAATACTATTTTCATTCTCCTAATCTAAACTGAACTGTGTGATGCAGCAAAGTACATTTCTTCCATGATAACTCCAGACTTACATAATGTTCTCACATCCCAAGGTCTAACGTGAAGGATACAGCATGAAGTAATGTTACTTTTATAGATGGCAAAGTAAAATTAAGATAAAAATGCCATTACTTTACTTCAGGGGAAAATGTAATTGCAAAGTTTGAAGCTAGTTTAAATATTATTTGAGAAACTGGATGACTGTGTGCAGAGCTCTGCAGGACATGGCAAATATACTTGTTACTCTCGCCCCTTTGTAAGATTCAAAGGTAAAAGATTCTAGCCTTAGAGTGGAAGACATCTGCTTTATTTTTACATTATTTTTATTTCATTCTCCAGCTGAGCTTGATAAGAATAAATGTTTTTTCCCTGGAAAAAGAAAAATAAAAAAAATAAAGACCTACTTTTAAAAAAGCTTCATATGAAAAAGAAGATTTAATAAAGATGTTCCAGACATAAATTAACAAGAAATGAAGCAGTCAATGGATAGAAAGCTTCAAAAGCCATGGTTCAGTTACTGACCTATCTGTTTACATAATAAATCCTTACTAGACTGTCATCACTACAGTCGCTGAAAATAAATAAAATCTGTAATATATTTATATCCTCTTTACATCTCACTGAAAAATGGATATAGTTCCACCATATTAAACTGGTAAGGAACTGAGTTATGAAGGGGTTTAAATGACCTTCCTGAGGTCATACGAGTTACCTGAGCAACCCACCTTTCTTCTAATTTTTCTGGTTTTGAATTAGTGACTGTTTTTTTCTAAATCATACATATGGCCTAACATAGTGTGACCTTGTGCAGGTCTGCACTCAGTGCAAGTCTGCTTGATGCTAACATAGTAAAATCCTAAATAATGTAATTTATTAAAAAATGAGAGATAAAGAACTGTAGAAGAAAATTAAAAGTCTTAATTTAATTTTAAATGTTTCACCTTTTAATTACTCAAGAGAAAAATCAATTTAGTCAATTCCATGCTTCATTTGCTTTGAAACGTGATTTTAAATGTTTGGTTTTGCACACAGTCTCACTTTTTGTACTAATTTTACTGGCAAAGTATAGAATGAAAAATTAAAATAATTAATTACTTAACCTTATTTTACACTGTTTGAAACTTTTTCACATTCTTCTAAGGGAAAATAAAAATTTAAGTAAAATCTACTTTTTGCCTTACTTTTACAAATTTTCCAGTCTTTCCAGTGGGAAGAATAAAAAAAAAATTGAAATTTGAAAATATTATAAGTAAAATTATCCTATTATTTTTAGTAGCATACCCTTTTAGAATTCCTTCATCAGATATGAAAAAAAAAGAAACATTGTGAGAAAGAATATTTTTCACTAACTTTTTATTTCAATTAAACTCAACGTTTCTCCTTGCATTGAAGTAAATCTCAACATCTTTTAATAATACTGAGAGTAGTTTTACATTAATTGTCTGGCCCTGGGCTATAGTTTAATGATATGAATTGTTCAGAGAAAATAATATTAGCTCAAAGTATTTCAGTCTGCCTTTTCTTTCCACCTCAGTCATTCTGACCCACTTCCTTTATTATGCCAGAAAATTGAAACACCAGAGTCTGGAGTAGATGCACAGCAATAAGGTAACGTAATGCAAGAGTAAAACCAGGAAAAGTAAAGTAAAACCAGGAAAGACCCAATGCACTGTGAAACGAAGACCTACATCATTGTTAAATAAATTATTCCAAGTCAGTATTGATCTTTTTTTGTACACCCATATGGTAAGAATTAATTTGCCCTAACACTGAACATCTGAGGTTTGGCCTACTCTTGCTAGAGTCTCTCTATAGGCACTGAAAAGAAACAGTCACTTCTTGAAGACAGTACATCTTATTCTAAATCACTGTTTTAGGGCAGATGAATGACTCTTTTGAGACCTATATTTCTTTTCAAATAAATAAATTTAGAATTAAATGTTTAAAGTAGGTGAGGTGATTCCCATCTACCATGTTATTCTTGAATTGAAGGCTTTGATGGATAAGTACAACCATAGATAAGTAAAGTATATGTGCAGGTAATTAATTAAAAAGAAAGAATACCCAGTCCCTGGCTTCAGAACATCTTACTAAAGAGATGGTATATAGATAAGAAAAAGAGGAAATACAACTAACTGACCACTTGAGTTGGATATGTCTTTTGTGATGATGATTCATGTGTTTCTGAGTTGAAATTAACACGTTTAAAGATTTTGGGGTCTATGCATTTGAAATGCAGACCATTGCCCCCTCTAAGTACCCTGTCCCTTATTGCAGATCCTGACAGGCAAGTCATACATACAAAGCTTGTACACACAGCTTGTACTCCAAAAAACAGAACAGCAGCAGTGTTCATGGTCATCTGCACTGGATACTAGATTTATAGAATCAAAATAGGAATTTATTTTATTTATTTATTTATTTATATTTATTTGATTTATAGAATCAAAATTTAGGGAGAAAATTCATGTGGCCGAATCTCAATTACAGTTGAAGCTAGCCAGTACTGTAGGGGACAATAAAAATGTTCTTTTAAAATATGTTAACAGCAAAAGGAGGAACAAAGAAAACATTGGTCCATTATTTGATGAGGATGTTCACCTCACAAATAGGGATGTAGACAAAGCAGAGATGTTTAATGCCTTCTTCACCTCTGACTTCAACACCAGTTATAGGCTCTGGGAACCCTGGAGTTGGAGTACTATAACTGCAGTAATCCCAAACTTGTGTGGGATTCGTTGCTCCAACTGTATGCTTATAAGTCTATGGGGCCTGATGGGATTCATCTCAAAGTACTAAGAGAGCTGGCTGATGTCATCGTGAGACCTCTCTCAATTATTTTTAAATGGTCTTGGGAATCTGGTGAGGTCCCAGTCAACTGGAATTTAGCAAACATTCAAATTTTCAAGAAGGATAAGAAAAGAAGACCCTGGCAGTTACAGGCCTGTCAGTCTCACTTCAGTGCCTTGTAAAATTGTGTTCCTTTCTAAAGTTGTGTTCCTTTCTCTTGCACAAACAGAATAAGTGTTTTATGCTTCCTGGGGTCAATCAGTACAGTGAGATAAATCATGCACTAAGATGTACATGTACACCATCCAACTTGCTCTTTCACTCAGAGTGGATAATGATAATGATATGAGCTAAGAAATTCTTGACAAACTCGA
The DNA here is from genome assembly GCF_009769625.2 of Cygnus olor. Lineage (NCBI taxonomy): Eukaryota > Metazoa > Chordata > Aves > Anseriformes > Anatidae > Cygnus > Cygnus olor. Next base: position 27,998,509 of record NC_049171.1, read on the forward strand.
TCAAAGTCTGGTTAAAAAGAAAATATCCTGTATTATGATAAATATTCATAATCCTCGACAAGTTAAAGCTGGCTTCGGGAAGACCAGGACATACATTCATGGATATTTTTATTCCCTAACAATTTTTTTGATTCCCTAACAATATAAAGAGATTCCTTATGCCACTCTGTGCAAGGAGTGAATTTTTCTCTTTATAATAAAATCTGTTTAAATTTACTGAAAAGTAGTATACTTTTTAGCCATAATAAAAATGATATTCTAACATTCTCCCACTTAGGCCAGCAAGCAAACTGAATACCCGTCTTCCGAGATACATTTGTATACACAAAATAATTAATTTCCCTGTATGCAAACAAATTATTCAGCCAACCTGATCTATAACAAGGAGAACCACAAACAAGTAAAAACAAGAAGTGGATCCAGGTTTCAAATATCTTTGAATTCCAGAATGTTTCAATGAATATAATGCAATAGCATGGGCAATCTGCAAAATTCATTTTTCCTATAGATTTGATTGACAGAGTGGATAGTTGTTTCCAGACCATGTGTGATTGGGTGGCAGATTTTGTTGTCTAAAATGTATTTAACAATACCCACATTGACATTTTACAGCATTATCATGCCAGCACATGGCATTTTGAGTAGAAGATTAAAAAACATTTAAGCATTTAACTGACTTAATTCCAGCAACTGACCTTTGCTGACATTACTTAAATGCCGTTTTGCAAAGAAAAAAAAAAATGTAGCTTTAATTGTTCACAGCCTGTCAGCCTTTCAAATTACTTCAGGAACAAATCCTTTTTTCAGACTGATTCAGTGAAATCTGAAATTAGAAAACTGGCAAACTACCCCCTTGGCCTGCATAGCAAACTGTTGAACAAGCTCAGGCACTGAAGGAGCAAAAGGAGATGTAGATAGCCCTGTGGGAACATCATTAGCAAAAAAAGGTTTTCTTCGTTGACTGCACTGCTCTCTAGCTAAGCTGAAACTTCAAGTTTTACTACATTTTTCAGAAACCTAACCACATTCCTGCAGCTTTTTCTTCTGTTGTGTTTGGTCTAAAAACACTACTGCCATGTCCAGGTGAAGGTCCTGAACTGTGTAACAACACTGTGACAGGGTGAAACTTCTGAGCTTCCTCTATTTCAATATGGCACTGAGAGAAAACATGGGTGCCTCTAGGAATGCCATCTATTACAGTGTTTCAGACACCAATGGAATAAATAAGCTCAATTTTGGTAGGGAGAAAATTTATGGTTATTTAGACTAAAAATCAGAAGAATTCTATTTTATTGATTCAGAATATCAGATTTTTAAGTGAATTCCTAAAAGTGGGGGAAGGCAGCACAGGCAGTTTGGAAACTAAACTAACATGAATATTATATGTATGGAACAAAAGGACTTAAAATATCAGTTTTCCATTTTATTTTCCCTTTGAGTGTGGAGAAAAATGCTTATTTAATTTCTTCTAAAATTATACTTTATTTCCATGTTTGTTTGGGTTTTTTTTTTCTTTCCTCCTACTACAATGATTATTTTCAGTTCCTTAGTTTCTGTCTCATGTTTTCCTCAAACAACAAAAAATATCATGAGTAAATACCACTTCTGTTCCTTCTAGCATCCTTCTGCTCTTATTGCTTCTGGTAAAACACGCTCAAAAGGAGCATTTTTGCAGTTCATACATCTGCAGTTTCTTCTGACACTTAAAGTAAGTTTTTAAGGTTTAATTCAAGATTATACAAATTTACCTTTTAAACTTCCATTAAGAAGTCCTGTGTTTTAAACCTTCAGTGATAAATTAATACTTTTCTAAGTCTGAGTATTTGTGCCTGCAAGAATCAACCATGCTGATACACACAGCATCAACTAGCATTTCTAATATCTGCACAGGTCATTACACATCCTATTTAACCCCTAATAACAACGATTTATATGCATGATATTCTTTTTCATTATCCTTGTCCATCACCATAAACTCTTCTGTCTTGCTAGAGAACTGCTGCCTTCAGAAAAATTTTCTTATATAAAACTAAACAGAATTCCATTCATCATACTATTTAAAAAGAGGATTTAGGCATGCAGAAAACTGCAACTTTCCAATTTTCCAATGAAAAACAAGGGCAATCAAAGATATAAGCAAGGGCTATCTTCCTACTACTCTTGACAGGGGCAAAACTGGTCTCTAGCTAATGCAATACCAGCAAGATGGAAGGTCTAAAATTTCCTAGTAAATTTAGAAGGGCTTGTTTGGGCTTCTCATTTTTCTTTAAGTCAGAAATGAGCCTACAAATTTAAAAAGACTTGAATGAGAGCCCTGCTCTGGTGGATGTGTATCAGCAAAACAGAGGGACCTTTGTACTGGCAGCAACTAGATGAAAATACAGAGTTGTCATTACTGATGTTTGTATGCTTCAGGTGTGTTAAATGCTGCATAGCAGCTTGGCATTAGTAGCAGTGCTGCCTGGTACCATTGTTTATGTTAAGCTAAAGGTATTGTTAAACGTAGTGATTTTTCAATTCCACAGCACTTTGAAGTGTGTGTTAGCACCAGGACATGCATCCTCTTTTGAAATCTGTGAGGCATCTCTCTGTACCTGCTGTGCTTAATTTTAAAATCCAATGTTATCATCAAAGATAGAAAGCTGTTTCTTCTTTTGTCTATGTGCTCTATTTCACACCAGTTTTCATTAAAAACTTTCCATAGTTCTTGCTATAAATTGATCCTGTCTAGCCCTGCCTGACCTTCAGACCTTGTCAAATGATGTATTTTTAAAAGTTTAAAATCTTGCACTGTGACAGATCTGAATAACCAGGGACACGTTTGCAAAAACAGAGTAAGGAAGGGGCTAAACAGGCAAAAGAGTGTTCTTGAATGTCTCAACACAGAGTAGCTTCTCTAGTTTTGCTTCATTGGACCCAAACTGTTTCAGGAATGCTTTATTAGGGTCCTCCAAACACCTCTTGTAAGCACTGGATACTTGGGAGCAAAGAGAAAATGCAGACTGCAAGGGTCCCTAAGAAAACCTTATTATGTCTGCTTAAGCATGAATCATAGAATCAATTACCTTGGAAAAAAAACAACCATCAGGCTGACCATCTGAGTCCCCTCACTAAACCAGGTCCCTTAGTGCCACGTCCACTTGTCTTTTAAATACATGCATGGATAGGAACTCCACTTCTTCCTTGGGCACTTTGTTCCACATAGGAAGACTCCCATGTGTTCATCTTCAGCATATTTCTGGGTGAAGAAACATGACTAACTTGATTCTGAATTATTATTATTACTCCCCACTCCACAGCAGGGGGATTGAAACTAGATGATCTTTAAGATCCCTTCCAACTGAAAGCATTCTATGAATCTATGATTCTATTCTACACACACACAAAAAAAAAAAAAAAAAAAAAAAAAAAAGTGAGGTTTGAAAACACAGCATATGTAAAAACTGATTCTGAAGCAGTTATAAAGACACTGCTAAATTTAAAGCCTGGAGTTTCTTCAGATTGGTCTGTAGTGAGTTTTATGGTATACAGTCAGAGAAACAGCATTAACCTCACTGATATGCTGGGCTAGAAACATCAATATTGACCTAATTCTGCAGGACTGATTAGACAAGATTTCAGCGGGGATTTCATGGGATGAGAATACTGGAGTCATGCCCACTGTCTCTGCAAAATGAAAATAGCACCACAGATTACTAAGCATGTTTGTTCACATACCAATGGACCCATGCAATATTTGCTCTTTTATTTGCTTTGAAAATGGAGTAACTGTCCTGATTTCAGCTGGGATGGAGTTAATTTTCCTCCTAGTAGCTGGTATGGTGCTGTGTTTTGGATTCAGGATGGAAATAAAATTGATAACACACTGAAGTTTTGGTTGTTGCAGAGCAGTGCTCACACAAAGCCAAGGATTTTTCAGTTCCTGGTGCTGCCCTGCCAGCGAGGAGGCTGGGGGTGCACCAGGAGCTGCAAGGGGATGCAGCCAGGACAGCTGGCCCAGGCTGGCCAAAGGGATGTCCCACACCATGTGCTGTCATGCTCAGCAATAACAGCTAGGGGAATTGGCTGGGAGGAGACTGCTGCTCCAGACAGGCTGGACATCAGTCAGCAGGTGATGAGCGATTGCACTGTACATCACTTGCTTTGTATATTCTCTGATCATTATTATTATTTTTCCTTCTTTTTCTGTCCTATTAAATTGTCTTTATCTCAGCCCATGAGTTTTTACCTTTTTTTTTTGATTCTGTCCCCGATCCCACTGGGGGGGAGTGAACGAACGGCTGCGTAGTGCTGAGCTGCCTGCTGTGTTAAACCACAACAGTAACACAGATGGTGCAATTAGGTGGTTGGCTTTGATAAGTTGCACCTGCTTTTATGGTTTCAGAACATAATGTCTCTGGCCATTTTATTTCTTGTAGATCCCTTTTTCAAGTGCTGGAAAAGTACTTGTTATTTGCAATCCACTACTTCTGTGGCAGTAAACTATGTCTTTGTAGGAATATACAGCCTCTTTTTTATTTACTGCTGCTAGTGGGATGATACCGTATGACTCTTACCATTGGTTGGGAAATGATGCCACAGCATGATTTCTGAAACAAAACTGCCTTTTGAACACAAACATTTTTCCTCAGTCTCCATGCTCAAAGTCTGCAGTGACTAATGTTCTGGCTAGGAATGACAATCTACCCAGACAGAGACCCATATCATGGGGGCAGTGTGGGGGCACCTCTGCTTGGTGTGCATGTAGTGCCACGTGGGGCCGATGGCCCCAAGTGGGGGACAACATGTGGGGCCTGCACCCAACACCTGGCGCCAGGGGGGGAACTAGCACAGAGAGGAGGTTCAGGGGTGCAAGTAGGCATTAGTTATGGAAGGATATTTGGAAATCTGTATATATTAATATTTTTCAAGCATCTGGGGTTGTGGTTTATCTACTGTATTGCCAGTATCGATCCTGAATGTATAGTTCACTGATTGCCAGTTAACAGTGTCATTAATAAATCAATAAAACACTTTGATCCTGGTTTGATTTAAACTACGTGTGTCAAGTAATTTTCTACAGTGACACATATGATCTATTACTACACAGACCCAGAGGCCTAAGTCCCACAGAGGAGGATACAGGACCACTTTTACACTGATAAATAAATAAAGGCACTTAGCTTAAATGTTTCAGCAACATCAAGGTTAAAACCAGTGGAAATATGGAGGATATAAAGTTTCAGAAAACAGAACTACTCGTTATAAGACCATTGCTAGGGAGAGCAATTTTGACAAAATTATACTGCATGTTTTGCAAACTGCAAGACTCCATATGCTTAGTAATTACTATTTTTTTCAATTGAAAAACTACTTTGTCCACCTGCTATTCAGTGTCAATTTATAAAAACATGAAAAGTTTTGCAACTATTTTGACCTCCCTGAGAATAACATGGGTTTCAGCTACTTGTTTTGAATGTCAGTGTTTTATTGCTGAGTACAATTTCAAATGCTCACTGGTAAGTTTGGTTATCCAATGCAACATAGACTGGTAGCCACCACATAGAATGCATGAGTTGGACTAAAGAGGGGGTATTACAGCAAGATCTTCAGTTTACTCTTGGGACAAACCCAAGATACAAATGTACAAGGTACAAGGGACAAACAGCAAGGTACAGAGCCAGCCCAGCAGAGATTTTAGCTAGAAGGAAAATCTGAACCATGCCTCTCACTAAGAAACCAGTTACATATGGGAAAAAAAAAAAAAAAAAAAAGTCCGAATAAAGATTTATCAGGTAAAAGAATCAAAAAAAAAAAAAAAAAGAGAGAGAGAGAGAACTAAATTTTTAAAACATGAAATGCTAAAAAGGAGCAAAAAAAAGTATATGGAAAACTTCTGCCCTAAACCATTCCTAATAAAACAGAACAGTTTCATGTGAACACAAAAATTGCCAGTGCTTCCAAAACACAGAGACAAGACTTTCAGTATCTAAAAGGGACCTACAAGACAGCTAGAAAGGGAGTCTATATCAGGAAGTGTAGTGATAGGACAAGGGGTAATGGTTTTAAATTAAAAGAGGGTAGATTTAGATTAGATATTAGGAAAAAAATATTTGCTATGAGGGTGGTGAGGCACTGGAAGAGGTTGCCCAGAGAAGCTGTGGATGCCCCATCCCTGGAAGAGTTCAAAGCCAGGTTGGATGGGGCTTTGAGCAGCCTTGTCTGGGGGAAGGTGTCCCTGCCCATGGCAGGGGGGTGGAACTAGGTGATCTTTAATGTCCTTTCCAACCCAAACCATTCTGTGATTCTATGATTGCAGATCCTAAATAGAGATTGTGGGGTGACTTGGTAATTAATAGATAATTAGACGTCATCTCTCAAAACACCTTTCTATTTTGTAGTAAACATTAATAGAATAGCTTGAAGGAAGAACAAGATATTTTCTATGATTACTTTATCAAACAAAAAACAAAATCTGAAATGAGACTGTCTCTGCAACCCAGGTAATATTTTAAATCTAGAGAAACCAGAAACACACATGAATCAATTTCTTCTTCTTCTATATATATTCATTGATAATTGCAACCCAGAATATTCCATGTGAATATAAGAATACAATTAACTTGAATTTAAATATAATTTCTTTTCATAAAGATATCTTTAATAAATTCTGAAATAATATTCAAAATTGAGAAATTTTTAAAATATTGACATCTAACCTTATACCAAATAATTAATAAAACTACTTGCTTTGATTTTGGACACAATTGGTTTTTGACTATTAGGAAAAAAATATGTAGATATGTAATTGAGATTTTTTTCTTGTCAGTTTATTTCTCTTGCTCTCCATCCCTGGATAAAAGCTCTATTAATTGCCTGATGTACTGAAAATCTCAGTTATAAATGTCATTCTTCCTTACAATCTAAAATACTATAGTTCATTAATTAGTGATAGATAAATATCAAAAGGTTTTGTATTCTGGTTACATTCAGATGAGAAAAGATTTGGATGTTTAATTGTACTTTAACTTAAAGCTCCAAACCACTAACTAATTAGACATAGCTAGATTTAAAAAAAAAAAAAAAAAAAAAAAAAAAAAAAGTCTATAAAAGGGTTTCTGCACATAATTTTAATGTTTCTGGTTAATGGCTGAGCTAAATAGACAGTTTTGTTGGATTTTAACATCTGAATTATACATTACTATATCCTACACAGTACAAATTGTAGAATTATCACATTCATACATATGAGATATATTCATAGTTTCACTCCTCTTAGCCATCCATCTTAGGTTTGTATCCAGATTAAGGTGGAAAATGGTAAAAAGAAGTAATTATATTTTGTATTTCAAGGCCACTTTTATTGTTTTTATTTAAATTCATCACCACTGTTGATGAATCTGAACATAGCTCCCAGTTGGCTGAAACACATTTTCTTGGGCCTCTCTGACATGCTCCTGCACACAGGCTGTTCTTGAATGGAGGTACACAAAAGCTCCTTTCCTTATGTGTTGTGAAGCACAGCCATTCCCTCCTCCCACCCCAGGTTTTGTGCTAGTTTGAGCATTTTTTCCTACAGTTTTACAGGTACTCCAGGGTTTACCATTTACTTCTTCAGGGCACATAAGTGTTAACTAATAGAAAAAAATAGGAGAATAATTTTACACAGTTCTTGAATATTGTTTTTTTAATGCCAGTCCAGCAAGTAGTCCTCCAATTTCCTCCTCCAAATCATAGAAATGTCTTTCTTATGCTGCCCATTTTCTTCTCCCCTATGGGTTCTGTAGTTAAAAACGTCTCTTCTGCTACAATGCCAGAGTTTTTGTTTCTTCAAGCAAGCTACATTTTTCTCTGAATCCCTTCGAGTTCTTCCAGAATCTTTTAACTTCAGTGATTTTCAATACAGAGCAACTATATTCAGTTTCTTTGATCTCCTGAGGACATCTAAACTCCAGTACTTCATAAGAAACTATCTTTACCTAGAATGTATTATCTTCATCTGTGCAGTTTATTCAGATACTTATGATAATAATTAACTTGTCACAGTGAGACGTAACATTACTCCCTTCTTATCTCTTCCCAGCTCACCTACCAAAAATGGTAAAAGACAGTTTAGGGTAAAGAAAGGTTAGATATTATATAGAATCATGCCATAAAATCAAACTGGAATTCATAAAATATATAATGTTCACTATGCATAGTGGTTTGATTGCCCCATTGAAAAAGAAAACTACATCAGGAGATCACCAAGACGGTGAACAAAAGTTTTGCAAATTACAGTTTTAGAAACACTTTTCAAAAAAATCTTTTTTTCCTCTCTTAACTTTCTCAAATCCAGATGTGCATGTCAATGTCTGAAAAGTAAAGAATTGTACAAGCGCCTTTTCTCAAAGCCATCAGTGGGCATGACTTATTCCAAATTGATTATTATTTCACTGATTATCCTCCTATTTCAATAGAAATGGCAGTATATCATATAAAATCATTTAATCTATTTTGTAACATAATCAGTGAATCAAATATTTAAATCAGAAGTTTCGGTTTCTTCTCAGAAACTCTTAATCTGCTTGTGAGACCTGCAAAAAAATTGTGGGAAAAGGGAAGAAGGGAAAGGGAACCCTATACTGGCTTATACCTAAAAGGGGCCTAAAAGAAAGCTGGAAAGGGACACTTTATCAGGGAGTGTAGTGATAACACAAGTAATGGCTTTAAACTAAAAGAGGGTAGATTCAGATTAGATATACAGAAGAAATTCTTTACTATGTGGTGATGAGGGACTGGAAGATGTTGCCCAGAGAAGTTGTGGATGCTCCATCCCTAGAAGCGTTCAAGGCCAGACTGGATGGGGCTTTGAGCAACCTGGTCTAATGGGAGGTGTCTCTCCCCATGGCAGGAGAGTTGGAATTAGATGGTCTTTAAGGTCCCTTCCATCCCAAGTCATTCTATAATTCTATGATTGATAAATGGGAGGGAGAGGGAGAAAGAGAAGGGCAAGGGGAAGAAATTCATATATGCTACACAACATCATATGCATGCAAAATATTTTAGCTTGGCTGTGATCTTACTGAAAAGCAGTTAATGATCAGCAAATAGAAAAAAGGTTGAAAAACTCTGATTTACACACAGATCAAAAAGCCAACTCCTTCCTGTAGTTAGCAATGTAGCAAACAAACATACACCAGGAAAGAAATAATTACCAAAAATATAAACATTAATATAATTTTAGTGTAACAGAAATTAATTATAAAGGAAATTCTATTTTAATATGCAACGTGATGTTATATATCTATATATTATATTCCTTGTTACTCTGTAAAGTACGTATTGGAAATTTGTGTCCCACAACTCAGGAATGGAAGGTATAAGATATGCACGTTGAATATAAAGTAGTCTTGGCCAGAAGAGAAATCAGATGTTAAACTTCCTGAATCCTACAACTTTCTGTTCTGTTTGCACCCACATTAAAGTGAGTTCTAAGGATTTTGATTTGTTATTCATGATGCTGGCTGCTGTTGACTCACCCACAACACTGTGCAATTCATGTCTCACTTAAGAAGTTCTTGGAAGGAAAGGTATAAGGAAAGTGAAAAGAAAAAAAAAATATTTAATTTAAAATAAGTTACACTTACTTTCTTTTTATGTACAGGCCATGGAATATTTCTAACTGAACTTCATGGTCCTGAGTTGGTCTGTATTTGCATACTCAGGAGCAAAATATTACACCTTTAGAAGATGTCTTTCTCTTTGAATTAATAAATTTGGACAGTTAATTTACAGTCCATTTTATGACAATGATGTTCAAACACTTGGAAAGCATAAATCCTAACACAGATTGCCCTCAGCCCACCCTCAGCATCATCTACTACCTCATCTTTTCTTCTCAAAGACACAACAAAATGCCAGGCTTTGAAATTTCACTTGTTCGAATTAACAAATTGCAATGAATCCCGACAGAACAAATAAAATAGGTCATGTGTATGAAGCGTATATTTCAGTCACCTTAAAAAAAATAAAATAAAATAAAAATAAAACTTCAAAACCTGCAATGAATCTTTCATACTTGTGAAAGAAATATTATACTCACCCTTCATGGGTGAAACATTACGTATTTTCAATGACTCATTGCGCCATACTCAAGCATTCTGGAGTGGCAACATTAACTGGACTGTTTTTTCCCAAGCACATGAAAAAACAGAGCAGAAACCTTCTGAGCATGAATTGTGATTATTTTAATAGGGAATTCAATACCCATGCTACAGTGCTGTTATGAACACTGTGACTTTAATTAGGAAAGTGCTAGCAGTAACTTTCACAGTGATTTCAGTATTTCAGTATTTCACAGTATTCACAGTATTTCAGTATTTCACAGTTATTTGGATACCTTAATCATATTTTTTTGTTGTTGTTGCTATTGTTTTTGGTTTTTAAAAGAGGTTAAATTCCACATTACATTTTGGCAGTTTGTTTCATGTTCTAGTCATATAATTTGAACACAGATATTAAAATTTGTGTTTATCAGTGTGTACAGTATCTAAAACATGAAAGATATTCTGGAATTTAAAAAGACATTTTTGGGGCACCTTCCTATTTAACATTTTCACTTTCTGCAAAAGCCTAGACATATTTGTCTTTCATGAACTACTGCGAAAAAGATACACATAAGCAAACCAAAGCACTCTTTGCTGAAGATCAATCAGTTGCACGATGCTGAAAATGACTATAAATATGAAGGATAATTTTTATTAATATCCTTATGGGGGAAAAAAAGTGCCCTGGAGTGCCTTTCCCTATTTAAAACTTGCATATTTGAAAAGTAGAGTGATTTTGAGCTCTTGCTGTCTTGGTAATGACTTGTCTGACGTTTTGCCAGCAATGCACAAAAGAGTGTAATTTAACAGGACATCTATAATTTAAAAAGAAACACACTTTTATTTAGATTGCCACTATTGATCCAAACATCAGGTCTCCAATCTGAGTATACTTAGTGTTTATAAGGAAAGCTATGGTATCTTATATACATACTGGATAATTCAGTAACAAACAAGTGCTAAACAGAGTTTGCTATAAATGAGATAGTACTAGCGGAGTTTTTACATATTGTTTTCAGCAGTTGAGTGTAGTTGCACATACCACATGCACATAAAATGGACAAGTAGATTAATCTGGCAGGATTAATCTGTCCAAATGAAGATGCTTATAATGTGAATGTCTGAATTAAGCTAACCTTTGTGGGACCATTTTATGCAGGGGAAATAAATACATCTATGTTATAATTGATATAGTCCTGAACCTGAAGTCTGTAACAGGTCAAGTTAATCAAAATTGAGAAAGGTCTAGGAGCCAGGACAACTAGGTTAGGTGTAAATACCCACATTGTGTGTGTCTAAAGTAAAATGAGATTACTGATATCCATCTCATGCAGGAAGGACCAAGACTCAGATAGTCCAGCCATATGCCTCAAGTTCACCAAATCTGATGCCTAGCAGAATTAGCTCAATGGAGAAAAGAAATGACTTGAAACAGCTCCAGCTGAATTCTGGGAGCCACTGATTCCCATTGATATTTATTAATATTATTGTTTTCAAGAGAATCCCACATTAGTTTAGATCTAGAAAGAAAAGCTAAGGAAAGTGGATCTGAAGAAAAAAGACAAAGTGATGAAAAAGTATTCTTCAATTCTAGGAAAAAAAAGAGCTTAGTGAATTACAATATTCTATATATCAATTTAGTACTATTTTTATGTTTGCTTTCTTTGATAGATACATAAGAATGTCCTCTGAGTTACACAGTTTAATAAACTGAGGTTTTATACTGATCCCACAGTTAGAAAAATGGGGAGAAAAAAAAAAAAAAATCAAACGTGGAAAAATATTTGAAAGCATAATTAAACTTTTATGAAAGAAAATAAAAGAAAGTCAATTTTCCAGTCAGTCTATGTAATAGTAAGCCTGACAAAATATTGGCATCACTTTTCTCATTCAAAACTAATGATCAAAGTCTTTTATATCTGACTATACATGGTGAAATTAGTACGTACGTTCAGTCGGCTCACTGAAGCTTGCCAGGATTAGTAGCATCAGGTACTAAGTCTTGTGATGAAGATGGAGGAAAATGATACAAATAAATATGGAACTCATTGACTCAAAGGAGCATCTCCATCTCAACCACTGAGCAGGCAAATGAATGTTGCAATCTTGGCAGTAGCAATTCAATCTGCAATCAGGACATTCATGAAATGTCATTGGGAGCCAAAACATGGATAAATATATGTTTGCTCTTAGAAGAGCATGTTGTATAAGTAAATTGACACAGGAAACCATTACTCATTTCATATGAGAAAGATGTGGGTTACTAGGATAGAGAAAAACTGTTGTAAATTTCCTTAGGCAGAAACCTCAAATCCCTATTCTACCTGTCCAGTCTGTAGGTTAGCAACTGAAATACTTAGCTCTATGTTAAAAACTGTGCTTTTTGGTTCAAACAATTTCTATGTTGGATGATAATGTGTGCATGCATTTGTATTCACATGGGCATACTGGATTTTGCAAAGAACACTGTAAAGGGAGCGGGGAGGGAACAACCATTCAAAAATAAAATTAATCCCAGTTTGTTCCATTCCTGCCTTAGGGTTCCCTAGGTGTGTTTTGGTGAATGAAGTAACTGGTAAAGTCATACATATAGTCTAAGGATACATACATATAGTCTAAGGATAGTATAGTATCTCTAGGAAGAGAAGCGTACCTGAGATTCAACTTTTCTGCCAAAGTCCTTAGCTTGACTTTGCAAATATTTCGATATGAAAGATGATGACCCAAATAAACATGAAATGGCCACTTAAATTTGTAATTTTTGCTCTATATCTGAGCACATCACATGCAAGGAGTGGAGACCATACTTTAATACATTAAATGAATACATTTAATACATAAACATCTGTCTTTTCATGAAACAACAGAATTAAGCTTTCTCCTTTTATCAATGAGACCACAATTCTACACAGCAACCACATATAATTTTTCTTTTATGATCACCAGGAATAGTGTACAATGCACAGAGCATACCATGGGAAACAAAATTTTCATTACCCCTCTTCTACGGAGAGACTTGAAAGAGGAGGATATCCATCCTAATTCAGTATCTGCTTTTGTCTTTTTCAACATTTTACACTTTGTGTGCTGTAACTTTTGCTTTAAAGCCTGTCAAACTTGTTTACAGAAATATCCCTAGAGGAGGCAGGATAACCAGATCTAACCAGTTCAGAAACCAGGGAACAGAAAAATCTCAAATGTAGGATGACAGGGTTCCACAGATTGAACAAATTCTTGGATTCCTGAATCGCTCTGTATTCTTCCTATGGGGGAAAGTTTTACATCTATTCCTCCCCACCTCCTTCTTACCCACAGAAGGATGGTTTAGCCCTCTTGCCTTCTCATGTTTATCCTTTCCATCCTTCCCCACTTAGGCATCTGAATGGAGCTCCATAAAACTCAAGTAATATTATAAAATGAAGGGAAAGAGAAAAGCAACAAATACAGGAAAATGTAAATATTCCATTTTAACAAGCATTCCACTCAAATCCTTCAAATGTCTGCACTTCTGTCCCTAGTTGCTCTGATGGCCTTGTTGCAAGCTTTGTAAGCAAGAGCCAAAGAGCAAGCCAGCTGGCTCCAGAGCAAGCCTCTCCCATCTGCCTCCTGCAGGCTCAGCCCTCCCTCAGAGAGATGGATTGCTTAACCACAAGTATATCGTGCCAGCCTTTTCCTTTGCAAGTGTAGCAACTTTAGAGAAAGCACAAAAGAGTATAGCAGACAATTACCATTTTAAAACAGAGCTGTTTGAAGCATTCTATTTAATTCAATAAAATGTAACAGCAAATGGTACTTTTATCAAAAACCTTCATTAAGGCAGTATATATATATATAAATCAATAAAAATCTATTTCCCTAGTTTTGTTGCATCATTAGAAAAGCTATGCTTTTTGGAGTCATATCCATGGAACTTTATTAGTTTTATCCCAATTCAATTTTGTAGTACATTTCTTTAAGAATAGTTAGAACACTGAAAATAGCAAGGAAAAAAAAATGTCATTAAGGTCAAAATTTCACATTTTACCAAAATAAATCTCAGAAGATAATGTTCAATTTCCCATTTGTGTCAAATATTAAATCACCAGATGGCTATAAATTCTAATAATTAAAGACATTAAATTACAAAAGGTATGTTTTTCAGTGGTTAAATTAGCTGTTTGGTCATTTTGTCAGGTAAGATAAAAAGGTGCAGCTGATATAAGATTTGAAGATCAAATAATCATATTAACATGAAGCAAGATAAAACATAATAAATACAAAATAAGAGGATTCATAGCCATATCCTACAAACATAAGTTAAGAAAAAAAACACTTTTTTTTTTTTAATTTCACTGTCCCCAGCAAGATACTCAACATATGATATAAAATGAGTTTTCAAATATGTTTCTAAATGTGGAAACCTACCCAGTTCCCAGTTTTGAAAATGTGTTTTTTTTAATTTCCTGATTGGTACGGAGGAGCAACAGGTTGCCTGTCAGAAGGAAAAAAAACAGGTCACACCAAGAACTTTGTACTGATGCATAAAGTCCCCTAGCTCTATCTAGTGGATGGAAAGGAGTATACTGCTTTCTGTGAAAGAGCTGTTTAATGACTTTGCTAACATATTTAAATGTAACTTAAAATCCTTCTTCCTTCCACTCCATCTGTAGCTGCACCATGTATAAACAAATATCTCAACTGATAGCATGATTGCATTATTTTAGAGAATTACTTTATTTCTCTTTCCTTACCCTGTGCAATACGGCTTAAATAATAGGTTTGTAGGGGAAAGGCAATATATTTTATTAAGCAACTGATGTAATTGGAAAAAAAAATGACAATTTTTAGTCACACAAGATCTTCATGAGAGCTAATCCAGATTTCTTTATGTTTCAGAGCAAACTAAATCTTCAGACAAGGAGTACTATTTTCTTCTTTTTTTCCACCATTTTTCTTGCATTACTAGTACACGGTCATGGCTCTTTTGTTTACAAAGATATTTTTTGTCTCATCTATACATAGGATTGCAAAAATATTATCATTTATTATATTTTTATTTTTGGCATGGTAATCATTTTTAAACTCTGCAGAAAATTCATCTTTTTATTTTCACTTTTTAAAAAGTCTTACATTTTAATAAGTTTTACAAAATTTAAATATACTTACATAGACAAAATAAAAGACAGTAGGAGAGGAAGATGTTTAATGTTTAATTTACTTGTTAGTGTTAGGTCAGAGTTTGGACTTGGTGATCTTGGAGATCTCTTCCAACCTAGACAATTCTGTGATTCTGTAATAGTGGCTGTTAGCTGCTGACAGTGTTCTCTCTTGAAACTTGGCTCTGAATCCAGTACAGGCTTCCATCTATTCCTGCAAAACCCTGTGTGAGCAGGATCTGCATGTACTTTCCCAGAGATGGAGCACAGAGAGGTCAGGCATCACAGCACAGCCTTCACTGTGGGCTCCAGGAAAAGAGATGGGAGGAAGACTTTAGTGAAAGTAAGGTTGTTTTCCCTTAGGGCATTGAAGAGTCCCCTTCTCATTAAATGTGAGAAAGCAGTTGAAACTAGATGTCACCTACCCTCACAAAAGCAAGAGTTCCGTGAGATTTCATGCAAAGTCTCTCTATACCCACCTAAGTAAATATATTCCTTGCATAACAAGATATGTCAGACTGAAGGATGTGGGAGCTAGAGTACTTATGGAGTTGTTCTACCATTTCTATTATTGTCATGCATTGCACAAGTTTATGCCTGTTTGAGGTCTCCCAGATGAACTAATGAGATGTTTGCCAGACGAGCTATTTTTGAAGGCCTGCAGAAATCTACACTTGTGCTGAAAGTAGCTGCCAACTTGTTTACTGGAGTGAGAAATAAGTCTCTCTTTCAAGGACTCTTGTTTAGCTCTGTAAAATATTCGGGCTTTTGTTTTGATCTGCAAATCCCTCTGTAGCTGAAACTTCGTATACTGGTACAGCATTGATCTGCTGAAACATCTTAACCAACTTTCTTCAACTTTCCCACAGAAAGGCTTTCAGTCTATAAAAAGTTTGTTTGAGAGGCCATCAAATCCTTGATGTATTACAATTTCAGCTATGGCTTGGTGCTATAAAATTCTTGCAAGTATAACTTCAATGAGAAGAACTCCAGTCCAAATAAACCAGGATAATCTCTGGAAAGGAAGAGGGAAGTGAAGGGAAATGAAAGATCATAGGCTTAGCTGTCATTAGAAAAAGATTTATTGTACAGCTGTATCAAGAAACATTTCTAAGACACACCTTTTGGAAGCATAACATATCCAGCTTCACTTCAGCAAATGAAAACCAGTTTTTCCCCGGTATAATTGTGCTTACATTAAGACTTACAGCTACAAATGTTATAGAACACTCCTGAAAGCTATTACGAAATTTACCAAAAATATTTATTTAAACTAACATAGCTTACAAAATATAAGCAAATTTTATCTTTAGAAATGCATGTTTTTTTAAAGTATGAAAGTTTATATAATGAAGATACTACTTCTCCTTCCAGATTCCATACCATCACAGCTATGACACTGATACCTGCAACAAACATCACTATATCATAAAAAGACTCCAGCATAGACCCAGACTTAAAATAGTATTTTTTAACTTTTGTGTATGTGTGTTTTTCAAACTATAGACATTCTCAAAGGTTTTCCTTTGAGAAAGTTTACATTTATGTCCTTAATTATCTTTAGAAGTTCTTTGTTTAGACCAAAGATCCTGAGAGTCTCATGGAACCATAGATTTGAATCAATTTATTTTGAAACAGAAGACAAATGTATCACAGTTTTCACAACATGTAATTTTACCCAGAATCAGTCTGAGAAATTGCTGAAGATCAGAGAGAAAGTAACTGGCAGACATGAGAAGAGACAGCCTAGTTTCATACCTGGCTGTATACTGCTGAGGTCTTATCATTAATTATTGTTTTTTTGTGAAGATGAGCAGGTGGGGTGAGAACACAGCACTATCTTCAGAAGGGATGCTCGAAAGAAATTTGACTACAATGATAACACTGTTGTGCTGGGGATAAGAATATCTCTGTTCTGTTTGGTGCAGGACTGTATTCCATAGAAATTATATCAATACTAATACATGGCTGTATTGTTAATAAATAACTAACATTGATCTGTCCTGCCAATATTGTTCATACATTCAGATCTTGTTGATTTAGCTTGTTTCCTAAGCCAAAAAAAACTATCTACATATTCACACACTGGAGATTATATAAGCAACTAATTAATATTAAAAGCTAGGATGAAAATGGGAATATTATCACAGCTTTGGAATTCAATGTTTTTACAGAAAAAAATATGCAATACAGGGAAGAATTGTAAAACCAGAAACATTAAAACCCTACTTTGATGAAAATCTTCAAAATGCCTAAGACTTTGCTGTCCATTGGTGAAGCTTTACAGATCATTAGAAAATTCTAAGTATAAGTAGATATCAGTGATTTATGCTGCATAGACTGACAATTAATTGAATTGTAACTAACATAGTTGTTGTGACTACACCCTGAGGACCCTTTGAAAATGAGGAATGAACCTGTCAGATTATTTCCTCTTGATTAGGAAAAGAAAAGAGAGCAAAATCCTTCCACAAATCCTGAATCCTTTTGTGGACAACTTGAAGTAGCTGTGCATAATGCATAGGTACTGATTAGACATTTATTTGATTTACTGAAACATAGCTACTTAACAGTTTGCAATGTGTCAACCTCCTGAATGGAGTTCTCAGACTGTAGTGTGTCTGTGTAGACAAATTTTATCTTCCCCATTCTGAAAACCACCATTAGGAAGCTCCCAGAGAAGTGAAATGCTTCTGGTCTCTGGCCGAAACATTTTTGACGTTTATTTCTCAGACATTTATATCACTGTTCATTATATTGATGAAGGGATACCATTTCACCCCTACCTTTTTAAATTAAGTAAATAGATACATAGATTGCAAGACATATATTTCTGTCTCCAAGTGCTATCTCTACAGTGCCTTGCTATTAGGATTTAGTCATTACTAGAGACCATGGGTTTCATTCCCAAATTGTTTATGATTGCAGGTTCACTTCTTGCTCGCCTCCAGACATGCAACCTCAAATACAGTAAAAAACAACTCAATTTCTTATAACACTCCCTTATATCTCCTGCTACCCCTCTGCTCCCAATTGTAATTCCTGATTTGCAGGCTACTGCTGTAGGCACTTCTGCAATACAAATAATGAGCCATGCAGAGCAGTATAAAGTGCCCAGGCAAACAGGAGAAATACGTTACATGCTTAGGAGTGCTGCAGCCAATGAGACCATATGAAGTCTTTAGACAGTGGGCATTTATCTAAGGTATAGCAGATTTAAGCCCTTTCTCTTTCACCTCATCAGACCATAGCTGAGGAAGATGCAATTCACTATGGGAGTCCAGACAATCCCAAGAGTACAGTAGCAACTCATGTGCATCTCCAAGAACCTACCAAAGGGAAGTTATAAGTCTCTGCTGATAGAGGGGAGCCGGAATGTAGTAAGAAATGAACCCCTTGCATAGAATCATAGAACAGCTTGGGTTGGAAGAGTCCTTAAAGATCATCTAATTTCATCCCCCCTGCCATAGGTAGGGATGTCACCCACTAGATCAGGTTGGTCAGGGCCTCATCCAACCTGGTCTTGAACACCTTTCGGGATGGAGCATCCACAGCTTCCCTAGGCTACCTGTTCCAGTGTCCCACTACCCTCTAAGTGACGAATTTCCTCCTAATAGAACAGCAAAACTCCTCTGCACAGAACTGTCCCGCAATGTGCCCTGGGCATAGGCACAGTCCTCTGAGCTTTGTCTAAATTGGTAGCTGCAAGGGATCTTCCAGATGTCCATGACTAGGCCACATTCTGTTTTATCCTTCTTTGGGATGATGCACACTTAGCTGTGTCCCATTCTGGATGATCAGGGTTCAAGGACGCTTGTGCTTGCAAGACTTACAAGACAAGCATATGTATAAGAGTCATCACTTGTAGTCATGCAACATTTTATTTGGGAAAATGTGATCTACTCTGTGAGCAAGTTCAGAAATCACTCCTCATCACATCTCTGACCAACATCACAATTCCAGTAATACTTCATAAGACTGAAGCCCGTATTTGTTCAGGCTACTTCTGGAGATTCACAGCTGCTCCTCAGCAGTGCAGTAGCATAAAAGATAAGAGTCTGCACCACAAAGCACGAATACACCAAAGCCTATCCTTCCTGACAACTATCCCTTACAGTACACTCATTCGAAGATCTGTTTTTACATATCTTCTGTTCACTGTATAGGAATAAACAACTAAGTAGACTGTCCATGAAGATGTAATTAAGGGCTAAACTATTGGGTTAAACTCTATTATCACCAGGGTGTAAGTTCAGAGCAGCTCTACTATAGGTGGATTTAAACTGATATAAAATGAGAATAAATAAAATAAGGGGCAAGACTCCAAACACCAAGGAGGCTTCCCACAGTTGGGTAGACTTATGTAAAAAGAAAACATAGAGGAGAGGATTTTGAAATGTAAGTGTCTGTGGGGGAGGGAATTAAAAAAAAAAAAAAAAAAAAAGGTAGCTTTTACAGAGATCAGACAGGATTTTCGCAGTATAAAATCTGACATGCAAAACGTTGATACTATAGCCTACTATATCAGGACATAAGTTTAAAGCATCAGATAAGCTAGAATAAATCTTCTTAAAGCTAAGAAGTATTTTCATTGTTGTTATTTACACAGCAAAATGATTTATTGATTTTAAAAAAACAGAAGTGCCTTTTTTTTTTTCACTTCTATCTTTAAAATTGCTAAAACTTACAATGCAGCGCCCTAGAGTTTAAACAGGTTAGAAGATAAATCAAAGAATTGAATGCTATGATTATCTGGGTTAATTGCACTCAAATAAATAACATTCCATATATATCACTGAAAGTGAGATTTATTTTCTGTAAGAAAATAAATCCCTCCTTCCCCCCCCCCCCCCCGCAAAGTTCTCCATTTAAATTCTTAATCATAGTGTAGGTTCAAACTTTTTTTTAAGAATAAAATACAGATGTGTGAGGGTTTTTTTTTTGTTTTGTTTGTGTGTGTGTTTTTGTTTGTTTGTTTTTGCTAGTTTGTTTAGAAAAAAAAAAAAAGACAGTTTGTATAGGACAGAACTGTAAGATAACTTGACCTGCATGCTGCAGAAAGGAATGGTTAGGCAGCATTTCATCCAAAATCCTGAACAAAGATTTAAAAATGCAGTATGTTATTATGCACCCTGTTGGCAGAACAGCACATAAAAGAAGAAATGACAAGAGATTATGATGAAAAGAGAATATTTTAAAAACCCTTAATTTTAACATATCTTTTACCAGTATAATTAATGATAATTATGATAATTAATAGCTCTGATTTTGATTGGTATAAGAGAATACATAAATATTAAAAAGTGATATTCTTTTATGGGGGAAAAAAAATGCATGCTTTAGACAGAGTGAACCACAGACGAAGAAAATACTGTTTTTCTTTCTCTTCTTTCCAAGATCAGGATCCCAAAAAAGAAAAGGAAGAGAATAAAAACAGTATTTACATTCTTTTCTTTCTTAGTAGGTGGCAATGATTGTTTTAGTTTACTGTGCTGCTTAATCATTTATTTCTTCATGTTCCCTACATCTGTACCTCTTAACATTACTGTAGAAAAAACAAATATTTTTATGGTTCTGTTCCAAACACGTTCACTTGAATAATTTGGCCTTACAAAATAAATATGTATATATAAATATTAGCAGTATTTTAAGTTTTGCAAGTCAGCAGTTAGCAAGAGACACTGCAAAGTTAAACTTCAGATTAACTTCTATTACCCAAGAATTTTTACAATAAAAGCCTCTTCTGTTTTCAGCCAAAGATCCTGAGCAGGCCTGTGTAAACAGCAACGTAGGAAACTGTATTGTTATTCCATCAGATATTAGACTTAAGAAATAAATATCATAGGAGATTTTGAGAAATATCTTATTGCTAAAGAAATTGTACAAAGTTACAATTACTTTGAAATGTAACGGACAGGCATCTTCACATGTTGGAAGGTTGCACAGAACTGCTGGAATACTTATTAAATATTTCTTGTCCTTAAAAAGATGTGTCAGGGGCAAGCTATATGGACATTCCTTCTACTTATTTTGTTCTGAGTTCATGGGAGGTTATCCTGTATTCGTCTCTTGTATCAGAATCTGTCTAACCTCGTTTTTAAAACGAATTATATATACAAGGGGAAAATAGCCCGATAGAGGTGAGGCTGGCACAGCTCCATGCCAGTGACAAGGCTGAGCATGCCACTAGGCACATGCAGACAGAGCACAAGTGTACACCACAACCTTAACAACCCACTGATGCAGCTGTGTGATAAACAAATCTGCAGCCAATTAAATATAAAAAACATCCTCCAGAGCACATCATCTGTATTAAAATATACTAGCTGCTATTCCACCCAAGAATAAGGCACCATACATAAAAGACCATTTTCTTCAAGAGATCAAACACACAGGCAAAAAGATCATACTATGTATACCTAATATCTCCCAGGTTTCAGAAGCCTCAAACTTTTCCACTTTTTTCCACAAAAATTCTAGCATTACTAATACTAAACATCATTTTTCCCCCTCCAAAAACTCCAAAATTTTTAGCTAATGAACTATCTTTCACCTAGGGTTCTCTTTAACCAGGAGAAAGTTCAAATTCAGTATTCAGTATTCACAGTATTCAAATGTGTTTTTTTTATGGTAGATTGACCCTGGACAGAAACTAAACACACAGTCAGTTCCCCGCTCACCCTGTCCCCCTCCATTGGGATGGGGGAGAGAAGTGGAAAAGCAAACAAGAAAAAAACACATGGTTCAAAATAAGGGCAGTTTAGTAAGTGAAGAAAGGGGTAAAGGGAAGTGATGTGAAGGATCACTCACTGCTTTGCACAGGCAGATCAATGCCCAGCCAGTCTGCAAGCAATGGCTACTTTAGGAAAAACTACCTCTCAGTTTCTGTTGCTGAGTATTATGGCATATGGTATGGAATACCCCTTTGGTTCCCCTCCCAACTTCTTGCCCAGCCCCAGCCTACTCAGTGGGGAGTCAGAATGAGAAACAGAAAACTTTAATGTTCTGTTTAGCAGTAGCTAATACACTGGTGCACAGTTAACACTGTTTTAGTCACAAATCCAAAACACAGCACTTTTGCAGGCTTTTGCAACTTTTGCAAACTTTTTTTTTGCAACTTTTGCAGGCTGCCGCTGCAAAAAATAAACTCCACCACAGCCAGAACCAGTATACTGTTGAATGATGTAGTAGTTGAATGATGCAGGCTTTAATAAGGTTGTCTTTAGCCCCACCTCTAAAGCTACTGCAACTGAAATGTTAAAATACAGCATAAAAAAAATAATATCAGTTATCCTTTGGAAACTTTGAAACTTTGAAAATCCCTTGCCACTGAATCTATGAGAACTAAGCTCCAAACTGAGGTGCACCAGTTAAGTGACTAAAATTTGTTGGGGTAAGTCTGCACCCAAAAGCTTTAAAACTGGCTCAATATTCTATAAAAAGACTATTTAGAGTATGTGTGGAAGAGGCACAACATCATGTATTAACTGCAATTCTGTAAGTTCTATCTTCAGTATACTGTATTTTTATAAGGCAAACAAAAAAGGGAGCAAAACACTAAGGATATAACTTTTATCAGGATGAAATATCATCACCGATATGAGATGATAGAAAGCACTATTTGTGGATGTTACAATGAGAGCTTAGTATCAGCAAAGAAATCAAAAAGCACTCTTAAATTACAGATTAAATTGAACAATTGTTGTTGCATACCTTCAATCAAAGAAAATTGCTCTGCAGTTGCAAACTCATCCAAGCAGTTTCTCTGTCAGAGTTTTATTCACCTTCAACCAATCATTCTTCACCCAGCACCTGATCTCCTGACCGTTGCCTTACTGGGTTTTTCTCAGGTGGTGAATTAGAGTTTGCACAGAGCACTCTCACCTATTCAGCCGTCTTCACATATTTCTTCCACTGTTGAAATCTAACATAGACATTTGGTGAAATTGCCTGTGAATAGTTCCTTTCCTCTTTACTTCTTTTCCTGGCATATTGTAGGACCATATTTGTCTGTTTTCCACAGATAGTGTATAAAAATGTTTCAAAATAATTTCAGAGCAGCTAAATTAATGTTCTGCAACAACATTGCAGGATCAATTTATATTTGAAGCATTTGAAGTATTTTGAACATATTTGAGTTCTTTAAAAAAAAATGAAGTTGTTGCAAAGAAAGAGTTAGAAGAAAGGGATTGTTAAGATGAACATCGCAACTTTGTGAAGAGATTAAATATGTGAAATATGAGATGTAGAAGATGACTTACAGAGTGAAGCCATATATATATATATATATATATTTAGGCAGAAATACTTTAAAATGTCTATCCCACATGCTGACTTATATATAGACTGTATAGCTAAATCCTTATAATCTAAATTCTGTGTAAAGTTTCTGCTCAGGAATAGAAAGGTAGTTGGAATAGTTGTGTCTAGGGTGCATTTATTATGTATTTATGATTTTCCCACAGCAGACAACAAATAATGTGTTGGAAAGGAAAGAAATTAGTATATGTAAAATGGCAATCCCTATAAGCAAGAAGATTTTCCACAGCATTTTAATCAGATGGAAGTACGAAAGAGCTTGCAGTGAAGGCATACATTCAAATACTGAATACTGCTATTAAATAACAAATTGCTATGTTAGAGAATATATAAAGTATATAAATATATGCATATGCATACACCTGCACAAATATAGACAAGCACTTTTAAGATTATATAAAAATTTATATAATATTATTAGCAATTAACATAGTATTTTGAGAAGTCTTGTAGTGCATCCTTTACCAAAAATTCTACAGTAAATTAGGCTTATCTGACCAAATGATAAAGAGATGAATTAGCTTTCAGCTGCTGTGCTATGCTTCTTTAAAATACTATATGTACATATTTAAAATATATGGGTATATTTTTATGTGGCTGTGGTGGTTTTACTCGGGTGGGCAGCTGAGCTCCACCACAACCGCTCTCTCACTCCCCCTCCTCGAAGAGGAATGGGGAGAAAATATGATAAAAAGGGCTCAAGGGTTGAGATAAGGACGAGGAGATCGCACAGTAATTATCATGACGGGCAAAACAGAGTCAGCATAGGGAGATAGTAAGATTTATTACCTATTACTAACAAGCTAGAGAAGCAAGAAACAAAGGAAAGAAACCAAAAGCACCTTCCCCCCCATCCACCCTCTTCCACCTCCTCCCCCCCGAGTGGCGCAGGGGAACGGGGGAATGGGGGTTATGGTCAGTCTATAGCGCTTCTTCTCCACCACTCCTTCTCAGTCACTCTCGTCCCCTGTGCTGTGGGGTCCCTCCCAGGGGATGCAGTCCTTGCTGAACTGATCCGACGTGGGCTGCCCACAGGCAGCAGCTCTTCAAGAACTGCTCCAGATATGGGTCCGTACCACAGGGTCCATGCCTCAGAAGCAAACTGCTCCAACCTGGATCCCGCATGGGCAGCAGCTCCTGCCAGGTCACCTGCTCCTGCGTAGTCTCCTCTCCACGGGCTACAGGTCCGGCCCGGAATCTGCTCTGGCAGGGGTCTTCCACAGGCCACAGTCTCCGTCGGTGCAGGTCCACCTGCTCCACCGTGGTCTCCTCCATGGGCTGCAGTGTGGAACCCTGCTCCACCGTGGTACTACATGGGCTGCAGGGGGACAGCCTGCTTCACCATGGTCCTCACCACAGGCCACAGGGGACTTCTGCTCCGGTGCCTGGAGCACCTCTCCCCCTCCTTCTTCACTGATCGTGGCACCTGCAAGGCTGTTCCTTATTCCTCTCACTCTCCCAGCTGCTGTGTGGCACAGCGTTGTTTTGTTTTTTTCCCCCCTGTCTTAAATATGCTCTCACAGAGGCGCAAAACATCACCTATCGGCTCAGCTCTGGTCAGCAGTGGGGCCCTTACCAAACATGGGGCAGCTTCTAGATCCTTCTCACAGAAGCCACCCCTATGGCCCCCTGCTACCAAAACCTTGCCACGTAAACCCACTACAGCGGCATTTTGCAGCACAGCATGAGAATTTGAGATCCCAGAGGAAAGTTGCACAGTACACTGCTGCCCTCTGGCTGGAGCCTGGAAGAAGGAAGGCTGAATATTCACTTTGTGTGCATGGTGTCAGTGGCTTGACATACTGGAGAAATGTTACTTAATAAATCAAATTTTGTTTTTATATCTCACAAAACCTGAAGCACAGTCAGAAGAATGTCATTTCCAAATTCATCTCCTGGTGAGTCAAAAATCTATGTGAAATGTATGATTAATTTTCACAGAAGTCTGTAGGCGTTGCTGATATGGAAATGAGATGACCAACTAAAAGTTAAATTGTGTGGTCTAGGCCAAACACCTAAGTCACTTCTGTAGGTAGTAAATGAAAGTAGCTCAAACATTTAACCAACCTCGTTGCCTTCTATGATGACATCACCAGCTGGGTAGATGGGGGCAGATCAGTGGATGTCATCTACCTTGACTTTAGCAAGGCTTTTGATACTGTCTCCCATAACATCCTGCTAGCAAAGCTGAGAAAGAGTGGGATAGACAAGTGGACAGTAAGGTGGGTTGAGAACTGGCTGACTGGCTGAGCTCAGAGGGTGGTGATCGGTGGCGCAGAGTCCAGCTGGAGACCTGTGACTAGCAGTGTTCCCCAGGGGTCGGTGCTGGGTCTGATCTTGTTCAACATCTTCATCGACAACCTTGATGAGGGAACAGTGTCCACCCTCAGCAAGTACGCCAATGATACAAAGCTGGGAGGAGTGGCCAACACACCAGAAGGCTGTGCTGCCATTCAAGCAAGACCTGGACGGGCTGGAGAGCAGGGCATGAAGAAACCAAATGAATTTAACAAGAGTAAGTGTAGAGTCCTGCAGCTGGGAAGGAACAACCGCATGTACAGGCTGGGGGATGAATGACCTGCTGGAGAGGAGCTCCATGGCGAAGGACCTGGGGGTCCTGGTGGCCAAGAAGGACAATGGGATCCTGGCATGCATTAAAAGGAGTGTGGCCAGCAGGTCAAGGGAGGTGATCCTCCCCCTCTACTCTGCCCTGGTCAGGCCTCACCTGGAGTACTGTGTCCAGTTCTGGGCTCCCCAGTACAAAAAAGACAGGGATCTCCTGGAAAGAGTCCAGCGGAGGGCCACAAAGAGTCCAGCACAGGGCCTGGAGCATCTTCCCTATGAGGAAAGGCTGAGAGACCTGGGTCTGTTCAGCCTGGAGAAAAGAAGACTGAGAGGGGATCTTACCAATGTTTATAAATACCTGAAGTGTGGAAGACAAAGGCATATGGCCAACCTCTTTTCAGTGGTTTGTGGGGACAGGACAAGGGGTAATGGCCACAAGATGGAGCACAGGAAGTTCCACACCAATATGCAAAAGAACTTCTTCATGGTGAGGGTGATGGAGCACTGGAACAGGCTGCCCAGGGAGGTTGTGGAGTCTCCTTCTCTGGAGATATTCAAGGCCCATCTGGATGCCTACCTGGGCAACCTGCTCTAAGGAACCTGCTTTGGCAGGGGGGTTGGACCCGATGATCTCTTGAGGTCCCTTCCAACCCCTACAATTCTGTGATTCTGCTATCTAATTGTCTTTAAGTCTATCTTACTCTGATTACCTTAAACTACATATTTAATTATTTGGAAGCCGGGGCAAGTGATCTCATCCTCCTCTCTAGACTCAGAGATGGGCTTATGTATCATTGGGCTAATAAGTAAAACGTATTTCTTTTCCTATAAACTCAGCTACAAGCTCACAGTCCAACTGTCTGTTCCACTGACACACAACAACATGGGATCCCTGCAAACAAGGAGAATTGTTTATTATTATTATTCCAGCTCGTTATTCCTATTAATGCTTATGCATCTAAGGATGTACCTATCCTGATAAATATTAAATTACAGTTCAGTGACTCTTTTCAAAACTCTGCCATGTTCCACAGACATCCACTGGGTAAAAGCATGCTGATAACATGAAGATTACCAGTACTGGAGACTCCACAGTTTTCTTAAATGTCACTTTTATTGGTTCAATATCCTGAACACTATGAAGGTCTCCAGACTGTCTAGTTAAAATCTTCTTTGATACAACTCTCTTAGTTCCATTCTGACCACAATGGACAGGAAGAAAATATTATATTCTGCTACTTATCAGCATCTTTTACATGTTATAATCCCTTATACCATATCCCCTCTTTCCCTCTTTCTAAGCTAAACAAAGCCATTCAGTCCTTTCTACTAAATAGGTCCTAGAACTACGATCATTTCCTTTGCTCATCTCTGGATTTTCACTAATTAATCTACAGGTCTTCAAGGTGTGGCACCCTGTTATCAAATCCTGAAAAGAATTACATTAAGGAAAACTATAAATCTGTGGTTCTTGCAGGTTATAGTTTTCTTTATTATTTCCAATCTGTACTTCCTTAAAATTGCTGAGCTAGTGAAATGGAACACAACCCAGACTCCTTCTGAACAAACTCATACTTATGCAGCTCAGATCCTTGTCCCAATTTAGTATTTTGCATTTACCCTTACTGAAGTACTTTTTTTTTTCCAGAATTTTTCTCCAGTTTATTAACACCATTTTTATTTCAATCTTGTCCTTAATATAAGGGGAGGGAAAAAAATGTTTACAAATTGTTGTGGTTTAACCCCAGCAGGCAATTCCAGGTGGAAGTTTTTCCTCAGAAAAGTATCCCAAAATTTTAATGAAAAATAAATCATAGCACCTATCCATATTCTATTTTCATATAAAAGATTTGGTGATGTATGGCAGCGATGCAAATTCTAAATAAATTACAAAATGTATGCAATATGAAATATTTTTCCATAAAAGTCTATAGACTAACTGTTAATTACAAAAATGTTGTCTAACTTTTCTATTGAAAGGAAAAAAAAAGTTTTGAGGGAAAGTTTCTTTAATAATTATTAATGGTATTGATCAAAAGGCATAGACAACCTAGCAACTACTTATTTACCTGTGTATTCTGAATTGCAAACTACCATAATGCTGCCATAATGCCTTTACCATACTGGCATTACAAAAAGCCATCTTTTGATATTTTAGAGGTCTAGGAGTTTAGAACAATGTTACTTATAATTCTTTTGCATGATATGGAAACAAGGCCTGGCATGTACAAATATATAGAAAAAGAAGTTGTGACATTGTGCAATGTCAAAAGCAGTACTAATTTGTCAACAAATAAATAAATACATAGTCTGGATAAATCTGAAGAAATTAAAAGATGCTTTATTAATATCAGAAATTTCTTATGCAAAGCTTTGCAGCATCTGACTATAGTATCCTGGGAAATCAGCACTACCTTATGCAAAGCTAGAGATTTCATATCATTTTTTTTTCTTTTTTTTTTTTTTCAATGTAAAACATGCAGACGTTTAAATTGCCAAACTAGTGATGCTCAAGATATCGATCCTGAATCTGTAGATCAGTGAAGGATTTTTCCAAACAACACTTCCAGCGATGAAATGTTAGTGATACATCAGTCAATAGTAATTGATTTCAATTGAGCAGTAAGAAATAGTTGTCTTTTTCTTGTTGCCTTTCTCAAGCATAAGCATGAAAATTTGCTCAAGGATGAAGACTGCTTTAAAAATTCAGGACTGCTTATTTTGAAAGAAATATTTTTGATGTTTTCCCCAGAGTTGGAATTATCTTATTTTTAATATATAGAAGATATTTAGGAACCAGTGTTGAACAAAATATTGAACAGAATTTAAGATACAATAACTTCAAGCTGCATTTGTGAACCTTTTATTTCAAACAGAATTCAACTGTCTATTTCAAAGTTATGACAGGTTGGCTATCCAAGTCACAAAAGAACTGAAAGAGCAACATCTCTGTTTTATAAGGTATTTCATTGGGTCTCTCTGGGAAGGGTGAGCTAACTTATGTTTTATTTAACCTGGTTTATTTTATAGGAATAATTTGTGAAAAATAGATATAGACCTGAAAATGGATTTTGGAAACTCTAGTGTGGGAATGCATTTCTATTTCAAGATAACTTCTAGATAAACTTTAAACTTGTTAAGATAATTATGCCTGCAGAAGCTTAATGCATGTTCCATGGCCATTTCTCGTACAGCTTTGCTTAGCCAGTGTATTTACCACCACATAAAAATTTCATCAGATTAATACACATCCTATATGCAGTGACAGGCTTTAATACATCCTTGCCAGATGAAGAACAAGGAATAGCTATTAACCTGTGCTACTGTTGGGACTGAACAAGGAGTAAGGTAAGAAAGTTGTCTGAGCAAGGAAAATATTTTTGTGGGTATTTTCTGCCAAGAGCTTGTGAAAACAAGAGTAAGAAATTACCAGAAATAGAATACAGGTCTTGGTAAAGAACAACAGGTTCACAAAGCCCCTGAAGAACTTTTAGGGCAGCAAAACAAATATTATTTTTTTTTTCAGAATGAGAAGCTCAGTTTAAATTCAAGAATAGACTTGGGTAAAGCAAATCAGCCTGGAGCAGATAAAAATAGTTTTTATTTAAAAATCTGGAGCACCCAAAAAACAAGTGTCAGGTGAGTAAGGGAGAGAAGCAAATCCACCCACCAACCACAAACTGAGACAAGGGAACACATTTATTATGTTTCCTCAGATCTATTCATATCCTCTTGTTATGTGAGTATGAAGTGATTTCTTCTTTGGAATCCTACATCAAGTTTTAGCATATCAGGTGCCTCATTTGTCTCATGTCCTTGAAGATTATACTTTAACCTTTAAGTAGACAGAAGTGTAAAGATCTGAGAAAGGTTGTACTAAATTAATGAAGATAACTTCTATTCGAGACTATGAAAACTGAACTACATGGCCTCGTTACTGCAGCTGATAGAAGGCCATGCTGAGACTGTGCCAGTGAAACAGGAACCATACTTAAGGCCAAAGTTCAAGAGTGTATGAGTACAGCTTATGAAGATCTTAGCCAGAAGCCTAGTAACGGGACAGGCAATGTGCCTTGAGAAAATGGTACATACCATGGCTGAGACTACAACAAATAAACAAGATCAGAAACAGTATTGCTTTCAAAGTCTTCTAAAATTATTTCAACATTATTACAGTTGCAGTTCAACTATCAGCACAAGTATAATATCTAAGTTTCTATAACTTAGAAAATTTCCAGTACAACACTCTGGAGGGGAAGAGTGGCAGGTCCATCAATAAGCAAGTAACACATTTCTGCTTTCACCTTCTAGTTCAAGAGGTTGACAGAGGCAGTGACTGAACCTTATTTCCACTCCACTAGTGACCCAAAATTTTCACTCAGGAATTCCTACACATCAACCAAAATATTGCAACAGGATAAAGAACATCATAAACCATTCTTAATGTGGAGTTGGAATACAAAATGATGGTTGTTTTTAACAATAAAAAATGGGAGCAAACCTAAAGGATGAGAGCAAACCTAAAATCTGCCTCATGCCATTCAAAAAAAAAAAAAAAAAACTTTACACTAGGTACTCTTTTTTAGTTTAGGATGGGTTTTCTCTTCCACTGTATTAATGTTTGTTTTCCAGTCTCTGAGTTCATATTTTCACTTGTTCTTTCTGATTTTAGTCTGACTCCTTTTCACAGTCATTTTCTTCATCTTTGATAACATCAGATTGCCCTAAAAAGCTCATTTTAAGCTCTTTATTCTCTGGCTTCTTTGCCTTTTTTCTTCTCGTTTCTCATTCAACTCTAAATTAACCCATTAACCATCAAAACTCTCATAATACCAACTCTTTTTATTGCATAGTGGCTTGATTCTCCTAGCTTTCCATCAATCATTCCTTCTTCATGCCACCATTTAATTTCTTTTAATATCTTTATCCAACGGAATTTTTTGCAAATTTCGTTCAACAACAGTATTCTTGATGTATAGATTATTTCATACCCACTTCTCCCTCCTTTCTTTTATTTACTACTAAAATACTGATTCCTGTCTCTCAGGTTCTCTGGCCTGGGAGTGTCTTTTGCCCCTCTTTCTACAATGTTCATCATTCTAGCTGAAGTTTTAAATTGAAGTTAAATTCTTCTGGTTTATCAACCTTTCACCTACTGAATAGGCTGGGAGAAATCGCAAAGCCAAATGGAACAAAAATTCCTTCACCTTCAATTTTCCTGACTGCCACCTTTCACCCCATTACTCCTGCTTTTCTCCACATTATACAGTCCTATTATAGTTGTACAATTGGTCTTTTCTATTTCATCTACTCTTTTCTTCTTTTCACCAGCAGGTCTGTTCACTTAAATTCACTTTAAAAATATTGTTTTTAAAAATAAAAAATAAAAATAATTTAAAATATATTTATTAATTTCAAGATACTTGTCTACAGTATATGCATTTACACAGCATTACTACAGAAGAATGCTCCTTCTAAATAAAATACCCCAGGCATTTATTCCTTTCAATATCCATTTCTTCAGTTTCTAACTCATAATGTTTCATGGCAACAAAATATCTGATAAAAGTTTCACCTAATGCTTCCTGAATGCATGAATCTTTCTCAAGTGCAACAAGAGCATCTTCTAGCTTCAAAGGGATGGATGAAGGTTTCAGATCAGAAACACTTTTTTCTTCTTGGGACATATCATCATACCTAAGTCCTCTTTTTATTCCATCTAGACCTGCAGCAACTGTAGCAGCGAGCACAAGGTAGGGGTTTGCTGTAGCAGAACTTAATTTATTCTCTATATGAGTACCTTTTCCAACATGACATTTGACATTAAAGGCACAGCTGTTATCATTATATGCCCATTTTGCATTTACAGTCTCCTTTGATTCTTTACTGTATTTGGAATAAGGCTTACGGCAGCTGGTGGTAGGAGCCATCAAACAGCTAATAGCTGCTGAGTGTGCCAAGAGACCAGATAGCCAATTTGTTCCAATATCTGTGAGCTCCTCAACTCCATAACCAGCAGAAAACAAATTCTTTTGGCCATTCACATCCCACAGGCTGTGTGAAAGAGCCCCTGAATTGTAGAATCCTGATTCTGAGAAAAAGCTAGCTACATAGTTATACTTCTTAGCCACCTCTTTAATGCCTGTTCTAAATGTGAAGGCACTGTCAGCAGCATCTATTCCAAATGCTGGATGAAAAGTGATCTCCATTTGTCCAGGCCCACTGGAAGAAGAAAAGCTTTCAATGTTGGCTCCAGTATAATACATTCCTTCAATGAGCTCCTGAATGAATGTCTGGTCATGGTTATTTAGTATCGTTGCTGCAGGAAAGGATATTGTCTTTGAATTTACAACCTCAGTAATGCCATAAATACAAAATTCATAAGTGAAGGCAGAGTGTAGAGAAAAGCCATTGTCCTGAAGCTGGCTCAGCTGCTTCTTGGCAATGTGCCTAGGTGAGGTCATTAGAGGGTTGCCCAGTACAGTGAAAGAATCACATATCACTCTAGCAGTCTGCTCAGTCCAGGGTAGAATTCGAAACGTTGATAAATCAGGGTTGAGGATTATGTCACAATTAAAATTTGTTGCATTTATGTAATCTATTTCATTATCCTCAGGATTCAGGGTCAGTTCAAGATAACTTCTGGGCATGGCAACACCATGAATTGCTTTTTCCTAAACACAGAGCAGAATGACAGATTACCAAATGAGAAAGAACCGAACAGTATTTCTATGTATGTTAAATTTACAAAACACAGACTCTTAGCAGGAATAAAAGAACACCTAAGACAGTTATCACTGAGGTGGTGGATAACAGCCAATTATGGTGTCAATGTGAAACCCAATGAAAACCCTGGCATCAGATACCCTGATGATTGCTTTTTAAATTCCCATCCATAACTGAAAAAAAAAAAAAAAATTGTTCAACACCTAATCTTCCATTGTCGTTGTACAATTATGGAATCATCAGTTATATGGAAACTTTGCAAGTCAAGCTTTTATTTATAATCACATTTTTAGGCTTTCACATTCTCAGAGCATTTACTTTACATAGATCCAAGTGACCATACAAGACTCATGGCAAAACAAATTCAGTCTGTCACTTCCCGTTAAATGTCATAACGCATACCTCACCATTTTTCAGTTGCAAAGTTAAGCCAAAAATGTATGGATCTGTCAAATAAGGGGAAAAAAGAGGGAGAGGAGAGGAGAGGAGAGGAGAGGAGAGGAGAGGAGAGGAGAGGAGAGGAGAGGAGAGGAGAGGAGAGGAGAGGAGAGGAGAGGAGAGGAGAGGAGAGGAGAGGAGAGGAGAGGAGAGGAGAGGAGAGGAGAGGAGAGGAGAGGAGAGGAGGGGAGAGGAGGGGAGGGGAGGGGAGGGGAGGGGAGGGGAGAGGAGGGGAGGGGAGGGGAGAGGAGGGGAGGGGAGGGGCCAACAATTATGCCAACACCTACTTAGTGAAACTTGGCTCATGTTTATGTCTTACATTTATTCATCTAAGAGAAAGGATTGCCATCTGAATGATCAGAAGACACAAAATGAACCTAAAAAGGGGGAAATCTTTTAGTTCTGTCTCTGGCTGATAAAACAAAATTTTGCTTATCCAGATGGAATATTTTTTAAACACTTCAAACTGCACATAACAGCTCCTCTTAAAATTAATAAATAAATGTCTGCCTTCTCTAGAACAGATGGAAATCCACTGGTGACAATTCTCACTAACACCCATAAACAAAACTGCCCACTTTGGTGAATACTGCTGCAAGGTATCTAAGCTGCCCATTCAACACTGAAGAAGTACTGAAGGTAAACGCCCTATATTACACCCACCTCTCTGTCCACCAAAACCTCCACCAAAAAATAAATAAATAAATAAATAAATAAATAATCACTATCTTCTGTGCATATACATACAGATATATGTGTGTATACACATACACATTTTTTCAGTGTCCAAAAATTTAATCTGTCACCCAAGGCCTCCATTTTTTGAGCTGGTAAGTAAGGTAAACACAGAGGCTGTCTTTTAACAAAATGAAATAGACATTTGCAAATTCACTTAAGTTAAGTTGCAGTTAACCTCTCAAAACAATTAAAATGACAGAGAGACAGTTTATTTTGATAAAATCTAAGTAACACCAATGAAATCAAATTGTATCTAGATGATACAGATGCAGTTTAGGAAAAACTAAAAGGAAAATAATGAAAATATTGCTCAGGCTTCAGAAGTAGCTTGAAACAAAAGTGTTCTATATCTTGTCTTGATGATTTTTTTTTTTTTTTGTGATCATGCTTAAAATATTTGTACTGATATGAGTGAAAGTATAATATAGCTATGCACATGAAGTATCACAGAAGCAATATACTGAAAAGGCTGACTAGTCAGGGATACAACTGCTTCTTAATTTGGTTCTTGTTCCCTGAATCATCATATGGCAAGTATTGCTATTAAATCATTATTTTCTCATCTGATTGACTCATAGCTAAAGGCATTTTCATTTCCTCATTTTCTTTCTGTTAGTGGTTACACTTTCTCTTTACAATTTACTGATATTCAGGAACCAAAATCTTTAATTGTGTTGAACTTGATAATTCTGAGGAAAGAGATTATTAGAAGCGCAAATAACTGAAATTATTAGATTTACTTATTTAGATTACCATTTTTGTGGAAAAGAGGGTAATCTAAATTATAGCGGGGGGGGAGGGGGAAAGTCTAGATCCTTTGGGAACATTAATAAGTAGAAGGAACAGATAATTTGTTCGAAGTTGAACTTTCTGCCTGCACTTCAAAAATAATATATATATATATAACATAAATTAAGGATGATGCCATGAAAATACATTATGATATACCTAAAAACCAAAATACTTACATGAAAAAAGCGAGAAGGAACATTCTTTGATCTTGACACACCGTGGAGGTCTATTGATTCAAATCTGACGAACTGTATGTTGTCTCTGGCCATCTGCTGCTTAATAAATTCAATATGAGAGAAGAGGTGAAGGAGAGTTGGATTTCTGAGGCTGTTTATATCAGGCTCTCTGCTGGATGCTATAAGTGAAGAGGAATGTTCACATCAAACAAAATAATGAATGCTGGAATACAGGTTGTTCTCCTAAAAAAGTGCAATAGTGGCAAACTGACAAAAAACAGTGTAAAAACAGAACTGAGAAAAAGATATGGATCACAAAACATTTTTGTAAGTAAACAGGCAATTTTTTCACCTGAGGATCCATATAGAATCCCTTGTTTTCTGGAGTGGTCTATAATTTGAATGAATTTTTATTGTGATAAGAAAACACAGAAGTATCATGTAGTAAATCCAGGAATTTCTTAGGGATACCTCAGCTGTTTTGTTGGGTGAATTTAGGAGCACAAATATCAGCTGGATATCTATT
The DNA here is from genome assembly GCF_009769625.2 of Cygnus olor. Taxonomy (NCBI): domain Eukaryota; kingdom Metazoa; phylum Chordata; class Aves; order Anseriformes; family Anatidae; genus Cygnus; species Cygnus olor. The sequence goes on from NC_049171.1 coordinate 28,033,991, forward strand.
TCTCACTGAAACCTGATAGAATTCGGGTGCTGTATTTCTTTAATGCCTTCGAAAAGCATGTGGATACAGAAATGTAATAAAAAGGGCACTTATCTATTAAATCTTTCCCAATACCTTCTGAGGAAGCCTGCAGTCTTCTCCACAAGCAGCAGACATTTAAGAGAAGTTTATGCATTTACTGGAATAGAGTTGCCCTCTTTACTGTATTACAGCAGCTGTAGGACAGTATAAACTTCTTGATATAAAAGCAGTAACGTTTGAGTATAACTTTTATAATGGAGCAGAGACCTAGGCACTGTAACTTCTTTTCACAAACCTCTTCATCTGCCAGATGGCTTTCCTTTTAAGTATCTAAGTATTATTACTATCCAAGCTAAACTGAATAAAACATTAATTTCAATCTACTACAATAAACTTATTAAATCAAGGGCAAAATCTGATATTAAGAAAAAAAAAGTATAAAGTAAAAGGGTAAAACCAAGGAAAAAAAAATAATTGTAACATCCACTTCTTCTTATGACCTCTTTCCCTTTCATTTGCTTCAGTTGTGAGCTGCTTATTGAAATACCTTTTTTCTTCTGTCTTCTATAAACATCAGGGCACTATGTCCTTAAATAGATGTACATTGAATAAGGAAGTATTGTTTAAATTTTGTGTTACATTCTGTGTTACAATAGCAGCTAAAACACAACTAGTAAGCACAGAATATATGTAAACTATCCTTATCTTACTTATGTCATCCAAGTAATTGTTATTTGAATTCCAATTCAGTTGTCCTATAACTTTGTTTTACAGCATAAATGTTTACTGACTTTTAGCAAATTTGACCTCCTTACGGACCATCAATTAGCCATCTATTAACAGAAAATAAACTGTGGCTATTTATCAGATGGATAGAGTTCATAAACATTCTAAAAAGTGTAAGAAGCCTGAGGTTTTTCAATCTAAAAACAGTGCTCAAGCCTTTATTCTACAAGTGTTTAACTCATGTGTAAACATTAAAAAAGTAAAAAACAATTAACTGAAAAAGCAAAAATTGTCTTCTCCAGTTGGACTTGTTATGACTAATGATAAATTTTTCTAGATTTATCTAAAACTAAAATTAACATTGACCTAGTAGTAGTCTAAAACTAGCCTAAATACTAATTTGGACAACACAATAGTCAAAAGACAGATATTTATTTTATTTACAAGATTCTTGACACAAAATCTGTTAGAATCAATAGAAACACTCCCACAACTTTCACATACTTTTTAGAGGCACTTTGTCATTTATGATATCATTTGTATGTTGTCTTTCCCACTGAAATGATAAGCTTTTGTAAATTATATGATAGATAAAAATATTAATATCTGTCTTAAGACTTAATATCTCTGATTTTGAAAATATGAAAGGGGATTTTTTTTGCATAATATATAGAATGACTGATTAATAACAATACTTATATTTCTCCAGCACAAGTCCCAAAAATATATTTTGTTGGTAGCTGCTGTATAAATCACTGGCAAACTAAGTCCATGAAGCTAGTGATGACTAAAGTTTGGAAAGGTGTACTGAGGATCTGAGTACTTTGTCTTTTCCCAGTTCATATGGTCTTTAACTAGAGCAATAGCTACTGGACAGAAGGTAGCTAATAAATAAGTTTCTACCTGAATTTAATGCACAGTCTTACATTCTTATGAGGTAGGACTGTATCCATGAGTGTAATTGTTTCCCTAGCTCCCTGGGACTGTAGAAGTAACAACAAATTCATTCTCAATTCATAAACTCTACTTACAGAAACATGTATGTACATTTCACAGGGTGTTCAGATTTCGTTTCAGATTTTCATTTTAAAAAATATTTATAAATCCATACTGTATTTCTTTTATAAAACAAAATGATACATGTAGATCTTTAGATATTTATGTTTAATCAGTAGTACACAGGAAAGCATTCAATGTTTCTATGTTTCTGTCTGTATTTCCAATTCAAGTTACCACAGAGAAAAAATTAGTATGGCTTATGTTTATTTTGCAATTACTACAAACTAGCTACTAATCCACGTAAATTATCTACATATATATTTTTTTAATATGAATATACAAAACTATAAATATTATTTTACCCCCTAAATCTACAAACTCTACAAACTATAGTATTATGATTATTTCTAGCAGAAGAGTGATGTCATTCTTCAATCATTACTATTGAAATCATTCAGTTTCCTAAGAACAGCTGACTTCTGTCTAGGGCAAATTGTTAACATTTGCTTTATATTCTCAGAAAAGTACCATCACAGAAGGAAAGTCCGCATGTCCCAGATCAATCTGTCGTTACCTGCTTGTTCAAAGAAATTCTTTCCCATGGTCTCTTGTTAAATCACACAGCATCTAAAGCAAACAATTTCTCAGTTCTATAAGAGGTGACTGTGTCAAACTGATGAAATGAAAAGAACGTGTTACATGTTGCCAGGGGACTTAACAGTGACAGGAAAAGGCTGACCTAACAAATGTAGTAATATTGGGAACTCTTCTTTGAGAAATACAACCACCAAGGTATCATAAGGCAATAACAGCAGATACTAGGAGGTAGTCTCCAGATACAGATCATGCACTGGAGAATGGACCACATTTCCACTGGTCCCCTCAAGTCTCTTCTTCCAGCAGCACCAGCTGTGCTAGATACAACCCTGCTGCAGTCACATAGCTGCTCTGCTCCCTCTTCCTGTCCCATGAGAAGGGGTCTGGGTGCCCTTAGAAAGCTGTCATTGGGTGCTCTAAAGGTCTGTGTGATATTGACCCCCTTTATAAGTCTGGGGTAGATGATATTCACTGGCATTGTGTCCCACGGGATAAATACATTTACACCCTTCTAAATCCTATGAAAATACTTGTCAGTACTAACTTAAATATAGCCATTCATCTTTACATGACTCTGGTCTGTGTATTCAAGAGCAGACAGTGTACTTGGTTTGTACAGCATATTCTTACATTTGTCTTAAAACATTAACAGCCTCTTTCTCAAACCTCATATGACAGCCTTTCCAATGCTATACATCATTCTTACTGCTAGTATTTAAAATCTCTTTTGTATCCCCATCTGTTTTTTAACATGGTAAGTAGGAGTACTGAGTTATATTTAAATAGTAGTATTGATATGAATAGCAATCAGAAACATTTACACTTGAAAACATTAAGTAATTTAACTTTATTTTCAACTAATTATAGTTTCACCAAAAATGTTTACAATATTGATTTCTGCAGTCAAAAGGTGTTCCATAACTCTTATTTTTTTCTCCCCTACAAGACCTTTGACAGGGGAAGAAAGATGTAAGCATACCAAAAAATTATTAAAGTGTGGGAGAAAGTAAAAATATTTCCCTGATCTGTTTGATTTTCATATTGGAATGTTTTTCCATCTGTTTCTTTGTCTCATTTTATCTTGTTTTCCTTTTTAGTCTTAACTCTGAAAATGGCTTTTTAAACTAATGTGGTCACAGAGAAGTTCAGCTCTTTTTCATGAGTTTCATATCTAATTTAGAGGCCAGTTTCAACCATCCATAGATTATTCTTTCCAAACTGTATGACAGTACATGACATGGCTTCTCAGAGGAGCTACATTATTGAGAATTAAAATACAAAATATTATTTTATTTACCAATTGATGGAAGATAAAATAAAAGACTCATTTTTTCTATCTTCCAGGGTGTTTTATAAAATGGCTGTTCTGTATTGAATGAGAAAATGATCACAGTTTTATATAAGTTAGAGACGATTCCACCTAGACAAGAGAATTTGAAAATATAATATGTAGAAATGTCTGAAAATAATAATGTGAGTAATACCTAATCGATAATCTTAAATATGATGGATCTAGAGTGCCATGCCTTTCTTCAAACTCAAATAGAAAAATTGGATTTAAGAGAGGAATCATTAAGCCAAGTTCCATGAAGTGAGTTATACAGTATTGCAAACTAGATAGCCCCTTCTGATTTAAAAATATTTGAACTAATGAGGAAAAAAAAAAGTCTTAAAAAAAAAACGAGTGCAAGAACCACATTAGCCAAAAGTAAAATTATTTAGGGAAAAGAAGGTTTTGCACAATAGTCAAGGTAGAGACTAAATTCTTCTTGAATACATTATAGAAGGAGAGGTGGCAAGCAAAGAAATCAAGCAGAGAATCTATTTCACTTACAATAGGTCTAAACTAATTGTTTTGGCAATTGTTACTATCACTGTTATTAGAGAGAAACTAAGCATTTCTAAAGGACAGGAAGAATTACTGTCTGACTATAACTCTTTTTCTCACAGAGCTACAGGATGACTAGCTTACTGCAGGCACCAGAGACAGGTGAGAAGAATTTCACCCAAAAGGGTACATAATAGAGCAGAAAGATAGGATGGAAATGCTATCTGAGCATTTTTGTTTTGTATAGATCAAGAAAAAAAATGGAAAATCATACAGAGTCACACAGCAGGAAGAGATTTTCAGCTATCGGTATGGAAGATAAAGAACTTAGGAGTTTTGGTTTGCTTTAAAGAAAAATATCTGCTCTTACAGCTTGTGAGGCAAAAAAAAAAAATTGTAGCAAGTTATATACAGCTCAGCTCTAAGGAGAAAATGAAAGAAAAAGAAAATATGATGGTTTGTTTGACAGAAAATAGGGGCAATCGAGAAGGTTTAGGAAGAAGCTACGCTTAAGCCAAGTTATATTCAAGTTGAGTTCAAAATGTTGAAAAAGCAACATCAGAAAAAAAAAATGAATGGCAGATAGGGTATAAGGAAGGAACATGATGAAATAGCATAGCATTGTTTTTTTCTCTTTGGGAGAGCTGTGAGAACAGAACAGATTATATAAAATATAAAGCAGAGAAGACCAACAAGTCAAAAACACTGTCTTCCCCACAGTAATCCCCAAGGTCATGCAGGAATGACTGCAAGAGGTACTGAACATGATCAGCCCAGAACAGGATTTTACAAACATCTCCAGTCTCCACTTACAGCTCCTAAAGTGTCTTCATTTCTACTTCCTGATCACTGAGCAAAATCAGTGGGAACAGACATGCCTCTTCCAGGTGAGCACAGGGGATGGTGAACTCTGGCAGCAAGGAGTTCAGACTTTGTTAAAAACATGTGGACAAACATTGTTTTCTGTGGAGCAAAAAGTCTATGCTATTTGCATTGTATGAAAGTCTTCTTTTCATACTTCTGCCTGTAAATACCAGTTATCATCCCTTCTAACTGCCTTTTTACCAACAGTGAGAGCTTTGAACATGTTAAGAATGGCATCGTGAGATTACTCGTTGTAATGGAAAAGTGCTCATAGAATCGATTAGCTCCCCTCTTAAGAAATATAAGAAATATAGCCTGTTAGCAGCTATTTAACATATGGGTCCCTTCCAACTCAGGATATTCTATGATTCTATGACATGTTTTTCCTTAAAAGGAGAATTTACCAAAGGACCTAATAGTAACTTGAATATTTGGGGTCAACACGCGAATAACTTCTCATGTTGGAGTTTTTTTTCTGTGCACCTAACATTTCAACAGTCACTAGGTAACTTGTGATGCCTACAGCTATAGTTAAGACATATTTTCATTTTTCAGAAATTTCCTCCACCCTCCTGCAGTTCCTGATCCAATGCTGGTCACATTTACATGTCCTTACTTGACATATGCACGAGATCAGCCCTTTTGAGAGGACTCATTCCTGGAGCTGTGCATATTTTAGCTCTTCCTCTTTTTTTTTTTTTTTTTTTTTTTTCTCAGCTACAGACCAGGATGTACAAAAGGGCATTTGAAGCCCCCTTGATAGCCCGATTACAGTGTGTTGCCCACCTACAGCTACATGGAGATGCTGCTGTCTCTTAAGATCCAGAGGAGAGTTTTGTCCTAAGCCTGTGCAGTGGCACCAGGTTGTTCAGGTCCCTCTGTCATATACTGGGTGGCCCAGATGGCTGCTGAAGCCACCTGCACTCCCCGACTCTGGCAATTAATTTCCTTCTGTGACAAAGAGAACCCCACCCATGTTGTGAATCATGATCCTTGGGAACTCCAGATTTCTCATGTAAAATTTTCTTCGGTCTCCTCTCTGGTTACCACAGTATAAACATTCCAGTTTAGCAGTATGTAAAGCAATGTGGGATATGTTTTGAGTTCAGTGAGGTTAATATACATTTATATTATATACTACATATATAATACGTGCATTCCTGTGTGTATATCTACATGCTATAAAGTGTTGTGTAATGCTATACACATGAAACTTCATCTGCATTTTTACTGTTTGGAAGACTCTCTCTTGGTCTCCCAAGATCACAGGCAGTGAACAGCTTACGAAGCATCTGATTATTAATGACTACACGCTAATTTGCAGAAGTGCCCATAATTATCATATATGGATACTTATGCAAATAAAATTCATAAATTCATATTAATGCAGTCAGTAGAGTTGACTAATTAGCTGTGTTAGCTTCTATCTTTCCATGGTGATGACTTAAATTCAAAGAGCTTTAGTTTCAGCTCCAGTTTCACTGACAGTGTCTAAACAGTATTTTTCATATTGGCCAAATACTTTGGGTGTCATTTATTTTTTTTATTATTATTATTATCCTGCATTGTTAGTTAATAATAATAATAATAATAATAATAATAATAATAATATATTATTGCCCTCAAACACTTCTTTTCACAAAAGAGCTGGCAAGCAATATAAAGTATTCAGAAGATGAATAGAAATCCCATGCAACTTCCAAACAGAATTTTGGAACAAATGTATGGACTTTTTTTTTTGAGAGATGTTAACCAGGTAACTAGCATGGCTGTATTTCAATCCTCTGCATTACAATAAGTCCCAGCTATGTTTTAGCCCTCCTATTGCTTCCAGCTAGTGATTGTCCCATAACTGAAAGGACAGGTGTGTAGTTTTAGAACAGTAAGGTATACTCCAGACATCCAAATATCTGTAAGTGCTCAACATAACAACTAAAGAATTACACTGGGCACTATTTATCTAATAATTATTTATTATAGTCATATAATTTCAACGCTGTCCTACTTTATATTCTATATTAAACAAAGACACAAAGAGAACAATCTGTAAATCCAATGTTTGGAAATTTGCTGAATATGAGTAGTATTTGAGATAGACACAGTATAGATGTACAGTATACATGTCTAGATCCAAGACCTTTGTTCAATCACTTTGGTAACTAGAATGTTCAAGATAATATTTTAGTCATAAAAATAAAATATTTAGGATTTTTTCTTATAAATCTTAATTAGCAATGAAATATTGTTTATGCAAAGACTCATTAAAGACTGCAGAATTTTATCTAAAGCTTTCTTCCCTTCATTTGAGCTACCAAGTATATTCAATGAAGATTAATTTCAAAGCACACACATTTCTATGTAAGTAGAAACTATTTCTACACAAAGAATGTGTTGTGTTTTTTTTTCATTTATTAATGGAACTATAAAAGTATACACGGCACCCTGTCATTTGTTTGGTCAAAGACAAACAGAATCCAAACCTTACGAGACTTGTTTTGTTTTAGATATGACAAAACAGGATTCCCTCACCTCCCTTCATAGTTAGTTTTCAACTAGAGTTCTCTCACAGTCTTTGTTACTGTCAGTGACACAGATAAAAATTAACACCAGGTTCATTTAGGCATTTCAGAGTTAGGAAAATAATCTAAACTAAACATGTAGAATTCTTCCCCATTGAGGGGAATGAGAAGCCAATTTCCCAAGACCAATTTCTCATTAACCATTCTGCCTTTGAAGAGAGGATGACTGTCTTTGTCTTTCTCTACTGACAAAGAAATGAGCTTGACTAGATAGACACTTTAGTGGCAATATTGTGGTTAAAATCTCTCTGTGGAGTCTACAGTTAATCTAATCTATTCCTTATACTTTTTTAATGGTGTTATGACAAAGAATAGTTTTTTATATTTTTTAAAACTTATTTTCTGGTTTTGCAGAAAACAATAGTAATCTAAATTTGGCAATGAATTTTGCTAGCCTTTCAGCAGGGAAAGATAAAAAATAAAAATAAAAAGCAATATTGTAAGGGAACAACATCCATTGTAGGCTAAGAAATAATCCTCTAACTTGTTTATTCTAATAGACAAAAATAGAGAGTGGTTTGAGCACAAAATATCTTTTCAGACCTTTATATTTCTCATATAGTGCACTGAATTAGCTCTGATGATCATAGAGTCATAGAATGGTTTGGGTTGGAAGGGACCTCAAAGATCACCTAGTTCCAGGCCCCCTGCCATGGGTAGGGACACCTCCCACTAAGTACAACTATTCATGGATATCTTATTTAAATTTGTTCAAACTGGCTAACACAATGTCTACTGAAAAATCCTCCTGTGGCCAACAAAATTTGGTATATTCAAACTGTCTGTTTTCAGGGCACATACAACCGTGTTTCTACCATCTGAAAGCAGACTTTTCAAAGAGCAGAATAACTTAATATTGTTATACAAATTTAATTGCGACTATTACATTTTATTATATAATCAATGATGGACAATTTTTTTTTATTAATGAAGAGTTAAGATTCATATTTATTGTATCAGTCAGATAAGTCAGAGGACATCATATCTGCCCTGAGAAGCTGATGATGTTATCTGATCCTGATACTCCTGGAAGTTTATTAACCTGATATCTCTTCAACTGGCAAATTGTTGTTTGCGTCCTTCCTGGAGCAGACACAAAGCAACTAACTGCTCAAGCCCATTACATTATTATAGTTAATAGTAACTTTCAGCTTGCTGATCCAGCTAGCCCAGAAGTTTAGTTTTTACGGTTTCAAAGAAACCACTACCTATTAGTAGCAATTAATTGGCTCTATAAACACTTCCAAAATGGACTTATTGAACAGCATGAAGATAAGTGGAAGTTCTCTGCCTCATTTGCTTTTCTTCCCCTATAGTTTATATTAGATGTTTTGCATTCCAGTCCTCTCACAGGACTAATAATTGCAAACATCATCCCTACATGGGAGCAATTTCCACTGCTGGATATGTTAACAAAAAGGAAATTTTAAGAAGCCCAAATGCCTTCAGAGTTTTTCAGTGTCTAGCAGACCTTTGGGAAATGTTGCCTGCACTTAGTTTAAATGAGGAAATATTTCAGTTTTAATGAACATGACATGACCACTTGTGCATGGCAGTTTTTGGCAGGCAGCTTGGCATCATAAATGCCTTACTTTCTAAAAAACTCAACATAGATGTAGGGTAGAACTTCTGATCCACCCCAATGATACAGAAACTACGGGTGTCAATTTTCTCATTAGTTCTGACTGAATTTTGCAACTTCACAGAACCCCACAAAATAACAGAAGCATTTTCTTTAACGGCACAGCAGGTGATGGCTAAATATCCTTACCGGTGTGGCTTGCAGAAGAGCCGAACTCAATCTCCAGAGCAGTGCTTTCTGCACTCGTAGAAGTTGCTGGTTGTCTCAGAATAGGTTGATCCACCTCACCGCCTGCTGGCTGTTGCTGATCAGACCCAGCAGAGCTGAGGACCAGAAGAGATTTGCTCTGCTGTCCCACTCCCTCCTTGTGGAAACTATGGTACTTTTGATTCTCTTTTCCAAAATGGAGACTAAACATCTCAAAGGATCTGCCCTGTTTGTCAGCTATTTTCTCCCCAGGCTTCAGGTTTTGCTGAGAAAAAGTGCCACCTGACCTGCCACTGCAATTGGGCCCATAGTCAGGCAGAGGACCTTCACTTAGAAGTTTTTTCAGCTCTTCCAGACTTTGTTCAGAAATGCCAGGTGTGAAGGACTCTGCAGTACTTCTTCCTTGTGTGGTTGCAGTACTCTCCAGGAAGCCTGTCTTTGTCATATGAAACTTGCTGTCTTCATCTATCCTACCCTGTTCTTCTTGTATACAGTCCATCTTTTCACTGTCCTCTTCCTTGTACACTGTGTCTGCACACCCAGCTTTTTCTGTGTTGCTGGCAGCTTGTGCACCCATAGGCAACTTTGTTTTGCCTGGTGTATCTATCTTCTTACACATTTTTTCTATTACTTTTTTCCCAGTGCCGGAATTTTCTGGGATTTCATGTGTTTCCCCCGACATGTCTTCTTTCACGCTGCTGACAAAATGGGAACTGCCACTATCCCCTCTGTCTTTTTGCACTGGAGGAAAATTAGTCAGGTTTTGAAGAGATTGATGTGATGGTGGTTCTGAACAACCAGTGATTCCTTGAAGATGATGAGGATCTGGGATTTTCGAGGTATGAGACAACTCCGTCTTCTCATTTTCTAACAGAGGAACATGCTTTGTTGTACCTTTGACTCCTTTTTTCTTTCTGAAACTACATATATTGTTGCCATCAACTTCATCATTGGCACTTCCAGATGTGTTCTGTAACCAGCAATAAAATATACAACTAAATAATATGCATGAATGAAACAGAACATAGGAATGGTCTACTAGCACCAGCTTCATTTACCTTGTGGCATTTCCATCACTTCTTCGTCATGGAGGTCTCTGTGGATACTTACTACCTTCAAATTATGCTATTTGGATAAAATTTTCTTACTGAAAATTGAGTGAGAAGGTCTTAGGTTTTAAAACAAAACTGGTCAAAGTACCTTCATAATTTAATTTTTAGGCAGACTTAATAAATGAAAATATAAGACCCTGTACACTGTGTGACATCATTTGTCCAAAAAATGTGGCTTTTAAATGTGAAAAAGTGTATTTTAATCATTACATTTATACATGTTCTTGTTCATATCAAAAACATTTGTATTTATAAAAGAAATAAATTGCCTTAAAACACAAAACGCTGCCAATCATTTGGGATTGTATGGGAAGTGAAACCTAAAAATAATCTGGCTTTAACTGAATTTCAAGGATCTAGTTTGGCCAAATAACTAAACTCCAAGGGCAGCTGTCAAATGAACAAACCTCTATTTGTATATATATTGAGGAAAGAACCAGAGGATGATGTTTTCCTTTGTATTTGGCATTGATATGATTTACATTGTAGTGTTGGGAGCAGATTTTTAAATTGATATAAAAAATATGGAGATGGTGCAAAGAGAAGCAACAAAAATTAATCTGTTAGCATTATCCCAGAGAATATCAAGAAGTGTCTGAATCACCTCTCCTAAGTAAACTGATAGGACCATGTGTGGTCCTATTACTGTGGGTAATTACCCCATCACTGTGCGTAATTAATTATTTTACAAACTATCAAGGTAGGGATCAAATTCTCCATTTCATGATGTCCCAATGAAGACTCTGTAATACTGTTTAACCAAAATATATATCACTCCATAGCTGATCACAAACTGTTATATTACTCACGAAATCCTGCTCAAGCATTTATGGATGACTAAGCAACTTAGCCAAGAGTTCTTGGTTTGCTTGGGTCGGACTGGAATTAACACCTGTAAAATCACTGGGAAACTGAGAGATACCATCTTTATTACCGTTCTTCACCTTTTCCACAAAGACTAGACTCTGTCCAATTTCTGAATTTCCAGAAGAAATAGGGATCTGCACAGAAGCAAAGTGAATGCCAGTCTGGATAAGGCAAAAGAGCTTCCTGCTGGCAGACAAAAGCATTTAGAAGAAAAGGCAGTAGTGTATGAAACATACATGGAAGGAAACAGTCACATGGCTTCCACTAAGATAATTAATAGTTCCCTTTTTCTGTATTATTCCTCCTATTTTCTCATTATGTTCACTCATTACACTGTTTTCCATTAATGCCCCAGTCAAAAAGGCATAAGACTTTTTTTTCCTGAAACAGAGCTCAAGGGAATATTTCCTTCCTCTCTCCCCCTTGCTCTGAATCTCTGTGATGCACTTAACTACAGCTTCTCTTGGAGCTCACTGGGACACTCATGCTAGCCCAGAAAGCAGATGACTGCCAGCTCTCTAAGAAGGACATGACATTCTCTGTGTGTAACTCCCTTGCACATATCACAACCGTGACTTGGTTGGCTCTTTGAATTGACATGATTACTGTCTCATTGACAACAGAAATCTTTGCTTACCTCAATTTTAGCACTCAGTTTCTAATGATTCCATTTTGTCATCAAAAAGCTTTGGTTTATTCTCATGAAATGATTCTGGGTGTACTCTGATACCTCTACACATTCACCCATGTAGAATAGGCCTAATTCCTACAGCTCTGTATCATAACAGAATAAAAATGTAATGAAGTTTCCTTCATTTACATTCAGTAATGTTCCTGAATAACAAAGCAGACAAGAACTGCTTATAATGGAGCATTTTAACATCCTCATTAGTAATACAGCTTAAGTGAAGCTAGGGAACTACTGATTGCCAAATGGAGAAACCTAAATCATTTTGAAATGAAATAGGCATCAAATTAAATTTCTAGATATATAAAATGTTTTTTTCTGAAAGGAGAGAAGAGTTTCATCTATGAAAACTATAATCATTAAAGGATTGCATTTTTAATGAATTTATGAAAAATATTTACTTAAACATCCTTTGCGGCAAAGGCTGCCATCATTAAAATATTCAGATTTCCTCTTTATGAAGTCTTCATATTTCCTTTGTCTTCTTCAATAGCTTGAAATCAGTAACATAACATAACAATATCTGCATTTCTGCCCTATAATGCATTTCTGTATTCTGTGCTTAAAGATAACTACTGAAAATTCTAATGTTAGATTCAATTCTTGTCAGTTGTCCCTATTGTAGATCTTTGAAAATATGTTGAACATAACTAAATATGAACACGTCCCTTTGTATAATACTTAGATATTGAAGTCAGACAAAGAGTAGTTCATGTAACAAATGTAAAACATCAGAAATCTACCTGTTCGTGTAGTTAACCATGCTAAATGATTTCCTGAACACAAGGTTCACATTATAATCTTTACCAAAACAAATTCCTTCTGAACAGAGAAGAGAAGGATAAGGACTGACCACTTGTATATCCATTAATGGAAACATTTCTTCATAATAAAATTCTAATGGCCAATGTGGCTATAGTACTCTGCAAATAATTTATTTTCTCAACAGAAGTTGAGGCTACGGTACTGCATTTTTATTGTAGGATATTTATCATAGAAAAAGGTATTGTGCCCATTGCTCTTAAATAAGAACACTGACCTTTTTTGCATTTAAAGAAAACGAAATCTTACATTTACACAGAGAACAATCTATGCATTACTTAGGACCCTCAGCACAGGGCACTCTGTGATTTTGTCTCTGTGTAAGAATGATTCTTCTAAATAAACTGAGATATGTATGGATTTTCATTTTAAAGTAATTTAATGTCATTTTCTGAAGCGGACTAATGCTGAAGTTTTTGCAAGGTACAATTATAGCATCCTTTCATATTAAAAATAGTCATATGCATGAGTTATTATACAGCCTTACTATCTAGTAGTTTATGTGTGTGTCTACCACCAGAAAGAGTCTAGTGCTTGGACACAGAGGCAGAAGAACCCAGGAAATAGGACCTAAGAATTTTCTCATTAATTTATTATTTCTAGAAAGATTCATTTACAAAATACAGAATCAAGTCAAGTATCAGCTTGAAAGACTTAGCTGGATAGTGATCATGACATAATTTCATTGAACCATGTGTCCTGCTATGCAGAAAGGAAAAAAAAATATTCATGGCACTAATATGGCAAAAGTTCTAATTATTTTTTATGTCATTACTGAAATTACTGAATGTTCCTACATTTTTGTTACCGTGTGGCAACAATTAACAGGAGCTACTATAGCTACGTGAAAGTTCTTTCAGCCAACATTTGTTTCAGAATCATTCATGGGGTTGTTTTTTTTGTCTGTTTGTTTGTTTCTTATTTTCAAATATTTACTGACACACTAAGTCAAAGATCTTGAAAGTTTTGAAGTTTTCTTCTCTTTCTTAACTCATAAATACTCAGGTGGTGATTGCCAGAAAGGTTATTTCCAAAATGTAAACACTGTATGCAATACTATGCAATAAATCTAAAGTTTAAGTTTTCTAAAAGATGTATCTGATGTTAAATGTCATTGACAGGTATCGGTACTCTGCCAAGTCTTGACTTCTTGGGACTTCTTGCCCCAGTGCTGTAACTCATGCTGGTACACTGATCCCCTTTGCACAGGGGATTTGGCCCTGGAAAGCTTTCAGTAGAGGTGGACCACTGTGAGTCCTACAATAGGCAGGAAGACTAGGGGTGAAATAGACTGAATGTCTTGTTATTAAATAATTTCAATTCACACAAATAAAAGCTTTGCATGTCTTCACTAGACACCTAGTGTATCATGTCATGTGCACAAGAGTCTGGATGTTTGTGACTATCAACAGAACAAAGTTCTCAAACTACAAACAGTGCTTCAGGGCTACACTTATGTATTACAGCACTGTATTAGGGTGCTATACAAAATATAGCACTATATGAAGTATAGCACTAATACCGTTGTATTAGGGTGCTATACAAGAGAATATCCTGCTGTTCAGCTCTCACATGACAATGGCAGGTAAAAGGTGTAGAGAATAGAAGACAGTATTAGCAAGCAAATATTTCAGCCCTGTGCAGATGAAATTGCTTGCTCTACTTAACCCAATTACATGCCACTGCTGGCATGTCATCAGGCTCCTACAGCTGAAAGACATTTTATATCTTGTGGCAACACAAAAGCCATACATCTAAAGCAATTTATCTCAATCAGTTTGTGTTCACTTCTCAGCTTTGTTCAAGCTCTGAAGTGGAACATTAACTATATCATGAAATACAGCACTGCCAAATGGCAGTTCATCTGTAAACCTGCCAATCCACAAGCCAAGAACATTTGGAAATGTAAAGTGTTGCCTTTGGGAGGAATAATAAGCACAGGAATATCTGGTGTGTGGAACAGGTGAAAATCCAAGACAGTTCTTGAACCTTTGCCTTAAAAGGCTTTTATAGATGACTCAAAATATATCTGCAATGTACTATGAGAAAAATTCAGAGGTTGCAGAGGGAACCTTCTATTTTTTCTTACCTTTTGTTTCCTTCCTGACCTTAGGAAAGAACTCAAACATTATTGGGATTTATAAACCTCTCTAAAAAAAATCTACTGACAGAGAGAGACAGAGAAATGAGAAAATAAATAAATAAATAAAATAAATAACAAAAAACTCATACTATAGCACATGAAAGGAAAAAAAAAGGGAGAAAAGAAATATGGTTTAAAAGATTCCCTGAGTAACTGCAGATGAATAGCTGCACTAGGATTTATATCACAGAAGAAAGTGAAAGAGAGTACAGTGAAACTCCAGCAGCAGCTTTTATATATATAATCAACAAGATAACCCAATGTTTCTGCTACTGGCTATCCAAAAACGTAATGCAGCCACTCAGCAAACAGCACTGGTGTATCAATCACATTCTTGTTTTCTCTACTCTTTCAGATTATTAACCAATTGTAGCCATTATTTAGTTAGGAGGTCAGGGAGTCAGGAGGTCAAATTGTGATGATCTTCCTCTGTTATCACTAAAGATTTTTCAAGAATGGAAGACTCATTGTGCATAGAACATCAAGACATGAAAATCTGGTATTAAAATTCAAAAATATGTAAGGTGTGTTTGGCTGAATGTTTTATTTATTTAAAGTTAAATAGCTTCACATGGGTTTGAATTTGTTTTTCTATCATAAAAGTCAGTGATGATAAATTTAAATTAAATGTTTCCAGTCTAATTTCCAGTCTAAAAAAATCTTAAAATATTGTTCAAATGATGTTGACAACTGGCCTTATTCACATTGTTTGAGCATTTTTCCAGACTTCAAAAGTAAACCAATTTTTGTATTGCACTTTATCTTTCAATTGTTATGGAACAGTAAATGCTGAAGAACTTTCTCTGACCCACTCTGGCTGTTACCAGGTTACCCTTTGCAGCTTCCTCTGTTTGGTACAGTCAAGTTAATTAATGTTTTCATGTGGCAACAAAGCTCAAAAACTAAAATTCAAGTCTTAACAAGAGGTGCTCCTTAAGACATTATATAACAGTGTACGTAAATCTAGTACATCCATGTCCAAGTTTTTTTCTCTGTCTCTTCCCCTGACAGATGGAAAGGGTTACCCAGCTGCTTGCTCCAGAAACCAGGCAGCAAAGGAGCAGAGGATGATGGAATAATTATCTACTGCTGGGAATTAATGCAGCTTCACTAGAGTCACTGGAGCTACTCAGATTTATACCAGGAGGGAAGTTGGTCCACGGAGGAGAATGCCACAGAAGACAGCACAGACATTTCCAGGGAGTTGCTCCAGGAACAGAGAAGGATTTTGTTTTTTTGCCTGCAGTGCTAAAACAATGTATGCTACTGTCAGTAGACACTGGTGGTTTGTAAGCTAGAGACATGAAGATTACAGCACATTGTCAAGTTATTGCTGTAACTAATTTCTCTCTCAGTGACCTTGTTTTATAAAGTGGTTCTCAGAGAGTGATTTACTGCTACAAAAACCTCCCTGTGAAGGACCTGCAAGTGGCATAAATATTAGGTACATGTGATTGTTATGCAGTTAGAGAAGCTGTGAAGCACAATCTTGCCATAGGTCATGGGAAGATGTGTGGTAATGTTAGGAGCAGAAGCAAAGTCTCCTTTCTTTTTTTGAAACTTTTAAATATACTCAGGATTATTAATGTCCTTCATGGGAAAATGAATAGAAGAGTTTAGCTCACTTATTTTCACATCTGACATCTGCCTTCATCTGCTACTCCCATCCAAAGCCTTCATGCTACATATCCAATTAGTAGATTAGCTCTCAAGGTCATTGATTCACTGCTTCAAGGTTGCAGAGTCCTTATGGTAAAGTTATTTGCAAATATTTTCCCTTGGACTGTGCCACCTGCAACATGTAAGAAAATTCCCTAAAGCAAGATGGAGTCTCAAAATTAAGAAACTGATCCTGCTTTCAAAATGACTTTGGACCAGAAAAGTACATTGGTGGTGTCATCTGCAACTTGCAGTAGTGTAAATGAGATGTAAGAGCAGGATCCATTTAACACATGACTGATCCTCTCTCTGGAAGACATTTGCAAGGAAATGGACTTAATGATCTACAGGATTTTTATGTCTAATTTCTATGACTCATTTCATATTCAAAGATGGTCTGGGAGGCAGCTAGTGACTCAGAGAAGGTATATCTCTGGCATAGTATTCGTTTGTTCACCTTGATAAAAAATTTTAGTAGCCTCAGGAAGTCTGCCTTCACCTTTACTTCCAAGCTACCTTATATCGTTCTTGGTATTTTTAATTAAACATTTTAATTTCATGTTTTTCACAATGAGATCTCTTGGACCCTACCCAAGATAACAGTGGTTGTTGTTTTTTGTTTGTTTTTAATTTTGTTGAAAATATTTATTACAACTTCAGGGTCAGAATCAGCTTTAAAATGCACTTATGTAGAAACTAAGCAGCTCCAACTCCACTCAGCTCATTAGAACAAATTAAGAGCATCACTTTCAGGTCAGACATTTATCTTAGTGGTTTCATTTACATTAATGGTGTCAATCTACTTTTCCACAAATATTAATGGGTCAGATTTTAGACCTCTATTTCTGATACTTTTGCTAAAGTTATAAATGAAAGATATAGGAAATTAAAATGTGTTAGACTTGCTTTCTAAGGTAAATGGTTGTTTGAGCTTAAACCAGAAGTCTTTCTTTGACCTGCATCTGGCTCAGAATTAGACCATGCACAACACACATGCATGAAGACATACACATACACCACAATTAAGTATTTGCTCACTTAAAATCTTGAAGCAGATATAAAATGTATTTTATATCATATTATCTGCTCAGATATCATTCACAGTCAGTCCCTTACCTCCTGAGTAAGATCTTTCTTCTCGTTCATGTCCACTTCATTCTAGTTCAAGTCACCATTAGAAATAGCTTGGTAAAATTCTAATAGAAGTACATCCCGTATTTATAGGTATGGACAAAACAAAGGTTAGTTAAAACAGAATTGCTGTAAAGTTCTTTTCCCAGAAGGCTATGCAGGTAATGAACCATACAGAGCAACCCTAATGTGTCATGGCCAAGAGCACCACTTTCTGGAACAGTGTTAAAGTAGTAAAATAACAAATGCACATTATTAGCTGCCTGCCTGGAAACAAAGACAACTGAGTATAAAACTGTTTTGCTCAACTTTTCTCCTCACAAAAGGTTTTTTTGCTCTGTAGCAAGCCATTTTTGTTCTAGAACAGACGCTATTGTTAGGCTCCTTCGAGGTAAAACCTATACTGGACTTTATAACAACAGTATGTTATCAGGGCACAGAGGTAGGAATTTGAAAGGCACAGCACATTACAAGAACAACACAAAGTACTAGACTGCTGTTCTAGGTGCTTGCATGTAGCTAATTAATACTGGTGGATCTGGTTTTTGTAGACTTGGGGAGAAGGATTTGGGTTTTGTATGTTTGTTTGTTTTGTAGTGTTTGTTTTTTGTTTGTTTTTTTTTTTTTCCATCAGGTCTCTAAAATCATATCAGTGATCAGATAGCTAAGGTTGCCTTTCTTATACTTCTTTAGTTATCTGTTTTAATATGGATTCAAAGGACTATGTTTAACTGATATTTCATTCATCCAATTCCTTTATCTGACCTAATGTTAGAGGATGACTGTGTGTGATTACAGCCGGCAGCTGATCTCCCAATAAACTCACGTGAGCATCATGTTAAGAATACCACTTCATCGTGCAAAAAAGCAGGTTCAGTAATTTTTCATACTTTTCAAAAATAAAATACTGAGTTTGTTAAAATTACCCCATCAGAATAACAACTATGTATTTGAAGTTATAGTTCACAAAAATCTCTGGCTTCTTCAGTTAAATTTATAAAGATAGGTGCCCAGGACCCAAACAATGATTCTGAAAACCCTTCCTCAACTTGGATGCACTGAAAGGCTCTGGAGCTCTCATCTCAGTTACTCCATCTACTCAAGTGCTCTGACTGCCCTTATTCTGAACTGCCCCACTTGTCACAAAGCAGAGCAGGACAATATCTGCATCTGTGAGTTTATCAGTGTTCAAGAAATAGACTTACTCAGAAGACTATTAAAAATGCAACATTGTGCTAAAAATGCTTTTTTCAGCTTATACTAGCTACAAATTAATTTTTAACAGCTCATCAAAGGTGTACTAGGTACCCTAATGTTTTCATGGATATATGTTCTTTGTAGCGTCCCTGGAAAGTGACCCTAAAGAACAGACCATAAGCGTGTTCTCTGGAGGAGAAGCAGAGATTTAAGCAAAACATTCTGTTTCTTTTAGAATGTAGTACTGAAATCATGAGTTTGTGTAATTATTTAATTTAAATATGCTGGACTTCAGCCACAACTTATCAAATATTAATCTAAAAACCTAGACACTTCAGAAATACAACACAGAGACCAGCCATGAACAAAAGTGGTCAGTTAATATTTTAACTACAGATACTTTGTATGCACTGTGATGAATACATGGTAATGAGAAAATGGAAACTGCTCAATTATCCCATTAGCCTCTCTTCAGTAGCTAAAAAAGAGAGATAGCTTCTCTTATGACAGCTATTGCAGCAGATAACTGCCAGCTCAGGGGAGCTCTCTGCTGGCTAGTGGCCAAAATCTCACTTCACCATCACTGCGGTTTACAACTATTTCTGATCCCAGCTACTGATGTCAGGGTTTTTTTCACATGTTTTCCAGAGAAGAGATGAAAATTATCACTGTTCATAATCTTCTCCCATTCGAATTGGTTTTCCAGAAGGGGAAATTTCTACATACTCTTAATTAACTTATTTTTAAGTAGTAAAGAATCAGGCCTCAAGCATCCATCGGGAATCTTTTTTTCTCTCAGTGTTGGGTGTAGGTTACTTTCAGTTGTTAATTTCAGTGGGTTCCCTGGAATACCTACATTTTTAAAAAGAAACTCTACAGGACAAAATTTCTGTATCTTGGATAGGTCTTGAATGGTGCCTAACTATTCCCAGGTTGGAAGAAGGGAGGATTACGTCCTGTAATCTGTTCATGGGCCTGGAAAATTTATCACAGTAATTTTATCACTTCCTTTTATCACCTAAATTTAATTGGATGCAGCCATTCCTGTTTCTAATCCTGACAGGCATGCCAAAATACACCTTTACCCCCTAAATGGTTTCAAAAATAGTTCTCTTAGAGGTTGCTAAAGTAGGTAACTAAAAGTTAACAGAGGAAACAGTTCAAATGGAAATTTGCTTCCTCCACTTGCAGAAGCCTTTAAAAATAAAGAGCCTTTCAAAGTCTTATAGTATTCTTATAACACTCAGAGACTTCCAAACTGGTATCAATTGGCTAGTGCCAACTAACATCCACAGGACACAGGTCTCTATGGATATACAGGTTAAGATGGATTTTGTACAGACCTATCTCAGGAGCTTTTGAGAACAAAAACCCTTGAGCTCCCCAGTTCCAAGGCTGGCAATTACATAGAAGTAAAAGGAGATATTCACTAAGTCTCTCCCTCACAACCATAAATCTATAAAATTCTGTGCTAATACCAAAAGGCTCGCATTATAAAGCCAAAAGAGAAATTTGAACACCAAAATCCCTTTAGGAAAATCCAACCTAATGTGTTCCTTCAACAACAGGATATATTTCTGTTTTAACTTCTAAACTTGTGCGTTGCCATCATTATTAAACAAAACTGTACTTTGTGTTGTAGAAAGTGTCTTTTTCTTCACCATTTCTTCACAGCTGATGTTAGATATTATCCAGTGTCAAGATTTGCAGAAGACTTCAGATAAATTCCATTTTAAATTGCCACCTAGTAAACTATGAGCATAGAAACACGATTAGAGCTTGATTTTCTATTAATCTTTATTCAGTTACTATAGCTATCTGTCTGCTATGTCCTCTTTTAGGATTTATTCATGTGATTTTCTCTTTTAACACTCTCACAAGTATGCCTTCACTATGCATGACAACATTTATCTAGCACTCCCCCATCCATTGCCCAGTGCTTCTTTCTTGATTTATATTCCAGTTAGGCAGCAAGCAATGCCCCTACAAAAAGCTGTTCTCTCCTGTATTTTCAGGTGTCAAAAAGTAGGCACAAATGATACTCACAGACAAGGAGAGGACTGAAAAGCTGGCCTAAGACATATTAGGAGTTAATTATGGTAATTTTTTTTTAATCAATGACATTAGTAAAAAATCTTATCAATTTGTAATAGGCAACTATTTTATACTCAGAAGAACTGCAGTTGTCTTAAATGTTGATTATTGGAAACTGTAGCACTATTTGTGCTTCAGATGATGCCTTAATATATGCTCTCCATAACTAAAGCATTAGAATTGAATGCCAGACCTTATTATACCTCTCCCAGTTCTTGGTCTTTCATGTATCAAATGTGAAAATGAAATGCAGAGACCTGTTGATTATTTTACTCTTGACATCACACTTGATTTATTTTCTGTATTGAAATTTTAAAATTATTTTTCAAGTCACAAAGAACCACTAATTGGATCATGATGGGTCTGTCATTCTGTAAGTCAAAGTGATACCTTTACATGAACAGCCAAGACCTTGTAAGTTTGCATCATTCCTAATAAAATGAATCTGTTATTTTTTCATCCTTTACATTGCCTCTTCTATCTTAATAAGTGACTGGAAATAATTCTGTTTCTTTTATCTGTTGCTTTTCATTCCCTTTTTATTTTTTTCTTGCATTCTTTGTCAAAAATAGAATTTCTTTTCCAGTCTGGAAATCAGGCTGTTCTTTGTATGTTTTGAGCTTTTCGCCAAAAATTCTTTCTCATATGCCATCTTTTCCTTCCAAGGCATATACTAGTTTGCTTGCTCCCGCATACAGCTGTCACTGAAACAGAATCAAAAAAAAAAAAAAATCCAGAATAATGTTAAAATTTTTAGACAGGGGGTGAAGAATATTAGATTGGAACTAGAATAAAGCCATAGCTAGAAGAAGAATTAATAGAATCACAGAATCATAGAATCATTCATGTCAGAAAAGACCAACCATTAAAATGCAACCTTTCAAATGCCTGTGCCCCGAGCTCTGCCCCAATATTCTTCCCTCCCCATCCTTTGCCACCACCATGGCAACATATGCTCAGTCCCCTGGCAGTCACACACTGTCACAAGGCAGATGTTGCTGTGGGTATACAGTTACAGAGCTATGCAGCAGCTAGAAATCTGTGTCTGGTTTTCCATGCCTCTACCAGCATGGCATCACATGGGAAGCTCATCACACCAACCCAGTGCTGAGGCATGGCATAACCTGTGGTGGAGTCTGGGGAGGGAAACCAGCAAGCAAGGTGCGAGACAATTCTCCCAGTGAACACAGTGACTGCACATGGCCCTGCAGGCTATAATTAGGAATTAATCTGGATTTAATTAAATCCAGATAATAATGCTTAAATTTCTAATCCTACCAAACATGTTATTTGAGCATCACTAATACCATTCCAATTTTACAGCTATCTGTCTAATGCTGTCTAGCTATGATGCACTCTCTGAGATGAACTGGAAGAAGCTGTGCAATGGAAACAGCACAACAGAAGCACCAACACAGTCTCCTGCAGTAGCTGGGATTTTCCACATTAATTTACCATCTAAACTTCTGGCAGATGTCACAGGCCTTGACTCATCAACACAACAGTGTCACAGGCTGAGGTGCTGTAACCACAGTTCATTGTGTCCTTGTTAAGGATGTAAGGTCTGTAATGTCTTGTTAATTCATTCCAGAACCGTGCTAATTCAGGATGCTGTGTAGCCATGCTGAAGGAAGGTTAGATGTTTACCATTGGCTGTCAGCGTGGGCCAAGATCCTTGCATCATGGTTTGATTTGTTACCTCTTGTTACTTTCCGCTACTCCCCGCAGCTTTCTTCTTTTCCAGATCTGTCTTCAAGAGCTGTTTCACATTTTGTCTGCCAGACTGCTTTTAGCAGAAGGATGGGATAAATTAATTATCCCTCAACCGTCTCTAACCTCTTACAGCCCTTGCCTTTGTTCATGAGTTCTATGTCCTCCAGGTTACCACAGCAAGATAACTATTATGCCTCACTCATTTCACTTTTTCCATGGTTAATCCTATGCACGTGGCCCTGCCTGCTGCAGAAAGAGGAGCACAGTGACACTAGCAGCCTTAGCCTTCCATTTAGACATAGGAAGTTTAGATGTGCCTTGACAAGGCTTCCAAATTCTTCTACGTTAAACCAAACAGCAGACTGCAACCTGTCACTGACATGCATTAACACTACAGCAGGAGGTGCTCCATGGCAATACAGAGGGAAAAGGAAAAACATCCTTCAAGAACTACAGGACCAGACTGATCCAACTTTCTTGCAGTGTGCAAATATTTCAGCCTGCCTGGTGGCTGACTTGTCAAATACTTTTACTGAGGAGCTAGCAACGGTTTCATATACTTAGTTATGCAAATCATTGAAAGTAATGAGGTATACCACAGGAAAATTAGGGAGTGTAGCGCATAGTTTGAGACTACTAACAATACTCATGCCAGTCATTCTCCTGTCCTGAATTTTCTAATTGCCTACCCAAACAGTACCTGTATGTGATCAATAAGAAGAATTAATGGTGTCTGCTACTTTAATTTGTACTTATAAATCGGAAAAATCAAAGAAATCAAATGAGAAACTACATATTTGTCCACTTTATGCATTTGCTTGTAAAAAAAATCTTTATAGACACTAAGTTTAGGGTCTTTGTCAGGTTAGTCTTAAAACAAACTTAGGAGTCTTAAAACAAACCTGGAGTCTTAAAACAAACATAGGGGAAAATATCTCTAACATTATCTACGGAGCAATTTTTAGCACTTTATAGATGAAGAGGAATTCAGTACTGTGTTATTATGCTTACTTTAAACTTCTGTAGTTCTGCTGATTAAAATTTGATCCTAGCTTTATTAGCCTAGTTATCCAGACCTTTTGATGTGTTTGTGCTATTATACCATAACTCCACTATTCTTTATTTTTATTTCCTCAGTAAATCTGTCTGCTGTGAAAATAAATTCTTTTTTTTCTTCTATTCATAGATGCCTATTCCCTTTTCCCCAATACATTATTTATGTTGTTCAGGCAGAAAGGAGCATATGTTTCATTTGTTCAGTAAATATTCACCTAAGGTACAGTAGATATGGTTTTGATCCAACTAGTGTCTGAATATCCATTCAATGTAGTGGTCTCTCTATACCAATTCCCCTACCAATCAGGCCAACAGCTGCTGTTGCAGAAGGAAAAGGTGACAAAGGAGCTTAATCTTCCTTGTCAGAATTGTTCCACTTGATGCAAACTGCTTACAAATTCATTGGGTCAAATAAAGGAAATATAATTTTAATTCTATATATCATTAGTGAGGGACTCTGCTAGACAAATGGAGCACCTCGTTAAATCTCTGCCTCAGTAAAAATTATATATTTTACATAGAAGTTGTTTTTCTATTTAATTTTTGTGCCAGGCAGGTTTTGCTTAGATGGTGTAGGGTCCCTTCCCTTTAGATGATATTCATTCAGTCCATGGGGATTACACTGATCTCAGTCACACCAGTAGGAAGCCAGTGGTATTTTTAGGATTTCAGTGAAATTATTAGGATGACGTTAAGAACTATACCCCAAACCAAATGGTTTAGAATTTTAAATGGTTATATGAAAAACATCAATAGTTTTCAAATGTTTTCCTAATTGGGAGCAAAAAATCTAAACCAACCATAAGAATACGAGGGTATAATGATCACAGCTATAAAAACGTAAATTTATGAGTTTAACCAAAAGTAACCCTCGAAATCTATTTTTTTCCAGGAATCATTAAAATTTAAAAAAAAAAAAAATGCTCCTTATCTGCTCATTAAGAACGAAAAGTATTAAGCAATTGTCATGTTTTCCTGAATTCCCATAGGGAATAATGTAAAGACATCTTATTAACAACACTCAAGAATATTATAGCAAATGTCACCATAGCTTTTGTCTATTCTTGGAGCACCAATACACTCAATGAGACAATTTAAGAACCTCATCTTTCATTTAAAAAACATCTTTGTCTTACATTTTCAAGGAAGACTTGAAAACAAGCCAATGCATAAAGAAATAGCCTCTTTGTGAGTCTGGTGGTTTGGTGGGAGTTTGTTTTGATTTTTCTCTTCTTTTAAAACTCTGTACTAGGGGTTTAGTAAGTAAACCAGCCTTAGTAAGTAAATAAGAGTTTACATGCTGTATATGAAATCACTTATGACTTCACTTATGGCTTTTATTATATGGTATCCAGATTCAGATGTGCCCAGGTTGTCGCTGATATTAATGGGTCTGCCTCAGTGATTTCAATGGCTCTGCTGACACGTTTTAGTCCACTCTTGCATAGTGCAGACCTGACTTAGTGCACTATTGCTTTAACTCCTTTGCTACCCACAAACCTAGGTTTCCCTTCAAGAGAAGCAAGGTCAAATACAGGATGACATACACCCACACCCACTTCTTGTCCTGGCACAGAGTCAGGACACAGCCAAGAGCACAACCCAGCAACCAGGACTATGAGTGGTCTTCAGAACATTCTTGTCCCCCTACTAGATATACGACAAAAAAGAAACATTTTTAGACTGTTATAGGTTAGTTAAAGAAGGTGAAATATTAATCCATGTAAAAATATGATTAGGTAGAAGAGAGGGGAAAAATAAAACTGTACTGAATTGGGCATTATACTCTTCAACTGCAAGTGAAGTTTTGTGTTCCAGACCAATCAAAGTGACAGAGACAGAGAAGAAAACATGTTTTATGTTATAAACGGGATGAATTCCTTCTCATGGATGTTATAGTCTGGCAAACCAGCCATCTCTGTTCTACCATGGTCAGCTGAACCTGAATAATACTGGTATTTTAAGGAAAATATTAACCCCAGACAACTTGGCTGTTTTTGCAATAAAAATGCTAATTCTTTCCGTGTGAAGAAAAAGGCTACTTACAATGCATATTAGTAGGGTCAATGAATGATAGCATAAAAAGGTCATAGCTATCTCAAAATGTCCTTTTTCTTAGTACTTACATATATCAATGATACTGCACCCTTTTTATCTGCTAGTATAAAAAAACTGTGTAAAGTCTAAATTTCTGATTCATATAAATCCTGTCCCCAGTGATCTGAATATTGTGGATTTTTTTATCATTCATATTTCTATAAAGACACTGTCAAAAGACCCAAAGAGTATCTCAATAATGTTGAACTTTTAATATAATTCTTCTCAGATCAAGAGGATTTTTACCACATGAAGCAATGTTTGTTCCTATACCTGTTAAAAATTCTCATGCTCTTAGATATGGGAATAAACAGTAACTTTTGTGTTTTCAAGGCTGAACTCAGGGAATTAACTGTAAGTTTTTGATAGTTTCAGTGAAGGTTGTATGACTAAAACATTATTCAGTTTTCTGCAATCACCACACATGAGCCTGGGGAAAGAAGGAAATAGAGGATGAGTGGAAAGAATATAAGGCTTTCTAGTTAATTGAAATGTCCATTTGCAGTCAAAATGTTTATCTTTTATGATTAATAACTATCCTTGGGATTTTTTTTTTCTTAATTGGAAATACCATAATTTAAGAAACGTATTCCAGAAAATCACCCTCAATGATATAGACATTCAGCCTTACCCAAACCACTATTTTTGAATGAACTTTCTTAGTTACACTGAAAATTATGAAGAGTTATATAGCTCATTTACACAAACTAGAAGACAAGGGCACTATGACTTGTAAAACACTATTTCAAACAATGTTGTTTAAATCATATCCATAGTTTCCATACTAATTATCCCCAAATGTCCTAAGAAATAGAGCATCTGAAAGTAGGTCTTCATAATGTCTTGCTTCAAGGTAGGTACCTAAACTTCGTTTGCATTTACAGAACTTTAAAATTCCTTTTCCTATTACAGGAAAAAAATATTTAAAACACCTTTCAGACCACGTTAAACCATAGCTGAGACTGAATACATAAAGATACACCAATGAAAAAAAAAATGTAAATTGTTACAAACCTAATAAACACTCTCAAAATCTGAGTAGATTCCATTGGTGCAGATAACAGATTCAGCATGACGATTGGGCTAAGACTGCAACAAATGCAAGTATAGAAAGAGCATGGGTAAGGAGGATACATGGCAGGTCCTAATCCAGTAGGCTTTCTCTGAGTTATTTCCCCTCGCTTCTTCTCATGAGGCAGTGTCTGTTAAATTCTGCTCTCTCCTCCTCCAGCAGTATTTGAAAAGTTTCTCAGGTAACAGATGAATCTGACTGAATCCAGGAGAGCTGCATACAGCTAAACCTAAGAGATTTTTATTCAAAACATTTTCTGTATTTTATATGCTTTGAGAACTTGTAATAGTTCAAAACTTACCTATGCAAAGCCCAAAATAGAAGCAAATCCTGTAGGAATGAGACCTTTTCAGTCATTCCATTGATATCTTATGCGGAATGGCCCTGCAGATAATTATGCTTAAGGAATAAAAGAAGAGAATACTAAATTTCCAACCTTCTGATCTCAAGTGGTAAATTAATAATGTCGTATGTATGGAAAATGGTTGTCATGTTCTCTGTTTACATTAGGTGGCACCATTCTCGCAGATTTATGGTTTATCTCAAAAAGCTGTAAAACGACCATTCTGAAATCAAGTGAAATACCACCCTTCATATGGCAGGTACTTGACTTGCATCTTACATTATTTAGGCAAGCAAAATTAGTTTCAGTGTACGAGAAATCTCCAGTACTGAAGAAATGCTGCAAGACATAGCTAGCAGGAGAATAGAACAGCCAAGGGATTTACTGGTAAACCTTGCTCTTTAATAGGCTTATTATTAAACCTGCATTGCATTTACCATCTCTAAACAGGTTCTGTTCTCAGAAAAGTGAAAGCTAAAACCCACTTATGATTCAACTATTAAGCTGAATTATAAAAATTTGCCAGGACTCACATTCTTCAGGTATTAATGGGGGAATTTCTCAAAAAAGTTGACTGAGGCTGACAATACCATTTTGTAACATATTTCACCATGTGGTTCACCCAATGTTAAAGTGAAGTCAGAACTTCTAAAATGCTTTTGCAAAAGAAATGAGGGAGAGGGTAAGTTGACACAGCAATCAACTTCATTTTCAATTCAGATCAGCCTCTTCTCAAATCACATGTACAACCGGCAAGGTGTTTACTTATGAATGGTTATCCGGCATCTCTAGGTGGTACCTCAAAACCAAGGGTAGCAAAGTAACAAGGTTTTCTGCTTGTGAAGAAAAGTTTATATATACATCAGCCCCTTTCTGCAAAATGCTTTCACTCTGATGTACTTCAATACCTTGACAACAGTGTTCCACGTGGCTGTAGTCCTATTCCCATGCTGTTACTCTGCCATCACAGTTGAAAATCTCAATAGAAAGAAATTCTTATAGGGCTCATGACACTAGGGTTCCTGGTCTTGGCATGAACTGTTGGAAGAGAAGTACTTGAAAGCTTTAGGCTTAGTTTTGCCAAATTTGGAAAAAACATATATAGTCAAATAGATAGGAACAGATGGATGAGAACTCTCTAAACGTTTCAGGAACTCAGAGGAGATGTGGCTTTCTATTTCATTGCTCTGTATATAGTTTAGCACCCTCATAGCTCATGTAATCAGTTTCGGTAACCTCTTTTTCATCACCTAAGGAGTTAGAGTCAAATTTGTAGAAGCAAATAGATGCTATTTGAAATTTTCCATACACATATTTTTGTTCTGTTTGTTGGTGATTCTTTGATATCAAATTTTCCCTCAGTACAAGTTCATGTCATTTATACTTACAGAGACAGGTGACCAAAACTGACTGTGACTTAACTGGGAATCAACTATTTTTTAAATCTTCAAAGGACCCAATATACAAATTTAGGTACAAGTTAAAAACAGCCTCTGAGTCCTACTACAACTAGTGACAATGGGAGGGCTTTTAATAAACCTTAAGATTTGACCCAGCAATTTTAAATGTCTTTCCACACCATTTATGTACAGATAAAAAAGCAATGATAAATTGAAATTATGACCGAGTAGGTGATTTAGGTGAAAAAGCTGTTAAGGCGTGGAAGGTCTTAAATACCAGCCTTAACTATGTTTTGGGGTGACATCATGTGATGGCCATGCAATTATTATTAAATGCATCATAGTATTATTATTAAATGCATCAAGTCCCAGGTAAGATTGGACTGATTGCAAAAGACACTATTTTTGTTTTCTTGCTAATATTACTAATTCATATCTAAATTAAGGATGATTGATCTATTCATTATAAAAATGTTATGTATCAAATGACACCAAGAAAAGTTAGAATATATTGCAAAGAATCTTAGTACACTTTTTCTATTACTCTCAAGGAAACTGCATTGATATCAGTGTTAGAATTGTCAATGAACTGCAGTAGAATCTTGCTAAAAATACTTCTAGACAGTGAGGGCTACAAGTTCATTCTTAAAATGTGTTTCTGAATTCCCTCTTATTTCTGTAAGTGTGTTTATGGACCAGATGTAATGGGACTTTCAGCACCTAAAAAGTCAATGGATAGTGGACACACACAGGTGCCTAATACATGGTGTTTATAAAAGTTACAAGTAATCTGTATATGTTTTCAATAAACCAAGCCACAGTAGTCCTGGAAAGCAGATTTATACATAGGTATGTGTATATCTTACACACTTACTTAGGTAATAGTACCATCTGTAAAGGAAGAGAAAAGAATCAGAGGCTTTTTGTGTAGTTTACTGTTACTGGAACTTTATAACTATAGAAAAAGAGACATATATATATATATATACTTGAGTTAAAAGTAACTAATATATACAGTAACACATTGCAGCAGAGAATATAGCTTATCATCATCTTGCTGCAATTTTGCACATTTACCTGAGTCAGGTAATATCAGTGGATTAGACAAGTGTCATTTATTGTTTGTCATACTAGAACCAAACACCCTTGAGGCTGAACCACAGAATTATATTATCTATATTTGGAAAGGAACTGAACAGAGGGAAGCTAAGTTTGCTTCCTCTGATGCCCTGTAATATGTATACTTACATCTGTAACAGATAAAGTACAAATCTGCTTTATCTGTTGAAATACCACTGGGTCAAGGGTGCATGAAGATTAATATATTCTCAGTACTGTACTTTTCATAAAACTTGTAAAGATGTTTCATACCCTGATAGACCTCAGGTATGGAAACGTCTGTGAGTAAAACAGATGAATGGACTGAAAGCATACCATAAAATCATTTTGGGATAGCCCATTTTGGCCCTTCACACTTCCTTGTCCCTAGTGGATTATTACAATTTTTCCCTCCACCAGAAAGCCTGCTGTAGATTTGGTACATGCCCACATGCCAACTGGCATTCCACTGAGCAATACCTGGGCACAGTTCAGGCCAGGAACCATTCCCAATAATTGGCTTAGATAAATCAACCCCATTTTGAAAGATACGAGAGATCAGACATAAGGGCATGAGTCTTGCTGTTTCATTTAACCTGACAACCCAAGAGCTGGTCTTGGCCATATTCATGTCCTGGTTATAAGGATGACAGCCCAATCAGAGGAGAAGGAGATAGAAATGATATAGTACATAGGAAGCTACGAAATATATGGCCCTTACGATTTATAACAGAAGCCTTTGAAATAATTCATCTGCCAGAGCATTTTCTGCAACTCCAATAAGCACTGCAAAGGACTTGCCACTCTGCACCATAGTCTGGGGGTCATTACTTAGCACATCTGGACCTTCTGCAAACTTTCTTAATGTGTTGAAAAAAATGGCATATATTGGTAATAAAGAGACTGTAGAGATGTAATTTATTATTTTGGCCTTTTCAGGCCTATTCACACCTACCATGCTTCTGCTTTCTCCAAGCTTATTAGTTGCAGTATCATAAGCAGACCCTTCCCTCCCATATCCCATCCAAATGTTCAAACTTTCACTCATAAAAAACTCCATTTAGCCTGTAGATGTTTTTAATAATAAATGTAGACACCTGCTTGTGTTTTCAGCAAGTACCTGACTGCCTTTCTAAACAGGAGTTGGAGAGGGTATAAGGAAAGTTTTCCAATCTGCTTAAATAAACAATTATCAAAAGCCCACTTTTTTTTTTCTTACTATTTAGAAGTGTAATTTAGAAGATTTTTTTTTTTTTCCTTGGGATTCATGTGGCAGGCTGATCTAGTTAAGTGTAAGGACAGGGCACTAAGTGTAGGAGTCCAAGGTAAAAGTCATTGCAAAAACAGCTAAAAGGAACCTGACCTTGTTATAATGAGACTGTGACTGTGCTGCCACCAGAAACAGAATTAACACAAGGAGTAGAACAGGTGCTTAAGCACCTCATTAGTGTGATGAGTGTTTGCTGTGACCATTCACGTCCTGAGATACAGGAGAGAGAGAAGAAACTTCTGCTCAAGAGGGACAGCTGCTCCCAAAGCTTGACAGGTCTGATCTCATGAAAATCCCTGTTCCCATTCACAGAGGAATGCCAGAGCTTAGCACCTCACCACACACTGCCCCAGGATCTTCAGATTCAAGAAGATACCTACTGGGAGAGCTATGGAAGGTGAACATCACCTCCTTATTGGTTCCAGGAGAGAAAAGGGCAAAATGAGCACCAATGACACCATGTATGAGCCCTGGGCTGTACTGGGCAACCTGCCGTAGGTGTCCCTGCTTGAGCATGGGTGTTGGACCAGAGGGCCTCCAGAGGTCCCTTCCAACATCAACCATTCTGTGACTGTTTTTTGAGTTCCCCCAAAGTCACTAACTGAAGAACACTGACTCTGTGGGGAAAGCACACATACCATGTCTGGTCAGCTAAGGCAACTGTAAGAAGCCTAACATACCAGCTTTTTCACAACTTTCCTGAATCTGTATGAATTGCAGTTGACATAATTAGTAAGCCTTTGAAAAAATTTGGGAGGCTTTTCATAAAGTGGAAGGCTTATTCTTGACATGAATGCTATCCCTCTGCTAAACAAAATCCCCTCTTCAAAGCAGGGTGGTGCTGGATGTTTCAAAGGCCACAAAGTATTAACATGAGCAAAATGGCACTTTGTTCCTGGGCTCATTTGTTGAAGGGGCTGAACGATTTGGCTGAAATATTATGGAATTCAGCCAGGGGCACAGGCAGGGTAGGAAAAGTTTTGGCTTAAACTCAACATTTCAAAAAAGGTGGAAATAACTAAAAGCACTATTGCATAATGGGAATGGTAGCTGTCTTCAATGGTGCCTTCAGTGGTGCATAATAAGTGGTGCTGCTAACACCACACGTAACAGAGTTCTGACCTGCTTTTTTACTTTCCATTACTGCAGTAGGGGAAGTTTTTTTTTAATACAAATACCAGAATACATTAAAGAGTCATTAATGACCCATCCTATATAATTTTCATTTCTCCTCAACTTGGCATGCCATTTTAATTAGGGTCTCAAAAAATAACAAAGAAATAAACAGTCTGAAGATATTCCTAGTATTATTCTCTCTCTGACATCTCCAATGCAGACCACAGCCCTCCCAACCTGCGAGAGACAAAGAGACATGTAGAAAGTGAGAGGTGTGTATCCTGTGTGCCAGCTAATGTTAACAAGATGTACATGCCACTGTGACTCAGCAACAACAAACCTGCAATTTCCTGCAGGCTTCAGGCATTTGACATCAGAATGACTCAGCATCCATACAGAGAGCTGAAGAGTCCTTAGCACAATTGCACCAGAGCATCTTTAAAATAATTTTTGCAAAAATAACTGTAGTTTTCAAGGTCTCCCTATTCTTATATTTAGTTATTGCAGTAACCTTCTTGTGATTGTTTCAAAAATTAGTTACTATCACATGGGGCTGGTTGTGGCTCCATTGCTCTTACAAAACAGTATTGCATCTTGTTCTCTGAGAAATTCTTATCATACCTTATTTTCCACCAAGTCTTTGATATTTGGGGATGGAGGCAGCAGGAACACAGAGCCCACAAAGGAGCTGTGCCTGCATTTCATTAGATTTTGTTCATCTACTGCTGCTTTAAGAACCACTTTCTCTCAATTTTATTTCTCAGAACTTTTTGGCAGCCTACTGAAAAAAATAAACACAAATATTCTAAGGTAGGAGTTGTCACTGAATACTGCTGAAAGGGAGCTGAGTGACATCCTACAGGCTGGGGGAAATTTTAATGCTTAAGAATGAGAAACAAATCATACTTCTCCCAGAGAACAGCCCACCTTCAGCACCTGAACAACCCCACAGTTCCTAGCAAAACCACACAGCGAGCTCAAGACCTCTAGCTCTGAGTGAGCAGTGGAAATTTAAAACATGCTGAAATGGACAAGATCCCTTCAGCCATGCTTACAAAGGAGGCCACAGCTACTCATCCTCAGTCAAGTCCCATGTGGAGTACAAAATCACTCCACAGGTGAACTACAGTGTTTGTAAGTCTTCTTCATGAAGGCATCTAAGCACTAACATATGGACTCACATTCCCACAAATAAAACAGGCTCATCTTGTGCAAAAGTCACCTCTAACAAGTTTTGACATCAGGGATTTAAAAAATAACTGAGGGCTCAAATCTGATAATGGAGATTCTTACAGTGTCATGTAGCAGAAGTTGTCCCAGTCATCTTTTCTAACAGACAGATAAGGAATTGACTCAAAAATGAATATGCAAAAAGAATATTACCCAGGTTGCAAGGTATTTGCTGACTTTTACTTTTTTAGATGCTGCTACCCCTGTGCAGGCTCTGCCTGTGCTGCTGGCAAAAGAGATTCTGGCCAGCTTCAGTCCAGATGCTGAAGAGTTGCATTAGCTGTTGCTCTGTCAGCCACTTAAGTTCCTTTACCCTGCTCAAGTTAAAGAACACAAGTGAGTGTTTGAATATATTAGCTTGGCACAACACTACCTTAACACAGCCACACAGCTGGTGTGTGACCATCCGGCGGGGAATGCGAGCTAGGAACTTAGGTCAGACACTAGGAGTTAAGAAACATCAGATAAATTACTTCCTGGCAACTTTAATTCTGTTCCCTTGTGCAATTACATTTCAATGCAGTCTTTAATTATGTAATCACATCCTATTCTTCCCCTTTTTGCCTCTTATTTTTAATGAAGAAAATGGACTCTCATGGTAGCTAAATTAAGATTTCAGAAGCAACTGTAGATGTAGTGATCCCTAGCTTTCAGATGCTTGACCCTGCATCCTAATTTATATTTTTTGGAATAGTTTTTTTTTCATATGTAAGTTTAAATGGAATGATAACATCAAAGTAAGGTGAATTTAGAGTGTCTTTTACCCCAGCTTTGCAAGTGGCTGATGTAGATGGTCTTTGTTTTTCATGCATCACAAGCTTCAAACCCACACACATTGCCTTGTGAAAAGTTTCATTGTTTGGTTGGTTTGTTTCTAGAAGAAAAATGTTCCTAATAAATGTTGAAATGTAATCATATTTCATGGGAGATGTCACATTCTCACTGAAAATCTTGAAAGAAAATAAGACAAGTAATTGATCTGCAATTCTCGCAAGGTAGCATTCCAAATTAAATATATATATATATATATATATATATATATTTTTAAACATAAAAGTTTGGAGTTGCAAATTGATGAGGTCAGGTTCAGACTTCCAGCATTCATTTTTTCACCGAAAACCCAAAATTTTCTTTCAGGGAAGAAAGTCAACTCTCATAGTTACTCTGCTTGCAAATGGTAGCTAGCACTGTTTGAAAATGTTACCAGGCAATAGTAGAACGGCAGAGAACAAATTAAACAAAATTCTTTCCTCAATGTACTTTAACTTGCATTTGAAATTGAAGGGAAGAAACTGTTTCTAGTTTTGTTTACTTAACCTACTTCAGCTCTTTTGTTTGTAGTTATAATGAAGTTCTGGAGGTATTGATGAACCACTCAAAGAACACTGTGTTTTTGTCCAGGCCAGTCAGTGGGTCCAAAGATTGAAAACAAAACGTCACATTTTCTTCTTGGTAATTTAAGAAGCTTTGATATTGCTGTTTCTGCTTAGTGCCTGTTTAAAAGCATCTTTTTCCAACCACCACTGACCAGACCTGAAAGCTTTTTGTATTGTTCTGAAGGAGTTTATTCATTCCGGTTTAATATATTGTGAGCTAACGTGATCTGGATGTCAGATTTGCTCTTTATTCAACTAGGTGACTCATGGCCACTTCTACTCCAGTTTCTCCGCATCTTCAGCCTGTTTTTCCAGGTTTGCCTGGAGTTTGGGCTAGGCTGCCTTCAGGCAGATGTTCTTCATTTTGGCTCCTCTTTTCAGTCTTGTAACTAAGGCTAAAGTGTGAACATAAAAGAAGCCAAATATCCCAGGAATGTGATGAAAAAATATGAAACTTTCCTAGAGGTCATTAACCTGTGAACCTATTTAATCAGTCAAGGAGATTCCACGCTACCATGGAACATGGGAAATATTTGAGATTTATAAAGTTTTATTATGATACAAAGTTTTGGCTGATGGGCTTTTGTATTAAATTCTTTTATGAATCTTTAGGAGAACAGATTGTCACTGTACAGCCCTGAGACTTTGTTATGGCTTGCACCAGACGTCTTGTGCCTGAAGCTAATAAATAGCTGTGATATCAAAATTTAAAAGGCAATACTGTGCATTCCTATGGGACTCCTTCTTTTCAAAAGCCTTTCACACTAATGAAATGCCTTTACTAAAAAAAAAACAGTTTTATCAAATCTGGCTTGATGCAGATTGCCTATCCTATCTTGTTGTATTAGTGTAGGGGACATGGAATCCATCATACAGAAAAAGTACCTAAAAATAACCTGCTCAAGAAATGACAATTACTAATATTTTTTTTTATCTGAATTAAATTTTCTACTGTTCACAGAATATGGCTCTTCCAGAGAACCCCTGTTGCATTGTGGAAACATTTTTTGAGAAAAGCATTCTCTTTTTATGGTGTTGCTACAAGGGATTTTTTTATTATGCCTCTCATTTTTATTATTATGAAAATTAACATTTGTATGAAAACAGGATTTTTATTCTTTGAGATTTATTCATAAGAACACCACTTTTTAGCATTCATTTAGTGCTTTTCATCTTTGAAAAAGCAACAAAACATCTGTTAGTTACTATTTGCTATCTACCATAATGCTAGAGAATAAATGAAGTCTTACCATTCTTTTTCCAAAGAATGCTCTCCTTTTTGCCTCCAAACTCAGAGAAGTATATGTGACATTGCAGTAGACTGTCATAAAAATACTATTTTCGCACACATGTTTATGATAATTTTACATTGGAGATAAATGAATTCCAGGAGTAGAACTTTCACAAAACTGTTTTTAATGGAAATAAGGAAAAAACAGCACAGCACATGAACTTACTGACTTTTGCTGTTTTCAGACTATTATTCCTTCCTAATGTCATGTGGAAGTGAATCTAGCATGTATGAATATGGATATAATTTGCAGAAAATAACATGAAAAATAATTTTTCCTAGCATTTAAAAAACTTTAATAAAATGTTCTAATTTTGTAGCACGAGTTGGTGCAACTTGTGCTAGAAATTAATTTTCTGCATGTATAAAACATACTGTTAGTTTTTAGTGAACAAGGTAACATTACGAAAATACCTCCATCTTTGATGTTTTTGTGTTTAATGAAGTTTCAGACACTTAAAATTAATTTACAGAGGTATAACACTGTAATCAAAGCTACTGTCACTTTAATCTTCACTTTCTCATAAAAAAAGTTTTGTATCCACAGTTTAATTTCCAAGTCCAGTCTACTGTTTTTATGAATACAGACTATGCTATGGAGGCTGTACAAGCCATATCATGTGTACATATAATGATGTTTCCTGTCACTTGATACAGGCATAATAATTGCTATTTAATCACATGGAAAAATATTTAAGTAGTTATTGGTGCTAGAAATCCATAGCAATCCATGGATTACACATCATAATATAAAATTTTCTTTATATTTCTCAGTACATCCTCTTATATATAAAAAAAACATTTCACCATCCATATTCTTTCCATTTTCTTTACTAAGGCATTTCCATTTGAAGAAGGGTTTCCACATGACTTAGAGGATCTTTGGGATTTTTCAAATAATTTATCAAAATCTTGCAAAACTCCGCGTGTACAATCTAGTTCCAGCAGTATCAAGGATGATCTTTGGTTAGTTCTTCCTTCCCTGAAATGTTTCTGTGTGGTTGAAAGTTTTAAATTCCTTTAAATCCAGTTTACCTGCCTAACAGTTTTTCTTGACAGTTTTGAAGCACAGAAGATGACTGAAGTGTTTGGCGGAAAAACTGTACTTTTTCATGGAGGGAACGAAATTTAGTTCAAAATTGACACAAATATTTCCAAGTACTGAAAAGTCTGGTTCTGATTTTTTTTTATTTTTTTGCCATAATGTAAATTAAGCTTCTAGGCTTATCTTTGGCCAGTGTGCCTTCTCTAGAGTCTTTTCTGCTGTCACATTTGCAAAGGTTATTTGTCTACCATGTTTGCAATTCATGGTCAAGTCACCAAGTGGTGCTTTCTGGCTGTATTTGAGCTAGGGAACACATTTCAGCAACCAGATCTGAAAGCACACATTGATCCTATCTAAATCCCTATCAAACAGAGACCTGAAAGTGTCTCACCTTCCCACTTGAAGACAACCTGGGCCAGAACATGGTCCCTATGGACACCAGCAGGGCCTCAGCCTGGACTGTAGGTCTGTCCAGAGACTGCTCCTGCCACCATAACTAAACATAGCTGAAGCCTATGCACATGTCTCAAGGTTGCATTTTGTTAAGATGTTTTATGGAAAACAGAGTTTCTGCAAAATCTGGATGTTCCATAGAAAATTATTTCTTGATGAAGAGAAATGAAACATGGTAATTCACTTAACCATGACTGTAAAATTGTTCTTTGCTGCATAATGAACTGTAGAGCTGCTGCTTCAGGAGCCTTGTGAGTTAGAAGCTGTCATCCCCCGTTGTCTCCTGTGAAGCTTCCTGACCAGACTATATTTCCCATGATATACTGGAGATATCCCTTACTAGAGTGAAGGAGCAGTGTTTCTTTATCAGGCCACAGGTTTCATCTGATGAGCTTTTTCATTCTGTTCGAATTTTCCTCCCTTATTATGCCACTTTCCTGCGGTGGAGGATTATGGCATCCAGGGCTGAAATTCATTCACTTTACAAAGACCTCATGGCACTCTCTGTACATAGCCATTTCCATGCTGCTTTGGCATCAGCCTTCAGGCACTGAGTTGCATCTCTCTGTACTCTCCCTATGGTAAATACAAGCTTCAGCTGAAAATCCTACTAGCTCCAGAGCATCAGACTGCTGCCTTGCCCCAGAGATTGGAAATAAAATAGAAAGCACTCAGTGCATTTTCTCTTGTGCTTTCTGGCACAATGTGCAGCTCAGCTACCCATCTGGGCATCCTAGATCCACCAATAGATAACTGCCACCCAGTTCCCCTTTAATGTGTTCTGGACACAGCAGTCACTGAAAACCAGCAGAATATTTTAACCTGCCGTTGAGGTCTGAAGATATAGAGTGCCACTGATGAGCAGAGCCAACAATTTTTTAACACTTAGGAGGATTAACAGACAGAATGGTATTAAATTCAATTCCTTTCACTGTTTAGTCAAACTATTCATTAATTCATTAATATCCACTTATCTTCTTGATGGGTGACTAGCACCCATGGTTGAAGTGCCACATATTTCAGTCTGTCTCATCACCATTTAAGTTCTGAATCGTTCTGTCTCATGTTGTTTTCAGCTACGCTGCTACTCTTTGCTTAATCACAACAATAGCTTTTCCATGGCCTCATGTCTCCCTCCTCAGTGCCCTCCCAGCATCTGTCTGCACAGGCTAACATTTGCAGTCTGAGGTAGGCTAGGTTTACCACTTCATCTACGATACTGGAATCTTTGCTACTCTGGAAAAGCCAGCCACAGCTTCATCACTCATTGCTTCTGAGTATACACTACACTTAATCTATAAAAGCCTTGGAAGGTTCTTGAGAACTGGAGCTGCTGGCAAGGCGAGTAAGTGGCAGTCACTCCCCGCCCCCTCCAAGAATTCACATTCTGCAAGGGGGATTTTCCTCTCATTTAAGGCTGAAAACATTCCTGAGAGGAACAGTTTGTCCTCAAGTTGGCATAATGTTGCACTAAACATTTGCCACTTACTGTTCTGCAAGCTGTTAAGCTTCCTGTGAAAGCAGTAAGATACCACAGAAGCACTCTTTTGTAAACAGAGTCCTACATCATTTTATTAAAGTACTGTGGCAATACTTATCTGGGAACAAAACAAGGGGAAGTTGCATCAGTATGTGGGCTGCAAATGGGGCAAGGGGAGCTATTATCCTAAATTAACACAGAAAAACAGATGACATTCAACCAGGAACCCTTCCTTTTACAAGGAACAGCATGCAGAAAGAAAAAATACAACTCTCTAATGCAAAGCATAGAATATAGGATAAACAGAGAGGAAGGGGTAATTTGGGAGTAGTCAAGACACAAAAATACAATGGAAAATAAAGAGTAGAAGAAAAGCAATGAAAGTTTCAATAAGCTTTGTAACAGACATTAAAATGAAGGAGAAATGCACTTCTTACAAAGACTCTGGACAAGCATTCCAAGTGAGCAGGAAGTCCCTTATTTTCTCACAGTATAAGGTCACCAGCACCCTACTGGGCAACCTGGACCCCTTGCTTGGCTAAGGTCATTGGTATCTCCTTACTCACTGAACTGTAGAGCTTATTTTCAGTCTTGAATCGGGACCCTATTTGCTATGCACTTTACAATCCCCCTACTGCTAACAACCTAACTACAACACAAGAATTAACAGATACGCACAGAGGAACACGACT
Source organism: Cygnus olor (assembly GCF_009769625.2). Taxonomy (NCBI): domain Eukaryota; kingdom Metazoa; phylum Chordata; class Aves; order Anseriformes; family Anatidae; genus Cygnus; species Cygnus olor. Next base: position 28,073,839 of record NC_049171.1, read on the forward strand.
CGGTGGATCTAGGTGGTCCTTTCCAGCCTAACATCCCCTTGTAAATGGGAAAGCACCTTGAAACATCCTTGTTGACCATGACAGACTGTGATCAAAGAACACCTGCACCCACTCTAGCTGCTGATACAGTATTTGTAGGTTACTGATTTTCTAAATAGATCCCAGGAACTGTAGGAGAATGAGTCCCATGCCCGTCTATACCTCTGGAAAAAAAAGGATCAGGCTGAACCTGCTGAAGAGGTGGCAAGTAAGCAACATGCTGGAATAAACTGGTCAAAACACTATGCCTCTTTATGGAAAAATAATTAAACGTGCCTAGAACTTCTCTGAACTTTCTGATACTCAAACTGGCTAGACCAGAATGGCCTGTGTCTGCACTAATGACAACTCTTTCTCTCCAAAGCACAGTTGTTGCTTCCAAACTGCCTCGAGGGAATTGCCTCTGTTCTGCACTAATTCCTAAGAAGTGCCCAAGAACTGCTTGGAGAAGTCCGAGCTGATCCAGCATGAACCAGGGACCAGGTTAATGATCTAGCAGTACAGATGACTGAGCTTCATTACTCTAGAAGATTTAGCAACAGACACCACCTGTGGCACTAACCTGATAGAACTCATGAATTAACAAGAATTAACAGGAGGAGAAAACAGTGCTTTCAAGAACTTACTGCAAAAGCACATTAATTGGTCTGCAGAGCTGTATGTATCAGCAGCAGAAAACAGATTGATGCTCCAGAAAGGAAGCTCCTGAGAAGGAGCTGTTGTTCAGCAGAGTGCTGCTTGGAAGGGCAAACTCAGGTCTGTGAGCATGGAAACTATTTTCTTTTGTCTGCTCCTATTGCAAGGCAATGGGTTTGCCGAGTGCTGAGGGGAAAGGCCGAGGAGGGAGACAAGGGCATCCCTATTTACAAACAGACAAAATTGCACAAGAAGTGCCTGGACTTACATAAGCAGTTTGTCCTTCTGGTGCAAACAATCCAGCTAGACCACAAATACCAGATGAGTGCTCAGGTGAAAAGCAGTTGCAAGTCATTGTTCTGAGAAAATGCTCTGAAAAGGAGAGCCCAAGGCCGTGACATCACCCACAGACATCTGCAAACCAAGCCTGGATGCTGGTGAGTCACATCATGCATAAAGCAGCTGCATTTGAGAAGCCCTTCACAACCAAGGCCAATAAAGTTTATTGTTGTTAATTTACAATTAACTCAGATTAAATTGACGTAATTGGGAGAATCTGACTCATAGACTTTTTATAAGTCTATTTTTAAAACCTTATCTATTAAATAAATACATTTTCTGTTTCCAAAATGACATAATTCATCATTACCTGTCTTTAAAAGAACCAGTGCTGCTTTTCACCCAGTGAAGGAGCCAGACCCTTGGTTTATTACTAGTTGTTCTGTGTCTGGGCTGAGAAACTAATCACTACCCTTAAATTCTGCCCCAAATGGTCTTTAATGCAAACTAATGGAGAAGGTATGATTTAATATACGTATATATTTGTGTCTCAGATGTATTGTCGCACAACTGAGGACACCGAGTCAGATCCTGCCTTACGCCACAGCTGGGTTTATGTATAAGGGAGACCAGCATTTGGTCCCCTCCCTTGTGCTGGGCAGCCCTCTTTGTCTTCCTATAACAGCACCAGCTCCAATTCTAATCCCTTGGGTTGCAGGATAAGCCCCACACCACTTGTTCTGTGTCACGGGGAGCTGCTGCAGGGCTGCAGCCGTATGACAGCCGAATATGGCTGTGCAGCAGGTGGCAGGATCAGGACCACTCTCAGCTGTACGAAGAAGGAGTCGCTAGGCAACAAAAGTAGCTATGGTTACCTGTATCCGAAACGAACCACGGATTTCTGTGATTAGTCATTCAGCTGGAAAAACCTGGAAAAAACACCTCTTTTTTTTTCCTTGATGAATGTATCAAAATATAACACTGCCTCTGCATAAATATTGTTGCAATGACAAGACACAATTAAATAGATCTTACTTTACAGGCACTTGCTTGCTCCGCCTAGGATTTTATGCAAGATGTGGGCCATTTGCTTTCAGACATTTGGGGCTGCAGCTTTAGTGACAAGACCAGACCTTTGACCAGGGATCAAGTGCTTTTAAACTCTACATTAGGGAAATATCCTGGAGAAGCTACAGGAGAAGCAGCAGATTTCCTTTGCCCGGTGAGACTGGCTATTCCTTCCCCAGGAAGCTGTCACTGGAGTTCATTTGGTACGTGAGCTTGTTTGCTGATTAATATCAATAGGTGCCAGCAATCATGTGCCCACACTAATGCTCTCATGCGTATCATCTTACACACACTGGAGATTTCCATGAGGCAAAGGCAGCTCAGAGAAAGCAGCGTCCCAGAGGCCTGAGCCCAGCCTTGGCAGCAGGGACAAGGAGCAGCCGGGGTCACCGGCACCTTCCCTCCAGCAACCGCAGGAGCACGGTGCTGTGGAGTACACATCTTCATGACCTTAACAGAGCCAGAAAAACTCCCAGACCCAGCAGTCCCTGGCCGCTACACCCTTGAGCAAAATTCCTTCCCAAGTCCAAAGCTGGCAATCCATTTAACCCCGTCTGCACTTAGGTGTCTGGCTGTACACACCATGTGAGGTGATGGGAGTAGCAGTCTCTTTCCTGCCTCTTCTTTCACCTGGAGTTAAATGGTCGAGTCAATGAAATCAATCTGCAGTTAGCACGGACATTCACAGGAGCATATATTTTTCCTTGCACAAGTGTATTCAGAGTGATTCTCTCAGCCATTCCTTACAGGGACTTGTAAACAAATTATTGATTCTTGGGTGTTTGGGGGATGTTAATTAGAATTTGAGTTTACAGCAACAGCTCTCCTTACTTCATCAGAAGAGAATGAAACTAAGGAGCTCAGCTGGTAATAACAAAGTAGTATTTCTTATAATCTGTAATATGTTTGCTACTTTAAATATAAATGTAAAGCAATAATCAAATGAATTAATGATAATACACATGCTATATATAACCTACCTTACTTTGATTAAACTAGTTTACTTTGTTTACCATTGGAATGAGGAAGTCCCTGCAACTTACTTTAATCTACTTATTCAACTCCTTTATTAAAATCATGCTTTTCAGCTGTGATCACTAAGCCAAATAATACATGGTGTAAGCAAAAAGCTTATGAAAATCTGTATAAACTATTTTGATCGGTCTTATCCAAAAAAATGAATTGGGCTTCAAACAATGGGTCTTTTTTTTCTATGAAGCCTGTCAGGAAATCCCACTGCAAATATTTTTAAGCTTTAGTGGTAGCTACTGAGGCTTCCACTTCTATGCTAGAAGCATTAAACTTTATTTACCTAGTGTCATAGAAAAAGAGAGGAGAAAGCAGAAAAAAAGAAATTGTCCAACTCGGTAGTACATTTGCAATAGTGACGCTATCATAAACTGCACTTTGATCAATTTTGTGATTGAGCTGCAGTGATATTAGCTTCCTTGGAAATAAGCTTTTGGGAAGAGCTTCATAATTTCATAGATTTTGCTTCATGAAGCCTAAATGTATATGCACATCTCTACAGTTTCCTTGCCAGCGCTCTCTCACATGGTTACACAGTTAGCAGAGATGCTGATAGAGCTGTCAAGAAAAAGCTTTGTTTCTCAATCCGAGTAGTGAAGAACAGAGGGAAGAAACATAAAAGTTTGGGCCCCAGCAATGATATTTTTGTTGGAAGTGCTGAATCAAGGAAAGAGAAAAGTCTTGGACTAGATAATTAGAAGTAATATACCTTTTACTGAGGTGACAACCAGCTCGAAACAACACAGAGAAAGACTGGAACAAGACGCACTGTAATGGTGCTTATTATCAAAACCGATTCGATTAACAAGTGGGCCGCGAATCTCATAACAAATTGATTTTCACATGACTGCCCAGACTTTCTCTTTTAGACTGGCTCAGAAATGCCTTGGCCTTTCTCACAGTGCTACTACATTTCTTCCAAACCCAGCCAAAAACTGAGGCACTGCAGACTGCAAGAATGAAGGAATAAATTATTTACTCAGTAAAACAAAATCTCTCCCTGAACATTGAAGCTAATAAAGCTTGGTTTCCTATAAATTTGTGCCTTGTACTTGATAGACTTTGGCCAGGTGTAAGCACTAGAAACACTATTTTTCACAAACTGTGATGTCTGAATGAAGTTTTTCATTCTAGGTTCCAAGTTTCTTTTTCATGTCTATTCTAATAGTGTATAAATTTCTACAGCAGACTTTAATTAATAGGATTTCTCCCCTCTAAGTGTTCATTTATTTGCAGAAAACTTTTTTTTTTTTTTTTTCTCTGTCCTCAGTCATTTTGTCAAATGAGGTAAGAATCAGACAGGAGTTTCAAGTTATCAGAGAGTATTCAGGAAATCATATATGCATAAGTAAGCTTAGCACATACTATTGCCTAAGTCTCATTTATTTCTGTCTAACAAACAAACAACAACCAAAAGAGAGAGAGAGAGAGAGAGAGAGGGAGAGAGAGAGAGGGAGAGAGAGAGAGGGAGAGAGAGAGAGAACTCCAAGATTGATTTGACTGCATTAAACCAATGCTTGAAGACACACAAACCTGCATCTGTGTTGTAAAAGATTCACATCCAGATTTAAAATGTAAGGGTTCTTGGATCTTGGGACCTGGAACAGCTCTTAGGACTCTAAAAAATTATTTAAAACTCTCTTTGACATTGTGCCATTATCACCTGGGAAGTTTTTGAAGATAGATTCTTGGTTCCGATCTACCTGTGGCTGTTATTAATCTTTTTGTATCTAAACAATCTCCAAAGGGACAAAAAGCTACTTTCTCCCATTTTCTCTTCATTATTAATCAGTCTGCTGAAGTGTTGGAGCTGGCTGTGAATGTTAAGAAGGAGCACATTTTAGCTTGCTAATGAAGTCAAACACAACATAAGTATTTTTGCAAAACCTTAAGATATATGACTAGCTTTAGAAGAATATTCTGAGGTGATAAAACCAGTTCTTTATATAAAGGGGTGCTGAGCCTTACTAAAGGGGAGCACTTTTGTTGTTGCTGTTCTGTCTTGTTTTTATGTCTTTTGTAAGACACTGCAACATTTATTTTTGAATTCATGGAAGTGCACAGCTAGAGCATACCGTTCACAACAGTATCTAGTACAAGTGTTTGTACATTTCAACCTGCATTAAATGGACCATATCTCACCATTACTGAGCTTGTGGCTGAGCAGAAAATAGATTTCTCCCCCAAGAGAATGTCTGTGATTGTCTGTTAGTTTTGATTTTTTCTTAATAATTTATTTCACCGTTTAATATCTTTCAATTTAATAGGCTCATATCTGTAATAAACTGCATCTGTTTTCACAACATTTTCCCTATAGGTTTAAATGAAGTCTATCAATATTACACACAGACTGTGAAATAAGGCAGTTCATGGAAAGATTCAAGTGGACTAAAGTCATGCTGGCTGTAATCTACCCGACCTCCTTACAGTCTGGATTTGGGGTCTGATAGTTCCCGGACTGGAACTGACATCTCACCCTGCTGAGATATCCTCAGCTGCAACTGTTGCAGCTGCTGGGCTGGAAGAAGACCCTCAGATCCTTGTCTGTACCCAATTTGTCCATGTTCAGTGCCTTACAAGAGTGCACTAACGTGAGACGGCAAACAAGAGGGAATGTGTCTACAGCCCTTTTGAGAGTGTTTTCTTCACTCTGTTTCCTGTCTGAGTTCTGCTTGTGCACTACCCATTAAGATACATGGGATATAAAGCACAAACAGTACTAGAAACAGACATTTCCCCATTCCCTATTCATAGAATTTTAGAATAATTTGGGTTGGAAAAGACCTCTAAGATCCTCAAGCCCAACTATTAACCTAGTACTACCAAGTCTACCACTAAACTATGTCACTAAGCTCCACATCTACACATCTTTGGAATACCTGCAGGGATGGTAACCTAACCACTTCCCTGGGCAGCCTCTTCCAATGCTTGACCACCCTATCCGTGAAGAAATTTTTCCTAATATCCAACCTAAATCTCCCCTGGTGCAACTTGAGGCCATTTCCTCTTGTCCTATGGCTTGTTGCTTGGGAGAAGAGACCAACCCCCACCCTGCTACAACCTCCTTTGAGATAATTGTACAGACAGATGAGGCCTCCCTTGAGACGCCTTTTCTGTAGGCTAAATAACCCCAGTTCCCTCAGTTCCCTCAACCGCTCCTCATAAGACTTGTTCTATAGACCCTTCACCAGCTTCATTGCCCTTCTTTGGACATGCTCCAGCACCTCAAAGTCCTTCCTGTAGTGAGGAGCCCAAAACTGAACACAGTACTCGAGGTGCGGCCTCACCAGAGCCCAGTACAAAGGGACAATCACTTCCCTAGTCCTGCTGGCCATGTTATTTCTAATACAAGCCAGGATGCTGTTGGCCTTCTTGGCCATATGAGCACATTGTTGGCTCATATTCAACTGGCTATCAACCAATACCCTCAAATCCCTTCCTGCTGTGCAGCTTTCCAGACACTCTTCCACCAGCCTGTAGAACTGCAAGGGGTTGTTTTGCCCCAAGTGCAGGACCCTTCACTTGGTCTTGTTGAACTTCATATGGTTGGCTTCTGACCATTAATCCAGCCTGTCCAGATCCCTCTGTAAAACCTTCCTACCCTCAAGCCCGTTAATTTTTCTCTTCCTGGCTCCATGAATTTTCTGGTCTTTTCTGCTAAGTTGTCCAGCTTCATCCTCACTGGAGATATCCATAAGCCAGGTGCTTCCTACACTCTGAGGCAATTAGGTGAGAAGGGGCAATTTCAGCATATCCCAGAGCAAAGGTGATGGCTATGGTCCTGTATTTCCTGAACAAGTGCTCTATTCCCCCAGGCTACTGAGTAAAAGCAGGTATTTCTTTCAAAGGAAACTCAGAACAGGGAGACCCCAGGGGGATGTACGTGCCTGCTGTGAGTCCCTCAGTGACAGAGTTTCAGCCATTGAACAAAGAGTAGAATTGGTGACCAGGCTGTTCCCAGCATCCATCTTGATGAAAATACTTCTGAAATCTTGGGAAACGTCACTTTATCTTCAGAAGTCAAAAGCAGCTTTGCCTGACATAATGCAATGGAAAATTCCCAGATTGTTCTACTATAGGTGCAAAGTAACAACCACCCATCTAAGATATTTAGGAACAGTATGATACGGTAACAAATTGATCAAGCATTTTTTTCTGTCAATTGGAAAATATTCTATACCTCAAAACAACCCTTAATTAGACAACAGGAAAAAAGAAAAAAAGGAAAGGAAAGGAAAGGAAAGGAAATTATGTCTGCTTCATTACACGTTTGGCATTGATTGCAGATGTGTAACTTGTTCTTGGCCTTAATTTATGTAGGTGTCTGTCCTTAGCAGGAATATGTATGGCATCCTGTAAGAGCTCTGTCTGACTTAGCACTGATGTGATTTTTCCTTTCTCTATGAAATGCCAAACAAAACCAGTAACTGAGTCAAAGATAGACCCTTATGCTTGATAATTTTCCAAATTCACTCTATTTTAGCTAACTTTCTGAAATACTTTTTCTCTGTGCAATTCTCTTGGAGCTTTTAAAGTCACTAAAAACAATACAACTGCATCATCACAAGTACCATCTACCCCAAGGCAGCATATGCTGTCCTTGACATCTGTAGTAGCTCACAGTAAATTTTTGTATATCGTCTGTAAACAGAAAGTGCTAATGCAGCTTAACTGAAGGAAATATATTTAAAAGCTGATAAGTCAGATTGAATGTTCATTGGGATTTCAGTGAAACGTGAAAGATTTGATATTTGTGCTTATATATTATTCCTTGTAAACACAAGTAGCACACAACAGAGACAAGTAAATAGTCTAATTTTGTATATGTAATAGTAAATCTGATGTGTATTTATACTTATGAAATATTCAAATACGCAAAGAAAAAGGCGGGTTGGGGCAGGGGGGGGCGGGGAACAGTTCTCCCAACACAGCCATCTTAAATTAGAAGACAGACCTCCAGATTCAACTTCAGAGATGATATTGAGAAATCTGGAGGAAGAAGAATTGGCAGTTTAAATTTGTTTTAATCAAATTGCAAGATAATTATTGTTTAATATTCAACTTTGATATATCTTTTTTTTTTCTGCTTGACATGTCTTTTAAGCTTTAAGTATTCCAGAACTGTTCTCAATGAGAATCTGAAAGCATAGATTACTCATCACCACCTAATTTTCTAATTTCCACAAATAAGTACATTTTTATTCCTCTATATAGTCGTACCACATATGAAACAAACATAATAATAACACAAGCTGCTGAGTGCAAGAAAGCAAAAAGGTAGTATTACAATGCTGTCAAATTAGGCAACAACAAGCTTTCTTTTAGGTGATTGACAACATTTTCAGTCCCAGGTTGTCTGATCCTGGCTGTCTGTGGGAGGTTACTGACCCCACAACCGTTCTGTGTGAGGTTACTGATCCCACAACCCTTCTGTGGGAGGAATCCTATGAGCAATCCCTAATTTACTTCAGGCAAAGGTGTTTGGATTAGCACACAATCTTGTATCGTCATTATCATTGATTACCTCGTTGATCTTGCCTGAAAGTAGATTAGAAAATGAATGCACAAGCCTTTCAGCATCAGTGTCATAAAACACCAGATGGTACATCTGGAGACAGTAATGACATCAGCTGACACACATAGATTCAGAAGGGAAGTTTTCCTGTAGCCTGTGTGGTGCCATTTAGTTAATATACATTCCCCATCCAAAGAGTCAGAATTTTGTACAGAAAGAAGATTTATATTGGAATGGGTTTTCACTACTTTTCAGAAGTCAGTAAAGAAAATCTTGTTTTGCTAAACAATCTTCTACCTTTACCATAAGCTTTCTAGAGGTATTTTTCTTGTTTTATTAAGGCAAATAGAAGCTCATGTGGTCATATTCATAGGCTGCAACAGGACATGTAATATGGAGTTTCCCTTCCAGGAATTAAATGGTGCACGGTTGAGGTTATTGTTTTTCAAGACACCTGCACATGAACCCACATCCAGGCACAAAGAGACAGTGAACTTCAAAACCCCAGACAAACAACAGGGTATATAGCAGAACCAAGCAGTCAGCACTGTTGATGCAGAAACTGATTAGCAAAAAGCAAAACAGAAAGCTGAAGAAACATCATTGGTTCTGAAGGTCAAAGAAATCACTTCAGAGCAGCTTTCCCTCTCAGCCAGACCTGGATATTGAATTGCTCATAAACGCTTCTGTCATTGCAACGGACACATTGTTTTTCAACATATACTGAATACTCTGCAGCAAATCCTACTCATAGTTCATTTTGATTCCAAAAATTATTTTCTTTCACCTGGAAACGTGGGTTTTTTTGGTTGGTTTTTTGTTTGTTTGTTTGTTTTCCCTCTCATGTTTCAACATGAAAATATTAAGTTACGCAAAGCAAATAATTGAGGAGTTAATGATAAGTTGTGCTTAAGCATAGTGTGAGTAGAAAAAAATGCCTTTTTTTAATAGCTCTCTCTTCTTTCTTCTTTTTTTCTTTAACCAGCAGAAGATTGCTCTCTGCAGAGCTGTTTTATATTTTGCAATTCCAGCAAAAATTTCCCTTTAGACTTATGATTGTTAGCTACAAAGAGAGATGAAACACAGATATGTTGCATCACCAGACATGATTTCTTATCTTGCTATGTAACATTAATAATAACTATTATTATTTATGCCTTATAGGTGTTTCAGTTAAGCTCTATGTTGCAAGTGCTGTACAAGTATAAACCCCTTTTTCTACCCCAGTACAAGTTTCTGGGCACAATAAGCTTAGCTCAATGTACTCCCATAAATATAATGAGTAGTAGAAGAAAATGGAAAAGATGAAGGAAGTTAGAGTGCATATTAACAGAAGGCAGCAAAATACATCTGCACCATTTTGTTTTAATTCTTCAGTTGGAAATAACACCTAATTATCAGAAATCCCCTTTGGCTGTTTATCTCCACTAATACATCTGGAACACTGCTTCAGCTCAGCATAAAATTCAACCCACATAATTATTGTTTTATTTCTTTGTCATCAAATATTTTCTCGTAAACACAATTCCTGTCATGGAATTTAAAACAGATACGATTTTCTTAATTATCCTAGGATCTGACCTAGCTTTACCCAAAGTCACCTCTGCTTACTGGCTGAAGCATTGCCTTATAATAATGGGAAATACATACAGGTCTGTTATTTCTGAAGACAAGCAGCCACGGAACAGGAGATGTATGGCAGATATTCTGCTTTTCTGAGATGAACTAGGAACAATGGTGTCTCTGGTTGAGAAAGTCTCTCTTAAGTCCACATATCTGTGAATTTTGGAGGCAAAATATATATTAGTCAATAAATAACTAACATGTAAGGAAATACTTTCTTAAATATAAACAATATTTAAAGTATTTAATTAATACTAAATATAAAATAAAACTAATTAAATATAAATATAAAATATAATGTGTAGCTTAAGTATCTGGCCACCACAGAAACTTCTGCTAGATACCCTAATTTTGCAAATAGACTATAGAAAGAAGTGGGAATATAGACTATGACATTCCTCCCAAAATGTTAAAAAGATGATTTCAGAAGTCAGCCAAGAAGAATCACAAAAATAAAAGGCGGCGGGGGGATGGGTTGGGGCAAGGCTGGTTTCTGTTTTGGAGATTTGGTGCCTCTCCCATCCGTGTAGTTAAGTTCCCCTACCCCCTGGAGATTAAAGGCAGACTCACCTGTGAAGGCTTTGTTTTCAAAGCTACGCCTTGAAGAATTTGTCAGTGAGCACTGTGCTTATTTAAAACACAAAGGTTGAGGACACAGATCTGCCCTTTAAACTTTAAACATGAACATCAGTTTGATATCACATCTCCTTTAGCAAGGTGGATATGCAACCTCAGCACTCTGTGCTGCTGAGGAAATTTAAGCACACATAACTTTTGACTACCTTACACAACAGACAAGAGATTAATTGAATAAAAATGGCACGGTTCAGTATTTTTGCTGGAAATTTCATTCTACAGAGAACATAAAAGTCATTTGACCACACAATAAAAAGCAAGAGGAAACACGACAAAGTAGGCAAAAGTACTTTCTTGGGTAAACAAAGGAGTAGAGTTCTAAACACTGGTACTTCTCCATAGGGGTTTATATATTATATCTATGATGCTCTAATATCAACAGCCAGTACAGAAACTTTTCAAAATCCAGGGTCCTGTTCTCCAGGTGTGTGCCCTAATTACAGTGCTATAGGGTGAAGGTCTCTCTTGTGCTTTGTATTCACAGCCCAGTAAAATGGTCTTCTCTCCTTCTCCAAATGCTTTATTTCCACGAAGGACATGAGCAGAATGACTTGTTGCTCATGCCACTGTCCACACTTGACTGAGAGTGGGCTGCAGCAGAATAGATAGAAACTATATTTTTCTGTGATAAGCACAACTTTTCTACGTCTAAAGAGCACCAGTCTTTTAACAACTTATAGGGTAGTATTAATAATAAATGTCCTGAAATAAGAAATAATTATGATTATTTTTTTTGGCACTTCTACTTACTTTATGCTCTGGTGTTCCCATATGTGTAGGCATTACTCCCACACATCATCCACAAGGTAAATAGGTCTGATATACCCACATCAGCTGTATCTGATTGAAGGACAGACAGTAAGGGAGCTTACTGCATCATTCCTCACAGGAAAAGGAAAATCCCAGACAAAAGCGAATCTTATGATGCTGGGCCCTAAAAACCTCAGGCTCTGTTATAGTTACTTTTGGCAGCAGGAGGATCGAATACAGTTTAAAACTTGGGAATGGACAAGAGTCCAGTGAGTAAATAAAAGGAGTAGCTCTACAGTCGAGGCCAGCACAATCATGGATATCAGATGACATTAAGGGAACCAGGAAACCCAAAAGCTAGCTTGTGTACTCCAGAAATACCAGTAACCAGAACAAGGGCAAAAGTTACTCAGTTTTAGATTCAAATTACTGCAGATAGAGATTTGCCAAGCTACTTGGACATGTCCAGAAATACCAGTAACCAGAACAAGGGCAAAAGTTACTCAGTTTTAGATTCAAATTACTGCAGATAGAGATTTGCCAAGCTACTTGGACATGTAATTGGGTTAGAAAGTATTCCTCTGTATAAACTTCGGGGATTCTGTGTGCTTTTCAGAGTGAAAAATATAAATGATTTCTTACAGGTCTCCGAAATTGTTCCCTGATGAGAATCAAGGTTGGTTTTTATTTTGTTTTGTTTTGTTTTGTTTTATTTTATTTTATTTTATTTTATTCTGTTTTGCTTCTGAACACAGTATGCATACCTACATCCTGCCTATACAAAGGCTGTTGAAGTCAGTCTGTCAGGCTGTGCTAAATGAGAGGCAAACACAACTCTGTGGTACATGGCTGTGGACTTAAATGAGAATGGGTTGTTTCAAGGGAAGAACATTTCATGGCTGAGTTCTTTTATATGAGCTAATCTTTTCAGAAATGGCACTGAAAGTCAAGAAATGAAACCAAATTAGTATTTCTTGGTCTAGATTTTCACAAAGAAATAACCCTACTTTATAATCCAAGTGCAAATAATACAAGGGGTAGCTGCAAGAACCAATAATTGCTTCTAATAGGAAGATGAGATGGTATTCTAAATGACACATTTTACACAAGAGCTCAGCAATCTGCATTTGATACACCATGAAGCACACACTTCGAGCAAATTGTGTTGTTTTCTAGTGCTTCTTTAGCCTTTTTTTTTTTTTTATAATTTCTTTACCCTCATTTCAGGAAGATTCATATGTACACGTGGTGTTTAATAACATAGATTCTTTAGTTTTTCATGAGGCTGTATTGTTCTTCACAAATACTCAAAGGACTACTGATTAAAAAAATCAAAAAGCTGTGAATCCTGAAAGTTTAATAACTTTTACTATGAATTCTGGTTCAATTCAAGTTTAGTGAAAGCATAAAATATCCCCTCTCACTATGAAGTAGTGTGTACTTTGTAATTAAGTCTATGTTCCAACCAAGCAGCTGAAACAATACCTTGTGACTGTGAACTCTACAGGCTCTCATCTATACTGATATGAAAAAGAAGGTTCTGCATGTATAGCCCAGAACCACTTTCAGAAGTAGGAATGGGCAGAATTAGGAATTACCTCAAATATTGGATGAGTAGCAAACTAATAAGAAATCCTAAAGGTAATTTTCTGGTTACCAAACACGGAAACTAGAAAAATACGGAATACAGAGTCAAAGAAAGCACTTTAGCTGATGAATTATTTGTTGCCATTATTTGTGAAATATCTGAATATTAAATATGTTTAGATAAATGAGGATTACTACGGTAACAGAAAAAGATGGGGGGGGGGGGGGGGGAAGCAAATGATGTACCAAATGAACTTTTATTTTCTTATTCTAATCTCAAAATTCACTGTTGACTTGAAGTCAACAATTCTGCTCTATTCCTATAATGAATTTCTATCTTGCATAAAAATCTCGAATCATGTGTATAATAAATATGTCCAAATTTAGGTGCATAACTGAAGTCCAGGAGGCAAAACACAAGTATAATGAGGCTCCAGGGGTTCAATATTGTTAATGAAGGATAAAATACCTGGACTTGTTTATGTTTCTTTTATGTTGGAACAGTAGATTAAGAAGTAGTGCAGATTTATTACATATTTCTATTCAGATGTATTTTCTTCTACAGGTCATATCAAATTTTCAGCCACCTGAAACCCTCATTTTTTATTTGTGTATATTTAGTGGACTACACCTTTAAGAACATAACAGTTACAGATATTTAAAATTCTTCTAAGTTGTCATCCTTTATGAAGCAATCTCATGTTCTCATTCCCCATCTTGAGCTTGGGTTTTTTACCCAAGCATGAAGATTTCTACCCATAATCAACTGATATTTGACAGACACCATGGGCCATATTCTAAAATCTTTTCCAAGACAAAGAAAATTCAATTTCCATGATGACTTGAAAGGTAGGTCATAGTGAATTTTGTATATTGTTCAGAGATTAAATTCTGTCTTGTTTCCAATTAAGAATGGCTACAAGCCAGCAAAATTGCAGAGAGAAATACTAGAAGGTTTGGCAAGAATTGTATCTGTCTCTGATTAAATTTAGGTATTCCTTGACTTGTCAAGTTTCACACATTGAAGCTGAGATACACTCCAAAGTTAAGACTACATACATTTACATTTTGTGACATCTCTGCTGCTTCTTTATCCCGTGATCCCATATGGATCACCATTATCACAGTATAGTAGTATGTCTAGCTTATATGCTTAAGGAGCAAAAAAGAGGCCAGAAGAGAGCTACAGAATAACAAAATGTCTCTGCTGGGGAAACAATACCTTGCGGGGCCAAGTCTATAAAATACATAAAATTTAGTCATGGTATCCCAAAAATAATAAAGATAAAAACAGTAAAATTTTCCTGTTTTTCTTCCCATGGAAGATTCTCATTCCAGACTAGCTTCCCACCAGTTTGTTGAGCTCTTCTGTAGGGTATCTTTTGACAAAGCTATCCAATCATAGGAAGCTATTTTTGTCTGCACAACTGTATTAGTGAAGACCGGCAGTGGAACACGACATAATTTATATCTCTGGCTACAGTGATATCCAAGTCTTCTAGATTGGTAGCTACTGTGGATCTCTACATAACAGCTACCTGAAATCCTGATTTTCAAAACTAAAGCTTCCAGCTTTTTTCCTCCTGTGTCCATCACCAGCACAGGGTTTGGAATATTACTTAGCTCACTGTCCTCCACTGGAAACACAGAAAAGTGGTAAACTGAAAACTGGAGAGAATCAAAAAGCAGCTTTCTGCTGCTCCCCTGAGCTTTTCTTCATGGTGGATTAGACACCGATAGGTGTCAATTCTAGACATTTTTGCATCATAAACATGGCTAAATCCTAACCCCTAATTGAAAACTGTAAATTATTTCTATCCTATCATCAAACTCAAAAGCAATAATTACCTTAAGGAATTAATATTTGAAACTCTTTCTTGAATTAGTTAAATTTAGATTTTCAATAAGCTTTTGAAAATATTCTTTGACAAAGCTCTTTTAAAAGAATTGAACATTAAGTCTCTCAGGTATAAGTGTTTAAGCATGTGACATTATTATATATATAACATATACGTCATGTATATATGTGATATTTTATATATAGTATAAAAATTTTCCTAAGTGAACTTGTGAAGAGGTAAATAGTGAAACAAAAAAAAAATCTTCAAATAGTACAAAATTAATTACAATAGTCAGCACAGGAGCTGACAAGAAAAAGTAGCGGAATAGTCTTATGGTACAGCATACATGTTTGATAGAATGGTAAATAAAACTCATCCTTCATGAATGCAAATCTATACATACCGTGAATGGAAATAAACCATAATTTGTGGAACATAAGATTAAATATTAAGTGACCATCAGGAAGGCAGTACTGGAAGTAAAATTTATAGTAAGTTCTCTGAACTTACTATAAGTAAGTTAGTAATTTATAGTAATTTATAGTTAGTAATTTATAGTAAGTTCTCTGTTTTCTGGTACAAAAAAAAGACAGGGATCTCCTGGAAAGAGTCCAGCAGAGGGCCACAAAGATTGTATGGGGCCTGGAGCATCTTCCCTATGAGGAAAAGACTGAGAGACCTGGGTTTGTTCAGCCTTGAGAAGAGAAGACCGAGAGGCGATCTTATTAATGTTTACAAATATCTTAAGTGTGTGAGACAGAGGGATTTGGCCAACCTCTTTTCAGTGGTTTGTGGGGACAGGACAAGGGGCAATGGCCACAAAATGGAGCACAGGACGTTCTGCACCAACATGCAAAAGAACTTCTTCACAGTGAGGGTGACGGAGCACTGGAACAGGCTGCCCAGGGAGGCTGTGGAGTCTCCTTCTCTGGAGATATTCAAGGCCCGTCTGGACACCTACCTGGGCAACCTGCTCTAGGGAACCTGCTTTGGCAAGAGGGTTGGACCCAATGATCTCTTGAGGTCCTTTCCAACCCCTACAATTCTGTGATTCTGTGAAAACATTTTTTTCAATGTTCAGGAGATCACAACAGAAAATAGAATAGGATTATGAAAACAGTAAAGAATCAAATGGAAATAAGACACTCCGATTCTATCCAAAAAGAACACAGTAAAATGGGTTTAAAAAAAAATCACGGGGATTTGGAATGTTTTCATTTGAGGATTAAATAAACTAATAATCTTTAGTATGGAAAAGAGATAAATATGGGGAAATTGGAGAGAAATATGCAGGATATGTGATACACATTGAAAGGGTGAGTAGGGAATAACTATTCACTCTTTCCCACAACATAAAAACAGTGCAGAAAAAAATGAAATTACCAGGCAACAGCTTTAAAACAAATAGAAGGAAGTATTTTTCTTGTGACACATAATCACATTGTAGCACTCATTGCCATAGGATGTTGTGGATGCCAAGAGTATAAATGGGCCTAAAAAGCAATTAGACAAAATTTATGTAAGAATTCGTGGAAGATCTTTGTTCTGAAAGTCCCTGAGTCTCAGATTACTGAAAGCTATAAAGGTATTACCAGGGAAAAAATCATTCTGTGTTCACCTTGTTTTGTCATCTTTCCTAAAGTTTGTGCCTGATGGCTCTTGTCCTGACACTGGGCACCACTGAAAAGAGCCTGGCTTCAGCCTCTTTGAACCCTCCCTTCAGATACTTATGGACACTGATAAGATCCACCTTCTTCTCCATCACCTTCCTCTTCTCCAGGCTGAACAGCTCCAAATCCCTCAACCTCTCTTCATAGGAGGGGTGCTCCAGTCCCTTCAGCAACTAGGTGGCCCTACGTTAGACTCATTCCAGTTTGTCTAGGTCTCTCTTGTACTGCAGGTCCCTGAACACCCCACAGACAGCTTCACCAATGTTGAGTAGAGGGGAAGGATAACCTATCTTCACCTGCTGGTGATACTTTGTGGAGAGACTTTTTACTCAGGCCTGTAGTGATAGGTCAAGAGGTAGTGGCTTTAAACTGAAAGAAGGTGGGTTTAGACTAGATATTAGGAAGAAATTTTTTCCTATGGGGTTGGTGAGGCACTAGCACAGGTTGCTCAGAGAAGCTGTGAATGCCCCATCCCTGGAAATGTTCAAGGCCAGGTTGGATGGGGCTTTGAGCAACCTGGCCTAGTGGGAGGTGTTCCTGCCCATGGCAGGAGGGTTGGAACAAGATGATCTTTAAGGTCCCTTCCAACCCAAAACCATTCTGTGATTCTATGATTATAAAAGCTTGAATAGATGTTTGTTCTGATCCAGCAAAGTTGCTGTTATGTTTTGACAGCAGGATTCAACCAGATTCTTGTTGGAAATATGATCTTTACAGCTGTTCTGGAGTAAGCACATTTTAAAACAAAAGTCATGTCTGGACTTTGTATCAGTGGTTAGATAGCGGTTGCAAGATCATGATGATATTGCTGGTTTGATGCTGTCCCAGGTTTGGTAACGAGTAGAAGCTCTTGACAGCTGTTTTATTCTTATATGATGGGGTTAATGGGGTGAGTCCCAGAGATGAGATGTTGTATCATAAAAATACATTCACAATTAAAACTCCAAATGAAAACAACCTTTTTTCAATATACTGAAGCCTTCTTCGTTAGCAAGGTAGATTGATTGGGGTACAGCATAATGTTTGCAACTCTGTGCAAGGTCTTACAATGTGTTTCTGTAAATTCTTAGTAATGTAATTGCAGAATAATTTTCTGAAAATAAATGATACTGTCCAGGCTTATTCACTGCACATGCCATTTTTTAGGATTGTGGTTCTGGACAAATTTTAAGTAGTCTGGGAAATGAAAACTTCAGAGCTCGTTCCTCCTTTCGGAGTCCATAGAAGAGCTTCAGTCTGGAGAACAGCATGTGACAAGACAGGTGTTACTGTAGAGAGAATTGATGGAGCCAGTGTAAGTTGACTTTGCTACTTCCAGAGATGAGGCTGAGCTGGAGTTTGGCCCATTCATTTTTTATGTGTTTTCCTAATGGGTAAGGAGGCACTGTACTGTTCAATAGTCAAGGGAAGTTGGTGGGGTAAGCAGGCAAAGGACAGGACAGAAGCAGAGATCATTTCACATCTTTATTACTAATGCTTTAGTTTATGTAATACACCTCAAAGGTAGTGGAGGATTAAGAAATTGTTGAAAACTAATTATTAGTTCAGAAAAGACAATATTATTGAAGTTTCATGCTGATCATTTTTTTAATCTGTGCAGCACTTTTTCATTTCTCTGCTTGTTTTGCATATATTTCCTCATTGACTACTATGAGGAATTTGAATGCCATAATAATTATTTTGTGGAATATTCCTGTTTTTCATCAGTGCTATTAAACAATGTTGCTTGGAAGCCAGGCAGATTACTGGACATGTGGACTATGAGGCGTATCATGCTCTGCACAAACAATCACTAGTGTTTCAGATAGTACAGATTATAAACCAGATACTGAGAAGCAATTGGTTTTAAATGCCTGCCAAGGAAAGTGGTCGAACAATTCTGAACGGTTACAACACTGACAAAACCATAACCATGAAGTTCGACGAGAACAGAACAAATAATCCTGTTTTCTAATAATTTAGTATGTTTTAGGTGCTAGAAATATTGGGAATAGACAGTGTATTGATAGCTGCAAAATTCTAGCTGGTGTGAGACATGACTACACGGTTTCTGCCAGTTTGCTTTAGTCAGATTAACTCAAAGCATCATTGTAATTCCGGCACCAGATAGTTGTACCTCTGCCAACAATGCTAAGTCTTTACTTACTGCTGAAATAAGCCTGTCAAATCTGAGGTCCCGATGAATAGACTGCAGTGGGAGGATGGCAGGAATTGCTTGCGCAGGCATGGCACGGGGGACACATTTCACAGTGATCAGCATCTGAAAGACATCAGCGAGCAGCTAATTGTCTGTAAATTACTGTGTTTACCAGTTCAGCAGGGCAAATTCTAACCTAATGATATTTAAATTTAATGCCCCTGCTACACAATCAGACAGAACGTAAATTAATTCTTTTTAAATTACAGCTTTCTCACTACAAAAGCAAACAAATAAATGAGAAATAATAACGTTTTAATTCACTCTTTCAAAGTGAAGTTCATCATCTGTGGTGTTTACGCTTTGATAGATTGCTCAGGTGTAGATTCACTCATGTGCCACCAATGCTGCAACCAAACTGAAGAGCACTCTGATTTAGCTTGAACCTTGAGAGGTTTTCTCACTTCTTTTTTTTTCACTCCAGATGTGCATTTCTGCCCTTAAATGAAATAACTGTTAACTTAGCCCAAAGTGGCAAAATCAGCATACCCCCAAACGTTTTCATCATATTTGTCTAATTCATTTCTTTTTCTGGTTTTGGTTTTAGTTGTGACTTAGACATGAAGTGCATCTGCAAAAGGAAGGGATAAGTTCTCTTCTTCAAATTTTTGGAATGTTGATAAAGCTGTGAAATTGGAAATGATTTGTTTGCATCCTATTTGTTTTTCTCTGTCTAAGGGTATGAACACATCACTTTTTATCATGTTCCTGCCTTGAATCTTCCCTTTTGCTCCAAAATGAACTGGTTTGTCAGTCTATTTCAATTCTACTGTGTCTTATACACCTTCAGAGGCACACAAATAAACGGTTTAATCCTTCAAATATCATGAAAGCTTTTCTATTTGTTCTTGTGTTATGCTTTATTGCCTTCACCATGTGATATTTCTTCATTCAAACTCTTTGGAACCATGTTTCTTTCACAATTCAGAGGCAAAACGGTAATGCAACCACCTTTCCTCTCATTTTTTCCTGCTAGGTTATCAACACCGAGGTGTTTGCAATCACAATCTATTGGCAACGTGTCTTGTAAGAATTTTTGAGACTTGAAATACGTCACTGCCAAGGCAGGACTGCACTATACATTTTGATGAATTGGTAATCAATTAACTATAATAAATGTAATCATAAATTCTGATTAGCTGGTAAATAGAGTGAGACATAGCTGCAAATTGATGCATTTGAGATTTTGATACATCCACCTAGAGCAGTTCCTTTCAAAATGAGCTCTTTGTCTAGGCGCAACTAGATCAGCCAAACCACACAAGTTCAGTGACATAGGACTGGTCCAATGAAAGTATATACTTCTGTATACTTCAGTATGCACTTCTGCTAATGCCTTTAACCTACGTCCCTTGTGTTATATCACAGCTCTGTTCCGAAGAGTCATGCAGTATTCTCAAATTTGATGCCCTGAGTGCAGATTTATGAGTCCGGATGATTTATTTATCTCTTTATTTATTTTACTGACACGGAAATTGAGTAGAGTGGACCAGCACAGGTGGTGATGAAGTTAGCAGGTCCCAGCCTGGCCTGCACTATTTCTTATCGTAAGTGTCCACTGAGCTCAGTGGCTGGGCACACAGCAGGATTGGTATGCTTTGAACAGAAATATCATCTGCAAGACTCCTTCCAGCACACTACTTGTGTTGTCACTCCTGCCCAGGTGGGGAGATAGATACAAGTTGTGGCTATATCTGGCAGAGTCAGCTTCCAGTACAGCTGCTTCCAGGGGCAGCAGCCAAGCTCTGAAGCAAAAAGCAGACAGAAAAGCACTGCATATGACAATCTTGTGGAAAGTAGAGGAAAGGCTAGACACAAGACAACCCAAAATATCACATAAAATACACAAGAGAAGTGGTCATAAACACCTAATGTATGATCTTTCTAATGCAGGCAGTGACCATTCATGACCTGACCTTGCAAGTACATGTTGAATTGTTCTTTATCTGTTCTGCCAGATTATCTGGTTCTACACAGATATGACATAGTTGCTTATCATTAGACTTCTTAGCTAGGTCTAAAATCAAATAAACCCTATGTTCTCAAGCCTGCAAGTGTTATAAATTAATTTTAAAATTCCACGAGATAAAAAAATGAACACTTTGTCTTAATTGTTCATTTTGTTGGGACTACTTATCTAAAAGTATGAAAAGAGAGTTTGTGCTTTGCATCTCTTTTACTACAACAGTTTGAGGGTTTTTTCACTGGCTAATAAACTGTGTATATGTACATATATGTACAGACACATTTCCATATATATATGTAATAGCTTCCTGAAGCTACGGGAATTTCAGCATCCTAAAACTGTGACATGTTCATGATACTAATAAACCAATAGGAAGCAGGCCTGCAGTGGATATTAGGAGGTCATTTTCAGCCTTTCTCTCTGCTGCAGTGCAAGATCAGCTTTGTGACTGTTGATGAAATTTGTCTATTCTGTCATGAAGAGCTTTCAGTAATGTATATGCCTTAGTCAGTGTTTCATTTACCTAATGAGAAGTAGATTTACCATATATTTTTTTAGATTGCTTTATATTTTTACATTTTTATTTACTAGACTCTTTCCATTAATTGTAAATGCTATGCCCAAATCCCTTCCTGCCTAGTGAGGCTAAGTTGTTTGTAAGAAATAGGCAATACTACAACTGAGAAAAGTGGTTGTTAGTAAGTTCAACATATTAAAATTGCTTGGCTATACATGTGAAGTGAAAGAAAGGTTAATTTTCTTTATCTTCACGATTTCTCCAACAGTACAGAGTTGTAGCAGAAATATGAAGATTGGTATCATTGAAGGATATACAGAAAAGTTTGTGTCCAAAAGCATCACAAGCAGGAGCTAAAATAACAGCCTGTATTGATAACTTAGGACAAAACCAACAGTGATCCAACTGGCAAACACTGATGTGTTTTTGTAAAATGTGTTTTTTGTAAAGACAAGAGGGTCTGTGGTCTGATAAAATGAGAATGGCAGTAAAGATGCACGATATCATATGCATCATTCTTTTTCCTCTTATCCTAAAAGGAAAACAGATTGTAGCAATGAAGATACCTCAAATGGGAAAATAATACAATGGGCAGCACATTACCTAAGATTCATGGCGAGTGAAATTAAATTCTGAAATAGAAGAACCACCTTAATAGATTTTTTTGGTTTCTAAAGGATATTGAAGACCAGCCCAAAAACCCATTTGTCATCACCAGTAAAGAGGAAGCCAAGAGACATAGCGAGGACTCAACAACCAATATTATTCGTTACTCACATAACACATACAGATCATTCTTTCCAGACCAGGTGGCATACACATCTCTGTGCTTGTGAGTATGTGGGTATGAGTGAGTGAAAGCTTAGGGATGACTGGAACCAGTTTTGTTTAAAATGAGTTTCTGTAAGTCCTCACACTGAATAGGTCATATTGAATAGGTCATATGAATAGGTCAAGGTCATATTGAATTGGTTGTAAATGGTCCCCAATGAGAGACCAGTTAAAATAAAACATAATCACTTGAGCAAAGGACATTGTTTAAGAAATCTGTTCCTTCTGTGAGTGCCTTGTCCATGAGGCAACAGAGTCATAGTCCTGACTACAGTCTTTCTTGATAGGTAGCTCCAACTCAGTTCTGCAGAATAAGACCCATTCAACAATATCAACCCAAACTGGCCCACAGAAAATCTGATTTTGAAATAAGGCACCAGAAAAAGGACTGGAAACCAAATTTCCCATATCCTCAAAGAATACTCTAACCATTACACAAAGCACAAGAATGCATATCGTGACTATTATCTCTTCTATTAGCTGTTTTAAAACACAAAGCTAGAGTTCTGAAGCTCTGACTGAACTTGAATGATCTCAGATCTCTACGTGGAGTTACACACACATTTGGAGCACGTTTAGAGCATGAAACTGCTCTGAAGTTTTAAGAGCTTTTCTGGGTAGGTTTGGGAATCTAGTGGCAAAAGTGGAAGCAAAGCACTGAGATGCTTAAACTGGGACAGAGCAGAAGCAAAAACTCTGAGCAACAAGGGAACAGGCAGGAGGACCTGCTGAAATGAAACATTTACAGCAACCCCATGAAGGTTTTCTGAGCTGCATTGAGTATGAGATTAAAACACCTAAATTTAAGCGTTACAGGTATCAAAACTGTGGAATTGTTTTATTTGCTAGTAAGGTCATAGCCATAATATCTGCTCCAAGGTGAGCTGAACTCCTCTTTAGACTCCATTAACTGTGCTGATAAGACTTCCATCAACTACAATAATAGCTGCCTATTATTATTATAACAGGCATGCCTGTGTGCATCTAAGTATAAAATTCAAAATTTAAGGTTCTTAATGTCTAACCAGGAACCACTTTCCTGTGTTCTGACTTTGTATATGTCTTGCTCTAGATGCCATTGGTCTTTCTCTGGATATGCCTCTAAATCACATTTCTGCAATAGTATCTTTATGAATGTCATGGTCAACAACATTTTAACAGTGACCTATCTGTATTTTGTCTCAGTGTTCAAATAACAGCATTAAATTATCTAATTCGTTGAGTTTCATTTTGCAGAGTAGAACTGTTACATACAGTTAAAAATTGTCATAACTGCTCTAGTTGTTTGAATACCATATTCTGGGTTAATGTTTCCTGAAAGGTTAACAATGGACAGAATATGTGACATGAAATTCAGTCTGGAACAATTATTTACTGTTTAGCTACCATAATTTTTCTGTTATTTACAGATAACACAGCATGGAAAAATTTTTGCAGATACTTCTATTGTAACAGATCAAATTGCACTTTTCTTTTTACGGTGAGAGTAAATTCTTGTTCTTGGAAGTCCTGACAACAATGGTATCTGAAATCTCTTGTTGAGTCACATAGCAACATTCATATCTAAAGACAAACTAAATTTCCCCTGCATTTGGCTGCTGGTAGTTTCCATGCTGAATAAAATACTCCCAACAAAATACTGAAGAATCAAATTAATTCTGTCTCTTCTTTTACATTACTCTTGCTTGTAAGCTCACTTTGACTATACATTTTTTAGAACACAAGTAGAAATCAAGATTTTGGGGTTTTATTAACAGTTCTTTGGTGTCTGTTCAGATCTGTGCAATCCCTTAACTTTTGTTTGTTTTTGTTTGTGTACTCTTCATGTATAATCCAGAATCTCACATACTTCAGCATGACAACAAATTTTAACAATTATTGTAGGTTTCACAGTGTTGCTTTTAAAATACTTTTTATTCATCTTAAACATCACTACGGTGCTGATTTTTAAATGAAGTCGTGATTGTTCCTTCTGCTCTTATTCACAAACACCCTTCAAAATTTCATTTGGGTTGTGTTTCTGCTCACTCTGATTTGGGTAATTTTCCAGAGCTCCATGAACACGCATCCGCCTTCTTCCCTCCCAGTGGTGGTGTTGTGAAGCAGAGGGAAGAATACCACACAGACAGTGCAAGAAGAGAAATTACATGGGAATACCTTGTCCCAGTCAGGTACCCCTTGTCCTCTATCCCCTTAACTGGGGCTGAAACCTACAGAGTTTTACAGAGGGCTTTATGGTCAGTAGGGAGAAGAAAACTGGCATGAGCAGTCCACCCACACACCTTTGACTGAGCTGAACATGACTTCTTTGCTGATTATAGCTTTATAGTTCTGAATACTCCCACGTGGTTTTGGTACATTTAATTTTTCTGGTTTACATCCAAAAGGCATACGTCTAAGCGCAAGGGAAATGAGCTCTGGCAGGGATATGGATAGCCTTCAACTAGCCCACGTGTATCCTGGCAGTGATGTAGTATACAGACAAATTTTAAAGTCCCATAATTTATTTTTAATGTTTTTCAGAAGAGGTAGGACATAAAAAATGTCTACAGAAAATGCAAGACGAGTGGCAGAATACAAAACTTCTCTATTCTTGCCTGTCTCTGGTAACAGATTGAGGATATCCCATTGCCAGGTAATTCTACCAAAAATGACAAAAATTACTAAATAAATTATCCTCAGGATAGGTTGTCATTAGCATAAAGGCTGTAGTGATTCATCTTCTGTTTTGAAACATTAATATCTGTTAATTTTTAATAGCTGCCTACTACATTTTTTGAAAAATGTTATTTTTAAAATATTATATATCTTTGCTTATATAGGTTTTCAGTGTTCTATTCAATAGTACAGCTGAAAGTCTTACTTTTCGAAGTTGTTGCAAAATATAAAAGACACTGAAATAGAAATCTAAGACTGACTTTCCTATATCCTGGCTTTAAAACATTTTGTTGTCTTTTCTTTTTTGTAGCAGTGAATAATTACTTCATAAAAATGAAACTATTTCAATGATTTTTTCTCTCCTCTATATTCTGTTGATTAAAGTGTTCTCACATAAAGGGAGAAGTGTCCTCCAGATCCTGACATATTAAAAAGAAAATGTGAATATTTGCTTTTTGCTTTCCACATGAACCAAGCAGGCACCCCATCTACCCTATTTTTTGGAGTTAATGTGTATATCCATGACTACATAGACTGTAAAAGTCTCCAATGTTTGTCAGAAATAGTATGACAGCATCCTTTCTCCATCCAAGAGAAGATAGATGGGAAAATGTCTGGTATGGCAATCCTGTCAGGACAGAGGTTTCAGCATAGGTCCCCAAGTACCAAGTGACAGATGCAACTCAGTGGCAGAAATTCACAGAGTAAAAGGAGCTAGCACTACCTAAGTGAAACACCTTTGCATTAGTATCTTTTGGTATTAGATGTCTGCCCAGAGAAGCCATGGATGCCCCATTCCTGGAGGTGTTCAAGGCCAGGTTGGATGAGCCTCTGGATAACTTGATCTAGTGGAAGGAGGGTTGGAACTAGATGGTCTTTAAGGTTCCTTCCCCAACCCATTCTGTGATTCTATGATAATGGAAAAAACCTTGCAGGTATTGCAGGGATATGCATGCATGCAAAAAAAATATATATATATAAAAAAAAAAAAAAAAGCAAGGCCCTGACAGCAACAGTAGTCATATAGCTTTTTAGGACACCACATTATATTCAGGACCTACAAGAAAATATTTAGTTTAAACGGGTAGACAATGCAAAATAATGGGGTGGAAAATTTATACATGGCACAGAAATATACTGTGGAACAAAGCCAACATTTTCAAGTATAAATCCTTAAAATCCTTCTACACAGTGAAAGAAGCATCTTGTCTGAAAAAAGCTGCCCAGAAGTGTCAGCTCCACCAACACAGACTTCCCCTGGTTATTTATTTCAGGTCCATTTCTAGTTTTAGGACTTAAGTGAGCATTCAAGCTTGAAAATGTTCGTCTGTGCTCACTATAATTTTTCAAACCAGGAGGAAGGTTGTTCAAGCAAGTTATGCCATGAAATATTCACAGGTAGCAGCTGCTCATGGTGCCAGAATCCCAGGTAAAACAATCACTTTTCATTACCTCATCAGAGCACCAAGCACTTGTCATGTAGGGGCACCAACTAATCACTTTGCAAAAAAATTCATCACAAGAAAATAGCAAGCATAAAGGTCTATGCTAAAATAATAAAAATAATTATAACACAATTCTATTTCTCTTCCTTTTTTCTTTTTTCCCCCCTCTTTAGTTTCTCCCTTCCTTTTTTTCCATTCCATTTCATTACCTCATTTAACCTACTTCGGATAGTGTACTCCCTAGCAAACCTCCCATTTCCCCATTCCTTGTTTAGTAACTCCTACAGTGGTGTAGATCAGACTTTGGAACCAGCATCCTGAAATCTCATGTGACTGACAAGTCAGTAGATCAACTGTATCCAGATTTCTGAATATAGTATTTGCTATCTCTCACAGACAGAATGAGTTCAGGACAGTTTCGATCTCCTCTCATTTTTTCTTGTAGTATCCCAGCCCCATTTTTTTTTAATTGACCCCTTATTTTATAGGTTTAAAATGTCTTGTTTCTCTTGTCTTCCTGCCCTCTTCTTGTCCTCTCTTTCCCCATCCCAACTTTATGTCTTAGCTCTACTTTTTACTTCTAAAAGAAAATGATCAAATCAACAAAAAATATCAAAAAAAAACACCACACCTTGTTAGCATGTTTGGAATAACTACTTGTCAGAAAGTTAATTGAAGCTGCATAACCAATCAACAATGTATAATTCAGAAAGGAACCAGAATATATTTGAGTACAGGGATATAGGGGAGAAAGTGCCTCTACAAGCTGTACCTCTCCTTCTGCACTATGCTTTGTCTCGTTAATGGCTGCTATACAAGAATAGCACCCCTTTTTCTGGTTAGTAAGGGAGATTTTTATGAAACAGCTGATTTAATGATATTTTCTCCTTTCGCTGACTTGTGATGATGAAAGCGCCACATATTTAAAACTGCTTATGTAGTAATTCGGAAAACAAAACAACAACAAACACACACACACACACACAAACTTCTTTGTTTTTCTGAATCCTCTGTGTGTCTTGGGCAAGCAAGTCAGAGGATAGCTTTAGAAAATGCCTGTATAGCACAGACAGAATATGTATTCTCTTGCTGGGGGAATCCCAAGAGGAACAGCAGAGCTGACATTTGACACATATCAGTTATTAAACTGCATCTCAGGGAATGTACCAGAAATGGAGTTGCCAGCCATGCTTCCTTTAATAAAGATGAACTGCAGTAGCTATGATACTTGACAACAATACTGGAAAGAAAGTTAATTGTTAAGATTATCTGGAAAACATTTCCATTCTCCAACTGCTTTCAAAATTATTTTCATTTTGATAAAAAGGAGAACAAGTGATTTATTTTATTCCAAATGAAATTCTGTTGAAACAACTCTGAGTTTCAAGAACTAACGCTGTGTCACCACTAAAAGTAACCAGTGAACCCTGTCACAGATCCATTTTAATAATAAATTCTGTGAAAACATAATGAAAATGTACACATCCAAGAAATATACCAGCTATGCCAAACCTGAATATTTCAACATATTTCTTGTAATTACATAGAAAACTAATATGAATGTTAACGCTCTTCTCTTACAGCTGTTCAACTAAATAACTAGCAATACTTCTCCTGTTTTTCCATTTCTAAAGGAAATTGGTTAAATATTAATATGAAACAAATGCAATAGAAAATAAGTTTTTTTCACTTTCATTTTTTCTCAGAGGCTGATTTAGATCTCTTGTATTCAAAATGCATATTTACTTCAATGAAAATGCAAGGTTTCTCTTTTTGTGCCCTTAAAACTGCACTGAGGCAGAAACCTTGATATTTGAGTCTGCTAATAGGATGGAAATAAATTAATATTTTATATATTATTGAAGTAGAAGATGTGTTCATACTGGCGCATGCTGTTGGGATAAACCATCTATAAGGGAAAGGAAGGACGTGAACAATAAGGCTAAGCATGTACTTCTCACTAGGAAGTACATAAATCTAATATTGCTTGAGAGTCTGGTGGGAGGCAGTTATGTCTCCGTTTTCTTCTCCCCGCTATTCTCTCCCTCTGTTTTAGTAAACATCGTATGAAGAGCAAAAGCAAAGTTCATGAAAACAGAGTTTCAACCATGTGAAAGGGGGGGCAGCTCTCTTCTACATCTGGAGGAACACCAAATTAATGATAGCCTAGGAGGTATTCTGTTGTTGCATAATCTTGGCTTCACACTCTCGTGTTGGTTAGAACTTTAAAAACAGAATATTTACCATAAAGGGACTAAGCCTAACTAGGCTGACCACTTAAGTGAAGATTTCACACATACTCAATAGGAAAAGATTAGTAACTCCTGTATGACGTATGTCACAATTTTAAAGTCGGTTTCACAACCATTTTTTCTGATGTTAGTTTGGTTTTAAAACAACAATTTCTCTCCACCCCAGCTATTCATTTCTATTTGTGCTGCCCCCATTGTTCTGTTGATTCATTTATTTGTGTGGCCATGGGTGTGACAGATATTGAAGCTGATCTGGGTTAAAAATAAACCAGGGGAAAAAAGACAACTATTTTAACCCAGTTATTTGCCTATTCACCAGCTTCAGAAAGGAAATCAAAGAAAAAAAAATTATCTTATTCCTGCCTGCATTCTGGGATGCTTGATACCAACTCAGGATGGTTGCTTCATACTAAGTCTTCCCACAAAAGGATATAAAGTTAGGGATGGATATTTTACATTATTTACATTAGGGATAGATATTTTGCCAATAGTCAATATGGTTGGGCCATTCCCAGTTGTGGAATTCATGGCTAGCAAAGGAAAATACACAAAACTTTCACCTAATACCTAGAGAACGTAACAAAATAATTGTAATATTTGCAAATATTTTTCGACAGTAGCTATAAAGAAATAATCTATTTGAAATGTGTTATGTTATTTAAATATTCATGTTTCTTTCCTGAAGGAAAAAAAAAAAAAAAAAAGTTCTAAAGCATTTTGTTTCTTTCATTTAGATTTGTGATAAAAATTAAGATTACAAAAATATTTTAGTTATTATTATAGAAAGTCAAAATTACTTAAGATCATCATTAATTAAAAAAATATTAAAAGACTTAATTAAAAGACTTAAGACTGTAGTCTGTTAAGATCCTCTTGAAATCAATGGCAGGGAAGACAGTTTTTCTATGTTTGTTTTTTTTTTTTCTGAATTTCTATTCAGATAACCCTCCCTTGAAATTAAGATGATTATTTTCTTCAAAATATAGACTAGTAATTCACATGCGAATAACACAAGTTTAAGGAAATACACGTTGTGGTCATACTGTAAAACTTATATTTGGCAAAACAAATGAAATTTAAAATCATACGGCTTTACGTATTTATTTTTACAAATAGTACACATTTTACATATATTAGCATATATAACTTCTCAAAATTTAGAGATTTCACCTAATTACCAATATTACTTCACGAAGTGACTGCTATTTCAAAAAAATATAACTGTGTCCAGATGAATTACGGGTGAGGCAAAAGGGGAACTAAGGCTTCTCATTCTGCTATGTTCTTTCAGAAAAAGAAGCTAGCTCCACACAACTCTCCTTAGAGTTCAAAGAAACCTTGACGGAAGCCAGTAATGACTATAATGCCAATAGTACCTATAATGCCAAACATTTCGCAATAAGCCTAATATTTTAAATCAACTCCTGAAATAACTAATTTCACAAGAATGTAATATATTTTCTGTGTACTTCTCTTATTATGAAAGTGATATGATCAGAAAAAAAAAAAAAAAAAGGTTTGCATTAAACTTGAAGAGGTTATTAGCAATGAAAACAGACTGGATTTCCTTTCAGGAACTAATAAACAAGTCACAACTCAAATACAGGGTATAGGGAAGGAAAGCCAGCTGCTGCTATGATGAAAAAAGACTGCAATGTATGTGCATGAAAGGTTTGGATTAGCTCCAGATACATGCAAAGTCCAAGATACCATCTGATACTTTTAATTTCCAGTTAGGAAGAAAATAAAGGCAACATAAACAGGATAAGAATCATCATAGTCTTGCTGTTGTTTTTGCTACAGCAGTAGTAAGGCAAAAGTCGTAGTCCTGAGTACAATTCTTCATTATCATAAATTTTCTGGACAACGGAATTTGCCTAGAGACACAAGAAATTCAGAGACATTTAACTTCCTACTTCAGTGTACTAAAGGAAAAAAAAATAGATGTTTATTATAATTTGTACATTTTTTTTGAGTCCAAATTCATAACTATTCTTTCATTCTCTTTATTGACATACATTATTATATTCTCCTCTGACTTACTTTTGAAAACAAAACAGAAACTTCCCTAATAGTGTTAATTCCATGTAATTTCATTAAAAACAGTTCACTTGTCCCATTTGACCCAGGTTAAAAGTCATGTATTTTCTTTTATGACACTGAAATAACTCCTGATTTACACAATAAAAGTGCAAGAGATAGCTGGTCCATTGGAACGTGATTGTTCTTTTATGAACAACAGTGGATTTCATTTTAAAGCATATACAGAAATTATGCACTTGTCTATGTGTGTTAGCTGAGGGATTGATCTGGTTTGGCAAAATAAAAAAGATTTGATGTAAATTATTGCTTATCTGGGATTTCTGATGCAGACAATTGAAGGCAAATTGGAAAACAAACTTTCATTTTGATACATTGCTGACACTGAGGTCCTAGAAAAATGGCCAGAAGGTGTCTGGAAAAGCAACTGGACCTAGAAATACTTGTTAAATAGTTAATGAGGTAAAAAAGCCCTATTTCTTTATCTCATTTTTAGCTGCTCAATATCAACTACATTTCCATTAGGCATTGCATGTTTTTTAACCAAAGACATTATTTCAAGTCATTTTTATTTGACATTATTTTGATTATTTGATATCATTTTTGCACTGATGTCATTTCATTTACAAAAATGAAATTTTTGTGAACTTGTATTGCTGTAATGTAGAGCAGAATGAGCCCCTCAGAATTACTAGAAGGGCAGGTGGCTGACATAACTATAGCCAATACTTTCCCAATCCAATACTTGGATCAGTTATTTTAAACTTTTCCAACAATAAGTGTTTAAGCTGGCCTTCCCAGCCTGGAAACTTTTAGAAAATGTTAGCCATAACAATTTAGTTTTTTTCTGAGAAGAGAGTAAGGAAAAACAGATTGTTTTCTACATATGTATATATATATATATATATATATATATAAAAAAAAGACCTTTTATTTGCAATATTTGCAAGAGTGAGATAGCATCCTATCTCACTTGCCCTCTGTCTTCCCCTTCTCCATACTTTGTACCATGGTTTTGAATTTAAGCAGGATGTGGACATTTCAAGGATGGACCTTTCACTGTGAAATTCCATCCATAATAGCTACATCACAAACCTTTAAAAACTCACATATGCCCATAGGGACCTGTGAAAGAGACCAGTCAAAATCCCTAAAAATTCCATACCCATTGAACACATTAAAGCTTTACAAGGTTTCTAGCGATGAGTAGGCTGTTCCTGCACCATCTCCATAAAGTGAATGACTAAGATGATACACAGACTGTGGATTTTTTTTTTCCTGTCATGGCTGTCCCCAGCTGCTCTGCCTTAGACAGACTCTGTTACAAGAAGTAAAAACTGCAACCACATAGTCTGATTTTTCAAGTGCTATGCACTCAGACTGTAACAGTTGTCTGAAGGACCTCTGCTCTAGACATATGAATTGCTAAAAATACTACTTTACTTGAAAAATGTAGTCTCGGCCTTTTCAGACACATGAAATTAATGGATCCCTTTGACCTTAACCTCACTATATTTCAGCTTCCTACAAATCAGATAGGGTTAGAATGCACTATTATTTCACATGGGCATTGGGAAAATAAATTAATGAATATTTGTGGTGATTTCAGATGCAAGCAATAAATTTCATAGTAATATCTGTGAGAAAGGTAATGATTCCCTATTCAGAGAAGAATTTAAATAGTGTGCATGGTCATCTGTAATGTATTAGGCAATGTTTTGAATATGTGTTTCTATATGTTAATATATAGGGACTTGGATGTCTTGTAACTAAGATTGCAAAAGCACCTTTCATTCTGGTACTTACAAACACTTTAATGCTTGGTTTCTCAACCTTACTTACAATTATAATGTTTGTGTCCGTCTGTAGATTTAAAACTGAATTTTGCTGCAGCGGCATTTTAATGCAGTTAATGGCAAGTTCTTCAGCCATTGAACAGAAAAGGACTTACTTATGACTCCCGTGATTGTTTCCCCTTGTAATTGTTATTTATCATTGTTGACTGTAGTTTGCTTTTATACAGCCTGTTTTCTCACTGTAAGCCTCACTTTGCAGGGCAATTTGCTAACTCCTGTACAAACTGAAACCATTTCAGAGACACTGCCCACCCTTGCTTTGCAGCCTGCTTGCTGATGCGTTGTTGCACTACCTGAGCACAGAGCTCTGTTTATAAACTGCTTAATATTTCAGTTAATGACCAGAATGAAAAATAAGCTACTGGAGAAAGTGTCCACTTCCAAATTTTTGCCTAAAGGCTATAAAATCAGATAAATGAGAAACATAACAGATAACAGTTTACTGTTTATTTCTTGTCCTGTTTCACCTCTGAGACATTTTTACCAACCAGTTTGTTTTAGTATCATTTGACCTTGAGGAAGGTTGGAAATTTCTGTCTGTGCTACATGTCAATACACTTAATTTTATTTTTAACTACCACCAGCTAAAATCAGCCATATGAATATATTTGTGATGTTAAATCTGGAGATGTGAAAGGGCTTTGCATGAACATGTTTTCTACTTTGTTTTGCCACTGGGTTTATGTTTGCAGTTGTGTCTCTTGGTTAATTAAGGAATAGAATTATTTGATAAGAAAGTGTTATATTTACATAAATATTGTTCAAGGAAAGCTACAGCCTGACCTTTTAATTAGAATTTGATTGAGTGGCACTTGTAGTATCCAGTAGCTTAGAGTTGATAAAAAAAAAAAAGACAACATGACTATATATTCACTCCAGTACTATGGTGAAAGCCAATATGGAAAAAACACAAACAGATGCTGTGGTAAATTTTGCACATCACCACAAAGAAAACTTGAACTGTCCTTTTATTGGCATGCTGTTTTAGCAGGCAGATTTTTAGAAACAGCATTTTAAAAAAGAGCATAACCATAAAGACCGAGTCTGGACATTGTGACGGCCAAAACAACCAGGAAAACAACAGTCTCACTAGTGTAAAACAAAAATAGTCCTAAAGATGAAAACTAGACAGGAAAAAATCAGGGATGCAGCTGAAGCAATCATTTAAAACCTAAGGAAAATAAAAAGCGGGGGGATGTTATACAAAACAATTTCTCTAAGAGAGGTCACTATAAATCCAGATCAACAAAGATTAAAATAGCAGCAAGAGAAATTCACCATAGCAAATCAATTTTACAAAATAAAAGTCCTTTATCCCAGTGATAAATTAGAGACAAACTGTATGCAGGAGAAAGTCATGCAAAAGAATAAATTGAATAGCTGGTGTAATAAAGCACAGTTAAGTTTAGAATACTGCTCATGCTTTCATAAGTTTAAAGATCAAAAATATAATGAGAACATAAAACTTTAGATGAATCCTGAGATCAGAATAAATGGGTGTTCCAAATATAACAGGTATGCTATAAGTACCTCAAAGCCCAATCTGAAACAGAATCCCATGTACAAAAACGTACATGAAATCACAATCACCATTCTAAGCACTGCCGTATGAGCAGGATATGGACTTAACTTGTTTTATTCACTGGAGTTCCTATGAGATAAAAATCATGTCGTTTTTTTCATTTCTTTTGTTGTGCTGCTGCAAGTTTATCCATAACAAAGGTGCTACAAATTACGGGTTTTAGGATAGCATTCAAATACATGTGTGGGTGTTAAATACACTTAGCAAGCTGTTGAGATCCAAACACACTACTGTTCCATACACTTCACATAAAAGAACAGCTTTTGAACATTACAGCCTAAAAGTAACCAAAGTTAAACTTCAATTAACCGTGCACTGCATTGTGGCTCCTATGTTATATCACTAATGGCAATATGTTTTCAGTTTTCCTATGAAATATATAAAGGGCAGTTTGCATTGCAGTCAGCACAGAGTTAATGTTCAACAATTCAACCAACATAACAAGAATGTTCTATTGTATCCTTCAAAATGCTTCATCAGAATTCCCAAAAGACAAAAATTACCTTTTTTTTTTTTTTTAATAAAGTGAGGGATAGCAGTGCTTACAGATCAGTACCTTACATTCTGCATTGTAGTCTACATATTCACTGTAAACGCTTGACTCACTCTGTTGCATGCCTGACTTGATACCAGACTGTACTTTTCCAAAGTTTCCTCCAGAGATCCCACCTGTTTCAGTTTGTCATAATTTTATCTAAACACTGTTTCTCCTATATATTTTTCCATTCAGCATCTGAATCAGCTAATGATTGTAGTAATTGTAATAATATTTGTAACTCCTAACACCTGCCATCAGATTTACAAAATACCATGAAAGCTAGGTAGGCAGGATAGACAAAAGTAATTCTGAAAGGTCAATTTCTAAACCCAAGTTTTAGGGCACTTCGGAGGCATCTCTTTAGTTTTCAAGAGAAGCTGAGAATGAATCTGAGGACACTTTGCAACATGTTTTCTTAACTTTTCATTTACACTATGAAGATAAAAAAAATATAAATTTGTGCCTAGCTTCATTGAGATTACTTGAACTGATTGGGACTAAAGGAACTAGTGCCAGCTATGTTTGTATGTATGTATGTATGTATTAGCATGTATTTATTCTGCTTGTATATATATGAAAGCAGGTGGTTCAGACTTGGATTTTTGAAGCAGTGACACCATTTCCCTCTCCTAAACAATGACTCAGACTTGAAAACAGAAAAGAAAGGGTTCTCTTACCTTCACTAACTCTTTAAAAATACTGTATATTTCATTATGGGCTTTAATTTAGATAAAAATCATTTGAGTTTGCATATATACCTATTTATCTACGTATGTTGTTCCACATCAAATTTATCCTCAAATCCTGCCACTTTCAAATCACGTGGGAAAAAAAAAAAAAAAAAAGATAAATTATCAAGTGATACAGAACAAGTCCATAACAAACAAGAAAAGACTAAAAGGTTTAGACCTCTTAAGCACTTCTCAATATCAGTGATTCAGACATAAAGCGAGGATAATCAAAGACTTCTGAAAACATTGAAGAATGAACTCCTTTTGAACTCCTTGAAAATCTAGTGTACAATCATTGAGCAGAGCATGTTTCAGAAACAGATTTGCTAAGAGAATGCTGCCCCATTCTTCTCTTTTTTTATAACCACCATCTATTTATATCTTACTGACTGAAATTCTAAGGTCCTGTCTCAGTAGTCTCTGACCTCAAGAGAAAATCTTTAATGGATTATCTGCATAAAGTATCCTTTGATTCCTCAAAATGAATTTGGGGATCTTGCATATATAGACTACTCCTTCATTACTAAAATAAATTATTAAAATTATCTTGATCATAAACTACGTCAGTATTTACTTTTCCCTCAGCATACAAATGCTTTTTCTATAGCCTGATCCAGATGTGTGAAGATCTTATGTAGTAGCAAGCAGGAGAAATACTGCAGATGTACAAACAATAGTACAAGAAAACTAAGTTAATTCAGGCAACAAATTCATAAGATATCAGCATGTCACTTCAGGATCCCCAAAGGAGTAGGCAAACTTCCATTTGATTATGGAAACTGGGTCCAAAATTCAGGTGTAATTGGATTCTAGGCTTTTCCAACTGCTAACATAGGTTAGAATCAGTAGGAGCCACTTAATGTTCAAGTGTGTACTTTGGCATAAATTAGAGCTTCTGAGTAGTAGCTATAATTCATGTTACTGACACAAGATTATGGTCAACATATACTACTGACAGGCTGAAAACACCGGATGATGGTGATGGATTTTGACGCTGATAAGTATAGCTCACCTGCTTCCAATCTAGGCAATAGAGTTTACTTAACTCGTGTATATCAAAAAGGAAGTTTACCCTCTTTTTTATTGAACTTCATGTCATTATTCTTCTTTTATGTTCCATTCTTTCTTTTAACCAGCTTGACAGCTGAATTGAATATCTCTCTTTGCCTTTTTTGCCTTGGACCTCCAAATCACTAGACAGCGACAAAAAGCTATCGGCAACTGTTAATTGGGAGTTGTCTGTATTTGCTTTGTATTTTAAAAATGCTTTGTAAGTTCCATTATTCTTAAATGTCCTTCTGCAGAAATTGAGAAGCTATCATTTCCTTAACTGTATTTTTCTAGTCATATCTAAGTGTCAAAAACAGTGACTCTGATGCTGAGTCATTCCCCATTGCCTTCTAAGACATTTGTGTTGTAGGAATACAAATAGTAGGTTTCAAAGGTATTTTACCCATGAACTGAGCAGTAATACATTGCTTTTAATGCCAGTTCTAAAAGATCATAAATCAAAACTGCAAACTCTTTTACTTATTATTAAGAAGGAAATCAAATATGTCCTAATGTTACTTAGTTGGTATGTTCAAATGAGAGGCGTCTTGCCAAATCTGAAGAAGAGTTGTTTTGACTGATTAAAAAAAAAAAAAAAAAAACTTCAGAAAAACTAAAAATGCACATCTTTTAATGTACTGCTCTGTAATGTCTATTTGGCAAAACCAGGTGGTATACCAGGTTGCAGGCTTGTGTTCTACTGATAGTCTAACAGTTCTGTAAGATCTCAAACTGACAATTTGTTTCTAGCAAATTTCCACTGTATTTTTTTCCCCAGGATACATAAAGCAAGTGCAAAAAGGCTTCTGTCTTACTTTGTTTTCTTTCTTACAAGCCAGCATATGCCAGGTAATTATTCCAGGCTGATATTGCTCCAAACAAAACACAATAGGTCTGTGTGGCAATTGAGCTAGAGAAGACTTTTCTACTATAAAACTTTAGAATATCTCCCTTGCAATGACTAAGAAAATTTTAGATGTCAGGTTCTTCATTCCCTTGTGCTGTGTCTTCCCTAGAACAAAAGAAAGGCAAAAGAAAAAAATAATATCTGAGATGTTCATTTGCAGGCATATGCAGACTAGCTAGAACTGTACTGTATTTTCTACTACTGCAAGAGAAGACATTTTTTTCTTAATGCAGCTATCTGTCCCCCCCACATCCCTATTCTCTCCTCAAAATAACAGTATTGTAACAACCACCTTTTGGCCTTCTCTGGTAAATTGCTTGTATTTTCCAGTGAACAGTCTGTCCTACTGACTAATTTCATATAGCTAAAATTAAAAACAGCACTGAGATTTGCTTTACTCAAAAACAAAAACAAAAAATATATGTCTTTTTAACATAAATTGGTTTATTTTTATATGTAAGAAGAGATAAATCACATAAAGCTAGACCTGTGTCTGGGAGACTTCAGTCCCCAAAATACCAATAGTATTACAATAATAAAAATAGGACGGTATAGAGGCCATCCTAATTTAGCTAAAGAATTGCTCTCCTGACACTGTCACTATATGAACACAAAGCTCTTCCTATTCTCAGCTCCCATTTGCAGTTTATAAATAGATGTGGTGATCTGTACAAAAACAGGTTGCAAACAAGATGGAAGGAACCAGTAGTGACAACAAACCTATTTTTTTGCTGGAGTGTAATTATCGTTTGCACTACTGCAATGACCACAGTCAAATACTAGAGCACCCTGTGTGTTTTAGAAATAAACTTCATCCTTTTTCTTTGGGATTTTGTGGGAATGCTTCATAAAACAATGTTAAAGTGGAGTCTTGTAATGGTATGTATGTCAGAGAATAGTTGAGATTAAAAATAGTTTTCTGTAATTTTTTTTTTCTGCACTACCACTCATTCACATTTCTTCAGACATTTCTGCCTGGCACTGATATGGTCATGAATGCTTTGTGGGATGACGGCAAGGGAGAGTAAAGGCCAAAGAAAGAGCCAGGCAGCATTATAGCCTCTGCAGTTCAGAGGAAAAAGCATAGGGGCTGCTTTATTCCAGATGCCCTCAGAGCACATCACATCCCTAAGACAATTAGAATGTACCAAACCTACTTAATGGCAGCAATAGTACAACGGGAGTCTACCAGCTACAGCAGCTGGCCCATAGCCCATATGATCTGGCCAGCCTGAGGAAAGGCGCTATCAAATTAGTCTTTGGCTGGCCCAGATCTGTGGGACAAAGAACAATTTGTATAGGAAGCAATGATCTTAAAAGTCCAAAAAAAAAAAAAAGAAGTTGGACTTCTGCCATGCAGCAGATTGGGAGCTTTGGAAGCATTTCAAGAGATCAGTTTCCTGTTCCAAGGGAATTGCCCTATGCATCTATTCTTTTTCCTCCTTGACTATTTTTTTAGAGATGTTATTAACCTTGCAAAAAGACAGCGACATCCAGTAAGCCAATGGTCAGACTGCTCTTCTGTTAGAAAACTCACCATAGTGTCCAGCAGGTCTGCTCATAAGACTGAAGAGCACCTGTCTTTCCAGTAACTTGTTCTTGTGACCTCCCTGCCCCTGGTATTTTCAGCTGGAAATCCTTAGCCTAAAAGCACATTGCATCTTGTGTTCAAAGAAGATCTGAAAAGAGACACAATAAAAATGTTCAAGCACTTGGCCCCAAGAATAAACTTCAAAACGGAGGATTTGGTATCAATATGATAAATATAGCACATACCAATACGTAAGTGACTTGGAATGACAATGACAACAGAAAAAGTTGAAAACTTGCTGCACAGACAATAAAAAATCCTGAAGACAGTGACATGTCTGAAATCTATCCTCCCAGAAATACTGCATGTAATGCCAGACTGCTGTAAGGCATTCCTGTCCACTTGTGACCCACAGTCATGAATTCTTGCTTGAGAGTTGGCTGGATCCAGTTTTATTCTCTTCCACACAGACATCAATGGAATGGTTTCTGCATAACTACCTTGAGGCTAATACACTGGAAAAGGAAGGATTGTCTTGTGTTTAAAATTTGTTTTCAACCTCAAACCCATGTTTCCTCATTTTTAATTGTAGGAGAAACTTTCCTATGTCTATCAGTAGAAGGTGAATAAGGCTCCAGAAAGAAAAATAGCACATTTTAAATGGAGGCAGAGAAGGAATGAGGAACTTATGAACTAGCTAGCTAACTGCAGTTCTCAGAAAAATACTGCAATAAACAATCAAAGAATTTGAAGGTCTCTACAGGACAGCCTAAGAGATTTGTAAGGGATTCCCTACAAATAACATTATACCAATGTAATCTTCCTCTAAAACAGGCAATAGGCCTTCTGAATAGAAGACAAGTAGGAAAGATTATATGCATTAACCTGTAAAAAGTTTTTGGACACTTTCTTGATACTTTATTTCAAGCAATCAGAAAAAAATATTGATGAAACTAAAATAGAATAGATGCAAAAGCTTTGAAAATGGGTGCAAAACTTGGGAAACTATTTTAATTATTTTTTAAAGAAAAAATAAAATTAATAGTTTATTGTCTAAAGGGAGGGATGATTAATTATAAAACCACAGAAATACTCATTACATCTGGTACTATTCAAAAATGTGTAATCAGTAAATTAGATTAACAAATAAAAGAGTAATTTTTGACAGTTGTATTTTATCTTGGATTTTGGAGAGTGTTAGCCAGACTGAATGGCGTACTTAGAATTTGAATGCTTGAAGAAATTGGAGAAAAGATCAATGCAATTAAAAGACAAGGTCGAAGTATTGCTCTATTAGGGGTTTACCAAAAGTACAACAGCAAGATGACCAGGTAACATTTCTTCAAAAAAGAATCTGGGCGTCACTGCGGTTCACAAGTCAAGGTGAACCAACACTGTCTTACTATTGTGAAAAAAATAAGTCTTCCTGGGATGCATAAATAAAAGTGTTACAGGTAATGCAATATGAAAGAGCTTTTCTACTCCCACAGACATTGATAGATCCTCAGCTTGAGTACTGCATCCTGTTTCAGGCAGCTAAATTCAAGAAAGGAGTCTGAGCTGGGTAAGAGGCAAAGTATATGCTCTGGAGCAAAAGACTGAAGGACCTTGGTTGGATTAATTTCAGAAGAAACCTGAACCTAAAGAATCCCAGCAATGATTTAGGCAGACGGTATTTTAGTTGCTCTACAAAACTTCCAAAGCTGTGTCTGAAGTTCTGGGGTGTATCAGGTTCCTTCCAGAGTCCTCCTTCCAAGTGAGAAAACCCAAAACTAAAAATATTTGCTTTTATGGGTGGCCATGTCATCCATATCTAGGACCATAATTAAATCATTGCTGTAAGGTTTCCTTTTTTTCCCTCCCTATTTACAATGTCTGGCTTACTTCCATAAATAACTTCATCATTAGAAATGTAAAG
Organism: Cygnus olor; assembly: GCF_009769625.2. Taxonomy (NCBI): domain Eukaryota; kingdom Metazoa; phylum Chordata; class Aves; order Anseriformes; family Anatidae; genus Cygnus; species Cygnus olor. The sequence continues at coordinate 28,114,531 of NC_049171.1, forward strand.
TCAGCAGAAAATATACAAAAGTACATAGGGTTGAAGCAAACATGTTATTTACAAAGAAAAAAGTAAATGCAAATGAAAACAAAATCTGGAAAAAAATAGCAGTAAGTCTAAAATGAATTGTAAACTGTAAAAAAAATCAACATTAGTTTAATATTTAAAATATTTTACCTATATTTATAAATCCACTTTTAAAGGTCAGTTTTAGCCCCTCTAAATTAGAAGACTATTTATAAGACAGAGAGCCAAGGCACCTATGCAGTAATACTCTCTTTTTAACTAAACAGATGACTGACTGCTACCAACAGCAGAGAGGACATTAGCAAAGTCTTCCTTATGCTGTTCAGACCAGCAGAATAAATTTGACAAAAAGTCATAAAAAACATTAACATAACTAATAATGCTTAATTTAAACTTGTTTTTCAGTATTACATTTCGAATTTAGGAAGGCTTTAATATCAGAAGAATCAAAAGGTGCCGTATATTTTGTCATGAGCAGAAAAATTGTTAAAGAAATAATGCAAATTAAAGGGAGATCTCAGGTGTTATTAATCAAGGTAGGCATGAAAATCTGCAGAAAATGGTGCTTCCTAAGATATCTATTTCATGTTAAAAAGCATGACAAATAAAAACCCTCATACTTTTTATTTCAACATCATGTATGGCTGAAACCACTTTCTAAATGAATGTTTAAAGACTAAGTAAGCTATTGCACCTTTTACATAAACAGTAGAAGATAAGGATTTAATTTGGCTGAATGGCCCACCCCAGAAAGCAGTAACCAGATTACAAATTCCTCAATTTTGTGTCACACTAAACTTACATACATAGCTCAGGTCAAGTATATCCACAGTACACTCCAGAGCTTCATCAACCCTGCAGTCTAGGGATTTGTCCTTTCTAAATTGACATAAAACTCATTGCCAGCCTTTTAGTGTTCAGTCTTTTATTATGCTGTTTGAAATACACTTTAACTCCTTGCTCTTCTATATCCAGCACTAAGAAATAAATTGCTAGTAGTTAATGCACTTTCCTGAAATGTTTGAGGCTTCTGTTTAAATCATTATTCAGAATCAAACAGACTTGACTTGAAACTAAGGTTCCTGTTTCTGTAATCACTGGTCTTTCCTGGAGTATCCTGGACCAGTGATGATACTGTTCCACTGTGGATAAAATCCATAAATAATCAGTAAGTCAGAGACCAAAAAAATAAGAAGGTAGGCACCTAGTTAATAGGTATGGCCTGTGTTCCATTTGTAGTTATTGCTAGAGCATGGAGGAGCACCAGGAGAGATTGAGAGGCCCTACTCACTCACTGTATACTAGAGATGCAGTACAGTTTTAGGATTAAGGTAGTCTTCTGAGAGATGCAGGTTCAAAACCCAGAAGAAGGAACAGAAAATTAAAATTAAGGTCTTGTATTTCTTAATGAGTGCCCTAACAGTATAAGATGAACACTGCCACATAGTTGTATTTGGAGAGCATGTGAAGCCCTTCACTTATTTTGCTTTACTTAAAAGTGCATAAATCATTTCAGGTCAAATACACCTTTTTATGCTGCAGAGATGAAATGATGATATTTTCTGTTCCTTATGATTTCTAAATGTCTCCTAGGTAAGGATAACAAAGAGCTGAAATAGAAGTCTGAGTGGTTGTAGTATCCCAAACAATGGAGTACAATTCAGAACAGATTAGAAAAGCATCTGCCAGGAATGATATTCACTGACACATAACTTGTTGGGACAGGAAAATGTATTGGGTGACTTCCTGATGTTATTAGCTAGCCTTTTTTTTTTTTTTCTCTAATTTTCCATCCCTCAGAAGGGATCAGACTGGTTTTAGCCTTAGCAAAAGCAGAAAATCCTCCCACAGGTTTAAAGATTACAGGTTCCATCCAAATACGAGAAATTTAAATTCAACTGCATAGGTCTGAAATGCTAACATATGTTCTCAGGGCTTGCAAGTACTCTACTTGTCCTTTTAATTTGATGCTCTGAAATACAGTGTCACTGTTTAACATCAGGATGGTGAGTTAGGAGAATGTGTTGATATCTTCGATAATAAAGGTAGAAAATCACATCCTGTGGAATATTAAATGTATTGTGTCAAGTGGCTGAATATATTTATCAATAGTCACATTTGACTGTACTGCAATTCCTTTTTCTCAAGTCAAGTGCATTAAGGTCTATTTGGTACATAGAACTACTGAAAGTAAAACATTGGGCAGAATATAGGAAGAGTTACTGATGAGTAGATATTCTTTCCTCAGACTCAGAACTAAGCTAAAAATCTAGTATGGTTTTAGATATTGACATGGTTATTCTTTCAGATGTGAGATAGATTAAAGCCACTGATAACCATAAGAATCCATGACATTCTAGCTTGGCATGATTTGGTGTATTACTTTTGGCCTGATACCCGAATCCACATGAACTCTAGAGCTTCAACAGAACACAGAACTGTTTTTTTTGTTTGTTTGTTTTTGTTTTTTACTTTTTTTCTCCCTTTTTTCTCTTCCTACCATAACTTGATGGTAAGAGTTACAATGCAAAGACCAAGTTTCATTTTGTTGTGGGCATTGTTTGCATATCACTACATTGGATACTATGGGATAGTAAGCATTAGATACATTCAGGGTAGTACAATGTAATTTTAGAATTTTTCCTTTAACTTTTAGATTTTTGTCTAGAGGCATTACTATTAGAATAGTCAGAAGGGAAAGAGTTTTTTAAATATTTATGGACAGTAATCTAGACTATTACACACAGTCTCAATGAATGTGGAATCTTTAGCATGAATAATTCCTAGCAAAGCTCTGGACTACTGTGGTGGTTTCAAACTGATAGCTAGCTAAACTCCACCACAGCGCACTTTCACTATCCCAAGTTAAAGGAACTGTGGAAGAAAATATGATGAAAAAGAGCTCAAGGGCTGAGATAAAGACAGGAAGATCCCTCATCAATTACCATCACAGGCAAAACAGACTCAGCATAAGGGAGATAACTGTAATTTATTGCCTATGACTATCAGACTAGAGTAGTGAGAAATGAAAAGCAAACTAAACCCACCTTCCTCCCATCCAGCCTCTCCTACCTCCTCCCCCCAAGCAGCACAGGGGAATGGGGGCTGTGGTCAGTCCCTAACGCTTTGTCTCCGCTGCTCCTTCACGGTCACTTGCTGCCTCTGCTCCACGTGGGGTCCCTCCCACGGCATGCCGTCCTTGCCAAAATGATCCTGCAGGGGCTGCCCACAGGCAGCAGCTCTTCAAGAACTGCTCCCACATGGCTCTGTGCCATGGGGTCCATCCATCAGGAGCAAACTGCTCCAGCATGGGTCCCCCACGGGCAGCAGCTCCCCCCAGACCCCCTGCTCCTGTGTGGGCTCCTCTCCATGGGCTGCAGCTCCGGCCCAGGGCCTGCTCCTGTGGGGGTTCTCCATGGGCCGCAGCCTCCTCCAGGCCACATCCACCTGCTCCACTGGGGGCTCCTCCACAGGCTGCAGGGGAGCTCACAGAGGCCACCCCTGCAACCAGTAGAGAAGCCAATAACAAGAGGTGCTATGCTTGACTTCACTCTCAGTTATAAGGAGAGGCTCACTGAGGGTATGAACTTTGAAGGCAGCCTTGGCTGCAATGATCGTTAGTTGGTGGAGCTTATAATCTCAGGAGGAATTGGGGCAAAAAGCAAGATCACTACAGAAGAGTGGACTTAGGTCTCCTCAAGGATCTGCTTGGTAGAGTGCTGTGGGATAAGACCCTGGAGGGACAAGGAGCCAAAGAAAGCTGGTTAATATTCAAGGATCACCTTGAAGTGATGAGCAGTTCATCCCAACAAAGAGGAAGTCAGGAAAAAATGCCAAGGTCTGAATGGATTAACAAGGAAGTCTTGGCAATACTCAAAGACAAAAAGGGTGGAAACAGGGACAGGTAACTTGGAAGAAATGGAGACACACCATCTGAGAACACAAAAACATGGTTAAGAAAGCCAAAGACCAATTAGAATTTAATTTGGCTGAAGATATTAAAGACAACAAGAAGGGCTTCTCTAAGTACACAGTGAACAAAAGAAAGACTAGGGAAAATGGGCTGAATGAGGTACTGAATGTCTTCTTTGCCTTGGTCTTTACTAGCAAGACCGGCCTTTAGAAATCCAAGGACCTGGAGACCAGGGGGAAAGTTTGGAACGATGAATACAAACCCTTAGTGGAGGAGGATGAGATCAGGGAATCCTTCAAAAAAATGGACATAGAGAAGTCCATTGGCCATGATGGGATTAACCATCAAGAGCTGAGGGAGCTGTCTGATGTCATTGTGAGGCCACTATCAATAATCTTGGGCAAATGTCACTCTTACCTTCAAGAAGGGTAGGAAGGAGGACTTGGTGGATTAACCTCACCTCAATCCCTCAGAATGTGATGAAGCAACTAATCCTGGAAACCATTCCCATGCACACATGACTAGTTTAAAATATAAGTGCTAATTCTAATTGTTCATTTTTTACAGTCAAGAGAAATACTGCTGAAAAGCAACTCATCCCATCTTAAATACTTCTTTCAGAACATGATTAATAACTCTCTAGAAGGATGTATCTCTCTCTTATAGAGGAAACCTAGATCTTTAACTCGCATTTGACACCTAACTTACGATGGCAAAACTTAAGCAGAATGTATCCTACTGTAGGTCCCTATATGAGGTGCAGCACAAAGTTTGGTTTCTGTTTTTCCACATTAAGGATAATGATTTTGATTTAACTTGAGATAGATGTCTGAACTTGTGTGAATATCAGTTCATAAATCTGTGTTACAAGTCTGTCCTCTGATTAAGGTTTAATGTATTTATCATTTTGTTTCCTGTTATAGAATCATAGAATCATCTAGATTGGAAAAGCCTTCAAGATCAGCTAGTCCAACCATCATCCTGACCTGTAAGGCCCATCACTAAACCATGTCCCTTAGTGCCATGTCCACACGTCTCTTGAATACCTTCAGGAATGGGGACTCCACCACCTCCTTGAGCAGACTCGTCCAATGCTTCACCACCCTCTCCATGAATAAATTCTTCCAAATGTCCAATTTAAATCTCCCCTGGTGCAACTTAAGACCATTTCCTTGTGTCCTATCATTTGTCTCCTAAGAAAAGGGCCCAACACCCCTTGCTGTAATCTACTTTCAGGTAGTTATGAAGAATGATGAGGTCTTCCCTCATTTTCCTTTTCTCTGGACTAAACAACCCCAGTTACCTCAGCCACTCCTCTTAACTCCTGTTTTCTAGGCCCTTCACTGGCTTTGTTGCTCTTCTCTATGCACACTTGAGCAATTCATTGTAGTGAGGGGCCCAAAGCTATACACAATATTTGAGGTGCAGTCTCACCAGACATCACTGAGTACAGAAGGACAATCCCTTCCTAGTTCCTGCTAGGTGTTCCACACCATTTCTGATGCAGTCCAGGGTGCCACTGGCCTTCTTGCCCACCTTGGCACACTGATGGCTCATGCTCAGCCAGCTGTCAACCAGCACCCCCAGGTCCTTGCCTGCTTGGCAACTTCCCAGCCACTTTTTCCCAAGCCTGTAAAACTGCATGGGGTTGTTATGACCCAAGTACAGGACCCAGTACTTAGGACTTAGGACCCAGTTAAGTGTCCAGTGACTGGACTCGGCCCATCCAGATCCCTCTGCAAAGCCTTCTGACTCTAAAGAAGATCAAGAGTCCCTCTTAAGTCAGCATTGTCTGCAAGCTTACTGAGGGTTCACTCAATCCCCTCATCCAGATCACAGACAAAACTGTCAAAACTGGTCCCAGTACCAAGCCCTGGGGAAAACCACTGCCAACTGGCTGCCAACAGGACTGAACTCCATTCAGTGTGACTCCTTGATCCTGGCCATCCAGCCTGTTCTTCCCCCACTGAACTGTACACCTGTCCAAGCCATGAGCAGCCAGCTTCTCTGGGAGAACGCTGTGGAAAACAGAATCAAGCACTTTACTAAAATCCAGTTAAACAACTTCTACAATACATTTACATATCTTACATAATGCAACACTATCTTAAGACAATGACAGCTAATTTGAAGGCAACATTTACAGTCTTTTTGCCACATAATAATATGGGAGAAGGCAATATAAGAAAAGCCACAAGTAGTCAGGAATAGACTGCTCTGACCATGCTAAATACAGCACAGAAGAAATACAGAGCCTAAGGGAGGGGAAAACTAACTGATTCCTGAGACTGGATATAAAACTCAATTCCTGATCATTCAGCAGGGGGAAATGAAGTAATAAAACTTCACTTCTGACTCTGAGGTTGAAAGCTGCAATCCTTGATGAATGTTCTGAAGAAGATTGAGGTAGCCTGGTGAACAACATTGAGTACTGAGGTCACGGGAATAAGGAAAAAATAAATGTGCAGTTTTGTGGCAAATAAGACCAAGAAAATACTATTGTTACTTCTAGTTGGTCCCTATAATGCCAGCAGGGAAAAAAGCAGAAGGAAGGGTTGTCAAACACAGGTACGTGTGTTTTAATCCTTAAAAATAAAGAACTTGTACTGCAACAGAGTACACAAAAAATAGTTAAGATGTTACATAATCATAACAGTAAACAAGGCATGTGGCTTTGGTTTCTAGGTAAAGAATAGATTTGAGTGAGGCAGTGTTGGAACGAGAAAATTGTAGGTGGGAAGTTTCTTGTACCTACCTTGCGGTTTGTTTTTTTTGTTTGTTTGTTTGTTTTTCCCCATTCTCAGACTATAATGGATAAAGACAGAAAACAGCACTTTGTTTCAAGAAATATTATTCTGGTGGTACTTACTGCACAGGCTGAAATATATTTATGAGTTGGCTGGAGAAGCCATTTCTTTGCTGATACTTTCATTCACCTGCAGGCTGTACTGAAACTTATTTCACATAACAACATTTTCTAAGAAAGTGAGCTTTCTTAGAGGCCATAGTATGCTTTCAAAATATTTTAAAATAAAATTTTCTTGGTTATGTTCAAGAACTTTTACCCCAATATCTGCCTATTTTCTTTAAAAAACTTCCTTTGTTTTCATTGCAATCTGAGTAAAGACACTTTCATTCCCCAAGAGTTGACTCATAGTTACTTAAGTTTTACTTCTCCCTTCTGCATTTTTTGGTCTGGTATCTCCTTGCTAGCTGTGATGACTCCTACTGATTCTGTTCTTAGTTTCCTAATTCTCTTCATGTTTTGGACAGGAATCCTTACCATCTAATTAAAGGTGTGAATTCCCTTGCACTGGAACCATCTAAAGCTGGGCATCTCCAAGAGATGATTGCCCTGGAAAATGTAATTTATGCTCTGAGATCACTTAGATGCTTTAGAAAAGTAATCTGTTAAGCAACAGATTCTAAAGAAATTAATTCTAAAGACAGAATTTACCTTTTGCTCAGCTCTTAAACAGAGATGAAGTCCTCTTTACCTTTCCAAAATAAATTTCCTGTGTGAGAATGTGCCCTAATAAAATAGAGTAAAACCTGAATAAAGGCTTCAGATTGTTTTCTGAAAAACAACTAAAATAAGGTATCTGTTGATGTTTCCTAAATAGGGATAGTGAAAGTACATCAAAATGGAAAATAGCACAGTCTTTATGGCCAGTTGTATACAAAACAGCACCTTCAACAAAAAGTCATGATTCCTGCATTAGCTTTCATTGTATTTTACTTAAATCAGAGGGAAATTTATACCTTTTATCCTGTACAAACAGTGCATGGTTCTGAAAGCTTCTGTTCAAGCCTGGACTTACTGAGTCACTAACAGGTTGAGAGGCTTCAGAGAACGTATGATTCACAAAGCTCACTTAAAAGCCTAGCAATACAGACAGCAGAGGTTTTCAGGTTTTTATTTGCATGCACTGAGCAGCATAACATGCCTATTTTCGGAGGGTTTTGCCAAAGTCTGTAGAGCAAACTTGAGTATTGAGAGTATTGTCTTAGCAATAGTATATGTAGAGTTCTGGTAACACATTGCCCAGTCTTTTGAAAATGTCTCTAGACTGTTTCTTGTTTGCTTACAAATCACCAAATAAAATTAAATCTTGAAATGTATCTTGACGCTTAGGCATTATAAGTTTTGGAATTTCATGATGTTTTCTACAATGGGGTTCAGTAAAAACAACAAACAAACAAAAACCCTAGAATTTTTGATAAAATTACAAGCTCCAAGGAAGATGTAATGTTTTAGAATTTGTTTTCTTCCAAAAGAATACTTTATGTATTGAAAATTCCTCCTAAGCTCTCAGCATTGTTTACTCTAAAGCACTGTAGAACAATCATTAGTCCATTTGTGTTTATTACTTTTACATCCATCTTGTCTGTATCCTAAGAATTTTCTTCTACTATCTACAAGGACTTTTCATGGAGTTTCTTTCAGGATACTGAAATCTTTCAAAACTGTCTGAGAAAGATTCTGCAGGAAATAATGGATTTATTGGCCTCTCAAAGAGCTACTTGACCTTTTCCTGTCATTGCAAACATACTGTTTTCTGAATTACTTGTCATAACCTATGTAGTACAACTTAGCACTTACCTTTCTGCTCTTTTTCCTCCCCTTCCAAAGACCAGCTTTAAAGACATGAGTTTTACTACTTGTGGTTGTCTACAGTGGGCGTGCCTACAAGGCAGAGTATTTTCAAATCTGCTCAGACCTCCTGAAACCACACAAAGTCCATCTGATTACCTGCAATTTCATAAACCATGTATATCATAATACTAACAGGTGCACTCACTCCAATGGTTATAAATGTATCTCCCAATTTATGTAGTGCCCTTCTGAGTGGTGTGTCTCTAGGTACAAAGCCAAAGGATTATTTTACCCTTATGGCTCTAAGAACAGAAGTTATTTCAGCTTGCCATCAAATGCACATGGGGTACTTCTGGCCCTACAGTTCTTACTATTCTCCATTTGCATCACTGATATTAAAAGAGCTGCTCCAATTCTAAGTATTTATGTTATGATGGAGGCATTCATGTGATGCTTGATGCCTTTTGCACAATACTGGAAAGTGAGAAGATCCTAAAAAACAACAAAAGAAAAAGACTACCGTAATGTTTTCATGGCAAACTGGATGGCCATGAGAAGCTGCTGCAGTCATTACTCTATCTCCAACTATACATTAGCGTTTCAGGCAAGGACTGTGCAATTCTACAACAGGATTGTTTAAACGCAGACAATGTTTAAGGTGGCTCCAGAATTTTCATCTAAACAGATGTAGAAACAAATGTGTCCCACTCCCCTTGGTGTGGGGATGCTAACTGCCATTATTTAAAAAAAAAAAAATAAAAAGTTACCCGTGTGGCATCAGAAACATATTGAGGTAATAGCTGTTTCGTGGAACAGCATTATTGCTGAGATGCATATGCCTACAGCTTGCTTTGCTGAAAACACATATGAACATGTTAGTTGGAACAGTATTACTTCCCAGTCTTGGGCTTGATGGCAGGTTCAGAAATACTAGTTTGAAAAATGTTAAAGGCACATGTCATTAAGGATACAAAGGAGGCCCTTCTGCAGAAAGAAACTACTTGCACAGGCAAACCACAATGTATTAATTCCTCATATTCTCAATGGGACATGGGTCCCTACTACTAGTTTAGCATGTATTATTTTGGCCAATAGTATTAATGGGACTGATGGCCAAAGCAATGTTCTGTTCAAGCCCTGGGAAAAGACAATTTAATTACACACAGCATCTGTGAAGTCTCTTGCAGAGTTCATCTGGCAGATTGAAAGCAAAATAGCATAAGGCCTACAAAACCATGTGAATGTCAGTGTTGCAAAAACTACGTACTTAATGATATACTCTACCCACTTGCTGAAAGACCAAATGAAAGTACTTTAATATAAGATGGACTTATCATACTTCTGTTTTGCTGAATCAGTTTACTCAAGCAAAAGACAAAGGAAATGAGGGATAATAAATAATTCCAGCATCAGAACATGGTAGTTCTGAGGTGCTTTCTGGTTTAAAACTGAATAGAAAAGCTGCTGATTTTTTTTTTCTTAGCAAGTACAGAAAACAATTAATCATTCCTTTGTACTGGGTTATGGCTTCCAATTTGAATTTGAAATGTAGTTGGTTTTCTCCATTTAAAGACATATTAGTTTTCACGTGTTTGTGAGTTTTGGATCATAGGATTTCATGTATTTTGTTTTTCAAGTGTTTTGTTTCTTCTGTTAAATTAAAAATTTCAGAGGTATGAATACAGGTATATCCTTTCTAATACAATGACAATTATGCTACTATACAAAAGTGAAATATCCATTAAGCAAAGAAGCAACAAAAGGAACATGTATGCCAAGCAAAAAAATATATAATTTTTATTTTCTATGACATGTGACATGTTCTAAACTTCCATCTCCTATAATAATTTTAATTGTCACTTAAGGACATAGGCTTGTATTTGAGCATGGATCTGAACTGCAACAGAACTTCTATTACCACCTTTTGCCTCTATCTTTCAATTTTTAATCCAAATCTCATAATTAATCACAGAATCATCTAGGTTGGAAGAGACCTCCAAGATCACCCAGTCCAACCTCTGACCTAACACTAACAAGTCCTCCACTAAACCATATCACTAAGCTGTACATCTAAACCTCTTTTCAAGATCTCCAGGGACGGTGACTCAACCACTTCCCTGGGCAGCCTATTCCAATGCCTAACAACCCTTTCGGTAAAGAAGTTCTTCCTAATATCCAACCTAAACCTCCCCCGGCGCAACTTTAGCCCATTCCCCCTCGTCTGTTCACCAGGCACGTGGGAGAATAGACCAAATTAAGCACAGGAATTCATAGTAATAATGAAATTCCAACAGTAAATGGCAAGACAAACTTTGCATATAGTGACAGTAGAGCATATCAGTTGGCACAAAAATAAATAAATACAAATCTGCAAACATTTCTTCCTAGCAATGAAGGGGGAAAAAATCAGGAGCAGAGTGGGTAAGATACTGAACAGGCAATGAGTGACTGCTAGCTGCAGTAAAGAATATGGAATGAGCTGAAGCCTGGGAACTTTTCTACAGATGTTTTCATGAAGTCTTTTAAGCTTTACAGACCTAGAATACTGAAAGCTAGCGGTACATTTTCAGAAAACTCCACAGTCCTACAGCCTGAACAGACCGAGGAAAGAGAGGGCTGTTTAGTGCTGGCTGCAGCAGTAAGAGCACAAGGCAATATAATCTGTGGTTAACATTTTAGACCAAAAGCATAAATGAATTTTCACATTCATCCAGAATAATGTTTCAAAAGGGAACAGTAACAAGGCCTTGTAATTGCTGTATACTCTTGTAATAGCCATTAAAATGTCAAATATATTATTATTAAAGTATTATCTTAGCAGCCTGCACAGGTGGCATTGGTGCCAGGCAGTAGCAGAAAGATTAGAATTAGATTTCAGTTTTGTAACAGCAGTTGTATAGGATCTTTAACGCACAATTTCCTACACAGTCATAGCAAATAGGGAAAGCATGATTAGCACCAAAGGTTCTGCTCGTCTTCCCTATGGCTAGGCTCTGATTCACTCCTAACATGTCCTCAAAAAGTATTCCCAGGCTGTCAGCTTGAACAGCTTGCTGAGATAAGCACCGTGATATATTCAAAATGTCAGACCATTGGATTGTTCCAAAAAGAGCGTAGAGAAAATGTAACATGAATCAAATCAACAAGTCCCAGCTTTCCTAACACGTAGACCTAAACTGCTAGGAAGGAACTGCTAGGAAAGTAGGAATAAATAAGTAGACATTGTAAAAGCGGGTAACAACAGAAAACTTGTGAGAAGTATTTTGCAAAATTTTGTTGAGACTATTCATCTTTAGGATTACTCCGGTAGCACTGCTTAAATCACCATCTACCTGGTTTATCTGTTGCCTAAGTGACAATTATAAATGTTAAACCTGCAGAGTGGCAGCTCCACTACAGTAGGCAAACGTCTTTTAAAGATCAGCCTGTGATTTAGATTACTTCTTCAGTCATAAGAAATCCTTCATTTGCTGATCTCTAATGTTTTAACACATATTGGGAAGGATGTCCACATCAGAAACAATACTTATACTGAAATAAACAGAAGCAACATGAGGAATTCACTGAATTTTCCAAATAAACAGCTGAAAAAGGACTTCATGATGTGTCCTTGTATTTATGAGGTATCAGCCTAGTAGTTCTCTACTCCCTCTAACCAGTTCATGGCTGATATAACCAGAGTTCCAGAAAGAAACAGAAATGACCTTCTCTTCCAAAACCAGAGAAAGTTTTAGAAGCTGAAAATGGAAAACTCTTGCTATCATTAAAGCATATAGACAAGATGTAGCCAAAGATCAAAACTCAAATTGTATCACACCTTGTAAAAGTGCCTGTTTACATTAATGGGTGAAGAGGTCTGTGCTAAATCCTGAGAATGAATTCAGACTATTTTAATAAATTTGTATAGACAAAAGAGTCCAATGTAAAGTTTTCAGTTTTGATAATTTGCTAGAGCAACAGACATTCAATTCCTACAATAAGCTGAATTCTGTGTCACACTTCAACCACTTCATTCCACTCAAAATCACAAATACATCAAATATATCTCTAACACATCAGTGCAGAAATTTCCATGGCAGAAAGGTTCCCCCCTCTAGCAAAAAACATAGGCCTGTTCCATCAATCTTCCACTAGAATAGTGTTCCCTAGGTGCTATATGGCAGCAGCAGAGGACTCAAATGCACGTTGTGACCGTGCTGGCCCAGGCCCATGGAAATAGAACAGGCAGCCCCACTGCACTGTTGACTGAAACTTGGAAACAGGAGAGAAAACAACTAATGTTTTTAATCCAAAGTGAAAAACAATCATGAGACTTTTCAGGGGACTGAACAAAAGGATGCAGTTTGAAAGACTTTGACTGGAGACATCCATCAGACAGTAAGAGGAAAACATGCTAAACAAAAATGGAATAAATGAGAGATCAAGCCATGGAAATGAAGCTCACAGTTAAAAACTGACAAGGGAAAAAACTTAGAAATTTAGAACAATTTCATGTACACTAAGGAAAGATCACCAGTGGAAAAGTGTAAGGCATCAATCAGTTAAACTGCAAATATTAATGAACTCTGGAAATATTAAAAGCAGAATTTTCATATAAGAAAAAAAAATAAGAAATTATATGCTACCATTATGACCTAAATATCAAGTGGAGTTTGAACTAGATAAATACATTCAAAGGATCTGCTATTAAAAGCCTTCTTCTCCCATTAGATTCTTACCTCAAGATGAATAATAAAAAAAAAAATGTATTTTGTGGTTTATAATCCCCTTTGTGTCACAGTCTGTGAAATTTCACCCAGTTATTCCTGTATTGAACTCAGTAATTTATATTTTTTCAGAGCACACGAGTTTGTCTGACTTGTTGTCAGACAACATTCCAGATTTCTCTTCAAGTTAAGAAACTTTAGAGCCTGCATCTTCTCTCTGCGAGGTCTCCTGAAGCTACTTTTTGAGCTGAACATGGAGAGTTCTTCATGTGTCTCAGCAACTTCTTCCAGTCTTCAAATATTTTTTTCTACTTGAATTCTCATCAATATGTCCATGTCTCTTCTAAACCATGGCTCTGGATCTCTCACAATTCAAACACAAGACTTACACAAATTATTGACTTGAGCCTCACACTGTTCTGCAGACTCTCACACTCCGTTACCCTGTTCACCAGAAAGCCAGAAGACTGTGGAATCTGAGAGAGGCCATGGCACAGAACCTAAGCTGAGGAAGGATGAGAAAAAGAGCTAAGTGTAGGAGGGGTAAGGGTAAAGGAAGGGGTAAGTAACAGGGCAAGTAACAAAATGCTACACAGGCTCCATGCACTTTTTTTTTAATATGGAAAAATATGGTAATTTTAGAGGTTTATGGCCACAGAACTGTTAATAGTCAGTATCAATGCTATATGAAAATAAAAATCTCTCTAGCCCTTCTCAAGATTTTGTGTTATTTTCCTAGGGATCACATAAGGATCACTTTTACTGTTACCACAACACCACCTTGGGAGCTCATATTGACTTGTCATATACTTGCCATATATTTGTCATTCATATTGGTCCATTATGACTCCCAGACTCTCTTCAGAGTAACAGAAGTATTCTTAAAAATGTACAAAACTATCTCAAGTTCCAGGTTCTAGCTATATGACTTTGCTTGTGGCTGTACTTAAGCACATTTTTGAGTGAACACAGGTTACTGAACAATCTCTGCATAACTACTTTGACATCACTGGTACTTGCTATTCATCAGTCTTTGCATCAGTCACACTTTTTTTTTTCAGTGATCTTTGATTATGTTTCTTTGATAAAACTGTTTGAAAACATGAACATTTAGTGTACCAGCCATGTAGTTACTTTCATGCCAACCTTGTAATTTTATCAAAGCATTAAGCCAGTTTTCTTTGACAATAGCTATTTTCTCTAGAACTATAAAAATTTGCATTAATTATATTCTTATCCTTTAACTCTTTTTTTGTTTTAATCAGCTTAGTCATGTATGAGTTTTTTATTAGATAACAGTCTAAGCAGTTCATGGTCAACCCACTTCACCTTTTTAAACATTGGCATGACATGGGCATGAATACAGCCTTCTGAAATTTCACCACAAAAAGCTACAGTTCAACAAGTGAAAAATCTAACCAGAAAACTTTTCAGTGCTAGTTCCATATGGATAGACTAGTGACAAACACGGCAATGATATTGATATAAAATGTCCCTGAATTTATTCAAATTTAAATGATTAGTCCATATAAACACCAAGTTCAGTGAAATTACATCCAACTGATACTGAAACAAATACAGATCTCTGATTTTTTTTTTTTACCCTCCTGTTATGACACAGAAGACCCAAATAAATGGCAGGGAACATTGATTTCTAACTAGAAGGACTAAGGAAGTGCTGGCAAAAGACAAACACATTAAGGATCAATATTTTTGCTTAGTCTCTGAGTAATATCTATATTAGTTGATACATAAATATTGCAAACATAAAGGTAGTATTTTGAAGTTTAACTTTTACAAATTGCATGGAAGCAGGTACAAGCAAAAAAGTAATAAAAAACATTTCATAGAATCAAAGAATGGTTTGGGTTGGAAGGAATGTTAAAGACCATCTAGTTCCAAACCCCTGCCATGGGCAGGGACACCTCCCACCAGACCAGGTTGCTCAAAGCCCCATCCAGCCTGGCCTTGAACACCACCAGGGATGGGGCATCCACAGCTTCTCTGGGCAGCCTGTGCCAGTGCCTCACCACTCTCTGAGTGAAGAATTTCTTCTTTATAACTAATTTAAACCTACCTTTTAGTTTAAAGACTGTTAGGTCTTTTAGTTTAAAAACATTACCCCTTTTCCTATCACTACTGTAAAGTCTCTCTCCATCCTCCTTATAAGCTCCCTTGAAGTCTTGACAAGTTGCACTGAGGTTTCTCTGGAGCCTTCTCTTCTCCAGGCTGAACATCCCCATCTCTCTCAGCCTTTCTTCACAGGAGAGGTTCTGCAGCCCTTTGATCATCCTTGTGGCTCTCCTCTGGACTCATCACAATATCTCCGTGTCCTTTTCCTGGGGTCCCCGGAGCTGAATGCAGTACTCCAGGTGGAGTCTCACAAGAGCAAAGTAGAGGCCCCTGGACTTGCAGGCCATGCTTTTATTTATTTATTTATTTATTTTTCTTTTTTTTATGCAGCCCAGGATACCGTTGGCCTTCTCAGCTGCAAGCACACAAATCTCATGTCCAATTTGTCATCCATCACTATCTCCAAGTCCCTCTCCACCTGGCTGCTCTCCATTCATCCCCAGCCTGTACAGATACCAGGAATTGCCCCGACCCAGGTGCAGCACCTTGCACTCAGCCTTGTTCAGCTTCCTGAGGTTCACATGAGCAAAGTGATGCACAGCCACAGTGACTGCATGTTGAAGACTACTTCTTGTTGTGGTCCCTCTGGTTAAAAAAAACAATATAACGGATTTTTGAAAAGTACAGGAAGGTTGGCAAAGTTGTCCAACTGTTCCCCATTATAACCTCTTATCATAAAAGTTATATTAGTCTTCCTAATATCACAGCTGTAGTGACTGCATCTTTGCCTATCAAACCGCTAATCCCAGTCTCTTCTGAATTCTCCCACAGGTTTCTCTTTACAGGCATTTCTTTTTCCTTATCTTCAGGAGTTCTTGTCTCTTTCTATCTGTTACTTTCTGCCTCCTCAACTCACTTTGTTTCACCAGTACACTGGCTTGCACTTTGTAACAATCCACGTTTATTTCTTCTGTAAATATCTTTGTTCTATGTTGAATGAAATAGTAGCTTATTGTCTCTCTTCTAACACTCCAAGTATGTCTTGACATCTTAGACCATAAAACACAGGGACTGTTATCTTATGTGGTGATTAGTAGGACATATTTGACCATGACAAAGGGGTCCAGATAGGGACTATCATAATACAAATTAATATAGTTTAAATGATACCGGCATTATTTCCTCAAAAAAAGTAGTTTTAGACTACGCTTTCTGAGCTAAATCCTTTCCTCCTAGGGAATAAAATTTCAAAGGAACTGCCAGTGACCCTTACTTCCAGTGTACACTACTGTGCTACAGTACTGAAAGGATGTTGCATCAGAAAGTAATTTGATCCTAAAATCGTGATCAGTTTAATGTGCAATGAAACAGTAAACAAAAGCTTGCATTGTTGGAGGAAAAAAACAGCACAGATTAAAGCAGGTAGAGAGCTATTTAATCTGTCTCAGAACTCTGTCCAAAGCAAATTCCTCAGGCTTTATTGATGAGAGAGGGAAGGTCTGTCTGCATTTTCTCTTTTTCCACTGAAACTTTCCTAACATCGTAACCACCAACAAATAAACAATATTCCAAGCAGCCATTAACCTTGGGTTCATCTTATTATTTTATAGTATTCCAAGTACATTTACAAGAAGCTTTATACGGAGCAGCTACAAGTTCACCAGAGGCGTGCCCTGAGTCTGTCAGTAAATAGAAAACGCAAATGTAAATAAATACGGGCCAGATGTATTTATAGCCCAGAAAATCTGAGTTTATAACCTCAGCAGAGACATGACTTCTGGACAGAAATTAGTTTATGTGTGTGTAGTCTGAAGGCAGGTGGAATGAAAGGTGATACAGGCGTCTTCCAAGTAACACCTCTTTTATATACAAGTTATCAAAAAACAGAACAAAGACTGTGAATATGCCATGGAGGGTATACAAAAATAGAAAATTTAGGCAAAACCAGGCATCATGAAATCATAGAATGGTTTGGGTTGGAAAGAACCTCGCAGATCATCGAAGATCATGACAGGGTTGCTCGGGGCCTCATCTAACCTGGTCTTGAGCACCTCCAGGGAGGCGCCATGCCTTTGTGCAATTTAATATAAAACAGGCAAGACTTAGAACTGAGTTGTTTATTTTTTAGATAAGACACAGGTCTGTCAGAGCAGGATATTGCTGATCTGCAATAACGCACTACGCAGAAGAAAGGTTTAACGAGTTGGATGCAGCAGGCACTGCCTCACACAGCCTGTCACCTCAGGCAGAGCTGCCCCACATGAGGTGTTTCCCCGGCTGACGGTGCCGGCTGGGAGCCGCCTCTACCTCCGCGGTCAGACCCGTCGCTAACACCGCCGGTGCCTCCCTCGGGCACCCTCCTCTCCGCAGCGGCCGGGGGCGGCGCTCCCCGCCCCTGTAGGCGAGGCGCAATCGCGCCGGGCCCTGCCCCCGCCCCTCTCCCTCAGCAACCGGTTCCCGCCGGCTGCCTCCGCCTCTCGGCGCCCTCCCGCCCCCGCCCGCTGAAGCCCCGCCCCGCGGGCGGTGCCGCTCCCGCCCCCTCCGCGCAGGCGGCGCCTCCGATTGGGCGAGCGCCACGCTCGTCGCGGCCGGGCGCCGGCGAGGGGCGGGCCCCGCGGCGCTAGTGCAGGAGGCGGCGCCCAGGCTCCCCCCTTGTGCCGCCGCGTCCGCGCCGCGCTAGCCTGCAGAGCCGCTCGCCGCCGCCGCAGCTGTATGCCCCAGCCCCGCTCCGCCGCCGAACCCCCTCCGGCAGCTCCGCGGCCTCCAGCGCCTCCGCGTCCTCCTGCTTCTGCTCCTCCTGCCCCCGGCGGTGGCGCCCGCACCCCGGCTGTATGATCAGGCTACAGTCTTCAATGAGTAACCATATTCCTGTGAGTGCCGCCGCGACGCGACATCCCCCCGCACACTGACACACACCCTGCCCGCGGACCCTCGCCCCGCCGGGCGTGCCGGGCTCGGCGCCTCTCCCTCTCCTCTCCCCCCGCCCTCCCAGGCCCCTTCCGTCTCCTCCATGTTGTCTCCTTTGTTCTGGCGCCCGGGCGGGCCGCAGGGCAGCCGGGACAGGCTCGCCCTCGCCGCGCCGCCAGAGGATGGGTTGACCTGTCCGCCGCTCTTCATCGCGTTGGAAGCTCGGTGGCGGCGGCTCCCGGTGCGGGCACCGCAGCGCCCCGGCGTTGTGGCAGGCCCGCGGCGCGGCGGGGGCCGGGAGCCCCCTGCCGGGGGGAGGCCGGGGCCGGGCGGCGGCTGCGGGGGACAAGATGGCTCCGCGGCGGGAGCCGGAGGGAAGCGCGGCTCCGACCCGGCAGGAGGAGGAGGCGGCCCCCCGGCGGCTTAACGCGGCGCTCGGAGCGGCCCCGGGCCCGCTGGGCGCTGGGACAAGCCTCGGCTTGTCCGGCCGCGTGGGCGAAGGCAGGGAGGGAGGCAGGGAGGGAGCTATGGCGGCGGGCCCCGCGGCGGCAGGCACGTGCGTGGCGGCCATGAGGGCGGCGGGGCGGCCATGAGGGAGGCCGTGAGGGCGGCGGGGCGGCCGCGCTTTGTCTCGGCCGGGCTGCGGCTGTCGGGACGCGGAGCCTTCATGGAACGAGGCTGGGAGCGGGCTGAACGCCTGGCCGGCTCCTCGGAGGGAAGAGGAGGCTGCAGAGGACCCGGCCAAAGGCACGTTCGAGCGGGTGCTGCCGTAGCAGCCTGCCGCTTCACGGTTACAAGCTCACGAGCGTAATAAAATCCATGAATTTTGCCGGAACCTGTCGTTAAGACCTTTCTTTGTGTTGTTTTCTTCCCCTATCCTCGTAATCTCTCTGTTGCTTAACTTCCGTGACCGCAGAGCACGCTGTGTGTTAAAGCAGCAACGCCACAAAGCTGGCAGGTGGTGGTACGCCCTCTGCAAGCAAGCAAAACATGATCAAAATCAGGTTGCTATCAGCTGGTAGTAGTAGAAGCACGATCATTCGTGTGCAGCTCTTAGTCTGGTCGCCAGCTGTGTGCACAGCAAATCCCCTGAGCTGACACTGTGTTCAGCGATCCTGGTGTGCCTTGTTGCTGCCGGAGACAACTTTCCAATATGTCTACCTGTGTCTGCGGAGTCGCCAAAGCAGTGACTCAGAAGTACGAACGCTCTCTCCTTGTAACTTCATTAAACTGTCAGATCAAAAAAACGTGAAGATGACACTTAAATGTCAGCTCTTGTTATTATACCAATGGAATGGCAGAGTGCTTTGAAATTGTTGTACAGGAGCGGCATTGTTTCAGGGGAAAAATGTGAAAGAATGCAGAAATTGCACAGGGAGGAAATGTGAGAATGAGGAAGAAAAATGAGTGACAGCTGTAGCAGGGGCTAAGGGAGAAGGATATCATTGTCTTAGTGAAATTAAACATGTCAGTATAGCAGTAAATAAATAAAACTTAATCTTATCTAATAAATCCTATCTTGTGAAACCTTTTTATTATGACAGAGACATGACACGTAATAATGCTGGATCTATCCCAGTGTGTAGGCTGACTGTAAGTGATCACTTCTCTTAAAGATTAACCAGAACTCCCAGATCAGGGTATTACTGAATTCTAAGCTAGTTGTAGATACCTTATATTTAAAGAAATAAAATTCATTCTATAAGATCAATAAAAAAGGTAACTGTTACGAGTAGATCCCTAACTTCTTACAGCTTCTCTCACAGATGCAGCTTCTTCTTTGAGACTTGTATTACACTTAAAATACAGCAATAACTGTTCTTGCCTGTATATGCTTAAAACATAATGGATTAAATTTTGAGTAGAATGACAGGAACTATGTAGTTTGCTGTTTAAGCAACAGAAGCGTTAAGTCATTTTTGAGTCTGGCCTTCCTCGCTTTCAGAAACTCAGAGGATGCATTAGAAAAGGGGTGGAATTGGACTGTCTTGCTTTCCCCAATAGGGAATTAAGGCTTTTTTTCATGTTCTTTCATGGTGCAAGTAGGAGAACTGGGAATATAGTCACAAGGCCTTGGTTTCATCATCTGTTGAAGTTGCGTTGACTTGTTATACAGGAAGTTTTAAGATAATTTTTTCTTCCCCTGAACTGCATGCTTTAACCACAAGAAATGTCCTTCCTTTGTGGAGCATGTTGTAACGAATTTGTGATAAACCCTTGGCATCTCTTGTTTGTGATATGCAAGTGTATTTTCTTAGGCTGTGAGTTGCTTTCTGTGAGCCAAAATGGATAGCCCTGTCATTGTGGATATCATAACGCAGGTGTTTGTGTACCCTGTAGATGGAAGGTGAATCTTGTCAACAATACCTAATGAAGGTGTGCCATCACCTTATGTAATGGCTCTGCAGTTAGTACCCCTTTCCCTCCCACTTCTTTGCGCCTGCCTTTATTACCACTTAGGCCTTGCCTAGTAAGAGAAAGTCAGGATACTTACACAAGTGTTTTTCAGTAACTTTTTACCAAGTAGCAAGTTAGAACAATTGTAGCCACTGACACATTGTAATGAAGTTCAGTTTTCTAGCTTTTATTCTGTAGTTTCAGTAACAAAGTGTTACTGAAAGCAGTAAGTCTGGATTCAGAGAATGTGATACCCACGTAGTTGATTCTGGACATAAATGTTCAGTGTGGGAGCAGGTGGGTTGAGCAGCTGAGAGCCATCTTATGCATCTTCTGAAAGTGAAGTGCCATGCAGCCGTGTAGACAAGTGCTTCTGTTTGCACACTTCTAAAGGTGCTACCAGGTTTTGAACAAGAATGTCACTGGCATGGGATAACCTTACAGGTCTTCCGTTTCCACATAGTGGTACCAATCTAACACATTTTTCATAAGCACTTTTTGCCAGATGTAAATGATTGTTTCGAACAGAATTGACGTTTGAATCTCCTGTCAGCAAAGACAAATAATTTAGCTTCCTGTCTCAAAGAAGAGTGTGAATTAAAGCTTTTCTTTATGAGATGTCTTTCTCTTGCTTGAATAATTATTCTGTAATTTCTTCTAGCATATGTGATAGATGGAGCAATCATAATTTACATGACTTTGTCCCTTATTGGACAGGATACCTCCTTTTAATAGGAGGTCTTGGCATATTAACCTTCATTTTGTTTTCCAAGTCTTGATGGATCTAAGAGTCTAAATGTAGCATGGCTTTCTGTTACTAATAGAAACTGCTGCTGTCATCACCAAAAATCCTTCGGTGTTAATTTCCTCAAGGATAGCTCACTTTGAAATGGAAAGCCGTGTGAAGGAGTACCCAAATTAACAGTACAAACTATTTGTTGGTATCATTCTGTTAAGCTTCTGTATACAACAGCATGCATTTGGGTTTCACTTTTGCAGCCTTATGCTTTTCTATAGTATCTTGATTTTTTGATAAATCACCTACCAAATAACTAACTGCCTCAAACAATATAGTGACTTAAACTGTACTTCCAAGCATTTTGAAAGTTGCTGAAGTCATTTGAGTTCTCACCAAGCATGAGGTGGTGTTAATTACTGCAACAGCGTGTTTATAGCTGACTTTTTGTCTTCCAGATCTTTTTGCTGAAGACAGATGAAACCTTGTACTCCAGCTTAATGTCCTAACACAAATAGCATGCCGATATACTTGTCTGTAATTTTAACTTGACTCCTGGAACAGACCTAAACTAGGTTGGCAAAATCTATCTTAGCATAGTACAGACTATTGCAGCATTAAGGAATCAGTCTGCCCGTGGAGCTTTCCAGCTAACAGTGATGAGAAGAGACGGCATACTCATCAAAGGAAAATGAGAGCTTTGCTCCTTTATAATGTGGCAGCAGCTGTTGCCAAGGCAAACAGTGAGAATGAAATGCATGCTTAGTTAGGTCCTTACTTCTCTGAATTAGTAAGGTGCTGATGTGTCTAATTGCTAACTGCTAAGTCAGTATTAAAGAAATGAATCCATTTGTAGGGGTTAATTGCACAGAGAACTCAAACTTAACATCGTGTAATGTAGTCCCTTCAACTTTGTATAATTTGAATTGTGAACGCAGTTTCTGGATGTGATAAACAATCTGCTTTGAAAAAGGAGGCGTTGCTGCTTAACAAGTGCTCTGCTGCCTGCCCTCCTCTTTACCCCTGCGATGTGTTTGTCTGCTTTATATTGAGTACTCCCAGGAGCGCACTGAGGGCAGCCAAACCACTAGACTAGATGAAACCCAATGGCTCCTTACTTCCTACCTGCCCCCGTATGGGGTCGTGCTGCCTTGTTTCTGATTCCTCTGTGTTCCTTTCCCTCTAAATTCTTCATCTTGTGGATTGAAAAACCTTTTCTTTACCCTAGTGACCCAATTCTGTCTCATAATTTCGAGCTCACGTTTATGCTCTGTTATTTCTGTTTCTGACACTTTTCTCTCCCTCATCCTCTACTGGAGAAAATGGCCAGCTTGTCTTAGAAGACTTACAAAGAGATAAACTTGAGATCTGCCAGCACATGAGAAAAGCAGTGTAAGACCTTGTGCAGATGGATCTGCTTAAAGCTGTCCTGTGCCTTTCTGGCATTCTGCTTCTTAAACTAATTGAGAGTGACTTTAAATAAGCCCTCTTCAGTCCTCAGTTGCTATTTCAGGTGTTCCGTAAGTCTGGTCCTAGAACTCTTTAGTGCACTATCTACCTTTTGCTGGTATGGTTGGTATGTTGATGATGCTTGAAATTCCTCACGTTCTGCTGGTTACTGTTACTCTGTCGCCCTTTAACTTTTCGAGGGATCCTTCCTGCTCCTTTTTTATGCTTATTTTATTTCAAGATCTCAGGTTACATCACAAATAAATTTGCCAATTACTTGGAGAATTAATCCTCTAGTCTTCATTAAAATGGTGATGATAGTACCTCTGGAACAGCAGCAATGCGTGTGTGCAGCTGTTTTTGTGCTCTTTCTGCTAACTAGTTTGTCATACTGGTTAGCAGCTGGTTTTTTTTGTCTTGTTTTTAAGCCAGTATGGTGCATCCTTAAAAGTTGTTAACAAAAAGCTGTCTGAAAATGCGAAAAGGACAAGGGGAGGCATTTGGTGTGCTTTTTGTAAAGGTACTTGGTAACTGTATGGTTCATCTCTGCTACAGTATAAACTGGAATGACTTTTCCCTGTTACAAGAACTTCCTCTCCTCTGGGCTTAGGAATGGAGCAAAGCCCTGCCTGCAACATAAAACATTGTTGCACTTCTTTAAAAGCATAGAGCACTTGGAGAACTCCTGTGCTGCTGGGAGGCCTCTTAGGAAAACCAGCAATTGTTAGGTCATTTGATCTGTTGTGACTTCTGCTTAATACTCACCATTGTTATGAATATACTTGCTGTAGTCTTCCTGGATATGGTTTAGTGTCTGCAGTGGGGTCTTGGTGGGACTCTAAATCCTGGATGGCAACTAGCAAACTTCAATTATTTGCATGTAGCTTTTTCTTTCTGCCCTTTTCAACAAAGTGTTTTAAGACATTGGCAGTTGTCAGGCTTTATTGTGCAGTTTTCTTTAGGTTCTCATCTTTTGAATTTGCTTTCTTGTGGTTGGGCTGCTTTTCAGCACAGGCTGGTTCTTTCATGGTTATTTGAAAGAAAGTTGAGAGTAGGAGCACTGAAATGCTGTTGCTTATTTTCTCATGCGTGCATGCCATGATCATATACATGGATGGATGCATGGAGTTTGTGGTTAAAAAAATATCTGAATATTGCTACAGTTTACCTACATTGTATATTTTTCTAGTAAGTAGATTTTTGAAGGCAAAGATTTCCCAGCCTACCAAAAATCCCATTTAAAACAGTGAGTCGCTGATAGTAATTCTGTAATATTGCATGCTCAGCTAACCCCTTCCCAAAGTATGTTGGATGATATTTTGTTTGGACTTAAAAATGTTTGAATTCCTTCCAGTGTTTGAAGTTGACTGGCTGGCATACTTCATTTTTCCTGAGAAGTTGTAGGGTTGGTGATGTTTCTCATTATACCTAAGAATAATTCGTGAGCATCTGTTTCAGCTTGTATCTATCCTTTTGGGAAACAAAACTTTCTTCTTCCCTTCTGTTCCCTAGGTAGAAAGGGCCTTCTGGGTATAATCACCAGCACTGCCACTGTGACTGGGCACGAAACTAACTCCTGTGCCATAAGCTTCCAGAGTGCATGAAAGCACGTATTCTTGGATCATATTCACAGCAACATCTGCAAATGAACGCATAACTCATGGCAGTTCATCAGCTATCTACTTCCTGATTGTGCATCTTGCAGTAACTTTATATGCAAATTTAATCTTAGGAAAATAGCAGGCTACTGGGCAGGAATAACCTACTCAATAAACTTGCCTTCATATTTTTTTAGCTAGAGTATAACCACTATCTTGATATAGTAATAAAGCAATGGTGCGGAAAGGCAATTAAGTGTAGATAAAAGCTGCTATGTCTTCATCCTTAAGTATGTGAAATGTTCCTTTAGAAGTCTGCGTGCTTTAAGTCTCAAAACGTGTTTCAAAGCTTGTGATATTTTGTTAGGCCACGAAGGTTTTGGGGTTTGCTTTCAAGGCCTCCTGCATTTCCAAGGTGTTTTTTTCTTTTTTAACTGGCTATTCTGTATGTGAAGTAATGGTTCTTACATGCGAAGTCTGTCCATTGCATTAGCCTTTAAGGCAAGTTATTCTGTCTCTGTGTAGAGAATGGTAGTTTGGTTTAAACAGTAGTTGTCTGAATATTCAGAGTGAATGTTTAAGGAATCTCATGTGTGTCTTTGTGTGGCTGCTTAAGGTCAGTGTAACTTTAGTAGGTGTTGTGATATTTCTTAATTTGCAGTAGAAGATACGTACATTGGGAGTTCTTAAAACTTCATATTTTCTTGCTAAGTTAGCACTTCTGAGTTTATACTTGAAAATATTTAAATCTTCAGTATTAAAACTACTTGATGTAGTAACTTTGTTTTAATAAATATATTGACTTTCTAGTAAACAGTTTCTTTGTCAAGGAAGGTAACAGGATTTTTATGCAAATCAAATTCTTGGATTTAAAGAATAAACCATGTGAAACTTGGTCTTTCTCCTTTCATTTATTCAGTTTATAATGCTTATTGTCTTAAAAATAACCTTATCTCACATATGCTCATTTCGCTTTTTTCTCCTTTTTCTTTACAGCAGTTCTGTGGTGTTCTTGGTCACACATTTATGGAGTTTCTGAAGGGCAGTGGAGACTACTGCCAGGCACAGCACGACCTCTATGCAGACAAGTGAACTGTAGAAATTCATTACTACTCCACCAAGAAGCCCCCTTAAGAGTGGTTGACCAGGATAAGAAGTATTGAATTGAAATTGGCAGAGCATTTAACAAAAGAATTCAGACCTGGATGGGGTAAACCTCAGTGCACTGCCTTTCTTTTGCCTCAGTATTACTGGATTGAAGAATTGCTGCTTCTTGTTAGGAGGTTCATTTCATTTCCCATTGCTCCCAACTTCATACTTCGAAGCACTGAGAATTTCACGTGGAGTATAGTGAAGTAGACTTCAGTTTCTCTACATCACTTCTGTATTAGATTTTTTTGAATCCTTTCATAATCTTGTTGCATGTTTAACTAAATTAATATGGCCCGAATGAACCGCCCAGCTCCTGTGGAAATCACCTACAAGAACATGAGATTCCTAATCACACACAATCCAACCAATGCAACCTTAAACAAATTTATAGAGGTAAGGTTGGGCCAGAGTTCTTACTGATGTATTCTTATTTATGCCTCAACAGCATGCTATACTAACAATTTCCTTCTTGAGTATTTGATAACTGCAGAGTCTGTATGAAGCAGTAATGAGACTGTTCATATGTTAACTCATTTTAAGTAGCAGTGCCACGCTTCACAGACAAATCTACTTGGAGACTTTGGCCTTCACCAAAGCATACTTCTGAAAGTGAAGCACAGAAATAATTGTTGTCTAGTATTTAGTACACTGCTTAGGAGTGTAATCAGGAATGGTCTGTCTGAGTTCTGTAGAACTAGAATCTGCTAGTGATGGGAACCCCTGTTCATATTCATCTAAGCAGTATAATATTTCCTTGCCTTTATTGCAGTACTGGTTATAAAGAGAATAATTCAGTATAGATTGTAGACTAGAAACTTCGGAACAAATAATAGAATCACAATGTGCTTTTGCTGCCTCTTTCCTTTCAGTATTAGTAGATGATGGTTCTAGTGTAGCTTAATACAATCCTCTTAGGTGTCAGTGTTTACATGACTGAAATTTATGGTAGTAAATTTGTTCTGCATCCTGAGTTGTTGATGCTACTTAAGTGTTTCAGTATGTGCTGAAACTCTTTCCCAGCTAAAGCATGTCTTTGCATATATTGCTAGTATCTGAATCTTTCATCTGAACCTTGCAGCTAGCATGTTGGAGGCATAAAGGTGTACAGTGAAGTGTATGCTAAAAATGCCTTCCTCCAGAGTTACCTGTGGGTGAGGTTTGAGTTTGTAATGCAATCTTATTAGCAAGATTTAAGGTCTTTCTGTCATACCTCTGTTTTATATATGCATTCAGTATGGGCTAATTTACAAGAAACACAGTGAGTTAATACATTTTTTTATACTCTCACAGCTAGACGAAGTGTTCACTTCACATGACAGCGTGAATGATGGGTTTTTGCAGGGAAAATGAAGTGCGATTGCACTGTTGTGCAATCCCTCATAAATGAGGGTTAATAGTAAAATGTTCATTTTTTTATTCTCAAATTATGAAAACCCATGAACTGGAATGATTTATTGTCCTATGCTCACAATTCTTATCAGTAAGGCGTGTTACATATAAACTGCTAGTTTTAAGTAGTATGTGCAAAGGGGAAGATCTTAGCATCACTTAGAATGCTTTAGTGAAGTATATAGCTAACCAGGAAGCTAACTGTTGCTTTAAAAGGAGTAATCTTTTGAAGCTTACTGCTTATTTCATCAGTATGTATCTGGATCTGACTTAAAACAAAACAACAGAAACAACAAACACTTCATATATGTTAAGTTAATAAGCAAACCTGTTGAGAAAATAAGTCAGTTTACTCTTAAAATGGTTCTTTTCACTCCCTAGGAACTTAAGAAATATGGTGTTACCACAGTGGTAAGAGTGTGTGAAGCTACTTATGACACTGCTCCGGTGGAAAAAGAAGGTATTCAGGTTTTGGTAAGTAGTGTAGCAGATGCTTTTTTACACTTAAAGTTTATAGTTGTTAGTCACCGGCTTAATTTACTCTATAAGCATATTCTAGCAGCAAAAGCTCCATAGACCTCTTCTGTTAGGAGAAAAAAAACAGTTTTTGTGCAAATGCCTTTGCTCAATGAAACAGATTGAGAGGAATATACTCCTAATGTTGCTATGCTTATATTTTTAGAAAAACATAAATTTGAGTGGTTCCCTTACCTTGTCAGCTCTTTTGTCAATTATGCATACTACTTTTTTATGCACAAAACAGTAAGAGTTGCATCTTCTATGTATTTATGCATGTGTCATGTTATATTATAGGACTGGCCCTTTGATGACGGTGCTCCACCATCCAACCAGATTGTTGATGATTGGCTAAACCTCCTTAAAGTTAAATTTCGTGAAGAACCTGGTTGTTGTATTGCTGTACACTGTGTTGCTGGTCTGGGACGGTGGGTAAAGTTTTAAAGATCTGTTGAATTGTCATCTCTAGTCAGACTTCTGAATATTTAGTACAAAAGTTTAGTTGAGGCAAATGTAAAATAGTCACAGATCCAGCATTGGAA
Source organism: Cygnus olor (assembly GCF_009769625.2). NCBI lineage: Eukaryota > Metazoa > Chordata > Aves > Anseriformes > Anatidae > Cygnus > Cygnus olor. The sequence continues at coordinate 28,142,524 of NC_049171.1, forward strand.
TAAGATCACACTCAAGTAAGTTAAATGACAGCAAACTGTTGTATGTAATATATAGGAATTATATTAGTCAAAAGATTGTGCTGTTATCACAGCTATTGAATTACTAAATGAAGTAAAAAACTACATTCCTATACCAAGCATATTAATGAGTATCCCACTGATATTTTTTGTCTTGCTACAGTCTTCCGTTTCTGTATGGATTTGTTCTTTATTGATTCTCATCTATATGTCTTTTTCCATCCCTATTGCAGCAGTATTGCCAGTTTCCTGGTAACGGGGATACTATAGCCATTAGCCCCAAATGAGTGCAGTGTTTTGGCGTATCAAGAACAACTTTAACTCACCAGATATTTGGTTGTTTTCCAAAGTCTGGAAGCTCTGTTTCAGTGTCACACTTTTAACTCTGAGCCTCCAAATTTACACAGATGAAGCTAAATACCCTACTAACCCTGCTTCTTCTGTCTGCTGGGACTCTTAAATACAGCTCTAACAGTTCTGAAGACACAATGTTTTTTCTGTTACTTTTTTAGACTACCTAGAAATAAGTCTCCTCGAAAGGTAGCTGAAATATTTTAGCCATTGGTTTCAGCATTTCCAATATAAAATAAAATAGAGGTTTCTGGTCTTGGCATGGCTTATCCACTTCTTGCATTATGGCTTCGCATGAGTTGACTGTAGTGCTGAATGCCACCAAAACAAGTGATATATCTGGTTTTCCCCCTCAAAATTTGTTGGTTAACTAGTTGGAAAAAAAAGTTCGTAACTTACCATGTAAGGCTTATTAAATCCTTGAACATATAAAACCATTTAGTAAGCTTGTTATTAGGTGCGCATACCTTTTGCTGCAATATGGCGTGTTTTTTCTGTCTTGCATGTAGCTCTTTCTTAAAAAAATAAATAAATGGAACCATACGTTGTTAATCTTTGAGTTAATTTGTGCCAGGCTTTCTTAACTGAAGACAGTATTCTGTCGGATGAAGAACACTTTAGCAAGCAAGGAAATCCTTGGCTTGGGTGGAATAACTTACAATTTATTCCTGCTGTCTTCCCATATACCTGAAGTCAGGTGAACAAAACTAAGGTTAACTAAAGCTAATTCTTCCTTTTTTTTTTTTAAGGGCAATACGTAGCTTGAAAACATGGTATAATTGCCCAGTTATGTAGAAAACCTTTCCATCTTTCTTAGCTTTCTCTTCTGTCCTTTACATGTCTTTTTTGCTTCTCCAGGGAAGAAGTGAGAGAAGTATAATTCTTTCCTGTGTATGCACTGGTAAATGCTAAATTGAACAATTTTTTTTTACTAGAGCTCCAGTCTTAGTTGCTCTTGCACTGATAGAATGTGGAATGAAGTATGAAGATGCAGTGCAGTTTATAAGACAGTAAGTATGAAGCTAACATCTGTTTCCAAGATATAACACACTGACATATCCTTGGGTACTGCAGGGAATTCTAAATTCTTGTTTGTTGATCTTTAAAAAGTTCAGACTTCTCTTATAACAAACATTCTCCATAACAGTCAGTGTTGTAAGACTTGACCTGTGGGATGGGTATTTCCTCATGAGAGGCACAACACCTTTGAAACTTAGGTTCTGTCTACTAGCTGGAGCTAACATTCATTCATTCACATTTGTGGCTCCTTTCTTTATTAGATCAAAGTGTCCTAAACAGTTTTTTCCCCATGTTTTTTTCTGGTAGTCTACCTAAGAAGAGTATTTCCTTGTATTTTTTGTGCCTACATGCAAGTTGAATGAGAACAATTTTAGTCTTGATGCACTAACTTTCTAGATGTCATCTATATTTTAAAGAGGGTTTACTGCAAACTAAAAATAGCAAAATACTTGTATAATTGCCAAGCCTTTAAGGAATTATGTTCAGCTTGCACATCTTCAGGCTGGTATATACAAAGTGAGGAATATGAAGCCTGGTACACATTCCAAAGAATAAATGAAAATGTAGCTCTTCCATAGGCTCTTGGTTTGAGCAGAACCAAGAAAGTTCAACTTATAATACTAAGTATTCTCTTAATATTGTAGTATTCTTAATTATTTTAAGAGATTGAATAACTTTAACTTGTTTAAGGAGGAGACAGTCTCAGATCTGCTCTCTGTAGCTTTCTTTTGAAGTTTCTTCTAAAGATCTTATGCAAGATCTTTGTCTTGTATATATCAGAGGTGAAAACACTATCTAAAATACTATGTGGTCCAATGAGGTATTTGTGAAAGGAAGCTACCACCCTCTTTCCTGGCACTTAACTTTTAATTACTGTTATTTTCATTACAGTCCTGACTTAATGGTATTTTTTTCAAGTGACCTAAAAATATTTTTCTCCGATGGGTGGTATTATTTCACTGGGCAGTAGTTTAATATTTTAAGATACTTTTTCTTTCATTTAGGAAGCGTCGTGGAGCTTTTAACAGCAAGCAACTTCTGTACTTGGAGAAGTACCGCCCCAAGATGCGCCTCCGTTTTAAAGACTCCAATGGTCACCGAAATAACTGTTGCATTCAGTAAAGCCCAACAGCCTATGCTACTATTTTAGGATTAAAGGATGGGAACTAAGATTTAAGCAGACTGCATGCCAAAGACATGGGTCTGATATTTTTTAGTAGTAAAGGAAGCTTCCTTAGGAGTAATTAATAGGCTAAAAGCTTAGTAGAAATGCAACTGTATGTTTAGATAAATACTCAACTGTTTGGAGACCCAGTAAATGTTTTTGCTGTACCCTGAGCTGTCTCCTTGTTTATTAATTACCAGTTCAAATATCCTTTAATCATGCCATTGAGTCTTACCCACCTAGTTTCTACTACTAAAAATTGGGGTACTAAAGTAAATCAATCCGTAGAGAGATTAGGTGCCAAAATACCCAGCATATCAGCTATATGTTTTTCCTTATAAATGAGCGTAGTTCTGATGAATTAAGAACTACCAGCTTATCTGGACCTTACTTTTTTTTTCTAGTCATTTCAATATTGAAGAATATGGCCTCTAAGATAGTCTTGCCTGCTTCACTGTATGTTTCGTCTCCCACAATCGCACTAGAATTATCAGGATTTGCACAGTCTGTTTTTTTTAATACTATGAATTACAGCAACTTTTTCTCCAGTGTCTGTACTTTCTGTTACCTGAACCTCTCCATTTTACAAATCATTACTCTGTGGTTACTCATGTAGAAAATCTTTTAAATTGTACAGAAGCACACAAGTCTTTAATGTCTCCAGACAAAAAGCCTTACAGTAAAATTAATGTTGGCACTTGATGTGCAACTTAACAGAGGGCCTAAAAAGGTTGGGAGGGGCTATTTAATATTTCTAGTAAAATGTTGCCTTTGTCTTGTGCAGGAAGTATAGAATATGCCCTTTACTTTAGTAAATATTTTTTTAAAACGTAGAAATGCTTTGTTATTGTAGCTAAAAATTCTTAATCAGAAAATTTCTGAAAAATCTTGTAGTTTCTTTTTCTGTACCTATTGAAAGTTGTTTACCAACTATTGCTTTGTTGAAAGTGTGATTTTTTTTCTTTTGTTTTTCCCTCCTTGAGTTTCTGCTATGACTTGGGCAGACCTCTGTAATATTTTGTATGCCTTTCAAGCTGCGTAACTTAATATTTGGATACTTGATAATTTGTTTTATTATGTAATTGATAAAATGGTGATGTGTATTAATGTTAGTTCAACCATATATTTATACTGTCTTGGGAATGTGTGGTTATAGTTCTGTGGGAGAAATAATTTTGCCAGTGTTCACCAGCTTGTAAAATCTAGTGCGAGAGCTTAAACATCTAAATAAATACTGAAATGCACTTAAAGTTTGCTGAAACACTCATGACTTTCACTTCTTCTTGTGTACTTTGTCAGCAATCTTACGGTGCCTAAATTCAGAATCTATCCAGGCACCTGTTTTTTTTAAATCTGGGCCTGAGTGTCCCCTTTGCTGTAATGTTTGCTGTTTGTTTTACTCATAAATAAATGTGGACAAAAATTAATAGTAGAAAGTATGCTATTTCTTTATGGAGCTTACTTTTGACTTCCTTTCCCCAGTACTAAGGTAAGTTACTAACTTAAAGTTCTTGAAATGATGCAATAAATACAGAGGAGTAATAAAACTAATGCTACTCATAAGTGTTATCTAAGTTTTACAGATATGTGTAGTGAATTATGTGATAGCCTCAGCCTTGACAATGAAATGCTATGTACAAACAGAAGGTATTACAAAAATTATGCAACCTAAAACTTAGGCAATTTCAGGTTTCCATAGTGGTGATTTAACTTCCTGATGGAAACTGGAAGACTTTATTAGTCAGCTGGGCTGCTGTTCTTACCAGGTATATGTCTGCCCAAAAATTGAAGTTGTGGTTAAATATATCTTAGCTTTCTAAAAGGTGAGGTGGAATGCTATGTACAACAGAAGCTTTAATGAGACTTCAGAAGGACTTTGGAGAGGTGTGGTCTCATTAAAAAGAGCACTTTGAAATTCTATGTTGTTTGAAAAAGGCCTGCAACTGAATATAATTTACCTTTGCCATGAGTTCTGTACAGTGGGAAATTAAACTCTTAAGAGGAAATTAAACTTGGTTTAAAGAATATTTTGACTAAAGGAATAAATCTTAATGTTTCTTGTATTTTCAAGATTATTACGTAGAAATTGGCAAGCTTAAAGGTGTTAAAGTCTATTCTGTAAGCTTTCTACTTACCTGCTTCCTTATGAATTTCTGATAAGCTGGAAATGCTCCATCTGCTCAATTGCTGTAATTAAGTCTTCTAAGCTAAGGGCACTTTCTTGTACTGCAAACATAATTCAAAGTTATATGAAAGTAAATTCTAAAGTAATTGAACACTTTTATATGTAAAAGTCGGGGAAAAAATAGAGAGGAGGTAGCTGAAAACCAAGAGCCAGAATCTTGCAGGGGATTCATGTTTTGCAGTGAGATGGGACGCTGGAGAGTATCTTCTGATCCTATAGCAAAGCTGATCCATTCTTTCCTCCTTAATTATTGTGTCTTGTCAGACTGTTTCCGGCAAAAAAATAAAAAATAAAGCCTTGTGCATCAGAACTGGGATCATCTTATACTTCCTGAAAAAGGTAACATTGAGTGAACAGAGTAATATTCACTGTGGCACCTGCCACCTGAAGAGACTTTGCAAATATTTATTAGGGTAAATATAGCTGTCTTCTGTATTCAAATCATGCTTTGTTAAATGAATAAAACTGGTCCTTGAACAGTTTTAATATAACTGGTTGCACAGGGGCTACTGCTTTGTGCAAATAAGAATTGACAGGATACAACTCTACACTTTCTAGGTTAATTGGTTTATTACTCCTGTGTATACATGATTGTACGTCCATTTGTCTGAGGAAATGAGACCTTTAGAATGAAGACCAGTGTCATCAGTGTTTCGATTGTCAAAATAGTCCGGTCTTGGGAACAATTGCAAATCTACAAAAAGTTGATAACTCAGGAGTTCATCAGGCTATTGTTATCCAATATAAATTGGTATCCAAACTAAGGTAAAAGTAATTTATTCACATATATTAGCATATCTTAGCTTACTTGTATTCCTGTAAGTCCTAGTAAAATGCTTGTATTTTTTTTTTACTTAAATCATTAGTGCAATGCCAGTACATCTTAAACAGAGGGAAGGCTGCATTTAGTTTGAGAGCTGTAACATGTTTGTGATGGTAGCTTGGTCCTCTGGACTGGTTTATGTCAAGCCCACTACTGAGTTTAATCAGTTACATAAACTGCTCTAAAGAGGAAAACTTTGCATCATGTACATATCGGTTTCAAGCAAAGATCAAGCAACTTCTGTGCTATGTTAATCATATCTGAACGTGAATCCCTAGGGAATGGAAAATACCATTTCTTTTGCATAACAACTCTGGGAGATTTTAGGCACTAAAATGTTGGCTATACTCAAAATATGAAGATAACATGAAAATATGAAGTGAGTTAAAATTCAGTATAATTTACATGAATTGCCAAATAAAAGGGAAGAAACTTAAATGGAATTACTGTATCTTCAATTAAGGCTAAAACCTCACATGAAAGAGAAGGCCCTACTGCTGCATGTAATTTTGTAGTGATCCTAATCATTTGAATGTTGTCCTTTCCTTAAGTGGTTCTATTTTCTTGGAAGTACTTAATTACACAATAGCATATCATTCTCTTCTACTAGACTGTGTTTCATCCAGTGGACTGTGAATGGGCTGGGTAAGTATAGTTTGTAAATGGTAGTATTACCTACAAGATTCCTTAGCATATTGTAGCAGAAGTTAAATATCTATGGTAAATATTTAGAGAGGGGGAGAGTATGATCTTGCGTTTACTGCAAAAGAAAATTGATGGACTCTACTGTTCTGTCATGTGTTTCCTAAATGATGCTGGGGAAAGGTAGTGAAACAAGATATTCTGTGACCAGGCATCCAAAATCATGTGTGAAGTCAAATATGATTCTTTTGAATCTGATTCTCAGAAGTGCTGACTAGTCAATTTTAATCAAAGTGTAAAAACATATTTGATGTTACATAGTATTACGTATTTTTGAACAGTCCCAAAGGTTTTCAGACTCAGCACTCAAAAGTAGTTAATATTTATCATAGAACTACAGAATGGTTTGGATTGGAAGGGACCTTAAAGATCACCTAGTTCCAACCCCACTGCCATGGCCATGGTAAGGAACATCTCCCACCAGACCAGGTTGCTCAAAGCCCCATCCTATCTCTGACCTTCAGCGCCTCCAGGGATGGGGCATCCACAGCTTCTCTGGGCAACCTGTTCCACTGCCTCACCACCCTCAGAGGGAAGAATTTCTTACTAATATCTAATCTAAATTACCCTCTTTTAGTTTAAAGCCATTACCCCTTGTCCTACCACTACACTCCCTGACAAAGAGTCCCTCCCTGCTTTCCTGTAGCCCCCCTTTAGATAATGGAAGGCTTAAGTGAGGTATCCCTGGAGCATTCTCTTCTCCAGGCTGAACAATCGCAACTCTCCGCCTTGTCTTTGTAGGAGAGGTACTCCAACCGTTTGATTGTCTTTGTGGCCCTCCTCTGGACTCGTTCTAATACATCCATGTCCTTGTGCTGGAGGCCCCAGAGTTGAATGCAGTCTTCCAGGTGGGGTCTCACAAGAGCAGAGTAGATGGGGACAATCACCTCCCTTGACCTGCTGGCCACGATTTTTTTGATGCAGCCCAGGATGTGGTTGGCTTTCCAGGCTGCAAGTGCACATTGCTGGCTCATGTCAAACTTTGTCAACCAACACCCCCAGGTGTCCTTCTCATCAGGACTGCTCTCAATCCATTCTCCACCCAGCCTCTATTATTTGTGCTTGGGATTGCCTTGGTCCATGTGCAAGACCTTACACTTGGCCTTGTTGAACCTCGTGAGGTTCTCACAGGTCCGCCTGTCCAGGTCCTTCTGGATGGCATTCCTTCCAGTGTGTTGACTGCACCACACAGCTTGGTGTCACCGGCAAACTTGCTGAGGGTGCACTTGATCCCACTGTCAGTGTAAACCAACAAAGATGTTAAACAGTGCCACTCCCAGTACTGACCCCCTGAGGAACACCACTTGTTACTGGTCTTCAACTGGCCATTGAGCTGTTGACCGCAACCCTATGAGTGCGACCATCCAGCCAGTTCCTTACCCATCGAGTGGTCTGTCAAACCCATGTCTCTCCAATGTAAGGACGAGGATACCATGGGAGACAGTGTCAAATGCTTTGCACATCCAGTCCAGGAGATGTCAGTTGCTCTTCTGCTATCCACCCATATTGTAACCCCATTGTAGAAGGCCACCAGATTTGTCAGGCATAATCTGCCCTTATTGAAGCCTTGTTGGCTGTCACCGGTCACAACCTTATTTTCCATGTGCCTTAGCAGAGTTTCCAGGAGGATCTGCTCTATGATCTTACTGGGCACAGAGGTGAGACTGACTGGTTGTTAACCTCCCTGGTCTTCAGTTCTCCACCCATAAAACTCCATTAATTCCAAACTTCAGATAAGGAAGGTAGTTGCAGAGATGAGCACTGTTTCTGAAGTTCAGATACATCTGTAGTGTTTACTGTAGAAGAAACAAGTAGGACAATATATAATTCTGTATTGAGTAAAAAATTTTAAGTTAAACTTGAGATCTTAAGAAAAATACTAAAGAGCTGCTCATTCATATGAACATTGTTCATTCTAGCAAGTGAGTTGGGGGAAAAAACTTCTGGAATTATGTATATTTGAGAATAACATTTTAACATTTTTAAGTTTCTGCATGTTTGACTGTGTAGCATTAATAAGACTATTTTTGCAAGTTTTTTTTTTTAAATATATGTGATGTAATTTAATGTTTTGATTACTGCTTCTCAAATATTTAATATTTTAGAGTTGTTGCAATTTTGCTGCATCATTAAGCAAGTATTCTCTGTAACTATAGGGGAGATTGTCAAATAGGAAACCACAGTAATCTATCTGGAATGATGCTATCTTTTTGTACATATTTGTATAATCTCTACTGAGGTTATCATCACTTACAAAAAGATAATTATAATTTGTAAGGTTAGTTCAATTCTTAATAGAATGAAGCTCTTTTTTTTTTTTTTTTTTTTTTTTTTTTTAACAGCTGGGACTCCTGAACAAATATGGATGTTTACATGTGAGTAAATGCTTTCCTTATACTCCATGGAAGTAATTTTCCACTTCTAATCAGTCTTGTGCTAAAAGAGATGCCTAAAACAGGCCACATGAAAAGCTCCCTACAGGTGAGAGCACAGTTTTGCAAAGGGAGCATGGGACAGCAAACTCACTTTGCAATGTTGGTATCTACAGGTAGATGAAAAATATCTCACCAACTTGTCTAAGTGAAATATATATATCAAGGTACCAGGTAAAAAGTCATTTCTTTCAACATACAACCCTGTTCTTAATGTGTAATAAACATTAACAATTATAACCTGATTTTATTTTTATTGGCATGAATTTATGCTGTAGGTCACCAAAGCAAGCATGGCATTATTTTCCTATCAGTGATTGCCTGGATGAACACCGTTAGTTTTGATAGACACTGTTATAATGCATTCTGTCCTCAGTGCATTGATAATTAATTATCTCAGTAACAACACAAGTAAGTTACTCATCAGTGGAAAACATCTTTGTGAGGTAACAGTGGTTAAATAATGGTCTGACAAGAAAAGATAGGGATGGTGCCAGAAGATCAAGTTGCCTGCTCCGATTTCTGATTCAAATGAGAACTCTTTCAAAGTGTAGCTGTAGAAAACCAGACACCAGTGTTTAGATACAAAGGAATGCTCAACGTAGAAATACTCAAGCAGTATACCGTCAGTATGTCATCACTGCATGTAACCTGTGTCAGTGTAATGAAACCTATGGATAAGGAAAGTGTATTTTGTAGTGGGCTGGAATCTTAATTCCACTTCAGTGGTGAGTAAGAGTAGTAGAACAATCTTATCCCTCATATAAATTTGCACATGAGAATACTTTGTCAGCAAGTTTCACAGATACATTTTCTGAAGAGAGTAGAACTTCATGTAACTACAAATCAAGTGTAACTAGATTTGGGCTTCAGAGGAGAACCAAGTGAAGACAATGAAATCTTCCAAACACACAGAACCACAGTTACAATACTGATCTGGACATGACAATATCACTTCAGCATTGTCGCACAATTGATGTGTCATTGGCTGGTACTAATAGTATGCTACACACTGCTTAGTTTCCCTTCTTCAAGTCCTGAGCAAATTTGTGTTTCCAGGTCTGGAATGCAAACCCTGAGCTTACCTTTAATGTCTCAATTCAACTGCACAACAATTTTCAATCCATTCTAATAAAAGCAGTGGGGGCATAGCAGAAGTGTAAAATGATGAAAGCATTCCCTTATACTGGGAGTATAATCATCCCTTTGAGCTTGATATGCAAGGTTTTCTGCATTAACACCCAGCTCTTCTCCCAGGGATGGGCTATCTGTCTCTCCAGTCCTCTAACTGGTATGTCAGGCTTCTTGCTTCTTCCTTCCTTCTAACAGGGAGTTCCTTGTAGGACACTATGGAGGATAGATACCTGGCAGGAGCTACGTAGCCATGTTGCTCTCAGGTGCTGCCTCTGGTCCCCCTGCATGGACTGTGTTTTCACCACATCTTTTTTAAGTCAGTAGTAATGTGGTTAATGTACAGGCTTTTTTTCTAGGCAGACTTGGCAGTGACTTCCCATCTTAAGAAACTTAGAATCATAGAATGGCCTGGGTTGAAAAGGACCTTAAAGATCATCTAGTTTCAACCCCCCTGCTCCAGGCAGGGTTGCCAACCACTAGAGCAGGCTGCCCAGAGCCACATCCAGCCTGGCCTTGAACTCCTTCAGGGATGGGGCATCCACAACCTCCCTGGGCAACCTGTTCCAGTGCCTCACTACCCTCTGAGTGAAAAACTTTCTCCTAAATCTCCCCTGTCTTAGTTTAAAACCACTCCCCCTTGTCCTATCACTTCCAACACATGTAAACAGGTGTTCCCCCTCCTGTTTATACTCTCCCTTCAAGTACTGGAAGGCCGCAATGAGGTCTGGAGCCTTCTCTTCTCCAAGATAAACAAGCCCAGTTCCCTCAACCTTTCTTCATAGGAGAGGTGCTCCAGCTCTCTGATCATCTTAGTGGTCCTCCTCTAGACCCGTTCCAAGAGCTCCACATCCTTCTTGTGCTGGGGGCCCCAGGCCTGCACGCAGTATTCCAGGTGGGGCCTCACAAGAGCAGAGTAGAGGGGGACAATCACCTCCCTCTCCCTGCTGGCCACCCCTTTTTTAATGCAGCCCAGGACATGATTGGCCTTCCAGGCTGCAAGCGTGCACTGCTGGCTCATGTCCAGCTTCTTGTCCATCAGGATCCCCAAATCCTTCATCACAGGGCTGCTCTCAAGTTCTCCAGTCTATATAGATACCTGGGATTGCCCCAGCCCAAGTGCAACACCTTGCAGTTGGCCTTGTTGAACCTCATTAGGTTCTCATGGGCCCACTCCTCCAGCCTGTCCAGGTCCCTCTGGATGGCATCCCTTCCCTCTGTTGTATTGACTGCATCACTCAGCTTGGTGTCATCTGCAAACTTGCTGAGGGTGCACTTGATTCCGTCGTCTATGTCGTTGATAAAGATGTTGAAGAGCACCAGACCCAAGACCGACCCCCGAGGGACACCACTTGTGACCGGCCTCCACCCAGACACATAAACGTTGACCACAACCGTTAAGCAGTCAGGCAATTTTATGACATTCAACCACGTTGTGTTAAGCAGGCTATCCTTCTGATGGAGAACATGCAAACTTAAAATTTTAATTGAACTGTATTTAATTACAAACCTGATTCAATCATTTTTACTTCTACAATTCTCAGGCTTCATTCAGATGCCTGATCTCCATTAGCTATTTGATACATAAGGTTTCTTTCATACTCTGAGAAACTTGACTTCTTTAATATTGTCCTGGTTTTGGCTGGGGGAGTAAATTTTCTTCCTAGTAGCTGGTATGGTGCTGTGTTTTGGATTTAGGATGAAAATAAAGTTGATAACTGACTGATGTTTTAGTTGTTGCAGAGTGGTGCTTACACACGAGGACTTTTTGACCTCTTGTGCTGCCCTGCCAGCAAGGAGGCCAGGGGGACACAAGAATCTGGGAGCGGATACTGCCAGGACAGCCAGCTGATAGACATTAGTCAGCTGCTGGTGAGCAACTGTGTAGAGCATTACTACTTGCTCTATTTTTTTTTCTTTTTTTTTTTTTTTCTTTTCTCCTATTTCTTTTTCTTTTCTTATTAACCTGTCCTTATCTCAACCTATGAGTTCTTGTACTTTTCAATTCTCTTCCCCATCCCACTGAGATGGCTGTATGGTGAGTGGATGGCTGTGGTGTTTAGTTGTCTGCTGGGTTAAACCACAACCATTTTGCTCCTCTTTTCCCTTCCCAGAAATTCTTTGTTATTTCTATTTCACTTCTCTTCAAAGTTACCTTCTGGACTTCCTTAATTGGTACCTTCACTGGAAAAAACAAAAACAGAAACAAAAAATAGTAGTTCTATTCATCAGCACTTGTTTACTTTACCATATCAGTTGTGTTCCAGCCCAAGTATTTTTGCTGATTTAAACTCGGGTCTCAGTAAGTTCTTTAAAATAGCAATCCCTTCCCCCATAGAAGTACAAAAGGAAAAAATTGGAAGGGTCTGAGCTAAGCCCAGAAAGGGAATTAGAAAGGGTTATTACATCTTTGTGGGTTGAAGCAGTAAGATGGGTTTGAAGGAAATGCCCTAACTGCCCCAGTTATTGAACAACTGAGGTTGTACAAAACATCAGGAGGTCATCTAATCCAACCCCATGTTCAAAGCAGGGCTAGCTTCAAAATCAGATCAGGTTATGCAGGAGCCTATCCATCGAGATAACTCAGTCTCTCCAGGCATCTGTTCTAGGATTTGTTCAACTGCCCTCCTAGTGAATACTTTTTTCTTGGTAGCTAGTCTCAGAATCACAGAATCGCAGAATGTTAGGGATTGGAAGGGACCTTGAAAGATCATCTAGTCCAATCACCTAGATATCTGCTTTTGGGTAGTGATAAGGAAGTCCTTAGAGGGATCTTTGACATGCCTCAGTCCTAAACTTTTATTCTTCAGTGTTCTACCCTGAGCAGCATCCCACCTAGCCTTGCTATAGGGAAAAAAAAAAAAAAAAAAAAAGAAAAAAGAGTAAGTCTTGGGAAAGGAGAATCTTCTTCATATTTTAGAATCCAAGAATCAGAGGAATAGAGTTAAAGAGCTGTAAAAATGAAGCTGCAATATCTCTTTTAAGATAAACTAAAACACATAGCAAATAGTTCTTCAGTCCCAATTTGAAAAGTGGGAAAGGGGCAGAAAAAAAAAAGAACACAGATTACTGCATTTTGAAAACAGAACAAAGATTAATTATAAACTAGGAATAGTTTCAACCTAAATTAATACTTTTCTTCAATGTTGAATAATATAAAGTAGAAGACAAAGGTTATGAAGGTTGTGGAAATAAGAATGTAGAAATCGAATACTTCACGTGGAAGCAATTCCAAATTTTCTAGTTGGAGAGACTGGAAAACATCAGCCTACCAATTCTGAAAGAACTGGCTCATCGCATCTCAAGTTCAGAGGCAAACTGAACTTGAGCCGTACACAAACTTAGCTGTTTGTCTATATGAAAGTCAGAGGCAAGCACACATGAGCAGTTTTTTGCTTCTATTGTAGCTAAGGCTGGGATTGAACCATGCAGCTGCAGTTGTCTCTCTGCATACCCAACCCCTCTCCCAGAGGACCACTAGGAGCAGCAGCCCATGTCGGCAGGAAGCCAAGGCTAGGAATGGATTTATTGCAGAGCTGAGAGCTGCACAGCCAGCATCCCCACGAGCATAAAATATTTGTGATGTGTAGCTATAGATTCCCACTCATTCAGACTGCAATCATTGTACTGTAAAACTGGAGATTAGCAAAAACGAGGAAAGCAACTTTGGGCCTGGTAATAAGATAATAATTACAAATTCTGAGGTGAAAAAATAGGTTAAATAAGGTCATCATATCACACTAGAAATTATTAGTTCAACTGGAAGATTTAGTAGAACAGTTTCAAAGTAGAAAAAGCAGGAGACAGTAACAGGTAACAATGGAAGAGTAGGGAGAAGTTAAATGGAATTTCTCAACTGATTTGAGAACTCCATTTCTGGGTATATGTAGCATAATGTATAATGGATATTGTATATTTTAATATAAAATATACTATATATATAACTACTTAATAGCATTTGCATAAAACCTAGAAAATGATCAAGAATTGTGCTGATAGAGAAAGATCAGAATGCCATGCATAGTCCTTGTCAAGTTTGTCCAAGAAAGACGAAGCCAAACTAAGGTATGTGTGCTCAGTAAGAATTCTGCTCCAACAGAGGATGGGACTTCTAGCAATATCAAATTAAAATTTTATATCTTTGAAGTTCTTTCATTTGATTTTGATTTTCAGAGTGATAAATCATATGTCCTTCATTCACAAACTTATTTATTTATACTGCATTATTCTTTACCTGTTATTTGCTTTTTTTTGTGTGTGGTTGTCTCTTTACAGTCTCTTGGTTTTGTGCTCTGATATTCAGCAGAACAGCCCTACAGCCCAGCAACCCCAGCAAACAGACGTACTGACAGTCTCTATTTCTAGCACCATGCCTGTGCCCCAGCTACTTGATGCAATACCACATTTGTTGGCGGGAAAAAACACTTAGGACAACTTGCTATAGAACAGGAATAGAATGCAGGGACGATCGCTGAACATGTGTGTGAAGGAAATGTAATGTCAAGCCTTAGTGGAAAGGCAGAGAGGAAATACCACAAATCAGAAAACAGCCTTACAGGAAACATATATAAATTTTTAATGCAAGATATATGTACACTCTACAATGTATATGTTTTAAGTTAAATGAATATATATATGAACAGTTACTCATCTGAATACAATTGTACTTATTAAAAAAAGTAATTTATGCTCTCTCAGATCTCTCCTTATGAATATACAGGGAAAAAAAATATCATAAAACAAGCACTTAGTCAAAATGTATTGTTTTTACTATCATTTAGTACCAAATGATCATCTTCACAGAACACTACAATTAAGGTAAACAGACACTGGAGTGAAATATCAGGTACTTAGAGTATTAGTAACTCGAGCAGCAATTCCATAGGCAACTGTGCAAACTTGTTTGTGAATTAAGTCAGTTTTATGTGAGCTGTTGTAGTCTGTTTTCATTCAAGGCTTTTTTTTCCTGGCATACACCAATCTCTGCCAATAACTGCAACTCAATCTCATCTTCTGGGATGAAATGTCTTTCAATCTTTAATTCAATTATTTAAGTATTCAACTGAGTAGGTTGTAATAAATAGCTTGTATTATCTGTATATTTCATATCCCTACAAAAACCTACCCGTAGTCATATAACCAATGACTAACATCTTTTTCTTCAGAACCTCACCCTAGCTCACTAAATTGTATTGTTATTTTCAAATAAAACAGTTCCTTCTACCTTTTTTCCATGGAACTGAATGATTTTCTTCTTTCCAAAGTATGACATGTTTAATCCAACAATCTGCACAAATTGGAAGGGTGGGTGATGAGGAAAAATAGTGTCAAAATCTATTTATTAAAAAATAAAATTTTCTGAAATGTATATATTCTTAATAAAAAGATGTGCATTTTCAGTATAGGACTTGAAAATGTCAGGAGGTTACTGGCTATTATTGTTCTGCCTTTGGAAAAAAAAACAGTGAAAGGTCTTATTTTAAATTTTAAATTTTGTTAAGGATACTAGTTTGGGAAAATATACAGCTAATAGCTTTCAAATGAACTAATCATGGAGCTTCCCAAACTATTGATACCAGCCAATCCTAGATAATTTGAACAGATACTTTGCTGTTGACATTGGGAAAAAATCATGGCAAATGCAGTATAAAAGGCTGTTATATAATTATTAAGAGGTGCAAATGCAATATGTATGACTTTTCAGAATATGGATACTAGCATAAAAAATCTTGTTTAGTGTTGTAAACTTGGAAGATTAATACAACTGCTGCTCTAGTATTTAAATTTCTTTCAGAAGTCTAATTCTGCTTTGCATAACATTCTAAGAAGTTATGTAGGTTACAAAATTAGTGCAACACTTGGGCTTTAAAATAATTTAAATCAAATGTCTTTGAGAAAATTCAAATAAATATGCCTAGACAAAAAAAAAAAGTTCTTGTGAGAGTTTGTTTGAATAGTTATTGGCCTACTGCTACTGCTGTAGTGTATCTTGGCTTTTGACAGTGGATATTTTCCTTGAGCATGGGAGAAACTTGTTAGTTTGCAACCATATCCACTAACTTCTTTATCCAGTTAAGCGTATGTAGCAATCCGGCACCTTTCAACATTTCTACAAATGGAACAGTAATTAACACTCAAAAGCAAACCATGTTTAATTCCAGTAAGAAATTTGACTGTGTATACCATATTTGCAAAGGTATTGTTTACTGAAAAAAATACATGGAAGGCAAGAGAAGGCTATAAGCAAAATCATTCAGGAACCTCTTGGAAAGAGTTATGGCTGTAAAGAGACTTGGAACTATTGGCAAAGAAACTGCCTTCTGCTGCTGCTTTCTCTTGTGTTTAGGGCAGTAGTAGACTGTTTTCTGAAAATAAATAGGTTGCTTTCCAATGGAAACAACTTGCAAGATCTGGAATATTACCAACTATCTCGTGTAATGGGATGACATGATAAAAACATCGCTAAGAAAGATAGCAGATGGTGTAGCTGTAGTTGTGTGTAGCTGATCTGATGTCATTGTATACAAACTTGTCTGCAATACCTATTACATTTTCCTTTGTAGTGGTTTAATTTTTTTTCCTTTATTTTTTGATGTTAAATAAAACCACAACATAGGTGGTACAGGTGAGCAATTCGCTATATATGACAGGCAACTATGATTCTAAAGGGACTGGCATGGTGTGGGTCATCACACAGAGAAGTATATGAACTCTGTTACACTGAGATGAGCCACAGGAGTTAGGTGCCTTTTGAAAGCGTAAAGAAAGAACTGAATAGGGTAATGATCAACAACCAGATTACTAGCAATCGTTTGCCTGGTGCTTGTGGCAGAAGGCTTGAATGCTGGAAAATCTGTGCGATGTGTTTGGACGCAAATGTGATAAACTTAATTTCACTTCAGACAGTAATTTCATTTCTTAGTATAATCTCAAGAAAATATCAGAGGCTTAGTACCTTGTTGAAAGCCTTTGGAGAAATGAGCACCATCAACTCAGTAGTTCAGTTTTGTGCCATCATAAGAAGGCAATCTTTTTAAGAGATGCCTGCCTTGGAGAGAGAATATTCAAAACTGGAAAAGCAGAGGAAAAGAAATAAAAGAGGATAAAAACCAAACTTGTGGTGATTTGCATAAAGGTGATTTAAGGACAGAGAGAAAAATGTTTGGGTTAAAAACTGTGGTCTGCAACAAAAGTTTTTGTCTTGTTGCAACTAGTCTGTGCAGTGGCTGAAAACATGAAGTGTACTGTAGTGCTTTAGGCTTAAGCCCCCTCTCTCAATGTGATGGTAGTGAGATAAATATTTACTGCATTTCAGCCTTTATAGAACCACAAAAGAACATGCATTTCAAAGACTCAAAACAGAACTGAGAAAAAGAAACAAAGGAAAACCAACCCATTTCAACTTCCTTGCCTTTTTATTTTGTCTTGATGTTGCTTGCACTGCACTGCAAAATGAGGAATATGCAAAGACAGTGTTAATACATTGTCATTCTGAATATAATTATATTTTTAAGACTAATATGCAAAGACAGTGTTTAATATATTGCCATTCACGATATAAATCTATTATTTTAAAACTAATACTCATTTTTTTTTGGGTGGGGGGGTATTCAATTTGAAACATGGTATGTGGAACAAAGTGTCAGGATTGCAGATACTGTTCATCATCAGGCTGAAGGAGAAAAATGTATGTAATGTTACAATGCAAACCAGCAGAACAGCCCTTTTCCTGGCTGACATTATGTGGAGACTGGATTACTTCAGGCTCTGATGACCTGATAAAAGCCCCTGTGGTGGGAATTTGTGTGAACATGTCATAGACATGGTGTGAGGGGACAAAGTTACCTGAAAACAAGGCCACAGGGAAGAAATGTGCGTGCTGAGGGGCAGCATGAGAGCCTCCCAAGGAATAGGCTGCCCAGGGAAGCGGTTGAGTCGCCATCCCTGGAGGTCTTTAAAAGACGTTTAGATGTAGAGCTTAGTAATATGGTTTAGTGAAGGACTTGTTAGTGTTAGGTCAGAGGTTGGACTAGTTGATTTTGAAGGTCTCTTCCAACCTAGATGATTCTGTGATCTGAGGAACCAGGACCACCAAGATCCGAGCACCCCTGACCACCACCACCCCACAGGCGGCGCGCCCGGCTCGCCCCGTCCGGCACCCAACGGAGACCCGTAGCTCTTCGCGGGCCACCACCGGGCCGTGCCCCGTTACCTCGGCCCCAGCCCCGCCGGGGGTGCTGAGGGCGGGGGCCGGGACCCAGCACACCGAGCGGCGGGGCCCTGACGGGGCCGGGCGCCTGCGCGGCGCCGCGCCCGCCTCCCGGTAAACAGCGCGGTCACGTGAGCGGCGGGCCCGGCGGGGGCGCGCCTACGGGGGGAGCGGGCACGCGGCCGGCGGCGCCAGGCGGAGGAGCCGGAGCCGGGAGCGGGCAGCGGGGGCGCGGGCAGCGGGGCCGGGGGAAGCCGGTGCGCGCTCCCGCGAGCCCTGTCTTCCCTTTCGGCGCGGCCTCCGCGGCCCTTCGTCGGCGGGCGGCGCGGCGCGGAGCGGAGCGGGGTGAGTCAGCCGCCGGCGGGGCGCGGGCGAGGGGTCCGGGGGCGCTGGGCCTCGCGCGGCCTCTGCAGCACGGCCGGGCCCGCTGCGGCCGGGCAGGGCAGGGCAGCGCCTGGAGGGGCCGGGGCTGAGGCCTGGCCTGGCCGGGCCTAGCGGGGCCCAGCGCCGCGGCTCGGGCCTTGAGGCCGCAGCGGGCCGCGGGGCCGGGCCGTGGCTCGGAGGCCGGGCCGGGTCCCCTCGCACAGCCGCACGCACCCCGCTGACCTTGCGCAGGCCGCGGCCGGGGCCTGAGCTCCGCGCCAGCCTCCCCAGGGCTCCGTCCTGGCCTACCAGCTCCGCCCGGCCGGCCCCGGGCTCCAGCAGCTCCGAAAGCTGGGGAGCAAGCGGCGATTCGGAGCCAGCTGTTACCCTGCTATTGGCCTGGCCTGCGTGGGGCTCCTCCTCCCGTCCCTCACACTTCGCATCGTCAACGGGTTCTGTGGTTAACTCTTGTGTAGGGTACCCGCTGCGGGAGGCATGGCACAAGAGGCTGGGGGAGCCAGGGGAGGCCTGGTGGCACTGCCATCCCGCCCTTGGGTGCCATGGGCTTTCTAGGGCGGTTTGTCCATGCTTCCTCCTTGCTACTGGAATGTAAATAATTAATGCCTATTAGGCTTCAGAAGAGCCATTGCTCACGTAACAACAAGTGTGCTTTCTGTAAAGTGGGGGTACATTACAGCCATGGCACAAGAGGTTGGCAGAAGAGCACTCTATTTATTGTAGGGTGACCTACGGAAATGGCGTGCAGAATGGAGCATGAAAGTTGGGAACACAGGGACATGGGGTGACAAGTGAAGCAAACAAATTATAGTTGTGGTGTTGTCCTTTATGGGGCTGTTAATCTGTTAAGTAAGTTCTGTACGCTTGCTGTCGTAAAAGTTGATGCTCATATTGCTAAACCGGGGAAATACTGTAGGGTTATGTGCGAGGGTTGTAAACGTGGCTTCTCTCTGACAACCCCAATTTACAATTTGTTGTGCTTAGTAAATTCATCTGGTAAGGTTTGGGAAATATTCTGCACGGGAGATCTTGAAATCCAGGATTTCAAGATTTCTTAGAATAATTTAACTTCGGTCTTCACGCTTAGTGTGCAGCTCACAATAAAGCTGTGGTCAGCTCTCTTTTTGCTTCATCACAAAGCTGCTACTTCTAACTTTGGTTCTGCTTTAAAGATTAGACGTATGAGTATGGAGTTCTAAACGCCTAGATTTTTTTGTTTCAACCATCATTTTCAGCTATTTGGCCATTTGTTTTATATGGGCGTGTTACATTTGCAAATCCTCATGAATTTTATGTAGCTGGATGGAAGGGCATCTAACTACAAACCATGCTGTCTATATCTAATCCAATATAGTTGTCACAGTGTGGAAGCAGTTGTTAAGGTGTCTCTAAGAAAGCAAAAGCTCAAACTTGTGATTATCTACCATACTTCTGTGACCTCTTCTTAGAAACTTTTTAGAGCTTGGCTCTGTCTCATGGCTTAAATGTTATTCGTGTGCAAAGAGCTGAGCGTGTGTATGCTGTATGGAATTATTTTAGCTGTTAGTTTAATGAGTCTGTAATTCTTTAATTTTTCTGTAATTCTTTTTATTTTTCCTGGGGAACCTAAATACTGTTGAATCCAAGCCTTAAAAATGTTAAGGGAAGAGAAGTTATTTGTAGAAAATAGTAATCTTTCATTGTCTTGCCTATTATGTCAGAAATGTTGATAGGTAAGGGAATGTGTTTTTTTTGTTTGTTTTAAGGTAGCATTATGAAGTAGAAATGCCAAAGTCCAATAAACTGGATGTGAGTGTTCATTATATAAGAGCAAAATGAAAAATATGGACTGCTTGTGGCATGCACCTGAATGGTATCAATATGTGCACATGGCAGATGTTACGTTTCTGTGCAAAACCTCACAAAGCTTCACCAATAAGCACCTAACTGGTTTTGAAAAAAACTAATTCTAATATGTGTATCCAAATTAACCATTATCAGAGGGGCACTGAAAAATTCAGCAAGTGTTACAAATGAAATTATTCTGTCTGGGACTACTGACAAATAATCAATGTAACCTATTACAAAGCTTACTGTTTATATAATGACCATGCTGAGAATTCCTAAAACAATTATTGAGCAATGTGAGGGTGGAAAAGAGTTGAAGAACATAGCAGTAGTCATGGAAAAATAATCTGTCATTAGCTTTTTCTTTTTCAGGGAAACGTCTCTTAGTGAGCTTACAAATTCTAGAGGCATATGGAGAGATGTGTATTCTCTGAATGATACAGAGAGATATAATCTTTGATTATTATTAACTTTTTTGGGATTCACTGATGGGATGGTCCAGTAAAGGAAAGCAGTCTACTTCATGAAATAAATTTGAAGGATATCAAAGTGTAAAGTCATTTTTTGTGACAGAACACAACTTCTAGTGCAGTTTTTTGTGCCTCTTCTAGCTGTAGAGGGAGAATGAGAAACGTGTTTTTGAGGAAAGGTTTTTCTGTGCAAAAGATCTGATTTTGTGTGATATAATTTGATCTTGTATGATTAGGAAAAGGTTTATCTCTGTCTCTTCCGCTTTTCTTTGTCTTCTAATTTAATCCTTTGTTTGAAATGTACTTTTTCTTCCTGTTCAGTGAAATGAGTTACAGTTCTGGTAGTAGAACGTAATTCTTTCAGATAGCGAAGTTTAATAAAGAAAAATCTTGAGCTGTCTGACCTTCCATCAAATAATCTGCTAGGAAAGAGTAGGGGATCTGCTGTGTGTCAGTGAGGGGTACAGCATGCATCTTCAGATTATAGATTTTGGGATGTGCTTATTGCTTGATATGTCAAGACTACTGAGATTTTAGTAACAGGGTGGTAAGATTTGGGTCAGTTGGTGTTTGAAGACTTTAGGGTAAGAGGAGGATAACAAGAGCCATTAAGAGTTAGATAGGCAGTTTTAAATGAGGGATTAAATAATAGGGAGTTTAAGGAACAGAGGTGGTACGTAGATACTTATGGGTTGACATTTTTGGTGTGTATCTTTGTCAGTGTACCTGCAATGCAGCAATATTGTTGTTACAAATACATTATTTTGGTTACACGTTGCTGTTAGGCAAGTCTTCGGTGTCCTGTTTGAGCGGCTGGTGAACTAGAAAGAGACCAGATTTAATTATTCTCAAAGGCCAAAGCTCAGGAAACCATATTCCATCCAAGCTTTGTATATTTTTTCTTTCAGAAAGGACACTAACATTTCCTTTAACAGTTCTGAATACGTTTCTGTGGTTATATCACAATTCAGATGCTCGTAAATCAGAAGTGATTGTCCTGTCAGAGATGTTTTGTCAGTTCATTTATTCCTTGATGACTGCCCTAGGTGATGGGATTTCAAACTGTGTCAACCAGAGGAGAAGGTGCATTGGTGTGAGTGTTGCAAAGGGACAGCATTGTTGCTGACTGTGCCGCCGGTGTATTGTGTAGTAATGGTGTTTCCTTTTTCATCCCATGGTGTGTTGAGGCCGTGAGCTCCGTTGGCTAGAACCTCCGTTACTACAGAGGGCCTGGGTCTTGGCTGTGGCTTTTGGAGCTGTAATACCCATAGAAGTTGTCGGACTAAGTACAGCTGCCAATGCTTAAGCACGGACACATGGCAACCTCATTAACTTTCAGTCAGGCGTTTGTGAGCGTACCTGTTACGGTTCCACGTGCAAGGAGGGCAGGAGGATGGCAGTAATGCTGCCTGTGTGCAGTGCCAGCACTTGGAGCAGTGCTGGTGGATGGACGTCGGGTTGTAGCTCTTGGGACATGGGGTTCCTGGGGTGTGCTGGCATCCCAGCTCTGGTGAGCTAAGGCAGACGTTGGGTATGCTGAATGCTCTTTTAGTTACAGTATTCACCAAAGCATGCAGAAGAGGGATTCCTTTAATTGTATGTGTAGTCAGCTAATTTCATGTCAATTAAGGTGCAATTTCCCTCTGTTTTGCTGGAAAGCTGCTTTTGTCAGTTGTACTATTGTACTAAAATGCAGTTGTGTTTTTGTCAGTACGTGCTGTTGGGTTTCTCTGTGGCAGTGCAGTGCCAGCTTTTTACGTTTGTTTTGATATCTAAGAAGCTATTTATCCAAACAGCTCTGTTCCTTTTGTATACTTTTCTGACTGGTGTTCTTAATAGTACTACTTGAAGGAATAAATATAATATGAAAAAGTTGTTAACTTTCTGTGGAAATACTGTATTTTTTTTGAAGCCTAACTTCTGAGGGTTTTCATAAACTAGACTTCTTTTAAATAAGTCATTAAAAATACAGGAATTTCTATTGTATATATATGCTTATATTTTAAATACAAGTCCTCTCCTGTGTGAAGGAGGGAAGAGGGAAAGTAATTTTTTGTAGCAATTGCTTTTTAAAAATCTGTTGTCTAGCAAGAGGTATGTCTGCCTTTCATTGTCAGTCCCTGTGGATCCTATGCCTTGTGCTGATCTAGTAATGCTAAAGTACTTCTTCTGAACTTGGTATGGTACAAGGTATGCAGGGAATTGAACATCAGGTTCTTGAACCAAGTAAAGCAAAATTTTCATCCCAAGTACTTTACTGGGATGCCCCTCTAGCTTTTAACAATTGTAGAACATCAATTTTTTTTAAACTTACTAGGTTTTGTGATGGCAGGATTTTTATGTGAAACCTCACTGGTTAAAACCTTACAGGGATCTTTTGATACAAAATTTGGATAGAACTTGATCATAGAATCACGCTTCAGAAACAAACTTTACAACAATTTTTTTCTGTAGTTCTCTCTAATAGCTAGGTAGATGTCAAGGCTGTACCTCAAGTACCGTGTTCAGTTTTGGGCCCCTCACTACAAGAACGACATCGAGGCCTTGGAGCGTGTCCAGAGAAGGGCTACGAAGCTGGTGAAGGGCCTGGAGCAAGTCCTATGAGGAGCAGCTGAGGGAACTGGGGTTGTTTAGTCTGGAGAAGAGGAGGCTCAGGGGAGACCTTATTGCTCTCTACAGGTACCTGAAAGGAAGGCGTGGGGAGCTGGAGGGTCGGCCTCTTCTTGCAGATAACCAGTGATAGGACTAGAGGGAATGCCAGTTGTGCCAGGGGAGGTTCAGGTTGGAAATGAGGAGACATTTCTTCTCAGAAAGAGCAGTCAGGCATTGGAAGGGGTTGCCCAGGGAGGCGGTGGAGTCACCGTCCCTGGGGGTGTTCAAGGAAAGGTCGGATGTGGTGCTTAGGGACATGGTTTAGTGGGTGACATTGGTGGTAGGGTGATGGTTGGACCAGATGATCTTGAAGGTCTCTTCCAACCTTAATGATTCTGTGATTCACTGAAGATGGCTGAGGCCGTTGTTTTATTTTGTAATAATGCATTTGGTGTTCTGGATGGCTGTGTGGTGGTCTTGCAAAACTGTAGGTATTCCCCCCCCCCCCCAAACACATTGTTGTAGAGAGGTTAATTCTGTCAAGCAGCCTTGCTATGTTGCAGCTTGGGGCTGCAGCTAAGGGCTACAGTTCTGCCGGAGCTTTTGTTACTTGCAACTGCTCTTCATGAAGTGGATAGTGCTGCTTTGGTAACAGGCATTACATAAAGGTTCCCCTCCTATACAAACAAACAAACAAAACCCTCTTGAGAAAGATTACTGTAAATATGTTCAAAGCTTCCTACCCCCCATGCCCCTTATATGTAATGTTGGGCACAAAAAAATTCTTCCAGTAATTTGTGAGTGTTATATCTGCGATGTCACTGGCGAGGTTTGCCATCAGTTTGTCCTGTGCCTGTGACTCACATGCTTGCATGATGCTAATATGAAAAAAACACGGTCATTACAGGAGGCTGTTTTGAAGTACTGGATTGTGGCATTTGCAATTATTTTCCTACTCTGGGCTACTCCAGCTCTTGTAGTTTATCCTGTGTAGTATCAGATTGTTGTAGCTACATTGCCTAAGGTTAATAGAAGAGACTATTTAAAAGGGCACAGCACTTCCTCAGTTACAGTTTGCTACTTTGTTTGTTGCCAAGTTTGGATATTATTTTATGAATGGGGAGAAGAATGGGCTGCTATAGATGCTAGTTGGCATGGTACACACATAGATGCACTGCTTAATAACAAACAAGTCTGTATTTTCTTGTAGGGAATATTCAAATATAACATACTTCCTCCTGTAAGGCTGTTACCTCTGTAAGTAAAGACACCTGATTTGGCCTCGTTTTTCCTTCTTGCTGACTGTTCAGTCAGTAGGATGTTGTGCATTACACTGTTTTCATCATGGTTAATGTGTAGATACTGTAAAGACTTCATGCTCTGCAGTGATATACCTGACCACTGTTTCCTTCTGGACTGCCAGATGGGAGAATGAAGAAAGACTGCCATGTTTTTAACAAAAAAAAAAAAAAAGAATTTTTTCATGCTCGCATGTGGTTCATGTAAACTTGTGAAATTGCAAAACTAAATTGTGAGAACAGGGTTGAAATTGGGGCAAAGCATTTGAGTATGTGTATGGCTAGGATTTTCCCTGTTGATCATTAAAGCAGAAATATCCAGTTAATAATTATAAGAAAGCATACTTACTGCTGTAGTAAGCGTAAGTAGATACCGGGCTCGTTTAGCAGCAGGTTGCTGGAATGAGAATCTAGAAACTAATTCAAGCACTACAAGCTGTAAAACCCCCTTTTCTCCTTTTCCTTTAATTAGTGCATTCATTCAAAAAATAAAATCCTGTCTGGTGTGTGGGAGGCGGCTGATAGAGGAAGGAGCTGGAGAGAATTTGTGTCCTTTTCCCGTTTCAGGAAGCCTGAACAGCTTTGTGTGTGCCAAAACTGGTCTCCTAGGCTCTCCAAATAATGCCAGACACTTCTTCATTTTCCTTGCATCTTAAAGTTACCATATTTATTATAATTATCACTCTGCACTTGAAGTATATGGTCATGCTAAACCCCTGAAGAAGCATTTTGTTGATTTTTTTCATCTGTTGCGTAGTTGTGCTTTCTTATCAGTTGAATCTCTGCTGAAACAGTTGTACTTCTACTCTATCACAACGAAGTGATGTAGGAAATGGCGAATTGATTGGGAAATGTAGGTGCTGTCTTTGACTGCAGTTCCTTAAGCTTCTTCAAAACTGAAACTTATAGAAGGATTCTGTCTCTTTTGAAGCCATCTGACAGAATTCTCATATACAGTTGGGGTCAAACTTTCACATAAAACTTTATAATTTTATTGGATGTAAGTAGGTGAAAAATAGGGGTAAGACTCTACTGCTTAAAAATAGTTACTTGCCATGAATTGCATGGACAGAAATATAATCCTTCTCAGTTTGGGGCCCAGTATGCAGGCTCCTGAGCTTCCTCTGCTCTGCTGACCATGGTTTCATACGTAAAGATGAAGAAAGATGCGCCCTTGCAGTGCCACTGCTCCGTGCTTGCTGATTTCCGCATCACCCCCTGCACCTGGGCTGGTTAAGGTTCAAACAAATTTTAGAAAGGAAATATTTCACTTAAACCTTGTCGTACATGCTCTGCAGAAGTGGCAACACTGATGTTGATGGAGGAGCTTATGTTAGTAACTTAGCATGCAAGTTCTTGCAAAGGCAGTCAGTTAGAAAGAGAAATGATTTTAGATGTGCAATGGGTCATACTAAGCCATAAGCAGATTTATTTTTTATTTTTTTTACAAGTCTAAAATACCTTAAGCATTCTTTATTAAACAAAACAACCAAAACAATTTGCTGGTTTCTTAGGTGCTTTTTTCTTTTTTTTCTTTTATCTCTTTTTCTTTTTCTTTTTTTTTCTATTTGTAGCTTATTTTCTTATGGTATTTTTCTTGTCTTTCTATAGGGTTGAAAGACACACAGGAGTCTTCATGGATATAGTTGATACATTTAACCATTTAATTCCTACTGAACACTTAGATGATGCCCTATTTCTAGGATCCAACCTGGAGAATGAAGTCTGTGAGGATTTTAGTACAAGTCAAAATGTCTTAGAGGATTCGCTGAAGAACATGCTCAGCGATAAGGATCCTATGCTAGGATCTGCAAGTGCCCAGTTCTGTTTGCCTGTTTTGGATAGCAATGATCCCAATTTCCAGATGCCTTGTTCAACAGGTAAATCTTATAATTTTTTAAGATTGCAATTTAAAATACATTAATACTCTAGTGCCAACCCTTTTTCATAATGTAGAAATAATAATTTGGGATTTCTGTCTCTTTTTCCTGCCCCTTTTGTTGTGCTGCTTACATGCTTGGCGTGTAAAACATGCAGTTCTTTTTAACTTGGTCACGTAACAACAGCGGAAAGCTCCTAATCTGGGTCAAAATTAATCTAGGCTTTGACTTGAACATGTGTAAATTATTCCCAATTAAAGTTTGATTTCTTTACCATAAGAACCATGCCTGGTTAGTGAAATTGTTAGTTGTCTTCAAAAATTTAATAGTTCAGGATTACCAAGAGGAGTGTTAGAGGTATATAGCTTTTATGTTACTGCTCTGACCTCAGGGTTACTCTGTTAGTGCTAGGAGTTCTAGCATTGATACTGGGTGTTTTGCTCTGTTTGGCTTCAAACAATTCTTTTTTATTGTTTGGAAACACCTGAGTTGGAACTGATTTAGAACGAAGTTTTTAAATAAAAATCATGTTAGGAGCTGTGGAGCAGTTTTGGAAGATGGGGGTGGGTGGGGAACAAAACCATAATCCAGTTCCTAAATTATGTATATTGTGAATAGTTGGAATAATTACTCTGAGTTTACTGTAACAGATAAAAATATACCCCTTGCTTAGTAGGGTTATTTTGTTTGTTTTTGACAGGAAGTTTTAAAAAAAAAAAAACAGGTTCATTGCTGAAATGTGTTGTAGATTAGTGCAAATAACTTATCAGCATTTCTTTTTTTTTCTGGTAACTTTTATGAACTGTTTCTGAAAATCTTGACAATTTCGTAGTATATTATGTTTGTTTCTACTAACAGACTAAATTCTTACCTTTGTTAAATCAAGTGGTATTTTGGCATGGAAAATTGTAAATCAAAGATGCTACTGATTAGGGCAATGACAAAGTGAGCTTCAGAAACCAAGATATTTGATCTTTTTACTGCTTAATACAATATGGTTTGAGGCCATCTTTATTGTACTTGTTTCTTCTCGTAATAGTCCATATGCTTAAACTTTGTCTTTAACCTACCAAACAAAATTGTATCAGTCTTAATGTGCGTAAGACTGCAGTGTACACAGCTAAACCAATCTTCCTCTCTGTTTATTTCCATCCAGTAAAACAATGATGTGAATTCTTGTTTCACAGAGTCACAGCTGTGTATCCTTCTGGAAACCTATACTGCATTTAAAATTTTTGAATTAACTTATAGGGTACGGCTTTTTTATACGGATATTTTAGAAGTTACAGGGAGGCGTTTGGGGGCTTTTTGGCAAACTAGCTGGATATTTCTCTTAAAAGTGATCAGTGGAACAGTTAATAGTATTGATATTTAAATAATCACATTTAACTTTTTAAAATTAATTTTTTAAAATTTTCTGTCCATTAAAATAAATGAGCAAGCTCATTAATTGTGGCTATTACTTCAGGCTGCGTATAGGCTCAGAGAATCGAAACTGATATAACTTCCACTGAGTTTTTGAATTTATTTATTTATTTTAAATCTGAAAGCAAGACTAAAACCATGTTTCAGTATGTAAATAAAAACATGCAATTTGCAATTAATGTTGTAGTGATCCAAAAGGATGTGCCATGTTCTTGCTGTTGCTTGTTCTTTATAGGTCTTGTTAAGAAGGTCTTGTCTTTATTCTGAGATGGTAGGACCCCGATATTTTTCTATCAGAGTTTTTTTTTTTTTCAGTTGAGAATAACAGTTATCAGTTTGAAGCAATGTTTCTTTGTTTGTCCTCATTCCTCATGATTTATTTGATTTGTGTGAGAGTTGGTGATCTAAGGCAACTTAAATAGTCTGCTGGTAAGAATGCAGTCACAGAAGATGGTAATGCCCTTTGTAAGAACTGACAATAGAAAGGCTGATATTTCCAAAATGTGTGCATGAAAGCTCCTCTCTGCTCCAGTATCATTTTGTCTGGAGAAGAGAAGGAAAGAAAACACCACAGTTCTCCCCACAAAACTTGCCTTGCTTATGTCCTTAGATCTGTAACATCTTTGTTTCATACAGAGTGTAGTTTGCTGTATTATTATTCATTTTTTTGGTGTTTTTTTCCTCCTTTTTGTAGGATATTAACATGAATTTAATCTGTGGTGCATTAAGCAGTATGGTTACAGAATGGTTGGTTGTTAGCCCTTTTATCCTTTCCTTAGGATAAATTGGTAACAACAAATGTGTAGTAAAACCTTACAAAAAAAGCTGTTAACCTGGGCATGACCTAGGAAATACTGTTTTTTTTTTTTTGGGGGGGGATGGGGGAGGAAGTCTGTGGTGGCGTTCTGTTTCTTTTTTTTTTTGTTTGTTTGATTTATTTATTTTTAAAGCTGAAATGTTAGATGGCTGAGTTTCTTACTGTCAAGTCTGCAGGGAACTGCAGTTGCTTGGACTCCCGTAGATAAACCTTTTTTTTTTTTTTTTTCAGAGGCAGAATTTTTTTTTTGCTACTTATTTTAGACCTACAAACAGTATCTTGCAAAACCCTTATCAAGACCGTGGAATAGTTTAAGAATGGAGCAAAATCCTTTTGAAAATCAGCTCAGAAGGCCAGCAAAGGACAAGTTTAGCATAGTTGCTGGTCCATGAATAGCTGAAATGTCCAGTTTTGTTCAGTTTTTAAAGTGGTGAAAATTTCTTTGTGTTCTTTTGCTGTGAAAATTTCATGCTATGTTCTTCTTCTGTGGGTAAGCTGAAGAGAGAAAAGTATAAATAGTTGGACTGAGGTGATTTGGCTAAAGTGGAATTAGGTCTGACAGGTAAATTGAAGGAGCAGAGTGCATGGCTCACTAAGTGGAAGCTTGTTTTGAGCAAAGAGTTCAAGAGTATTTGTAAACCTGTGCACAAAGCAAGATGCTGACTTCAACCAGAAGACCTGGCACCACTTAACTGCAAGGAGGATATTGAGTTGCTTGAGTGGGTGTGGAAAACGAGCAATGAAGCTGGGGAAGAGACTAGAAAAGAGGAGTTAAGAGGAGCGGCTGAGGGAATTGGGGTTGTTTAGTCTGGAGAAGAGGGGGCTCAGGGGAGACCTCATCGCTCTCCACAACTACCTGGAGGGAGGTTGCAGTGTTGGTCTCTCTTTTCTCAGGTGGCAAGTGATAGGATTTAAATTGAACACAAGGAAATGGTCTCAAGTTGTGCCAGGGGAGGTTTGGGTTGGACATTAGGAAGAATTTCTTCGTGCAAAGGGTGGCCAAGCATTGGAACGGTCTGCTCAGGGAGGTGGTGGAGTCCTCATCCCGGGAGGTATCAAGAGATGTGTGGACATGGCAGTAAGGGACGTGGTTTAGTGACGGGCCTTGTAGGTCAGAACGATGGTTGGACTAGCTGATCTTGAAGGCTTTTCCAACCTAGATGATTTTATGATTCTGTGTCTTTAAACGTGAGATTTTTATGTGCAAATGGGTACATTTCTGTGGCAGGAGCTTTGAGAAGGACTGGAGTAAGGCCTGCATAGCAGTATATCAAATTTCTCAGAACTAACAGCCTTTTCTGTGCTCTACTTTGGAGATTAGAGCTTTTTGGCTCTCAGCTACATCAGTCTTAAGAACCCCTTCTTTCTTCTGGCTCTTAACTTGGTTTCACCTGTGGGCCTGTGTTCTGCCCTTTCTCTTACTGTTGGGTTGACGTAAGTTCTTGATGAGCGTTGTTCACAGGCCTAACCCAAAGTCATTAGTCATCAGTATTGCATCTGTCTTGCTCAGCATTAGGTTTTATATTGCACTCCATTCACCACGAACTAAGCTTTTTGTTACTGCTGAGCTCTTTCAAAGGCGATGATCTGACTGGATGTGATGGATACCGGTAGCAATTGGTTTACGTCCCTTAAACAGTTTAGGTACTTGTCTATACGACAGAACCGCATAGACTTTTGTGAGTTGAAGTTTGATTTCCATCACTGCTGGTTAGAGGCATTTCCACAGAAAATGCACAAACTGCTTTGTAAATTGGATTACATGCAATTGTCATGGGGAAAATAGTAGCATCATAGTCGGCAGTACCGGTATACGACAAATAGCGAGGAGCATGAAAATAGATGTCTGTTGCCTGTGTGTTGATATGAGGAACTGTATCAGTGCCAGTAAAGCAGTCTCATGTTCGTGTCTTGGCCAGAATCCAGCTTTATGCTGGATCTAATTTTTTTGTTCTTAGATGATCTTATTGATCTGTCAGCTCTATGAGCTTGCTCTGTAATTGCTGCCGAGTAATAGAATGGGGTTGTCTCGTTCAGCTTTGACTGAACAGTTAGATTTTTAGAGAAGACAAAATCCTTTCCAGACCTGTTAATGTCTCTGAGCAGAGATGGAAGTAACTTTTCTTGACTTTTTCCCAAGGTGGAGAGGGTATGGGTCAAATTAACAGCTGTTATGCTGAAATCCTTTTAGGATGTGTTTGTGAGAAGTGACTGCTAAACTGTGAAGATGTGGTTGGGTTGCTGGTTTGTGGGATTAGATGGTGCAGATAGCTGTTATACGTGAGCAGCAAGGAAGTCTTCTGTTATTTCAATGAAGCAAGGCACAACCTATTTGCAGATCTCAGGAGCTTAGCAGTAATGGAAGCCATTTACTGTCCTGAGGTAGGTATTGGCAGTGAGACCTAGTGGAAGTTGGTGCAACTACTGTGTTTGCCAGATAAAAGACAGAATTTGACAAAACAAGGCTTTCAAAAATTAAATGAAACACAAGTTTTTGAAATACTCAGAGGTGTCCTATATCATGTTTGAGGTGTCTCTGTGTTTCCGTTCATCAGTTTGGTAAGACGTTTGTTCTCCAAAGAGCTGTGTAATCAACACAGGTAGATTATGTGGAATAGCTCCTGGCTATCTTTGATGTTTGGGTGGTGTGTGTGCATGTTTTTTGTTGTTTGTTTGTTTGTTTTTGCTTTTCCTTCTGATCCTTTTTCTTTAATCAGAAATGGAAAATGTGAAGTTAAGAATATGACTTAACTCTTTAGAGCAGCACCTTCTTTCAGACTTGGTACCTTAGTGATGGGGGGGTGTTCTGTTTTGTTCTGTTATTTCTTGCTGTAAGGCATGCTGGAAATTTATGCACTAATTTTATAAGTTTGTGAGCATGGCAGGTCAGGCTGGAACCCTTGATAGCTGAGATCATATGGTTTCCTTCACCACAAATCACGTGGTGATTTGCCACTAAGCTGCAAAAAGTTGTCCGACTCCTGGTCAACAGCCCCAGATTTGGGATTTTCCTCTTCCCTTGTTTTTTTCAGTATATTTGTGTCTCTCTGTGTGTGTGTATATATATATATATATGCACACATGCATATATATGTCAAAATCAAACTAAGTAAGCAGGAATCATACTAACTGGGCATTTCTCAGCTATCGTAAATTATGTAGCTTTTCAGGTTGTTATTTACTGGAGCAGTTTGATTTTATTATACGTGTAGTAGATGGTATGGCATTTGAATTGCGTATCATCTAGAGATGTTTCTGGATTTCATAGCAAAATTAAACTTTTACCAGTTTATATTTATCCAATCAGATATTTTTAATAAATGATGAGGAGGACTGGCCCTATAAGAGAGTGTACAAAGACTGTTGGGGACATCTTTTAAATTGCATTTTTTTTTTCCTGTGCTTCTAGATTGCTTCTTGAAAAGGGTTTCCCCCGAGTGCAGTCTGTTCTTCCCAGTTTTACCCTGTGTGTTCATGAGTACTGTTGAAAGCAGCATTACCTCTGCTAAAACTGTGATCATCTACTAAATCTTCGGAGCCAAAATGATTTTTCTGACTATAAAAACTTTTTTTTGTAGCTGTTTTCTGTTTTAGGCACTTGATGCTCATTTCACTAAAATCAGATGTACATCTATTTTTTCTACCTGCTTATGAAGTGATTTTGAATATAACTTCTCGATTGCAACCCCAAATGCTTTATGGTTTCTCAGTATTCTTACCTCTTTCTGCCTTCCTTCCTCCAAGCTGTCCCTGTGAACAGTTGCACAGTGTCTTGTGACCAAGGTAGTAACCTTTCTGTATAAAATTTAAATTTGTTATATTGCTGTCATACTGAGAACATGGAAAATGTTTATTTTGCATGCTTTTTGTCTGTAGGTAACAAACTACCAGTTTTCCCCACTGTACGTTCTTCTGAAGTCTTAGTTATTTCTTTGGATCAGTTCTGTGAATGGAAGGAGGTTGGATCTTTAGCATTCACAACAGTACAGAGCAGAAACAGTGGAATGTTATTCCATCTGGTTAGCTAAGCAAAAGAAAACCAGAGCTGATATCTACAGGAGAACTTTAGTTCTACACTTGAAATTTACCTTGAGCAGTGTGTCAAAAATCTGAATATCTTTGTATAACTTTGGCTAAAGATAATCAAAGGAAGACATATGTTAATAACATACATACATTTAAAGGATTTTGATGATATTTTAGGTATTTTCTTCTCCTTCCCTTCCCTTCCTCCAACAAGTAAGGCTTGTTTTCCTCAATTATATATCAATGAAGAAATAAAAATTTGTCACAGTTTTGTTTTAACACATGGAAAATTCTGCTTTAAAATTGCAAATATTTTTAATGTGTTCTTCTGTTATTGCTTGACATGTATGAAAAGTGAGACAGTAGTCTGGAAATTTAAGTACTTTGCAGAAAACAGTCTCAATATATTAAGGTGATAGCCAGTAGTGCTTCTTCAAGCGTGTGTATTTGTATACGCATGAAGATACGGGTCACAGTCTCTATGTATTTTCCTTTTTTGCAGCTTTTTCAGTTGTATGCAGTTTTGATGTTTTTTTCCCCTTCCTCCTATGTGATTATTTATCACTTATGCCTCTGTCTTAATTTCTATAAATATTTATTACTAACATCATCCGTATCTCTTTCTGTTGTTTTATTTCTGTCTGTTTCTGCTTTTGGTGGTTTTGTCATTCCAAATTCCTATCTCTACGTCCATTTCCCTTTCATAATTCAATTTTCCAGTCTCCTTCTCTGTATCTATTACTATTCCTTGTCACTTTTTCCTTTCCCAGCAGGGTTCTGTGTTGACTTCTCCTCTTCCTGCCTCATGTGGCTGTAATAGCTGAGTTGTAGCTCAGGTCGTTTGAAATAAACAAGATTCTGTGCTTCAAACTCATCCATAAAATTAAAGCTACAGCACAGAGTCTTGTAAGTATGAAAATACTTTAATTCTGATATTTCAAACTGTCTGTCAATAGTAGACTGAATATGTCCCTTGTGTTAATGAAGGGTGTGTAAATGAATTAACTTGTGCAAGAACATGTAAAGCCCGAGGCTTTAGTGATCTATGAAATCAGCTCCAGAACTGTTTCAGAAGTTGTCTGAGTAGTTTTTATTCTTCGTGTTATCTTCAGTAGTTAGTGTAGTTCTACACCAAAGAGTCATAAGGGTCTCCTTTGTCACAGGCTGTACACTAACACCAGCTGCATGTTCTGTAGGATCACTGTTGCAGTAAGTCAGCTCACACCAAAGTGCGGAGCTGTCAGGAGGACGTAATCATGTAATCTTTCAGAACACAGGAAGGGTGGCCTGAGTTAGGATTAGGATCCATCTTGTTCAATGTCCTGTGTTGGACAAAGGTCAGCGTTGCATATTTAGGGGAAAATAAAGTCTGACAGAGCAATTAGTGTCATGTTTTCCCCATTATGTAGCTTGTAGCAAATAAGTGATGAAGAAACATTTGGATGAGTGGACTGACACTAGATTTATCAGTCCGGTGCAGCTGGTGTGTGATATCTATGTACAAATACACCCATAAAGATAGCTCTGTAGATTGGAAAGAGAAAGCTGCCAGTAATTGCCAGAAATATACATTTCCTCTAACTGGGGCATACAATGCAGTAACTAAATGATATGGTTAAAATAAAATGAGTGACAGTAAGTTGTTAGCTGAAGAAACTTCTAGCTTTCAGCTCCTGACAGCTGTCTAAGTACAGAGGACCAGAATGAAGTTCACCTGGTGCCAAGCTCAGCCTTACTTTGAGGCTGTTTAAAATCTTTCTAATAGTTGACCTTTAACGGGTGTTTTTTGTAAAATCTCTGTCATGTGACTGTGGGTTGAATGACAATCTAGATAGACTTGATTATTCATCGCTGCTTGGCTTTAGCGGTGTTTTATAACTACTGTTTTTTGTTACTCTATGCTCATTATTACAGTGGCTTCACAAGAGAATTTCTATTTAAGTTGTGAAAACATCTGAGTTGAAGCAGAAATTGACAGGTTTTCAGAGGCAAGCTGAAAATTCTAACAATTTTTAATTTTTATTACCTTGTTTTAATTTCTGAGATGAATATATTAAAGCAAATTTAAGAAAATAATTGTTAGAAATTTTTAGAGATCTTAGTTCTGTTGTGTAAGTTAGTTTGCCTTAAAAATGCTGGAGTTGGTGCTGGGATAGTGAAGAATAGGCTTTCTTGGTTGTTTGGAAGTCTGTGTTGTATTTGTCAGACCCTTCTACATGTTTTATAAAATCGCTTGGGTGTTTGGCCTGATCTCACAAATTTCGCATCCTACAGGGACCAGGATTCATTAATCACACATAGGATCTTGGGATAGGAGAGGCTACCATTGCAGAACCAAACTTAGAGAAAGTGAGGAGAATGGCTGGTACAGTGGCCTGACTGCCTCTTAGGAAACCTATTTTCAGGAGCAACCTCTGGGATCCTTCTCAGGTTAGTGGAGGATAGGAATTTGACAATGTTCTCTGACTCTGGCTGGGAGACCAGTGCATGCTGCACTCCATGCCCTTCCAAAAACGGGTTCCAGATGGAGATATGTGAGGTGGGTGGGACTTCCAGTTTTAAAATTGTGTCTTATGAGAAAACTGATTTTTATACTCATTGCTCTTCCGGATCAGCTCTTTCTACTGTTTACCTTTCTTCACTTTTTCTTAGGTGAGAAGGGGCAGTGAGGGACAGCTGATCCTCTAAGACCGTGGACCTTCTTGTGCCAAAATAAAAACAAAAAACCAAAACCAATAAAAATGTGAGTCCACCAAAAAGCTGTAAGGACTATCTGCAGAAATTTTAAGCTTTGGGTGATAGCTTCTTCTACACTGAAACTGCCTCACATGGGACTTTTCTGTCCTGCCTTTCTTCATTTTTTTTCCTTTTGTTTTTAGATGGCCAATTTATTTATTTTTCCCTGTTTCTTCCCCAGCCTTACTCACCCTTACAGTTGCAACACTTTTTGTTCATTTTAAGTTTTAGGATCTTTCTTGTTTGTTTTTCCAGTTATTGGTCTTGATGATATTATGGATGAAGAGGGAGTTAAAGAGAGTGGAAATGACACCATCGATGAAGATGAGTTAACTTTACCGAACAGGAATTTGAGGAGTCGTTTAGAAGAAACGTCAGTCGCATCACCAAGAAAGTCACCACGTTTAATGGCACAAGGTGATCACTCAATACAGGATGTATGTTTTTGCACATTCAAGATCAACTAAATTTTTATAATCCCTTCCTAATAATCATAAATGCTAAGCATTTTTTAGTATTTGGTTGTGTGGAGTACAGGTGCTTCCTTTTTTACATTTTTTTTTATAAACTGGAGCTAGGGTTTGGCATCAGTGGAGTGCTATTCAATCTGAATTCCTCTATAACAAATATTCTTCCTTATGGCCTGTGGTTCTCAAACATGTTTTTGAAATTTTGTTCCCTTTATCTAAATCAGATTAGCACTGTGGTTCTTTAACAAAGCCACATTGTATTTTCAAGGGGTATTGGAAAATTAGGTTAGCATGGCTCTTTATTTCTAATTAAAAATTTAATTCTGTTTGTTCTGATTTGTGTGTAATCTTTTTGTTTTAAAGTTACAGTAATTGCACTTCTAAAGTCTTTCATATGGATATCTTAATATGCTTAATAGTTATTTCACATATTTAAATTGTGTGATAGCTAATTGTTTATAATTAGGGATTTTTTTAAAACTTGTTGAACAGGTGGAGTTATTGACAGCTCTACTTTGTCCCCAACGAGTAGGCTGAGCTAAGATAAAATTAATAGGGAAATCAGAATTTAAGGAAGAGCCTGTGTTACAAAGCTGATGAATACACTTTTAAAATGCACTTAAATTTGATTATTACTTAGATTATTGCTTATTGATTATTGTAAAAGATGTCATTAAGTGAGAATGTGACTGGATTTCAGATTCATATACTGTGTTCTCTAAAAACTTTGTAAAATTCACATTTCTATTTATCACAATATAACTTTATGCAATTTTTACTTAAAGTAGAAAGAGTAGAAAAGGTTGAGTGCTAGAAAAGTAGAGTGGGTTTTGTCTTTTTATCACCAGAGGTACTTTTGTTTTTTTCATATGCTATTCAGAGCTTTAGTAGTCATAAAAGTAACAATTTTTTTCCATTCAAACTGTTTTTTTTTAATTTTCATTAAGTTTAATTAACAAGATTCTTTTTGTGTCCAGTAAGGTAAATTAGGCTCAATCACTTCTATTCTAGATTAGTCTTGTGTTTGCAAATAGAAGTACACAGTATAGCTAAGACACTTTCTCTTTACCTTCATAGAACCGGTACGGAGTTTGCGACAGAGCACACTGGCCAAGCGTTCAAATGTTGCACCTCCTGTCAGTACCAAGAAATCATCTGTAAAAAGTGGATCTGCCCCCAAAACAGGACAGAAACAACAAGAGAAAAGTCCAGCTAAAGAGGCAGATGTTGCCCCACCTGTGAAAGCAGAACATCCTAAAGAAGTTAGGCGTAGTACAAGACGATCAGGACAGACAGAAGGAGCAGCAGCAGCAGCAACTGCTTCCCAAAGTAATACAAAGCCTCTTCCCATTCCTGAAGAGGTGAATGAAGTAAAGTCCGAAACCCCTGAGCAGGCAAAAGTTGAAGAAATATCCCAAGAGTTAAGTTGTTCTGAGTTACCAGGAGCTTGTACTCCTCCTGGAGAAACAAAGGAAATAACAGATGTTGCAACAAAGACTGAGTCTGGGAATGTTGATTCAGTTTGTTCAGCATCTGCAGATACTGAAATTGCTAAAAATGAAGCTAATGATGTGATCGATTCAGTGGGCTCTGAAACTTCTGCAGAAGAAAAGACTGAAAATAAAGCAGATGAATTGGAGAAGATAACAGAAGAACATGATCAAAGTGGGATAACTGGAGAAACTAATGATCCATCTAGTGTTTGTGTGAATCCAAGTGAAATTTATGAGACCTTTCCAAATTTGTCTGGCTCTTTAGAAGAGGGGGTTGAATGTAGATTAGATTCCCATAGTGTGGAATTTCCTGATGAAAATACATTGTCAGTAAAAGAAAGTGTAACAGAGCCTGTAGATGATGGAAAGGGAGTGGAGAAAACTGTAAGTTCATCAGAGGAATTACTGGACAGTACAGAGTTTGATAATAAAGACTTGAAAAGTGAGGAGCTTGCTTCTGCTCACCCAGGAAATAGCATTTTAGAAAGCACTGTTCTTGACCATGCAAGCCAAGATGTACAGCAGCAGATCAGCAGTACTAAAGTAGAAGGCCCTGAGACCTCAAAAGTTCGGGATGATGATAAACAAATTAGTGTTCCTTCAAAATGTGAAAAGAACATTAGGCCTCGGCATAGTAAATCTGCAGTACAGAATAAGCAAAATCTGACTGCAGGTACTCGGCAGAAATCAGGTACAGTGCAACAAGATACAAGGAATTCAAGAACAAGAGCTGGTATTGCTGTTTCAGGTCTTCACAGTCCATCTCCGGCAAGTCTGAAGCGGAATGCAGATGAGCAAGAGAGTCATCAGCATCCAAACAACCCTGTTAAAATTAGGAAGAAACAATCTGACCTTGGTTTGAAAACCAAGAGTTGTCTTTCAGGGACCACAGTAAAAAAGCAGACCAATACAATGCTGAAGAAAATACCCCGAGTCCAGGCTTCTGGGCAAGGACAGAAGTCGTCAATTCAGAGAGCAATTGACAAATCTGCTACACAACAAAGCTGTTCTAAAGATACTCACCACTCTGTGCACCCAGTATCAGGCCATATTTCAAATCTTGGTCAGAAGCAAGCCCAGAAACAACTTACAACTGTGCTAAAAACAAATAGCTCCACAAAGGAGGAGTCAGAGGCAAAAGATGCCTCTATGGTAGAACATCTGAAGGAGGATGATAAAGAAAAAAAATCAAAAAGAATTGATAAGAATCTTCAGCCTCGCCAGAGGAGAAGTAGCAAAAGTCTTTCACTTGATGAACCTCCACTGTTTATTCCAGATAACATTTCAACTGTTAAACGGGAAGGCTTGGAACATACCTCTGCTAGTGAAAGTAAACATGTTTGGGTGCCCAGCAAACAGTGTGGCTTTTGCAAAAAGCCACATGGCAACAGGTGTGTGTGGCTTTGTGTCTGCAGAGTTCTTTATTATTGGTCTCAGAAGATACTTTTTTTTTTTCCTCTTACCAAATGTTTCTTACTGCTGGTACCCAAGCGTACAAGGAAAAGCCTTGTAATGGAATCCTGTGTGTTATACTGCAAATTGGTTTTATTTGCACTCATACATGTCTTTTAAATAGATCATTAGAAATGAGTTTGGCCATAAACTTTTACTAAGAATGTTTTATTACATGAGTGTATTCTCAAGGAATTTGCAACTGTGTTGTAACGTTATGTATTCTAAACTCATTCTTTTTCTCAGAAAAGAAACCAGACTAAGATATCTGTGTTCCAGATTGCTATTTCCTTCCTTCCAGAGATCTCTTAAGTTAAAGGATTGCCATCAATCAAAAGAATTGAATAGTTGATTGCATCTGTTTTTATCATTTAGAATTGTGATTCTAGTACCTAGAGGTTAAGATTTGTTTTTTCCTGATATCATCATTGCTGCCAGGCTTTCATGTAACAGGAGTAACAAAGAAGTTGAAGTTGGGGGGGGAAGGAAGGGAAAAAACAATGAGGGGGGGATTATGAAACTTCCACGTAGGCATATCTGAAATTGTCTTTAAACCTAATACTGAGGTTGCCTATGAAGTTGATGTTCCTCTGTCACTGTAAGTGAACTGGAAAAGGTTATTATATTCCACTAATGAGCTATCAATCCAAGATGTTGTGCATTTACCTGCCAAGCTGCTCTTTTCTTTTAAAGTAATTTTCAGTTGATATATTTTAGTCCATTTATCAAAGTGAAATACAGAAAACGAGGTACAGCAGATATGCTACTGTACAGGAATAAGTTCAGCAAACCAATTTGGTGTTGCTAGGTCTTAGTGCTCCTAGAAGAACATTATAACACATGGATGACTACTTGAAGTCAGACTTGAGAGAGCCCTTGAGTTGCCAAAGATGGTGATTACTGGTATCCCTACCTTTGTAATAACACTTGTTCAGATTTTCTTTATCAAAATCTGTGCCACAAAACTGTTGGCAGGCACAACCAGCAGTTTCAGCATGAGAAGACTGGATCCTCCAAATGTAGGAGGATATCTGTAATGTAAATGAAGAATTTTTGTATGTGGAATAGAGACATGCTAGTGGAGTGAGGAAGCTCATATTTATTGAGCCTCATGGTTAATAACAGAGACTTAAGACTGATGGTCCATTACTTTTTATTGACACTTAAAAAATGATTTTTTATTTATTCAAATTTCTTTCGTTTTGTAGTTGCGTGCTACAAATAAAAATTCGTAACCTTAACTTCATGTCGCTAAGACACAAGAGAGCAAACCTTATCTGAAGTGTCTTAGCGTACTTGCACTTGTTTAATTATTGAAGCAAGAACAAGCAAACATTTTCAATACAGTACAAAAAGCTTAAAATGACAAATTTCATATTTTCATCACTTGGAAATATATCAAACTGATGAAAATCTACTGTAGCATTAATTGTTGTGTTTTTGGTTCCCCCCCCCCCTTCACTTTGTGGATTGCTTTTCAAGGAATTTGTTTCCCTTCTGTAATAACGAGCCTGTTTCCTTTATTTATCTGTTCACAGTACAGGAAAAAGCAGAAGGAAGAGTGTGAGAGTCAAATATTTTAAAATGGCATAAGTTCAACAAATGGCAAAGAGCAGAGCTGAGATCTGAAACAGTGTTTGTATTTATATCCCACTCAGTCATTTATACTTTGGAGATATTGGTAAACACTGTAGTACAAATTACTTGTAGAAAATTAAGTTGAACTGAAGTTGCAGCCCTGAGTTGGGAAATGATGTGCATATGATAATGAAACATTACAATTCAGGGTGCAAAATAGTAGTTATTTGAACCTTTTTATATTCTCTGCAATAAACACAAACCCACTAACTTGTTGCTAATGTAATATTAAGCTTGGAGAATTGATTCAGGTTGGAGAAAATGTGTGGAGATCATTTCGTCAGCCGTGTTTGTGTATAGAATCCCCAAAGGGGGTGCTTACATAGGCCCCTCTCAGCCCCAGGGTGATCTTCGTGTGCCTGCTAGAAGAACAGCGCAAGATGGATGGTACTGTTGAATATTAGTTTATTTCAGAATCAGCTCTTCAAAAAATCATATCAATTTGTGTCTTTAGGGATGCAAGCTGTAATTTGTTGCTCACATGCAAAGTCAAAGAACACCTACCTTGCACTGCTGATTTTGGTTGGGAAAGTCCTTTCTTGCGAACATGTGACTTGCATGATGAAAAATTTTTCAAGTTACAATGTTCCCTCTCTTATAAGAGGCATGCCTGCTTCTTAATGTTAATAGATTTGATCATTTTCTCTTGGTTATCTGAGTTTTGAACAGTGATTATTCGTGCTCTGCTTTCCACTTGCCTTGATGGTTGTAAACTGGAACCAACATAGCTGTATTGTAATCACCATTACCCATAGAGTGGGTGGTCAGCCTTTGGCTTAAGGGCAAATTGTTACAGTCTGTTTGCTTGATGTATTCTGCTGATTCCCATTCAGAGATTTACCTTTACAAGATAACTAAAAAAGTAATTGTTCTTTCAGGTGAAAACTAAAACAGGTGTTTCTCAGCAAGTCAGATAACTATCATGTATCTTTTTGTAGGTAGTAATTTTCATCACATCTGAAACATTTTCTCTGCTTAGATCAAAGTTTCAGTTGGTGTTACCTGTTCAATATTTCTTTCAACTTTGCCGTTGTGTTCCAATACTGCTGTCAGATGTTTTCTCATCAGCTAGTAACATACATAACACACAAATTTTCATTCATCTATAGATGAAAAGTATGTGTGTATATATATATATGTGTATCACATAAAAATGTTACAGACTGAAGTTATTACCTCAACTTCTCAATGAGTTCTAGTAATATTGAAAATAGTAAGCTTTATCACAAACGTAATAGTTAGTTTTCCTGAAGACAGACTGAAGATATCTAAAAATAGTCAAAGAAAAATATTTCATTTCTTAGGTAGAGCTAGATGAAGATGCTCTGCAGATAGTGAGAAACTTGCTAATTCAAGATTTATTCTTGTATGTGTCATATGCATCCTTCTGATGTAAAGGCCCATAATATAAATTTCTCCATTTTTCTTTGTAGGTATTTGTTCTGTACAGGCTGGTGGGCTGTATTCATTCCTTTCTTACGCAGAGAGACAAAACCTAACTGAGGTTTTGCAGATTCTCTCCTTTGTCTTCACTGTGTCTTTTTTTAATGGAAGAAGTTCCATATGTACTATGCATTATTAATCAGAACTTGAGATTTCCTCTTTTTAAACAAATCTTCTAGAAAGCATTGTAGAAAGCAAAAGGAAGCTTGTACTTTTAATTGCTTTCTGGTGAATTCGTCTTTTGATTTCTACAATTCTATTAATTTTTTTAATAGACTGTGGGAATTAGGGGCTCTTTTTATGTGCTGTTTTTATTATTTTTGTTC
This sequence comes from Cygnus olor, assembly GCF_009769625.2. NCBI lineage: Eukaryota > Metazoa > Chordata > Aves > Anseriformes > Anatidae > Cygnus > Cygnus olor. The sequence goes on from NC_049171.1 coordinate 28,184,834, forward strand.
TGGTGTTGCTTGGTATTTGCCCATGCAGTTTGTGTGATTAGACTAACAGGCCTTCTCAGAGCTCGCAGAAAAGCTTAGTAAAATTGGAGTTTTACATAGTCGTCTTCTTCCCCACATTTCAATTCTGCTTTAAGGTGGAAGAAAAGTTAGTAACGCTGTAAAAGGCAATTGAGAAGTGCAGAAGTTGGTATAGCAAAAATACAGTATTCCTCATCTTGCATACAGAGAATCACCAAAAAGTTTTTGTACAACTGTAATGTAATAATTACTTAGACTTGTGTATGAAGTTTAAAAAAAAAATCTGAAAATTTTACCTATAGTAGAATTTATTAGGATTTTTTAATAATGCCTGTACTTCAGTAAACTAATATAAAAAAGAATGGATGAGGAAGGAGATTAAGGATCTGAACTCATAACCACCCTTAAGTTAAGCGCACATGCTTTTTAAGGGTGGATGCATAAACAGTGCATGAATCATTGTTGTGACAACATTCTTCATAACAAATAGTAATTAGAATAATTACGATGCTTTAGTTCTGACACATGTTCATTGTGTAGTATGAGTATATTAAACTATAGGTTATGTGAGATGTCATCAATTTGTAGTCATGGATGATGCTTTCAGGTTTTCTCCCTCCTACTGCTTTCTTCCACTTTGAAAAGCCTTGCAACATTAAAAGCTCTTATACATGAGCTGTAGCAAAGTTGAATGACAGTATAAGCAACACAGTGTTGTAATATATAATTAAAGAATGGCAGGACTCCAGTGTTCATATTTATAGTCGTACCATTTTATAACTTGGTTTTTATATGCATTATATTGCTGTGCTGCAATATTGGTAGAATTATTGTTAATATCAGTAGTGTTAGGTAATCAGGAAAATGGATAGTACAAGTTGTCTGAAATACATAATTATATAAAATATTTTTATATATGCAGTTTACAGAACTGATCCAGCAACATGTATATAGAACCACTTGTTAATGGAGCTGCCTTTAATGACTTTTTTTATAGGTTTGTGGTTAATATTATGAGATGTATTTTACCCATTTTTTCAAGGTTTGGAGAAGTTCAAGGATTTTGGTTTTCCTGTTGTTGGGCCTGTTTCATTCATTTACATTCAGATCAGGGAGCACAGGGTTACCTGTGTCCTTGTTTGCTTCCTTTTTGGAGAGGCTCTTGTAACATGAAAAACAAATAAACGTATGCCTTTAAGGAAGAAGCTTGTATTGTATAAAAGATTGGGTACTGAAACTTGATACTGAAGAAGTAAGAGTTTTCAGTGTCTTTTCCTGTGCTACAAACTCCACGTAAAAATAGATGATTATATTGTTTCTTTGACGATAGCTTGTTCTTGTTTCTTGAAAATCAAAAGCTGAAAAATCATTAGACAACTGTATTAAACTTGTACTAAAGGTGAACAAGAAAAACTGCTTATGTGCACGTACTCTGATAACAAGGTACTGCACGTTTTCTTGGTAACCACTTGTTTCACTGAGTTTTGGATTGAGCCCATGCCACTTCAGTGGTGTGGAACATAGGCTCTACTAAAGCTGCTGTGAATATCTTCCACAGTCTCTGAGGAATAAAGCGGGTTGGTAAAGGTTAAGCCTGTCACTCATTCCTTCTTTTAGGAATGTCTTTAGCTGAAGGAAACACAGTTGCCTCCATGTAGTGTTTCTCCTTAAGGTTGGCTGGACTGTAGCATCAATGCAGCTGGGACACAGTTATAATGCTAATAGTTAATACAAATTTACAACAGATTTTATAGAAGATTGGTTAACGGTACTGTTAATGGGGAATGTAGAATAGTACTTTAGTGCCTAAAGCATGCCCCATATTTGCCAGATGCAGAAATATTTAAGTCTGAACTTCTAAAAAGTGCATGAATAGTTTATCCTCTTAGTTGAGTTGAGGGTTAGAGTGTCTTTTTTAAATAGTTTAAGTATCAAGGCTTTTTTGTTAAGATTCGAGTCTTGTTGCAGGTTTTTGTCTTATGCCTTGCCAAATGCAAAGAGCTAAAAAGAAACAGTTATTTTTGAAGTAAATGATTTTCTGTGTCAGTGCACTCTAGGTTATTAATAAATCTTAAAATGCTGATTGGTGGCCCACACAGAACTATTCTGACAGCTCCCGATTTTTTTGTCTTTTGTTTTACTTGTAACTGTAGCTTTACAGCAAACAATTATTTTATGAGTAAGAGGGCTTCTGCCCATATTTTAAAATGTTATTTCATGATAATCAATTTCTCTGAAAATTTACTGCTCTATAAACTGAAAGTATGCAAGTTAATTTAAAAACATGGCCTATGTATTTTGAAAATAAATGGTTCAAGCCTGAGTGTTTTCATCTCACGGATGAATTTAATTTACCAAAAATAATACTAAAGACAGTCTGTCAATCTCTAAGAGAGATGGTGAAAGGTTTGCTTTAATTGTCTCTTTTTATTGTGTGATCCATTCCTTTATGGCCTTTAAGGTACATCTTTTTATGCTGTTATGTGGGGACTGCCAAGAATTCTGGAAACAGAATGAAACAATGACATACTCCGTGTAAAAGTCCCAGTGAACTATAATAGTGTCTGCTGTTACCTGTCAGCTCTTCTTAGATTTTTCTCAAACAACTATTCTTATTAAAGACAAGTAAAAGGAGTGCTAATCTTTTATTGAATTTGGCATGATATAATATTTTAAAACACATTTTTCTTTCTCTTTCAGCTTTACATCTTCCAATCCAGCCTTACAACATGGGTAAAACTCCTGCACATCAAACTTGAAGCAATCTACATTCAGAAACTTTGGTGTTTTAAATAGTCCAAGATATCAGAACCTCTTCAGTCACAACTGACAGCTGTGCAAGAGGACATCTTTGATCCTTCAAGCCAGGCTTCAGTTTCCCTTGATGCCCCTTTTTAATCTGAGCGTTGCGCTGTCACTTTTCTGTTCTCCAAATACAATTACTGTTACAGATCATAAATGCGTTTTTGTGTGCAGATGAGTGAAACAGAAAAAGATGTAAAAGTGGCCTTATGGTATAAAGGATTATTTACATGTATCAAAATCAGTATGTTCTCTCCCAGCTTGGAAGTTAGTCTTTCATGTCATGAGTCATGTGAAAGCAGTGAAAGTTTTAGGCAGGCAGCACTGGTATTTTTATTACCATTATGTGTAACAAGGTTTAAGCAAAACGACTGTAAACGCTTAAATTCTGTTTATAGTACAGGCTTTGTGGACACTTCCAGATTCTCTTCATAGCTTTGGTTTCTGAATCCCAAGTTTTATTGTGCATGTTTACATACAGAGCAATTGAAACCTTGTTGTAAAGACGGGAATGAAGCCAAATGGACATTCCATCTTCAGTAGTTTGCTTAAGATGGCTTGAATGGCATCTGTCTATCTTGGTGTACATTCTTAGTGAAGAATTACCTGTTTCTGAGCAGAATTTGTTACACTTCTTTCTTTACCTTTTTATTATTTGCAAGGAATGTGGAAAGAAAAAAAATAACATACTTGTAAGTATCTGTGAAGTTGGCTGCTAGTAATCAGTTTATTCTTGGAAGACTGCCTCTGCTGTTCTGCTTCATTGCCTTAAATTATCCCTGTTCAACAAGGCTAAACTACTAAGAAAAAAAATCACTTGGAACCTGAAACTTACATAGTTAAGACGATAAACACATGGGACAGACCTTTCTAATACAGATTTTACACTGTCCACAGTAGGTAAAGTCTTTGTTATGGGGGAGGAGGGGTGAGTGTGTGTCTCAATTCTATTATTGATAGGCCAGAAAATAAAGATGTAAGACTGAATGCCTATCTGGTGCTCTACTCATATCACACACACCATCCCTTTTGCCAACTTACTGTTTGTGAGCAAAGCTGAAAATGGCATGTGCTGTCAATTTAAAGTTGGACTTGTACAGCACTTTGTCTGTTTTAGTCTCTGGAGTTCATTTCTGCTTTTTTTGTAAATTCAGACAATTTTCTAAATGTTAATCAAAATTTTAGTTGCTAAGGGTCGTAATCTGCCCTGCTCATTTAACAAATTAGCTTGCAGTACCTGAATTTACAAACTGAAAAAATGATTTTTTTATTAAAAACATAAGTACCATTTGTGGCTTTGAGATGGTGTATTCTTGGTTTCCTTCAATTTTTAACCAAAAGGCATTCATTCATTAGCACACCAAAATACCCTTTAAGCAAGAAGTACTTGACTGCTTTTGGTCTTATATCAACTCTGTAGAAAACTTTGGAATTTTTGTAACCAGTTTTTGGTATCCACAGAGTTTTCGTAATACTTTCTGGCAGTGATGCAGGATGTTAAACATCCTCTTGTAGATCTTTGCAATTGTGAAATGGGCATTCATGCTATATTTCCTACCATCACGCTTGGCTTTAGGTTCTCAGCAAGGAACAATCACCTTTGTATTAAATTTACATCACTTCTCTTTTGTTTTCCTATTGTACTTAAGAGTATTATGGTGTTCCTGTGGCAAGACTGTCAGAAGCACTTAACCGTAATGTTACCATTAATGTATCTTTTAGCTTTGTTGGGACATTGATGTGAAAAGATGGAGATCCTGACAAAAGTTGAAGGTACCTACACCTTCATAATTGAAACTACTGAATAGATAGCCAGATATTTTTTGTTTCTCATGAATAACACCAAAAATGTACTTGTAGTTCAGAAAAAAAATAAAAATGAGAAAAATCAGAAAACAGCTTTCTTCACAAACTAGATTATAAAAACCAGTTTCTTTAAATCTAATGAACAGGAGTGTAGGCTACTAAAGCTGGAAGTGACCTTTTTCTCAAACAGCTGGAGCTTTAAAGCTTATCAGACTCATTTTGCCTCAAAAGATTCTATTTACTTCAGGATTTAATCCCGATTTATTTTGGGTAAGCAACAACAGAACATAAAGCTGCTATTTTCTTCTTTCCTGCTCTTGTGTTTCAAACTTCTGCTGTTAGACTAGGAAGATTTTTTTTCATCTCTTGAGATACCTGTAGTTTCTTGAATACAGTGTCAGTACCAAACCACCTGGAGAGTTCATCTACAGCTCTGCTGAATGAATAAGCACACTTTGCCAAACCATACAGTATTACAAAGTAGGTAAGTCAGCAGGTAGCAGGTCCTGATCTTTACAGCAACATATACAGGTTAGGAATCTTCTTTAGAATAGTCCTACAAACTTCAGATCAGATTTCTTCTATGGAATTAAAACCAAATAGTTCTGTACATAATTTTTCAGTATTAACAAAATCACACTTTTCACAATGCACTTGCAAGTCGTCTTGGATTTCCTTCTGCTAAACATTAAGGTACATTTAAAAAAAAGATACAGAAAAAAGAATGCAAATGGATAATGCAAGAGCTCTTTCTACATCATTTGCAAGCAAATCTTCAGTAATCACAGTATGTTCAGTTTTATAAGAAATTAGTTGAAAAGTAAATACTGCCAATTAAGTTTCCTGTAACAGATGTGTGGAGGTGTTTAATCTATTTAACTTTGAAATTTCACTTTACTCCAAAATAATTCTAAAATAATTCTACTGAGAAATTGTACCTTTCAGAGCAATTAGGCACTAGTGATACCTAATAACATTTTCAAATAGTTTTAACAAAATTGCCAGAACTAGGCTTTTATTTTAGACTAAGGGATCTTAACACTTAGAAAATGCAACCTGTAGATAAACTTACTTTTAATTTAAAAACAATGAAACAGTTGAAGTGACTGTGAGATGAAAAGTGTGATATAAATGATACTATTTTTTTTATTTGAAACTTTCTTTAAATAAATACTAGCTCTGAATAAAGTAGCTGAGCTACACAGCAGTGGCATGTACCTTATTTCAAGCAAACAACCTAATCGCTGCCAGCTGGCCAGATATAGCTAGAAGCCTAATTCCTGTCTCCAAGTTCACCAGTAAAGAGAATAAAAGGCAAATTTCTGCATATAATTTACTAATAATAGTCTAAGGAATATGGTGTAAAATATCAACTAACTTATTAATGGCCTTTTCTTTCTGTGCTAATTTTGTCAAAATAATTAAACATCCATTACTGCTATGGAACGTTGTATCAGTTGATACGTTTCTTCTATGAGGATGATAATCGCATTTGAAGGAATATGAATATAGTATGCTCCTGCAAGAAAATTTTCAAGTTTTCTCAAACATAAGTTTACTAGTTTTGAGATTTAAAAAAAAATAAATTCTGCATATGTTTTAATAATACACTGAAAGATTCTGTTGGTAGGGTTTGGGGGCAGATTACAAACACCTTATGAGGTTATGGTACTCTCTTGGACTGTTGCAAAAAGGCAAAAACAAACAAAAAAAAAAACAAAACTATTTCTCAGGAAGATCATACCATGTCGTAAGGCTGGAGATGGATGTAAAGCTACAAAGAAAATCATGTTTCAGGTAAGAGCAAATTGTTGACATGTACAAATAAAACCGAATATGATATATTCTCTTAAATTGTTGCTTTCTATTTATTATTATTAGTTAGACATTAACCTGTATTTTACTTTGTTTTCAGGTTTATGGTAGGCTGTGGTAGGTGTGATGACTGGTTTCATGGTGATTGTGTTGGACTGAGTCTATCTCAAGCACAGCAGATGGGTGAAGAAGATAAAGAATATGTGTGTGTGAAATGCTGTGCTGAAGAAGACAAAAAGGCAGAGTGTTTTGATCAAAGTCTACTGGATACTCAAGTGAAACTTGAAAGTCACAGAGAAGAAAAAGCAATTGAATGTGAAAAACCAGGGATGTCAAAGCAAGCACCTACTTGTAATCTAAATGTAACAACTGAAAAAACAAAGCAGACAGAAGATGCAGGGAAGCACAAAGTCAAAATTTTCAGAAGGGTAAGTCTCATTTAATTCCTTTTAGTTATTGGAGATACAGGAGGTTTCCTTTTAAATCCCTGTCATCCAAAATACTGTGTTTCAAACATTTTTGAATCTAATATAAAATTTCTCTATTATTATCAGAGTTACGTTATTTTCAGACAGGTTTGGCTATTTTGAGATACTGTTGGTACATTCTGTCTTACACTGAGCAGCAGTCATGTCATACATTGTAGATTCACCTATATATTTCCCTGTTTAAAAATAAGCAAAATACATGATTAGAAACAGCTCGTAACCCTTTTCAACAGGGAAGGAACACATGAAAAATGTAATAGAATAAGTGTTTACTACACTATAGACTTTCACAGGTCTAGGAGTAAAGGATAGCCAGAAGTTTTTGAATATTATGTTAAATATTTTTTTTCTGTCTCTCCAGACCCTGATAATGGTCACTTTATAAACAGTGTATATGAGGTTCAATGGAAGATTGGAATATTGTATTTTACATAAGTGATATTTTGAAGAAGTTAGCAAATTTTGCCTTCAAAATTCTAATCACATTTAGATGGCATCTGTCAATTTGCTATATTACATAAAGCATAAATCTTAAATTTCTATATGACAACAGCGTTTTAGAAGAAAACATGTAACACATTAATTAGGACCTTTCTACTTTCTTTTTACTAACCGAAGGGTAACTGGCAAGAGCAGTGTGGTGACTTGCTTATGTTAAACTTCCTTAGTCTTTTGATATATGGTATTATATTCACCATAACTTCGGTCATCACTGATCCTTTCTGTCTTTTTTCTTTATAGTATTATTGTAATTCTGATTCATGAACTCTTCTGTTTAATTTTGATCAAATTTTTGTCTGATCATATGTGACTTCCTGTGGATACATGCCTAAAACAGGTTAAGAGAAGTTCATTGGTGTCCCTGATTTTTTAAAACAGCTGAAAACATAGTGTTTTTCAACAGGGAGCTTAACTGCAAAATACCTGTGATGTGTCTTGGACCAGTTTTTCAATGAGATTGTTAATCATATTTGGTAGCAATTTGGGATATTGTTCAGTAACTTCTTAGAAGACATTACATAATGGTGCATATACATCTGAGGAGTTTATTATACCGTATACTTAAAAACTTGGGAAAATGCATGGTAATTATATAGTGGTTCGTTATAGCATTCAGTAGCATGCTAGTGTATATAAATGTCTATTTCAGGAATCTGGTGATGGGAAGAACTTGTCAGAATCCAGAGACTCAGATACTAAAAAAGGCCAACATGTTCCTACTAGAAAAGCAACACAAACTGCTGTAATTCCTCGGCGATCTTCAGATGAGAAAAGTGAAAAAATTAGTAAAGAGTCCCTTAGCATGGTTGAAAAGTCCACCAAGTCAGGTAAGGAAGTTTGGAAAAGTACTCCATGCTGTAAATGACGTGTACAGTGAAGAATGATGATTCCATAGTATCAATTTTCAAGCATTTCATAGTGCAAGTGATGGTGATCTGGAGAGCTGTTTGTTCCCATGATGTTTATGATCTTCATTTCTCATTTCTTTTTAAACTTTTTTTGGCAGGTAAATGTTTCCTATTTGAATAGTGGACGGTGATAACATTATCAAGAGTGGAAGAAAAAGTGCATCTGTATTAAGCTTAATTTCATGTTGTAGAAAACTTTGTAGCACTCTTCCATAAAATAGTAGGAGCACTTAATGGGCATAGAAGTGTTGATACCGGTATATAAGTAGTACCTTGAAACACTCATTTCTTTTGCACAAATTGATAAATAATTGCATCAGAATTCATATCAAAGGGGAACATTATATTGCACACCGAGCCATCAGATTTTCGTTTGCAATTCTATTTGAAAGGTAGAAGGGACCTATTTTCGCTCACAGCAAACAACCCCCCACCCCCCAGCTCCCTTCCAGAAGGCATTACTCTTCCAAGTTCATGATAATGTGAAATTCTTGTGATTTGGCTTTGAAATCTCAGCAGCAATGCTAGTGAGATTCCGTGTGAGAACTGTGTCTTTAAATCCTAAACTCAAGTTTTGAATTCATGTCCTAAAAAAATCCGCTTTTCTGGTCTTTTGCCAATGTTGACATCCTAAAAAAATTGTGGAAGAAAACAGTCGAAAATGTTGGGGTTAAATGTAATGGCATCTTTTAAACTTCAAACACTTTGCTGTTTGAAATTCTGAGTCACAAAATAGCTGACATCCTTTCTAACTGCAGATTGCAGGAGTTTAAATGAGTCTGGTATCCATGATATCTTTGAATTATTCTAAAATATGTTAATTAAATTAGGAGGTGGCAAAATGCTGTCACTGTGATGAGTTCAGAATAGTAGTTAATCTAAAGATCACTTTTAAACATAGAATCACAGAATGGCTTGGGTTGGAAGGTACCTTAAAGATCATCTAATTCCATCCCCACCCCCCCCACCCCCCCCCCACCCCCGCCATGGGCAGGGACACCTCCCACCAGATTGGGTTGCCCAAAGCCCCATCCAGCCTGGCCTTGAACACTTCCAGGGATGGGGCATCCACAGCCTCTCTGGGCAACCTGTTCCAGAGCCTCACCACCTTCAGAGTGCAGGATTTCTTCCTAGTATCTACCCTCTTTCAGTTTAAAGCCATTACCCCTTGACCTGTCACTACGTTCCCTGACAAAGAGTCCCTCCCCAGCTTTCCTGTAGGCCCCCTTTAGGTACTGGAAGGCCTCTCTAAGGTCTCCCCAGACCTTCTGTTCTCCAAGCTGAATGAGCCCAACTCCCTCAGCCCCTCTTCGTAGGGGAGGCATTACAGCCCTCTGATCATCTTTGTGGCCCTCCTCTGGACTTGTTCTAATACTTCCATGTTCTCCTTGTGCTGGGGGCCCCAGGGCTGAGTGCAGCACCCCGAGAGTCTCGGGAGAGCAGAACAGAGTGGGAGAGTCACCTCCCTTGACCTGCTGGCCACGCTTCTTTTGATGCAGCCCAGGATGCGGTTGGCTTTCCAGGATGCAAGTGCACATTGCTGGCTTTTGTCAAGCTTCTTGTCAACCAACACCTCCAGCTCCCTCTCATAAGGGCTGCTCTCAATCAATTCCCCTCCCAGCCTGTATTTGTGCTTGGGATTGCCCCAGCCCAGCTGCAGGACCTTGCACTTGGTAAGTGCAAAATGTGGCTTGGCAGTTTCATTCAGGACAATTAGCATAAAAATGGTTAGGCGGCACATTTATCTTAATCTCTTAACTGCTTTTTAGTGTCATTGTTTATTGTTAACCTTACCAATCATTTCCCTGTTGTTTACCATCAAGCATTCCTGTTCAGTCTTTATCTGTCTTAAATTTGTTTCCTTTTTTCAGAGAAGGAAATAAGTTAATGTTTTTTCTCTTGAGTTTTGTATATAGAAGGAAGGCTACTATTCTGAATTAGTGATATGCTCATGCTGAAACTCTGAAAATTAAAATTTGAGGGAATTTGTTGTTAAGTGATTGTAATTTGATTAGAAATTTATATTATTTATGACAAACATTAGAAAGTTATGATACAAACCTTATAAACCTTGTTTAAAAATGTCTGTTACCTGAACCAGCAGCTGAGATTATTGTAATTGGAGTGGTTTTGATGGCTAGCAGATTCAGAAATGTTAAGTTTAATGGAAAACTCTATTTTAAAGTAACATTTAATATGCTCATAGTAAATGCCTCCCACGTGTTTTTTTTTTCCTCAATTTACTCACAGAACAATTGTTTGTCTCACAAAAACTCAGGGTAAAAATTCCACTGAAGATGAAGCATGGTCATCTTGGTGCACGTTAGAAGAAAATTCAAAGGGGAAAAGTCCCAGTATATAAAACCATAGCATCATAGAATGGTAGAATATCCCAAGTTGGAAGGGGACCTACAAGAATCATCGAGTCCAGCTCCTGGCTCCTGGTCCCTCACAGGACCACCCAAAAATCAGATCATGTGTCTGAGAGCGTTGTCCAAAAACTTCTTGAACTCCAGTAGTCATGCTGCCATGACCACTGCCCTGGGGAGCCTGTCCCAGTGCCCGACCACCCTCTGGGTGCAGAACCTTTCCCTAACACCCAGCCTGACCCTCCCCTGTCCCAGCTCCATGCCGTTCCCTCGGGTCCTGTCGCTGTCCCCAGAGAGCAGAGCTCAGTGCCGGCCCCTCCGCTCCCCTCGTGAGGGAGCTGCAGGCCACCATGAGGCCTCCCCTCAGCCTGCTCTGCTCTGGGCTGAACAAACCAAGGGATCTCAGCTGCTCCTCATACGTCTTCCCCTCTACCAGACCCTTTACTGTCTTTGTTGCCCTCCTTTGGACACTCTCTAATAGCTTTATGTCCTTCTTAAGGAAAAAAAAAACAAAACACCACCAATAACAAAAATCCACAACACAAGAAATCCAATGTGTGAATCCATTCCTTCTCCTAGAAGGTCAATTCTTAGAAGCTTAAAAACAAAAGCTCAGGATATCCAGCAATGGTAATTGTTTATTGCAGTGGCCGTGTAGCTTACAGTTTTTAACTCTGTATTTTGATAGGTGTTCATGAGAAACAAGAAATTAAGAAAAAGAAAAATGAGAAAGGATCAATCAGCGCAACACATCTACCAGCTGTGCCAGCTTCCAAACCTTCTGCTGATCAGATAAGACAGAGTGTTAAGCAATCTCTTAAGGAAATTCTAATGAAAAGGTATAAATATATTTATTAAATGAAATTTTTAATTTGTGTTTACAATTCCTTCAGAAGACAGGGTAAGAAACTAATTATTTGGAAGTATTTGGTAATTTTTGTACTTGTGTTTTCTCACAGATTGACAGACTCCAGTTTAAAGATTCCTGAGGAGAGGGCAGCAAAAGTTGCCACAAGAATTGAAAGAGAACTGTTTTCTTTTTTTCGGGACACTGACTCAAAATATAAGAACAAATACAGAAGTTTAATGTTCAACCTAAAAGATCCTAAAAATAATGTATGTATTACTTGTTTACAATGGTTTGCAGAAATCCTTTATTTGCTGTAGGTTAAAGAAAAAGTGTTCTGTGTGGGTACATTATTAATTCTTTCACAATTAATCCTGTTGATTACTTTTTTGTATGTTTTTTTATCTTTATTATTTGTCCTCTTGCATATTCAGTGCTCTGTTTTTTCTTCATCATTAATTCTTCATCTCTTTCCTCCCTGTGTACTTAATAGTGGGCTTTCAAAGTGTAGTGAATGTATTGTTTTGTCAAAATTTTTGTAATTACTACTGATGTGTATTTTTCCCCATAATTTTCTTTTTTTGTTTGTGTCCTGTAGCTTGTCTCACTGTTGTTTTCATACCCAGATTTCTCACTTAGTCTTCACTCATGTTTTCTGCATTCTCTGAGCTCATTATTCAATATTGCCTCTTCAACTTCTGTCTTTTTGACTTTTTATCAATTGCTCTGATTGTTTCTTCTTTGTTCTGATCAAGATGCCTTGTCTAGTTTCTCCCTATAGTAATCTCTCTATATTAATAATAACCAACTGTAAATTGTGTGAGCAGACTAAATTTGGTTTACTGACTTGCCTTGTTTGCTCATACCCCCAAATTATATGGGGTCCCCGCCCCCCCCCCCCCAAGGATTCACTTATATCAGTCAAGAAGTATAGACATCCTCTTTAATATTACAAAAAGTCTCAATTACTGCTGCAGTGGGCATAAATTTGCTTTCTCTTTTTGGAACAACGGTTAACTGTGCAGCTGGTCATTAAGAATATATATAGATGTAGAACAAACAGGGAGCTCTGAAATTAAGGTTTGTATCTTTAAAAATCTAAATCTAGTAGTGATTCTGATAGTGAGAAATAATTACAAACAATATATATAGCTGTATAGAGTGTATTGTATGTTGCTTCTCTACTTTGTTTCCTATTAGGAGCTGTTTCATCTCAGCAGAAGTTAATTATTTTTTTCTTCTAGATACTGTTTAAAAAAGTGCTGAAAGGAGAGGTTACTCCAGACCATCTAATAAAAATGAGCCCAGAAGAATTGGCTTCCAAAGAACTGGCTGCTTGGAGACTAAGAGAAAACAGACACGTGAGATTTATCAATTTATGTTTTTTAGTTGGATGCTGAAGCATATTTAAATTCTGTTTTCAGGTTAAGTGTATTTGGGAAGAACAAAATGCATGTTACGCAAAGCAACTCTAACTAATCAGGAGGACCTCTATAATTTATGCAGTATTCAAAACCCAAAAGAAATATTAGGACAGAAGTGAAAGAAGTAGTAAATTCCCCAAAGGGGGAAACAATGCATTTTTCTTTGCCATGCAGCTTTGTTGCTGCTCTTCTTTTCCATTTTTTCTGTCTCATGAGTTCAGGCTTCTGTGTCTATCCTTATTTCCAATAAGATTTTAAAGCTCTAACTGGGGTTTTATAGAAACCAGGCTTTTTTTAAAGAGGTAGAGAGATCTCTTGAGATGAGTGAAACCTAACTGGTCTTTATAGCTCACATATTGATGGTGCATGAGATTTCATCCACCAAGAAGTAAATCTGAAGCTGGAAATTTGATCTGCCAGTCTGAAAAGTCATCTTAAGGAAATAAATATTAATATAAAGTATAGGAAGTTTATTAGGTTACTTTGGCTATTACTTTTCTCGAAACAGAAAGTCACGCTATATTGTAGCTGCGTTGATAGTTTAAAAGGTGAAGCAGGAATATGAAGAGCTGTGTTATTTTTTATAGAAGATGCCTTTTTCTTAAATAGTACTCTTTTTATTGGTCAGTTAACTGATGATAGTAAGCCAGTGATAGTTAACTGTGGCTACTTAAAAATGCGTGTTTTACAGCATCAAGTTTTCTAGTTTATAAGATCTTGATTTGCGTTGGCAGAATCTTTGATATTTATAAGCCACTGCATAGGACTGAAAGGCACAAAATTTGTATCATGTTAATTGGGATACATTTTGTGTTTGGCTGCAAATGAATAGGTACTGTTCTGTACAATAGGTGGAAATCCATGATCTTGAATTCTGTGTGGTAAGAGTGAAAGAATGTTTAGTGATACCTAATTCAGTACAGTGAAATGCTATTTTAGAGACTGATTTGCCTTGCAACATTATTTATTCCTGTTTTTTCCTTTCTCAAAGCCCATATTTTCTATCTAATGCTCATCTTTTACATTACATCCTTATTACGTGTGTTCTATTTTTATAAACAACAGTAAAATACTGAAAATAAACAACACAATACCCTACTGCTCTGAGGGACAACTTCAAAACAAAAATATATTCTGCTTAAAAATTACTGAAGGGTCCTAAATATTTCAGCTTGTAGAAGTTTTCAAATATTACACAGAAACATAATGCAACATGTAAAAATAAATAACAATGATTGTTTCATCTGATTGTATTTTTCATTTTTCTGTTTAAGGAAGACTTTAAGATTGTCGCTCACAGTGCTTTTTTTCCAAAATTTTCTAGTGTGTTCAAAAGTAACTAAGTACTTGTCAGACAGCTAAAGTAATCATAGAATCCTTGTTTCTTAATGAAATCAGGCTTAAAGTGTTGGGGACAGCCAACACAAACTGTTCCTGATTTAAGTAGTAAAGATGTTTTAAGAGATTGATTTAAGAAGCAATTTTAGAAATAGTGGTGTATGTTTTCTTCTTTGTGTTGGAGCAAAGTAGCAGTCCTGATCAGAATTAGCATATGCATTAAGAGTACATTTAAATGTTTTTATTGAGGTAGAACGTTTATGTACTCAAAATCAAGCTCTTGGAAAATTATGTAAATCTATATGTATTTGTGTCCTACGTTTTTCCTATAATTATGGGGAAAGAGTTAATGCGTTTTTCTTTAGACCTGTTACTTGTGGTTTTGCTTTATGAAACTGCTTGACACTTGCAAAATAAGAATATACTGTATACCCACAGAGTTTTCTGATTGCTGTTGTTACATTTACTAATTTCCAAGTTGTTTTTATATGAACGTACACACATATATAACCTCCTGTTTTTACAGACAATTGAAATGATTGAGAAGGAACAGAGGGAAGTTGAAAGAAGACCTATCACAAAAATTACTCACAAAGGAGAAATAGAAATTGAAAGTGAAACACCAATGAAGGAACAAGAAGTTATGGAAATTCAGGTAGAAAACAAAACCGTAAACAGAACACTTTACAACCATTTTATTCATGAACCAAATATGCTGTGTATTAAGATCTGTGACTACATTAGGTCTGTTTTGAGTTGAAATTTTCTTTTATCCCTACTGACTTTCACTTAATGTCCTGGTGTTTTTTTTTTTCCCACATTGTGTCCATGATCAGATGATGAATTCAAACAACAGTAGGAAACACTGAATCTTTTGTGAAGAAATATATATATAGGAATAACTATGCAAAATTTTAATGCATTTCTAGATTTTGTGATAGTCTCTTAGGTTACAGAGACTTGATAACTTCTAGGTTATAGACCTGAAGAGAGAATTTTGTCTGAAGGGAAGAAAACACCATAAATAAAGCGAAGGAATATGAACAGAAATATTAGGAAAATTAACAGAAGAAAAAAGCTAACTGAAATAAATGTTTTGTCTTTCCTTAGGAACCTAATATGATAAAGATGTTTGAGAAGTCAGAGGAAGCTGATAAAGAAGGAAATGAATCTGCAACTCCAGACACCACAAGTCAACACAAAAATCATCTCTTTGATCTTAACTGCAAAATCTGCATAGGTAATTTTGAGAAGCACATTTATTTAAATGCATCATGCACTAAGGCAGAGAGGAAAATCCTTGTTATGAGTGTATGTGCTATCATTGATTCGCAATAGAAATAATAGTATGGCTCAGGTTGGAAGGGACCTTAAAGATCATCCAGTTCCAACCCCTCTGCCATGGGCAGGGACACCTTCCATTAGATCAGGTTGCTCAGGACCTCATCCAGCGTGGTCATGAACATCTTCAGGGATGGGGCATATTGGAGCAAATAATACGTCTATCATATCACACTGCAATGGCAATACTGTATTTTTGGTTCGTCTTCCTTGTCTTCAGAGGAAGTCCACTTTATTTATTTAATAAAACAAACAAAATTCTACTTCATTCTCTGCAGGTCGAATGGCACCACCTACTGATGATATTTCTGCAAAAAAAGTGAAAGTGTCTGTTGGAGTTGCACGGAAACAATCAGACAATGAAGCAGAGAGCATTGCAGATGCACTTTCTTCAACATCATGTATTTTAGCTTCCGAATTATTGGAAGATGATAAGCAAGACTTATCCAAATCATTCTCACCTCTCCCAAAGTAATATAAACTGAAAAAACAGTATTTTTAATGAAACATTATTTGTATTGTTAACATATTACGACTAACATTAATTTTTTTGATGGCGTTTCATAGCCTGTTTGTATAGCAGAAGTAGTACACCTCTTCTTAGGATTTGGGCTATTTGCTAGAGTATATAATGCTATTCATTTATGTAAATAATGCTACATATATTGTGATTACAGACTTCTAATTCTCATATTTCCTTCTGGGGAGAATAAACTACCTTATATTTTCTGGTACAAAGATACCTAAAAAGATATGTAGGTTTCTATTAAAAAGGTCAGAGTATAGATTTCATACTGTATTGTGCTATTAAGGGACATATTATTTACAGTGCTGCAATCAAAAGTGTGTGTGTGTGTTTGTGCATATATAATGTTAGGGACTTTGAGGTTGCTCTGGACAGAGCATTGAAAATGATAAACCAGCCTAGTTACAAATCTCTGAAAAATAACTAGCACTTAAAAATCTTGCCCAAATGAACTGTGAGTATTCAGTACTGTGGATCTGTTGCCTTACAGTTAGCACTGATGTCCATGGTCTTTGTTAGGGTTATTAAGACCAGAGATCTTCTCAGTGTGAGAAGCTGGAACTGAAGTTATGCCATCCTTCTCACCTATTTTCTCATCAGTGGTGTTCTGTGCTGTCTATACTCTCTCCAAAAAGAAAGGGGAAAGATGGAGAAATCTCATTTGTTCCCAACACTGTGTGTGTGGTGTTTTTTTGTTGTTGTTTGTTTTTTTACAGTCTTGGTTTTTCTAGGCATCTTCCTTGCTTGTTGTGCTGGATTGTTTTTGTTCTGTCATCATCACATCTCTCTCTCCTGCCTGCCCTACATCTTTTGTTGTTACCTTGCAGATTTTGTTACTGTTTACAAATGCTTCCTGTACCCTGTCTGGAAGCCAAGCAACAACTCTTCATTTGCCCCTTTGCAGTTACTGATTATTTTTATTTTATGCTTTGCTGTGTTACAGAATGCTTTTGCGTTGTGGCTGCTTATGTTGTTAGCAATGTTACATTTCTAAAAAAAAAAAAGTATATACTGTTTCCTGTTACACTGTTTCCTATGTGTGTTTTTTTTTTCCGTTTGTGGTAAGGTAAGGAAATACTATTTATATTGTGCTTAGTATGCATTTTCATTATGGTATGCACCAGGCTACAGTCAGGTCTGGTACGAGTGATACTTAGAGAATAGTCATTATAATGTTGAGTTAATGTAGGAAGGATTTTCGTATGAAAGAAGAATAGTTTATCTTTTAATATTTCCAGCCATGTCAGACTGTGTATTTTGGGATGCTGATAGCTCTTTCACATTTAGAAGAAAACCACAGAGCAAATGACGAAAAGCAGCAGCAATAATTTCTAAGCCTGTTGTCTTACTCTCTGTAAGATGAAAATGCAGTAGCTGTTCTTGAACACACGAGTTTTGTAGACCCCTTCTGTTGGAGATTTTTTTCTCTTTAGTCCTTGCCCTCCCCTTCTTTCCTTGGCTTGTAATTTAGCCAGTCTGTCAGTATGAGTTTTGCTGTGTTTGCTGTCAGCTCCCTTCATTTTCTTCCACTCTCTCTCTCTCTTTCCTCTCTGCTACCTGCTAAAGGCAAATTGCAATTTATGAGGCTGTATTTTCTGGTTTCCAAGAGGTGTTTCTAGAAAATCATTGACTCTCAGTTATTTAGAATTGACTAGAGTCCATGCTGAAATTCAGCCTTTATCAGAGCAGTGTGATCCTTCACCAAGGACAGTGGACTTTGAATCTTTAGCAAACTATTCTAAAAACAAGTAATTTCTAGTGTAGACAGAAAGAAACACCGGTTATTGTGTTACTGTTGCAGCACAGCATTTGTTACTAGTGAGTGGCTAGCTTAACACTGCTAGTGGAATGCCTAGAGTATTTTAATAAATACAAGTTTGGAAAAAATTAAATATATCTGTAATCTAAAAAATTAGCTGTAATCTTTTTGGTGAGGAAACCCCCAGGATGAAAAACACTCTCTTGTGAAATTATTCAAGTCTTTTAGTTTATTTCTTGCAACTGCTTTTTCTTTTCTTTTTTTTTTTAAAGTGTGTGTGAGGAAACATTGCCTTGTGCAGGTGATGATATTGGAATTGGGAAGAGGTGCTTGCAGAGCTTGTGGGTGTGATGCGTGAGTGAGAGCAGCTAGCCTGTGGGCCAGTGACAAGCAAGGGGAAAGCAGATAGGTGGTGGGCAGACAGTGTTGCAACCAAAAGTAGGAGTTGGAAAGCAAGGTGAAGATAGGCCAGCAGTTAGTATGTCATCTCCCTCCCCCCCGTGGCAGGCTAAGATCTTAACTTCTGCATGCTCAAATGATAGAGTAGTGAACTAACGTGCTGCTTATCTGATGGTCCTTCATATAACACATCTACTCCTCTAGAAGGAGAGAAATAGGATTGTCTGCCTATCTCTTTTCATGGACCCTCAAATATGCTTAACTGAAAAATAAAATTCTTAATGATAGGTAACCTGTTTTACAAAGAAAGGTGATTATTTACATGACCTGGCATGTCATATTCTAAATGAAGTGTTGTCTGTCTTGTTTTTTCAGATCAGAAACACCTGGTACTGTAGAGTGTGAAAGTCTGTTTCTGGCACGCCTAAATTTCATCTGGAAGGGTTTCATCAACATGCCTTCTGTGGCAAAGTTTGTTATTAAGGCTTATCCAGTTTCTGGCTCGTTTGAGTATTTAACAGAGGTATTTACATTTCTTGCAAAGAATGAACAATTCATTTATTAACTTTAGTGACTTGTTTACCATAGACTAATAATAGTATAATGATGAAAGGCAGTGAAGCATGATCGCTACACTGAGTAAAGTACTTGTGGGAGGAAATAGGCCAGGGTAGGGTTTATATGTATTTATAAGTAAAGTATTTCTTCCTACATGGACCCATGGTTCATCAGGATTCAAATTCTCTGAATCCCTGAAATGTTTAAGATGTTTTGCTCTCATATTTCTTGAGGATGAATAGCAGTATTTCCAGAGCTGGCTTCATAAATGTTGAATTGTTTCTAGTTTATTACAGAGCATCTTCTATATTACAAACTAACAGGGAAAGGCAGGACAAAATTTGCTACTGAAATAATCATCTCAGTGGCATCTGTTTTCTGAATTAGAGGTGGGAAAGTGAATGATCAGTTTTTAATTCAAAGCAATAAACAAGTCAGACACTTCTCTGCAAAAATGGATACTATTGGTGGTTTCTTTTAACATTATGTGAAGTCTCATTTTCTACAGTAGAAACCCACATAACAGGAATTTTACTTTTGACAGTCTGGTGGCAGTTGTATTCCTAATTTCCATTGTAAGACTAAATTGTCCTTTAAAAATAAAATAATATATATATTTATATGTAGTATTCTATTCAGTATCTGAGAGGCAGGAAATGGATGCAACTGCTTATAACAGTTGTCTTTGCAGCATAAAATAAAGATCAAAGATCTTGTATAAGGCTAAGTATTACTTCTCACCAATGACACAGGAAACATCAGCTTTCTAATTAAAAGGTGTTAAGTCTTTTATTAATGTGCTTATCTTTACTTGGCTGTAAATCTTCAGTGTAGCGTAGGGCATACCCTTTAGCCCATGTACTTTGCATAGCTCTTCTGCTTTACTTCAAAATGACTGTTTTTCCTAAGTTGTTCTGGAATTATTCTGGAAGTCTGTTTATGTCACTGGTGAATAGTGAACTCAGTAGTATCTGAGAAAAATTTTTGTCTATATACATCCATGAGTAGGTTGCATTTTTTTCTCATGATTAAGATTTTGAAAGCTTGTTATATTCTTTGATAGGCATAGGGCTTCCATAACAGTTTAATTTTAAAGATAACTTGTGTTTACAGAGCACAGTTGTGTTTACAGTTAGTGTTACTGAAATAAATGATTTTGGAAGAAGGTGGATATGAACGGCATTGACTGATAACTAATTTATTACTAATCATTGATCTTGCACTGAAAATCTTAATACAAATATACAAAATCTAAATGTAAATTACTTTTTTCTACTGTTAAAACTTCTACTGACTTTTAAAATTACAATTTTAGAACTATAAAAATTATGTTTTGAATATATGAAACAAATATGTTGGATTTAGATTTCTGTTGTCCTTTTTCATAGGATTTACCTGATAGTATTCAAGTAGGTGGCAGAATATCTCCTCACACTGTCTGGGAGTATGTAGAAAAAATCAAAGCTTCAGGGACCAAGGTAAGAAACCTTACGTATTGAAGACTTACTTCTTAACCTGCATCCTGTTTACCCTGGATATCTTTTCCTCCTGGGACATTTGTAGAATACGTAACAGTTTAAGGATAACTCATGGTTACATTAAATGGGATGGGTGGCAGCTGATGGCATTTGTTTTCTTTCTGTCTAACCTCAATCTGTCAGTTGTTGTTCGAGAACATTTATATTCCTTTGCGACATACACAACTTCATATGTCTCAAGTGTTACTTTCTAGTTTCTGTACTGCTACAGTATGTAAAACCATCCCAGTGGCCCAAGATGGACTTTTACCACTGCGTGCAGGCTGTCCTTGTGCTGGAGAACCCTAAACTAGACACAGTACTCTGGCTGCTATCTCACAAGTGCTGAATAGAAAGGAATGATTGTTTCCCTTGACCTGCTGGCTGCTGTGGTTCTGACACCCAGTACGCAGCTGGCTTTCTGTGCAGCATGGGTGTGTTGCTGGTTCATATTCAATTTGCCCACCAGGACCCACACATCCTTTTATGCCATGCTGCTTCCTAGCCTGTCTTGGTTCCTGGGGATACTCCATCTGAAGGTGCAAGATTTCGCATTTGTCTTGGCTGATGTTCATGAGGTTCTGGCAGCCTGCTGAGGTCCATATGAAGAGCAGCCTGCCCTTTGGCACATCAGCCACTGTCCCTAATCAGGTGTCATCTTGGTTTTGCAAAGAGTCTCCTGTTCCATCTTCCTGGTCATTAAGTCATTAAACAGCATCAGCCCCAGCATCAACTGCTGAGCTGGGTTTTAGGCGTAATTCTGGGATTCGGATGCAGGTCTTGCTTTAGTATTAATTAATATCTCAGGCATGAAAGACAATACAAGGCAAATCTTTCTAGTAATGTTAAGCATTAGGGAGGGGAATAATTTAGGGAAGCATGCCATCTTCCACTTAAGCTTGTTATTTTGCAGGCTGATAAAATTTAGCTTGTCATAGAGTAATTTATTTATTTAAATTCTAAATGCTTTTTGTTTGCTTTTTCCATTTGCTTTAATTACTTTTGACCTTGTCTCTACTCCTTCTGTCTCCTCTGTTCTTCTCTGCATTTCTGGGGAGACGCTTTCTTTTCTTCTTTGAAATATGCCTTTAAATGAAGAATAGTCATTAAAACAATTGAAATTTCATTTCTTATATAAATATCTTTCTTTTCTCTTTTTGTAAACAGGAAATCTGTGTAGTTCGCTTTACCCCTGTAACTGAAGAGGATCAGATATCCTATGCTTTGTTGTTTGCATATTTCAGCAGCAGAAAACGTTACGGTGTAGCTGCCAATAACATGAAGCAAGTGAAAGATTTGTATCTCATCCCATTAGGTTCCTCAGATAAAGTCCCACATCATCTTGTGCCTTTTGATGGGCCCGGTAAGTACAGCATGGAATTTGGAAGTTTATTATTGTAGCCCTTCTTATATAAGCTTATTACAGAAGAGAAAAATTAATTTTAAAAGACAGTTAATGACTTTTTGAAAAATAAGTTATTCTGTTGAAACATGTCAAGATTTTTTCAGTGTTATATTCACTTCCTTGAAAAGACATTAATTTCCAATTTTAAGACTATTCTGATAATTTAATATACTGTTGCTGAAAAAAATAACTGAATAATTTTGTTTCATGTTTTATTGCATACTTCCTCTAACACAGGTTTCTTTGTGGTTACTATCTCAGAAAATTCAGTGACACAGGTAACCTTTGACAGTAATCCTACTGAGCTCCAGGTTGATACTGTAAATTAAAAATAGTATTTTTCATTACTTGAAATACACTCGCTCCTTTTTTTTTCCTTTCACTTGAGTGTTCCAAACTTTTTAAAAAGGGAAGGAAAAAAAACCTCAGACACGGAAAGCCTGAAAACAAGTGGGCAAGAAATAAAAACCTCCTGAAATGGTTGTCATTTATAGCTTAAACCTGAGTTCTTGAGTTCTTTAGTGTCAATTTATTTTGGTTATTAAAAAAATTGCAGATGATTTCATTTTAGATAGGCAGGGTTGAAACTTAAGAGGGGATAAGCTACAAGTCATCATTTTCTTTGCAACAACCTAAATTAGACAGAACAAAATGCATAGGAAAGAGAGAATAGTAGACCTTGAAACATGGTGCCCTTCTGGAATGAGAGAAGCATTTTGGAAAGTCAGTCTTGGTCAAACCTTTCAGGAAATGCATCCAACACAAATTGATTACGAGACTTCGTAGTTGCAAGTGGTATATTATTATTATTATTTTTTTTACTCTTGTGCTTTGCTCTCACTGTAACTCACTTAGATGTTTAACTTTTTTTCTTACATGACTAGATGTCCTTTATAACAGTCTTGTGTTCTGTATTTGGAAGTTATACTGGGTGATAAAGTACTTAAAGCAATTTTAATTTGCGATGGTTGAAGGCATAAATTTCATGTTGGAAATAGTTCTGATTATAAGTATTGTTTGTTCTGCTTAATGATGGAAATCTCAAATGTCATAAAGTGTATAATTTCCATAATATATAAGTATGTGGGTTATTTTTGCTAAGAATGATTGCCTTAACCAAAATATAAGTAGATGATAATTTGCTGTTACAATTTTGTGCAGGGATTGAATTGCATCGACCAAATTTGTTACTGGGATTGATAATTCGGCAGAAAATGAAGAGACAGATTACTGCTGTTGCAAGTGTTACTAGTAGTTTTGTGGATGAAGCTTCTGAAAGTACCTTGAGTAGCTTGCCACCAGAGAAGAAAAGCAAGCCAAACAAACCTGAGGTCTCTCATAATGAGTTGGCACTAGAAGAAGAAGAGGAAAATGATTTTTTTAATTCCTTCACAGCAGTGTTACACAAGCAGAGAAATAAACCTCAGCAATCTAATACAGATGATCCTTCAGCAGTTATTGAACCGTTGGTGGAAAGTACAAAACATGAACCACCAAAGCCTCTCCGATTTCTTCCCGGAGTCTTGGTTGGGTGGGAGAATCAGCCTTCCACGCTGGAGCTAGCAAATAAACCATTGCCAGTGGATGATATTCTTCAAAGCCTGTTGGGTACAACAGGGCAGGCATATGAACAAAGTAAGCCGGAGACGAGTCCCAGTGAAGACATACCTTTATTAAATGAACAAACAACTTCAAAAGAAGAAAACATGGATGTTGCTGAAGTAACTACTGAAGTTAGTGAGACAAAGGCTAGTTCGGATGATACACAAGAATCCATTAATGCTACTGCACCTGGGGATGCAGCAGTTGTAGGGACCTCAAGTTCTGCAAGGAGTGCTGGAACTTTGATAGGACTTAGTCTAAAGGGAAAACCTCCTGATGTCTCCACAGAAGCATTTTTAGCAAATTTATCTGCTCAGTCACAGAATAAAGAAACTGAAGAAAGTAAAGAAAATGATTCAAAGAGGCAATTGCCTGACAAGGATAATACTGCACAGGAAACTAGAAGGACAACAAATTCCAGCTTTTCTTCTTCATCAAATGCAGGAAAAAAAAACGAGAACAATGGTAATGCAAGCTCTGCTGAAGGTACCACTGCTAATACCTCTAAATCGCCACAATTTATTAACCTTAAGAGAGACCCCCGACAGGCAGCAGGACGAAGTCAGCAGACTAGTGCTTCAGAAAACAAGGAAGGGGATGTTAGCAAAAGTGAAGACCGACAGAATGTTTCAGGAAACGAACAAATGGAACCAGAGAATAAACAATCTTCTGGAGAAATGGGATTAAACCTGTACCAAAGCGATGCACAAACTAATGAGATGCAGTGCAGTTCAACTGCAACAAAAGCAGATAACGCATGTGCATCGCAAGCAGAAGATACCAAACAGTCACAGGAAGATGCACTGATGCAAAACATTGAAACAGTGAACTCATTTAGAAGAGGACCAGCAGCAACTTCATCTCATTTTGAAACTGAAAATTCTTCTCGTTCTGAGTTTATTTCCAAAGTCCCAAGCCCTGGCAGCTTCTCATCTGTTAGACCTCCGCAACAGAATTTTCAGCATCCTAAGTCTAATCCACCTGGATTTCAGTTTCAGGCTCCTGCACCTCATAACTTCCCTCCACAAAACAACCCTATGTTTGGATTTCCTCCTCATTTACCACCTCCACTTCTTCCTCCTCCAGGCTTTGGCTTTCCTCAAAATCCGATGATGCCATGGCCACCTGTAGCTCATTTATCAGGTCAGCCACCACACTATGCTGGACCCATTGCACAAGGGCTACCAGTGGCTCACAAACAATCCAGATTTTTGGGGCCAGAAAATTTTTTTCAGAATAAAGACAGTAGGAGACCAGAAAGACGTCATAGCGATCCTTGGGGCAGACAAGAACAGCAATTGGAGAGAGGGTTCGGTAGAGGAAAAAACGATCAACACAGACAAAGATTTTATAGTGACTCTCAGCACCAAAAGAAAGAAAGACAAGAAAAAGAGTGGAACAATGAAAAATACTGGGAGCAAGATTCTGAAAGAAATAGACGCAGAGACAGAAACCAGGAAAAAGAGAGAGAGAGGAAGAGTAGAGAGGAAGGACATAGAGACAAAGAAAAATTGCGACTTCCCCACAGTGATAGGGGTGCTGATGGAAAATGCCCCACTAGAAATCCAGAAAAAAAGACGGAAAAGCCTAAGACGGAAGAGCAGGATCAAGAAAAAGATAAGGAGAGGGAGAAAAGTAAAGAGAAGCATAGAGAACGAGAAAGTGAAAAGAACAGAGATAGACATAGGGACCACAGTGACAGAACTAAAAGCAAAAGGTAAAAAGATGCAGGCAGTCTTTTAAAATCCTATTTAAATAAACTGTTAGATTAATGTCGTAAAACTTTGTATAAAAAAAAAAAAGCCTGCTAGGATTGTGCCATCTTTTTTATTCAGTGTTGGTGTTTTTGCAGAAACAAGTCTGTGTTTTGGTACCACTCAATGTACCAATACTCATCCTTTTTTTCATTATACCAACTATCGCTAGAAGTAGGAGTTTAATATTTTTAAAAATTTTACATTGCTGTATATTCAAAATTTTAAAGATTTCTTTTATTAATATGCAATAAAGGCTTAGAAATTTTCTTAGCTGATAAAGTTGGCTTTAGTCAAGTCTGCAATATAGTCGCTGCCTTTGGTAATTTGTGCTCTCTTCTGTTTTAAGATGCTCTGATAATTTTAAAGATGAATTTCATACGATAACCTTCTTTTTAAATTGCACTCTTTTTAAGGATTGTAGCAAAGCCTCAGAATCCACACATACTACAACAAAACATAATATGCTCGGCGATGTGAAGAGTTTTTTAAATTATTCAGTAGTACAATAAAATAATTCAAATGTATTTCATCAGTTTTTCAAGTATTTCCTAAGCATCTAAAGCAGTTTGTGACCAGAAATTGGAAGGCTGAGCTGCTCGAATGTTATTGCTTTAAACTGCACTTGTTTTAATAAGAAAGCATTTTTAATCTAAGTTCTTGAAAATATGATTTGCGGTAGTTGATTCATTTCTCCCACCATTTTCCATGCTTCAAAAACTTGAATACCTAAGCTTGTACATTACTTTGTGTTTTGCTATCCTTTTTACTGTAAAATGTAAATATTTTAAGGGATATTTTGATTCTAAAATGATAAAACTTTCTCACATACTGTGTGTGTTTGATTTCATAGGTGTGAAACTGTAGGCTAAATGAATATAGCAGGCTAAGTTGTACTATGCCACGCTGGTTTTATGGCTAAGTCATTCCGAGTTCTGGGGGGGTAAAGAGAGGGGAGAAAGGCGGAGGGAAGTTTATACCATTGGGACTTTTAATAAATTGACTGCCGTCCATTTCAAAAACTAAAAGGCAGGAAAAAAAGAAAAAAAAAGGGAAGAAAACCTGAATATAGAAACTAAAATCTCCTGCTCTTACCCTTCCTTAAATACCCCAGTCATTTTGTCGAGTCTGTTAGAAACGAGAAAAACATTCCATTATGTAAACCAAAAATTAGGTTTATTGTTCTGTTTCTCAGTGTTCTGTTTTTTATTTTGAGTACATTACCTTATGTATGGACATCGCATTTTGCACTTTGCTGTAGAAAAGCCTCTTCTTTTTTGAGAAGGTCTTTCCAGTCTAACAACACACTAATAACTGTTCATTTTAATTATGGATGTATTTTAAAGTAAAATTTCATTTGGGTACCCTGCAGATAGATTCACAGTCAAATCAACTAAAATAAAAAAAATCTTGCACCAAATGAAGGGGGCAGTAGCCTTTTATTCAGTGATGTTTCTTAGCCTCATAACTGAGAAGATTCTTAAGGGAAAAATCCTCTGTTAGTAACCAGAAGCAATATTTATCTTTTTGAGTTTTGTAGTGTGATAAAATGACATTAAATTAGCCTTTTCCAAATCAATTCCGTGATCTTTATAGCAGTAGTGCCACTGATTATATCAGGTAGTAATATGCATGTGTTGTGTTGCTTAAACATTTACCCCAGTGTTCTTTAGATAGAAAACTGCACCACAACCTTGGTGTGTGTTTGAAATCCATTTTAAATCAGTAGCTCTGCTCGTGAAGATTTTCTTTTGGCTTGTCCAAAGGTGCTCTAAAAATAAACTGTTAGCGGTGAAAATCGCAGCTGCCTGCACTGAAGAGAATGGGAGTGCTTTCTATCAGAATTACCAGAAGCATTTTGTTTGGAAAGAGTAAGTAAACATTTCCCAAGTTTGCCGAATGCTTTACTACCTACCTCTTGTATGCAGAGCCTGAAGAGTGCCAAAGTGAAACAGCTCTGGAGGTAGGGTTTTATTAAGATTTTAAATGAACAGGCAGAGACAGCTGACAGAATTTGATCCTAGAACCTGAGTTAAGGTAACAGGAATGGCTCCCACTGCTGCAGGGGTGAAGGACTGTTGTCTTCTCCATTGCCTTCAGTCACTTTCCCTCCGACACTGGTGTTAGCTGGGAATGCTCTGATTAATTGTTACTTGTTTTATGCTGAATCACTGCTCAGACCACAAAAAGCAGCGTGCACTCGTGGGGAACTGGCAGTACACCAGGAACCCCAGAGAGAACAGGATAAACCCTAAAGACGCTCCCTTCCCCAGCATCACATGGCCATAAAAGGCCCTTCTAAGAGAAACTGGAAGAGGAGAAGAATCTGGAGCCAGCTAAATGCCAAATAGGCTTTGCGAGCTGCTGTTACTTGTAGGAAAGAGGGGAGGAAGCTCTGCTGCATCAGCCTGATCGCTTGAGGGTTCAGAGCAGCTTAAGAGGATGGAAAGAACCTCACAAAGTTGTTTGCAAAGCCTTATTAGAACATCTTGCGGCAGTTCCATCACCCTGCCCCTCGGTTAATCTTTGAGTCATCTCTTACTGCTGGCAAGGCACTCATTGCCATGTACTCTTGATGGTTATGTGCAAAGTAACGTGTGTCACCTGCTTTTGCTGTGCCTACTGTCTATGTTTCTGACCTACTTTATAGGAAGAAAAAATAATCAGTAATAGTTGCTTGTCCCTGATCAGTACCCACTGAAGACTTCTGTTGGGAAAATTCCCGTGTAAGGAGGTGAGAGTTGATAATGTGCTTTGGAGCAATAGTAAAGTTAAAAGGGAAGAAGATAGGAAGCCATCACTACTATTTTTATATATTTTATTTATACAGTAAGTCAGCAGTCAAATGAGGAAAATAAATGCCATCACAAATCATGTGTCTAAGCAGATTAAAATACAACCTGATTTCTTTTGTATTTATATATTGAAGTGTTCTATTTTTACTTTTGATGTTAAAAATTCATGAAAAATAGTCACGGAAATTCAATTTATAGTGGCTAAAAATTTGTCTAGTAAAATCTCAACTTCTCATTTAAAGGGATAAAAGCCAGAAGGTATAGCTAAAGCAAAGCAGTTGTTTGACTTTATTAAATCTGTTAGGAACTGGAGTTATTTGTAGGCAGACTGCCACTGTCCCACATTCCAGCTGTAAATAGTTAAGAAGTTTTCATATAGTCAAATCAGGGAGACCTCTGGTGGAGAAATACAGTAGGCATATTTTTATGCCTCAGTGGATATGTATGAGCTTTATGCTCAGTAATTAAGTAAAATACCTTTTCTACCCTTAAGGAAGAATGATTTTAAACATCATATTTTAGCAGTCTATTAAGTTCTACTGTTTTACATAAAAGTATATGTAATAGATAGAGACTTAGAAGGTAGGAAGAACAATGTCATTACCTGAAATACAGTCTTTGTGGACTTATCAAGTAACTACAGATGTTATGATTTTTATGAAAGTGCATGTTATTTTTTTTTAACATGCACTTTTTACCTCAAGTACACTTTTTTTTCCACCTACGAATACTGTTTTTTTTCTATTGGTCTTAAAATTACAAACTACAAAAGAGAAGCTATGCATTCTAATAAAATTTAGTTTTGGAGAAACAGGTAGGTTGTCCTTATCTACAAACAATACTGCATTTTTGCAAGCTAATTACTATCTGTTTACAAAATTATTTCTAGCACAATAAAGAAAAAGACAGACTTCTTCAATACTTTAAAGTAAATACCAAAATGTATGTAAAAGTACTTATGAGTACAGTAAAAATTCTGACGTTTTATATATGCTATTAATACTCAACATTAAAAAAGGAAAGGAATTGGGGACAATTTTACTCATTGCTTTCTTATATTTGTTCCTGAATATTACACTGTCACCTAATACAAGAGGCAGGACAAAAATGAAATGTATCACTTTTAAAGGATCTTAAATAGTTTTTCAATTAATTTCTATGATCTCCATTATGGACATTATAACCTTCTGCTTTCATTAGCTGAACCTTTTTGGAATCCTGGAAGAGTGCAATATCTTTAATTTTACCACTGAATTCCTTCTGAAAAAGCCCTGTAGTGACTGTATGGATGTTTCTGCCAATTTCAAACCCACCAAAATAACAAATGCCACCATAATTTAAAGCAGTGTATTTTCTGTCTGGATCAATATCTTCAAAAATAATTAGTTCCTCATCAAGATACACCTTAATACAAGTTTGGTTTTGAATTACAGTAACAAAATGCCATCTTTCATCACAACAGGTGGAGTCTTTGCTGTGAATTAGAGGAACAGAGATTCTTTCACCAAGATTAATGACGACTTTTAATGTTCCATTGGCGAGACCAATGGCAAGGAAATCATTGTCTTCATCTTCAGCTTTTCCCATCCATACCATTAAGGCTTCGGTTTGATTGGTAGTAAAATTTAAAGAAATGCGGGTATACTGGAGGTCTCGTTTTCTATAAAGAGGGTCTACGTATTTGATGTAGGAGTTACCAACAAACTTTGCTGTAAAAAAATTGATTTTACTGTCGCAGTGCTCACCTGACCAGCCTAGCGCACACGCACAGGTATACGAGAACAAAGTAGGCTGAGGAATACAGAGAGCTCGAGACCCACACCTGTTCTCTGAACAGTGAACAGATTCTTCACAGGTGTTCCCTATCCACCCTTGGGGGCAAGAACAAGAAAAGCCTGAGCTTTCAACCTGGCACATTCCATTATTTTTGCACACTGAATACCCGCAAGCTGTTCCATCACAGTCACCAATGTTGGCTCCACCGTTGGGGTCTGTTGCTGTAAGCTTCAGTTCTCTGTCATTTATAATAATTTCTCTTATACAACCACTGAAACCTGTGGGTTCATCTTCTACTGCCATTGAGTTGACAAGACTTAGAGAGGACATCCCTCCAACGTAAAAATCCGTGTTTACGTCTAGCGCCTTCATTCCAGCACTGCCTTTCTGAGTGATGTTGGTACCATCCAGTTCCAGGTAGCCTTCGGTACCAACTCTTCCTGCTTTGAGCAAATGCCATGTTTTTCCATCTGCTTGGATCTTCTGAAGAGCCTGTAGGATAATTGTCTTGTCTCCTAGATTATAGCGTAGCTGTATAAATCCATTTACTAATGATATACATAGGAAGTCACCTGTGGAAAACAGTGTAAAGTAGTTTTACTTTTTAGAGGCAGCGTGTTGAAAAATAGCATATTCATAATCCCAATAAGCCTGCGCTTCCCCAATTCAGTAATTTATTTTCAGTGGTCTTGTACTATCATTGTACGTAAATTGAATGAAGGGCTGTGTTCCCTCATGAGCTTCTCGTGGTTCTCCACTTTTTTTTTCTCTTATTGGAAATGAAACCCATGTTTTCTCAGCTTCAAAGAAACATGCCCAGCTTTCTGAAAAGCTCTGCTTTGGTGCGGAGGCTAGATAACTGGGGGGTAGGAGGAAACAGCATCACTTTGGCATCCAGGGAGTGTGAGTTGGTGTTCCCATAAAAAAGAATAAAGTTTTGGCTAAGATATAAATGCTACGATAAGCTGAATTTCCGTATGCTGAATAGAGGTTTGATGGATTTGTCAGTTTAATGACACTGACGGTTGTCTGCACCAAACATACTCTGCTTTCCCTCCAGCTTCTTTTTGCAACTGGGCCGTGTTGGGTTTAATGATCTGACAGCTGTAGGAGCAGATAAGCCTTTTTATTTATTTATTTCACTGTTCTTCCAGAGGCCTCCATGACGAAGAATTAGATGGAGGTATCTTTTCTTGTACTATCGGTGTTTCTGGCCTTACAAGCAATATGAAAGGAGAGACAAAACCTCTTTGAACTATACTTACAAATCAGGAAAAGCTAGGAAAGGTTAGGAAGCAGGAGCTGGAAGGAAGGTATGGAGGGTAGAGAGAGTCTGACACGGAAAAGACGACAGGGAGGACAGCAAAAGAGCTTGTGCAAACAAAGTTCACTTTTTTTAACTTTTTGATGTTTGCCTTCACAATTAACTTTTCAGTTTAACCTTACTTTTGGAAGTAATAGGTATACGGTATATTTTTAAGGTAAGCTTACTAAATTGATAATTTATTAAATCTGAATGTATACTTTCTCTCCTAGCTATCAGTAAAACCTAATTTTTAACGTAGTGTTTTGCTAATGGAGAAATATTTTTAAATTGGGAAAGTACAGTTTACTTAAAAAATCAACTTTCATAAGGGTGGACCTGTTAGTACACTGAAAAAAATTTGTTTTCTTGTAGGTTTAACTTTTTTGAAAAAAAAGGAATCCCTGAATTACATTGCTTTTAGTGAAGTTAAAAATGAATGGCTTAATTTACTGGAAGATTTTGGAAGTTACTCAAATTGTACCTCTCTTTTGAGCAATTGCTTAGGCTCACATTCAGAGATGTTTCAGTTCTAGTGGTGGCTGTCGAGCACGTGCTTCGTGCCTCACCTTGCCTGCACCGGGCACTCACAAGGAGATCGAGGAGAGGGCTTTTTGTTGTTTTGGCTCCAATCCCACCAAGCAGAGCACTTCCTTCTAGTTTTCTACCTCCAGCTGCAACAATCTGTTGTACTCACCTGCATTTAGTGCTCTTTGTACGTAACTTGTTTCTCTATTTCTTTTATCAGGGCCTCAATCCCAGGGTAAGAAAAGGGCATCAGAAGACGTTTCTGAACTACCCCTTTGGCATCCCTCAGTCCTGTCTCTTACCCAGATATGCAGACTTGCATAGGGAGATCAGTACTCATTCTTTGCTGCCTAGGAAGAAGGAAAGCATCTGACCAGATGCTGCTTAAATGAGCTATTTGCTCATTTGTCATGTAATCAAGAGCTGGAGAAGCTGGAACTTCTCCAAGACTTCCCAGCCTACAGGGAAGTTTCTTAGTAGCTTTGCACATGTGACAACGGTCTGTCTGAGATGTCATTAGAGAACAGTGGTTCAGTGAGGCCTAGCAAAAAGTGAACACAGTTTCAGCAGCCTTGTTTCTGACTCAGACCTAGTGCTGTCTATTGCTAACGTACTGCAGTTAGCGTTATGGCTCTAGATTACTCACTGCATAAGCACCTTCCCTCTAGAGTGTGAGGGGAGCTTATAGCCGAGTGTTCTGGATTATGTTTAGCACAGGTTTGAGACCTCTCCTCAAACAGAAGTTGTATGTAGTTCTGTAGTCCTTCTGCTAGTTGTGAACAACAAACAAAGTTAAACTTTCTAATTTCAACTCTCCGAGGCTCTCAGGGCACTTTCCTCAGGTCATATTCTCTCATTTTACAGTTGATGACTTGCCTTTTTAGCCTTTAGTGAGAAGAGCAGAGTGTTAATATAAACTTTATGATGTGAACACTGATGCCAGAGTTCAGCTCAGTATTCCTCCACGAGGTTTACCATGCCATAAGTACTACTCAGGGACAACTGGCTGAAAATATTTGGGACTAGATTATGAGGTGTTTTGTGCTCAGTGTCCATGAAGCTTCTTCTTAAAGGCCAGTTATGGACTTCTCTTTGTCACTCTTCACTTTAACCACTGACATTTTCAACAAGGGACCTTTATCTGCCCTGTATCTGAGGGATGAGTTACGCAGCTGAGGTCTGTGTAGGTTTATGCCATTGTAAGACTTGCAACACCTTTTTAAACAAACAGAAAGCATCCTTAGCACTGAATTTCCCCTCTCAGCAGTCTCATTATGGAAGACCACAAAGCAAAGTAGTTGCTACTATTTTAGTTTTAGTACTATTCAAACCCATTAAATAAAACACTAACTGAAGAAGAAGATTCTTCTGAAGAAAATTGCTTTTGTTAAGAAGGAAGGTGAAGACATCCTCAGTTTTTCCAGGACTAGACCCTTGGGGCTGGTCTCTCCTTTATATAAAATACAACACTGGGCACATAACTTTGCTTCTGGCTTTTCAGATTAGCATCTCATCTAACATGGACTATTTATCCCCATCAGTATTGTCACAAAAAAGCAGAGACTCCTGAGGTAGGCACTCACATTCATTATTTTGCTGAGCACTCAAGCCTTTGTATAACCCATTGGAGGGTGTGCAAAGACCTGTAAGGCAATCTGTCTCAATAATGTTACATCAGCCTCTCTGGAAATAGGCTACTGGAGCTCAGCTGCAGCTTGAAGCTACACGTCAAGTCCCAGGGTGTTGAAGAAAATTTTTGACAGTTTCAGCCTTCATTTCTGTTCTGATATACCTTTCCTTGTCATCTTCCCTGTTCAGAACAGCAAAATGAGAAGGTTTTTTATGGCCTAAATAGAAGGGGATTTTGTAGCAAGTGTTACCTTAAGCAAAGAACTATTATGGGCTTAAAGCAACACCTTTACTTGTAAACCCAAGTTCATGGTTTTCACCAAATGAACGACAGACAAAGTTGCTCCGCCTCAGAGTGGATTGTCTCTCTATCCCATACTATAAGGCAGCACCCCAAAATAGGTATTGATTTTTCTTCATTACCCTCATTTTCTAGGTTTCATCACAAATATGTGCTTCTCAACTGCTCCCATGACAGATGTTTGAGTTCCCAGAAGGCAAGCCAGCTCTATGTACTGAGCAGTCAGCTGCTAAAACACAGAATTAGTGAGAAGTCTCCTATAGGTTCATCCAACTACTGCTGTGAGATCTGGATTATCCATAGCAATATCTGCTTGGATGACTTCTTACAACTGATTCTGAAGGCATCACAAAAATTTTCAGCTTTCTACTACTCTGAGTATGTAAATCTGTAAGTAGGTTACAGTCACACAGCCAGGTTTTAAATTCTCCCAAATGGTGGCAATGCCCTTTCATGTTCAGCCTCTATCTAGACATGCAGGTGTGTCTCTATATCCCTCTTGAGTTGGAATCAAGCTTAAGCAGTGTCAGGTCACCAGGTTTTTATGTCACCACAGGAAACTCACCTACATGGTAATGTATCAAGACGGTATAGTTAGAAATGCATGATAGGAATGCTTCACTCTATTTTGATACATCCTATTCATGCAGAAGCATTACAGTGTGTAAAATGTGATAATACCATTAAATTTGCACAGCTGTATTGGCCAAAGATCTTTACAGTTACTGCATTCACTACCAAATCTGCCTAATGATGATGCATTTCCTAGGAAGACTGAACATGCCGTCGGAGGATCTTGGGCTGACAGACCATGGATACGGGATCATGGGTAGTATTTTTAACTCTTCTCTTTCACAATGTCTTCCCCACAGTGACTCAAAGTCTATGCTTGTGCTCTATGTATATGTGAATAAGGCAATCTGCTGTCTCACAGATTTAAGTCTGAGCTCTTAGATGAGAAGCTGTTATTCCATTGATGGTTAGGACGATTTCCCATTGGTTTTTAAGGTCAAAAGGGCCACCAAAACATCCTTTTAATTAATTTTGGAAGCAGCAGATGCAGTCTTCTAGTCAGTGACATTTGCCCCTTTCATGCAGTCATTATGTCCACAGCAAAACAGAGATGCAAATCTCTCTAAGGGCTCCTTGTTTGTCAGAAACTCACCAATAAATTCCTGTCGTACTGAAGATCTAGGTTTCTTTACAAAGACTCCTAAGACATATGATACTTGTCCTTTATCTCTTCCTTTGTGACTAAACAGAAGCCTCAGTGCTATGATATTCTGCTGGGGACAGAGGCTTTGATGTATCTGCAGGGTACATGTCCCAAGAGCTCTAGGCAGTGGTTGCAGAAGATGTATGGTCTTACTTCCTTCAGCCCTGCGACAGCATCTCTGAGTGTATGTTTGCTGGCCTCAATCTATGCTTTGTGTTGCTTTCACCTCACCTTTGCTTCCTCTAAATCGAGGCCAGAATGTCAGTTTCTGTGGTTGTGGTATGAGGTAGCACTCTTTCTTCCCCCTCTCCTCCCACTTCCTATTTCAGGAACCTTTACTGATCATTGGCACTGCTGTCAATGAATGGTACAGAAGTTTCGTCCTGTTTCATGCATAGTAGTTTCTGCAGTGGCTATTTCCTATCCCTAAAGAGGAAGGGTCATTAGTGATTTATCCAGAATTTAAGGAAGTTAAATATCTACATTTACATTGTTCATGTTCAGTATATCAACCTGTATCTTTTGTTGTCTTCCTCTTGGCTTTAGGGGCTTGTTAACCTTGAACTTGTCTTGGCCATGGTCTGAGTGCATGCACCCTGCTAGGCACTCAGCTGACAGGTTACAGCAGCTTATTGCACCTGTTGTAACTTGATCTTTTACCTGGTGATGACCACAACACAGTGCCTGTAAGGTATAAGCATTGCCTTATAGGAGCTATTCCATATACACTTTTGTGGGTTATTACAAAATTATTACACTGCATGTACAGAGCCACATCTCATGGATAATACAAAACTAAGAATGGGTATCAAGCCAAGCCTGTTAATCTCTCAAATCATGTAAAAATCACCATAATAATAGGTAGATTCCACCTTATGCTTGGAGCACCATCTCGGAGCAGAAGGGCACAGCTAGGGTCCAGAACAACCGCCTGGATGTAGTGATGCTGATGCATCTAGAAGGGGTTGGCTATTATCTCTTTTTGGGTCAAACTATTCAGCCTCATGTTTCAAAAATGCTGTTCTTGGTGAAGAAACTTTTCAGCTTCATTTATGAACCACTATCACTCAGACATGTTTCAGCAGCTAGGATGAGTCACCTTTATTGAGCAATCTCAGTTTTGTTGCCTCATGTTTGGTTTGCTTGCCAGTGGCAAACGGGTAGCAACAGGTCTTCATATACAACAGATTTCAGGACAATGGGGATGACTGTTCCACCACATAGATAAGTGAACAGCTCAGCTTCCTACGCTGCTAATTTAGTCCATACAAATGATCCTAAAACTAGCAAAAAAAAGCAGAATTGATGCCCCTGTTGGAAAATGAAAAATTGATACCAAGAGAGAAGACTTAACCACTGTGATTCTCTTCTAAAAGTGGGTAGACTGGTCAATTTGTTTCTGATTAGGAAAACAAAGCTTTTCTCTGCATGTATATTCCAGCAATTTTGAATATTTTCAAAGGATTTTAGTCCAATAGAATGACTTGGTTTTCACCATAAAAATGTCTTAGAAAAGCAAGTAGCCATCATACACCCATACTTGCTCTCTCTTAGTTCAGGTTTTTAAACTGAAATGCGTTATCAGGAGTTAAAGTGTGGAGGTTTTTCAGACCAGGTAGGTAACATAATCCTTTTAAAAGGAGACAGAGCACTGGCTTTGCAAACGTTGAGTATTAAATTTAGTATGAGTCATCCTATTCTGTTTATTAACCTGACTACCTTCTTAGTCACCCAGCATAACTGTTCTTTCTCATCTCATCAGGGATCAAACCTTTCCATCACCCTGGCCTGAATTTAAGAACTGTGTAGGCAGCCTACAACATATTCCACCTTTATGAACAAATGTAAAGCTTCAGTAATGCTATGACTCAATGAAAAAATAATGCTCCTCACTGCTTTTTACCCAGAGTTTTAAGGACTTCAAATACGTAGAGTGGTCTCTATGTAAATGGACTAAATTATACGTTGCTCAAGCATTTGATGGGCATCCAGCTGAATTAAAGGATATTTAGTGGGGATCTCACACTTGTTGGGAGGAATACGATAGATTGCGCTGAAGAAAATGTGAAATGGGCTGACCTTCTACCAACACTTTGCTGAACTCCACAAAAATGCTGTATTATTTGCAGAGATCTCACTCAGCAGCAGTACATACAACTATATGCATCTCCCAAATATTTACCTTGCTAGAATAAAACAAGTAATCAAAGCAGGGGAAGAAAACTTTTTGTCTTTCTATCTGCAAGTTTACAAATTAAAAAATGTACACATCCTTCCCTTCCCTTCCCTTCCCTTCCCTTCCCTTCCCTTCCCTTCCCTTCCCTTCCCTTCCCTTCCCTTCCCTTCCCTTCCCTTCCCTTCCCTTCCCTTCCCTTCCCTTCCCTTCCCTTCCCTTCCCTTCCCTTCCCTTCCCTTCCCTTCCCTTCCCTTCCCTTCCCTTCCCTTCCCTTCCCTTCCCTTCCCTTCCCTTCCCTTCCCTTCCCTTCCCTTCCCTTCGCTCTTTTATCCAGTTTATTATTAACCACTAGCCACTTAAAATTTTGCTAAACTTTGGAATGATTTTCATAGGAACAGCACGGATTAATAATTAATTATTCAATAATATTAGTATTATTACTGAAAGTCAAGATGAAACTTCAGAAAGAGCTGGCAAAGCAAGAAAGCCTATGATTGACAGAATTATAGGAACTTCCGCTAACAGAAAATGATTGGTAAGATATCTTCCATTTATGCTAATTTGCCAAGTACTTAAATGTGTCTACTGAAGTAACCAGTTTGTTAGAGGAGCAGAGACTGGGACCAGCATATCAAGTTTCGAGTAGAGACTATCCACTCTCTCTAGAAATGTGTGTAATGTTCTTTGGAGAGAACAAAAGAAGAAGGAAATGTTTTAAGGAAAGTCTTATGGTTATTTTTCACTTACGAAACCCCTTTTTTTTTCTTTTTTCTTACAAAAGAATGCCCTTGCAGTCCTTTGCAGGGAAAGTCCCAGTGTACTATTTACATTGGGTAACAAGCCAATGTATAATCGTGTCACTGTGACATGCTACAACTCAGTATCATTCCTAAATTAGCTGCACAGTCAGAGCTCATTTCTTTTACAAAAGCAGCATTGCCTGCGCGAAGAGAAAAGGGAAGGGAAGGGAAGGGAAGGGAAGGGAAGGGAAGGGAAGGGAAGGGAAGGGAAGGGAAGGGAAGGGAAGGGAAGGGAAGGGAAGGGAAGGGAAGGGAAGGGAAGGGAAGGGAAGGGAAGGGAAGGGAAGGGAAGGGAAGGGAAGGGAAGGGAAGGGAAGGGAAGGAGAAATGTCCTAATGTCCTAATTATTTTCTATTAAAAATAAGTTTAGAAAAAAAAATCATGTGGTTTGGACAATCAATTTATTAAATCTTACATAACTGCACAGAAGAAAAGGATTTATATAAAGTGCTTTGTAAACTAATCCCCAACAGAAAGCTCTTTCACATCTGCTGGCTGCTAAGAATACTTCTGAGTCTTTCATCAGTCTAATTCTGTCTGGATTTGACAGGATTAGATAAAGGCAAATATTAAGGGCCACACTATTAGCTTTTCCTAAATCTTTCAAACTTCAGGACAGTGAAAAGGGGAGTAGGAAATGTGTAAAGAAATTACATTATTCTACAGAAGACTTTTTTTTGATTTTTTTTGTTTTTGTTTTGAAATTAATTTGGTATGTTTCTAAAGAGTGATTTTAAGAAAATACTCCTTTCTGTGCAAACTAAACATTCCTGAATGGCAATAGAATGAGGGCATGCTCATGGTAAACCACTCCTAGCCCAAGTTAAACAGGCTGAGCACTCTCCTTGATGCTGCCAAAGAGATATTTAATTTCTTTATATGCTAGTTGCTTCCATGACCTCTGACTATTCCAGGGTTCTCTTGAGAGGGATCCTTTTTTTTTCTCTTCTATTTTTCATGGCCCATATAATGCTTTAGTTTACACAGGAGAGAACTATTCAGTGAGAATCTCAGAGTTTGGCTTGTGAGTGATAGTTATAAAAGATTCATTGTAGAAGACAGAGTTCTTTGCAAATAAATGTATTTGTATTGTGCCATCTATTTTTCTTTGAAGCTGCTTCTCTGTATGTGGTTGTAATTAGAACAAGACAAGCCAGCACTGTATGATATATTATCAATCTCACCTAATAGTAGCCTGTTAAAGCAGCTGTGTAGAGAATAAGAAGATGGTAGACTGGGTGTATGTGCATTTATATGCATGCATGTCTGAGTATCTTTATAGAAATGTCTCTAAGCTCTAGACCTTGAACAAATATAAAAATACATGATGAGCAGTTATGTGGTTTTTTGTCATACAAAGACCCAGTTTTGCATAGCATATTACTTAATACAAGTGGAAAATTTGCTCTAAAATCACATTACAAGTGATACATCATTCTTCTGCTTAAAAACATGCAAGCCACCATACAAATGCAATATAAAAATTAAATACATTAATAAAGTATATTAAAAAAATTACACCTTAAAAATAAATTTTAAAATGTATTTGCACTGTTTGGCAAATTATGTTTTTTTGCCATGAAGTTTTAGGAATGGTTACTCAGTAAAATTTACAATAATTTTGTAAATAGCAGAAATTATTTAATTTGTTTTTCATTCTGCATATCTGGCAAATGTAGAATGTGCCATGCTGCACCAGCAAACTTTTCAGCATTACAGAAGAAACAATTAAGTTTCTGATGAACTTCAGTTCTCCCTCACAGTTCACTTTTGCTTAACTTCAGGTTGATCAGTTTTTATATTGCTTTATTTTGGCACATTTTAAAATACTGAGCCAAACCCTAGACTGTAAATGCTGGTGTAGCTGCACTGGATCTATGGGCGCAGTATCAGTAAATACTTGTTGAAGATCTGGCTACAATTACTTTTCAAGGGAAAATGGTTTGTTGAATCACTTCATTAAATCCTTGTTGGCTTTGGACTCATCCAAAATTTTATTACACGTTTGTTCTCAGGAACATGATTATACACACAGCTCAAAACCCAGTCACCATGGTCAATGAGTTACAGAGACTGAACACCTGCATCACTTGAATATGCTGCTTTTCTTTCTCACAAAAGCACCTGGATGTATAATATTAGCAAACTGGGAATATCCTTACCTGATTGAGTACCCAAATGCTGTGCAGTGTAAAACAGGATACCATCTGGAGATAGAGGCTGAAACTGGAGTTTGATATGGGTCTTATGTCGGATATAAAAGGGTGAAAATGACATCCACGATGATTCGTTACTTCTGAAAGAAGGATCACTAATGGAAATAGCTGAAAAATATGAGAGGAAATGTCTTCTTCTGAAAGATACTTGGGAGTACTGCATTATTGTAGCATCAGCTGTCTACAGATATTCTGTATATCTCACATATGCTGTACATAATACTTCCAGTTCTTCCCTTTCTGAAGACTAAAAACAACCTATATAGAGAATAAAACTCACATAATAGCAAATCAAAGTCATTTTGTTTTCTGGATGCCTTGTCTTCATTGACAATCAAGCCTGTAGTTTTCATGCAAACTAAATGTGATCTTGTTAGTGTTCACTTTCAAATATATAAAAGTGTTATGTTTACATTGTTTACAAATTCAAGCACAAAGTACTCTTGCAGGAGTCAAAATAAGCAGTCATTTCTTCACTACATAGACAAAATCTTTAGTGGAAGATCTTTATGAACTGCTTCTTATGACATAAGAATGTACATTTTAAGTTGAAAGTACATTATTAATAGCTGCTGAAATTTGTTTTTAGGATAATCAAACTGAGCTGCTCAGTAATTCAAATGGTTCTGTATTATCATGAAATGTATAAAATTTGAAATATTATACATTTTCTAATTGTTTTCACAGTTTTTCTGCTGAAGCTGTGTTGTTTCTTTTTTAAGAAACCAACAACTTTCCTCAACTTGGCACCACAAATTTCCTAGAAGATATATAGTAACTTGATTTCAGCCAAATATACCTTCAAGATTTCCTGTAGTGCACTCCTACCTGACCTTATATTATCTTTCCACACTCAAGTTTTCTCTATAGCATCTGCTTGTGAATTCACTTGTCACGCAGTTGCACCTTGTACTGCCTATCACAGATGGGCCTTAATTATTAGATTGGTATACAGCCAGCATGCTGCAACACTTTGTAATTTATCTGTTTGTCATATCACCTCCCTCAGAATTGGATTCAAGGTGTTTTTGGTGGATTGTTTCCAGCAGACAGATGCAGCATTATACAGGATCCAGATGCCTCACCTGTTTTCAGTACTTGATGATGCCTCAGTAAATAACACAACCGGCCTCTTTGTTATTTTATTTTTTCCCCTAGGTTACAGTTAATACTTCCAAGGAATGTGCATGGATTTAACACCACAAATTCTCAGTGAGTTTAGAAATAAGTTTTAACCTCTGTAAAACCATCTATAGTGGATTTATGAAATGTTCTAATGATCTGAATGAAACTTTTGATGATCTGCTATTCAACCTACACATATATTCTCACTCAAAAACATTACATTAACAAATCATTCCCATCTTAAGCATCATAATAGCTGTTATGACATCAAGGCTATGCAGTGTCTGTAGTAATATATGTCAGAAACATAAAGTTCCTGGCATCTATACTTAAAAGATAACTGTAATAAAAATACAGTCTTGAGAGTAGCAATGACTGTGTAAGACAAACAGTAATAGAACTTTTTAAACAGATTAAGTGATATAATGCACGCAATTAAAATGTATGAACACTATCAGGTACAAAAGCCAAAACAAAGTAATACTTAATGATTTTGATTTGGATTTCTAGATGCTTGTATTTTTTTAGTGGGTAAGAGAAAATATTCTTCATTAGCAGTTATAGATGTAGTCTATACCTTGATGGCTTCATATTTAAAAATTACACAGAAATAATGATTCTTTTGTTCATAGACTTTTTTGCTTTCTGCATCAGTCAGTCAGTCTTCTCATACCAAAGTTTTGCACAGCAAGACTTACATATGGAAGAACTGTGCCACAGCTGTCAATTTTGTACTAAAATAAGTAAAAATCTTATACTAATCTCATACTAAAATAATATAAAAATAAAATACTGCTTAAAAGGTCATACTAGGTGAAGTATACAATGAGATATCTGAAAGTCTTCATGACACATTCAGTTTCACTTTGTCAATGTAGTTAATTCTTTACAGCTTATGAAGGAAGCATGGACAATGACTAGTGTGAAAGCGAAATGTTCTGCTGCAGCAGGTGAAATGCTACATTGCTTATCATTGGCATGTATATGGGAGCAAGATTGCTGTAGTAAAAAGCCTTGGAGCAGAGAGAGAGAACAAGGATGGAAAAAAAATCCTGATTTTATAGTATCACTCAGAGAATGAATTAAATCCATGACTTTATTGCAAACAATATCTAAAAATATCATCAGTAGGTGTCAGAATGATTTAGAAAAGCAGTATCATGATTCTGATTTACAGATATCAAGTAAAATACTCTATTTTATATACTTTATTTTGCAACTTTCAAGATGCAAAGAGTTTATTTCCATTTTGCTAAAAATATTTTTATTTCCAATAAATTTATCTGAACAAATGTCGGAGAACAACATATTTTGCCACACTGCGGCAGGACTAACTACAGGAAGTACTTGAATGACTTCTAATTTGCATGTAAATTATTCTGTAGATCCAATAAATATTGATTATATGCATGAAGAAGATCTGACTTGACAGGTACATGGGAAGTCCACCCGTAGCTCAGAACAGAAGGCTTTAAGTCTACTGCAGTGCACAGAGATAATCAGAATAAAATTCAATTTTTTGCAACACTGCATCTATAGATAGACAAGTTTTTAAGCTGTAGAATAAGAAAATTTAAGCATTTCAATTTGCATTTATGGCAGGCATATGCAAAACTAACATGTTAAGTCAAATGCTGAGATACTTTACTATTGTATTCTTGGCAACAACCTTTGTTTTTTCCCCTAAGATAAGAATATAAGTAGTTTGGCAAAACTTGTGCAAAACAGTTCCTGTGTTACAAATTCTTACTCCAGAGAAACTCCACTAAAACAGCTGAGATAAATGGATGCCTGTGACAGTCCTATAAGCTAAATTTGTAGGACCTCTGTGTAACTGTTGTATTCCTCATTAGCGCACTCAGCACCGCATGGCGTACTGTTAGCACAACAGGCATTTAAGCAAACACTTTTATTCTGTATCAGATTAATGTCTCACTTCTCTAAGCTGAGTACTAGTATCTGATAAAGCTATGCATCTCTAAATGATACTGAAAGAATGAAATTCTAAATCCCTTTAGACCAATTAGAGCTATGGGAATACATAACAAGTTTCTGCAGGTATTATTGCTGAAGTTTGCTTCTGTTTCCCTCTACTAAACATTCATACATTTCAGGTTCCTCCTGCTACCCTCCTTTAAGTAGCCCTGCAATGCTCTATATTAGGTTTATGTGGCAAGAGTTTGGTAGCAAAGTGTGTGCAGGGGTGGCCTCTATGAGCAGAGCCCAGCAGCTGCCCCACGTCAGATCACAGCCAGCTCCAGACGGCTCCAAAAGGGACCTGCTGTTGGCCAGAGCTGATCCAGGGAGCAATGCTGGGTGGGTCTCTGGGAGAGAAGATTGAAGAACGGGGAAAAAACTGCTGTGCAACAGCTGCTGGGGGAGTGAGAAGTGAGAACCAGCCCTGCAGACCCCGAGGGCAATGCAGAAGGAGGGAGCAGGTAGATGTGGCCTGGAGGAGGCTGCAGCCCATGGAGAGCCCCCGCAGGAGCAGGCCCCGGGCCGGAGCTGCAGCCTGTGGAGAGGAGCCCATGCAGGAGCAGGGGGTCTGGGGAGAGCTGCCGCCCATGGGGGACCCGTGCTGGAGCAGTTTACGTCTGACGTATGGACCCCATGGTACAGAGCCATGTGGGAGCAGTTCTTGAAGAGCTGCTGCCTGTGGGCAGCCCCTGCAGGATCATTTTGGCAAGGACGGCATGCCGTGGGAGGGACCCAACATGGAGCAGGGGCAGAGAGTGACCGTCAAGGAGCGGCTGAGACAAAGCGTCAGGGACTGACCACATTCCATTCCCCATTCCCCTGCACCGCTCGGCGGGAGGCGGTGGAAGAGGGCGGAAGGTGGTTTTAGTTTGCTTTTTATTTCTCGCTGCTTTAGTCTCCTAGTCAGTCAATAAATTACAGTTATCTCCCTATGCTGAATCTGTTTTGTCCATGATGATAATTGTTGAGTGATCTCCCTGGCCTTATTTCAACCCTTGAGCCCTTTTCATTGTATTTTCTCCCCCTTTCCCTTTGAGGAAGGAGAGTAAGAGAGGGGTTGTGGTGGAGCTCAGCTGCCCAGCTGGGTAAAACTACCACATGCTCATATGTCCTATTGAACTGCTGTTATGAACAAAGATTTCTAGGTAATACTTGCAGCTCATTTACCACTATTGAAGCCCGACTGCTTCTACACATCCCACCCTGCAGCCTCAGGAATTACACTGTCATGGTTTATTCAAGCATCTTGTTGCCTCAAAACTTTCAGCGAGCCCATTTGCCATGCAGTCTGTCAAGAAATCTTGCAGCAGAAAAGTAAAACAAACAACATTAAAAACTGAGCTCAGACACCAAGAAGGAAGCCTACAGGCTGTGGAAGCAGGGATGGGCTACCCAGCAGGAATATAGATCCAACACCTGAGTGTAACAATGATGGAGTTAGGAATCAAATCTCAGCAGGAGTGGAAACTGGCAAGGCATGTGAAGGGAAACAAGAAGACTTCTAAGAGAAGTCTAAGGAAAATGTGGAACCACTCCTCAATAGAGTGGGGACCTAATGACAAAGGACACGGAAAAAGGCAAGATACTCAAAGCCTTGTTTGATTTTTTTCACTGGTAA
This sequence comes from Cygnus olor, assembly GCF_009769625.2. Lineage (NCBI taxonomy): Eukaryota > Metazoa > Chordata > Aves > Anseriformes > Anatidae > Cygnus > Cygnus olor. The sequence goes on from NC_049171.1 coordinate 28,229,471, forward strand.
GGTCTGCTCAAGACTCCCAGGTCCCTGAGCCTGGAAGCAGCACTTGGGGAAGTGAAGCATTATCTTTGGCAGAGGAAGAATCTGGGAGCACTTCAGCCAGTCGGATACAGCCAAGGGCAGGGGACTGGCTGGGATGCACCCCAGAGTAATGAGATGGCCAATATCACCATGGGGCTGTTCCTGATTGATAAGCTTTGAAAGATCGTGGTGATCACAGGAGGTTCCTGATGATTGGAGGAAAGAAACATCACATTCTCTTCCAGCAAAGGCAAGAAAGATGATATAAAGACTTATGGCCCAGTCAACCTCACCTCACTTAGGAATTACCATGGAGCAAAAACCTCCTGGATGCAATATCCAAGCATATAAAAGACAAGATGTCAACAAGGTCAAACTATGCATGACCAGCCTGATAGCTTTTTTGATGAGATGGGTGGCTCTGTGACAAGCCAAGAACAGTGAATGTTTGCCTCAAGTTGAGCAAGGCCTTTGACACAGTCTTTTCATAGTATACTTATACAGCCAAATTGGCAAAATATGGTTTGGATGATCAGCCTTTGATGCTATATCAGCTATACCACTTTGTTTTTCTTCTCTCCAATCCTTTTTGCAACTAGATAATACAAACAAGATTCCTACCTCTCAGTCCCTGAGTAAGGTGAGCCAGACGGACTCAGGGGAGCAGCCAATGCCAGCTTTGGAGCCCAGATCAACCAGGCTGATCCAGAGTGATGAGGCAGGGCTGAGGTCAAGCCCACAAGTCAGCCTGTGGATTGGGGTCCAGGTCTAGATCAACACAGCTCATGGATTGGTTGTGGTGCTGCTGCAGTGCAGCCAGGGATCAAGGTCAAGAGCCTCTATTTAAAAGCTGCTCTTGAGCAAAGCAGGAGGAAGTTCCTGCTGAGGCTTCTCAGCAGAGCTGTCTTCAAGACTAGATACCTGCACCATCTCTAGGATGACTGAGACCAAGCAGACAAACCATCAGGAGGTGGTGAAAGAATGCATTCAGGACCTGCAACTTACAGCACAACACTAACAGTTCATTAGCAATAAACAGTTGTCTGAAATCTTTTAAAGTTCACAGTTGATGTTTTGAATCCATCATAGAGAGTGAGCAGCTCCACCAGACACTTTTTTCACTTTGGAAAATAATGACAGGTGTGGCTGTATGGAAACCTTCAAGGTTTTTTTTTTTGGGGGGGGGGGGGGAAGGTTGCGTGTGTAGGTATTAGGTATTTGGATAAATTAAAAAAAAAAGAACTTATCTCAACTGTGTTTTTATTTTCAATTATCACTGCCGATTTATTCTTTGAAGAGCTAACATTTCCATAACCAACAAATTAATTCAAGTATAGCAACAAAAAACAACAACAAAAAAAAACACAACAAAATAACCAGTTGAACTTCCATTTTTAGTGCAGTAACAAGAAGTAGAGCATGTTAATGAAAATATTGATTATTAACACAATTCTAATAGACCAGTTAGAACAATGTATTCATGGAAGTGGTAATTTTGCCAGACCTGCAGCCATTAGTAATCTTTGTTGTCCCTGAAGACATGACCGAGCCAAACATTATTCTGAACAATACTAGAACAAGAGATTGCAATTTTGTCAGTGAAGTCTACAATTCTATTTGTTTTTGTTGCAGTAGATTTGTAATCACTAATTAGATATCTAATTAGCTAGGAAGTAACATCTAGGAGCATATGGTTAAATCCCTAAAGAGAACTCCGGTTTTCCAAAGCCTAAAATAGCTATTACCATCCAAAGTCAAAACAGTAGACCTCAGGCTTTCCATATGATACATATTAAGGGATGAGTGCCTAAGAATAAGTCATGGGGCCCAGCAAACTGTACTGGGAGCAGCTATGAAACCTCAATGTGATGAAATGAATTGGAGTAGGAATCTGAACCCAATTCTCCTGTATCTGAGGATATGGATATTATCAGCGGGATATGGATAATTTCTATTCAAAATGGATAATTTCTATCTATGGATAATTACAGGGGAGGTTCAGGCTGGTTATCATGAAAAGGTTCTTCACCCAGAGGGTGGTTGGGCACTGGAACAGACTTCCCAGGGAAGCGGTCATGGCACCGAGCCTGCTGGAGTTCAAGAAGCTTTTGGACAACCCTCTCAGACACATGGTTTGATATATATTCATTTTTTTTGGGTGGTCCTTTGGGGACCCAGGAGTTGGACTCGATGAGCCTCGTGGGTCCCTTCCAACTCGGATATTCTATGATTTTATGATTCTATTTCTTCTGTACAATGAATATTTCAGTAGATACACAAAAATTTCCTAGAAGAGATTAGAAGACAGAGGACAAAAAATAAAAGAAATCCTTTCATATCCAATAGCTCAGTGGTATTATATTCTTTGAAATATGAGTTCAAGCATTTGTTTGATAGTGAAAATGAATGCTTAATCACTAGATATGTGATACAAGCAAGAGCTTCAGATGTTTAATCCATGCCTAGCTTTGGTAACAAACTTCTTCTAGGTACTGAAATGCTCTGAAGACACTTTCAAGGTGAAACCTGAAAGAAGAAACACCCAGTCTGAAAGTTCCTCACCGGGACCATTTCTGCACTGGAAGCCTTCAAGTGTCTCAAGACTAAGGCATTGAGAGGGATTGGGAGTATCTCAGTGCAGCCTGATAAAGCAATTGATAAAGAACTAATTATCTCAGAATTTATGAATCTATTTCCAAACTGAGATTTTCACTTAATCTTGAACTGGATTTAGTCTGAAAATAGTGCATGTGTGCATGTGTGCTTTGAGAATGACTGGAGTATAAGAAAGTTGGTACATAGTGTTTATAAGACTAATTAAGTCAAGGAAATAGACTACAATATAATTGGAGGGATCAATTTTGGCATTAAGACACTTACATTTAGCTGCCTACACATATTACTTGTAACCATTAAAATACCTATTACAGTCAAGTGTGATGTAGGATAGGGTTCAGTTGCTTAAAAATGCATGCCACTTGCTACTGAGATGCTCTAGGAATACTGGACTCCAGGACATCCACATGAGCCTGGCTGGTACAACAGGAAACACAGGACTTTTTGGAGTTGGCAACTGGAAGCCATGAAAGATCTATGACAGCATACAAAAAAGATGTATTTTCAGGCAATTGAGTAGCATCTCTCTTGCAACAATCAACAGAGACGACAAAGTCATTCTCCTCAACCTGAAGCAGCCCCTTCCAATGTTCCATTTGGTTTCCTAAATGTAGACACCTATTGTTATTTTACAACCACTATTGCTTACATCCATCTTCCACTCCCAAAAGGCATAGCTGTCTGACAGGTCCTGTACCATACCTATGAATCCTGGTTGGATGCTTTTGGATGCGCATTCGAATGCCAGGGCATCTCAAACAGCACTAACCATCTGCCTTTAAACAAGCTTCTGATCAGCTAGATAGCCCCACTGCCTAAATTGACCATAATCTTGGTTAGGCATTGGAAGGGGTTGTCCAGGGTGGTGGTGGAGTCACCGTCCCTGGGGGTGTTTAAGGAAAGGTTGAATGTGGCGCTTAGTGACATGGTTTAGTGGGTGATATTAGTGGTAGGGGGATGGTTGGACCACATGATCTTGGAGGTCTTTTCTAGCCTTAATGATTCTATGATTCTATGATAATGGCAACCGTAATGGCAACTTAGCTATTGAACTCACATGTAGATACTTAAATCTAGGTGCCTTGTCTTTAAAATGAATTCCTACCCTTGTCACAGTTTCTAGCTCTGTGCACCTTCACAAAGTAAGGCAACTAGTATATTTTCAGCAAATCATTCATTCTCATAGAGAAGTCTGAAAATAATTCCAGAGCCATCCTGCTACATAGTTGTTAGCTGGCTGTATCTTGTTCTACTGAACTGGGTAACAAGAGTGAATGGTAAGTGCATGGCTGAATTTTTACTGGGCCTTCACATCACTCTTGGCTGACTTGGTACAGACGGCATTACTTTTGTACTGCATACCAATTCTTTCCTTTTTTGCCAAGCATAATTTCTGCTAAAGTTTATATATGATTAATCCATGGCATGTGTTTAAGTAGGCAACTCACTGTATTCTACTTGACACTTTGAACTATACAAAGAAATATTACAAATGCATGTTTTCTTGTGTCTACTGTGAATATTGTTTACTGATAAATCTGAAAGTTTAGACTGTTTCCTTTTTTTTGATAAAACTTTGAAAGAACATTTTATCCTTATAGAATATGACTGCTACTCCAAGATCTTCTCAGCATGTTGCCACAAGGTTTCAAAAAATTCTACTGGAAACAGAAAGCTCGATGGGCCCTTTGTTGCTTAAATTATTAAGAGAACACAGTAGTCACTGTGACTCAAACCAAGCAGCTAGCAAGTGCTCACAGTTGTCTTTAAAATAGTTAGAAACACAAGTTTTCCAAACTGTGACTATGAAACAGTTTATGCATAAAATCAGCAGGTCTAACTGCATTGTCAGATAAATCCAACATATTTTGCATACATGTATACGTGCATTTGTGCTTCAGTGTTTGTATGTAATGTGCCTGTTTATGATAAAAATCTCGAGCTAAAGCATACTCTAAAATTAATTCGTCTTATACTAGTAGTAAATATACATTGGGGAACATTCTAGACTATGTAGAAAGAAAAAAATCTTTATAGTAAAAATGATTCTAAAAGACAGTTTCTTCCACTTTTCTTCATGACTAAATTGTGACTAGATGGACTAGATAGTTACAGAATTGTCTTTATTTTATTCTCAGGTATTTGCAAAATTCTGCTGTACTATTTTATCAGACATGGAATTTGATATCAGAGTAACATCTAGAAAATTTACTTCTGTTGATAAACATGATCAAAGAAAATTGTTTGTCATTTGTTCATCAAGAAAATTGTTTTACTGCTTGATAAGTATCCTATTAAATTTAGGATAAGAACAATGACAAGCTCTTTTACATTTGCTTTCCTTTCTTCAAGACCTGTACTGACAAGCAGTGATTGTAGCTATGGAATTCAGAGCATAATATACAGTAGAAGACATCTATTATTAACTTATTTCTTTGTTAAAAGGGCAGTAGCATTCCATTATGGGGCCTTGAAGAAAACAAAAGTTATTTCAGTAGGTATTGTGAAAGTATGTCATACAAACTAATGCCTTTGTATTTGAACATGGTAATAGTTTCAGTAAGTGCACTTAAAGTTTATGGGACATGATGAAATTAGTGTTTTCTATTTATCTGATCAGCATCTGTTTAATAGAGCCAAAACTTCCTTGGTAAAGAACAAAACTATTGAATAATTAAAAATGTAAAGAAATTCAGTGATAAAAACTGTGCTTATTTTAGCCACTGTCAATTCTTCTCCAACACTGCCATCTACAGAATCTTTCAAATACTACATTGATGTCCCCTTAAAAGAGAATATTATCAGGTCTGTAAAATTTTACAATTAACTCCTCTGAAATTATAGGTTTTTTTCTTTCCTCTACAAAAACGAGTATATCACATAGGATATAAATTTCATATGCTTAGTATCTAGTGGAATTCTAGCTTATGTAGAAAGATATCTCAAAGCTTGACATAATGTAAGAGGAGTTTCATTGACTCCAAATTTATTTTTGTTCAAGTTGTCTACTGCCTTAAATGAGACTGTTTATGTCAAGACGAGAGACCTGACCTAATCTATTAAAAAAAAAAAAAAAAAAAAAAAAGAAGTAAAGAACAAAAAAAAGAAAATTAAAAAGAAGGAAATATGAGATAAAAATGTTTGGGTGATAGAAAAATACCTCAGGGAGATGTCAAACATAGTTGCTGTATTAAACTGTTCTCTAACCCTTTACTATTGGCCACTGCAAGAGACAGGATTGCTGGACTCACAAAGGGACACTGTTCATACACAAGGAATAAGCAGCTGAGGTGCAATTTGGTAAAGATTAGAATATAAATGCAGACAGTTATTACGGATAACATCTGTATTTTTACTGTCAACATCCCTTAATAATTACTAGTTGAGAAAAAGGCATTGTGTCCACATATATAAAATATATATATATACTATGATGTATATATATAATAATGTAATAATGATGTGCTACAAATCAAACTATTTGTCTGCAGCAAAAGGTTTTTAGACTGTTCCTTCATCTCTAAACTTTGACACTTGATCTTGGCCACTTTTCTCACAAGCCAATAGGTCTACTGCATACTCAGAGGAGAGCTGAAACAGCCAGGTCCTTAGTGATTTCTCGGCCCCAGGTACTGCATACAGCCAGGGACCTGGAAGGCTGCTTCTGTCATCTCAAGCTCTGTCTGTATTGAAGCCTCCACATCAGCAGAGATAGCTGCTCTGTTGCCTGCTGGTCTGTGGCATGTTGCCACCATATCCGAGAATATATGAAGGGACTGAGTTCAACTGTGGGCCCCCTTCTTCAAAAGAAGCAGTTCTTTAAGAACTGTTATAGCCTCATCTGAATGATTTCATTTCTCTCATGCAGTTTTCAGAAAGAACCACCTGATCTACTGGGTGGCATCCCTGCCCATGGCAGGGGGGTTGGAACTAGATGATCTTTAAGGTCCCTTCCAACCCAAGCCATTCTACGATGATTCTATGATATTTTTAGTGTTTGTTAGGCGGGTTAGTACTTGATTTCTGTCATTTTATACTTAATTATCTCTAACTTCTGTGGTCAAAGTACTATTTCTCATTACTGTGGTTCTAGCCCTACTGCCTTATTTATTTCACCTGACCTGTTGCTGTGTAATCCATATTATTGTCCAGTATTTTCCAGTCACTTTTATTTGGTAAAGTCCTATTTGTTCTTACTCTTTGCTATTCTCCTCTGATGTCTTTTGCCTCATAAATCTCTTCTGTCCTTTCCTCACACTTCTTTCCTTCCTTCTTGCACATTCATTAGTCTCCATCATTTAATTTCCCTCTGTTCTCTTTGGGTCCCTTGGGCCACTCATTCCTCTCTGTCTCTTTTTCTTTTGGCTTCAATAACCACCATCAATCCAGAGATGAGATATTCAATCTTGATAAACAGCTGTTTTTAGCAATTTGCCATCCACTAGAAGTGCAAACTCCGCTTTGAAAAATCTCATGATAATTCATTACTCTGCCAGAGTAAGGTGAAATGCAGGGCACGGAGTTTGGTGAGGACCCATAGACCCTACTTATAAAAAGAAAGCTTTTAAATAAAACAGAAAGGAACCCTCTAATGTGTTTACCGGGTGGAAGAATTACTAAGAGGATGACAATCTACAAGAAATACAATTTTCTATTGCTCAGTTATAAGCTCTCTCTTTTAGGTAATAGTGGCCATCACAAGAAGATCCAAATCTATTAGGAAACCAGAACACAGGGATTTTTACTTGATTAATTAACAGCTTTACGTATAGCATGCATCCTGTTGGTCAGTGTCCTGAGTCCAGTTGGTATTATATTTTAAAATCTCACTCGAAAATGAGAATTCAAAGTCTAAATGTTCACATGAATAGCCCTGAAAAACTGTTGCAGCAGAGGCAATAGAGCAAGCACATTTTAACCTGGAATAAAGAATTTAACAATGGCTTTCCAGAAGCTATATTCTCTTTGATTTGGGCCTACCAATTGCAAGTGCTCTCTGTAATGGGATTTTGAAACTGTACCAATCTATTGGTTGAGGATTGCAAAATAGGTCAAAAACAGTTCAGCTTGTCAGTTTTGTGCTTGAAACTTGTTCTATAGGCAGAACAAGGAAGGTTGGACATCGGCAGGCAGTTTGAGAAAGGAGCTATTTAACAGTAACTGGTGTTCTTCAAAAGATGTAAAGAGAGCATCTTGAAGGAAAAACATACACTTCTACAATATTCACTTGAATTTGAGAACTGCAGAATAGAGGATGCAGACCATAGTACATCTTTTTGCACAGAGACACTTCAGACACTTATAGGAAAAGTCCCTGAGCTTGTAGCACTTGTGTATGCACATTGCTGGATATTCATTTGTACAATCCCTTACAGGTGAAAACACCTTGATAAAGGTTTCCTATACGTACGGGTAAGAAAAGACTGGCAGATTGAAGACATTTTGTGGGAGACGTTGATAGAAAGTCAGGGACAACAATCACCTGAAGATTATTACAGTGATATTTGCATTTCTATTATCATTCTCAGTGCATCCCTATCCAACAGCTACTGAAGTCAAGAACAACCTCTCCACCACTGTCAGAGGAAATTGGATAAGGTCCTAAATGCTTACTACTTCTGAAATGTTCTCAGAAGTGTGCTTCTGAGCTCTTAAGAGTATTTCTCAATGTACTTCATTATGGTGAGCTTGGGAATTGACCTGAGCAGAGGATCACTATAACACTGCTCTGGAATGCTTCCTGTCCCCTCAGTATCTGACAGTGTCAAACTGCCCATGGATTTAGTTGAATGATTTGAAAAAAAAATGAGGGAAAAAATGGTGTTGAAAATAAGCAGAGTCAGAAAACTATCTAACATTTCACAGTTTTAAATGACTTGATTTTTCTAACAGAAAGGAGTACCAGTTTCTGTCTTTAATAAAATCTATTTTATACCTTGTGACTTCATTTCACATTTCATTCATATTTTACAAAATAGTTTTTTTTTTTTTTTTTTCTGCCTGGACATTACTGTCAAGTAACTCTATGTACAGTGTACTATTCACTTGACATACCTTGTTCGCAGTAGGTACCGGTTGTTCCGAGAGCACAGTGACATGTGTAGCCATCAGGTAATGGCACACAGGTACCGCCTTGCTTACACAGATGTGGAGGATCATGCTCTGGATCACATACTGACACCATTTCTGTGCAAAATGCACCTTTCCATCCAGTGAGGCAGTCACAGCTACAGTAGGTAAGTGAAAGGAAAGAATGCAACATTATTACCAAAAGAAATCAATGGTTCAGTAGCAAAGTAATCAAGATTTTCAAGTCTGGGATACCTATATTTAATCATCTGGTCCAAAATGGCAAATAGAAGAGTGTAGTAACAAAATTTATCATTTACCTTTTTGATCTGTTTACTTTGTAGCAAGAAAATTGTATTTAATAGGGAACATGTTATTTTTAATATTTGAGTTACAGGATCAGTATCTAAAAGAAACAATCAAGTTTGTGGCTATTTTTTGTATTTTGCTCTACAAATAGCTCAAGGAAGATTTGACTGCATAAACTACTATGAGTCAAAGTGGAATTTTAAAGGGAAAGCAAAGCAGCGAAGAGCATTTATAAAAACACAATCGGATGTCACTATAAAAGAACCGTTAACAATTCCAAATTGTAACTACTAACAGGAGTCTATCAGCAACTGCCTTTCATTTAGCCGTTATTCATTTGCTAAATTCTTATAATTGGCAATCAGAGATAGGCTTGGTGAAGCACTTGATGGAAACAAGGATAGTGGATTTGACCAAGAATGAGGGGGCAATCTGAGTGTTATATGACTGTAAATCTATGCCATTATCAAATTGTCTAAATTGACCAGATCACTAGTGAGTGTCTGGTACCTTCTATACCTTTCTTTCATCCAAACCAGGAGAATAGAACAAAAATTTCAAATTAACTTGTAAATTTAAAATTAGTTTGAATTCTATAGACATTGTAAAATACAGATTACACTTGGCACTGATGTTAAAAATGCCCTCCTTATTAAGAAGCAAAAGTTTCAAAACAGTTCAAATGAAATGTGAGACCTATTTGCATTTTAAAATCTAGTGATACTTTATGATACAAAAATAATTCCCCTGAATAAAAACAGTAATTGATTTTTTTCCTAAATATTTTCTCTCTCAAGGCTAAGAATGAAACCTCATCTATTTTGATTGATTCTTAGTCCGTGTCTTTTTGTATATGTGCAAAATCTTGAATTTTTCTTCAAACGCACTGAGCTACACTTTCTCTATTAATCAGCCCACTGTTTCTGGGAAAAACATAACAGGGAGTCTGTGAAACTGCCTCATTTCAAGTATGTCCTGTCACTATATTTCATCTTCCACAGTTCACATACAAGACACGGTGATACTTTTATTGCTGTTTCACTAAACCTTCAGATCAGGCAACACCATGTAAATAAAGCAAAATCATAAAGAGCTATCTGTAATGAAAGGGGAGAGAGGACAAGACCTTGCAGAAGCAAAAACACCTCCATTCATCATAGCATTAGAATGCTTTCCGTCTCACCAGCAACTGTTATGCTTTGATGCAGAAAAGTTACTGAGAAGGGGAAGTAATTTAACTCCCTAAGTGGCAAGCAGAAATGTCCATTTCTTGTGCTGTCAAGCAGGGTGTTCAGAGCCAAAGCTACTAGTGTTGGGAAGTATACACCAAGGTTCTTCTCGTTTACCTTTTTTACATCTGTGTATGTCTAATTTCTTTTCATTATTTGTCTCTTATGACCTAACAAAAGTTAGGTTTTAAAATGAGTTGAAAACTATTTGCATGGAGCTGAACACGTTTGCTGTGGCCGACAGTGCCAACCTCTCCTACTTAACGCTTCGAAGCAAGTTGGACAGGGGTTGAGAAGTTCCGACCCCAAATTTCCTAATCTTCAGAAAGATGAAGGAAGAGGTAGCATTTCAAATCCTTTGCATCACATAGCCTGTCATATTGGTCTAGTTTTCCCTATACTTCATTATGGTTGCATGTTGTTCTACCAGAACAGGAGAACCCAGTGGCTTGTAACATCACCAGTGCTTTGATTCTCAAGTGTTTAAAGACCCATTTCTTTAGATAAAAGAGGTGAGATTCAGTTTGAGATCAAGATACTTAATTTTATGTATGTATGTACGAACTGGGGTTCTGTTGCCTATGCATCTACGTTCAGTGATTCCTTACATGCCCACACAGCCTCCAGTTGCCTTCCTAGAGGTATGTGGGAGAGGAAGCTTGAGAGCTGGAAGACAAGACTGCCAAAAAACACTGAATGCTTGTTAGGGAATGGGATCCTAGAGTAGGTGCCTGAGCTCATAGGTTAATGGATTGATTAATTAACATCCAGTTAATGGATTAATAAATTAACATCCAGTAGATCTAGCAGAAACAGTCAGGGGAACTAGAGCAATATCCACTGACATTATTCATATATTGACAACCATAACTAATGACAAGGACTGCATTCAACTGCCTCAACACAGGCATTTAGTGCCCTCTGACATGCCTTGGTGAATCTGAGAAATCTGTGCAACTAGAAGACAGAAGGTCCACAGAAGACATGCTCTTCTGGACATCCCATGGAGACCAGGAGAGGTATCCCAAGATATGTGCTGATGTTAAAAGACAACTGGAAAGGCCTGGACCTCCACTGACTGTGGATCAATTGACATTGATCTTACACATTTAGCTTACCTGTAGACACTTTATGTGTCTTATGAGTTAAATCTCACTGCAAGATACTTTTCTATTTTAAGGGGTTTTGAACAATATGGATTAAATTGATTCCTCTGTGCCTCAGCTATTAAGTTTCTCAAGACAACTGCCAAAATGCCTCTGATTTTTCTTTATCATATTTTTACGTGAAGAAAGGATAGGAAGGCCTTCATATATAACTTTGATAGTGTGACTTAGATGAAATTGGATAATTCTTTTTCCTAGTCCTAGTTTTTCCAAATGATTCTTAATAGGGTGCACTGCACACTGTATATATATGACAAAGATGGGCCAATTCAGGAAGCAAGAACTGTCAAATTCACAGCTCGTGGAGAAATAAATAATAATAAAAAAAAAAATCACTTTTGATTCTGGAAGTTTCAGATATTATTTAGAGTTTTGTAATCTTTCTGTTTAGGAAGTTCAATTATGGTTTAATTTAATGTCAATTTGTTTTTTTTTTTTTTCTTCTCAAATGCTTAACAGTGTCACACAGTGTTCACAGAATGGGTTTCCAGGCTCCAAGTCCAGTAACAAGGCCAAAGTCAGCTCGCAAATAAGTAACACAGTTTCTGCATCAGTAGGGACAAAAAGCACTGTTGATGACATAAACCTGAAATGTGTTATATGAAAATTTTGGCAACATTAAAAAAAAGAAAAAGAAAATTCATTTCACTTTATAAACTATAAAAGCAATATGCTGGTATCTTACTACATGAAATCCTTATCAAGCTAGAAGAATTTACTGAACTTAATCAGGAAATAACTAAAGGTACGAAAGGATTTCTGTGAAGAAATTAGAATGTTTGCTTATATCTACTGTGGTTTCCTATACTAAACAAAGAGCAGTCTCATATTAAATGTAGAAAATATCAAGTTTAAAATGTCATGCTCAATGCTAACAAACCTGTAACTTTCTATAGTTAGACAAAAGTGATGTCAAATAAATAAATCTTCTTATAACAGAAGGGATTCAGCCCTGCAGATTCAGACACCTGCATATGTGCAGGTGTATGTGAGAGTAGGTGTCTACATTTAAGATGTGCATCTATTCAACAGAGATGAGAGGCTCAATTAATTTACCTAATCAGGTAGGCCAACTGAGACTAGGCAGATGTCTGCTGCCAACTAACACTTCCCAGGGGTATCCCATCTGGCCTCCAACTACTTTTCAGCTGGTCTCTTCAAGGAGAGAGGACAATGGTCTCTCCAAATCCTGTATTACATTTGCCAGCATATGGATATCTCAGATCCTGCATGGTTTCTCAAATTCATACAGTCCTGTATTAGCCACATCAGGCCAACCCAAGCTACTGGAGATTTCTGGATATATTTAGTAAGTTTATATTGTATTGGAACTGAAAGATGCTGAACAATGGAGGAGATCTTTTAATAAAAGTGGCTTTAAACTAAGGCAACGGAAAACTAGAACATTAGTGAAAAACAGTTTATCTTCAGGCTATAAGGCAAAAATAGAGCATGGAACAATTAAGATTGGAAGAAAATTAATGGTATTTAAGCAAAGAGTACTATGGAAGTCTGCACAAATTTTCTACTAAATCTGCCAAATTAGATGACAATTTTAGGTAGCAAATCCACCTCCCAAAAAAGTAAAAACTTTTATTGATGTAAAACAATTAAATAGAGAAATGCCTTTTTCCTTACAAACCATAAAAGTATGTCCCTTCATTGAAAATTGTTTCAGTCCTTGAATTGAAAATTGTTTCTAATCAAATTCAACCTAATAATGAAACTACAACAGCTTACCTTATGGGGTATCCCTGTACTATATAGAGTTATGATTTAATTTCCCGAACCTAAGTGGCTAGTGCTATTTGAAATGCTAAAGAGTACTGAGAAATCCACATGTGCCTCAGAGATATGACAGAAGACTAATGCAAGTCTTGAACTCTTCAAAGCTGCTGCTGAAGGCCAAATGGTCTACTCAGAGGTACCTAAAGTGCCATTACAGGCTTATATTCAGCAACTGAATCCTACCCATTATGTGTGATGTTCTGTTCAAAGTACACAGAAGACATACTTTTCCTCTCACTTCAGCAACAAGCAATAGCTATAACACTTCATAGACAATCTTACTGGATGTAATTGCCATAAACAAAATAATGGAGTATATTACTGCCCCTTGAACATAAAATTCTTCATTTTACTATCCAAATATTTCCTCTTAATTTTGTTAATACATAGTAGTTCTGCTCTGTTGTTGGACAGAATGTAAAGTTTTATGCTGTACATTTCTGCTTCTATTTAAATCAAAGTATTATCCCTGTAGCAACTGAATCTACAGCTTAATGGCACTGCACACTTTCTGGCAGAGTGGTGGAAGCAGGACATAAAAATAGCTCAAAACAGCAAGAAAAACAGGAGAGATCTCATTTCAGGAGAAAATATACCTGAACACAAATACAGTTCCCTCAAGGACTCTGCTCTTCAGAGGAACAGAGGTGATATGAAAACAGAGAGAAGTTCCCCCTGAGAAAAGCAAGACAGTATTGACAGCTACTATACATTGGCAAAAATCATATGCATGCTATATCCAGGCCTCTTTGGCTTTTTTTGTTGCTGTATGTTTTGTGAGGAGAAGGTGGCAATTACTGGTACATGCATGCATACATACATATTATCTGCGACAACCTAGCTGCCGTGAAATATGAGGTCAGGATTATAATTCAGTAGGAGGTCACTACAGATTAAAAACAAACAACTCACCCCTCTAAAAGCAAACAACCCCCACATTTTAAAACGGTTCCTAAACAAATCTGCAATTAAAATTATGAAACTATAATGATGAAAAAGAACTTTGCCTACAATATCAAGCTTCCAATGTAGCCCAATCACCAGCTGCTACTCTAGCCTGTCACCTCTTTTCCAAATGTTTTCTAGGTCTTGCTGGTGGTGGTACTGTGCACCTTGCAGGCCAGAAGATGACTTAGCAGTGCTGGGTAAGTTTCTGAAGCCAGGATTTAGGTTGGTATAGGTGGGCACATAGGAGGGGCATGCTTCAGCCTACATTTCTGGTATTTTTATTGCAGTTTTGGTTTTGTGTCTCCTCTAACATCACTGTAAATGCAAAGGGTGCCATTTTCCTTTCTTTTTCCTCAGAAAGATCAAACACACTGGATGCCAAGGACTTAATAGTTCTGGAAGGAACCTGCAAAGTCCAGTAATTGGGACACTATAGCTCAACAGTCAGAAAGCAATTCCAAATTATACTTTGTTATTCAGGATTTTCAAAGCATTTCTTTCATTGCTTTATTTAAGAGCATATAAAGATGCTCTTAAGGGAAATGGGGAGGGGAATTACATACTACATATCAGGGGTGAATTTTCCAAATTGTAAGTAAAGCCCTACTAGCTTTAGAAGCACTAGTTTTGTACAGGTTTTCTTACTGATAAAGATTTGTCTCAGGGGCAACAAAACCAATTACCATTTAATTTTCTCTCCAGTACACATTTAGGAGCTCGTTTTTAGCTTGACAAGTATGCAAACTCTTTTCTTTATATTACAACGAAGGGACAGGTCTTTGTTTTTTGAAGAAGAATTGACATACACAGAGGCTCCACAGTGTAAAGCCTGTCTTTCCCTTCTTATCTGTCTTGCTGTCCGCAGTGTTTCCAGTCATTTTTTTCAGATGTTTTATATCAGCACTTCTTTCTTTTTTTTAAAAAAAATATGTAAATATATGTTAATAAATGAACACACGAGGAAGTACATGAGGGAAAGCAAGTATAATTAATCTTGGCAGATGCTTTTAAAATCAATAGCACTCTTCAGCGAAGGCTTTACAGCTGAGTTACAAAGTTTGGAAACAAGATTTATTACAATGGAAATGTTGACACACAGCAGCAGTTTGGAACTGCAAATTCACTTTCTTCTTTGTGTCTTACAGACTAGACACAAAGATCCATCTAAACTTAGTGATAAGGCATGAAAGACTTATCTGTTGTGCCAGCTAAAGACCTTTCCGCCCCATCAGCACTTATTATCTGATTGATCAGCCAGCTGAACAGCTCATATGATGAACTGACCTAGTTCAAACAGTTTTGACATAAGATCCTTACTAACCTGCCTTGTTTTGTGTGGAATGGATTAAGAACGCCTTGCATGAGCAGGCCAGCCAGCAGATCTGGGAAGACAATGGTGAATGAACACTTGAGAAGGGCATGAAGCCAGGGAAGGTGCATTTGAGAGAAAGCAAAGTATCCACACAAATGATAACTGGAGGCACAAAGACCTGTGTGTATTAGGGAGAGACTGAGCAGCAGAGAATTACACACAGATGCTCAGTAAGGTTGTTCCTATGATTTATACTGGCTCAGAACTTTCCAATGTTAGACATTCAATGATTTACTCCAGAAAGAGGTTGTCAGAGAAAAATACTTTTTTTTTGGTCTACCAGCCATGCTCAGGCAATGTTCGAGCTCCCCTCTTTGCTATTTTGTTCTCCGATATCTAGGATGCTACTTAGTTTAATTAAATGCCGTTCTGACACATCTAGTTCTAGCCACACATTTTGTGGTAAGTCTGGATGCCAGTGACTTTAGCGGAGTTTGACCAGTCCGTGGAGCTTCTTAAAACAGACCCTCAGCAAATGTCCTAAGAATTTTTAAATTTTGGTTTTGATTTTATTAATTTAAGATTCAAATTCTATTTTTAGTTCTGTTATTTGAAAGCAAGAAAATCTTTCAACAGTTTTCTTCCTTTCCAATAAAATGATAGCTTTCTGGAGACGTCTGTTATTAAGAAACTAAATTACCACAGTTATTAGGTCTACTGATCAGTCTATGTTGTAATCTAGAAGAAAGTTTTTCATACTTACTAAACAGTAGAGCCACTTTCCACACACTTGCCACCATTTCTGCATTTTATTAAACTGCATGGGGAATCTTTACATTGTCCAACACTGCGACCTGAATTGGGGTGACCTTCTGGAATCCCTGGTGATTTAAACTCCTGATTCATGTTGGTGCGAACTTGAACATCAAAAATGCAACCTTAGAAGTAGAAAGGAGAAAGAAGTGGAGTTTACAACATATACAGGGATACATAGCAAATCAAACAGAACACCGTCATCCCTCACTGAATGGGTTCCACCAGAACGTCTTCAATGTCTGTGCAATCATACCATCTCCAAGAGCTAAAGTTATCTTGGCTACTTTCTGTTCAGGCAAACAAGTGAAAGATTTTAAGATCCCTCCTTAATAATAGGTGAAACAATAGAATTAATTTCTCAAGGAATAGACAGAATGCAGAATCAGTGACTAAGGAGTGATGTGGGTGCAATTTCATGTTTACATGTGCATGCTTTTACAAAAATGCATCTACATCGGATAAAAGACTTAAAAAAAAAAAAAGGGAGAGAGGACAATAAGCCTGTTTGCTGTAAAATATGTAAGAATTCAGAAACCATTGGCTAATGCAGGGAGGAAACGTGGACTTGAATTTCTCTAGGCTAAAATAGACTCCTTCAGGGAAAGACCAAGATTCTCCCCTCCTCAGGTAAATGCTTCAATCCCTGTTACATACAGATCATATCACACATGACCACAACATTTGACAGTGTGTATACACTGCTCCTTTAGGCCCTTGCTCTCAGAAAATGATTACAAATTTTCATCTTTAGCAGTAAGGTAAGCAGTGCCAGGATCTGTTCCTTGGTTCTGTGGGCCAAGTAACCTTAAGTAAACCTACTTAAGGTAGGTTTACAAGGTACAGGGGTACCCTAGTGTATCCACAGCTGTATCACCAAACTGTTACTAGCTTCCAGAACAGTATGGGTGCATCCGAACTACTGATGGGGAATGGTGCCGACATTATGTCACCCCTAAATACACCTAATAATTGTTTGGGAAAATGGGGATTGACACAGACCAAATATATGACAACTGTAAGAATTTATCTGTAGAGATAATTGAGTCAGTGACTAGATCCATACACTGACATTCTTTTAATTTGCTAATACATTGGTATCCTAAATGAAAAATGGAGTCAAATGTTCAGGGTGGAGCAGAGCTGTTTCCGACTCACTACGTCCAGGCAGCTCCTGCTTGACCTGTGGGCTTTCTGGGGCTTGCCCCTTTGGAAACATTTTGGTCTTCCTAGTGACTACACAGGATGGTTAGTCTGACAGGTCTAGCAGTCCATCAGCATTTGTGAATCACTTTTTCGGGTCTACATGCTTATTTATGTTCTGCAAAGCTGAAGAGTATGCCTTATATTATATCTTTTTGGATCAAACTCTAAGTAGCTTCTCAAAATATACCTGACCAAGTGGTTCAGAGCCATATTTAAAGGTGACATTAAGCACTTTTGAAATGTCATCCAGATCTATACATTAATATATACCATTTAAAACTAAAAATCAGACTTAAACCCACTTCATAGTGGGTTTAAACAGTGCAAAAAATGAATTTGAAAGTGCTTATACCTTTCTATACCTGATTTATATATATTTATATGTATTAGTTGAGATATAGTGAATTCCCACAGTGCTCAAAATCCTGAGAATAGTAGGTTTTGAGCAGTGCATGCCAGACGCTCCCTGTTTAGCATTAAAAGTGGGGAAAAGGCATGATATGAAGACTGCAAATAATCAAACTTTTTTTTTTTCTAATTCACTTAATATAATTTTTTCATGATTCACTGAAATCATTTAAGAAACAAACTTGCACCTGAAAGACAAAATAAATGTTCAATACAAAATCACTAAATGACAGTATGTTTGAGGTTGGAAAGGACTTCTGGAGAAAATCTTGCCCAACCCCCCTGCCAAGCAGATTCACCTAGAGCACATTGCAGATGTATTTCTATCTATTTATTTATATTTATCTCTCTATATTTCTACAATAATGGGTATTTCTTCAGTTTTTAATAGATATCAAGAACATACGGACTTTCTCCATTGTTTGTTTCACAGTCAGGGACTTCATAATTCATGCAATTCTTGTGACAATTCTGGAAAAATATAATTGCTTTGTGCCTTAATATTTATTGATATAATTCTGATCTTGTTAAGAATTTATGAACATATGAATGGTTGACTTGCAAATACTTTGACTATATATAATTTTGAGACTTCTCCCTCTGATCATATTATCTTTATACAAAGAAGTAATAGAGAACAGGAGTCATTTCACATTCCACTGACAAAACTATTTGTTGACCCTCAGTAGGGTAAGAAAAGTGTGATTTTCACAGTCTAAAGAAGCCATGTTTCAAGAAGAGCTTTATAAATCCTAAAATACTATTCATAATTTTACGTTCTCACATGAACATTCATTGAACACTAGTTCATTGGACCTAGCTTTATGTAATAAGCCATCTTCTCATATAGCAATATGGTTTGAATTCATTAACTGATGATCAAACTTTTCAAACTTGGGTTTAGAAACACTTGACATAGTGACAAATTATACAATCTGTAAGGTAGGCTGTAGCTTTTTAGTCCCTCAGAGAATTATTAAGTAAGGAAGGTCAATAGCAGCTATGCAAAACAAATACACTTTAGATATCTAGATACTGAAATAAATATCTTCATTTTAGCTCCGCATTTCTGCTTTTATTTTTTTCCTTCATTTTTGAAAAACATGCCATTAGACTTTAGATTATCAGACTATTCTGTTGAAGGTATGTGTTTTTTATTTTTTTAAGGATCATAATTTATATCGACCAAAACGTAGCAAGACATCTATTTTAACAACTGTTAGAACAACATTAGAAAAATTTGCTTTCTTAGGATTTTTCCTTATTACACACACTTTGTAGTTCTGTTTACACTGCCACATAGCTGGTAATTTAAAAACTCATATTAGGCAATTTAAATCAAACCTAGCTTGATGACTGTTTGCAATCTTCATATTACATCCCTCCTTTGCTTTTAACAGTGTTAGTTTTAGGCCACCACATACTCAGTAAATCCTAACTAATGTTTCATCTGTTTATCGGTAGTAGATAAAGCATGTTCTGTTCTCATGAGTCTTGCTAGAATGCTGAGAAAAATCAGCCCAGTGCTCTGTGTAAACAATGGAAAGCACAGTGAGTACCCAAGAACTGAGAAGGTCACCATGGAAAATAAACTGGCATTCGTGACAATGACTAGTTTGATCGTACCAGCAGAACACCTAGGTTAGAAACAGCTCCTGAGCATTTGTAAACACAGCATATAGTAATTACTGGAGAGTATTTTGGCAGAGCTTTGTGAGCTCAGTAGAGATTTTCATTTAATTTTCTTATTTCTTCTAACTGTTAGTCAGTGGGATGCAGGTGAAGGACTCAGAGCAACAACTCGAGCAAGCACTACACAAACTTCTGCAGAGGAATCAGCTGATGAATGCGCCTTCTTTCAGACGTGAATTCCCTTTACTCTGCCAGTTCTGGGCCTCTTAATGAGAAACTGCCAACTATTCTGAATAGCGGAGAGGTTTTCTGTCACAGCCAAGTTTGCAAGAGGAACTCAAAAGAAGCTCCTGAATTTATGAGTTGAACTCAGTTTGATCCCAAAGATCAGAGTTTGATGCAAGTTAGCTGAAAGCAGATGCAGCGAGACAGTGAACTCACAGAGGACGCACTACTACCTCTGTCGTAGTATTGTAGTCTTTCGTCTAGTGGCTCCTTAGACCACACTTGGAGCTTTCTGTTAATAACTTTTTTACTCTAAATGTAATGTATAGTTTTCACCCCAGTCAAACAGAGCTCACAAAACAGATCCCTTCCTTCTTTGGCTCCCCTACCAACAACAATATCTGCCACTCTATTTCACCAGATCCTTAATGATGTCTGCTCCTTCTGTGCTGCCCCAAATAAAAGGAAAGAAAAGGTTTCTCCTTTAGTATAGTCATAGAAGTGCAAGCATAATTTTGCCTGTTTTTTGTCTGGTTTTCCCTGTAGCTTATCTTGCAGTATTACAAACCTTTAATTTTAAACCAAATACCTAATGTCATAACATTCTCCTTGTCTGTTCTTGTCTTGCTTTTGCAACTCACAGATGACAAGTCCCTTTCCTTTAGATCTTGAGGGGACAGTCATGAAGCAGATACAATATCTCTATAGCCATGCAAGCATTTTGAACTCAGTGCTCATACATGACGACAAACCCTTCCCATTTTTTAATATACCATCATGACATAACAATTTGTACACAAGAATGGACCTAAAGCTTGTTCCTCCCTGCTAGTCCACTGTCTAGGCTGCAACCTTAGCTTTGATCTCTATTGTCTTCTCATTTTCCTGCTTGCTGCCTTGCTAGACGAGCAATGGACAAGTGGGGATCAACAAAAAGTCCCAAGAAACTGATAGAGAAATGCTACTTTGCATAAGGCTGGAGGAAGTCATGTTCCTGATGTAGCGTTTGCATTGTGAAGGAAGAAATAAACATTTCCTGGACTGACAACTAGAAAAATGTTTGCACCCACTGCTTTGTAGCACAACTCTTTTGAGACCAACAAACCCAGCGAAAATAAGACTTTAAAAGAGTATAGTATTGAAAGAGTTATGAGTATACTCCTTATACATAGTTTAATAAAGACATTTATTTTCAGTTCCATCCTCTCCTATGGAAATTACTTCAATAACAACTGCTAAAGACACGTAACCTTGCATGAGCAAATGGTCTGAAACAGTAGCTGTACAGAGGAAAATCCTGAGTGATTGCAGACTGTTACTGGGGGCAGTGGGTCTGCAGCAGCAAGGCTGACCTTCTCAGTGTTTCTTGATCCAATAGTAATTGCTTATAAAAGGAGAGGTACACTGTGCTATTAGAAGCAAAATGGTTTTAATAAATCATGTCTTTAAAAACAGCCAACAAAAGCTTTCCAAAAGTCTGAGGGTTTTAATCAACTATATGGTAGACAAATTTATCTTGTTACTTCCAGAGTTTTTATGTGGACTCCCTACAGCTCCAGATTGGCTGAAGTACAGTGGTTACAAATTTTTCTTTATGTTAATGATATTGCAGTTCCCACTCTGGAGGCCTATGGAGATTTATTTCTGGTCCTGGGGACTGAGATCTGAACCTGGGGAGACTTCTGAGTTAGAAGAATAAATGAGATGCTGACTACACAAGAAAAGGTCATAAGAAATCAGTTGTAGGGAAATGTAGCTTCCTTGAAAGTCAATATGATCTGGAGAACAGAGACAAGATGATACTGGGAACCAGAGCATGGAATTGATTACCAAATATAAGAAATTTAATGCTGTGAATGACAGGGACAAAGAAAAAACTGTTTATGTGCTACATTTAACAAAATTTTGACATAGAACCTTCTTTTTAAACAGTAAGAAAAAATGATCAATAGTAATGGTAACTAAGAGTATGTGAGTTTTGAAATATTTTGTATTTTTGTCATCATTTTATGATTTGCATTGTCATAAGATCAAATGTTGAGTTTATATATCTATTTAAAAATACACAAAAGAAGGGCAGTTCCTAGAAACTTGGAAGCTCAGAGGATTCATTCGCATACACTGGCATCCAGAAACTATGAACTACACTTGGAATAAAGGATCATAGAGAATACACATTTAGAAAATTACTATACTATTGGATTTATCCTTTGAAACCAGACTTAAGAGATGAGTTAATAAATTCATAGATGTCAGCAAATCATAGATGTCAGGGACAAAATCAGATGGATTTAAGTTGTCTTGGATTTATGCTTGTCTTCGTGAACTTGATTTTGGGGAAGTTTCTTAATAATAAGAAAAAGTAAGGTGAAGGCTAGAAAAGAGGCAGTTTGGCACTCTTATTGGCAATGGAATGTACTAGTGTATGAAAGTGAATTTTATTGCTATACTTCTTAATACACCCCTGATTCATAACTAGGAACTCAAACTTTGCTCTGCTATAAAATTTGCTCTGCAATAAAATGTTTTACATTCATGTGAAAGGCTTTCCAGTGTTTAAAACAAATTGAAGTTTATCTAACAAATTTTGAGCACGTTTTTTTTCTATAGAACTAAGGAATGCATATAAACAAGTGTTGTGAGCAAATCCTTTGCTGCTGATCCAACTGATAGAAGTTGAATTAAGATTTCTACAGAGCTTAAAATACGAAGCTTAGAGGTAGGAATTATCATCTGTTATATAAATAGCTGAAATATTCCTTATAGACATTACGGACACCTAACCTGTCCAGAGGAAAAAACATAATGTCAGGGAAAAAAATAAAAAATCAGATTTTATGATGCCCTATCAGAAAGGAGTCTTCAGCATGAAAGCAATTACCCAAACCAGCACTGCCAGGGACAATGGCTAGAACTAGCTGGGAGAAGAATCTAAATCACTTTGACGTAGGGAAAGGAAACTGTTTTGGAACGATACAATACAACAGGGGCAGATAAGAAGAAATGATAACATGGCAAAACTTCTGCTTTTATCAGAAACAGAAAGTGTTAAAAATATTTAGCAAAGCCTCTCCTTGCATCATGTTTTTTAGTCGCCATAGGGTAATAATGAAAAAGCCACAGGAATTTCAGCCAAATAAATTCTAGTTTGTTTCCTTTTAGGATAGAGTTTTTAGATCCTTATTTCATAGCCAAATGAAACAAGCTGACACATGTTTTAACAGGAATTGAAAACAGTACAATCCTTACCTTGAAAGCTGTTCTTAAATCTGGATCCCTTTGGTAGGAGTTCTGGAGTATACTCGTGATAGCCTCCTAAATAAAACTGACTGAAGACATTGAGTCCAACTAGTCTTCCAGGAGAAGTGACAGTTTTATTCTTCTGATCATCCACCTTTCAATAAAACATTTATATTTGTTACAACAAAGCATTCTACCTTATTTGGGAAAGTCTAAAGAAGAGAACCCTCCAAACTTAACAGGGAAATATAAAACAGTCATTTTAAAGATTTCCATACTGAATGGAGGGGTGTATGGGGCGAGAACACTATCATCTAACAGTCTATCCTTCTAAAATAAATATATATATAATTTTTACCTTCAGCCAGCCTTTCTGGAGGTATCTGCCAAGATGGATGACATGAATTTTGAGTGTCAGATCAAGTGGTTTACTAATGATTGTTGCTGTGCCAGAACCTAGATTGTAGCTATATACTACTCTGCCATCACGGAGGCCTAAGACCAAAAAATCATCTCCATTCAGACCTGAAAAGACAAAATCAGAATAGCTACTTCTTCCAGGATTCAGTGAATACTGCGGCATAAAATATTCTTCAAATCCACGGAAAATACATCAGTTTGGGAAAATTTTAGGCAGGAAGGTTTTAAATTTTTAAGTTACTTTTAACATCCACTGTTCAGCTTATAACACAAATTCTAGTATTCTTGTGGATTTAAAAGAGAAACTGCAGAGATTTATAAACTATTTATAGGTTTTTTGAAGGAAGTTTTTTTTTTTTTTTTTTTTTTTTTTTTTTCAGTAGGGTAGGTTACTGTTGAGCCTGGTGGGTTTAGTAGTCATTGCTGTTCCTCTGCCTGCAATACAAATAGATTCTCAACCTCCTTCAAAGTCTAAATCATACTTAAAACAAACAAACAAACAAAAACACAAAAAAACCTTGAAATTCCAAGTTGCAGAATCCATGGCTTAATTCTATCCCAATACACTTTCACGATAAATACTTTTCTTTTGAAACAGCAATAACCAACAGCCTCAGAACTTGAGGGTAACTGCTACTATGAGGTTAGGACAAGGTAAGGGAAAACATAGGTTTATGAGCCTGGGGAAGCTCAAGCAGCTTCTAACAAGCTCGGCCAGCTGCCCATGACCCAGAAACATCCAAAAACTTTACTACAGCTACCCCTGGTTAGGGATTGCCAAGCACTGGTGCTTAGCACTTAGCTGGTGCTAGGGAGAGACCTTTCTAAGAGCCAGGTGTAGAACACAGCTACTGGAGGCAGCAGTTTGTAGCAGTAGTAGGTGGTTTGCGTGGAAGGGTGCAAGGAAGGAGTCCTCACATCACTCAAAATTCCCCACTCTTTCTTCTTCTGTATCTGTTGTTAACTCTAGAGTATTTATTACTGAAGTTTCTCTGGTCAGAATATTCACATCTCAATTTTCTGAATTTTTCTTAAACTTTCAATTTAGAACTAATTTCTTCGTAAATTTGCAGCACATAAATTAATTGCTTTACATTTAGGTCAATATATGCTATCACAAGCAGAAATTATTCAAAAGAACAATATTTTAAAGGGACATAGTGAGCTTCACAGTCAAAGGTCCCGTCCTGAAGTATCTCCTGCAGTTTAACTCCAAAGCAGGGGTCCTTGCTGGCTGCAGCTATGGTGAAATCAAAGGGAGAACTGGGTGGTCACTCAAGTCAGAAAATTCCAAGATTTGCACATTCTTGAACAGATAAATCCAAAAGGTGACAGTGAACATCATTATCTACAAATGAGACTTTTTTTAGCACTGTACTTTTTCCTGCATTATGGGGAAAAGGTGACAAAACCCATTCATTTATGGTCAGAGACTGCAGCAGAGGCTGTGAATAGACATAGAGGAAATATACTCTTTCCGTGTGTGCTTCTCTTTCAGTAGAGCAATGTCTGAAAAAACACTGGACTGCTGTGAGTGGAAGAGTGTCAATAATCAGATTTTAATGTTTAATTATATTTACAAAGGTGATAGAACAAAAAAATCTGAAAGTTGTAAAGAAATTTACAGAGGAACATTGGGCATTGTGATGGATGTGAAATTACTACATCAGCTAAACATTCTAAGGTGAATATAATGCTGTAAACACTCTATAACCTCAGGAAAAAAAAGTTTAACATTTAATACTGTTATGTAATTGGAATTTCCTTTCTAGGATTCTTCTTAGTAACCCCTCTTAAACACACAAGAGATAAGCTGTTAACTTCCACAAGGACATAGCTTATTTAACTATGAACAGAAATGTGACAATATGATTACTTAGGGTAGGAAGAGATGTAAGTCAGTAAAGTCTTCAAAAAATCTATGCATGCAATATGTATTTTTTTCCTGACGTTGATAGATTCTTAAGATTTTTCTCTCTAAAACTATTTTGTTCTGGGTAAATTGTTATTATTTTAAGGAGGTTTTACACTAATGGCACTGTTCAGAGTTATCATGGACAGAACAAAAATCCAGTGCGGATGAAAGGTATCAAATCAACCATATTTCATGCTGAGGTGGGTGGGTTAGCCTCAGCTAACAGCCATGCTCCCATCCATCTGCTCACTCACTCACCCTCCTCAGTGGGATGGGAAGTGGGGTGGAGACAAGAGCAGGAGTAAGAAAGCTGGTGAGGCTGCCAGCACCTTGCCACGGACACCCTATGCATGTACAGTGTGGCAACTTCTGACCCAGACTGTGGGAGCAGGAGATTTTTTTTTCTTTTAAGAATTCTAACCCAAGCCAGGGGTCAGCCACAAACCTGAGACCAAAAGCAGGGGACGTGTCCACTATGACCAGGAGAAATACAGAGGCCAGTTAGTCTTACTGTTGTGAGAGGTTCAGCATTAAGTTAGGTGAGATATTAGAGATAGGGTGACTTTTGATTTACAGGCTTTGTGGGGTAAGAGGAAGAAAATGTTAGACATCTGTGTATTAGACATCATTTGATCATACTTCACAAGAGGTTAGACACAACATTGACTTAGTTCAAATATAATATGGGAATTAACATGAGATGAAAACTGACTGTAATCCAGAAATATTAACAGAATAAAAGAACAAAGAAGCTGGTCAGAGCCTGGAAATGGAGAATGATCCCATCCTTGTTTTGTGTCTGCGTAGACAATCCAGGCAGGGATGACAGGAGAGGGGAGTTAAGTGGGATACTGCAAGAGAATGCTAACTAAGAGAAATGGGATGAAATGGAGAAAAGGGAACACAGAATATTAAAAATGCTTCCTTACAGCAAGATTACAGGCTGTGAAAAAATCTCATACTTCTCATAGTGAGAGCATTATTGTTTGATATTCAATAAAAGTAAATTGTAGGAACAACAGCATCTCCTCCCAGTGAAACAGGCAAAGTTCACTTGTTAGGAAATGCTGATTTCTGGTAATGAGAATGGGGGTTACTCAATCTCCCCAGCCATTTGAACTAAGAAGAAAATTAATAAAACTGCTACAGAACAGTTCACCTGGCACCTCATTGCTTCCCGGTCTTGCTGACAGCTGGTGAGCTGCTGCCCACCCCTGATCTGACACGGAGGTGCAGAAATGTATTGTTACTGGGTGGCAGTGTTCATGAAAAAAAAATAGATGCTGAATAATAAAAAGACAAATTTCCACTTGACAACTACATAATAAGCTCAGAATGCTAGTATTCTGGTAAATAAAAATGACATCATGGAAGATCCACTAATAATCTTTTTTGTCCTCAGTTCAGCTTAATATGGCTGCAAGAACTGTACGTCACAATAACTTTGACACTACAGGGCACGTCTTGCAGGCAAGGCTTTTTGAAACAGACTTCGGTGCAAAGAAATTGAGTCAGTTGTTTTGATCTGTTTTATATGTAAGCAATTTATTTATTTATTTACTTATTTATTGCATTCTGTTTTGATCATTGTAGCTCAAAAAGAAATTCAGGTTATTTTTCACCATTGATGTTGTCAATTTTATATTTGCATTTTTTCTATCCCAAGTAAAGGCAGTGGACAAATGGTTATAATTTTTGTTTGGTTATGTGTCCTACAGTTTCTATACCGACAGTTTGAAAGTCTGTTCCCAAGGTTGCAGAAACGTGTAAAAATGCTGTGGTTTGTTTTTCTCATTGAGAGGAGTGTTCATTTGTGTTTGTATTACAAACGAGATATTTATTATTATTATTAAAATTTCATAATGGGGACACTGGTTTCTGAAAACTGCTTTCCGAATGACTGGATGGAAATGTTTTGGCAATGGTGACTCCATGTACCATTTCTAATTGGTTAGCTGAAAAGACAAAATTTCCTTCATCTGCAACAATAAATAATTAGTAAGTGAAAGGAAAAGCTGCCAGGGAATAAACCAGGGACTGTTATGGAAGTAAAACGTGGCACCAGTGGTAGACCTGGATGCAATCAAAATGCTGTTCAATATAATTCAGTTAGCAGCATCACCCAAGCCTGACCATGTCTCACTAAAGGAGGGAAAAAAAAAAAAAAGGAAAAAGGAAAATAGAAAAGCCAGATTCACACAGAAAAGTCATAGAAAAGCCAGATTCACACACAGAGGCAAAGCAAAGTTTTGTGTTTAAAACACTTCCAGTGGTTTAATATTTGTATTAAGCTAATTTGGATAACCAACTCGATAAATTAAGTAAATCAGCTTGTGGTTGTTGGTCCATTGCTGTACCGAGGTATCATGGCACAGTGAAGTATAACTGATCAACGGAGCTGCACTAACTAAATTTGACAGGATCTTCCCAAATGAAAAGTAACCAGCTTAATTACATCACAGATATGTAAACTGCCAAGCCATTCTAAGCTGACGTGTTATTTTGCATTGCAATGGGCTAACTCCCCTGTCTGCCACAGAATGTACAGGAACTTCAGTTCTTAAGAAACTTAACAGAAAACAAGACTAAAAATGCCCCTAATGCATGAACGCAGTAAACTGAGGACACCCTGTATCTTATTGCTATGATGTACTAGAGTAATTTTGTGCAATGTGTATGTAAATTAGACATAAAGGCACATCACCAAACCTCCCTTCTAGGCTTTGACAATCTCATTCAACAGCTCTAAATCCAAAAGTTAATTCCAGTTGCAGAAACAACTATGGTAAAAATGAGTAATATGTTTCCAATGATCTATGTACTATTAAGTAGTTTCTACACTGACTCCTGTATATCTGCATTAACATTTCATTAACCCTTTTCCTAACTTTCATCAGTATTGTAGGTCCTGTCTTGACAGTGATGCTAAAATGGATGAAACACAAACAGTAATATTTTACTCCATTTCAATGTTGAGTCTATGTCAGTCTACTACATGGGCTGCTGTGCAGATACATAAAACATTGTTAAAATCTTAGTGCAAGTATTGTAAGCAGATTTATATAACCCACTTCTCAGCTGTGTTATTCAGACCAAGTTGAATATCTTGCTGTACAGATTCCAGCAGAACTTATAGCTACCTTGGGTTAACTTGCATTGAGTGATGTCAAGGTTAGGGTCTAGTATTTCACATAAAGAACACGGAGTCCAATTCTCACTGCCACAGGCTGTATTTCAGTCCTGTGGGCCATGGAAGTGCAGCCACTGTGATAACAGCAGCAATTCATGGCTGTTCCTCTGGCAGGTTGTTTGAGGACACAGGAAGAAGAAATGACAGGGTGGCTGTGACATGCTGGATAGATGAACTGGTTTTCCAATAAAATGAGTGTCCATGTAAGAAGATTCGAGGCAGCATGTTTCAAAAGTGGCCACCAAATCAATGTAATCAATAATATAATCGATAAATAAATGTAATTGACAATGAAATGTTTGTGACTGAAAAGAGAACCTTTTCAGAAATCTGCTACCTCAAGCATCAGATTAACTGTTTCCAGTAATTAAAGTTAACAGTTACACTTCTCCTCTATGGAAAAAGAAAAAAGAACAACGACAACAACAAAACCACTACCACCAAAACACTGATTGTTTGCTGTGTGTTTACAAAACTATAAAGTATTGAAGAGATTATTTTCTTCCCAATGAAATTATATCATGAAAAGAATTAAGAAAAAGCTGTGTATATTTTCATCCTACTTGCTTGATGAATATTCTAAAGTCTGTAAGAATATGTAACAATAATAAAGCTTACCTTGGCCCTTTTGTCCAGTGAAAAATATCAGGTTATCTTGTAAAGCTGACTGGTGATTTATCAACTGAAATTTCAAGTGGAATTCATAGTAGAAGGTGATATTTGGGATAGTAGAATAAGCTAGGAATGAAGTATAGCCAAAAGCATCTGTGCCACTGAAACTGGGCTGGCTAATACTAATAACTGCATTTAAAAGAAACAGAAATTCAGTGTTAGGGCAAATTCTTTAACATACGTATTTGCAATTTGTATTTAATAGTCTGTTCTAGAATTAAAGCTTAATAAATAATACCAAAAATTTGATATGCTGTAATATTTTACATACATGCAGAAATAGCTCAGTTTTTCCTCTAATTTTACAAACAGCCCCTCTTTTACAACTGAATTACTGGCAACTACTGCCATCTCCTGGTCTCTGTATAGTATTGTTATAAACTGAAATATACTGCAATATTTACTCAGAGCTCAGATAGACAAAAGAAAACACACAAAGAAATTATCCTGTTAAAAGAAATGCCATCTTACACACATCTCAGTGAAAATGAGTACAGGGATATACTGAAGAGGTTAAGGAATAGTATTTCTTCACAGGTGGAGAAGTAATAGAAATAATCATCACGATATGATGAATTTACAGTGCTGTGAATAGGACCTACATGAATTATATTGTTTCACATTATTTCCTATACCCTTTGAAATGTTTGAATATCTGGGAATTTAGTATATAAAATGTAAAATTTACAGTACTGACAATTAATTTAACATTATTATTATTATTATTATTATTATTATTATTATTATTATTATTAAGGATCAATTTAATAAAAAACTTGTTGGGCATTGACCAAACAAAGCATTTAGCTTTCTAAAATAGTTTGCCAGCTCCTCAAATAGTTTGCCAGCTTCCTCAAAAGCCATAAAAGTTACAAATTCATTCAAAAACCTAACAGTTTTGTGATGTAGAAGTTTATATGGTAAAAAATGGTAGAATTAAAAAAGCAGATAAAAATGCAAATAACATCAAGTCTGTATACATATATCTGTACTGGTAAACAGTCAGTGGAGTTCTGGTTCAAGCACCCACATGGCACCAAGGCCTTCTGCTGGAGCCAAGTATCCAGGCTGCTGTCAATTCTTGCAGTCAGTGCTCAGAGCAAAGATAACATAATGCTTGTATTGACAATATGATTTAGTGAAAAACAGGATAGAAAGGCAGAGTAGCTGAGTAAAGCTTAATCCTGAAAGACTGGGTGTGGGGCTAGATTTTAAAGATTTAAGCACTTATACGCAATTGATCTGAGCACCAAATGTGGCTGGATCTAGCTTTACTAATGATGGCAGTAGGACGGATTAGGGGAGAAAGGAATGCATAGAAGCAGTGTGTACAAACCAGATTGGGAAATCCTGGTCAAGAATTATAATCTTCCCCAAGTAAATCTATGTTAGCCGAAGTACCTTTAAACATCTAGCCCTAAATACTTACAGTTTGGGAGAAACAGTCAAATGTAATTGTGTAAATGATATCACCACCTCTAGTTTGTGGAATCTACTTCTAAATTTGCACCCTGAGAAATCTGCCACATTGACACTTTTTACTTTTTTATCTGAACCTGACAAAAGGTGCAGATGTAGCTGTTGAAAACCTTTTATGACACAAAATTCAAGTCCGCAGCAATACAGTGTGTACTGTCCCATTTATTAAGCACTACTTCACATGTGGCACATTATGCCTTGTTCTGTGATTTCAAACAGGAGCCAGGAAATTTCCATATGAAATGGTTGTTTTGTCCTAATTACAAGAAAACCGGCAATGATTTTGTTCTTCTCAACATAGTCTCATTGAATGTAACCTCAGGTCTTAGAACTTTATGAGTCGTGGATTTGAAGAAGAAACACAACTCTCAACTCTCTAAATCTGGTGTTGGCCTCAGTCCACTAGTATTCTCTCAGACTACCTCAACATGGCTGAGGACAGCTCAAGTTCTCCATTTTTTTTTTTATTTTCAGGAAGCTATGACAGATAGCTCCTTTAATGTGAACTTTCTTTCTCTCTTTCATTTCTCTCTTTCTTTCTTTTTCTTTCTTTCTTTCTCTTTCTTTCTTTCTTTCTTTCTTTCTTTCTTTCTTATTTTTCTTTCTTCTTTATTTCTTTCTCTTTCTTTCTTTCTTTCTTTCTTTCTTTCTTTCTTTCTTTCTTTCTTTCTTTCTTTTCCTTCCTTCCTTTTTCCTTTCCTTCCTTCCTTCCTTCCTTCCTTCCTTCCTTCCTTCCTTCCTTCCTTCCTTCCTTTTTCCTTTCCTCCTCCCTCGCTCCCTCCCTCCCTCCCTCCCTCACTTCCTTCCTTCCTTCCTTCCTTCTTTCTTTTCTCTTTCTTTCTTTCTTTCTCTTTCTTTCTTTCTTTCTTTCTTTCTTTCTTTCTTTCTTTCTTTCTTTCTTTTTCTTTCTTTTCTTTCTTTCTCCCTCTCTCTCTCTTATTTTCTTGCTATCTATCTATCATCTAATACAACACAAAATATTTAAGAGACAAGATCTTATAATGAAGAACTTCATATTGTTTTCTATTCATGCTTGACTTTATAACTGGAAAAGTAATTTCTATCATGTACGTCCACGGAGCCAGGTAATTCTCCCTATTTAGATGGATTTAAACATTGACAAAGGAATGCCTTACAAAGTGAACTACAACTGTAGTTGTAGACCCGTACACTAGGAGGATAGTACTCCCACTGACCAGGTGCTACACAACATAGAGAAAGTTTATGCATAACCGTATTAGATTACTGTATATCAGTTTCAATTCACTGCAGTTTTGACATGTCCTAGAAAAAAAGGTTCAAACATCTTACTCTCAACAAAGAACATATCTCTTTGGTCATTTAAACAAGAATAATTGCAACCCATGTGCCATCAAATGTCAAAACCTTGACATACATTGTCAAATATGCTTAAAATACTTAGAAATATCAGTTTAGAGTCTAATGGATGCCTCAGTGATAGTCAAGTTAGAAACACCTAGATAGAAGTGACATGTTTTGAAGAACACTGTGCAAGGGGGGAAGACCATACTGAAGAAGATGTATCAGAGAATGTCAACGTGACACATTACTTAAGAGTTCTTGAAGGCAGGACAGCTATTTCTGACAGGACCCTTAATGAATGGCTTACATCCATGACCTTTAACATGGATGTACCCTGAACGAACGTCTGTTCAGGGGAAGAAGATGGGAGCTCTTTCTTCAATCCAAAACACGATAAACATTCTGGTTTAAACCTTACCTACACTGCAATTTTACCTACGCTTTGGGTACCCACTATTTGAGTATAAGAATTGCACTTTACTTTCAAGTTCTCCATAAAGAGAAGGCTTACATGGCACCATAACTTATGCACTCTTACAAAAATAAATAAACAAATAAATAAATCTGGTATGTAATAATTGTTTCTTTGTCACAATAAAAAAAATCATATTGGCATTTAATATTTGTTATACTTTTTTCATTTCACAGTATTACTTGCCTATTTCTATTTTATTCATTATTTATTTACAATAAGAAAGAGACATCTAAGTCCTAAGCCTCCCACTTGTTAAAAGCAATGTGCACAAGTACACCATGGGTGGCAGTGATCTGACCACTTGAGGGCATCTATGCTACAGATGTAACAGCTGGCTACCCCAGGTTATATGTTTTGTCAGTAGAAACATTAAGCACATTTAGGATGCAGCTTCTTCTAAAACACACCACTAATATAGGTCAGGTGAATAGCATTCTAAAACGCTAAATTGACCCCACCAAGTACATAAACAGTCTTGGGCAGTAAGTCAGAGGAGAGTATTATAGGTCTCTAAAGTTAGGTGGGATTAAGCCTACCTTCTCTGTATCTTGCAACTACCTCCCAGTCTGCATCTCCTTTGTTTTTGGTATCCGTTGCCTTAAGGCTGAATGATTTAGAAATTCTGAAATAGTTCTCTGTGAAATAAGGAAATTTTTGTTGTTGTTGTTCTGGTTTTAAAGAACAGGAACTGTAGGACACTCAGAAACTAAATTATGTTTTCAAAGAGGCACACAATGGCTGAAGTGGACCAAAGAATTGAGTATAGATGTCTAAACTCCAGGCTAGAGCACAACAGCCACTAAGCATTCCTTGCATATTAAGCTTTTCAGTTTCTTACCCCTGGGTGTCTGAGCCCAGCCCCTTTCAAAATCCCTGACAAGATATAATTTTCTTAATTTGCATCTTTTGGCTACATGAACATCTCCTCTCATCATCTTGTCAGTACTAGGTTAAAGGTGGGACTAGATGATCTCAGAGGTCTTTTCCAACCTGAATGATTCTATGATAATTAAATCCCTTTATGGCCTTTTTGCCCAGTTCTGAGTGTAACCATGCATTTTGCTGGGGCTGTGAAGTACTCTTAATAACATATCCAGCATGTAGGCGCTTAAGGCACCACTGCTGTGCTAGAGCTTCTGGATACAGTAACAGACACCACCAACCAATGGCTTTCAGGATAAACAATTTATCTCAGAATAGCAGCACAGAAACAAAGAAAAATCAGTAGTACAATTACCCAGGTCAAAACGACAGTAAATCCAGTCATTCATTAATATTGGGCTAAGCGTAAGATTTGTGTAACCTTGGTTATTAGAGAGGCCAGCAGGCTGCAGGGCACAGCCTCTTCTCTGGATGAGGAGCTGAGACCCATTGAGAGGTTTGGGAAATTTCAAATAATTCCCCAATTAGACTATCTTCCTTTACTGTTGGCTCTTGGAAGGACTACCTGCACTTGTCGACCAGCCCTCACATCCCACCCTTGCTCCCCTCTGTGTCTGTTCTCTCCCCTGTACATGCAGTGCCTGGATGCTACCCAAAGTGGTGCACAACCACCGTATGGCACTATACTTACATAAGGCGTGTGGTCACCAAATGAAGAAATAACACACGAGGCAACTGTAGCCCCACAGGCATATTTTGTGAAAACAGTTTTAAGTTATTTTGTTTTAGTTCCCCACAGTTTTCTCCACAGTGTTGGAGCAGATTCTGACACCTACTAAAAGTGAGCTGCAGTGTCCAATTAACTACCCTATCTTTAGCAGGCAGGTACACGCAGCCAAGTGTTCATAAATAGTCCTCCCTACAGTGATCTCTGGAGGGTAAAAAGTATTTAGATATGTTAATTAATCCTGAGTCAAAAGCTTGCATTTCAGGCTAATCTAATAAATCTAACTTGTCAGGAGATACTTATCCATGTTTTATCTGTTTCTGGGTGGTTGCTTATAGTTTTATGCCACATTTTAAATCATGATTCTTCTCTGCACTAAGTATTATTTATCAACTGGTCTTTATCCAATCACATCAAAACCTGAAAGGTTACAGTAAATATGTATCAGTGTAAAATGTTCAGTCTTTGAGATATCTTTCATACAATGACCTTCGTTAGTCTAAATTTTAAACACACTACTTTGCCATACTCTTATATATTTTTAACTTAAAAATGCAACAAACAAACAAAAAACCCACATGAAAACCATATGAAAAACACAGTAGTTGGTAAATTCATATCAAGTAATATAACTCTACCTTTTCCTTTTATTCTCTATCTTTTCGTTACAAATGTATGGAGCCAAGGTAGAAAATTGTGTAATCTTGCAGCCCTCCTTTCCTTGAGAAACAGTCCTTCAAAATGTTATTTTAAAAACACTTATTGCTGAAGGAAGAGCAGAGGGCACAGCTGTCTCCAGTGGGCTCCATTATTATTTTCCTTTTTCTGCCTAGCCACCATCCAAGCCAGATTCTCACACTTTTGCTTTTGCAGTATACAGTATGAAGTTATAAAGCACAGAGTTGTGTCCCAAAGGCTATTCTTATGAGCCATGCAAAGCCACACTCCAAATTAACTGTGCCTAAAACACAAACAGCTCTGACAGAGAACTTGAAGCCTTTTATCAAATTTTTTGTCCTTGATCTTGTCTTGTGTCTCTCTGTCAGTCTTATGCCATTTATCACTGTCCTATTCTGCATTCCCAGTACCAAACAGGTAATAAGGTATGATATGTCCCATTGCCTCACAAACAAATAATGACAAATTATCCCATTATATAAATATATAAATATGGTTGGCTACCCACTTCCCTAGGACTGTACATCTCATCAGAGGTGAATACAAAAGTGGGAGGTGAAAAAAGCAAGTATAGTTTGAAAAAAATCTTAACAAAGAGGAGAGAATAAAGTGACAAGGAAGAAAGAGAAAAATGGTTTCATTATCTTTGAATTTTCTGTTATGAGTTAAAATAAATGTTCCTTTCAGCATTCACTGCCAATACATCTTCGACCACAGCTTTACAATTCATTGTAAAAAACAAGACAGATGAATGGGATAAAAAAGAGGTGAAGACTTTAGGCTGTAGAATTACAATCAGAGAAGCCAATTCTTTACATTATAATTGACTGTCTCTGAACAGTTATCAGCTGAGTGCCTGGCTCCAGGATGAGCAGCCATATACTTTTTGGGATGAGTATTAATCAATTCTCCTAAAAAACAACTCACATACTTGAGAAGACAATATTGAAATGGGAATAACTGGTAAACATTATATTTTCCAGCCTTCCAAGATGTATAAAAGTCTTCAGAAATGTGTCCTTTGTCGTCATGAAATTCTGCAGACACCATTCCTTTTGTTGGTTTGCAGTACAGCTTTTAGTAAACAAAATCTTGCTCTTGAGCATAGAAATATGGATGAACAGAGTGAAAAATATTTCCTTTGCTGAGTTTACAAAAAATATTTTAAGTGCTGCTGGTCTGTTCGTGCTCTTACTCATCATGTTTCTAAGGAGGCAGCAAGAAGGATAGGTGTTTAAGTGACAAGCTATGCTCCTAATGAAAGTGGCTGGCTTAACAAAGCAAAGCAAATTACAAATCCATTTCTATAAATCAATATATATTCACAATGGCTGATTTTAAATACTAATTTGCATGCAGACCTCTGGCACAGGGAAGGTACCTCTGTGCAGGTACCTCCGAAGCAGGAACCTCTTTCTGTGCATGGCATTACATTACAAGGTATCAGATCAGGGATTGCAGGCTGACAGGTGAAGGGAGATGAACTTTCTGCTACAACTCCCCTGTCCTTTGTGCCTGGAAAGAAGCAGAGGGATAGGGAGGACAGGGAGGTACTCAGGGACCAACAGTGGAAATGAGAGAGAAGGCTTGTTGTACAGACAGGTAACAGATACAGCAAAACTTGTGAAGGAGAGGTGAGATGAGCGAACTAACCTGGTATTTATTCTACATGTTTTGCTATTTCTACATAAAGAACTGTTTTTTTTTAACAATCAACCAACTTTCCTTACCAGAAGCTCTGTGAAATGCAAGGAGGTAAAGATAAAGGTAGCCTGAGCTGCATGAAGGAGCTGTGCCAACTGAGAGTTCAAGGGTATAGTAGAAGACCGTGATGTCTGGAAGACTACCATATGAGGAGTTAGTGATCCATATAACGGCAAATTCAGGTGTGTGCTCTCCCCCATGAAAAATATCTCAAGCATTCATTTTATCTGTTTTGTGGGATTAGTGGTATAGTTATGTGGTATTGTTACGGAGCCCATGGGCCCTATTAGCTTAGCTTATTTCTGTAACTCTACGGAGTAGTAATTTTTTCACTTCTAAGTGGAAGCTGAGATTTGATATAATAAAACTGATTTCACTGCTCAAGGATGAACGTATGAATCTGAAAAACTGGTAATATAGCACTGACATCAAGTGTGTGCGTGTGACTGTGTGTATGTGTGTTTTGTACAATTTTTATGACATACCTTACTTTGGAGGGAAGGAAAGAGGGAAATTAAGGCCCAGATAAAAGCAAATGATCCAGAAAATAAATTCACTTGAACGGGAAAAAGAGAAATCCTGATCAGCATTCCCCAAAGTCTCTTACCACTGACCAAAAGCCTTGTGAGGCATTTTTTTTTTATCTGAGGAAATTCCCCTTGGGCATCCACTGTCACTGAACTGCACAATTTAGTCTGCAGATGTAAAAAACTTTGAAGGTGACATTTTGTGACAAACATAGCTGCAGAGAACACTTCACTTGCAGGCTGATTTTCACTCCATAGAGTTTGGAGCAAGTGGCTATTCCCACTTCAGCACTTTGAAATGAATTTTATACATGGGGGAATACATCCTACAGAAAACACAGGCCAGACCCTCTGGACTGGCAAACATTACCATAAATGTTGCTCAGAAATGTGTTGCAATGAACATACTTACAGAGTGCTGTGAATACATGCTGGGCACAGCCCTTTTCAGTGCGTGTTCATCAAACACAATGTCACAGTTAGGATTCTATTTTATCTTGTCACAGCTATACCTTCATATAGTGAAACTAAAATAAACTCCGCAACTTGGTCTAAAAGACTGCAGTTTACACAATTACTCATCTTCACAATGCACACTCCTTTGAAATGCTTCTCTTTCTTTTAAACTTATCTCTGTGTATACAAAGTGTTTGCCCTTGACTCCTGAAGCATAGCAAAATGCTTCCTATTATGACCAACAGCTTTTCAGAAGGGCCTAATTTCTTGTGTAATATATAATTAACCACATCAAGGGTTGAGAACTCCAGGTGTTCATTTCCATTCTCGGTGAATGAACCATTTTTATTTCATGTATTTTATAAGCATTTATGAGGCCATCACAACTCAGCAGTAGAGTGACACCTGGATATTTCCTCTTTACGATTTCTGTGTTTTTTATATTTGAATTCCTTACCTTATTTCAAACATATGGACCTCATATTTTACAGACCATATCAGGCTCCTGTATGAGCCAGGGAATGACCCCAGATTGTACATAGATGAAGGTGTTAAGGAAAAGGAAAAAGAAAAGAAAAAGAGGAAAAGGAAGAGGAAGAGGAAGAGAAAGAGAGAGAAGAGAGAGAGAAAGAGAAAGAGAGCAAGAGCACCAGCAAGAGAAAGAGAGAAAGAACAAAAGCCTGATTACAGAGATAATAGCAACTGATCTTTTTTTTTTTTTTTTTTTTTTTTTTTTTAATGTACCCGAATGGTGAACTCTGTTTAGTTGACAAGTATTTTTAATAGTTTAGGCTAACTGAAATACTTGACTTGTGTTTCATACTAACCTTAGTAATTTGGCTACATTTATATTTAAATTTTTATAATTAGAATTCTCTTATATTTTAAAAGAGTTCAAGTATGGTGATAAGGACATGTTTGAGCTCAGGCTTTCTCCTTGAGTGGAGGAAGGACTCCAATTTTTCATTTAAATCAGATCTTATGAAATGATAAATTTCTTCAGGTGACAGCCCATTCTAGTTCTAACCTAATCCTCATTTGTTTCCATAATGAGTTGTTGATATGTCTTCCTGACCAACTTCTAAAAGTAAAAAAATTAAATATATATGAGGTATTTTAAAAATCTTTTCACATAAATAGAAAGTGTTCTTAGCACTGTTGGAGAATGTGTGTTCATTTGGTCTGAAATGGTACTATTTACAAGCACTTTCATTCACCAGTGTGATCCTAAACACCAGAGTAGGAAGATACAGACACTTTCATTTACAATCTGCAAGAAACACAAAATAAGCCAGTTTTTACTAAATTAAATGTAAAAGGAAATTTATCAGACCAGGGCTTGAATTCTGGCTGCTTTTACACAAACCTACTATCAATAACTGGATTCGGTTTAAATGCTGTAGATCCCTTCACGTAGAGCTTAAAAAACCTAAGTCACTTCAGAGACTGAGTCAAGCTGCCCATGCAGACACCATCTCTGTTCCAAATTATTGTATATTGGTGATGTGAATTGCTAAATATTTTCTGTTTTCTATTCCAGTGACTACAATCCTCTTTTAGGCATCAATTTGTTTCATGAGGGCTTTTAACACCACAAATCAATAGCCTTAGGTTATGTGATAAAAGCTCACCTCCAGAAAACAGCACAGAGGCATCAGCAGGTGGTGGAACTCAATTAACGCCCTGCCCCAGATTCCTGTGGCCCATCACAAGAGCCATCAGCCCACCACAGAACCATCTCCACAAGCCCAGAGATGCACAGAGCCCAAAGGCAGGTGGAAACCCAGATTGGGCACCAGAGGAACAGGCACCCTGTTCCCTTTCCCAGGAGAGCCTCAGCCCCAGTGTCCCAGCATGGCACCAACCATGATGCTGGAGCACCTTTAGGACTGAAGGGGATTGCCGCCTGGGGGCATGGGACACGTTGTGGGATCCAGGTGCATCTCCCCCAAAGGAGAGACCACAGGGGAGTCCCAGCCAGCTCTTGGGGGCTCATATACCCAGGTGCCATCAACTGGGGAGACTGGGATCCGGGGACAGCTACTGGGCAGACTGAGGGTGTGAGCCCAGCTGTTGAGAGAATCCACTTTGTACCATCTCTTTATTTATTCTCACTGATGGGATCCACTTGGTACCATCTCTCTATTTTTTCTCACTAGCAGACCTCCATTGTGCTCAGCCAGAGAGGGGAGCAAGACGGGACCTTTGGTGCTCTCTTTGTGTAAGTGCTCCAAGTGTCTGTCTGTGGTTTGTGTGACTGGACAGGTATATATGTCCATGTGGGGTGTATATGTGTGCTCTCTGTGCATGTACAGCTGGGGACATGTGCTGTGCCTTGCTATGGGTTGGACGTGGGGTATGGAGCTGTGGCAGCCTCACCTCTACCAGACTGCTAGATTCAGCCCTATCCCCCAAACAAACAGGAGTGAAATGCTTCTAAAACTGATGATAGAGAGTAGAGCTGGGTACCTTTATATTAAGAAGCTTGAAAGGAGCCTAGTGATTTTATGTAATTGCAATTTAGTGTTCATGTCTACCCATATTATTGTCCCCCCACCCACTGACCCATTATACCTTAGGTATGTGGCTTCATGAGAGAGATTTCAATATATAATAGTCAAGTTGCAGTCAGAGTAACATGGTCATCTAGTGATAAAAGCAAGGAAAGATGTGTGTGACAGATAATGCATCTTACTATTTTTATATTTGGAAAAAATGGACATGCTTTTAGAAAGCTTTTCTTGATTTCTGAACTAGTATAATGTAACTAAGATAAACACAGAGCAATTGTTCCCAGCCTGGTTAGATTGCAGTATGCTTCATCTCCTTCAGAAACTGAAAAGTCCTTGTTAGCCCCAGGAGCTTGTCTGTCTTCTTCATATTATACAGGTTAGTCTAATAGAAGTTACCCTCCATCTTTAAGTTTTTGCCTTGTTTGTCATTTGTACAATGCTCTATAGTTTTCTCACTTTTAGAATGCTGTGCATTCCACGTTAAATGATGTATTTTTAACCCATGCCATTTTTTCCCCTCTAATGGTGACAACAGTTTTATTATCATATTCTCTTACATATCTGTAAAGTTTTATGTTGTTCTTAGTGTGACTTAACTGCTAGCACTTTGAGCTCTGGCACAGGCAAGACCTG
This sequence comes from Cygnus olor, assembly GCF_009769625.2. Lineage (NCBI taxonomy): Eukaryota > Metazoa > Chordata > Aves > Anseriformes > Anatidae > Cygnus > Cygnus olor. The sequence goes on from NC_049171.1 coordinate 28,270,044, forward strand.
TAGCAGTGGGCTCATTTGTGGCTCTGTCAACGTCTTGAGTTACTTTTACTTTGTCTCTTGTAAATACTTCCTCTTGGTAGGAAGGAGCAGCAGTGCTGGCATAAAATCTGCAGTTCTGTTTGGTACATTTGCTATATTCATACTAACAAATAAACATGCTAGGGTTTAAACATGATAGGTTCATCAACATTTCTGTTGATGAAGACCATCAACTACTTGATAAGTAGCTAGGAGAAACAGCTTTTCTTCAGTTTCAGACACAACGTAGCATGAACTTGGTTACTAATCTTAATAGTAAAGACAATATTATTTCTGTGCCTTGAACAGGAGAAAAATCATTAAATATGCATGCTTCTAGTCTTTAAATTTTATGGATCATTTCTTTCTAATAAATTTATTATCTGAGCCACTCATTTTGTTAGAGTAAACAATTAAAATTGGATTATGTTTCTATTGCAATTTACATTGTTCCACCATTGTAATTAGGCAATCTGTCATTATCTTCAAATGCCACACCAAATGTATAGCTTTGGTTTTGCTAGCACTATTCTTAAGGCTGCACCCAGCATTCACTGCATTGTGTTTCTCACCTCTTTGTTCAGTTTTAGTTTATGTGACAAAAGACCTTTTGCAGCTCATTTTAACTTTCAGAGCATCTTAACAAGACTTGTATCTGTGCTCACTTTATTTCTATTCCTACTAAACTCTTAAGACACAGCTTGGTGGAAGAATTTTTCATGTTTCAATAATTTTTTGTCGTGGACTTATTCACCCTGAAAGATTTATACTCTGACCTACTAAGTTGGTTTTTCTCCCCCATTTTTCTTTCTTACAGTAATGATCCAGAAAAAGTTTTCCCTCTTCACATAATAAAATATCATCCTTTCTGTGCTTTTGTATTCTTCAGGTTTGTAGTCTAACCAAACTCATGAATTTGTGTACTTTCTCTCAGTCTACACTAGAGACAGCTGACTACAAAGAGTTGTGGAAGAACCTAGTAAATTGAGGCAGATGACAGAAACAGTCCTAGCCTGACACACAGAATGGTGGGCTCTGAACTCGCTGTCAGCAAAAAAGAGGAGTTTTAGGAGTTTTAATAGGTGGTTTTGTGAAAACCTCAGCATACTTATAAAAAGAAATAGAATACAAGAAATGATTAAGGAAAAGACAGTCCTTTTGACAGAAAAATGTCAAACACCACTGTGGCATTATCACACCTTGAATATTGAGGTCAGCTCTGGACCCTCATCTTAAAAAGGATGCAGTAGAACTGAAAAGGAACAGAGTAGGCAGTCTGGATACAGCCTGGCTGGTGTACCAAGACTAAGAAAACAATCTGGCTTCTTTAGAAATAATTTTGGGAGTTTTGTAATGAGGATGCCTAAAATCAGGAAAGGCACTCATAAGGTTAACAGGGAACATTCACAAAATAGGGAACAAGTTTAAAAGATCCGTTCTGACAACTCTTGACACATTAAGGTCATTGGACACATTGCAATGTGTCATTGCAATTGACACATGCAAGCAAATACAAGGCAGTACTTCTGCACATGCTACACACTTACACCTGGAGCCATTTGTCACAAGACGTTGTACATCAAATTTATATGGGCTCAAAGACCAATTAGAGAAGTGTGTGGAAGAAAAGAAATCTATCAAGGGCTAAGTGATATGCAGACACCGACCCCAGTACATGAAGTCCCAATGCCCCAGACAGAAAAATACCAATACATTTTATACACTTACCTACACACTTACTATTGGCTATGAAGTGTCGGGGTGAGATGAAAACATGGATGAAACCTAAATGTTCTACTGGAAACTGTGGAAATTTCTTCTAATTGAAATTTTAGATAAGAGGTAAACATTTTTGATATGATGAAAAAGACAAAACAATCTTTTGATCTGACCTGAACATTACCTCATATTAATTTTGAAAAGTATTTCAAATGCACTTCTGAATCAGCTCAGAATCAGGGATTATTTTCTGTATGCAGATCTGTCAGTCATTACTTGTCATTACATTTTTATTCTGTTTTTCTTTCTGACCTAAGAAATTCATCAAATTGTAACACCTGGTCATATTCTTACAATCCAGAAAGTACTGGTTATACTATCTTTTTATATACAAAATGTACAAAGTCATGCTTCCCTAGGTACAGCAAAATTAAACTACAGGAGAAAATGTTTTGTCCAAAGAAGCTCTGAGACAAATATCTTTCTCAGCCACTACCCAGTATTTCCTGGCTTGTCTACTCAGTTTTGGGCCCCTCGCTACAAGGACATCGATGCCCTGGAGCATGACCAGAGAAGGACTACGAAGCTGGTGAAGTGCTTGGAGCACAAGTCCTCTGAGGAGCGGCTGAGGGAACTGGGGTTGTTTAGTCTGGAGAAGAGGAGGCTCAGGAGAGACCTTATAGCTCTCTGCAACTACCTGAAAGGAAGGTGTGGGGAACTGGGGTCAGCCTCCTCTCACAGGTAACTAGTGATAGGACTAGAGGGAATGGCCTCAAGTTGCACCAGGGGAGGTTCAGGTTGGTAATTAGGAGACATTTCTTCTCAGAAAGAGCAGTCAGGCATTGGAAGGGGTGCTGGAGTCACTGTCCCTGGGGCTGTTCAAGGAAAGGTTGGACGTGGTGCTTAGGGACATGGTTTAGTGGGTAACATTTGTGTAAGGGGGATGGTTGGACCAGATGATCTTGGAGGTCTCTTCCAACCTTTTCTATGATTCTATGATCTTTCTGTCTTCCTTCCTGTTTTATGAAACAACATGCCAAGCAGGTGCCCAGCTCAGACATTCTTTGTTTGGGAATGGGCATTGGGCACGGATGTGTTTGTAGGCAACAGTGAAAGTGGGGAAGTGGTCACTTAAAGTGTCTTCCAAGTATTTGACTTGTTTCTTACCACAATTTCTGTGAATGATAGAAACATTGTTCTAAGAAAGGTGAAGCATACAGTTCTTACCATCACTGCAGAGGATGCCAGATCTTCCATATGGACAAAGGCAAACAGCATCTTGCCTGGACTTTGGAAAACATGTAGCACCGTTTCCACATGGATTTTCGTCACAAGTCATGAACTGGCAGAGTTTTCCAGAGTAGAGTTTAGGGCATTCACAAAACCAATTTTCTGCATCACTGGAAAATTTAAATTAAAAACAATACAAAAAATGTAAACATACTTAAGAAAGGATGGGTTTTATTCTCACAGAAAATCAGTGACATTTGACTTATGAGCATAATATATTTCTTCGTATTTGCCTTCCTTATTTTTTTCTTGTGTACCTGGCATTGGAGACGTCAGAATGTTTTCTGGGTGACTTGAGTTGACAGGTTCCTTTTTGTTTTATATTTTAATTTAGCTTTCCTTTCATGGTAAAACGTGACTTTTTCTGATGTGTCTCATTAGTTATTTGTGCTGCTGCTTTCATAACATGGTTAAAGTAACAGCTAAAGAAAAACAGCTCTTCTATCATGTATCAGGAAAAAAAAAAGGAAAGAAAGAAAAACAAGATATGCAAAGTTTACTTTGCAAACCATTTGTACATTCAGGTATTACCTACAGGTCTTGATAACATAGTCAGGGAAAACTGAAATATGAATACTTACAGTAGTGATTCAATTGAAATTGAACCAGAATAAACAGGAAATATCTCTGCTTTCATATATCTTATGTTCTCAACTATGAAAAAAATATTAGAATAGACAGGGGAAAAAATAAGTCCCAATAAGTCTCAAGGGGTAAGAATGTGCCTATTCTGTTTTTATGAAGTATCTTTTTAGTATGCAAGGATAGCACAGTGGCAGATATAGTCTGGAAATAAAAATCAAATAGGAATACATGGAGTGTAAGGCATTCCTGTCTACCACTTGGTATAAATATCATTTCATTAAAGGCTTTATTTGATTTTCCCCTTGTTTTACATCTGAAATCAGATGACAGCTAGATAGGTCAGTTTATGTGATTACTACACATCTTCAGTATTGAACAGAAACATGCCTTATACTTGATAAGGTCACATGTGCCCATGGGTATGAATGCAGAAGACATGATGTGAGGTATGTCAAACCACAGCCATTTTATTTTTTCTGATAATAGCATAATCATTAGGAATTTCAGTGGTCATATATGAAACAAACGTGATTTTTAAAAATTTGTCCACTGCTTACAATATCCATGCAATCAGGTTAGAGAAAATAATCTGGCTCTGAGAGAACTGCTGCATTTTTTTTTTAAAGAAGGAAATAAGTGAGTCTTGTGACAGCCTGTGCATAGCAGTTGATTAGTATATTTCTAAACTGACCACCCGCAGTTCTGGGGAGAGAGAATCTCAGCTGGAAAGTCTACCAGAATGAATCTCATGAATAATGCCTCCAGACACCTTTGCAAAAGAAAATTGCTATCAGCTGCAATAATAAATTTCTGTGTGTAGCCTCTTCTATTTATAGATCTGCTGCAGACACTGGGACAGGAATGTAAATGAGGTACTGGGTTGCCTTTGCTTGTGCAGCATCAAAAAGCCTGCTTTCAGCTGTTTCAATATCATCATTACATAGTGTAGCTAATTGAAAAAGCAACAATAAACTGAATTATTCCTGGAAATCTACAACTGACAGTGATGATCTTCTCTAAAATTAGTTATCAAATGTGTGTGTTTGTTTGTTTGTAGAGGAGAAGAAAGATCATCACTGCTGTGAAAATACAGAGACTTTAGTCTTCACCTTTAAAAAAAAAAAAAATAATAAATTTAATGTATTGCTTTATTGAACTATGTATATCAATATTGGTCATTTCTTCTGTAGTCTTATTTTAGTGCTGTACAGAAGATTAAAAATAACAAGAATCACCAAAAATTGTGAGGAATGTTATTATTATTATAAAACGAGAAATGTCCTAACATTTTACTGTTTTTAAAACAATACTGCTTAACCGTTTACATCAACAGTAAATATAATAACAAAATATAATAACCCTAATGACAAAGAAGAGTGATTCCCTATGAGGTAAAGAAAACAGTTTTTTAAAAAGTTCTCCAAAATAACACAAAGCTTGAAAATATAATAGTTAATCACGCTGAATAAATATCACAATCAATTCACAAGAATTAGTGTACTGAAATACAAAGTCCCAAATGACTTATTATTCTCTCTCAAAGCAATCTGTTGCTGTACTTGGTTTCAAAAAGGACAAGGTCCCCTATATTCTGCTGAATTAATTTCAGCTGGAAGGAGCACAAAAATGCTTCAATGACTAGGGAGTTCACTTCTCCCAGGTGGGTTTCACAATTTCATGGTATCCTGCTATTCTTTATAAATGCATGCAGAGAATGAAAAAGGGCAGCACATCTGAACAGTAATATCTTTTGCTTATATCATACACCTATGAATGGCTCCAAGAAAAAGTCATTCGATAATTATAAATGTGGGCTGAAGAAAGTGAATATTGACCAATAGAAACATTGTGGAAATATCAGAATTTTTAGGCTGCAAAATTGGAAACAAATTTAGAATGTTTTGCAGAAATGTTTCATGTCTACACTTGTGTTTTAGTTCAGATCCAGAGAGTGATCTTGAAACAAATCTCTTTGTTGTCCTGATTTGAAATGCCTTACTTCACATTATGGAGTGGTCTGAAGAGTACGTGAGCTCAATTTCAGACGAACCCAAACCAGAAGACTGTCTCACACCTCAGGTACTCCAGCTGCTAATGGGCATCCATGGCATGGGGCCAGACCAGATTGTGTGTGAGTTAAAGCTCCTTGAAACAAGGTGTATTAAGGATGTTGTCCTCAGCACTTATGTGGCCTGTAAATCTACTTGTATTGAACTGCATTATCTGCTAATATAGATGCAGATTTACAGATGCAGTTCTCAAAAGAAAATCAGGCAGACATGGTATATATTATATATCCAAAAAATAGCCCCAGATTTTAAACTGGGGGTACTGATGAACTCCTGAAGTAGATAAAGAAAAAGAACAAAACAAACATCCAGAATCTTATGAAGGAAGAATGTCACAAAGAATGAGAGAAAAGGGGAGAAGAGAGAAATACCATGGAAATAGATTGCAAGAGACAAGAGCAACGCTTCTAGAGCACTATCACCTCATGTCACCAGCCCCATGGTATAGGAAGAAGCACGCGTAGGGAAGATGAACTGTTCTCCCACGTTCTTACAGTCCTCTTCTGAAATGGTAAAGGGCATACTTTTCATTACCATTTCCCATGTTAAAATATATATTTCTTTGATCTTTGATGTAGACCTTGGCTTGGAAAGAAAATCATCAAGAAGTATGTGCAAGATCTGATATGATATTGGTAATTCAGTAACACAAATCCTTCCCCTTGAATCTTTACTGGAATCACCAGTGCTCTGAGTTAATGAAATCAAAGTTTTGTTTGAGTGCCACCTTTGGGATGACAACACAGTTTTTGATAGCTTAGTGTTTTTAAATGTTGCACAATGCAGAGGAAATTATTATAACATGAAAATAATGCAGTCATAGCGGTATTTAACCACAGTTTTTGACTTTAAAACTAATTCCCTTTTTGAAAACGATATTACAATTCCTCTGTATAATGTATCACAGTCATCATTTATACTATGGTGATACAGTGGTGTGGTTCTCCCAAGCATACTACAGTCTCCTATAGGCCTGTGTTTCTTCCATCTATAAAGGTGGAATACCACTATTTACAGAGCCCTTGAGTGTTCTGTGATCCCCACTAAAAGCCCTGCACGTGCCATTTGCCTACATGTGTGCGAGAGGGCTTCCCTGAAAGGAAGTGCACTCAACACCTTATAATCATGACAGTACTAAAGTAAGAATTAAAAAACCTGCTTGTCGTAGTGGGTTCAATATTTAATGATGCAAGTTCTTTTACTGCTATCACTATATTATCTGAGATAAAGATACAGAAATAGGAGGCAACAGCTTCCCAAGCTAGTTCAGTTAATAAATAATAGATGTAATTCCATTTATTTTAAAGTTATTACCATTCTTTATTACCAGTGCCATTTAAAAAAAATAATGGAAACTTAAAGGAGCATCATACTTTTCCATTTTAATTTGAATTACATTTTGTGCAAAGACTTGTTAAATCTTCTAGAAGATACTCAAATAATGTAAAAGGGATTAGGCTCTTCTTCTGAAAGCTTCGTGTAATAGACAAATCCACAGAAATTCATCGCAACCAGAAGGATAACCGTATCTCATCAATAATCTTAAAAATATCAAAGGACAATACATAAAAGAGGCATTTCTTCCTTGTGCACAGCAGGCGATTTTCTAGTATATAATATATCTGCCAATCTTTCCTTGTATTATACAGCTCCAAAAATCAATTCAGCTTTCCTGCTGCTTTGGTACTTTCAGCCAGGTTTCCTCAATTATGGTATCTTCTCTAGATCTGAGTGCTTTTGTTAGCTTTACTGTTTTGAATCCTTTTTCCCCTATCAGGAATTATTATTCTGCAAGCTCTGGTGATTCACTTTAAATTTCCCTTCCTTTCACCGAAAGTACTTTCTAAACTGTTTCTCTTTGTATAAACAACTACTGACAAGCTCTCTTTAAACCAAGTCTAAATCACTTGTGAACAGAATTGCTTTTGAAAACTCCTAGGAAAAATACTTCCAGATTGGTTGGGTGCACTCATGGAAAAAAAAGCTTTTGCTTTAAATTTTGTTTGAGGCAGGTCTACTCTCACTGTTATGCCATTTTTAGCATGGACTAAATGGCCCGATTCAACTGCAGATCTCACACTTAACCTGTATCTTCAAATTCTTTGATCCATGTTAAAAGTATTAGAGTGGGAAGGATCCAGTTTCGCTTCAAAATGGAGAAAAGGAGTGACAAAAAGGTTCCAGCACTTTCTTTGCCTGCTGCCAATATACAAGAGACCCTTGCATATAAAATCATTCAGCTCAAATGGAAAACAAATTTATAAAATCAAATTAAGAAATTTAATTAAACAGATGCTTAATCCATCTCAGACAAATAACAGCAAGCATCTGCTCAGTCTTATCATTTTTAAGCATATATGAGCTTCCTCAAACAAGAATACACTCCTGAAATGATACCTAAGCCTCAGAAAGTTCACTGAAATCATATTGGTGTTACTTACGACTTGAGAAGGATTGCATTTGGTTCATGGAAATGGTGAAGGAGGAAAAGTTTTTACTTATTGACAGAGTATGCATTTCAGACCTGTGAAGATGTCACTGTTTTCAGGAATTTAGAACTGTTAAAATTGATTTTAAAATGTACTCATTCAGATAGCTAATACCATACTACCCAGCATTTCAGGACCATAGTGCCCCTTGCAGATTCTTTTATAAAACCTCTTTAATCCCTTTTCCATTGAGAAGGTGAACATACAGGTGATTCCTCATCATGTGTGAAGGATAGGTATCCATCTCTTAACAAGTTGGATGCATATAAAGTCCTGTCCCATAATGTGACGATTGCCATCACTCCTGTCACATAAGAGGATACACAACTGTCTGATCAAACACTTCTGGACATGTAACACATAGTGGTGGATAGTAAGGGATCTCTCAGGAAAAAGTAGAGCAAACAACGGTTGGTAAGAACAATTTACATGGGCAGCAATTCATTCCCTGGCCACATCTCGGACAGCAAGAGTGGTCTGTCATGCTGGGCCCACCACAAGGGCTCTGACACTTATTAGCCCTTCCCCAGTCTCCTCAGACTTTTCAATTTTTTCCTGTCCTTGGGTTGTATGGGACAAATGGTAAATAGATCTTATCATCTGCTAAAATGTATTTATGAAAATGAAATGAAAAAAAAATGTTGAAAGGCAATGATTTTGATAATTAAAAACTAGCACTTTATGGAACATAGACAGGGCAAAGTAGTAGCCAGATCTCCAACTCATGAAAGCAAAATGCTGCCTAACTCCTATTTGTCCTTTGAAAATCTCTCATAATTCTTCTGTGGCAGCAAGTCTGCAATCACTCCCAGAAGTGCCCTAATCAACCTTTGCTTCAATGTATTTACTACTTGCAAGCAGCCTCACCAGCACTGTATCCAAAGCAGTAATGCTTTAGCATGTAGCATATTGCTTCTTGCCCTGTTTTCATTAAAGTAGCATTGTATACTATTAATCATTTCTGTTAGAATTTTAAAGAAATCTTTTAGCACAAAACCATTCATCACTGCAACGTTAGATGAATTTATAGGTTGTAGAACTATGTAATTTAGTCATTTCAAAGGTTTCAACATTTCCTCACAGAGCAACTATAGTTTGTTACACTGATTGTGAGATGGATAATAACAAAATCGAAGAACAAAGCTGTGAATAATTTGTAAAATAACAACATTTATTTTAAATTCACAGCATAATACTTTTGAACTATAAAGGGTTTACTCTAAATCCAGAAACAGCAGACTGTAGAAAGAGGTATAATTTGTGTAAATGCAGTGTTCATTATGCTTTCTTCTCAGTTTCTTCCTAACATTTTTTTCTGTTTCTAAAACAGATTTTTTTATTTATGCAAACTCTATCCAGCCCATTGTGAATTCAATTTATGGAAAGAAGTTTTCATAACCACCTCTTCATTGTTGTGTCGCTAGTTCTTCTACCACTTTGCAACTCCAATAATCAGTGGCTCAGCACTTCCTTATCCATTTAGCGCCCATTACCTTTTGTGTTTGAAAAACATTTCTAATCATAAGCAGTTCATCATCAGTACTTTCTTAGAGGTTTGGTCTATGTACAAGGCTGGAAGCCAGGAATTGGTAGGAATTCACACAAAAGTGTAAGTTAGGCTTTGAATTTTCACCGTTCTCACAGCGAATTGCGCTGTTCAAACAATTACTTCCCAATACCTCCTGTATGTATATTCAATTCGACACACTTCTTTTCAATCCTAGGTACAATCTCAAGTCATTCTAGTTTCATCTCAGTCTCTGAACTTCCCGTTTTTATCTTAAAAGAAAAAGAATTTTAAAATATGCATACAACTGTGTAACACAGTAATACTTTACCAACAATATTTTAATGTTAATGAGGACATCATATCTCTCCTGTTTGATTATTCAAAGCTTGTGTGTGATTTCTCATTTTTAACTGTATTTGTTTATGTTGGCTATCCATGTATCTGGGAGCTTGCTGTTTTCTTCTGATTCTTTCATGTGACATAAGAGAAGGTAATTTTCCTCCCTACAAACCATGCCTCAAAGCAGTAAGCATTTGGGGTCAAATATTCTCTGTGTTTGCACAGTGGCTAGTGAAAAGTAGTCCCTTGTTCCTTCTGCCTACACATCATAGCAAATATGATTTAAAACATAATATATATTAAACAAAGTATTTTACATACATTACATACATTTTGGATTTCTAGCCTCTGTCTCTTTCTTCCTCCCTTTTTGAGATTCACTTGCTTCCCCACTGTACTCCAGATATCTTCCTGTACTATCAAGAATAAGAGAGAAGAAAGCCACAGACACGTCTCCTTGTGCATCCTTTCTTTGGGGTGCCCCAGCTCTCAGAAGCTGGAAGAAATCCCCGCAGCACGGGATTTCTTTTTATACATTAACTGAGCTGTGCAGGGTTAAAGAAAACTTCATAGCTTCCCTCTGCCCACAGTTCTGTCTGAATATCTACAATTAATTCAGACTAAGCTCTTTCTTTAAGTGACATCAAAGGTAGGTCACAAAAACTGAAAACAAAAACAATTAGGAACATAAGCACATTTGAAAGACCAAATCTTCACCTGTCTACCAATTATTCTCCTACTGCAAATTAAAGGCAACATATAGCAGATTGCACAAGCCTTTTACAAAGCCTAATTACCTAAGCTTGTACAACTTTTTGAACATAAGAAGTGCAAGAGAAGTGCTGAGTACCAGAACTACTGACAACACTGATTGAAGTCAAAAGTCAGCAATCACTGTGTGCTTTCATTTATTTTTACAATATAGTTTTTATCAATAGCTTCAGTTCTGTCTTGTAGGTTGACCTTTTACTTTGCCTGCTGCCTCAGCTTTGAATTTCACACATTTGTGGATGATGGCTATGAATTATGAAGGGTATAAGGTGCCCTAAAAACTGTGAAATCAAATGCTTTAAAACCGAGCGTTGGCATTTTTCAACGTGCAAGAACTACCGCAGTTAGAAATGTTCTGTTCTTGAAAATTGGCATAGGTGGATGACATACCAGGCTAAACTAACGCAGACAAACTTTAATCTAATTAGCACAGTTACCAGCTGTAGTAAAAACATGGCACGATGTTTCATCCTGACTGCTAATCCTTCAGGGAAAGCAGGGGATGTTCTCAGTTTACTAACATGTATTGACATTACTATGCATTCTCTCTTCATGTAAACTATCTTGGTTGTTCCTTTTCTACAGCCATTATCTCTATTTTGTTTTATAGGCATGCTCTTTGTGTATCTATGGAAATGAGCACAGAAGGAGCCGTGATGCTTGTGGTCGCACTTTTGTTTTGAAGTTAGCACATAAAGGCAGTGAGAGTGCCTAAGGAAAAAAGAAAAAATAATGCATAGAAAAAATAAGACAGAGGCGTAATGCAGCCAGAAGATAGAATACCTTTTAACCCTTCCTATTTATTTTCTTCTGTCAATTTATAATAAGCATAGTTGCCAAATCCATATCAGCTGCAAAATTAATGCAAAAATTTCTTCCTTTGGTATCAATAATCCTACCAGCAAAACACACATTAGAGCTAGTTAGCATGATCTGCTATTCCAAGAGTTCAGCTAACAGGTTGGGGAAGACATATAAACATCCTACTTCTGGACACAAAAGGACTTACTAATAATGCCAGTAGTGCTTGGAGTTTTCCTAATCTTCTCGGCTCAGTTGGTTAAATAAGGATAGATCTACTGAAATCTGTGGTGCTCTTGAAAGTCACAGCTTTGGATGTAGACTGTAACACACAGCAGGAATACTTAAAATTGGAAATATAATTTGGGGGCACTCATTTTCTACTTCTGGACTGCTTATGCTTTAATATTAAAATTGTATTGACAAAGAGCAAAAGTGACTTGGGAGTACCAACTAGAAGCTCAGTTCTCTCTGTTTCTGTTATGTCCCTGATCAAAGGCACGAGTGGGTTCCTACTGATTGTTCTTGGTCCAGACCAAAAGATTTACTCTTGCATTGCTAGCTGCAAAGAGGAAGTGAAAAATGCTTCCAGAAGTATTCTGAAAAACTCTTGTACTTAAAGATGAACTTAGAGCATGGCCTGGAATCTAAAGTTTATTTGAGACCTATACCAAAAATTACACTAGAATTATGAGATAGATGTGTAGAAATTAAAAATACAAACAGCACTCTGCTAACCAAATGAATTATACAATTATTAATCAAACGAGAACAATTTCTCTGTTAACTGATTCCATTTTCTGACGTGCTTTGTAAAGCCTTTTTAAGAGGTTCAGGACTGGAAGGCAGTTCCCTGGAGTTGAGGTCCCCCAACAACTAAACAACTTTCACATCAAAGAGCATGTTTCTCTTGTAAATCCTACCTGTGACTGAATCTCCAACACAATAGCTTTCAACTTGTTGAAGCATCAGACCACTGTGTGAATGTTCAGTTTGTGTCTGAACCAGCTGACTGGTTTCATGAGGATCATAATCTTCAGCACAGTAGCAGATGCTTTAATGCAGACAAGAATCTCCATGAAACCACTTAGGAACTATAGAAACTGGTAAAACACTTGAATTTTTTGATGTAAGTCCTGTTCCTCATTTGAAAAGAAAAAAAAAAAAAAAGTTGCTTTCTTTACTCAAGGGCTTGAAAAGCTAATACACAAAAATATATTGTGTGACAACGGAATGTACTACAAATCAAATGCCTCCAACGTCAAAATAAAATCTTGTATTTGTGTGCACAGTCAGAAATCAATTTGTGTGTGTGTGGTATACTGTAGAAAAGGGTGCAAGACTGGAATTTCTTCTTGTTTTCATTTTAAATTTTGGATTTAATTTGTGAAATTGTGACTTTGTTAATATTCACTTAGAACATTTCATATATGATCTATATAAATGTGGTATGCCAAAGTTGTAACACCATAATTTGTTAGGACAATTTGGTATTGATTCACCTATGAAATAAGGACTTATCAGATCTTTACCTGCAACTGATGTAAAGCATGGCTGGTTGTAAGCATTTATTAATCATTTTTTTCTACTGGATTATTTTAAAATATAAAATCAGCAATTGTAATTATTTCATGAGCAAATTCCTTTTAAATCCCCCTTTCCTTCTGTATTTGCACTACCATTTCTTTTTTAAGGTGTCAGAGATCAGTGACAGAGCTGTTTTTAAATGTGTTAATGCTCTTAATATTTTAATTTGTCACACAGCAATAATATTCAGGTCACAATGGTATTTATGGGAAAGGGATCTCTGGCAGTGGTTTCTGCTAATGCAATTGAACACAAAATATCTTAGTTGGGATTGAATTTGTATTGTGAATGCAAAGAAAGCAGGAAAAGAGCAGTCTGTGTTGCAGCTGTAAGAAACTGTCTTGAGTCCTCCAAGATTTTGCAGTGCATAAAATCTTTTCTCATAGAAATTTCTGTAACTCGGATGGCTACCTTTAAATGTATTTTCTGTGTGTAATATAATTCTGTGTCTGCTAGTATAACCTAAAACACTGTTTATGCCAAGGTTTCATTTATGTGTTTCCCCTGTTCCAGCAACTGGATTTATGCTAGACTAGAAATCGCAGTACGGGAAGAATGGAGTGATTCGTTGCTGGAGTGTTTCTATGGCAAGCCTTTCTCTGCTATAATTGTTCAACTCCACAGGTGGTAGCTATGGCAGCATCACTTGTGCAGAGAGAACACCACACAGCTTCTGATGTTTTACGGAAGGTAAAATTTTTCATTGCTAAAAACAATCTCACACAGAACAATGCTTATATATATGGCAATAATTACACTGTTACTGTTAAAGACTAAACCATGTACAGTGAGAGTATCTGTAATAAAAGCTGTAAGTAGAAAAAAGATATTATAGACAGAGTTTGTAAACAAACATTATTTGAAGCTGTCCAAATAAAAGTTATAAGTAACATACATTGTAAAAGTGGTTGACAGGGCTTAAAAGAAGTCTATAATGTATACAATTGTAACTAAGATTTTGGTATATTTGTTTTGTCTAAGGGTCACATTTCTCGTCTGATTGATGTAGTTATGTCCCAAACATGCAAGCTAATATACTTTACATAGGACTCCATAAATCTAAAATTTTAGGGAAGACAAGGAAAACATAGCTTTTGTGGAGCACCTTCTACACTCAGTTATTTATCAAATATCTTTTTGTATGCCTAGCTAAGATCTGCTGCTTATGCAACACAACAAGATGCAAGGAGCACTAGCACCAGGAATCATCTAAAAATCACCTAGCATAAGTCATACAGGATCACAAATCATTCATCAATCACCCCTTCATACATCACCACCTGCCAGAGGATGGCCAATGGTGTGCCCTCCCTCCTTCTTAAACAGTTGCAGCCAGTACCTAAATAGCATTATGTGCTGTTTTATGAAGGTTAAGTATCCTGGAGAAAAGGCATTGTCCTTTTACTACCCAAGCTATTAAAAAGCCACATCCTCCATTGATCATCATTTCAATGAGTACCTTGCTCTGCAGTCCCTGTGCTCCTGCCTGTCAGGCAGTGCAGCTCTCCGAAGAACACAATCTGCAGCACATTGCTACCACCTGTCATATGGCAACAGCAGGGTTTTTCCAAATGCACTCCAGAGGCACTGTGAGAAAGCCCTAAATCACACTTTATTGAACCCAACCTGATGACAAACAAACAAACAAACAAACAAAAAAATCCATCTCACTGTCCTAGAAGAAATAAGCACAATGTTCACACAGGCTCAGAGGATTCACAGCTGTGCTCTGAATTATGAATGAAAGCTGGTGATCTCACAGCCAAAGAGTTGTGGTTGATGAGACGATATCGTGCAACCTTTCTTTTTGGAGATACAAAAAAGAATTGGCGATCCATCTGACCTGCACTTGGTGATGTGCCTTCCCAACTCTCGGAAGAACCTCAAAACCCTTTCTTCCTACAGGCAGACAGACAAAGCCGTGCTCCCTTTTAGCTTATCTGACATGTACTGTTGAAAATCAAACTTTTTGCTTCTAAGACCTTACTTGTGGCCAGGAAACGCTGACACTGGGCTACATCTCCTCATCTGAAGCAGTAAGGAGTAGCAGAGAGACCCATGCCATTTCTACTTTTGCTACTCTAGCAGTGTTTCCAAAATCAGAAATTTTAAAATATTGTAAGAGGCAACAAGAAAAGAGGTGAAAAGTGAAAAGCCCAGATATTACACTCCATCACATTTGGCAGAAAAACAAATGAGTGAAAGATTTTTCCCCCTAGAAAATGCTTTGTATTAGATATTCTGATATTTTTAAAGCTAACTTTTACAATTATTTTCCTGTAATTATTGCCATGACACTTCTGTTGCTGCAAATATTTCACACTGATGAGATGTCTGCTTTATGATAGATATCAGAAAAGCACTAGTTTAATTTTCTTCTCAATTTATGCAAAATTTGAAAAGCATTTTTTTTTTTCTGAGAGCTGGCACTTTCTAGAGACTAGCTAGGCCCCTCAGGCATTAGATTTAAGTCAAAGTTTGTACTTCATTTGTTTCTTCCCACAAAATAAGCCAATTGCTGCTGAAAGGACAAACACTAAGGACAATATCTCTCTAAATCCTAAACAAGCCACAAGACAGCTGGGTGCTAGCATTATGTATGATTTTATACATTGTTCCATTACCAAGGTATAACCTACTGGCTTATATTTCATTGTTACAACTGAGGCAACAGATCAGAGAACCAGGCCCTCTACATTTTTTTCCATCTGGCTGTCCTGGTGTTGGTTAGGATGGAGTTAGCTTTATTCAGAGCAGCCCGTATGGTGCTGGCTTTTAGACTGGTGACCAAAACAGTCAAAAACAGCTACACCCCAATGCTGTAGCTATCGCTGAGCAGTGCTTGCACACCTTGAAGGTTTCCTCTGCCTCTCTCTCTGCCCCCCAGCACATAGGCTGCAAGTGGGCAAGAGGCTGGGAGGGGACACAGCCAGGACAGCTGACCCAGGCTGACCAACGGATGTCCCATACCACACAACACCATGTCCAGCTGCAAAACTGAGCATGGGGGGATGTTTCCCAAAGTTGCCATTGCTCAGGGACGGCCAGGGCATTGGTCTGCTGGTGGTGAGTGCTTACTTTTGCATCACTGTTTTTCTCTTCCTTTTTTCCCCTCCACTTATTAAACTGCCCCTATCTCAACCCATGAGTTTTCTTGCTTTTGTCCTTCCAATTCTCTCTTATCCTGCTGGAGGCAAATGAGCGAGGAACGGGGTGGGGGCTCATCTGCTGGCCAGGGCCGACCCTCTGCACCATGTTAACTAGCAAATCCTAAATGGGCCTGCAAGTGAGTGTAGCAGGAACAGCAATACAGTCACTCTGGAGGAGTTTTTATTTAGCATGCTATTCAAGGAGAAATAATGTGGCCCAAAGACTGGAAAATCTGGACATTGCAAGGGACATTAACTTCCTGCAGTTCTTCCCTATTTTGATAACAACACACATTTGTCAGCGTGAGTTCACCATCAGGTCAGGGTTTGTGTGACAACCAGGCTGCAATGCATTTAATCAAGGAATAGATAGTAGAAATCCTGCATATCCTTAAAGGTTTTCATACTTTATTTTGATCCTGTCTCTGCTGGCTCACAGAGCACAGCAGCTCCTTGCCTAGGCTCTGTGATGACAAACACAGAAAACCCAGCCCCTGGAGTCAATACAAATCCCAGTGTCGTGCCCACAGAGCTGTAAATATGTCCTTGATGTTGACATGAAGGGGGGCCGAGCAGCACACCTAAATACGCAGTTCAGTCTGACTCAGGGGAGTCCTTGAAATCCAGGAACAAGAAGGATTGCAGGGCAGGCAGGCTGCACGCTATCAGGGGAGTCATCGGAGATGGGGAACAAGTATCATTATCCAGCCATTTAGTAACTCCTACATTTGCTTAACATTGGTGAGCTTCTCAGAATAAGTGTTCTCAACAAAATTTTGAAGGGTGAGACCCAAGAGGAAGGTCCAAAGCACACCAGGGACTTGATTCTGGTGGGGCATCTGGTGATACTTAAAGATATTAGTTTTGAGGAGGAGGCAGTATTTGTTAGGGTATTTCAGAGTGTTCAGAATTAGAAAATCCATTCCACTATTGGCAAAGGATAGGCAGAGTTCTGGACATGCTGATCTACACTGGATGCTGGGTGTGCCTACTGTCCATGACCAACAGCATCTAAAAGTAATTCAGGATCGTCTCGGGAGTTTTAAGCAGGTGAACCAGCAAACTGCAGTGAGTTGCAAGCAATAATACTCAGCAATGTTATACCTGGTCCAATTACATACACCAGATCAGACCAATGCACATCTGTGCCAGTATCCTATCTCAGACAGCGGACAAAACTGGCATCTCAAAAAAGAGGATGCTTATAAGGTAAGCATTAAGTGATGTTCATCTTCTAGTGACCTGAACCAAAGCATGTCTTGAATCAGAGCTGATGTCCTTGTGTTTCACAGTCCTTAATAGATTTTTTTTTCACTATGAACCTATCCAATCATTTTACAAGTCCATGTAACCTTTGATTATCTTCACTGCGTGGCACAGTTCCACAGCTTATGCATGAAATATTATCTAAGTATCTACTGCTCGGTTTGAATTTGTCTCCTTGCTTCATGGGATGCACACAAGTTTTCTATTAGAAGATGAACAGTTATTGTCTATTTGCTTTCCTCACGTCTCTCTTGATGTTGTAGACCTCTTTCATAATGCTCTTTGAACACCTCTTCCACACTGGAGAATCTGAGGCTGAATATCTGTTGAATGAAACACTCATTTCACATCTTTCAATCATCCTTGTTGCCTTTTTTTCGACTAACCTCCCTGATTCATCACTCTCCTTTTGAGATGAGAGACTAAAATGAGAAAAACAATGTGGGGTAATGGTGCCCTGCCAATTAATATTTGTGCACCATTTTTATTTCTCCTAAGGTCTACTCTTTGCTTTCTTAATTGCTACTGAGCACAGAGCTGGTGTATTTCACAGAATATTCAAAAACTGTTTCACAGGATATTATAGAATCTAGGAAGTTCCCAAACCTCTTCTGAGTGGCAGCAGTTCATTCAGAGCCAAGACTTCAATTGGTAAAGTTAAGGTCTTTCCCCCTTTTAAAATGTGTTTTCCTTCTCAGTATGAACTTAATTTATATTGGATTTCCACCCACTTTTATTACTCAATCACTCAGTATTATGAGAGCTCTTATATAGCTCTTCTCAGTTGTCTTGGATGGCTAAGGATCAGCCTTAAGAAGTAAAGGATAAGACAATATGAGCCACTATAGTGGACCTTGTGCAGAGTCAAAAACCAACTTGCAATAGGGAATATTGTACGGAAGGCTTACCTACCATAAACTTTGGGAAGAACAGCAAAACCTTTGTATTTAGTGAACCACATGCTCTATTTTTTCCCCTAATTGGAATAAAGTTTTTTTTTTTTTTTTTTTTTTTTTTAATTCTAGAATACAGAGAACAGGTAAATAACATCAATACACCAGTCATGCATTGATGCCTGGGAAGACATGGATATGTTATAATGCAGTTGCAACTTCTTTTAATTTCAGGCCACCTCTTGTGTCTGTATTTGTGTTAACGTTCAAAAGTGAATCCACAATCATTAAAATGTGTATTCAGTTAAAAGTAATGAATTAAAAAAAAAAAAGTTAAGAAAAGACCATGTTCTGTACAGAAAAAGAAGTGAAAATGATGTCATGCTTATTATTTCACATCCTGATTTAAACCATTAAAAAAGCCTGGTTCAGAAAGCTGTTAATTATATTCTAAGATGCTCTGAAGTAAAATAATATTAAGTCTATTTCTAAACGTGTTTCCATTCAAGGCAGCTGTCATAGAGATGTTGTCCAGAGATGATAAGGATACAAACATATTCTAGTTATACAGGGCCATTGGCCATTTCTGGAGCATAAAGGAAAACACTATTATGAGCAAAAAAGTTAAGGTTGAAAATGGTGATAAGAAAACATGACATTCACCTGGATTTTTAAAAATTTACACTCTCATCTATCATGTCATTTTTTTTCTAGAAATCAGCCAACAGAACTGCTAAGGCAGACTGGGTTGATAAAATCTAAAGTAGACTTTCTGCTGCCTGGTCTCCAAGTGTCAGTAGCAATACATTCAGTGTTATGAATGTCCTGAAGGTATGTCTCCTGCTCTGACGACTGTGATATCACTCATTTCTCAGGAATAGCAGTTGCCATTGAAAATTATGTTTTGAAACTGGTAAATCTCTGGAAAGCAAAGAAACAAAACATCAAATATGGGATTACTGCCAAACAGAGAGCAAAATTTAATCCTTATTTTCACTAACTGCTTCTGATGGTACTAGGCTCATTATCACTAAATGCTTCTGATGGTACAAGGCTCATTACTGTCCAGTTTGTGAAGAATCCTGCTGTATTTATGCAGAAAATTAGAATGTGCTGAGAACTGTGGTAAAGGAAACCCCCCTGCTCTTCCAGCTCAAGAAGCTCAACTTTGAATCCGAGTAATTGTTCACCTAAGGAAAACCAAAGTTTCCACATTCTAAGGTTCTTCATCTGTAAAATGGGTGTAATTTTGTCTTTCTGGGTGAATTAAAAACCATGAAGCAAAGCATTGTGGAAAAATGTTCCACATAGGTCCTTAATACACATTTAAAACAAATTCTGTTAATACTTATGTTGTCTGCTCATAGACTCATCCTACGCTTGTGGTTCAATGGGATGAACTACCATTTCTATTTCCATTTAGCAGTATTTACCCCTTGTTTTTAATTTCAGGGTGTTAGTGTATTATTTGGAGAGAAACACTGCTTTCCAGACTTTCAACACTGAAAGATTTTCATTTGGAAAGGAAAGCTGAAAATTGCTGAATGTGCCCATTTTACTCTAAATTAAGTAAATCGCTATGATTATTTTTTAATTTGTATTTGAAATCAAGCTCACAAATGCAAGGTTTCAGAAGCAAAACCAACACTATCATAGTATTTCTAAAGTTTTTAAAGGTAAACTTACTAACAATGTTTATATGAAAAGAGGTGTGTGACTTCCATTGCATTAGTATGCTGAAAATGGCTTTAGTGCTAATCAAACTAGTCAAATATCACTGGTGTAATAAGGGCTTCAGGATATTCTCTACAAGCCTGCCTGAGCACTTAATACATTCCCAAAAAACTTTTCTGTAAAACTGTACTGCTTTCATTAAAGTTCATACACCAGCTGTCTGGCTTTCTTGTGTGTGCTTATGTTCCACCTTCAACGGTCATTTTAGAATAAACATATTTTTCCTAAAGGAATAGGAACAAGAGTATACTAAAACAAACAAACAAAAATTTTACATTGAGTAATCAGTAGAAGCATTCAACAGTCGAAGGCTTTTAGCTCCAAGCCAATGCTGATATCTAATATTTTTGCCCAGGGAGGTGGTGGAGTCACTGTCCCTGGGGGTGTTCAAGGAAAAGTTGGACATGGTGCTTAGGGACATGGTTTAGTGGGTGATACTGGTCCAACTGTTGGACCAGATGATCTTGGAGGTCTTTTCCAACCTTAATGATTCTGTGATTCTGTGAATATAGACCAGAAGGGACAAATGTGAAAATAACTTGTAGGCAAGTATCACTAATAGACATGAAAACTTATCAAAAACCCAAGTGGATAAACCTAAGACTAAACAAGAAGATATATGATATTCTGGATGAAACACTGTAGGAAAAAAAATTTCCCTTTTAGTGTTTGTTTGAATACTTGTCAGTCATTTACAAAAAAAAAAAAAAAAAAAAGACTAGCTGTTTGAAAATACCGTAAATGCTGAATGCAGAGGATGGTGAAAGCTCTATAAAAATAAGTGCAAATAAAGATTGACACTCAGTAAGTGGAAGAAGAGAACTCACCCCCTGAAAAAATATTGGAGTTCATCTTTCAGAAGTCATAGCTGTGGAAATTCAAAGTAAAATGCTGCTGCTGGAAGCAACTGACTTAACCAGTCTGTTTTCAGACTCTCAAAACTGAAATTAAAATAGATTTGAAAGACTGTAAAGTCAACTGAAGTTATTGCAGTGGCTTACAGAAATGATGCACTTCTGTTTACTTTACTTCAGGTTCTCTCTTGAGTCTGCATGAAGCCTATTAGTAACACATGTATTTTATTCCTTCAGAGAAGACTGGGAGATGGTACGTGCCATAACAGCAAATCCCTTTTGTAATAGTTTCTTAGCATTGTTAAATATTAACCTTTTACGCCTTGGTTTTCTTTTTCTTTTTCTATACTAAAAAAAAAGGCAGCAACAACAAAGAACAACAACTCCCCTCCCCCTCACCCCCCAATCTGAAATGATATATTAATGAAAGGTAATTAACTTTATAGGTTAACAATCACTCAGGCAGTGCCTTGTGAAGCTGTTGAGGGCTGAGTCCTGTTATAACAGGTGTTGAATACCCAGAAAGAGTCAGCTCTGGTAGTATAATATTTTAACACCATAGTAACTGATCTGTTCGTGCAGTTGGTCAAATACAATGGGGATGACAAAAGGATAAACAGAAAGCCTGAAGTTTTCAGGAGCTCAGTAGCTCCTATGGTTCCTGCCTGTGCTCCTTTCTCTGTAGGCTGGAAAAATGAGGGGGCTCATCTCTCACTGCTAACCCCACTCCTAAAATCTGTCTATAAGCAGAAGTAACAAACCTCACCCACGTGTTCCTTAAAGCAGTTCATGGAGGTGAGCAATTTTTGTTTGTGCTAGGGGTTCTCCATGTCACAAAAGCCTGGGAATGAGATTTGTACTATTAGACCACGATTTATAAGATTATTTCATTATGCTTAAACGCTTGAAAAGTTAAACAACATTCTGGTAATTTCATTTGGAGGTGCATTTGGGGAATGAAGCATTTTAGCAAATGAAAGTCCGCCCGGCTTGTTACAAATGTGTTGTGTATTTGCAGTTTGTTATTAGAGGGTAACTGGCTGAGTCTAGCTTTGCCATCCACCACAGTTTGCTTCAGTACCAGGCTGCACAGTCAGAAGCCTTCATCAAGTCAGGGCTTGGAATTGCTTTATGACCATTTGTAATGTTTATGATGCTGGCAACTGTCTGTAATGTAAACTCTGTGGTCATCAGGATAAAATAATGCTCTTATACTAATAGAATAAATCAAAACTACTATATAGAATTTATTATATATGTTATGATGCACTTGGTTTAGGATTATCTTAATGTACTCCACTGCAATACGGCTCTGTACATTTGCAGTAATATACTGCAATTTTATACAGTTACATAAAAGCTCTATTGAAATAATACTGCACAGCATTTTATGCAGTTCTTAAAATAGCAGACATAATGTAGCCCCAAAATCACAGGCTATTTAATAATGCATGAGATGTTAAAATTATGTTACTTTCTATTGTAAGTTTTCCTTTTTCAGTTGTTAGTGTCTCAGATGTTCTCTTCAACACTGTGCTACTTCACTCTCCTTCACTGATTGCAACGCAAAGAAGTAGCATTGTACAGCACACTACTGTTGTATTTTTTTTTCCATCAATCTACAAAATATTATAAGAAGCATCTAAAGAGTAGAGGAGCTCCTTTTGCCCCTGCTTCCTCATTTTCTTTGCTTCATTTGCACACATTCAGAAAAAGCTGGAGGAACCACTGTTTATATTGCTGAATGCTATTGCAGACCTTACTAAAATCAAGGGAGAGATTCATGGCTCTAGCTAATATTATGCATATTTTTATTTTCATTTGGACACCTTAAAAGTAAAAAGCTATGAAACCACAGACAATCTACCAGCCTAGGAGTCTGTTTTTCAGAAGTCAGCACTCATATAGCTTACCAGAAAGGAATACCCTTGCCCCTTCAACTCCTGAAGTAGGCAGTCATTGTTTTAAGTGTACAACACATTTCTGCTGTGAGAGGACCCTAAAGGAGTACAATCCCGTTGCTTAGCAATATCAAGCAAACAAGATTAAAAAAAAAAAATCTCTTCATCCTATTTTCCTCTGTCCTGCACTTGTTCCTTTTCTGAAATATCCACAAGCATTTGTGACTAAACCATACTAAGCTTACATCTAGCTTCATAGCCTATGTTTTTTAAAATACAGAATAGGCACTTCCATGAAATCCTTTAAAGGAGGTAGCAGCCATTGCTGAATATTTTAAATTATTAGACTGCTGCTAACCAGAGCAATCCAAAATAATATCTGTGATAGAGAAAAAAGAAAAAAAAGAAAAAAGGAAAAAAGAAAAAAAGCTGTGATATTCAGATTCCTTTTCAGCTTCCTTAAAAAGCAGAGAACATAAATCTGTGCCAGAAGCAGAATTTCATGTTCAAAGATCACAGAACCACAGCATGGCTGAGGTAGGAAGGGACCTCTGGAGGGCATCAGGTCCAACCCCCTGCTCAAGCAGGGCCACCCAGAGCAGGCTGCCCAGGACCACGTCCAGGCGGTTTTGAAGACCTCCATGGAGGCAGACCCCACAGCCTCTCTGGACAGCTTGCAGCAGCATACATTTAGCTAATATTGTAGTAAAAGCAAATGACTGCAACCTCAGAATATAGCTTATTGCTCATTTCACTCCTTATCAAGTTAGTTGGGAAAACAAAACAAAAACCAAACAACAAAAAAGAAATAAAGACACTGGCAACCTGACAAATAATCACTTTAATTTCAAGATAGATTTTAGCTGTCAGTCAAATGAAAGTTGCTTACATAGGTAAAATAACAGACCAAAAAGACAGTGAAGGATGTTCACTAGATTTTGAGCATTTTTCAAGGCTGAAAGTGTTTATTTGTCAGGTGGCTAGCTTGCATTTATAATCAAATTTTCAGGATCACCGTGCCTTGCAAACAAATGCCAAGTAAGATAAATTCATCAGAAACCGCAACACCCAGCTATTGGAATGAATACATTAAATTCCAGAATGTTTCATTTTTTCCACCATTTTAAAGCAAACAGTTCAAATTATACTATTACATATTCTATAGGAAACCTCTTCTCAGGAAGATTAAAAGAGATACATAAATGTATGCATAAGAGTGAAGAGCCTGCACAGATAACAGACGAATGGAACAGTTACAAATATGAGAATTTCTTTAGATGAGACAAATGATACATAGTAAAGGTACAGGGTCAAAAGAAATGAGTAATACCCAGGAGAACATACCGCAGACACAGAGGGCTATGTTACACAGGGAGAAAGTCTTTACTGTTAGAAAAATACCATTTTTTTTTCTCTTTTATATGCTAAATACAAACGTAATCACTCTTATGAGCATAGCCCTTTTTGCAAAAATTTCAAACTTAGCTTTGTGATATACTATAAACTACACTAGGTGGCAGCAAAAAATAAGCTAACAAAGCCATAACACTAAGGTATATATTGAGATTTAGTACGGAAGAACTCTGTGTTTTCAGCAGGGAATGAAGGTGAAAGGAATTAAATTCTGGTCTTCTTTTGCTTAGATATTTTCCATTAAGTAGTGCAGTGTCTAAGCAAGTTGTCCCTTGCACTATTTGTTATTCTGTCACAAAGCTGAGATATTTGTGATGGTCTTTCAAGGAGAATCAAATGCAGAGTCTCTACATGGCTCACTGCAAAGAAATTGAGTAACAATTCCCATGCTCCTAACAGACACACAAATAATGATGTCGTGCTCTCTATGCTTTGGGTCAAATATTTTAGGTAAAATGACATGTCATACTTAAATATAAGAAAATGCTGAAAATATATGCCAAAATAAGGCTCTGTTTTCAAAATTATTTGTACTGCTGCCTCCTCTTCAGTATATCTTAGTTTCTATAATTAGGTTTTCAAACTCCTGTCATGCAGCAGATTCCCAAAGAAGATTTATGGATTGACCAGTGTAGTCTGATTAAAAGTGAATCTCTTCCCTAAAAAGAAAGCTATGTGAAGCTCTACTTTGTAAACATTATCTAAAATGGCTGCCAGAATTTTAGCTATTAGTCCACTGTCAGTGGATAATGACATTATATTTCAGAAAAACATTTGGAAGCTGTCATATAGTACCTACCATGTCTCCCTTTAAAAAAATAATTATGTACATCTAGCTGTTTGCGTGCCTATACAGTAGACACAAAAAGTTAAAGCTAACTGAGAAAAGATTAGTGCAATTTTTAATCTCCTGAATGCCTTTGCTATTAAGATTTATTATTTCAGGCAAACTTGGTAAACTGGACCAGGACTAATTTCTGTTCAAAGAACGCACTGAAACTCGTCTCTGCTCTTATGTCACCCCACTGAAATAACGAGGGACTAATATACTTCTTATATATATATACATATATCTTCCTAGTTTCCCTGCCATCATTGTAGTATGGACAATGAACTGTTTTCAGTAGCTCATACTTTCCATCTTAATAACATGCTCTCCTGCATACCCATCTCCCATAGGGATTCTTTTGTCTAGGACAGGAGAAATAGGTAAAAGTAAAACAGAGTAGAAGACATTGCTTGAAGATCACAAGAGCGACCTCTTCAATTTTAGCTGCTTTAATATATACTGCAACAGACATTAAATAATCTGTTGAACAATTCAGGATCTGACATGATGGATCTTTGTTGCAAACTTTTATTATTTGTCACATTCATCATACATAAGAACACAACTGTTATGTCAAAATGTACTGTTTTTTTAGCCATCAGCTGAAAGCCCAAATAACCTATAGACTATAAGTTTAAATTAAGGAGCCTGGTGAGTATGGTGGCAGAAGGTAACAACACTGTAAGAAATAAGTTTCAGTCTAACTATGTAAGTAAACTGATCTTAAATGTCATATTTAATATTAAGAAGCAACAAATTTGAAACTTTTATTATATGAATGAGGGTATCATTTCATATCCAAACCTATATTAGCTTTTCTTTCCCCAAACTTTCTATACATTTACCTGTGAATAGACAAAAAAGCTTCCTCTCCACTTCCCAAATTTTCCTAAGAGTTTCTTGGTGATGAAATTTTGTGAAAGACAAAGCAGCATTGTTTAATTTTCTCATTCTGGAAATCTACTTGTTCAATGAGGACTAAAAATAAATAAATAAATAAATAAATAAATACAGAATGTTCCATATGAAGTATGGAACCTTCCTTCCAGAGGAGAGATGAGAATTGGCTACTCTGCCAAGGCTGCCATGAGTTTACTCACTAAAGACAACAGATGATGGTAGGGAAATTCTTTGTGGACTTTTGCAAAATAACATTTTCTTCAACTGCTGCTAAAAGAAATAGAATACCGGCTATATATATTTAAAAAAAAAAAAAAAAAAAGGTTTTACTTGAACCTTTGAGAAATAACTGTTCAAATACAATTAATACAAACTTCTACAAGCTTTGCTGTAGTTGAAAAAAAATGTTCTCATAAAACAAATGGCATTTCTCAAAGGACCCATTTAAAATTAATTAATATGTTTAATTTACCAAGAAAAAAAATAAAAACTTACTTTTTAATCAGGGTAAGGATATAATTTTGGTGATATATTGTATTCCAACTGTATAATAAAGTGACTGAACACTTTACTAATGTGTGAGGCTCATCTTGGCTTAAGTTATGGAACAACAAGCTACAGTTTCTTAAGCTAATAATTCAAATTGAACACTACACTTAATAGATTTTTTTCTGTATCACTGATGTGCAGCCTTCTTCAAGACAGAAAGCAACAGTAGCTTAATAAGAACCAAATATCTGGGGAGGAAATCTTTGCTTCTTTGGGTGGGCAAGCAGAACTGTAAGAAGGCATGCTGTTTTCCAACCAGTAGGTTACTCCTGTGTAAATCTGCTATATGTATTTTTGAAGTTTCAGAAAACCTTTTGTAGTTGAAAACGAGTAAGACTCATGCCTACGGTCCCATCTAAAAGAGAACTGCTGTGCTCCTTAGCGTCAGACTAAGAAATTTAATCAGAGCTGATTTAAAGGGATGAGTGTCTCTTGCTGAAACAACAACGACGACTCTTTACCACCTGGGTTTTCTGCAGAGGTTTCCCATCTGAGCAGTGAACTAGCATCACACAGCTTAACTTCTAAGCTCTTACAGTTCCACTGCAAAATACAATAGGCCTACAGGGTATATGCACCTCTCATACTATTACATGGCTTTTCTTTCTGAAAGGCACTTATTTATTTGTTCCCCTGCTTCCCCTTTTGGGTCAGGTGGACCTTGTGTAGATCTTTCTTCACTGATGGAGCAATTGCAAACCACAAGGTCGACCCGGGTAAACACATTTATACATGCAGCTTTAAAATGCTGTGTCAAATTTTTGCCCATATTTCAGAAGCTTCCTTGGATGGTAAGTATATAAATCTGTATTGAGGAAAATTTATTTTCCTAATGTATAAAATAAATTGAAAGGAAGCTGTTAGGAATGATTTTATAATCATCCCTGAGGCAGAAACCATTTAGAGCAACTCTAGCAGCATGCAGGCTTCACACAAACTCAAGAAAGCATTAAGAACATTTATGATTGTTGCAGCAGAAGTCCAATTTACACTGAGCTAACACGAATGCATGACTTGGAATTACCAAGTGTGTAGATAAGTTGAGCAGGTCAGAACCGGATCATTGTCATACCTTTGGGTATGTCAGAAGTAATGTGTACTAATGTATTATTTAAAGGATTTTAATGAAAACTGAATCAGATGAAGTGAACTGTTTCTAATCTGATTTTCACTGTATCAGGCTAAGCCATACTCTGTGATAATAAGGCCCAAGAAATCTAAAGAAAAATAAATAAGCAGTGATCAGCAGAGTGTAAAAAACTGCAGTCTGCAGGGCCAGGAGTCAAGCACTAACTTTCTGTTATTAGTTGATTCCCAACTTGCCAAAATACTTACTTGCACTCTCAAGAGAAATTAGCCATTGATAAAAAATGCCAGTTTTCTCCATCAAGGAATGTCAAGAATTAAAATCTCAAGTTAAGGTTTCTCAAGCAGAATATGTGTTATTAGTTTCTTCTGACCATCAACTAGTCCCTCGAAACAGCACTTCTCATCAGTGACTAACAGAGTGCAAAGTAAAGTGCCCTAAGTCTCAGTTGTGCAAGTAATGATGTGAAATTGTTTCCTAATCTTTTCTGGAAACATCTGGATGTTTCCACATCTAGATGTTTCAAGGAGATTAAAAAGGCTGTACTGTATAACTATTTCCAAACCATCCTCAGACTCCTTTCCTGCTTCTCTCCTCTGCAGCTCTGGAAGACTGTGAATTAGTAACTTTGAAATTTTTGTAGTAGCCAATTGATTCAGAAAATTGCATCAATAGTTCTACTAAAAATCCTTTTTTTCCATGGTTTGTTAGCACTTACATGGCCCTTTTAAGCAAGTTGCTATGAAGAAAAAATACTGTCTCCAGAATGCAATTACAGTTTGCAGGGATTGATAAACTGGCACTTATGTAATAAAACAGTTAAATTTGCAGTCTCAGACTAATCTTTGGCTCATTTCAGCCAACGTAAAAGAATAATTTGACTTGACTTGACCTAGTAATTTCACAGACTGAACAAGTTTTAATAATTTTGCTTGAATTGACTACTTACCTTCACTGGTAATAAATATATATTGGTGGTTTATCTCACTGCAATTTTTCACTTATCACATTTAAATTTTGAAACCTTTTTTACGAAAGTGGTAAAGACAAGGTAAGAATGATAGGTATGGGTATTCTCCACTCTTACTGCTTTGTCTAGTCCTAAGAACTATATTGAGACTGTTTCTAAATTACAAAGGAAGCCAATTCTTGTCTTTTTTTTTTTTTTTTTTCCCTAAGGGTTTCACTCTATATTTTGCTAATTAATCATAATTTGTCTCTAACCTTAGCTTCTTACCTGTTATGCTGGCCTGTCATATTTCACCATCTTCTCCCATCCACCTTGGAGAGGTCGATTCAGACCTTCATATCTTAGCATTACACTCTGGTAAATGTTGCAGCTCCTAACACTCAATTCCAGTTATTTTTATGCAAATGGATATGACAACACCCCATGTCTATCCTACCTCTCACTAATAAGATTCTGAGTTTTTAAAGGACTTCTCCATCCCTTTCAATTGAACCATGCTTGAGAAACATTATTTCTGTAACATCGCCCTTCTTCCAGTGCTGCAGCTCAGCCATTCTAACAGCTTCCAAATAATTCCTCCTTGACATGTTTCTGCTATGTGATATGTCTTTCCCTCTGGGCTTCTTTAAGGAAAAATATTCTCCACAAAAAGCTCAGGAAGACATTTACCGCATAGCTGCAACATTCAAGAAATTACTATTCTTACCATATTGCTGCTTCTGCAGACAGGGCATGGCACTTCTTTCTACAAACTCAGACATGTGAGTTAAAACTTGAATGCCCAACTTCATTTTTATTTTATTAATTCGGTCTCTAGGTGACAAGCTTAACTTTGACCTTGTCCTGGGTATTTATAGATGCATACCTGATGCATTACCATGAATCCTTGATGACTGTGTAGAAAAGAAAAATCTTGACTTATGTTCCACAACAGTGGCAGCAATTATTTTGCCTTATACCTATTGTATCCATAGCTTCCAAGAATACTAAGTGAGAGTTCAGAACAGTGTTTCCAGGCTCTACACTTCCATTTGCATGCAGACATTCAACAGTTAAGCGTCCAGACTCAGAAAATGATTTTCTGAAATGTGCCAATATATTTGTGTGCCTGGGGAGAGGCACTTTACATGTGTAGTTGAACCAAAAGCACCTGAAAATAAGTCAGAAATCCTGCATGATCATTAACTTAATTTTTGATGATCAAGAAAGGGAACACACTAATAATGTAACTTCAGCACGTACTAACAAAATAAAATAATGAAAGAATTACTGAAACGTTCATTTATTTCAAAAATTAAATCTATTTCAATAAGGTATAAATATTCATTGATGGTCAGAAATGTGGCAATAAATTCTTCCAGTTTATGAGAAGTTACAGAGAAGTGTTCAGCTATGGAGAAGTGTCATCTTCATAAAGTTTAAAATGTAAATAAGTGCAAAAACACAAATCCATGAAGGTAAATCGAAGTATTACTTAATGAAACAGTAAGGCTTAGCAATAAAGACAAAGGAATGATTCTGCAATGTGGGAAGAAAATGTAATTGTAAGCCTTTCATCAGGTCACCAATTTGTCCAACTTTTAGCAGTAGCAATTCAGCATGATAATTTAGCACTTTAAAGGAAAATAAGAATAGGAATTCTTCAGAATATTTTAAAATATAAAAAAGACAGTGGAAGAAGGGACTTCATCATAATTAGGCAAAAAATGTCCTCTCAAGTTACTTGCTGACCTCTGAAATTCAATGTTCTTCTCTCCTTTTTAGATGGAACACATTAATTTCAGTTTAAGACCCAGAAAACCAAGAGTCAGTAACTGTCAAACATTGCCAGTAAGGCTTTGTCACTTCTTCAGCGCTAAATTAGAAATTTTCTTCAGTCAAATATGGAGCAAAGAAATGTTTCCTTTTGCTTATGGATTTGCCCTACACGTTTTCTTTTTAAATGTCCAAGGTAAAAGGGAGCTCTGTAACTTTCCCTAGATATTTAATCTGTGACACACTAATTTCTTGTTAATGTACTTAGTACATTTCTTTGTAAAATATCACCGATTAACTATAAATGTATATGTAAAAATAAAAATAATAATAATTATGAATAATAAAAACATTAATAGAGAGATTAAGTATTATATCTTTAAGTAGCCAAACCCTAACTGAACCTAAATTAACCTTTACTGGTACTTAAATCTGAAACATAAAAAATAGCCAATCTTTTCAAATTCTTTTAAAAAATCCTGATAATAAACCTATTAGACTCACTAAAAAAAAAAAAAAAGATCCTGTGTTATTTGACATCCTTAAATTAATCCTTAATCCTTAAATTAAAAAATTTAATTTACAGAGAAATACAAGTATTTGTATTTAGTTTCCATACATGAACAAATAAATTGAATCTGAAACTTAATATTCTCTGGTTTTCAGACAAAAATTTTAACTGTACTGGAATTCTGAATGTGACATCAAGGTCATGACATGTAGATTAGAAATGTGTTTAATTTCAAATCAGCTACTCTCCATACTATGTATTATGTGAATCAATACTACACCCATGACTACACCCATACCACACCCTTCTTCATGTTCTATGTGGAAAATGTTTAAAAATGGTTGTCAGAAAGGAGGAAATGCAACAAGGCAGACACAATCTCTTAGTACATAAAAAACCCTTCAGCTTTCATATACAATGCTAAATTGTCAGTATTTACTGAAGAAAGTGTCAAAGAATTAGATGTGTTGCATCATCATAAGGCTAAACCCTTGACTATACCATCTGCCTTGAGTGAGGAGAAGCAATGCTGTATCTTAGGAAAGATAAAGGTACTTTAATGAGTCCCATTGACTGCAAATATTACCAGTAAATAATTTTTGCTGCTAAAGTGGCAGAAAGCACCAATTATCTTGGAAAAGTATAAAAGAACAGAATGTATTTTAAGAGATATGCTAGAGCTAGAGCAGAAATAATGGGCAATCAGCAGAGTGCACTGAAATTTCATTTTATCTGTTAGGAAGCATCTCAAGCTACACAGTCACAATGATCCACGTGACATCAAATCCATGGTTTCAACTGACTTACAAATATGCTGAAGTATTTCAGTTATTCAGGATATAAGGGTTTGAAGTTTGGGTTACATTCATTTATAATCCATGAGCTTAGAAAAAAATCTAGCAAAAATGCCCCAGCAAGATAGCAAAGGAAGATGAAGAGGTAAACTAGTGTTGTATATATAGGATTGTGTAAGCTCTGACTTTTATGTGTTTCATTAGGATTCAAACAGCCTAAGAGTCACAACCCATCAGTCGTCAGCACCATCCTCCACTGGAGGCAGCTCCACCATGAGACAATCAGAAGGACAGAATGTGTAACTCTGGTTCAGTTGCACCTCTTCACAGCTCAGTGACTTAATATAAATCCACCTGGTTGACACTAAAAAAGCCAAACCGTGTGATGAGACGCAGGCATACATATCTTCATCTGACTCTGAAGTGGAGCAGACAGCTTAAACAAGCACTGTCAGCATTATCTGTCAGAGCTCTCAACAGAGAATTGAAATTTTACAATAGACAAGGGCAAGTTTATGTGCTACTTTTTTGGACTCTCTGGGTTTATCTAACTTGAAAAACAGACAAAATGGTCTACCTTAAATATCTAAATAAGATTCATGCAAGTGTATTTGCCTAAAGTTGGGATTACAAATGTTTTTATACTAACCACTAAGATATTGATTCATTACATAATCAGAAAGGGTGGGAACCCTCTGTTTTAACTTGTGATCTGAAAACTGTGAAGTGATCTGAAAATCAGACATCTAGACCAAGCTAATTATCCATATATCCTCAGCAGTCAAATAGATAGAAAAGTACTTCCAGAGAAGGATTTATAAAGTATTAAGATGCATATACAAGGAAGGTGGAATGTTCTTCCAGAAGTGTTGGCAAGTCTGCACTGAGTATGGAGAGAGCAAACACATAACTTAGATCAGATATCCTGCTTCTTGGGGGCTGTTATTTTTATGGTATATCTTACCTTAGTGGTTCATCTAAAGGTTTAAGATAACAATTGTTACCTGAAATTCAAGATTTGACATCATGCAGGGGCTAGTAATGCTTATTATCAAGAATATGACTTTAAACTTAAATTTTTAAATTTATTTTTATAACTAAAAAAATGCTAAAGTTTAAAATACAAGTTCTAGAAACTAAGTAAAACACCTAAGAAAGTGTGATGATCCACAGTGAAAATCTTCCAGCGTCAGGAGAAGAAAGATAAAAGAATGCTGCAGTCACTAAAATTGCATGTTTCCAACAAAGGTCTGCAGACATTCAATTATTGAGAAATAACTGCAGAAAGAATCTTGTCTGATGATTCCACCTGACTATCTGGAACAATGGATTCTTGGACTGCATCTGTCAAACTCAAAAATAATAAATAATGGAGCAAAAAATGCAGTGTTTACATCCTACTTGCATATAAATAAAGAGAAAAAGTGGGTAAGCAAAGATACTCCAATCATTGAGCGATATCAGCAAAAAGAGGATAGACAGCATGGAGAAAATATAATTATTAACAAGAACAATAATCGAGCAATTTAGTTAGTAAAATGATTGCATTTGAGGTAGGAGAGTGAATACTGGCACTGAGAAAAATAATGGCCCCTAGATATTTCAATATTAAAACATGAAGAATTTGAGCATTACAGAGGAAAAACCAAACAGAATAAGCAGACCATAAAATTTGATATAACAGAAATAATAGGAACATGGTACAAAGCAAATACAGCTTCAGGAAAAAAACAAGGGTTGGGGGTAGCATTGTGCAGAGATGTTACGATAGAATCTAATTCTCTCAGGAAAAACAAAAAAGCCCTGATGCTCCAATAATGTAAAACAAACATAATATACCTGGACCTCTGCAGATAATTTACTTGAAGTTATATTCAAAATTATTGAACAGTACAGTAATATTGGGAGGTGCCTACCTGGTCTGCCTTCAGCAAAACACCCTCAAAACCAGCAGGTGATAACATAGGAATGTGAGCGTCTGATGGGACACTCAAATCGATGCGAGTGCTTGTCCCAAGTTGATAATGCTAATGAGAAACTCCACGGCAGCCCCCTACCAGACTAAGCAATAACCAGGGAATTATAAAGAGACTTTTGAAACCAAGGAGCCTGGAGATGTGCAAGAGGAGCTGGGAGAAGCCCTGCAGCAGGACAAGGAGCAGTGGCCCCAGCTGGCACTGCCGTAGCAGGGTGCAGGCAGCAGCAGGGGTGCACGCAGAGCTGGAGCACCTACACCTCTGCAGGTGGGCACCTTCACTTCTAGAAGGGTGCACCAGTGTTTGTAGCCCAGGCTGCCCATCAAGGGCTGGGTGCCCACGCTATGAAGCTGTGTGCAGATCAGTTACAGAAAATCGCTTGGAAATTCATTGACTTTTATTAACATTCTGCAGTGAGTAGTACTGTGGGTTTTCCGTCGCATTGCCGGTATTGATCCTGAATGTATAGTGCACTTATTGCCAGTTAATTATGTGTCATTAGTAAATCCATAAACCACTTTGATCTTGGTCTAAACCGCATGAATTAAGCAGCTTCTCCCCCGTGAGAAATATTAGTAAAAATTTTAGAATAGGTAAAAAACTGACTGTGTATGAAAATGCGCATCGAATTTTCTGTACTACATAATTCTGAACATGCACAGACTGTTGTGCTTATATATTTGGGAACTCTGGAGGTCAAAATGAAAGTACCAGCTAATTTTACACACCGCTTGGAGCCAGGCACTGCTTGAAAGCAAACAATCTGAATTACTGTCTGAGACAACCTAAAGTTTGCCTAAATTGAGAAAATGGATGTAGACAGAAAAAATTGCAAATGTGGACATCCAAGTAATTATCCATATTGCGCTGTGGCAGAGTTGTTTCCAGCTGTATCAAATATGGATGAAAGCATTTAATGGGACAAAAATCTTTGAAGTATCGAGTTGGCTAAAACCAGATGCAAAGGTTCACAGTCATGTTCTCTGCAGAATAAAGGAGAGCCCTGCATTAAACTCCTACTTTTCGGACAGAACTAATTGGTTATTACTTAAGAATTCTGTTCTTTTCTGATTACTGAAAAAATCACCCCCCTTTTCTTTCTTCTGTTTCTCAAAACAGAAAGAATAAGGCAAACATAATGCTATTTACCAGTAGCTATGGTGACTGCTTGTAGGAAGGGGTAATATGTTCACAAAAGAGAAAAAAGAAAGATCCTCACTATCTCCTCCTTAGACCAAAATGGAAGCAAACCAAACCAGTTCATTCGCTAATATACGTTTCTTTACTCGAGCAAGAAAAGTGGGAGGGCAAATAACTTCCTACAGTTCAATGCATTAATTGGAAAATTGTTTTAGGAAGAGTGCTTTAACACTTCAGGAATTCTATGCAAAATCATTAAATCGTCTTTCTCTGCTGAAGATTTCTCTAACAGCCGACGGCTTTGTAGTAATTAACTCCCTCTAGAAAGCAGGATGATAGTGAGGTCAGGGGAGAAAATGTAAATAGGTCATGCAATAGTCAGGATTATTGGCACACTATCATTATAAATAATTGAATCAAGTAAGTCTCCTGGCTGCAACATATCCTTGTGATGTTGGATTCTTGTTCATATTGATGTGGTTCTGGGACACAATATTGATTTAATCATCCTTTCCTATTAGATCAGTGTTGAGAAAACATGCTGGTTTTATACTTCTCTACATGTCCATTCCAAAACAGGGAGATCTGAAAGTGGTTATTTGCAATTGCCCCCTCTGTTTGTGCTGCACTTATTTAGAAGCCAATTTTAAGCTGGAGTACCAAAGTGCTGTACCACTTAATCATGAGCTACTATACATTCAGCTAACACTGGGCTCTAAGGGACACATCAAGCCATTTTATTTCACCAACATTAAATACATATTAATGCCTAAAATATTGAAAGACAAATGTGACAGAATTGACTTTATATTAGTTTAGAGCTTACAGTCTATCCCTGCTGTTATTAATCAGGCCTGTGTGGATCACTTAAGTCATTCTGTTGTAAGGGTTGCAAAGTTGTCTCAAGACTATTCTTTTATCTCAGAGGATGAATTCTTAGACTTCTCAGCAACGCATACACTTATCTACGCCTGCTCTCACTAGAGGTAGAGCAGGTTTTGCCCTTTTCTTTGTCTCAGAAGTGAGAAGCAAGTGGATTTCTTTTTTCCCTAGTTTTACTTTACACTGACATCCATAGTGACACACGCTGGTAGCAGCAAGCCAGTGACACCACAGCAATTTCTCTCCTACAGAGTCATTCATCCAGCAGTTTGAAATGACTCAAACAGCACTTTGGTGCTCTGTTTTCCATCTCTCTTTATACCACCCTATCTCTCCCCTTATACTGTCTATGCTTCGCTTTAAAGAATAATAAAGGCAAAGTTAGACAAATTTTTAATCCCCAGCACTGCACTGTTTTTGATGGTTCTGCGTCCCCGCCCCCAGTCTTTACCTTCTGTCTATAGAAACCACTTAATAAGTTCAAGACATTTTTATGCATGCTTCTGACTGCAGGTCCTTCATTGATTTCTAAAGATGATCCAGCTGAGTACGGCAATGAAACAAGCACCTTAAGAACTTTTATTAGGGTATAAATGAGACACTGTTTCTCAGATTTCCCTCCTGTTGTTTTCTGTTCAGTTCTATAATGCAGATCAATACAATCCAGAGTTATCTTGGGTGAACAAAAAGTTGTTGAATGTATCCAGCTGTGGGCTTGATTAGATTTTCACTTCACTGGTATAAATCAGAGTAGCTTCACATAAGGCAAGGGAATCTCAGCTCTCTGAAATGGTGTAAGCTCAGACGTAAATGAGAACCAAACTCCATTTTCTTTCATGTGTTCCGCTGGCAGTGTCAGCTCAAAATCATGTGTCAGAGGATGAAGCTCCTTTACATGTAAAAACTGGATTGTACTATTACTAATTATTAATGATTACAGCAATTGGGCAGAGAGGAATATACCCATAACATTTGCTGGCAAGACAGATAATTGGAGATGCTGCCTGAAAGAATTTGCACTTCTGCTTCTGTGACTCAGATGTCAGTTCATAATTCCTGTTTGAGGAAAGGTAGGTGTTTGGAAGAAAGGCTGGTTACAGGCATAACTTAGCTCAAACAAAAGGCAGCTCTGACGGATGACTTGAATATGTTGATTCTCTCTTTTTAACAGCACAATGTGTTCCTGTGTTTTTTCTTAGGTTCATTCTGCATTCAAAAATGAAATAAAAGTCTCAAGCTTAATTCTTTTTTATAAATAAATTATATGTAAACACAGTATAAAAATATTTTCTTTGCTGTAAGTGAAAATAAGATAGCAGTGCAATGCAGGCTTTTGCCTATGTGCTTATACACTTCACTGCACAGGATACCTTCACGAACATAGCATTTCTACTAAAATACATCATTCACTAAATCTCACTGGAACTACTTACATAAGGAATCCTTTTGGGAGTGAAGTAGCTTGATTGGCCCACATAGAGCACTCTTTTTCAATGTAGCATAGAAAGGGAAATGAAATCAGGAAGAGCATAGAAAAGAACTCCTCAGATACCACAGCAATAGTGAAAAAACAGGATACACTCCGATGGAAATAAACAATGGCAATCTCCCCTCCTTCCCATGCACACAGAATTTTTTATGCAAATATTTACTGGGTAAGCAGTACAATTACTAGAAGAAGTTAGCAGCCCTGAATTTTACTTACTGAAGAAGATATTGCAAATAACTGCAATGAAGCACAGAACAAAAAAAAAGGTGGGGGCATACACAGAAAATGGCGCACCACTGCTGGGCATTATTACTCCTATTCTCCTGAGGTCTTAATTTAAAATGTGCTTTTTTTTTTTGAAGTGCAGAGATAAAAATGCAGAGGGGAGAAGGGACAGAGGTTACAGGAGACAAAGAACATTGAAAGCCTTTAAAAATAGGTGCAACACACAAAAACACAATGACCAAATAGGCCTCAGCACAATAGAGTCTTTTTTTAATTATTTATTTGTAAATCTCACGGTGTTTCAAATGCAGGCTGGCATAAGGATTGTCAAAAGCAGAGTTTTTTTCCTCCTCTCTATGAAATTTAAACATTTCTGCCAAGCTACTGCCAGTAGGAAGGTGCTTTTATGAGAAGCAAATTGCTTGAATATGCTACTGGGGGATTTACTTTCTCTGTAGCCCTATTTTTATTTAAATGTCATAAAATGCTGGCAAAACCCAATTACTACTAGCTTGGAAAAGTCCTCCTTTAGCTCACCTATAAGATCTACTGCATTCTGTCCAGAGGGGCTTTAGTGCAAGGTCCATTTCTCTAGCTGTGAGTGGGTGACATTCCAGCTCTAGGTGGCAGTAACCTATAGCTCTTCCATTTCAGAGTCTAGCAGAGGATTAAAATCAGCCCAGGCATACAGAGCAGTGTTTCACTTCGATATAGCAGAAACAAAATGCAACTAATTAGGATTTCTCACAGCCAAAAATTCCACGGTTTTCCTGGCAAAGAAAAGGAGTTTCTGAGGCAAAGAAAATGAGTTTCACCCAGTTACTTAAATCATGATCTCTATTTCTTAAATAAATTGTACAAATCGAGTATTTTTCTTTACCTCAGGTTTTATTTCAGAAAGGGCCTGGTTTACATCCATGGACTCTTCGACAGTGTATAATCAAACAGCTGCAGAGAGAAAAGCTGAAATTTGGTATAAAAATAATCTTCCTCATTTTGTCTCTAATTATGTTTCTGTAAATTGGGGTAATCTGTGTTGAATGAACTCAGGATGCACTGGGTATATTGGGTTTGCAGCTAAGCTTGCAGTGTTCCTGACTAAGGAAAGTTACTTGTACAGCTTCCTAGTGCAAGGTGGCAGAATGTATATGCAATCTGTGTCAAGGACTTGAGAAATATATATATAGACAAAGTTACTAAAACTGCATATTACCAAGGTTAGCCTACAGAAAATGGCTGCAAATTAAAACATCCAAGAATCAGGAACTGCCCAATTGATAATGAAAAAAAAAACAATGCACAAAATATGGAAAAAAACATACTGATAAACGAAGTCATCATATACCAATGCATAGCATTGTACCCATGCATATACAGTTATATAACAATGTGCAACTATTTTCTACTATACAAAATAATTTTCCACAGAATGTGGATCAAAAGATGAGGTTTTAACTGCATTAGTTCTAGGCAGAAAAAAAGATAAATTCATTTCAATTACCATTTTGTACACATTCTGCACCTACCAAGATCTCTTCATGCCCACAAATACAATCTTGTTCATATTAAATCACAGCATTTTACCATCAAGTTACAGGACAAATATCAGCTCATTTTAAAATGAAAGTATTATAACCTCACATTTGCTTCTAAATCATCGACTCAGCTTTAAAGACATGCTTGAAAAGAAGCAAGCAATCGTCCATAAATAAAGTGTCCTGATGTTGAATCCTGCTCCATCCCAGCATTGTCTCATGCCTTGCAGTAGTTCATATGCAAAACGTGCTCTCCTACTGATGGAATCCACTTGTCCTTGCTATTATGTGAAACACAGCAGGACCCAGAAAGCATTTGCTGAAGCTGAAAACCAACTTTATAATTTAGCCTTGAATCTCGAGCTGGCATTACTATCACATTATAAATCTGGATGCTGAGTCTGAACACTTGTAAAGCAAGTAAAATAAAATCCTGATTGCTTTGTATTTTTCACTTCAGTTTAAGAATATGTAGTAAAATTAGATCTCAATGTTAAAAACATCTTATGTTCGTCCACTCAAAGAATTTCAAAGCCTAACAATTAAATTGGTATCTGACAACAGTGAAACAAATGCATGCTGTCTACCTTGCTGTTACTCAAAGCAGGGAAAATATTAAGGATACTCAAAGACTGCACCATCTTTTTAAATGTGAGTGGCTACATTTGACTAAGTGTTAAGAGAGATGTGTGTTTATATGTTGCATGGTTGTGCCATGGTCCCTGCAACAAGGACAAATCAAGAAGCCATTTTCCAAGGGCCAGTGCAAAATCTGGCCCCTGTGCCAACTTGGCTTGCAGGGTTTAAGTGAATCTTAAGCAAATTTCACCCTGGGGAAGGCTAGGGTGTGAGGATACAGACAATCAGAAACTGAGAGAAAGCACCACAAAAAGGGAATGGATCACAGCTCTGCTTCTGTGTATTGTCCAGGACAGTAGGTAGCATTGAGACCATGGGAGATTCCGACCCTTCGGCTATCTTTCATCTTAACTTCTCCATGAAATTTGATTTGGGGAAAGCGGGGGAAAAGAAAACTAGGCACCTTTAAAATACCCAATTTATTTGTTAATGGTTGTTAGCTATAAATGGTTTTCAGTCCAATTTACCCTAGATTTTCCTATATAGTTTATTCTCTCCACAACATTCATATATTTATCCAGGTAGCGACTCTGTTCCATAGAGCAATATCATGACTACTGATGAAAACCAAGAAAAGAAGTTTGGATTACATAAAAAGAAACCACGCTGAAAACATGTTTAGCTTCAATTTTAGGTTTTAAATCAATCTCTGATTTTTTTTTTTTTTAAGGTGTGAAGTTCATAATTAATCCCAGAAGGTATCCAGGAAACAACTTAAATCTGGGTTAATGAACTATTGTGCTTGGTTTCCACCCTAGAAATATATTGCACTGTTTCTGCAAATGGTTTACAGAATGAAGTGGATGAATAATTGGACAAGTATGACAACTGAAATATAATGATGATAAACTACCATATTATATGCCACTACAAAAAAAAAAAAAAAAAAAAAGAATAATTACTGGAAATTCCTCAGCCTACAGATAGTAGCAGTCTTTGTGTTTTAGCTGAAGATTTGTGTTAAAAATGCTAACAGTTTATAACTCAAAATCCCTTGTTATTAAGAAGAATTTATTTTAGAATAAAATCTCTGTTACTGATGCCATACCACCTCCCAGCATATTTCTGTGTGACTTACAGGGACTTTTCTTTGGCTTTTCCAGACTCTGCTTTGTATAATTATGAAGAAAATAAATTAAATTAAAGCCGTGAATAGTTGCAGGGCTAAGATTGTCATCAAGAAAAATAGAAAAAAATGGTTATTTACAGAACAGCTATTGTGCATCTTGAACAAATGTTGCTCGTTTATATTTCATTAACAGTATCACTCTCACTGTACTCAAGATTATGTTCTAATTAGCATTATTGTCTGGTGGGGATCTTACCTATTTCTCTGTTGTTCTCTTACAACTGGTGGGAGACACAGAATAAATCCAATTGCCCTTTGCACCCTCACCAACAACGTATTATAAAACTCCATAGTATAATGAAGAGATGACAATTACAAATAAATGATCAATACATGCTGAAGAACTACACCCACCAGATCCTAATTAAACTATTTGAGTGCATATACACACGCATGTGTTCATATGTGTGCTCCCATATGGATACTTAACTTACACGTCCATAATTCCTGATGATTACAGCAGAGATGACGAGATGGTAACTAAGATATGAAACTTCATGCTCTACTAGCAGCCTCAAAGGAAACTGGAAAGAGAAGCCATGGCCACAGCTTCTGAACTGAAGGCTTGCATACCCCTCTGCAATCTTGAGAAAATTCTGGGGGGAGTGTAGACAGAGATATTCAATTTAAATAACAGTGCTGCATAGACGAGCCCTTATAACTTACAATTTGACTAATTGCTTAAAACAACATTCCTGATTCTGAGCAACTTGTCTCTGTGTGGGATATTTCACCCTGGGAGACCTGAGGTTCTCCCTCCAGTTGGACTTTTTCAGAATTTGATTTCATTGCTATTACAACCTATTCCGATATGAGTGTGAAAAACTACCAGCAGCTCTATATTGCTTCATGTACACACCAAAATAAAGTATTTGTTAAAGTAATTTATATGTTAATATATTTAGAAGTGGCTCAGGTGCAGCAATGAGTAGGATGTCCAAAAACTCATATGACTATTTCATATGGTCCAATGAAAATAACACAAGCACATTAGAAGACAATAAGAAGAACCAATATGGTCAGTTTTCTGTGTAACTTCCCTCCAGAGCAATGAAATACTTTCTTATCTGACTGTAAAATGCCTTACTAGGGCAATGTGAGAAGAAACCTAGTGCAAACACTGACCTCCAACCCAGACGAATTTTCCAAAGAACACAATAAGGCTAAATTGATGGGCATACAGAGAAGGTGACCCGAATACAAGAGAACACCGTATCCCTTATTGAACACTGAGGCCTTGTGGAGTAGTACAAATCATGTCTTGACATCTCTGATCCTCTAACTCATAACTCTTAAGTGCTATCAGTTCTTGAAGTAGCAAAGAAGCCATACCAGCTGTACTCTTATGAGCATCTGAAGAGTGTAGTTTAGCAGGGTATGACCAGTGAGTCTGGTAATAGTACAAATACAACTGTTACAAATATGAGCTTGTCCATAAAGGAAACCCTTCTAAAGCTATGCAGGACTTTTTATCTATTAATACAGTATTCTAGACAGGTAACAGAACAGCATTGATACTGTTTAATAAATAAATGAAATAAATAATAGATAGCTAATACTGGAAATAATTTCATGAGCTTTTAAGGTGCTGTTGTGAAATTCTATGATTCT
This sequence comes from Cygnus olor, assembly GCF_009769625.2. NCBI lineage: Eukaryota > Metazoa > Chordata > Aves > Anseriformes > Anatidae > Cygnus > Cygnus olor. The sequence continues at coordinate 28,312,453 of NC_049171.1, forward strand.
ATGATTTTTATTGTTCCACAACTAGTCTAGAGCAATGCTAGAAGGCTTCATGGATTATGGAAAATGCCAATGGACTCATATTAGACCTTGTGCAGACCTCTGCTATAAAACCTCAAGATAATCTGAGGAAGGTTCTGGCTGAAGGAGAAACAGATTCTTGTTTGAAGGTCTCTTTATCCTTGCATCTGCTAAGGTATTATGTTAGAAAGAATCAATCTTTAAGAGTGGTTTTATCATACATGTTTTTGAACAAGACAATCTTTTTTGAACGGGGCTGCACTAACTCTCTAGCAGGACACCAGATAATTCTTAAGTCTGTGGATTCTTTACAAATAACACATTGATCTTCCACACACCCTTTCACTTAAGAATAGTATACAACCTCAATAGGTCTTCCCTAGCAAAAAGCAAAAATAAAAACTAAAGCCATTTCACTCTTTCACAAGTTTTAAGAGTGATATTTAATCAGAAACAACTGGACTCAGTTGTGAGTAAGACTATCTTTACAAGCACCCCATGTATTGACCCACAGAAATGGTCAGTGAGGAAAAAGTGAGGGACTAGTGAGCTTACCTTTGCCTTTGAATATTCAACTGGACAGCTGTGGATAATCAGTGCAGGCACAATGTCCCCTCTATTTCTGTCTTTTCTCCTCCCTAAAAGCTATATTTTGGCTAGGTTTGGCTAGCTAAAAGAAGCCTAATCTAAATGTATTGTATTCATGCACACACAACATATGGACATGCACATAGAGAACTGTGACTATGTGTATGTCACTCTTTGTATTTAGCTGTACATATGATCATAAAGTTTTTTTTTTTTTAATTAAATCAAAAAAAACCCAAGGCTTAACAGTGATAAAAATAAAATAAAATCCAGCTTCCTATCTTTCTAAACAGAACTTAAAAAAAGTGAACTGAAATGCTGTCACTGAGAAAGAAATAAAGTTACAAAAACAAATTTCCTAACACTGCTATAGCTCATATCCAGACACTCCACATTCAGGCTGAATATTAACCATGTGATTTTTCAGTTCTCTGTTCAACAAGATGCCAAAGGTGAAGAAGGATTCTCAAAACCATAATCAAAATCTGTTCTCTGAGGTCACCTCAGATAAACTTCACTCTCCATGATAAGCTCCACAAACAGTTATTCAGAACCTTGTTCAATCTCCATTCAACCATGCTAGTAAGGACTGAAATGTCATATTTTTTTTCCTCCCTTATGTGATTTTCATTGCTTGAAGTCTAGAAATCTATCATTAGTAGGTAGGTGTGTGCGTTAAGTTAGGAGCAAAGGAATAAACGTTCTAACATATATTACAGATACTGCATTATTCATCTTCCTCAGTACCAGTCTTGTAATTTTATTGTGATATCTTACAGTAAACAGCTGGAGCCTATAATGGTTCCTTATGGAAAACATACACATTTTCACTGAAAGCATTATCTCTGTGGAATTTTGGGTGACCATTAGTACAAAGAATGTGGCACATTTATCATTTTTCATACATCTACTACATGTGGTAAAACATATAACAAACAGTGCCGGCTATACTATTTGTCAGGATTTATAGAGCAGTGAACTTCTTACAAAAATGCACACACTACTTCTCTAGTTGGACAAACATGTCTGAACAGTGTTTTGAGTAGTTATACATCCATTTAAACATCTGAGTCGCTTTGGAGAAGGATAGCATTTGATTCATTTTCCTGATATCTTGTTTTAAAGCTACTCCAAATAAGATTCCCCTTCTGGAAGCAGTGCTATCACAAATGCCAATTTGGTTGTGCGGTAATCCTTGAAAATGATGTTGCATTTCTGGGAATTGAGTCAAATCATTCCAGAATGATTGCTATTAAAATGATACTAACTGGTATTTCAATACCTACACTAAAATTTGAGCTATGGCAGCTTCTCTGATTTAAATACAATTGAACTGAGATGATATATAAACATCACGTTTAACAAATTTTGTGCACAGCTTGCACATTGTCTGAACAGTGAGGAATTTAAAGTCTATTTATACTTGGATCCTTGCTTTTCCTGCATGCTCTGTTTTCAGCATGATGCTTTTCACACTAATAGAATACTAAATCTGCAGATCTGAGAACAGAAAAAATTGATTTTTTCCAGACATGTTTAATAGAACCACCACTGTACTGCCTACATTAAAAACAGAGGAAGGTTTACTCTTTGATCATCTCTTTTTCCAACTTGTCCGCTTGGATTTGGATTTTAATGCTATTATTCAACCAACAGAATTTGTTATTTCAACAATAGTTCTGTCAGAAAATGAGGTTCTGAAGCTAAAAAATTCTGAAAAGTGTACCACATTTTAATCACTGGTAAAAGAGTTGCATATTTTAAATGAATTTAAATAGAAATTATGTTGGAGTAGGAAGAACAGCAGTCAGGTTCTACTGTATACAACAGTATCTATTAATATATAGTGTTAGTAAAACTGCAGATGAAATTTTCTCTTTTGCTTGCCTCTTTGACATCCCCATGAAAGTATGATGTAATAAACCTATGTCCAATAGGATTTTGGTCATTTTGAGAAAACCAATGGTATTCTTTCTCATTCTCCTCAAAAATGATGTGACAGATTTTCTGAGTAAGAGTGGCATTATTTTTCCTAAGATCAGGTGGAACCTGATACAATGAAAAATCTATCAGAAAAATAAAACAATTTGGAAGTAAACAAATAATATTTTTCTTCACCAAAGCCCAATTTGACATACGCATTAGAAAAAACAATGAATTTCCAAATGTGAATCTCTTTCATATCTAGCAAACTCCAGCTACACTAGCTACATAATTTAGTAAAATGTACAGGATCCAACAAGTTCAGTCTCCCAAATGAGTCTTCCTAAATAATGGCATGTAGAAGCATGAATCGAAATAGTAATACCATCAGTTGCTGGAGTTGTCAAACCTGTGTGTGAGCATCTTTAGTATTGACAGAGCTAACCCAAACCCAGCCCTTTGGAAGGAAGCAGGAAGCAGGATATCTTCTTTACACAAATCAGCATTACTTAGGCACATATAGTGCAAATTCTGAAAAAGTTTAAGGTATGAACAACATATCTGGGTCCAGAAAAAGAATTCACGACTCCCATCTGGAAATCTACTCCTTTTTCTCCCTTTTCAAATCTACTTATATAAAAATTAAACTCTTTGGTTTATCTTTGTGCAGGAGTTGAACACAGCAGAACTTAAAAACATTATTTCTGGACTTAATATGGATCCTAATGCTATGTAACTAGGATTCATATTCATATATCAAACAACAGCATCAACAACAAAATGGGAGTTCTGGAAAACATTCTTGCCTGAGTCTTCTAGTCTATAAAAGAGATCTATAAAAAGATCCTTGTAATATGATCAGTTCTGCTACTTCAGAATACCTGGTTCCTTTCTTACCTTACATCTAAAGCAGTGATGGGAGACCCATTAGCAGTTCTTAAAAATTGACTTACAATACTATTAGTGTTACCTGGGAGGTGTTTCAATGGTCCCTGCTTTGAGAATGGGAAATAGCTTATTCTCATATAACAATCTTTAGTTCAAAAAACCACCAAAAATCAGATTTTGTGAGATTGATAATGTAGACCTGTGCTAAAAGTCTGAGAAAAACATTTATAAGGGGATAAAAGCTTACCTTTAGATGAATTCCTTCAGCTAAAACCTGACTTGACATGCATTTCTGGCTTATGGGCACAAGGAAGCATAAGAATTATTTCTAACATATGTCATGGGAGAGATTCAATATTTGAATAACCCCTTTGAAATGGAAAATGAGATGTAAACAAAGTCAGCACAACATTTTAGAGTCTCCATGGTCTTCAGTTTGAGCTCTTTTTCTAAAAAAAAAAGTAAGAATCGTAACAACTGAGAATAGATAGAGAAGAAAGGAATCATGACATTTGTTAAGTCACTTCACCTGCTCTCCTCAATAGCTGAAATATATGGAATTCTAATACACATCAAGTTCCACTATAAAATTTCCTTTTACTTAAAAGAAAGCTAATATAAAATTCATTTTATAACTTTTAAAAAGGCATTAAAAGCCTTTTCAGATGAAGATTGGGAAAAACTTCAGACTGATTTTCTCATTTGGTGAATTAGTTCTTTAAAACTTAAGAAGAATGGTATGGTCTTTCAACATGTGGAAAACAGTTTCTGAAATATGATTTAAAATATGGCCATTCCTATCTATAGTTGTAAAGGTACCCTACAAATGAAATCTACATTTCTGGGGAGGCATTTCTTGCACTTTCAGGGACCAAAACTGAAAATTTGCTTTCCTGGCATAGTTGGTCCATATGGCATTCATCGTGGTTGAAATCTGAAGCTGTGTCTCTCTATTGAAATTTATTGCTAATTGAGTTTGATTTTTCAGTCTTAGCTAATTGATTAACATTAATGGACCCATCTGCTGCACCAATACATGGGGAACAACAACAGTACGAAAAATCACTGTGAGAATAGTTTGAGACACTGGAAATATGATTGTTCGTGGGAGCAATTAACTTTGAGATTGTACTCAGCACTACAAAAAACAAGCTTGTCTATGTTTACATTTTCCCAAGTCTTTACACAATTTAAAACAAATGTATTAATCAACTGCTACTAGCATTGCAGCTGACAATTGTCAAACCATTGGTGAAGTAATTTTATGAATTTATTTCCTACACACAGATGTGTCTTCTTAATTAACACTAAGCTTGGTTTGCAACATCTGGCTCACACAAAGAAGGGGCCACACAGAATATTAAGAGCTTCCAAGGTTAATCTTACCATGCCCTTTCCAAACCAGAACTTAAAATGAATTCTGATTTCACAAAATTAGTCATAGAACTATATGCCACTCAAGTCCTAAATTTACTGAATATTTGTTATTTTTTCCTCTGAAATAAACCACTCTCTGGAATTCTACATTTAGCATGGATTTAAAGTGCAGTGAAAGAGCTAGTGAACATGCAAAAGTGCTTCTAAAAGCCACAGGGCATTTACAAATGAAAGAGAATAGTTTTTAAAAACTAACAAAATAACAGTTATGTAAAGAATTATAAATTTAGATTCATACTAAAACTCTCAGTCGATAGAGCATATGTTTAAAACAGAATGGCTTTTGTGCTACACACAGATTTTTAGTCAAAATATAAATGGAATTGTGATAACACTTCTTTTTTTATGAAAGCAGAGGGGCTCTTAGAGCATAGATATAACTATATAAGCATAACTTCAAAAGAATAAAAATAACAAGAGATTCTGACTTCCACGATATGATGCATTCATTAATTTCATACTGTGGCAAAATGGTGATCGTATGGCCCATCACCATCACCATGGCCCTTCCTGGACGTCCTGGGGCAGTGTCTGACCCTTGTCAGGCAAGTAACTTTCATTTAAGAATGACTGTAAAACACGTTTCTTATGAAACACACCTGTCTATGCACAGCAGTATGTGTTGACAAGTTCCAGTGCTCATTATAAAACATGGCTGAGTTATTCATTATATAATACTTCATGGCCTTTCAAAACCAAAAGCTCTAATTAGTTGCCAAGCACTTGAAGAATAACATGCAATAAAAAAATCTTTTTTTCTTGCCACTTAACAGTGTAAGTGAAACAACTGGCAACATCTTAAACAAGTCAATAATAGTTTCATAAGAGTTGTCAAATTACTGCTTGTTTCATCTGAAAAAAAAAATTAAAATAAATGCAACTAAGTTGTTTCCAGTAATAAGTAGGCAAATGGATAAAATTAATGGTGGAGATGGGAATATTTTTACTATTATTGACATGGTGGTTTAACACGGATGGGCAGCTCATCACCACCACACCGCTCTCTCACTTCCCTTCCTCAACCCAACAGGGGGAGATAATATGATGGAAAAAAAGGCTCATGGGCTGAGAAAAGGACAGGGAGATCTCTCAACAATTACTGCCAAGGGATAAACAAACAGCATATAGGAGATAAATGTAATTTATTTCCTGTTACTAACAAGCTAGAGCAGTGAGAAAAACAAAACAAAACAAAAAAACAAAAAACACCTTCTCCCCCATCCACCCTCTTCTACCTCCTCCCCCCAGGCGGTGCAGGGGAATGGGGGCTGCAGGCAGTCCCTAATGCCTCACCTCCGCCGCTCCTTCACAGTCACTCTGCCCCTGCTCCACGTGGGGTCCCTCCCATGGGATGCTGTCCTGCCCAAACTGATCCTGCGTGGGCTTCCCACAGGCAGCAGCTCTTCAAGAACTGCTCCCACATGGCTCCGTACCACGGGGTCCATCCCTCAGGAGCAAGCTGCTCCAGCACGGGTCCCCCACATGTGGGCGGCAGCTCCCCCCAGATCCCTGCTCCTGCGTGGGCTCCTCTCCACGGGCTGCAGCTCCGGCCCGGGGCCTGCTCCTGCGGGGGCTCTCCACAGGATGTTTTTTTCCCATTTCTTCAATCTGCTCTCCCAGAGGCCCACCCAGCGTCACTCCCTGGCTTGGCTCTGGCCAGCAGCAGGTCCCTTTTGGAGCCATCTGAAGCCGGCTCTGATCTGACATGGGGCAGCTGCTGGGCTCTGCTCACAGAGGCCATCCCTGCAGCCTCATGCTACTAAAACCTTGCCAAGTAAAAACAATAGATTATTTACAGCTTGTTGTTTGCAGTCATCAATATAAAAACATTACCTGAAGATAACAATGTTGTGTAGTCCACATGCACCATTTGAACACTGGGACTGACATTTTTTTTCCCTAGAAACTATATACAAAATATCCACCTCTGTTTTTTCAGTTCTCCTGCTCCACACATAACATGGTGTGAACCACTACAGGATTCCTCTCAATCTGAATAGTGGTTTATCAACTAGTTTCTAGGACAAAGCAACTAATAAACTATTGTGGAGCTAAGGGAGAGAGTAGCATCTTTCAGCTTCAAGAAGTATCAAAGAATGTTTGTAACTAGGAAGAATGTGATGAGTACTACAGCTTTAAAGTTGATCTATTTACTATATAGACTTTGTTAGACTACGTACTTAATACATAGATTCCTAAATACTATTAGCAGGAATTGCCTTGAAAGAATTACAGGAAGAGTCTATTCTCACAAAATATTTCACTGTTCCTTTTGGGAGATGCTTCATTCATTGAAGCAATCAATTCAGGTCTTAAGACAATAGATTTCAAGGAAAAAACTTTGAGGAGTATTCACGTCCAGATTAGAGACATTCTGGAGCCAGACCTGACAAGGCTGATCAGGAGGTATGAAAGTCATTATTCTTCCATACCTCCTCAATCTGATGAAAAGCTGTGGAAAATGGGATCAGTAAAGAGAAGAAATGGGTCTCTGACCCTGGCATTGTCAGGCAGAGTCCGTGTAAAATGCCTGCCAGCACCTTGTCACCCTGTTTACATCCAGCACAAAGAAATTGTAGAAGATGGGTACATGACTCATCAAGAGTGAATCTTGTAGATGTGTCACACGCATACATTTCATCGCTTTTCAGAAAAGCAGAAGCAATTTGTTCTCCCCTTAGTTAATTACATGGTATACAGTGATGGAGCTGTGTTGCACACACTGTGGACAAAATGAAGCATCAGGACTTTGGAATGTAGGAACTGCACCTCTGAAGATCCCTGTCTAGTAACCTATCCAAACTTCCATATCCTGAGACACAATCTGTTTTGTGACATCTAGAGGAATGATCAGTCTCTGAAAAAGCAAATACTGTTCTGGCAAGTATATGTTATGAAGTCAGAACTGCAGAATCTGAATACTTTTAAAACAGGCATGGCAGCTACTTACAAAATTCCATCAATTTTAAACAGAAATGCGGTTCTCAAATTCTGAGTGCCTTAAACAAGTTACTATGGCTTAAAAACTTACTGTGCTTCAACTGAACCATCATTCAACTGAAACACCATCCTCTGTGCTTTTAGCCCACATCTCTTTTGGATCCTATTTCTTCTTTCATTATGATGCACTTTAACTTTCAAAGGTTCTTGAGCATACTTTTCATAAGTGCTGAAGGTGATGACTCACTTGTTAATGTTTTCATAGCATGGTGATGAATGCATGTGATGTGTACCCAGAACATCGTGAGGATGGGTGAGGGTACAGGCCTAGCAGGATATACAGTTAGACAGAAGAATGAGACCTTATGTGATTTTGTCCTATCCGTAAAAAGAGTCTGACTTAGTCACCATGCCTTATAGGTGAACTAGTTGACCATGAAGCAATTCTGGCAGCAACCCAATATGCATGTAGCATGGACAATGTGATTACATTTTATATCTGTTTTCATGTAGGCAAATAAGGTGTAAAATCTCTCTGGTTAGGCATGAAGCATTATCGGGACAGAAGATAGGTGATTACTTTATTACACAGAAAATTATAATAATTTCTCATTGAGGATGCCACTGTGTAAGTAGATGATAAAATGATAAAATGGTAACTCTTACCTAGTGCAGGTCCCACCATTGTGACATGGATGATATTCACATATTGGAACATTACAGTTCTCAACATTCCTCCCTCCAAGAGCCTCATCTATGATGAACAATTCTTTGTTGTTAACTTGAAAATCCCTAATACATCCTTTATAGCCACTTATTTGCCCAACACATCGAGGAACCTTTTCATGAACAGGAACATTTCCAAGAAAGATTGATCCAAAGGTGATCTGCAGAAACAAGAAGAGAAACAGCAGAAAAGAATGTGATGTGTGATGATACTATAAGTAATGAAGGAATAATAAGAGATAAAGGAAACAGCCATTACTTGAAGATGGTCAAAAGGGATGATATTTGATTGTAGGATTTTTTTAAAATGTGGCTTTTTTTTTAAATTTTACTTCATACAAAGAACCTGTTTTTATGTGTGTGCATATCTTCAAATGTGTAAAACAGCATATGTTCCATGAAATACAAATTTGAATTCTGAGACTTAACTAACCTTAAACATGGTTTAAGGTTTTCTTAGCGTTTCCCTCATTCTACGCTGCAAGTTTTACAATCTTGGTTGTGGGCTGGCACAGGAACACAGGAGAAACTGTATACTAAATGATAAAGCTTTTCCTTAGGATCTGTGACCTACAGAACCCCAAAGTAAAGGAATTATACAATCAAGATTTTACATTTCCTGAATGAGTGACAAAAAACGAACCACTATGTTGAAGCCCAGGAGAAAAGGGAAAGGTTTAGTTAGTAAATTCTAGAGTCACAAAGGCCTAGAACATCCTGGTAAAGGTGCCAAAGAAACACCCACAACTATTTCATACTGGGTCTGACCAAGTCATATTAGTGTTCTTGTGCTACCTATCTAGGATGAAAACCCTCGTCCGTAACTTATAAAAGTTTTGCAAGTGATTCATTTAGTGCTGTGAATTCCACACCTAAAGCTGGTGTTTGACTATTTGGAGCTCTGATATGGAGCTTCACCACGCCTAAGTTCCTTTGCCTGTCAGAAATTGAAAAGATCATTTTTTTTTTCATAATTTAAAAAATCAGATAAAAAATTTCATTGTCATTCTTTGATACATTTACTTATACAATACCACCAATCCAGAAAGTGAGTGAAACCTAGTTAGTTCAAGTACGAATAAATCAGTGGAATAACAAATATACCACAGGATGTGTAAAACAGAGATCATTTATGTGAGGAGCTAATTTATAGTTAAGGAGCCCTTCACTATCATATCCAGACACCAACTGCAAAATTTAGGAGCAGAGGGAGGAAAACGTCATATTGACTTGTCTAGGTTTCACATATCTATATAATCTTGTTTTGCTGTTTCTTACATGGTTTTTATCACTGCTTGAACTATGCTGCTGACAATCTGAAGTGAAATTTGGAGATACAATGAACATGAATGCCTTCAGATATTCCTCTACTTACAACGACTTTCATTTAAAAAGAAAAGGAAAAAAAATCCTACACCTTTTAGAGCGTGGATAAAATTAAATCAGACTTTTCACATGGAAAGAATTCAAAGACATCAGTTCAGCACTTGTCAAACTCATTTCATATCACTTGACTCTCTCTCCTATCAAACATAGCTGTAAACCAGCATAGTTTCGGACAAGATCTGTAAGTAGTATTTGCAGACAGACATTTTCTCTCCATCTGTGAACCTGTTACAAGAATTAAGCAAAGCACTGGGCTGGAATGTACAACGTCTATGATAAAAAAAAAAAAAAAAAAGGTATGTATCTAACACTTCTCTTGCAGCACAACCTTTTATTATTGGACTTACTTTACAAAAGCCATGACCTGGGGGCAGACCCAGTGAACCACAGAATAACTTCAGTTGGCTCTCCTCAGTTTCTTGCATCAATGGTTTTTATCATAATATGTTAGATGTTCAAACTCATGCTAGTACACCATAAAGCACATTTTTTCCTGTAAAGGTCCTGTTCTGAGTTAAACTGACACAACCAGAATATATTTTAAGGAAGCAGACAGGAAAAATTCCTGTTAATCTTGTTAATAACCTAACAGCCTTAACATAACATTACGGTAACATTATGGTAACTTTCTAATACTAATGCTTAAGTTTTCTAACACTTATTTGTAAATGGCCCTTCTTCACCTGGAGCCATAGTGGTAAGGAGAATCAACTTGGCCATTAAGGGGAAGAAATTCTTCAGTCCTAGAGATAGGAAACCATTTTTTCTTTCATTGCTTGTGTAAGTGTAAAGAAAACAGTGGTTTCAGGAGGTTAGAAACAGATCTGTAAAGCACAATAGTTAGTCATGAGGATCTGACATTCGTACTATACACCATGTAAGTGGTTATCTGAATTAAATATAATTTGGTCCTCTGAAATAGCTGTTAGTGGTTACAGAACCGTAAGTGCACTTAGAGAGAGCATCTTTTGAATGTCTTTATTCTAAAAGAATTCAGTTGGCATGGTCCAAGACTGCTCTGCAACATGAAGTGTGCTAAGTGGGGGTGACCAGAACATTCACTTCAAAAATCCATATGAACTGAAACACAACTGTGGACCCCCACAAAAAGAAACAGAAAAGAATCATAGAATCATTTGGGCTGGAAAAGACATCTAAGATTTAACCTAGCATTGCCAAGTCCACCATTAAACGATGTCCCTAAGCTCTACATCTACACATTTTCTGAAGACCTCCAAGGATGGTGATTCAACTACTTCTCTGGGCAGCTTGTTCCAATACTACACAACCCTTTCAGTGAAGAAATTTTCCCTAATATCCAATCTAAACCTCCTCTGGTGCAACTTAAGGCCATTTCCTCTTGTCTTATCACTTGGTGCTTGGGCAAAGAGACGGATTTCCACCTCGCTATAGCCTCCTTTAAGGTAATTGTGGAGCACGATAAAAAGCTGTGGACTTTCTTATGAATGAAAGAAATTTCCTGATTAGCGGCAGAAAGATTCTGCATGACATCAAAGGTGTCTGCCTGTAAGTTTTTCTTTTAGTATGGTATTGCTGGCTTCTCTACATGATTATGTGCTGGTGGGTAAGCGCTTTCCACAGATTCTCTACACAGAAGCTGCCAACAGTGATAGATTTACTTTCTGACATAGTTATAGACTCCAGACATAAAGGGAGAGAAAAAGAAACCTTCTACTTTTTCAGAAAACCGGGATGATCATCTCAAAGCTAGGAAAAGAGAAATAATTGGGGTAATAGTAATATCTAACACAAGTTAATTCTTTCTATCAAACTGAGCAAACACAGATATTGACTAGGAAGGATCAGGGAAGAAATCCTATTACTAATTGACAGAGCATACCATGCAATGCACATCATGATTAGTATCTCTACAGTTAACTGTACTGTCTCTTAGTGAATAAACTTATAAAGTGAACTCTCAATCATAGTTCAAATTCTCAAGTCCCAAACCACCTAAAACATACCATGCAGAAAGAATCTTGTGATGCTAGAATGCAGAACAAAGACAGGTGATAAAATGGAGACAAAGAATAACAGAAAATCTCAAGATCTGGGAAAGTTAGCCTATTGCCCATTTAGGGTGAGTCTTCTGTTACCAGTTTCAAAATGGAGACAATCATATTTATAATACTGTTCAGAAGGCAAATCCTAGCAACAGTTTTGACACCAGGTTAAGTCAGTGATGATTCATAACTGCCTTCCACTATACAGTGTGCAGTGCAAATAAAAAGTAACCAGGATTACTGCTAGACTTTATCTGAATTGTTCCTAGCAGCACCGTGGCCTAAGTCAGTGACACTGCAAACATTTTATTTTTCCTCTTGCAGTATCAGTGTCCTTTTCATGGACTTTAAGCAGCTGAAATAGACGTTTCAGGGTTCGGTAAGCTGAAGAAATCATTGGAAATACCATGGATGCCTTATGTGAAATGACATATTAAAGAGAAAGTAAGTGCATATAATGATATCTGTGTGTTCAAAGCAAATAACTGTTTTTTGACGATTTGCAGACTCACCTGAGATGCTTGATATGAGAGCGAGAGTCTGTGTTGTACAGGAGGATTTCCATCTGCAGCCATTTCAATCATGCAGTACCCTTCAGGACTGCTAACAGGCAACATATAGCTGGAAGGAAACAGAAGATCTCATTACTGTTTATGCCACTGACAGAGGAGTATTCGAATCTCATACAGCAAAGGCAAGGTGAAAAAGATGCTTCTGCCCCCATAAGGGATGACAGTCTTTGGACAGTAAGAATTCTAGTTTTATGGCTACATGGACTACCCAGGAGACAAAAGATGTAAGCTTCTTCTTTTAATGTCCCTCTTCTATTTGCTTTCCTACTGTTCTTGACTCTAGTTTTTGAAATGTATACAGAGATGAAGAAGAAAGAGATCTTTACATGTGTAAGTGGGTACTGATAAATTGTAAGTGCTAAGTGTGGCTGACATGTGGTCTCCCTAGTATAGAAGACTGTTGGACAAGTATCATCAATGTTGAAAGATGCTGAACTCCATAGGTGGAAATTTCCTTTTCCTGCCCTACAGGGGAAACAGAATGGAGTAAGAAATGAAAGGCTGCATACCTCAGAGCAGCAAGATTACAAAGTGATATAGTTATCACTACTTCGGAAGCATGCTGTTAATGTAAACTCTGGTACCGAGCCTCAGAGATAAAGAAGAATATAACGTTAAGGGAATTTGTAAAGCAAACACTAGTGAACATTCAATCAGACACCCCAAATTCTTTAAGTTCTTTCTATGATGAGATCTGAGGAAGTGTTATGAATAATATCAATAACAAAAATCCAATCCAACAAGATGATTTGTAAATATATAAATATTTCAAATATATATATTTAGCATTTAGAAAGGAATTAGCATAAACATTATTGCGGCGATGGCAGGATATGAGAATATTACTTGACAGGTTCTTTAAAACCAAGCTATGATAATTCTGTACAAGTGCTTCCAACTTCCATCCTCGGTTTGAATTTTCACATACTTTAAAAGAAAATGTGATGGGCCTCCTTTTGGGAACCATGTTCACGTTTACTGACTACATGCACAATAGGTCATCAAACTCTACTCAGTCATATCCATACAATTGTGTTTCCAGAGAAAGGCCTTCAACAAAAAAAAAATATTACATTTTCACAACATTTTGATCCTGAAATAAATTTCTACATTTATTTGGACTGCCCAATTTCCCATGTTTATAGCTGAATTAAGAGACAATGACAGGAATCTCATAAACTGTTTTGTTTTGGCGCAAATGAATCTTCATGTCAGGCCTCAGACATATGAAAGAGTTAACATATTTTAAAGCCCATCATGTTCTGAACACTACAAGCACATGTTACGACTCTTAGAAATGACATACCTCAGCACTTCGAAAGATAAATTTACTCCTGGATGAACCGCAGCAAAACCTACCACACTCTTGAATGCCGACTTCCTCATGTACCACCACCTGTTTGTATGCTGCCATGGTATAATTTATCCTGTGTTATGCCTTGAGCTTTGCTTTTCTGCTTGTGTATACAGCTTTACTTTCTATCCTCCTATCTGTAGATCCAGTATGAAATCCAGAGTCTCAGTTTTCACCTCTGGGTGAAGTTACTGGGAACACTATATTGACATAAATTGATATAGTATCAGGCCCCTAATGAATATGGGTACATTTCTAACACTAACTGCAGTTCAGTGACATCTGAGTGAGCAAGAAAAAAACAGTACATCCACCAACACAAGTCACATAGGCAGTATGTCTATATCAGCAGGTGATGTACCCATATAAATAAATCCTGCCTTTCTAATGGCTATATTGCTTCTGGTTCCAGAGCTACTTCAGTCAATACTAACTCATTGACTTTTCACTGCATTCTGCTGCACGGGGTTGAAATGTGTTAAATTATTTCACCTTTGTAAGTATGCAACACTTTTCCTACTTTTAAATTAGGAACAACAGTGTTTTAAAAATTGTTTGCAAGACAGATATTTGAGTGGCATCTTCTACATCGCCCTTTAAAATGTAACCTAGACTCTTAGACTATTCAACTGAATTTGAAAAATGTTCGTTTTTCTTTAATTTTAGGTTTTAAAAAAGTGAAAATATTTTCAGTTCCTTCTTATGTAGTATAAAGTTACAATAACATTTCATTTGTAATGTAGGGAGTCAGCAGCAATATCTGCTGTTCTGAAGATTAGCTAATTTTCACAATTTCTTTATAAAATGTGGACTGAGTAAACACAAGCTCCTCCTCAATAAATAGTGGGCATTTGTGACTTACTTCACAAATGCTCAGCATAAGGACAATTTTGGAGAAAGTACTTCTGTCTGCTCTGATTTCCAACCAATTCGTGGTATGTTAAAAATACCTTGAATTTCATTTAATATTCCTACTAATATTTCTGCTGCTGGTAATTCTCCAGGAAAATCACAGTGTATAAAGATAATTTCTCAGGTAAAAGTAAATTTACCATTCTTGTGGGGAAAACCAACTCATAACCTTTCCTTGATACCAGTCAATGTGGATTTTTTGGCATAGACCTAATATACCCATGGCAGTGCCTCCTCCTCACCCCTGGCTTATTCTTGCTTTTCAAAAAGATTTCTGGAATCTGCATATTCTGTAGTTTCTATATTAATTCAAGATTTAACCCTACATATCACATTTGACAACAGTCCAACTAACAACAAATAAAGCTTTAAGTGATGTGGCAATATTCATAACTAAGAATGTTTGCCTGATAGAGAAGAATAGAACAGCATGGTCTATGTCATTTGATCAGCTTCAAGCAATTAGCCTACCAAGATGAATTCAGCATTGTAAGTTTTCATTGCAAATGTCTGGTATTCAAACATGATCACTGCTTTGGGTATGTAATTTCTCTTGTTTAGATTGTTTGCAAAGGAAAGAAAAAAAGACAGAAAAATAAAAATAGGTGCAATTAAAATAATCTTTAAAGATTATTCAATGCTGAAATGGTTTTTACTGCAGTATCTTTATGTAGCTAATCACAGGTATCCTAAATCATATACATGCTAACATGGTTATCCCTACTCAGGTATATCTGGTGATTCATTCTACTTTTAAAGTAACGTCAGAAAAATGGAAATAATAAATACCTATAAGCAACAGCTATTACACAGTGATTTTGAACATCAGGTCTCAACTTCACAAAGAACATAAAGCTATATATTTTTTTTAAGATATGGCAATGAAAACTCAAAGGGAAGAGCCGATTAGATTGATGTCAGCCAGCAGATTAGTGACTGAGCTGTGAGAAAAAAGCAGAGGCTGTGAGCAGCAATCTACTGCCCTGTATTCCGGAGCGCATGTTAGGATTGCTGCCACCACTGCCTTCAGCGTTTGCTCCTTTCTCTGCAAGAACTTCCAAGCAAATAATACATGAAAATTCTCTCTGTCTTATGTCACAGAAATGAAAAACTTGTCATTTGAAATGTGAGAAAAATGAATATTTTTCATGCTTACATTACCACAAAATTAGGACTGTTTGAGTTTGCTAGATTACTCACATATGCTTAGAAGAGCTTTTGAAAAGAGACAGAGCATGGAAAATTTCAGCCCAAAAGACAGCTTTCTGAGAAAATTATGAAATAATGAAAAATGGCAATTAAACAGAAATGCTGTCTCTATCTTTACCACAGCATTTGCAATCACAAAGTACAAAAATATGGACATATGAAAGATAATTATTCTAGTTTTTAAAAACAATGATGGAGAAAAGAATATGCTTGAAATGTTCTGCAGCAGAAATGACCTGAAATAAAATGCCTCTTCATCTAGCTGTACAACTGGATAATATTTCTCCTATAAACCAAGATTAAATCTGTCTTAATCTTGCAGCTAGATAAATGCAGCAGTATTACTACACACACCTTATATATATATATATAAAAAAAAAATCCACTATCTATATTAGAAAAGATAAAACCAAACTGATGATTTATTCTCTTGACATTTTTTTTCTTTTTCTAATTAACCTCCTATTATGAGATACTGACCTCACATAAAGAACACCCGAGATAAAAGTGGCTAATCACCGACATCTTTAAATTTTGACGTATTTGTAGTTCAGTTGTGCTTTTTCACTTGTTTAGATGCTGAAGGCATTTCAGTCCATCTGCCTCACATCTCAGTGGCATATTTCAGTTGCATTCAAAGCCGGCGTATTTTTACTTCCAGAGACAGTGACTGGATAGAATGCAATATGATTCCTATTGCAGGATTATTTTGTCAGGCACCAAAATTGGTCTGATTCATGCACATCACACTTGTAATGATATAAAAAGGTTTCACGTAGCAGAAGAGAACTGAGTGTGTAGAGAGTAGGTATGGGAAACATGTATGTGTGTAGGACGCATGGGAATGATATACAGAGCATTTCTTACAGTAATCTAACTAGGTCTGGAGCCATGTGGAGCCCAACCTGTTCCTGTAAATGCGAAGGTGCAGGCCTGATGTAGCTGAATATTTGTTTCCGCAGATTTGAAATGAGAAGAGGTTCAGACTTCTTTTCTGCATTTGGCTTAGAATAACATGATTTTTCATAGCTGCTGTGGATTTTATATAAGCTCTTGTTAAGGACAAGAATTAACAAAGGGTTTACTACAGGGGCTGTTTCTTTACAAAAGACTGATGGACCTCAGCAGATACGAAACTGAAGTTGCATACAGTGATTACTGCAGTTACTAGTTACAACTTGATTAATCAAGTGACTGAACACTGAATTTCCAACAAAGTGCAATGTTTACCTAACATGCTTGTATCTATGACACAATTGTAGATATAAAGTATGGAATTAATTTAGGTTGGAAATTGTATTAAAAGAAATCCTCTTAAACTAGCAAAGATTGAGGCACTTCTAAATCTGTCACCTGGTATAATCTTTCTCAAGTAAAGGTTTTATTTCAAATTATCACAGCTACTTCTCCACGTGAGAAATGATCATAATTTCTTTTTCTTCAAGCTGGTCACCAGGTGGCACTAAAGGAGCACAATAGAAAGTCTGATCAAAAAGCATACTGATGTCTCTTCTAAACATTGGAAAGACTGACTTAAGCCCTAATTGATAGCATGATTGCTTCAGCTACCAGTTTATATCAAGGGAAACACAGTAAAGTATCTTAAACTGATTACGTATTTGACAATACGGATGAGAATGGGTCCAGAAAGTGGAACTTCTGGAAGACTCTTAACTGCATTCATGCATTATAACTACATAATGTAATCATCTAAAAATGGTGCATTCACGGTTGTGTAAACAAACTTTAAAAAATATAGTTTATAGTAATTATATTTTCTGTATAGTGCTGTAGGTGCAGCCAGATTTCTAACAGCCTAAGGAGAGACATAAAATTAAAAGGTCAGATCAGTGGGTACAAAAAAAAAAAAACAAAACAGGCTTTATAAAGAGAATTGGCCTCTAATTTTATGCAAGCTAAATTGTCATAGAAATATTTTTTAAAAAAATCAATATCTAGAAGATAGAAGATGGGGGTTTCTAGTCTTCTGAGAAATGATTACAAAGCAGTTAAACTACTGTCCACTTTTTAATGTTACAATTGGAGGATTACTTTTAGAACTATTTGCTATTTTTTTCCTTCAAGCTGACAAACACTAACCCAACTTAATAATACATCATGGGAAAAAAAATCCCAACAAAAACACACATGACTCTTCACTGAAAAAGTGTTGATATTAAAGAGACAATCTAAAATGACTCCTGCAAAACACTGAAACAGCAGCTTCATTTACACCCTTGATTAACCAGAGCAGTTGTCAAGGGAACATCTAACCAGCTGTCAAGCAATACAGGAGATTTTTCAAGAACAGTGATTTTACTTTTGACTGAGCACATTCAATTCACAAGTGTGAAAATGTGTACTGTGCCTTACAGTTTTAATGATCTCTTGGTACTTCTCTCCAGAATTGCTGCATTTATTATTTGTTTCCCTAAAAAAAATATTTCTGTTATTAAAAACATACCCTCTCTTCCGAAAAGTGACTTCAACATGCTGCTTCTATAGAAATATTCACGTTTCTTTATCCTCTTCTATTTCAACAAGGTGAAATTTTAGTATCACTAAGCAGTGATAATTACAGAAATGAATGCTTCATTTTATGTCTGACATTTTATTTGAAATCAATGAAATGTCTATTGTAACCTCCAGCCATTCAACACCAAATTTCACGTTTTCTAGTTGTTATGAAGTGACCTAGATGTAAATGCAAACCAGCAGGGGAGAGAGAGAGAGAGAGACAGAGACAAGGCAAGGCAGTCGACAGAAGCATGGAAGAGGAAAAAAACACGGATGACTTTGACCCCTAATAGTGTCTTGCAGTACTAGTAATCTCCTGATGCTCTTTATAAAAAAGAAAGTGTGTTTGTGTGTCTATTGGAATGTGTTGCTTGTCAAAGGTCTGGATTTGGAAGAGAAAGGAAATTCTAACCCTTAAAAGGCTCTTCTGCTCTTCTGATGGGGTAGAAAATCTGAGTCTTGCTGACGGTTTATTTTGAGTGTTTTCTTAATTGGGTCTTAGAGTGTTTGGTGTTTGTGTAAGATTCAAAAGCTGTTCTTCAATATGTGAAGTAAAACAGTTAACAGTTCTTTGGAAGCATTACACCTAATATTACATTCCCTATTATTGCTGACACTTTCCTCATATCCATACATCGAACTCAACAGCCTTCCTCCTAACAATGCTAAAAAATAGCTTCTGCTATTTGTACTTAAATTCTTCCCTTATTCCTTGATAAGTTTTACTAGAGTGTGCAGGAAAAGCAGAACTTAAAAAATACATGAAGATGGAGAAACTTCAGAGAGAGAGTGAATTCTTTAAGGATAGCATACATAGAAGTAGACATAATAATGCACGTGAATATCTTTGGGGCTCTAGTGTGACTTATGATTATAAGCAGTTGATCTGATTTATTCATACTCAAGAGTATTGTAGCTAGCATACAAATGATACTACTTTTCTATCGATATGCTTGGTATGTTTGTATTGCAGAGAGGGTCCTGCAGTAGTGCACTGATTCTCTTTTATTCAAAAGGAAGTTGGAGGTCTGTGTTACTGGCCTGACTCCTGAGTGCTCCACATTGCATTGTTGAAAATACTGTTTATTGTTTTCTATGAAAAGAATAGTTGCAAAAAAGGATTGTCTAAACAAGACTGAAAACTGAGCTTTTAGAACATCCATCCAATTACATCATGGTTGACTTTGAAAGTCTTCCTCATACTCCATTTTCTCTTTCTTCATTGTGGGTGCAATCAATTACAAACAAAAGAAAAGAAAAACAACAACAAAAAGGAACTATGTAGTTGTTGTTTGAACACACATACATAGTTTAATGGATACCAGTCTTAGACACCACTTTCAACACTAATTTCCTTTTAAATTGAATGTTTCTTATTTGCATTTGGTTATAGATTTATTGGCAGGGTTGTTTTATGCATAGAACATATGATTTTCTGCAGACTTTTGGATTTATCTGTGGGAAATAACACTTCAAAATGTATGAGGAAGTTTGAACTGAAATTCACATGTGATATTTAAACAAGAGCTCTTATGTAGCATACAAGCAGAACGATTTGTACAGTAGTATCATATCTTTTGTACTACATGCATTCTTTTCACCCATTTTTCCAAGTAGGTCTTTTAAAAAAATATTCAAAATTACAAGTCAGAAGGAGAAGAGCAACAAGAAATAGAAAAACCTTATAGGTCTTCCCCATGTGACTTAACATATTCCTGGATGTCATCATTTTCTTAACACAGATCTTATGGTATTAATAAAACTGGTGATATGTTACTGTATTAAACCTTTCTTACACACATTTTATACACTTTCCTATTATCATAATATTAAATACAGAGTTTGACATTAAAGAGGTACTATTTGCCTTTTGTTTCTTAGTGGACCTTCACCTAGCATAATTTGCTGTATATTAGAATATGGTATTTGTCAAAATTCCAACTTTCAGACTGCCATCATAGTACTTGCTAGAGCTTCTGAGAACAGGCCAAGTTCTAATAAAGTGTAATGAATGTCAATTGCCTCACATTAACATGACGGAGAAAAAATTGCCAGCTCTTCCTCAGTTCTGATTAATCCAGGAAGAATAACAGCATCTTTGCATGGCTCTTTTATTAAAATTGCTGAGCTTTTTCTTATCATACATATATCAATCTATAAGAAATGAAGTATCCATAAGGGAGCGGCATTTAGAACTTGGCTTTATATTACTAACATGCTATTTTAAATACCATCAAAGTGAACCCACTTAATTTCAAACCTGTTTACTACACCTATACTCCCAAAGTAGGCAGTTTTAGTATTGAAAGACTAGCCAGTCTGACAGTGACTTTTTGCTGTTATTTTCTTGGACAGAATCTTTTTTTTGTGTGTCATGTTGTAGTTTTAAAAACAAAACCAAAACAAAAATATGTATTTATTCTACTCTTCCATTCACATATTTTCTGTCATTTACAGATTATTTAATATAATAAAGATTCACCAAAAATTGGCTTGATGTACATCATCAGCTCCAAGGTAGCTTTTATGAGGGTGTTTTGCCAGGCTTGCTGTCATGTCCCTTCACACAATTTAGTAATAATTAATCTATTATTAACACAATAAACAGTACTTAATACAGAATAATAATTATAAGCCAAATGTACTCCACAGTGTGTTTGAAACCTCCTAGGACTATTGGAAACAGCTGAAAACAGTTCCACAAGAAAGATCCTTAAGACTAGATGACAAGCTGAAAATATGACAACAATGCCATCCTGTTACAGAAAAAGTAAGCATAAGACTGTGACGTATAAATAGGTATATAGAGAGTAGACATGTAAACATTTTTCTGCTTTCTTCCAACATAAGAATGATGAATGACGTTATAATTCTTAATGGCCCACTTTATTAATCAGTAGGAGCTGTGCTCAGTCTATCAATTTTCACTAGTCTCTGATCCTCTGTTCCCTTACTGTCATTAACATGTTTGGTATCTAACTTTCCCTCATTTCTACCATTGCTGATACATAAGGCATGCTAATAGCCTTGAAATGGTACATCACATTGAAGAATACATCAGCCAAGAGAAGCAAAATTAGAAGAAAGCTTCAAGAACCACTAGACACCTGAAAAAGTGACCTGAAAGGTAAGTTTAAAGGTTTCATCAAATCCAAGATACATTCTTTCATTGTTAGCATTCTTTTAGCAGATAATTACTTTTGCTAATACTCATCATAGATCACTTAGGCAAAATTGAAAGAGCTGAAGAAGACAAGACAAATTAGATGCACATTGTAATCTCCAAGCACAGAGAAGGCTGCTACAAACAACAACAACAATAAAGTCTGTTTTTTTCTCCATGACAGGCATTAGAAAAAAGTCTCTATAATGGGATGGATATTAAGGTAGATTTCATGGGTTTATACAGGGTCCCTTGCTGCATGTTTTTAAGCACAGGTGAGAAAAACGTGTTAGAAAGGACATAACCATGTACTTTACAGTTATAACAAAGTATGGAGTAAGCGTGCCCTGCTAAGGCAGTGGAAAAGAGCAGGTGATGACCTAAGATCTCTTGCAGCCCTGCAATTGTATAATTCTAACATTTCTATCAAAAGAATTAAATATATTTCAGTGAAGGAATGTTAACACTAATATTTGTCGCTGATTTGGTTAAATCTAAGCTTAAAATTAATGACATTTACAGTCTTTCAGATGATTCTGAAAGTAAAGAAAGAGTAGAACTGGTCTTAGAATGGACAAACAACAGGACTATAACGGAAGTAACTGCAATGATTAATGTCTCTGAATACATATAGGCCTAGATTCTTTCTATTAGACACAACTGTAATGTTATCTCCTAAGGAAGACAGTCTTTCTAAGAAGTCTTTCTAAAGAGTTCTGAATAAAAAGGCAAAAAGGAAACCCTTTTTGTTCTCATTCAAACTGTTTTTTCTCTTCTGCTGTAGAGATACTAGAAGAATTGGATAGTATAGGGAGAACAAATATACTTTATCTTGCATAAAATTCTCTATCTTGCATAGGAGATGCGATTTCTTTATGAAACGTCTGCACACAGTTTTTCACATATTACATAGAATATAAAAAAAAACAGCAACCCACGTTTGTGTAGTAAGCATGTCACCAGCTGAAAATCTAATCATACCCACTTTATGTGAAACTGAGACTGTTTCTGCCAGGTTCTACTTAACTTGCTTTATTCCTCACTTGTGCCAGTTCTGCAAGCTCTGCCAATCCCAGAGTTACGTGATCCTTTAGTAGATCAGTTAATGGGATTCTTTCTAATGCATATATCACCCGGTATACTACAGGGAGCATGCACCCAAGGATCATTTACTTCAATGGAATGCTTTTCCTCAACAGATATATTTTATGAATCATGACTTCGAAGATATCTGTTCTCAGACTGACTCCTAATAGGAAAGCAGAAGTTCTGCTCTTAATCATATCTCTGCAATTCCACTGATTTCACGGGGACTGCACTGGTGTAAACACAATACATCAGTGCACTGTGACAACAGACTGACAGACTGTGACATCTCCATTGCACACATGTAAAAATGGGAATGGCACAATACTGGAAAAAACAGCATTAATATTTATACAGAGTTTTGAAGCTGCAACAAAATTTCATAGTTGTTCTCATCATCATTGCAATAGTTATTGTTATCATTATTCATGATCATGACAGTATTGCAAGAGGAGATTGTTATAGACTTGATCCTGTCAGTAGGCACCAACTCCTAGGAATACCAGATGTTCAATTCTGGGTTTCAGGACAACCTGTTTTTCCTTAGAAGTATGGAGAAAACTGCACTTGTGCTTATGCTCTCTGTTGGATCACAATAGGCTTCTTTGTGTATTATTGTGGGCTTTTCTTTCTGTTAGATGAATGCATGTGCCCACTAGTGTTTATTGCTAATAAAAAGCTGTACTTTTTAACTCAATAATTCACCTTTGAGATCCAATGCTGTTACATTCTCCTGTTTTTGATAGCATGGCCTCATGTTCATGTACAGACTGGGTATTTGCTCCACCTGAACATGGCTATTTCAGTTTTCATTATGGTCACCTTTAACTTGCCTTTGAGTCCATATAATATACCAAAGAAAAAGACTTCTACTCCTCAGAGCTCCAGAGATGAACATTACTTTTGGAAAGTGCTTGCAGTCTTTTGAACAGCTTGTTCTTACCCACTAATTTGGTTTCTCTCATTGACTAGATTTTAATATAAATACAATTGCATTCAAGCAATTTTAGTTAATAATATAAAACAACAGAAAGGAAAGTTTGCTTTTTCTTTTACTCCCCTTATATAATCCCAGTTAAAGCCTACGTAACACCTAATAAATAGCGTGGAAGACATACAGAGAGAAAGAGTAAAATTAAACTATAATCTTCACAAAAAGAATATACTGACAAGAAACGAGTGAAGCCCTTTATATGAAGAGTCATTACATAATAGGTTTTGACCTGTTGTTCTTCCCTTAAGTACAGATGAAACCATTTAAGTACAGAAAATGGCAAACAAGCTCCCTAACACTGATCTATTATCTAAAAAGTCATATGCTTTCCTCTGGGGAAGCCAAATTAGGTGTTTTTGTTCATTTAGAAAAAGCCTAAATAGCAATCAAAAGCAGCAACACATTACTTTGTTGACAAAGGGCAAATTGGGAGACTTCTGCTGAACAGTGAATAGATTGAAGCCTAAATTTGATTGCATAGAGCACCCAAAACTTAACTTTAAAAGAATAGAAGAATACTTGTACTCCTTACAAAAGTACAAGATTTTCCAAGTCAGAGAACTTTTATTCTGGAGAGAAACATGACGCCATTATCAGGCACATCATTCTCTTTAGCTACAGTATCACTTGTAGTTACAGTGATTTTGATCACACTGAAAAAGTGTGTTGGATCATGTTGCTATTTTAAAAACTGTTAAGATTCATATTAATATCAGTAGAAGCAGAGTATAACTCTATATAGGAAACATCTAGTATTATCTCCCACTGAGCAAATTAACATTTTTCTAAGCCTGGCAAAACAGAAAAGAGAAACTTTACCAAGATAAAACTTGGTAAAGCCTCAAATTTCACAAACTGTTTGGATATCTTCTGTATTGTTGCATTGGAGACTGTGATATTATATATAATGCTCTTTGTTAAACCATGTATCTACCTACCAGCTAAGTGAATCTTATACATATGAAAGTACCAGTGAAAATAAAGAAAAATAAGAAATCAGTGTATGGATGTATGGAAACAATTGTCCCATGTGAAACGGCTATGAGATAGAAATTGTGAAGAAAATGCATGTCTGTGTATGTTTCTGACAGCCAATGTTTACCTACATAAGGTTATACTAACAATTTGCCTATGGCAGTAAGAATTTTTCCGTGTATACTTAAATTGTGCTTGATAGAATGGCCAAAACAGAATGAAGAATGAAAAAAAAAAAGAACATATCCAAAATACCACATTCTGAGCAGGGGAAATTCCACTCAACACAGTAATGAAAAAGGTAAATTTAAACAAAAGTTGAGGATTGAATTGTCCTAACACCTCACCAACAAACTGCCTCAAAAGAGCATGAAAATGTACTTTAATATACTCACAAAGAGACATGGTAGGTAATGTCCTACCAGTTCTCTCTCTCTCCCCGCCCCTGAGAAGGGCTATTACTCCCTGCAGCATATCGACACTTCTGGAGTTAGAAGCTTAGTACTGCACTAGAATGTAGGAATGAATGATTATGTGAGCCATCTTAAGATATAGTCTTCCATTTAGGGTCTCACATAAATCTGATCCTATGAATGAAAATTAGGAGGCCACCTGACACATGAATAAACTGTTCAATGCAATGTGGTACAGATAACAATACAATACTAAAATGACCTCTAATTGAGAATCTTCTATTTTCTTACCTATTGCAGACAGAAGAAATACAATAATGAGCAACATTTATCACTTCCACCAGGCAGCACTAATTATTTTTCCTTTACATAGCCTGATGGCCTAAAATGAACTACTACACCCCCCTCTACATTGGGGAAAACTAAAAGAAAAATAGGTTAAGCAATGTGGTTAATGAGAAGCCTACTCTTTAACTTGAATGCCAAGGGAACGAACAATTTATATACTTACAGTGTTAATACAGGGGAGACTGCAAAGAATAAAATCCTTCTACTGCCAATTAGTGCGAGCCCTGAAATTGAGGTTGCTGTCTTTACCACCACTCATGACCAAAAGATTTTCTCCTGGTATTTCAGTGGTATGCATTTAAGTATTGTTTTTTTTTTTTTTTTTTTTTAATAAATTGAAGATTCTTTAATGGTATTTTGGTTTCAGAGTCTTTAAGGTTCGTCTCTTCTAGTTCTTTGCAACTAGAGTCCTTGAACCTTAGAGCAACACTCACATTGCCCTAATTCAGACTTAGACAAACTTTATGTACCTACTCCTCCTAGTGAGATTCAGGAAGCCTGTTCTCAGGCTCTGCTGATCATATTCAAGTAATTTGCTTCTTTACATTTTCAGACGAATCCTAGTCAGAAAAAAAGGAAAAGGCAGACATCTACTCTCTGTTATCATTCAGGACCAGCTCCTGAAGCACTTGTCTTCTCTACTCAACTGTCTATGAACTAAGGTCTAAGAATGCCTAATTCAGTTGAATTACATTAATATCAAAAAAATGGAAAGGGAATGTGAATCAGGACTGCCTCTTAGGATATTGAAATCTCCACTGTACTGCTTAACTTGGTAAATTATTATTTTAGTCTAACTGAAACTAAGTTATTGACAAAAAGTAGTTTTCTCTATATGACAAGAAATATCACTAGCATTTTATTTGTGGTAGGCATTTCTTGTTATGTTGTCATAAATAAAGGGCCAAGAATTCCAGCAGAGTATACTTTAGAAGGGGAACACACAATTTCTAGCCCACATGAAACTGGTAATGAATAATTTATCTTTCTTAGTAGGGTGTAGCAACAGTTAAGAGAGTAATCTCTGTGTCTCCAATCCTCACCAACATTGTGTCTTTTGTTTTGACATCATCAGTAAGAAAGAAGATGAGTCCCTGTCATCATAATCCCTTCAGGCTCTCTTCAACACAAGTGAAGAGTAGCTCTGATTTTAGATAACAAATGAGAGGTAACAGTGCTACTAAAAGTGCCAGGCGCATTACAAATCTAATTTCACAAAGCATGAGCAACCCACCTCAGGTCAATAATACAAGACAGAAACATTAAATGGCACATACACTTACCAGACTGAAGATTTATTGATTTGTGAAGCCTAACTACCAGACAATACAATCAGTTGCTTGCATTTTTCAAAAACTGCCACTTGGCTGTTGCATATTTATTTGAACAAAGGACCAGAATGGAGCACATCCGTGCTTTCAGAATGCACATATAAGCATAGAATAGCACAGAACTTCATAGTGTATTGTTATCATCTAAACTGATGAAAGGGGTTAACTCACCTTTCACTGGACCAGAGTCATTAGCTGTTTTGTTGCTGCCTGCTTATGACATATATGCTGTGTTTTTCCTTAACACTAAAGAGTTTGAGCTTTAGAACTGCCATGTCAGAGAAATTAATATTCTCATAATACTTGCATATATACCTTGTACTTGAAGTTTTCTAAATCACAGCAATCCATATGAAGAGCTGCGAAATTTTTTCTAAGCTATAGCCAAACATTTTTTTTAAAGAAAAAAAGAGACTATTTTATGGCAATATGTTTATATACATTTTAGCTGCAAGTTTCTTTAAAACTACTCTAAAATGCACATGAAGCTACAGTATTATATATTTATTCCTTACTTGAATATAAAAAAATATGGATTACAATATAATTTGGATATGTTTCAAGAGAGAGAATATTTAAATAGCCATATGCACATTTTGTAACATATTATAAATGTCTTATCTCCTATTTTATTCAGACACTTTGATTAGCAATGTATATTTGAGCTGAAGTGTGTTATTTGGAAAATAAATACTTCACAAGATTCATGAATATTAACTGCAAAGAAGAAAAACAAGGTAAATATAACACATTCAGCTTGTATGAGTAAATGTGTGCTCATATGCCACCCTTTATTAAGTTTTCCATTTTTTAAACAAGACGGATTACTTTCATCAGAGTATAAACATAGAAACTGTGAGGTGTTTATGGAAAAGAGAAATCTTTATGATGTGAAATGTGCAGCATTTCTTCATGCATGGGTAGATGAAACCTTATGTTGGACACTAGCCCTTTAACAAGATTATATTTTATGAATGTATGTCATTAAGGAAATTAAGGAAGTGTAAACAACACAATGACTGTTGCTGTGTATGTGCAGTCTGGTTTTCGTTGCAGATGAGGTGCTCTATTTCTTCATTTTCATGTCCACTTTTTTCAATAAAATATTGGGAATGCAAATCCATACATGCTGAAATTAGAAATATTAGAAAGCATTTCTCTACAAGAATAAAGCTGAAATTAAACATTTCATTTTAAAGGGATGCTCAATACTATCAATCATGTAGATACTTCAGGTAACAAATAAGGTACTGCATAAAGTTTCAATTTATCAGAATAAACATCTATAACTGAGAAAAATTCATTTCAGACTAATCTGTTCCTGATTTGCCAGTGTATAGATTATACGCACAAATAAAATCAGAGTCAATTTAACTATTATATTAAATAATGTGAAATCACAAAGTTCCCACCTGAAAATGTGTTAGCTCAGATTTTGTCCCGCAATATGAATACATCCATTTGGTTTGATCCTATTTACTTTTAAATTGATCTATTCAGTAGTAAACCCCACTTTCAGTGTATAATTCAGAACACTAAATGTTTGGATGGCCTGTTTTTTTTGGCAGAAAAACACCCATATTATGAAGTTTTGGGGAACTATGAAACATACACATAAGTTCATAAACATGCAAAATATTGTATTTGTCATAACAAAGCATATCGCATATCACAAGCTTTATCTTCATAAAATATTTATTTATATTGCCATTATCTTTATAAATATATATATATTATATAAGTATACATATTTAACATATGAAGCATTTTTGAAGCTGGAGCCCTTCAGCATCCATACAACAGGAAAGCTCATAATGGACAAATATCATAGGGAGAATAACATACACAAAGAAGACAAGTCTCCATATGTTGGCCACTATATTCACTATGGGTACTGCAATTGCTGACACCATTGGTTTGAAGTAGTTTAACAGTTAATTTTGAAATAACCAAACCAATTTTTTGGGTGAAACTCAGCACCATCAGTCAGCATTCAATTTATCACATTGAGGAGGAGATGGATTTTATAAATTACATTCTTGCTGTGTGAAAGAGTCTGGATGTCCCTGTCTGGGTTCCACAAATTTGTCAGAGAAAAATGCTATGTGGAAATGTTCATCGCTATTAGCTGTAAGAAAGCAGGTCACTAAGCATGATTGGTGGGAAGAAGCAAACCACATTTTTCTGGAGATCAGCTATAGTTAGTAGTGACCCAAAAGTAACATGCAGAAGTAAACAACTCTGCCTGGAGGCTGGAACTGAAGGTAACATGAGGAAGCAACAGGAGATGAAAGGGATGACTGGAGGAGATCACAGAAAGTATTTGACTGAATGGCCCACATAATGTTTGGACCAGGAGACTGCTTATGTGAAACCCACCATGGTATTATGCATATTTTGGTGGGAGAAAAGATGCTTTGAAGACACTAGAGAAGCCACTCCCAGAAGGCTGACTTGTGCGTGGAAGTGCTGCCTAAAGTGAGGAAGTACTGGAGCCTTGGTCTTGTTGCTGGACCTAGGACAAGGTGAACAGAGTGTTAAATCCTGAACAGGTTTAGGATTTTATGTCAGGACAAAGTGTGGGCCAGCTGCTCCTGCAAGGCCGGGGTGTCAGGAGCAGCAGGGGCTCCCTAGGGTGGCAGGGCAGGGCCCGGCAGTAGGGCCTGTCCCAGCCCCACCACCCCTGCCAGGAGCAGGGCAGCCGGGGGCACCTGAGCAGCCCCAGCCTGGGGCACTGGGGTCTGGGGCTGCCCCCAGGCCATCCATGGTGTTGGCCCCGAGCTCCATCAGCCAGACCCCAGGAAGGGGTCTGCATTCAGGGCCCTGAGGGAACAACAGGTAGCATGGTCCATGAGGTCACAGCCTCCACACTACACCCAGGGACGCATGAAGCTCTTCCAGATAATGAGTGAATGGGATATGTATGTGTTACTCATTACTGTTGTTGTGTGAGCAGTGTTTTGTTGAGTAGTTGCGATTTTCTAATTTTAATTATTATTGGTTTCCCAATCTCAGGTAATGCAATAAGAATTGAAATAAGAGAGGGATCATCTATTTTCCTGGCATAGCTACACCCACACTAATCAATCAAGTACCTCAAGACAAAGTCTGGTGTGCAGCACACAGGCAGAAAGCACTAAAGGTAGTGGAAGCCACAAATCGATCCCTGCATTTTGGCACCATGGCTGCATTTTGACAAACTGGTGGAGAATGTAGGCAGTATGAGGCTGTCCTTCTGACACTGTGTGTATGAATGTGTAAATATAATGACAAATAGAGCAATTAAATAGAAAATGTAAAGAAAAGTCTGTTTTGTAAATGTATATTAAAACTTGCAGGGTGGACTGAGGGCTTACTAGCTAGCTAACCAAACCTTACTACAGCCCTATGAATAAGTTAATTATTAATCCTTCCATATTTCAAATAAGTGAAATTACTTGGCTGGTGTCAAACTGTAACCAACTGCAGACCAAGGGTAGGCTAGACGATAGACTAAATTTATCAGAGCCCAAGCTTGACAGAAAGGTAAAAGAAAAATATTCATTTAAATAAAACCACAGTCACTATTGCTTTTAAATATGCAGTATGCACTACATTTAACTCAGTGTGTAAACAAACATGGGAGAATGTAGGCTCAGCAAAAAAAAAAATCAAAACATTTTGCATTTTGACACATACTATCTAGGATCAATACAGTAAATTAAGAAATGTGTGTTTAATTTTGAGACCCAAAGGCTGACAGCACCTCCTTTCTGCCTCACAATCACATAATCACAGAACTGAGGTCAGAAGGGACCTCTGGAAATGTTCTTGTCCAGTTCCCCTGCGCACAAGAAGGTCAGCCACAGAAGGTTGCTCAAAATTGTACCTCAGAAGTGTCCTTCAGAATGTAACCACACACATGCTTCAGATGATCCTACCCTGAGCACTTCAGGGTTTAGTTTCTTCCTACATTCTCCTGTGGCTCAGAGATAGATGCCCAAACCCCTGATGAGTGTGAGCTATTCAGTACGCACAGTGAAAATGGACATGCATATAACATAGTGGAAAAAGGTAGATGTTGAGAAGCCCATTTCCTTTAAAAAAGTCTTGTGGTTAGGGATGTTGGCTAGCAGGAGACCCTCAGTCCTCTTCAACCTTCAAGAGCCAGAACACACACTCCAAGAGAATGGATGAGTTGTCCTGCTGTAAACCAGAATGGGCTGAGATGGATTAGGACCACTTTCCAGCCTTCTCACTGAAGCTAGACCACTGTACAGAAAGGAATATATCATCTATGGGGTCACAGGTTGAAACACAAGAATGTACTGGAGCCTATACCACTGTGACAGGGACTCAACTGGTCCAAGAACTTCTTATATACTTTGAAGTCATAAAGGTCACTAAATAGCATATATAAAGTGCAGTGAAAACATAACAAAAATATCCTACCTCACTAGCCTGAAGTCAAGCTGCTTCTAGCTTATCTCCGGTGTTACGGACTTTTTTTCTGTGTTTGAAAAGTCAATGTTTAGGATCCCAAAGGGAATGAACCCCGTAATGTGTGGGTGTGAGTCAGGCCTGTCATGTATACTGTCTTCTTCCCTACTAATTGATACTAAATATTTGAAATCGACATTGTGGGAATGGCATATCATCACTGTCTGCCTCTTCAGTCAACAGAAAAAATATACAACTCACTATGGTGGTCTGAATCAGTCTGAAGGGAAGACCATTACTTTTTAGCCACTCTAACACCTAAGTTACAGGTGGCCTTCATAGGGGCCTAAAAGTAGACACTCTCTTAATACAGCCCACTATAAAGGTGGAGTATAGACCGATTTTACATTTCAATGCTGGTTTTGGCCTATCTGCTTGTATTCATGATACTATCTGGTCCCATTATTAGATTCCTTCTCCAAAGGTTACTTTCTATTTTTTTACTGCAGTAGATAAAAGAATACTGGGCACCACAGCACAA
This sequence comes from Cygnus olor, assembly GCF_009769625.2. Lineage (NCBI taxonomy): Eukaryota > Metazoa > Chordata > Aves > Anseriformes > Anatidae > Cygnus > Cygnus olor. The sequence goes on from NC_049171.1 coordinate 28,344,217, forward strand.
TGGATGGTGACATGATCACACTGGGGATTTGATTTTACTCAGAGGATTCAATGATGATCAGCAGTTGAATTTTATCAAATGGGTTGTAAAAAAGAAGTTTTCCTTTAGAAAGGAACAAAGAACAAAAATAAGAGTATTCTTTCATTTCAAGCCACTCTTTCAATCTTTAAATGCCATAACAAAAAGAACAAAACAATCTTACTAAAAATGACCAAACTGAACATACCAGCATAACCCAGTCCGCACACCATACACTTGAAAGGTTTGGAGAAGAAGGTTGTCCTTCAGTATTAGATAGAAAAGGAAAAAAAGGGTAATTTCAAATAATGTTTTATAGTAAAACATATCCATCCTGGTCAGAAGGGCATTTATAGCATTGTACTTCTGACAAGTGTATGAAGCAATCCCTAGGAGGGAAGATTCTGGAAGATTCTATTCCTCTGAAGTACTTAATAGACTACTTCATTATTTCTTTTGGCCACAATATCGAGCAATAAGGGAACTGACTGCCAGCTAGATTTTGCACTGTTGACCATCAAATTTTGAGCTCTACGGTCCAAATTTCCTCCCAGTTATCCCATCCAGCCATAAGGGTATTATGGATGACAACACTGAAAGGCTTGTTTAAAGGACAGAAAGGACAGCAGTAGGTTCAAGCAAAGTAGATCTGTTTTCAAATGTGTTTTAACTGAGATCAGTGTATTTTAGGAAACACCTATCAGACATAAGATATTTGTTTTGATTATTTTAGTCTTTGGCCATGCATCTCAGCATTTTGTGACTATTAATGAATTTTATCATAACAAGATCTCTGTGATCTCTTGTATCACAGACAAGGAGGTGAAGCAAAGATAGATGAAAAGACTTGCTAAAGAACATGGCCCCAAAATGCCAGATAATGAGTTTAAGTTCTGTGACTGTTATAGTTATATTCACAAAGGTATCTTTCCTATATAAATTTGCTGGAAATTAAAAAGAAGCAATCTAAATCCAATGTGCTTTTAAAGACCATACTCACTGTTCTGATTATATTGCAGCAGTTAAATATTTGTCTGTCTTCTGTCAATATTAACTGCTTTGCTTAACGATGAATCTGGAAAACTTTCTTTATTATGCATCTGCTTCTCAGTTGTGAGCCAGAAGAATAGAGTGGGTAGAAAGATACTGCGAGCAGGATTAGATCAGCTAATCCTACTGCTGCTTTCAGTAAACAGCACTGGATTGTTTTTTTCGAATTAAAGAAAAATTGAAAAAAAAAAAAAAAAGGGCTACTGCCTGGTCAGGAAGGAAAAAAAATAAACCCAAACACCTGTGTCTGGCATAGGAGCAGCTGGGTGCATGCTGATGATGATTCAACTGTAATATGCGCTGCATATAATTATATAAGCAGAATAAGTTGTGTTGGGAATCTATTACAGAAAATCTACTACATGACTAATTAGCTTTATTTTGTTTTCACTGTCTTCCTTTTATCATCCTTTTCTCATTGCGGAAAGCATGGGGGAGCAAATGAAGCTCTGCTTCTGACTCATTGTTACTACTGAATGTTGTGACAATGAGTTTCGGTAGGTAGGAAAGAAATAGCCCATTTGGCTTGAATCATAAACCAACTCCATACCAACATAAACAGACAAAATGCTTATTTTCAGAGGGAAAACTGCAAAGGACAAAGTAAGAATCTTAGCAGATAAAGTTTTAAGTGCTCATATTTGATCAATCACTTAATATTTTGGAGCCTACGTGTCCTCCATTCATGAAAATGATTTAAAGCACACTAGTTTTACAGCAGAAATTCTTTTAAGCCTATAGAAAACTATTCTCAGTTATCTGGGATTCAAATGAGCAGGGCTTCTGTCAGTTGCTGACATCCAAAAGATCTCAAATGTTTGAACATACATTTTGGAGACTTCTAGAATCTGCTAGGTTCTGCTAGGCATCATGATAGACAGGTCTTTGGTTAAGAAGTCAGTGCAGTTGGGGTCACTTCTGAATAATGAAGAAAGAACAGAAGCCAAAACGAAAGAGATAAATTGTTCAGACACCATTTAATAAGATCTGTTGAGGTTTGTCAGGAATAGAATCCCTGAATTTTTATCCCGTTGTTTAAAGGGTTGCAAAGAGATAAGAAAAATACAGAATATATACGTACAATTTTATCAATTTTTAAGCGGTATATTTTATCACCACAAAATGCAACAGTACTATGCACAAAAGTCGCAGGTGGCAAGATGTTAGTTCATCTTCAGTTTAAGAACTTGTGTAATGTGAGAGGAGCTATACCAGCTTCCTGCAGCTCAGCTTGAGTTCAAACCGAACAATTCTGTGCAGCTTCATTTCCTACTTAATGTAGCTGTAAATGTTTTGGCCCTTTGGTCTTCTGTATTCAATGTGCAACCTTTGGTATATTTAACAGTTTTCCTGCTTATCACAAAGAAAAATGTCATCTTAGCCATTCTCTGTCTTCTTAAAAAAGATTTTGAAAGGTCTACTGAAATAATAATAAAAAAAACATCACAGTAAGAATTCTGAAGATCTGAGAGCAAAAACCTGTTCTGTGTTTAATCGGTGATTTAGTGCTACATGAACAAAAAGATAAAAGCTATCAAAAATCCCCACAACCTTACTGCAAACCAGTCAGAAAACATAATTAGCTGTAATTAAAATTACATGGACAAATCACTTGAAATCATAGCACATATATCATAGTATAAAGAGAACTAATTCTGAAAGTGTTGGACCCATGATCTTTGGATAAGGTTAGTTTTCTACACACTAACTCATCAAAATAAGAGTCAACAGAAGCTGTTATAAAAAAAAAAGAGAGGACTTTTCCAAGATCTTGGCCTCTTTTTGGATCTCACTGCCATACTTGTCTGAGTGATAAGGTGTTTTGTCCTAGTGTTAATAAGGGGCAGTTTTAGTCAATCGGGGACTGTGCTGCTGCCAAAAAGAATGGTGCCCCCTAACACCTTGGTACAGCTGTTCAGGGAGCAAGATTAGAAGTCCAATCTGACTGAAAGCCAAATTACCAAATCCCCCGAAAGATCATCTTTTAATCGGATGGGCAGAATTTTAGCAGCAGTTCACAGCTAATTGGTGTAAGTTATTCAGCCTGCTCTTGAATTGCCTGCCCAATAAGACTGACAATACCCTCCTGAGCAAACAGAACTTTAATATATATATATTAATTCCAAAAGCTGTAAGATGCTGGTCAGTGTAAAACAAACAAACAAACAAAAACCAAAACAAACTAAAACAACACACAAGGAAATAAAGTAATTTGTCACAGATGTTATAATGTGCAGAAGTGGCTCAAAATAATTTATTCTGAAATTCAGTGAAACTCATTGTTGCATGTGTGCAGAATGTGTGATTATTTGAAGGTCACAGGATTACCTTTTATCATTCAGAGACTTTTTGCAATTGTTATTAGAAGGAAAGCTAATGATGATGCCTACCATCTTGCCATTTCCCTATTAAATATGTGCTCTGTGTTCTGAAAACAAAAACCAACCAACCCAAACCCATAAAAACAAAACAAAAAACACACACATCCTTTGGGGCTTAAGTCTGAGTCTTAAAGAGGTTAAGAGGAAACAGATGAAATAACAGAGGCTTTAAAGAGCACTTGCATTTCTAGCCCTTGGAGCAGGATCTGGGTATTTAGCAAGATGGGCAATACTGCACTGTTGGCTGGGAGAACCTCCGTGCATTACCACACTGAGCTCTAAAATTGAAGAACATTGTGTATACATTTGGCATGAGCTGCTGCTGGGATTATTGTCTGCATCAAGCAACCACCATCCTTCACTCATGTGCTGCTGTGTGCCTGTTTTATCTTACATATTTCCACCTTATGTTTTCAGTAAAACTGTGTACATGCTGCTCAGCAAGGGAATTGAAGAAACATCATTTACAAAGTGGTATGATAAAAGTGCCAGATTCACTACCTACACAAAATACAGTTAGAAATCTGGGGTAAAGGAGACTACAGAAAGATTATAATGGTATGTATTTTATCCAAATAAATTTACCAAAACAAAGCAGTATGTGCTTCTCTTCTGTTAAAGGTGAAAGAAGAATTCACATTCTTAGTAATAAGCATCTGCCTCTTTGGAAGGTTCAGGAAGAAGTCTTTTCATGTACTTCAGCCAAGGAAGGAAATGGTCAGATCATGTCTTGTCTTATGTCAGGCACAGACCAGTGTTTAAATTTGTATTTTTCACAACATTTGCTGTTGAGCAAAACCTACACCCTCCCACAGAAGGCAGGCAAGTATAATCCTGTTATTTTCCAGATGGGTGAACAAAAGAGGTTGCAGAAGATTGTTTCTGACAGTGCTGGGAACAAAACCCAGGGGCCAAACCACCTATCAGTTTTACATAAAATGCATTCAAATGCAAGAGAAAATGTATTTTCTGAAGGTGTTTTGAACAGCTGCTGAGTAATTTAGTAGCAACACAGCATGCAACACTATAGCTCTCACATTCACATCTTTCATTACTACCAGTCCCCTAGGTGCTGGCAGCTCTGACAAGACAATGTGAACCGTAGGGGGGATAAAACAATTTCTGTGACAATGTATAGATCCCTAGTTCCCAGTGTTCTCCCTAAAACTCTCCAGTTCAGTAGCAAGACATATCCACCAGCAGCACAGAAGGCTGACCAGCACTGAGAACAGCACAGAAGCAGTAGAAGAAAAGCTACAGAGGCACATACTACAAGACACAGATGTGACCTGGAGCTATACAAGCCAAACAGAAAAATGTACAGCAAACATATGATACTGCAGTTCAGCAGAGCCTCCAGAAAAGGAGCCTCCACAGACCAGAGAAGAATTCTATTTTAATGTACTCCAAACCTCCACCTTACAAATCTGTTTAACAGGGTTCACTTGGATTGTGAGTTTGAATAAGAATTTGGCCTTCTATAGTATTTTGCCATTTCACAGCACAACACAGGGTTTCACAGACCCACAGAACTTGTTTACAAACTATGTTGAAACAGTCACCATATCCTGAAATGCCTTGTAGTGCAACAGATGGTTTTTTATGCCTCTGGAAATACAACAGTGCCAGTAGTGCTAGACATTAATTACTTCTCTATATTCAGTATATGCTAGCACTTAGGATGTGACTACAGGAATTTTACAATATATTCACTTTTACTTTCTGTTGAACAACAGAATAAAATCTTGTCCAACACATGGCAGCAGTAGTTATAATTTAAATAAACTACAGAGGCCACATCTTTATTACCAAGTTTTGCCTAGACAACTAGATTTGTAAGGGATGTAGAAAAATTACTTTCTGTATCGCTTTGAGTTCCCTCTGTGGTGGGTTGACCTCGGCCAGCTGCCAGCTGCTAACCCAGCCGCTCTCTCACTCTCTTTCCTCAACCTGACTGTTTGGTTGGGGGAAGAAAATAGCATGAAAAAGATTGAGATAAAAGGTCAAGATAAAGACAGGGAGATCACTTGTCAATTAGCATCACAGGCAAAACAGATTTGACTTCTGGAAAATTAGTTTAATTTACTGCCAGTTAAAATAGATTTGGGTTCTGAGAAACGAAGTCAAAAATTAAAACTCCTTCTCCCTATTCCCCTCTTCCCAGGCTCACCTGCACTCCTTCATTCCCAAATCCTCTGTCTGCCCACCCTGAGTGCCACAGGAGGGGTGGGGAATGGAGTGCTGCAGTCACAGGATCACAGAACCATTTTTGTGGCTCTATGTTGAGCTCTTTCCAGTATGTCCATGTCTCCCTTGTGTCCCTGTGTACAAGGAGGTTTTGGGGGGGCAGAACTGGCCACAACACTCCAGGTGCGGCCTCACCATCACTGAGTGGAGGGGAAGGATCAGCCCTCCTGACCTGCTGGTGATACTTTGCCTAATGCTGCCAAGAATACTGCTAGCCTTGTCAGCAGCAAGGGCACATTGCTGACTTGCGTTCAACTTGGTGTCCACCAGGATGCTCAGGTCCTTTTCTGCCAAAGGTCCTTTTCTCTTCACAGGTTGCAGGGAAATACCTGCTCCAGTGTGGTCTCCTACACAAGCTGCAGGGGAACCTCTGCTCTAGCACCATGGAGTACTTCCCGCACCCTCTCTCCTTTCTGTTCCCTCCTCCTCTATGTGGCATTTTCTCCCCTTCCTTACAACACATTTCCCAGAGGCACCACCACCTCGGCTGCTGGGCCCAGCCGTGCCCTGCGGTGGGGCCATTGGCCAGCTGGAATGGGCCAGCAAGGGGCAGCCCCGGCCTCTCCTCACAGAGGCCCTGTAGCCCCCACTGCCACTGCTGAAACCTTGCCATCTGCACTCTACACCTTCTTTCTACCAAATGCGTATGCATGTTGCTAAAAGATTAAGCTATTGACATGTGGATGTAAATTTCTTAGCAGAAAAACTAAGTCTCTTATTGAACAGCTTTGCAAGGACAAGATCAAGTGACCACAATGGTCACTTTGTGACCATTTTCATCTGTGACCATTTTCATCTGTGGATAAAAGTGATCATAGATATAACAGTAACTACATAGAAAATAGACCAACAAAGTTAAACAGGGTGGGAGAGCTAGCAGACAAAGTTGAGCAAGCAGAAAAGAAAGTTTCAAATTCATGGTCTAAAGCCGGGTCAGTGTGTGCTTCAAGGAAGAAGCAAAGAATAATGAGGACAGTCAAGGTGTAGGACAGATGAAAAAAAAAGCTTTTCCCACCTGAATTAACTACATCCCAGAAGATAAATTTATCACACAATTGACGTGCTTTAATCAAATGCAGAGAAGTACCTTCCTTCCTCATTATGCTTCTTAAATGAGTTTCTTTCAGACTTTCAGAAAGATGCAGCTCGCTTCTCTCTCTCTCTTACCTAACTAGTAAGGAGGACTATTTAACAAATGTACCTGTAAATTTTACTCAGGTCACTCCATTTGCATCACCAATTGTCATACAGACAGTAAGTAAAAGTAGACCTAAACTGGCTAGTCTTAAAACCGTCAGTTGTGTGATATTGTTTGTTTTTTCTTTGCATATGTGTAAACTATACATTAAATACCAGCCTGAAATTTATTTAGGAAGCAAGAAGTTACCAAAAGTAAGGTTATAGTAATTAAGATTAAATAATAGTAATAAAACATGAAATAACCTTCACTATTTCTTCCTTCCCTTGGCCCCCATCAAAAGAATGATTTCCAATGAAATGTATGAAACAGAGATACCACGTTTGTGAATCTGAAGTCCCGTGATGATTTTGGGTCTGGACTTGGCATAGTGCAAACTACAGATCATATACCAGGACAGCAATTCAACAATTTAAAAAGTCTGTTTAAATACTTAAATTGCCCTCAGAACGGTGGTATATGAGTGCCTCAGGATTATTAAATTTCATCTTTTGAACATCTTTCTGAGGTAGGCAAGTACTAGTCCCATTTGACAGCTGTGCAAACTAAGCAACAAGCTAGGGCTAGCCAGACTGTTTAAAACCTCACGGGAAGTTTGCTGCTGAGATAGGAGCTGACAACCTAGACTAAGAAGAACTGCTCCTTTCTCCTCAGCACAGAGGACAAAATCCAACCAACCCCGCATTAGGCTCATCTGCAAGACTTCATTGCCCACTCTGTTGCTTTGTGGAGACCTGCCCTCTGATTCCTGTACAATTACTAGTGCTCATGAGGTACATCAGAGAGCCAAACTGGCTAGTCAGGAGCTGTATTTTCTTCCCCTTCCACCAGCTACATATGAACCACATACGGTTCTATGATTCTATGATTTTGAAACCTTTACTATCTGTTTCACCCAGCCACAAGATGACTGAAAAGTGAATCACATGGGATCATGTAGCGGAAACTATCTAGAGAAATTTCAACTCTAGAAAAAGAAATCACATAGCAGAACTTGGAAGACAATCTATCATCACATGGGATAAAAAAGGACTACAAAAGAATTGGTATGCCCCATTAAAGCAGTGTCACCTGTAATACATGAAGGGAGGTTTCTAAGGAGCTTAGCAAAATTCTGGAAATTAGTTTAAATGCAGTTTAGAATTTTCATAATACAGTGAACAGAACAGTTATAAACACTTTATCTGTAACATTACTGAAAGGCAAAGCACATAATTTTCAAAGCAAAAGCATCCAGAAAATGGAAGTGGACTATATATACTATTAGAACTTAAATCTTGTATTTTTTCCTGCAGAAATATAGAGATGCTTCCAAATGTGGAATTTTAAAATTATAATACAAAGCCAAATCAGAAAATAAAACGTAATGAAATGTGTATTCATTACGTTTTATAATGTATGCCTTTCTTAATTCTGGTGAATCTACAGCTCAGTCTTTGGAAAAGCTAGTAAATTATGACATAGAGCTTCAGTAAAATTACATAATCTAATAACGGCTATTAGCAACATCTATCATAAAGAAAGTCATAAATAACTGTTGCAATTATCAACAGTAGAATGAAACTGTTTCTTTAATGTGATTATTAATCCTGAGCACATTTTTGAGAAAATGAGATTTCCTCGTTAGTTTTGATTCTGCAAATTATATCAGCTATTATTTATGTCACTTTTGATAAGAGGGAGTGCTAAACAGGAAGGTGTTAGGATGCTCTGAATTATACAATACTTCAATTGTGCTTTTTGTAGTTTATGACATGAAAAACTAACAATCTACTCACATATCTAATTACCAACTTATTTATAAAACGTATAATGATGAAATACTGATCATGTATTAGAGAGTACAATGGTCATTAAACATCTGATCTCGTTCAAACGTGAATATTGATATGACAGAGTTTGCATGTGTCCCTTATTCCATGTATCCTATTCCTTTCAGTATTTCAATTCTAGTATGAAAAAATAGAAAATATACTGTCTTGAACTATTTGGTATTCCTTTACCATCAATAAGTGTTAGCAATGAAATTCAGAGTATGAGGACTATTTCTGAAATCACACAGAATCACACAGAATCGTCTAGGTTGGTAGAGACCTCCAAGATCACCCAGTCCAACCTCTGACCTAACACTAACAAGTCCTCCACTAAACCATATCACTAAGCTCAACATCTAAACGTCTCTTAAAGACCTCCAGGGATGGTGACTCAACCACTTCCCTGGGCAGCCTATTCCAATGCCTAACAACCCTTTCACTTTCTCACTTTTTCACTTTATTCACTTTTTCAACCCGATTTCACTTTATTGTGTTAAGTTGAATATACTTATAAATTTGCTGTAGCAGCATTGGTCATACAAGTGAAGTATGTTACATTCTTAAAAGGGTTAGTAACGAAGATAAAAGTAAGAGCTATCCTTGTTTCTTATAGGGAATAAAGTCACCTGCACCATTTCTCATTCCATCAAGTAAAAGATTCTAGTGAATGATAGCTTAAGGAACAGAGGCTAAATTATGCTGTTTTTTATTTTTATTTCTTTTCATGATACTGAAGGACAGACAAGAATTTAACTACATCAATTTCAAGCTCAAATTCAGAGCACCTTTTTGGGTTAAAAGTCAGCATTTGCCCTCAGACAATTTGATTTATCAAAATGCCAGATTTTCATAAAATTTGATTACACAAAATTACCAACAAAATCTAATTTTTCAAATTCCATGTTCAACAGGAGATTGAAAGTGGCATCATACCAACTGGACGTGAGAATAAGAAATTTATCTAAACTTAAAATAACTTTGTCTCTATTTGCTCAATTATTTTTTGGGGTACTAAACACATTTATCAAATGAGTTCCTTTTGTCATTAAGGCTTACAACATTAGAACCTTGAATTTCCAACTAGAGAATGGCTTGGGTTGGAAGGGACCTTAAAGATCATCTAATTCCAACCTCTCTGCCACGGGCAGGGACACCTCCTACTAGATCAGGTTGCTCAAAGCCCCATCCAGCCTGGCCTTCAACATCTCCAGGGATGGGGCATCCGCAACTTCTCTGGGGCAACCTGTGCCAGTGCCTCACCACCCTCATAGGAAAGAATTTCTTCCTAATATCCTAATTGTTTTAGCTTCTAGACTACACATCCTTGCAGATACTCCAATAACATTTATTACAGCTTCCTAAGTTGCATATAAGAAAACAAAGCAGATATCACTTCTATAGAAAAGGATCTGAGATTTATGGATTTATGAAGGGAAAAATCATGCTTAACCAATCTGATAACCTTCTACAATGAGGTGACTAGCTTTGCGGTTGAGTGGAGTTTATTTGGCTTCGATGGATCATTGATGAAATGCTAAATATCATTGCTATATCAAGGTAAAATATTTGTTTCAAAAAGTGACATACATTTCTAAACACACTGAATGTTGAGTTCAAGCACAAAACTTGAAACTGAAATGAAAACAAAAAGAAAGCTTTTCTACATGAGAATCCATTCTTCTATTTGAGTTATCTCAGCTAGGAGGCCACACAAAATAATTTAAGTGGTTGATCCTAATGTTCCCTCAAATGGTCAATTTTAATTAAGTATACAGGAATTTATATACATCAGTTTGGTGTAATGCACATATTATGGAACTACTTTTGAGACTAATATATGTAAAGTGATTTAATCATGTAAAACTGTAATAGCTAAAAGAGTAGCCTGTCGAGGTGCAAGGAAAATGCTGCATTGATGGAAATGGGATTAAGGGCTTCAGAAAACAAACACTGTATATGCACGAACCTTCCCACCTTACACTGGCAAATACGATGATTTTAGGAAACAGATATACATTACAAACTGAAATGAGCCCACAACTGTTTTTACAAGGGTTGATAAACTGTCATCAACTGTATGCAATTTTAGTGGAAAACCATCTCTTTGAAAGCATTTCTATGTTTTGTCACACTGTGATTTATGCTGAGTTACCATGATTTATGTTTTCTGTAGAAAATGCAGTAAATATAAATATGTATAGTTAATTAGGCATTCCTTCTGAAACTAATTCCAAGCTTATTATAATCTGTTAGACATTTTACAGCATGTACAGTTTTATGCATTTAACACAACATCCACATGGATAAGAATCATGTTTGCGCTGACTCAAAATTTATAATTAGAAAATTACAATATGTAAGATATTCCATTTCAAAACTGTATCTAAGTGTGTTTTCTTTATCAGTTTATAAATTCATATGGCCAATGATTCTTACACCTCTCCCAGACTGCTTTCACTGTTAATGTTCAAAGAATTTTGGAACAATTTTTGGTGTGATAAGATGATGGCAACATTGCATCAAGTTGATCCAAGCTATCTAATAAAACACCTTCCCATTCCTCATTCTTCACATAACAATGTTGGAAGTATTAGCTATTACTAATGGCTAATTAATATTATCTATTACTATTATTATTAGGAAGGTGTACCTGAAGACAGCAAAACGCTGTATATGCTACACTATATACTAATTCAGATCAAAGCCACTTTAGGAAGAGCAGCTCAGTTGTTTCCAACTTATCGAAAAAACAAATTCCTGTAATCCTAGTTAACTGGTAATGTTGGACACAATGGTAAACCATCAGAAAATTAATCATTATTTATTTTACTGATTTAATATATTTTTTCAGTAATACAGAGCAGAGCATCTGGCATCTTTAAATACTAATGAAATGATGACTTAAAAGTATACGCTGAGAACATATATCTCTCTCGAATGATGAAATGAAGCAGGTAAACTCCATGACTCAAAACAAGTTGAGTGATCATACGGATAATGGTTTACATATTTTTATAGAAACAATTGCATTTTAAGAAGGCATATGTAATAAAAAAGTTGTTAGATCAGTTCAAACAATAGTCTCCTGCATAAAATGAGGGAGTGGAGGTAAAACATGGAAACTAATAATATAATCACGTGTCTTGCATTCAGTACGTTATGTCTTGCCAAAGTTTCCATGTGGAGGTACAAAACCATGTTTAGAACTTTCACAATTCAGAAGGTGCCTTCTGCTTTTGAAGCATGAAAGACCAAATAAACTTCAGCAGTTTCTGTACAACTACATGGTCCAGGCTAGAGTTTGTCACACAACAATAACTGAATAATTTATTTAACAAATTTTGCTTTAATGGATTGCCACGGGTGACCTCAGCCATGAATAAATGCTTGTATCCACACCACAAGTACTAATTTTAGTGTGACACAAAACTGGAAACAACTACATTCAATATATTCACTTGTAAGATTTATGAAAATTTACTGTACATAATACAACAATAAAGCTCTGTGGAGATAGTCACTATACTCATTAAATCCCATAGAAAAATTTTGGCAATGCTGCAGGTAGGATACAACAGAATAATACTATATTATACAGGCAAGATTTTAGTTAATGCTTGTGTAGAGTCTTCCAAACAGAAAAGAATTTGGTGTCCTTCTTCAAGCATGTGGTCACGCCTAGGGCATGGACAATCTAAAGGAAGGAAGTATATCTAAAAAATTGTCATTCAGAAAAGTATAAGATGTCCAAAAAAATCAGTATTCTTACTCCAATTGCTAAAATTCATCTCACTCTATCTAGAAAAATCAAAGTCATAGTGACTTGATAATCTCAATCTCTTGTTTGTTAAAGATACTTTCCTTCAATCAATGAATTAAAGAAACACCATCTGGCCACCATGACAGCCATATCACTTTAACCACAAATTATGTACACCAGATTTTGCAACAGGCAAACATATTTCAAAACCTGCATATGGAACGAAATGTTGTCAAACTAATGTTCTTTGAATATTTGTAGAGAACAAAACCATAAAGGCAATCTAAACAACACATCAGATATGTGTTCACAGACTTAACAGAAAAGATCAATACAATCCCAATTACGAAGTCACAAAAAAATAAACCCAAACAAAACACCCATTTTCAAGAACAGGCATCAACTCATTCTAAAATCAACAGAAATGGAAACAACAAATAAAACAGGACTGGAACAGGTCTCTAGTTTCTTTAGGCAAGGCAGAAGAAATAAGCAGTCAGAGTTTTATTGGTTGTTTCCATAAAGCTGTCATTTCACAAGGACCGTAAATAAAATGACTGAATATTTAAAACTCTTTTAATCTTCATCAGGTTTCAAAGAGATGACCATAATCTAAGGGAACTAAACATATAGTTAATCTAAGAGAAAGCAATAGCTGTGAACTCTGGGGATATCTTAGCTTCCTATTAATTGTGTATTTAGAAACAAAAAGTGAAAAAGATGGAAACCTTCTTCTATAGAGGTTATCGGGAGTTATGCTGTTTATCCCACTGGAACCGTAGTTATATCCAGAACTGGAATATCTGTCAAATATGACCTTATAGAATAATTCAAAGTCAAATTTAACAGAAATATCGTTTTCCGCATGGAGTATTTTCAAACAGTAACAAAGAGTTATTTATGCCAGCCTTTGTCTCTTCTTTTCCTGCATTATAGGGAAAAAAAATCATTCATTTTGCAGGTAAAATGTACAGATAGAGTTATCTATCTTCAACAGCCACTAAGAGAACACAAATCAACAGTTTTGTCATGCATTCATATTTTATAGCCAATGATACAAGATCCTGGGGAGGCACAAATGCCTTGTCAAGTTTGCTTTTTCCTTTGGCAGAGGTTAAGGATGATTGCTGAAGGATTACAATTTTATTGCTGTTTGGTGAAGGATATACTGCTCTCTCTACATTTTAGAAGGACTCACAAGAATAATCACTAGTCATTTTGAAGGCCATGCCCATAAACTCAGATGCATATAAATCCCTGCCACTCACAGTCTACAATCATGCATTTCACGTTATTTAGTATGCCACTGTTTTAAAGATAGCAGAATAAATTCCAGTAAACAAAGGTAATGTGTAAATTGAACTGACATTACCTTTTAGTGTAACAACATGAAGAGTGAATCCATAAATATATATGCTAATTTTAGGGTAAAAAATAAGGAAATAAATTTATTTTTCAGTGTCAACTTGAATTCTATAACTTGAATCAATCTTTTCAATGACATATAGCTTCATTTGTTGCTAAGATGTTGTTAGAGTTTTAAAGCTATACAGCATTTAAATGTTTTAATTTTATCAATCAGGGACAAGGCTACCTCAGCTAATACACTGCAGGCAATCAGTTGACCAATGTCTCACAAAAGATTAGTCTCTGAGATTAAAAAGAACAACAAACTTAGAATAATTTTTGAACTGTATTTTTTTATCAAGTATCTTCTATGAGAAAAACGTTATCTGCTTGCTCATGGGAACAAGAAGGAATAAAGCTTTCTTTGCAAGTTTAATATACATCTACAGTTTATATAAAAATCTTAAAACACATTAATACACTGTCAGTTAAGAAGTAATGGGGTTTGAGTATGCTATATGACTTTGCTTCATTAATACTAGGCATTAATAAAGAATAAAAAACAAGAAAAAAATAGTTTAAAATGGAGTGGAAGACTAATGCGTAGACTGGCAGCTGAGAGGAAATGTAAGATGGACAGTTTCTTAAATGGTAGATCCTTTCATCCCTACATGTGCTGAAAAGAGGTTTCCTATTTATATTCAAACAAGTTTTTGTTATAAGCGAATATGGTAAGGCTTAACGTGTGAGCATAAAAACTAACAAAAAAATTCCAAACGATCACTTAGCATACAAATACACCAATGCCAATATACTCCTAGCAATCTACTCTATATAATGAGGTCATCAAAACTTCTAGTATGAGCAACATTCCAGAATTTTGCAATATTTACTTAAAACAGAAGTATCACCAAAGACAAACATAAAAATCTTCAGATGATGCTTTTACTTGGTAGTAAGAAGGCAATTTTCTACTACTTGGTAGTAAGAAGGCAATTTTGAGAACACCACTATACACGTTTCAAGGAAATTTTTGCCGTCTCCTTCACATATGATCCTTTAACAGCAAAAATGTTCCTAGCTAGAACTACCTTTAATTTAAATAATTTGCATTATGAGTTCCCTCGTATCACAAATGCTTACGGTTCAGGTGCAGCAATTTAACTATACGACAAAGTAAAATAATATCGGAATGACGGTAACTTAAAATTTTAATGGACATGAGAATTCTCAAATATTTTTGAAGTGAACATTACACACTTTACCATTATTTTGTTGTCACTATTATAAACGTAACATAAAATTTATATTATTTCATTCTTACCTCTGTCCTAACTTGCACATATGAAATCCCTTGAGTGGAAAAGAGTTAATCCATTACCAGGACATAACAATATATTTTCCAAAATTATAAATTAACCTTCCTGTGAACTAGTGTGTGTGCTAGATGAAAAATAACAGTACTGGTCAGCCACCATTGCAAACTGCTAACAGTGCAATTGCATATGTAGATATGACATTGTAGATACGATACTGCACTGCGATATGTTAGCATGCCTAATTTTAATTTCTCATCTTAAAATTAAGCAGTAATTCAGTTCTATACTTAGCATCAGAAATACGATCACAAGTCTAATTTATTAAATTAGTAAATTAATGAATTTAGAATAGAATAGAATAGAATAGAATTGAATAGAATAGAATAGAATAGATTTCAGTTGGAAGGGATCTAAACAGATCATTGAGTCCAACTGTCAGACTACGTCAGGGCTGACCCAAAGTTAAAACATTATAATAATTATCCAAATGCCTCTTAAATACGGACAGGCATGGATTCTCAACCACCTCTCTAGGAAGCCTGTTCCAGTAATACACTACCCACTCAGAAAATAAGACTTTCCTAATGTCTAGTCTAAACTGCCCCTGTTGCAGCTTCAAGCTATTCTCATGCATTCTGTCACTAGATAGCTGTGACAAAAGATGAGCACCTTTCTCTCCACTTCCACTCATGAATTTGTAGAGGGCAATGAGGTCACTCCTCAATTTACTTTTTTTCCAGGTTTAACAAGCCCAGTGTCCTCAGCTGTCCTGACAGGACATGCCTTCCAGCCCTTTAAACAGCTTTGTTGCCTTCATCCGGACACATTCAATTATCTGAAAGTCCTTTCTAAATTGTGGAGCCCAGAACTGCACACAATATTATTCAAGGTGAGGACACACCAATACTAAATACAGTGGGAGAATCACCTCTTTTGATGGGCTGGCTATGCTGTGCTTAATGCACCCCAAAATGCAGTTTGCTTTCTTGGCTGCCAGTGCACACTGCTGGCTCGTGTCGAGTCTGCTGTTGACCAGTACTCACAAATCCCTTTCTGCTGAGCTGCTCTGCAGCCCCTCATCTCCCAGACTGTACTCGTGTCTGGCATTACTCCATCCAAATGCAGAGTCTGGCATTTGATCTAGTAAAATTTCATGCCACTGCTGATGGCCCACTCTTCTAATCTATCTATATCCCTCTGCAAATCCTCTTGTTCCTCATAGGGGTCCACGGCATCTCTCAGCTTAGTATCATCAGCAAATTTACTAAGCATGGATTCAACTCTTGCACCCAGAACATTGACAAAAAATATTGAACAGAATTGGCCCCGAGATTGAGCTTTGGGCAATACCACTATTGACTGGCTGCCAGACACTCCTATGTGGGTTATCTTATCATAGAATGATATCAAATTAATGGGATAGGACTTTACGTTTGTGAACCCATGTTAGCTCATACTTTATGAGCTCCTATTTTTAACATCCAACAATACATTTTTCTTAAAAAGACTGAACTAATCTATGTGAAAAAAAAGGTATCTTAAATCAAGAACACTACCTTATGAAAAAGATTTCCAAACATGCACACAATTACGCATTCCAGTATTTTTTTTCTTACTGTCAAAAAAAAAAAAGAAAAAGCAAAATTCCTCTGTTTTGGTCGACATATATGACTAAATCTCTTTAGTGTAGCGCAGTATTAAGTTCTTACCTTATTGTGATAGGGATGAGTATACCCTTGCTAATGGATTGATTGAGAGATACAGTCAGAATGTTCTGAGAGTTTCCACAGCTGAATCGAACTGCTGGTCTCCCTTCCACAAGATACAAGTGAAGAAATTGCTCCCCAGAATTCTTTTCACTAGCTTTGAAAACAAAAATAGAGACAGTCATGTTTCTGAAAGCACAGGACCTTTTGAAAAGGTTCAACGCTACTGAGAAGTTACCACTAGTCTTAATGCCTGTGTCTTCCTTTCATAGAATTAAAGAATCATAGAATCATCTAGGTTGGAAAAGGAAGGCCTTCAAGATCACCAAGTCCAACCATCAACCTTTAGTGACACGTCCACAAGTCTCTTGAATGCCTCAAGGAATGTGGAATCCATCACTGCCCTGGGCAGCCTGTTCCAATGCTTGATCACCCTCTCCATAAAGAAACTATTCCTAATGTCCCATCTAAACCTCCCCTGCTGCAACTTAAGACCATTTCCTTGCATACTATCACTTGTCACCTGAGAAAAGAGATTGACACCCTCCTTGGTGCAAGCCCCATTCAGCTAGTTGTAGTCAGCAATGAGGTCTCCCCTTAATCACTTCTTCTCTAGACTGGACAACCCCAGTTCCATCAGCCATTACTCATAACTCTTGTTTTCTGCTTCCTTCACCAGCTTCATTGTTTTTCTCTACACACACTCAAGCAACTCAACATTTCTTCTTCTAGTGAGGGTCCCAAAACCAAACAAAATATTCAAGATGCAGTCTCACGAGTACCGCATACAAGGGGGCAATCCCTTCCCCAGTCCTGCTGGTCACACCATTTCTGACAAAGGCCAGGATGCCACTGGCCTTCTTGCCCACCTGGGCACACTGATGGCTCATGCTCAGCCAGCTGCCAACCAGCACCCCCCAGGTCCTTGCCTGATGGGCAATTTTCCAGCCACTCTTCCCCAAGCCTGTAACACTGCACGGGGTTGTAACAACCCAAGTGCAGGACCTGGCACTTAGCCTTGTTGGGTATCCTGTGACTGGACTCAGCCCATCAATCCAGCCTCTCCAGATCCCTCTGCAAAGCCTTCCTACACTCAAGCAGATCTAGAGCCCTGCCTAACTTGTTGTCTGCAAACTTACGGAGGGTGCACTCGATTCCCTCAACCAGATCACAGACAAAAATGTTAAATAAACATGGCTCCAGTACCAAGCCCTGGGGAACACCACTGGTGACTGGCTGCCAAAACTTCATTCACTGTGGCTCCTTGAGCCTGGCCATCCAGCCTGTTCTTCCTCCATTGAACTGTACACCTGTCCAAGCCATCAGCAGGCACTTTCTCCAGCATCAAACACTTTATTAAAATTCAAGTAAACAAAATCCACAGTCTTTCTCTCACATACTAAATGGATTGTCTTGTCATAGAAGGAGATCAATTCATTTACCCGACTCTTGCTTCAGTGACTGTGAGAATATGATTAAACTTTGTGTCAACAGGTCATAACAAATCAAAGAAAATAATATCAAGACAAAATTTACTTACATATCACTATAATTACATAAGCCCTACAGAGATCTTTAATGGAAGGTGAGCTTTTCTGTTTATCCGGCAGTATCATTAAAGTGACAAGGACAATGGTAAAATCAAATAATAAAATATTAGAATATTATGATTTACAATTTCATTCAGTTTTTCAATCATAACAGAGAAAATAAAAATTGTAAGAGAACATCTCTTCTTTCCTATAACCTCTGTAAAGACAATGGATAATTCAACTTTGCCAATTATTGACACATTTCAAACTTGATGAGATAAATAATGATCTACAAAACATCAGATATACCATGCTACTTGCAGAGTAGAACTACGAATAAAAAGATATTTATGAAAAAAAAAATTCAGTCTTTGTTCTCTTCCAGTAAACAGCAACTTTAAAACATCACTGGAAAATATTTTTTTAGATGATGGATAGCATATGCTTGATCTACTAAAAACAAAACAAAACAAAACAACCTTGACACCTACAAATGCATTTTTTCACGTTTTATGTATGTTTTTATATGTTTTATGTATTTTTTTTTAATATTTTGTCCTTTGAATTTAACTGTATTTACTTCTCATACTAAGACATGATTCCTGTTTAGGATTTTCATTCCCCTTTAAGACAAACTGTTAAGTGTTCATGTTTTGTTGTTGTTGTTGTTGTTTTTTTCCCCACTGTATTTTACTATATTTAACTGAAGTAAAAATGACTTAATAGCTAGGTCATAGAGTTGAATTTATTGTTTATTTGTTCAGCAATATTTGAGCATAAGATTACGATTTTCTTCCAGAATCATTAGGTTGTTTTGACGTAACTCAAACACATCACTTTCAGAGCAGAGATAATATGTTATGACTAAGCTATAACTTGAAGACTATGATTAATTTCCATTTAGTTATTTTTATAATGATCGGGGTCATATTTTGCTCTTAGTTTATCTATAGTAATTAAAGAAAAAGAAGTCTGTGCACTATGCATTTTCTCAAATTATACATACTCTCTGTTACATTCTGCAAACCTGGATGAAAAAAAAAAAAAAGATTTTTTTTCTTACAAAGACTCAAAATCAAGGACTTGATTCTCTCAAAATCTCTGAACTTCACAACTGATAATATGCAAACCTGGCGGCTGACTACTGGGAAAAGGGGTGTGAGAGAAACTATGCAAAGCAATGAGGCAACCTGCTGGTAGGGAACTGGGGAGGAACAAGGGAGGCAGATAGAAAAGGGTATGAAGGGAGAGGGTCATGTGTAAACTGGGGCCAGTCAGCATGCTTATCTGACTGAGCCCTACACCTGATCACTATAGTCTGTCCTCCTATCTTTCCATTAAATCCTTTCTTAACTATCCTTATGTGCACGCTTACTCTCTACCCCACATGTGTGAGTGCTGCAAGGACTAAATGCCAGCTACTGGGGGGCCGCCATGACTGGGTTTGGTGCTGGCTATAAGAGCCAGAGCAGGGGTGTAGGCACCCCCAGGCCTGTGGGCACAGCCTGCGTAGCCATCTGTGTTATGCTCTGTGTGCATCTGTGTGCGGGCGCATGTTTTTGTGTCTCTGGGATACAAGTTTAACTTCACTACTGGTTTAACCTGCAAACAGGAAAGCAACAGCCATGTCCTTTGGCTTGGGATGGAGACCCAGGGGTGGGTTCCAGAGGCTGGGCAGGAGGAGCTCCCAGGCCTGGAGATGCCAGACATGGCCATGGCTTATAACATCCCTTAACATTTTTATGCAGAAAGTTATAAAGAAAGTCTGTGTGTGGGACAGCTCCTTGCTGGAAAACCTACTAATTTGTAAAGAGAAAACTATAACTTTAATTTGGAGGACATAACAGAAAGAAATAGGTAATATTTTTTAGCAAAGAGAAGCAACAAATGTTTGCAATTACCTGATCATTTGCACTTGTTTAGTTTAAAGCAGGAACAATTCTCAACAAAAACCCTATCCTTTAGAGCAGCTTTCTAGCCAGCACAGGATTTATTCATTCTGTTAAAAATCCTGATAACCTACTAAAAGTAGACATTAGGCTTAGGCTTTTTTTGTATTCTAAATATGTGATTAACTCTGAAAGAGTTCAACTGGATTTTATGCCTTTGGCTTTTATGATTTCCCTCTACCCTGTTACCTTTCAAAATGTTTTGCACTATCACTGTTAAAAAGGTCACTGATTTTTAACTTTGGCATAACTGATATATACATATCCTGCATCATTTACCTTATCTTCTCCTCCCTTCGCACACATGCTGTTCCAGGCATTTCCCATTCTCAACAACAAACACATCTGTAAGTGATGTTGAATTCAGGCAGAAAGAAGTGGGAGAGGGTTTTGATTGTATATATTGACAACATGGCTTAAAAGAAAAAAAGTTACAGATAAATAGGCTTTCTTCTCTCAGTGACACCATGTGACCACTTACATTACCCACTACTGAAAACTTGGAAGAAGTTTTTTGTTATTCCTAGTAAAGTAAAAAATCTGGGACAGCTACCCCAGAGGTAGCATCACTCCTTGAAACCCTGGTGAGTGTTACTGCTTGAGCTTTAGTCTAGGGAGCACTGATGGGCCATGCTTATGGGTAACTAATAACATTCTTCACATGGTCTGCTAGGTAGTATAAGAACCTTGGAAAAAACAGTCCTTTAAATCTTTCTACAGTGAACACGAGGAGGCAGAGTGTCCCTCTGAAGAATTTTGTTCTGGCACTGTAAAAGAACATATATATTCTTGCATTCTTGCAGCATACAAGGTGGGAAGACTTCACAGGAAAAGCCCGAGTCTTCAGGAAGAAAAAAGAGTTCCAGGACCCATTTTCAGGAAACCTATTGTGGATTTAGGAAATCAGGAACCAACTAAGTAAAAAAATCTTTTGCGTAGTAGGGTTTACTCATCTTGATGTTAGTAAAAATTACGTGAGAGGATTGGGTCAAAGAAACCAGATCTCAGCAAACATTGTTTCACAGGAAACTGCAAACTGTAAGGCTGTTTTCATACGTCACTACAGTGGCAAGTGAGTGGCCACTGGTCTCAAATGGTTGCCTATCTACAGAAGAAATTTAAAATCCCAATAAGCTATGGGAGGAGGCTTTATTAGGTGAAAGTATATTTTGACATGGAGGAGGGATGCCATGAAATACTCTGCTTGAGAATGCCAGACTGAAGTAACAGATAATTAGACCATGACTGAGCTGCCTGCAAGGCCCATCTTTACTTTTAGGAGGATAAGTAGAATATGGGTAGATCTGGAGAAATCAGCTTTTGAGAGCACAGGAACATAATTTATGAGCACAACTTATGAAAAGGGAGCTGGTGTTCTTAAGGAATGCTATAACCATGGGCTGTGATATCTCAAATCCAACTGTCGGAAGTTACAGAATACCATATATACTAGAAAACAAACAATATGCCTTTGAAGGGATTGAGAAAAGCATTATGCTGACTCTGTTAGAAGTGAAAATGATGAAATAAAACTTTATAACTGTATCAGGCTTATTTTATGACCATTTGCTTTTTATTTCCCTTTATGGTTAAATATCACAATTTGCTTTGACTTGATGAAATTAAATCACGCAAACAAAATCAATGAGGAATGCAGTAAGAAGTTGCAAGAATGTATAGTATATCCAACAAAGAAATATTTCTCAAATGATGGTTAATCTTTATTGGCACAAATGTAATAATTCTGTATATTTTCAAACTTGCTGTCCTGACGCATTTAAAGAGAAATTTCCTCCCACCTTGCCAATGACAGAAAGGTAAGCTAACTGCAAAGAGTCCTACAATATTTTTAGTTCATTTATATGTCATTAAACACACGCTTTATTATTTAAAAAAAATAATTAAGGAAATCATCATTATTAAAAAAGTTAGTACAGTATTTAAATGGTTACTAATCACCTGATGGAGAAATAGATCTAAACTTATCACCGACCGGTAAAATCAGGTGTGTCTGTAAAATGAATGATCTAAAAGTGGACTAATTAAAAAAAAAAAAAAAGTGATTATTTTCTAGTACAATACACATGAAACAAAAAGATCACTGTGATTTTCTTCCTGTTTTTATAAATGCTTTTGTCAAAGAGGATTTTTGCCTAATGAATGTGTGAAATGTCATAATTATGGAGCTACTGCTAACATCAGTATATTAACAATACGGAAATGTCAGAAATGTTAACCTTTTTAATAATTTTTTTGTTCTTGTATCTAGTGAGTGCACTAGCCTCAAGAGGACTTTCTGCTGGTAGTTCATTTCTCAGCTATTTGATGGGAGCACAGCTTCAAAAAAGCAGCAGCAGAAGCAGGAGTTGTACTGCTTCTGAAGGAGCACAGCTGACAACAGCAGCTTCTCTTTTGAAGCTGTCAGAAAGGAAGAAGAAAGATGGAGCAAGGAGCAAAGAACAGGGATGAAGGGAGAACAGAGGGAGCATATGAACTCATGAAAGGTATTATGTTTATCTGACAGAACTACAGAAGATCTTGGTGCCTGCACAGAGAAAAAATAGATTACAAAGCTCTGGGTAACCTATACAGGATCAATTTTTCCTCTACAAATGCATAGAGTGTTAATACACATGCGAAAAAAAAATAAAAAATTGAGAGATATTTATTTACACATGAATATAATATTGTATTTTACGTTCAAGCAAAACTCAATAAGGATATTGATAAGGACACTCAAATTACCAGAGAAAAATAGAACAAAAAAAGAAAAAGCAAAAACAAGGGAAAGACACTGGTGACAAGGGGAAAGACACCACAGAAAAGAGGAGAAGAACAGTTTAAATGTAAAGCAAAGATATAATTAACATTAAATACAGTGCTAAAGTTCTACAGAATATGTAGGCCTCTCCTGCTTTATGTGTTTGGTTCAACAGCCAGAAGGAGATCCAGATTTTTTTTTAATCTTAGCAAAACCTAACCTTAGAAGAAAGCTTGATGGCCACTGAAAGAGTGGAATCCTGCAGGACAGGTAAAGCTCTGTTTTAGGAATAGCAAAGGGAACAGGAATGCAAGTTACTGCAAGCCAATGGGAAAAAAAAAAAAAAAAGTAAGAAAACTGTTAGAAATCACGTAAAAATAACCCCAAGTTCCTGGAGCTGTCCCAACTCTGTCAGAGTGTGACTGAACTCATTGCATCCTGACCCTGCCTCCTTCCCTCTGGGTGCATGAAGGCAGCTGTGACACAGGGCATGGAGGTCTCAGATGTGGGTAAGCGGAAAGCAAGGAAATGCATGGTCCTCCACTCATACTACTTTATCTTTCCAGTTCTAAAGAATGTGAAGTGGCCAAATACTGTTCTAAAAGAATCTTTGTAAACACCTCATAAATACTCTATTAACAATTTAACAAGGGAAGTATGAACTGATAGCTGAACAGCTATGAGGTTAGACCCATGATGAGTACACTATCTAGAAAATATCTTCTATCTTAAGACTAATAATTCAAGTCAGATAACCAAAATCAGATAAAATGTTTCAACTGTCTGAAATTATAGCCATTTTTATTTTATTTTTTATTGCAAGAATCTGGAAGGTAAAACTGGAATGCAAATTTGCAGATGACACTAAGCTGAGTGGTGCACTTGATATGACAGAAGGAAGGGATGCCATCTAAAGGGACCTGAAAAAGATTGAGAATTGGGTTGACATGAACCTAAAGAGGTTCAACAAGTCAAAGTGCAAGGTGCTGCACCTGGGCAATCCTGGTCATGAGTACACACTGGGTGAAGAAATCACTGAGAGCAGTCCTGCAGAGAAGGACTTGGGGGTTCTGGTGGATGAAAAGCTCGACATGAGCCAGCAGTGTGTGCTTGCAGCCTAGAAAGCCAACTGCGTCCTGGGCTGCATCAACAGAGTGGCCAGCAGATGCAGGGAGGTGATTGTCCCCCCTGTGAGGCCCCACCTGGAGTGCTGCATCCAGGTCTGGGGCCCCCAGCACAAGAAGGATGTGGGGCTGTTAGAGCGGGTCCAGAGGAGGGCCACAAAGATGATCAAGGGGCTAGAGCACCTCTCCTATGAAGAAAGGCTGAGAGAGCTGGGGATGTTCAGCCTACAGAAGAGAAGGCTCCAGGGTAATCTCACTCCAGCTTTTCAGTACCTAAAGGGGGCTTATAAAATAGATGGAGAATGATTCTTTGCTCAGTCTGATAATGACAGGACAAGGGGGAGTGAACTAAAAGAGGAGAGATTTAGATTAGAGGTTAGGAGAAAATTCTTCCCTCAGGGGGTGATGAGGCACTGGCACAGGTTGCCCAGAGAAGCTGTGGATGCCCCATCCCTGGAGGTGTTCAAGACCAGGTTGGATGGGGCCCTGGGCAACCTGATCTAGTGGGCGGCATCCCTGCCCATGGTTGGGGGGGGGTGTGGAACTAGGTGGTCTTTGAGTTTCCTTCCAACCTGAGCCATTCTATGATTCTATGATAAGAGGATGACAAAACATTTTTATAAGCTGATGAAAACCTTTAAAGGCCATTCCATCCACCATTGATATGACATTGTATTTCCATGCAGTCATAAACAAATGTTTTACAGTAACATACGTTACTGGAAAAGTTGAAGTATTGAATTTTTATTGAAGTATTGAACATTTATCGAATATAAGATTGAATATATTTTCAATGAAATATATAATATGCATATTCAATATAACACTGAATGTATATTCAATATACGTATTGAAGCATAGGAACAGTAAATTGAATAAATGCTGGGAAAAAATATACATAGGCTGAATGCAGTTGACATGCTCTGGAACCGTATAAGGAAGGCAAAACTAAGGCTGGCATACAGAAGGAAAAACATCCAGAATAACTACGGTGGGCGTGTTCCATGCAAGCCCATCTGACACAGACTCAAAGCTTTTTTTTTCATAGGATACCTACAATTCTGTGGTTCACCAAGCCAAGGACATTGAAACATCAAAACTTTTGTTAAAAAATATGATTGCTAAAATAGCAATTTCCATCAAAATCTGTGGGAGGACTTTTTGTGGTAAGGAGGAACTGTGGTAAAACTCCATCACTGCCACTTCCTCAGATTTTCCTTGGAGTCTTGCATTACATTAACAAAGAAAGAGATATAAATTATGAGGTGCACAGTATGTGTTACTTTTCCCTCTAAAAACACAATGAATGTTTTCAATATGATAATATTAAACTGGTTAAACAGTTTACTAGCTTAGATTTATGAGACCCACCTTGCTGCAACAAAAGTCTCAAAGTTTTATTCTTCTTCCTGATACTACTTGTCTTTTCTTTAAAATAAAAGACTTTTGGCCTAAAGGTACACCTGCCACTTCTGCAGAGTTTGTAGCCATGTATCTTAGGCAGCTGCAGCTATAACGTATAACAACTTGCGGTATTTTGAAAGTAAATAAACATATATGTCCAGTTTGGGGCTACAGTGTTTTACATCTAAAGAAAGTGTTATACAGACAATAATAAAAAGCATAATTAAATAACGTCACAAAGCTTTTAACCATGGCTTGTAAATATTTACATAGTGTAGGTGAATTCATGTGTATTACTTCCAGATGAACATACAAACAACAAAAAATAATTTGAAAAATTATATTAAATCAACACGACTTCTTAATGTAGACTAACCCAAAGAAACTGCAGTGAAGAGTGAATACTTCTACTGATTTTGTCTTTGTGGAGAAATATTAAATCTATCAGAAAGACTGTGCAAACACATTTTTCTATCCCTTCCTGTGTTCATGAAGAAATGAGCTCACTTTTCAGGAAGACACCATCTCACTGTCCAGGTTCTCCCTTTGGATAGAAGTTACAAGCTAAAATATATAATGAATTATTAAACTGGAAGGGAAACCTATTTTTCTTGGTGACTTGCAAGAAATATACTGTTTCGTAAATTCATGCTGTATACTGAGGAACGAATTACATAGGCAAGAAGCAACATTGTTATGTAGTATTAACAAGTATACTTCCAAGTCTGCAAGTATACTCTCTGGGGGCCACAAAACAATTCTCTGAAGTGTGAAATCACAGTAAATACTCTGAAATATGGCAAATTTGCAGAACTTATGATACTTCTGCAATCCAAAAAAAAAGCATTGGAATCAAAATCACAATTTTAACAAAAAGTGAGACTCAACCCAAGTATGGAGAATTTATTTCTCTGCAATAAATTGGTCGAAATTGCTTTAACATTTGTATTTTAGAGTTGTAACACATATTATTGGAGTCAAACGCTTACTGTGCTCTTTCTTGTCAGAAAGCAGCATTTTCAGTTATCAGTTGTGCTTTGCTCAGAGTCATATATCAAAGAACTTTCCAGAATAACACAAAGAACTACACTTCAAATTATATAACACATCTTGTATTAGAATACCAAAAGGCTCCTGCTGCATTTTAATGATTATTTTTTGCTGCTGATCTACACCAAAGTTATTAAGGACCTGAAGAAGTTAAAACTGATACTTAACGTCAAGTATCATTGGTACTCACTGTAAAGAATAGTGCCACTTAGAGCAGTTGTCTTCACTGTCAAGTACAGAGTCGTCAGATTGCTTGCTTCCTGCCCAGATGCAGTCCTGATCTCAGATACAGATGTTAGAGAAGGAAGTTCCAAATAAGAATTTCCAGTGAAAGATGGAAAAAACAGGGTTGTGTCTGCAACGAATAACAAAAAAGCTTTTTTCATTTTTTTTTACAAAAATAAAGTAGTAAAATACAATATAATCAGCAAAGCACATTTGAAAATACCCATTCTTTTGAATACCTTTGAACAGTGTAATCAACTCTATTATTTGCAAGGTACGTGCAAAACTGTATTTAATTTCAAACATTTGAGTTAAAAGACTAGAAGAGGAAGATGTTCTAGCATCTGCGTCTTACCAGAAGTGAAAAGACCATTATAGGAGGGACCACTGTCAGAAGACGCAATAAAGTTCAGAAGCTTGTGTCAAACATTTTCATCTTTATAGACGTCTATGCAGAATTTTTGTCCACTAACATACTTCTGAAGTGTTTTTGATTTATGATTATAGACGAAAATACAGTTTTTCTTTATTTTGAGGATGCTTTAACGTTTCTTGTTTGAAATTATGATGAGTGCTCTGTTGGGCAGTACATACATTTTTTCCACTAGACTACTCCTGTCTTCAAAATAAGCAATCACAAGTGAAAACTTTAAATATGAAGGCTTAACATCAGCAACTTTTATTGTATTAATTACCTTTGTTGTTACGTTTATTTTTTTTTCCTCTGTAGGTAAATACTGGTAAAAAATACCATCCAAGCTAGAAGAAATAGTTTAAACTGAGGTTAGACTGAGCGTCTTCCTGATAGTCAGGCAATGCTCCTTGAGAACTGTCCAAATTCATCATCACGGATATGAACAAGGAATGAGCAGTCTGAATAAGGTAATATATTGGTAAATAAATTTATAATTTATTTAACTAGAAATATATAATGAATTTGTAATTGATGATTACAGTTAGGCATGATTAGCACGTGGGTATTCTTATTCACTGCTATTGTTTAACCGCAGTAGACCACTAAGCACCACATAGGTGCTCGCTCAATCCCCCCATAGTGGCACATGGGAGAAAATTTGAAAGGTAAAAATGAGAAAACTTGTGGGTTGAGATAAAGACAGTTTAATAAGTAAATAAGTTTAATAAAAAGCTGCATGTGCAAGCAAAGCAAAATAAGGAATTCAGTCACTGCGTCCCATCGGCAGGCAGGTGTTCAGCCACTTCCAGGCTTCAAGCAAGCACAGCTTCAAGCAGGCTTCAAGCAAGCACATAACAGCTACTTGAGAAGAGTAACTCCATCACTCCGAACGTCCCCCCTCCTCCTTCTTTCCCCTCAGCTTTCACTGCTGAACACGCCACATGGTGTGGGACATCCCTTTGGTCCCCTCCCAGCTCCTGGTGCACCCCCAGGCTCCTCGCTGGCAGGGCAGCACAAGGAGCTGAAAAGTCCTTGGCTCTGTGTAAACACTGCTCTGCAACAACAAAAATATTGGTGTGTTATCAACAATATTTCATCAAAAATCCAAAACATAGCATGATATGAGCTACTCCATCCCGGCCAAAACCAGGACATTCATTCTGAATATTAATTTTTTGTTTGTTTCTCAAATGTGCCCACAGTTTGTTCTCTGCCATTTTTTACTGGACTTAAGAAGAAAGAAAAAAATGAAACTTGTCACGGTTAAACAAGCATGAGCTGAAAGGCATTCATATAGAAAAAAAAAAGGCAAATAGAAAGCAGGAAGAAAAGCAGAATGAAAGCAAGAAGTAGTTATGTTCCTAAGTGGTGAGTCTGAAAAGATTAGGATTCTTGGAGAAACTGAATAAGCAATGGGATGAAAAAATTTCCTTGGCGTGTGGGGAACAGGTCCAAGGCATTGCAAAGAATAGTAAGTCAGAAGCAGACCTATACTGTTAGGAGAAAGTCATTTGTCTAATTAAGTTTATATTTTCAAGGGAAACAGTATTATATATGGCTAATCCAGCACAGGACCACAAAGATGATGAAGTGACTGAAGCTTTTCTCATATGAAGGGTGGCTGAGAGAGGTGGGACTTCTGAAACTGGAGAAGAGAAGGCTCAGGAAGATCTCATCAATGTGTATAAATTTCTGATGGAAGGGGATGAAGAGGAGGAAGACAGGCTCTTTTCAGTAGTGCTCACTGACAGGACAAGATGTGATGGACAAAATCAAAAAACAGGAAATTCTGTCTGAACACATGGAAACACTTTTACTGTGAGGGTTGTCAAGTGCTGGAA
This sequence comes from Cygnus olor, assembly GCF_009769625.2. Taxonomy (NCBI): domain Eukaryota; kingdom Metazoa; phylum Chordata; class Aves; order Anseriformes; family Anatidae; genus Cygnus; species Cygnus olor. Next base: position 28,373,358 of record NC_049171.1, read on the forward strand.
CAGGTTGCTCAGAGTGGTTGTCAGTTCTCCATCCTTTGACATATTCAAAACCCAGCTGGATGTGGTTGTGAGAAACCTGCTCTCGGTGACTCTGCTTGAACAGGAGGTTGGACTTGATGATATCAAGAGGCCCCTTACAACCTCAACATTTTGACAATTCTGTGATCTTTCACGGAGAGGCTCTGTGCAGAAAACGTTAATTCTTATTTTTTAAGTGCAGTGCCTTCAGAAACATTAGTGTAGTGTAATACTCACCATATAGTAACATACCATGCAGCTAAAGCTACTAAGTCTTTCGTTAGGCAGCTTTCAAAAATATTTAAATTTGAGGTTACCTCTCCACAATTTAGTTTCTATATTTAAATTAATATTTTGTGAAGTATCTTTCAGCTAGCTTTCCCCATCTACTAAAATCTAAAACATATTTTTCATGATGTAAAAATGATTCTGACCATATATATTTTTGAGAGGATCATGAAAGTAATGACTGAAGTTTGAAAAGTTTTAATGGACAATATTTTTCATGTAGTAAAGGAAGGAGATGTTTGAAATAGAGCTGTGTTCTTGTGTCTATTATAATTTGAACTTTTACATCTTCTGATTATTTTAACTATTTATTGTTCAACTTGTATTTACTTTATATTTTCTTTATATGACAATATTCTCCAAAATCTAAGGCTGCAGTCTGATGAACACTTCTTTACAACCACCCACCAATGTGCTTCCTCTTCTGCTGTGTCATTATGACTGCATATGCTCATGAAATTAATCAGATTAGGAAATTCATCCAAGTTAAAATAATCTTGAGCAGAAGGGATTTTTTTTTTTAAATCTGGATCACTACCCTGATCTGTTTTACCATGGATCCCCAAGATATTGGTACTGGCACAAGTAAGAGAACATAAAGAGCAGAAATGAAGAGCAAGGAATCAGGGGCTTACTCATTCAGTACTGCTACTGAACATGTTGTTATGGATTATGTCCTACAAGAGTGTGCACACTTCTGGCAACCCCACTTATGAATCACTTAGTGTTGTATTTTTATGCCCTATAAACTCTATCTAAAGCTTGCAACAAGAAAAATACGCTTTTTCTTCCATCATTAATGGTTCCAACAATGTGAAGTTTTAACCTTATGTTTTAAAAAGGCTGTAAAAAGGAAAAGGAGCCAAACATTAATAATATGTGTTTGCAGTGCTATATAAAACCTGATAGTTACTCTTATCAAGAAACCTGAAGGGGAAGGAGAGGAGGGGAGGGAGGACAGGATGTTCTGTCAGCCCTGAAAGTAAGGATGACTGCATCTGTCCTTTAGCTGGAATAGCTCCCTTCAAAAGGCGGACCTTCCACAAAGAGATGCAACTTCCCAGGCAGTCCGGCACCCTGAAACCAGAATTCTCTGCACTACTGAACAGTGAAGACAACTGAGAAAAATGTAATTTCAGCAGCAGTTGACTATAGCTAACAAAGCCATTCAGGACTAGGAGGATGCAGAATGCAACTGTACGTCAGCAAAGAGGTGAGAGGAGAGGAATTAGTCATCTCCTTGGATGAATGCCCTAAGCGGGAGAAAACTAGACAGCTTTCTGACTTTCTTTAAAGTGTGCATACCTCCTCCTGCTTTCATCTTCACACAAACCGAGACCGATTATCTGCAATGTAGATCAGAAGCAGGAATACAAGCTCCACAGGTGGCACAATGAAGCAAGGAAGCTACCAAAGGCTTCTTAAGCACAAGGTACCATGGAAAAGTTCCTGCCCAGCACTAGGAATCAAATCTGAAACACTCCATTTCAACAGAGCCAAAGAGGGCATAAGCTGAACAATAATAGGTTAATCATAGACATACTACTGATGCCAGCTATAATGTGCATGCTCTACCACAGCAGGAGAGCATTTTACACTGTTTCCGAGTTACTTTTACATATTTTACACGTACATATTTTACATGTACATATTTTAAGATGACTGCTGGTACTAAGTCATTTTGTGCTTCATTTATTTCACAGGTCAGGCTGAAAGAAGAAAGAGTTTATTCTCTCTACGGTCTCTTCTGGGACCACTACATAGCCATCTGTACATGGCCCCAAGGGACTGTTCCGCAGGGGCAGTTGTCTCCAAAGTGGGGCGCACACACCCCAGGGGGTGTGCAAGACAATCCACAGGGGTGCAGGAAAGAAAATATTATAACTTCAGTAGCACTTGTATGCAATTTACTAATAAATAAATTAATATACATATACTGGAAGGGTGTGCTCAAAAATAGTTTGGAGATCACTGCATTAGGGAAAAAATAAGGTCAATACGGACTCAGCAGCCACATACCCCACAGGAAGGAGAGGAGCATAGTGGAGCCACCAGCACAGCAGTTCTGGAGTATGGAGAAAGTCTGAAAAGGAATTGTGTTACGATTCTTTGACCTACGTTTAAGGGGTTACTATAGCTAAACGGTGACAAATGTGTCACTGTACCAACAGAGGATAGCAATGAAACCAATACATTACAACTTTTCAAAAACCACAAGGTTCTTTAGATTCAGAGTATGTCCATGTTTCAATAAGGAGAATGCCTTAATGAATTTTATTCCCCAAACTGTGTTTTAGGTTATCTAGCTGTCTGAAACCTACACCGATCATACTTAGGTCCCTGTGTGTGTTTGAGTTTCATCTTTAGATACTTAAATCCTTCAATAACCAGGAAGTGACATAATTCAATGTTGAAGAAAATGAATACAGAAATAAAAAAGAGAACTTCGTAAGTGGAAATAAAAATCAAGTACAAGTAACTCAACAGTTTTACAGGTCTCAGTTACACTGGAAGAAATGAAAATCTTCTAGTATTTTAGAGGTAAAAAAAAAAAAAAGAGACTGAATAATTCAAGATACAATACCTATAAAAATTCATAACAGACTACAGAGCTGTTTCTGGAATTCCCTGAATAGCACACAGTGCTAAAAATGATGTGTTAACAGTTTAACTGAAGGTTTGAATTTTCTACTGAAATAAATATGTTATCTGGCAGAGGACTGACTATAATTTTCATAACATAGTATAACAAGAAAAAGTTGGGAAAGCTTTAACAAGTTTCTGTTATCCTATTTGACTTTGCTTTAATTAGAAAATAAACAGGAGTAAAGGGAAGAATACACAGTTTCCCATTGCTAGTAAATTGGAATCAGTCTGTTTCCACTCATATCTCTGAATTCCATTTGTACTTTTGTGTGTGTGACAAGTTTGGCTTAGTACTGCATTCTATTTAAATAAAAAAAAAAAAAGAAAAAAAAAGACTTTAATCTTGAAGATAGTAAGAGCCAGTCAAGTGCACCAGCCATCATTAAGTAAATTCACATGAGAAATAAGTAACATTTTTAAAGTAAGAATGAGTATTAGTTAGGAAACAAATGAACAAACAAAACCAACAGCCAACAAAACCTTAGGAAGGGAAGTAGTTCATTCATCTCATGGTAGGAGGAATATGACCAAACATTTGGCCAAGTCGTCTACAACCAACGGGATAAATAACTGTACAGAAGGTCCTTGGTCATCACTGGTAAGGCAGAAAAATGTGTAATCCTAGGATGTGAACTCATTCCACCTTATAATAAACACCTAGAAAGGCCAGGTGAATGAGGACCTAAAACTACCAGTTGCTCTCCACTCACCCTAAAAGGACTTGAGGGTCAGCAGCTTAGCTGTAGACATGTACACAGGCAATATCTGAAGTTAGATGAACCAGACATACTCTTGATGACCATGCATCAGAAGCAGATGGCCTGCTGGAGGATATTCTTCAGGCAAAAGCAAGTGACTTAACACAGTAGTTCTGAGCTGAAATGTTAGATATGTGCACTAAACAAGATGTCAGAATGGTTAGGGGCTTAAACTCTGAATTTCTGATTTCTATTTTCCAATTACAGTGTTAAACATCCTACAAGAGAGATTGGAAGCTTACTGATAGATTCTTTGCTTCTTTTACATCACTGAAGGAATATAGAAAAAGCACAGATGATTTGTTTGCCAGGTAGTGCAGCAAACCTTTTCCACATTACCAAAACCAGAGGCATTTGAAGCAAGAAGTCAGGTTAGCAGCAATACCAAGGCGCTGATGAATACATGGCTTACTCTATCCATCTAAAGCTCACAGAATAGCTCAGAGAACCAAATATAACTACCTGATAGTAATGCATTCTTTTACCTCATGGTCACAGTGCAAAGAGAATCAAAGTGAAATAAATATGATTCAGATAATTCCTAGGGATAAGTCTGGTACATACAAAAACCTGACTTGGGTATATCATAAAACATCACACACATCTACAGAAAGAAATACAATAATCATTGGCTCAATGACTGTAACTTTAGGAATCTACACAATAATTGATTAGGCGAGTTCAGCTGTTTCCACACAATAAAATATGAAACAAAATAAATCCCACCCTCACTACTTTCATTCTTTCAGCAAAGGCCTTCTTTTTGTAGAAACTCAACTACATTACAAGGCAAAAAATCCTTATGGAATAAAACACACAAGTTTTTCCTTATCAGGGCAGCCTGGTGCCTTGTTGATAATGTTCTCTGCTGTCAACTGGGGGATCTAAATTCAGATCACTGACTTAATCTCTTGTTTTGCAGATTGCTAGGGGCTTCAAATAGCAAAAAGACAGTATATTTAATCATGAAGACTCAGAGGAAGCACTGAGAAACAATAGGTCAAATAAGCAATCCTTAAGAGCAGGACATCATTCCATTTTCATTGAAAGTGCCATACAGGTGTAGGAATACTAGATAAAAAGAGTTTAAAAAATCTGGGAAAATAAAACAGATGATGGCATTAAAAGTCTTCTGAATTTTCCTAGCAGCCTGGTAACATGCCTCTGAAAAGGTACAGTGAAACACAGAACGAAGTGTGGATGATCAAAAGGATAGTATGACTTCCAGAGTGAGAAACATATCAGGACTATGGAACGTGGATAAAACTTGCAAAGGAAAATGTGAATAAGAAATGACAATTCGGTGGCTTGTAATATAAAAGCTAAGGGCTCTTAATGACACTATCAGATCACAGACTTGAAAAACAAAAGGAAATGATTATTAACTTTTCCCAGAATGAATAGTTACCTTGGGCAATTTATGGCCACAGATGGTATGTGGATCAAAAGTATAAAAAGTAAATGATGAAAAAATGAGAAAAAGAGGGGAAAACAGACCTGTACATATAAACAAATGTATTTCCTGCAGCTCAGGAAATCCTCGTCTCAGATTCGTGGAAGCTTTTGTTCTTCGGAAAAAGTCACAGCTGCCTTGCTTCTCGTATCTCTTCCAATGAGTCTGTGACTCGTTTTGCTCAGAGACAGGATATTGAGGAAGCTGACCTACCAGCTTGATCCATCTGGTAGTTTATAGTGATTTGTTCTGTTTTCCACTTTGCTACTAAGATACATGACAGGAGACAAATTTATGCATGGTATTTAATATAAAGGAAATTAATAATTCCATAGTTATCTGAAACACAGTGATTGCTATTATCTAGTGCCTAGAGATCAAGTTAACCTCCTCTTTATGCAGCTGCGTTGTAATAAGTACCACCTGTGTAGATGAAACCAACATAAAGATTGATTTGGTTTTATTTCAGAAGAAAAATGAGACACTCACAGAATCATAGAATATCCTGTGTTGGAAAGGACCCACAAGGATCATTGAGTCCAACTCCTGGCTCCACACAGGAATACCCCCAAATCAGATCCTCTGTCTGAGAGCATTTTCCAAACACGTCTTGAACTCTGACAGGCTCGGTGCCATGACCCAGTGGTCATGACCCTGGGCAGCCTGTCCCAGTGCCCGAGCACCCTCTGGGTGCAGAACCTTTCCCTAACACCCAGCCTGACCCTCCCCTGTCCCAGCTCCATGCCATTCCCTTGGGTCCTGTCGCTGTCCCCAGCGAGCAGAGCTCAGTGCCTGCCCCTCTGCTCCCCTCGTGAGGGAGCTGCAGGCCGCCATGAGGCCTCCCCTCAGCCTGCTCTGCTCTGGGCTGAACAAACCAAGGGACCTCAGCCACTCCTCATACGTCTTCCCCTCTAGACCCTTCACCATCTTTGTTGCCCTCCTTTGGACACTCTAATAGTTCTATATCCTTACTGGATCAGCCAACTTTATTTGAGGCACCCAAAATTGGGGAATGATATGTTGATAGTTTTAGCATTCCTTAAATACTGAGCAGTTCAAGAGTTAGCTGCATGTCTGACAAAAGGAAATCATAATAAAGCAGTTCTATGCTCCTATGCTTTGGGAAACAAGGAGCCACAAGAAGAAGAAACTACCTTCAGATTTCTGTTTTGTGGATTTCATTTTTCTTCTTCAGACCTCATGTTTTAGAAGAGAAGAATCCCTTCTCTTTTTTTCCCTATATCCTTGCTATAAATCAGCAGTTATAACTGCATCGGTTTTCAGATGAGAAGTCAGTATTTTCAGACAACTCTTGTTCATCTGTAGCAGGAAGAAAATTACCTTCCTCACTTGTTCTTCTCTCACTGAAGTTTATTCATTTAGAGGCCACGAAGCATGCTCAACTGTCCAGCTGAAAGATGCAGCGTAATTATTAAATTCAGTTATGGCTATTTATGGATATTATATAGATATGTAAAGTAAGGCCAGATGTGTAAGTAAATGGAACAGATTGACATGATAAACAAAAAAGGAAAATAATTCATTCATATCCAGTTCAACAAGATTTTGTGAAAAAAAAAAAAGGAATGACAGTACTATCTAAATGAGAGAAGGTATAAATAACAGTCAATAAGAATAAATCCCTCAGGATCTATTTCCTGGTGCCTTTTCTGTTATTCTAGGATGGTAACATCTACAAGCATCTTGAAAATAAAAAGAACCTATTTTTTGTTAGTCCAAATCCACAAATGAAATTAGCATCATAGTACCTGTTTTTAGTACTTCTGAGAACAGCCTCATCATAAATCTTTTTCTTCTTGCTTAGCTTCACCTCCAAAACTTATTTTGTTTTTCAGAGCCTTCAATTTTGAAACAGAAAGAATGTTCCTAATTGATACTTCTACCTTATTAGGGTTATGTATTTTACCATCTACATTCAAAATGATGTGTAAATGTTAAATCTTTTCCTGAACTTAACGTAGAGGAAATTGGGAAACTAATACGTAATATTTTCTTCAAGCTCAACATATTTGACTGGAAATATGATCTAACTGCAAAAACACCAGAGTTTTATCTTTTTTTTTTTCCTTTTTTCTTTTTTTTGTAAAGAAGTTCTATCTGGAAGGGAGATAAGCCTCCTTTATATCTTCATGTATGCTTTTCAACCTTTCTCAATTACAGGAAGAATATCTAAGGTAGACTTTGAATATCACACCATAATTTACACTGGAGTTCTCATAATTAATTACTAGATCTGATGTTAGGAAGCTGGCTGCATTTAAGGTCACAATGACGCATATTACAGCAAATCCTAATGAAGCAAGGACTTGTACAAATCTTTTGAAGTTCACTCATTAATATATTTGTTCTGTAAAGTATCACAGAAGGTCTGCATGAACATTAGCTTTCACATTTTTGAATGAAGTCTAATGAGCTGGTAAAAGGAGCGAATGAAATAAAGTATTGGTCTTTGGGGGCGGGGGGGGGGGAAAGGCAGCTATCCCAAGTAATTCTAGAAGTTCAAGATTTTTGTGTCCTCAATGTAATGAAAACTGTTTGGTTGCTTAAATGCATGTGACCCAAAAGCTTAATTTCCTGTTGTTTTACAGTGAGTCTCAGTTAGACATGTACATATTTCATTTGTATGCCTGTAATTCTTATGTTTATCAAAATTTCAAGGCCATCTTTTTACTTTATGAGATACCAGTGTATTTTCAGTTACTCTAATTTTATTTCTGCCAGCTAATTTTATTCTTTGCAATGGTGCTTGAACACATAAACTAACATTCCTGTCCCAAAGGATCAGAGAGATACTTGATGAGTAATTGGCTATAAAAGATTAATTTGGATAATATTCAAACTTTCAGTGTGTGTCATATTTAGTCAGTTGAAGAGGAATCTTTCATCTGGATAACACGGAAGACAAATTTTTTATATGTTTGGCACCAGATAACTGATGATGAATACTATATGTTTTAAGCACACTAAATTTAACGTGCTCATATACATAATGCAGTTTAGATAATGCAACATTGTTTATACACCAAATTTTAGTAGGATTTTCCTATGATTATGTTATTATTTAGACCTGTAGATGCAGGCCTAAAAAGAGAAGACAGTGGTACAGGTCAGGACATAGCAATAGTAAATATGAAGATGGGATTTCAAAGGCAATTTCATAACTTACACTCTCATATACAGAACTAATTAGGAGGTTGGACAATAAAATCCACTGAGCTCTGTCTTGGGTTTATGTGCCACAGTTTTGGTATTGGGGGCCTCTGTGAGAGGCCCTCTGTGTACTCTGATGAGTACAGGGGTGGCCTCTGTGAGAAGAGAACAGAATTATAAAAATAAATGCTGTATTTTGGCAAGAGGATGCTAAAAACAGAAACACCAAGTTCATCAAGAAGTCCTTCTAACCTGTGAGTAAGCTCTCCTACTTCATAAACCTGGAACGTATTTACTTGATTCTACTTAATTATAGTGAGCCAGTGGATTGGTCGCAATGTTTTTGTTTGTTTAGGCCGACATCTTGTAGTTGTCCCTTGGACTTGGGTTTGGGGTGGGGGATATTTCAAGGTCTTTGGATTCAAATCCCAGAGTTATGACCTCATTCTGAAAAAGACTGCTTTGACTTCTGTGATAAGAACCTGAGATTAACCAGTGACAATGTCTGTAGGTGAGAATAAGCAAGGTTAGAAACAATTTGAATATAAATAATGTTAAATTCTGTTCCATCAAAATGTGAAGTCTTAAGAGGAATGAGAACCACAAAACGTAAATATGTAAGCAATTTCTGCTCCACTGCTCAATTATATTAATGCAGAAGTACTTTACCATGGCTTCTTTTGGGAATCATATCACTAATTCTAGAGTTTAGTGGAATAAAAAAAAAAATATATATCAGACCAAAAAGAATATTTAAGGGCTAAAATTTTTAATAAAATAAGGCAGATTAATCTTCAGTTAGCATTAGAGCAGGAATTAGAAAAAGGCATTTTTATGTTTTGACATTTTCCTTCGAGGATTTAAAAAGCAGAATAATTTTCTGCTTCTCTATAGTTTTGCTAATATAATGTATTTATTTTTAGCCTGATTTTTTGGATAGAAGAAAGCAAAAATATAAAATAGAGAAGTATCTATATAGACATCCTACCTATCTCCTTCTCTTATTTCCTAATATCAGCCACTGTGAAAATAGAATATATTAGTTGGAAAGTACCAAATTAGAAATACCATTTAAAAATAATGAAAATTTGTGCTAGACTGTATCTAACACAAAACCAGTTCAGTCACAGGTAATTGCAGGAGAATGCTACAATCATGTAAGCAAACATACCTGGATAAATCTAATGAGACAAATGAAAATTCGGAAATTCATAACCTTTCACACAATCTTTATTTTTTTTAGCAGCCTTATTCAGCCAAGACATGAAAGCAATGCCATGTCTGACATTATTGTAGATTGACATGAGTAGTTTTATTGCTATCATGGCTTTACCTGCCAGACCATCACTATCCCCTTCCAAAACATAACGTGTAAAAGTGCCAGATAAGACGGATGTTCAGCATTAGAGCTTTCAGCTCATCTTCATGCTTTTCCTACTGATTTGATGCTACAGTGATGTAGCAAACCTCTACTGAGGGTGTAGGTGTAACAGAGAGTAACTCTTCAATTTACCCGTACGCTGCTTGCTGTGGGGAGACAGTAACGTGGACTCTGTTAAAGCACAAGTGAGTGAGCAGTAGGGAAGAAAGATTCTTACTGTCTTGTCATAGCTGCTACATTTTGGGTTGGTGTAAATCCCTTCAGAGAAGGAAGAAACAAGGGGATGACTGCTTCCCTAAGGAACCACTGAGCAAGCTCCTTTTGGAGATGGAAGAAGCCTGCAGCATGACTGTAAACGCAGACATTCCCCATCTCTTTTCTCCTCTCCCTCTATTCAACCCACCCCAAAAGACCTGCCTAAATTTAGTTCACCTAGGCAATAGCTCTACCAGAGTTTCATCCAAATTTGGAAGTCACCCTTCTTGAACTTGTTTCCAACCCTTTTTATTTGTTTTGCAGTGCAGACCTGACCTTTATCTATAAAAAGAGTTGCTTAGTTCTAATGTAGTGTTTTATGTTCTAACGCAGGATGACTTTAGGCATGGAATCGTTTGGTGTTTTGGGATGTTCTTCCTTAAAGGAAACAGCATGTCATCTCCAGGTTGAAGCTTACTTGGGAAACTGCCAAGTGGCAACTCAAACCTAAAAGCTCTTATTCCAGAACCATTTCTGGAACAGTTTTCCAGTTACTGCAGAATGTCACATGCCTATTGAAGTGAAGCATTACACACCACCTAGCAATTTCATCCCTTTTGTTAAATGGTACAGAAATAAATCTTGTCACTGCTGTAAGCTTCTTTGCATTCATGTAAATAGGTTTACTCAAACAGGTTGCTAATGTGATTTACGGCATTAGTTTGTAAACATACATAGTTTAATGCGTAGCAAGGTGGTCAATGAAAGAAGAGAGATAATTTTATCCTATAGAAAAACATATATAGAAAAAAATTTCCTCTTCTCCCTAACCTTACTGTAGAACTCAAACATATTAGTTTCAAAATAAGCTAAACTACTGCTAATTCAAGTCCAGGTGGCCAAGCTATGCCACCACACTACAGTTCAGAAAACACAGTACATGAAATTGACACGAATGTTGGAAAGCATATGACAAACTCTTTCCCAGCGCTTGCCAACAATATTTAAGAAACACAGTCTTGTATACATGGATTTCTACAAAGGATCTCATGAGGAAAATAATCTTCTCCTCCACGCAACAAAACAAACACAGCAACATTTGTCATGGACTGAAATAATCCTTGCGCCTTAACACAATGCAAAAGAAAATCTCTAAAGCAGAGTATGTAAACAGTAACAGATCTCAAGAATGTCTGCCTTGATTAAAGAAAAAATACAGAAACTATTAAAATTTTGTTTGATGCTTTCTGAGGCAAGGAATTCAAACAAGATGTATGAAGGTTATGTGACAGTAAAAGCATAAAACATGTCCATGTTAGAGTTTCTCAATGAACCAGTACAAGTCCTTAAATTATTAATGTTGCAGTATGCTTTTGTTTGTTCAGTTCAGAAGGTAACTGCACCCGAGCTATTGGAAGCTGGTCTGCTCTAAAGACAAAAGCCAAATGCTACTGTGAAAGTAAAAGGGACCCACAATTTGTATGTCACAGTGCTCCAGCTGGTTCTCGCACTACGAGCACCTGCTCAGTCTACGCACACAATGCAGCAGTTCTCCTCGGAGACTGCACTGTACAAAGCAAAGCAAAAGATGCAAAGTTCTCTTTGGGTACTGGCAAATACTGAAATACAAATGACATATTTAACAGAAAAGTGTTTCAATAAAACCTCTTCTGAATTAGGTTGATTCCTAAGGAAACAGGTCCTCTTTTCATCCCAAGACCTGGTGCTGCTACAAACAAGCAAGCAGAACTCCATCAGAAGACCTTGTCAGTTATGCCAGTGCCACAGGACTGACTACACTGCACAGCTTTTAAGTACCGTGCCCAGATAATGTAGAGAAAAGACAGAAAGCTCAGTCATAGAAACCACATCCAGGCCCCCTGTATTGTGCTGTTGAACTGTTTAAAAAAACTTTTGTTCCTTATTTTTATTATTACTTCTTTTTAAGGGACAAATGTCTAAGCAAGTCTAATGCAAAAAAAAAAAAAAAAACCAAAAAAAAAGTAATTACTGATCACACAGGATACATATCATGAGTGATATCAATCTGTCTTAAAAAGAAGTAAATTTGTCAGTACTATCTATTTTAATATTTGTTGAACTAGAGAATCCATCTATGATATCTTATTTTCAATTACTTACACATGTTTAAATAGTGTGTTGCATTCTTTCATATTTTTTGAACTATTTCTTTCATTGATGTCATTGATTTTCTCATATAACGAGAAGACTTTCACCATGTTCTTAGGGCAAATGAAGTGATAATTCTAGCAGTTTTCCATTATAAGACCTGTTAAACAGCTAAGTAGTAATTACAAAAAATCAGCACTGGAAGGCTGATACTGAGCTCTTTGTGGCATATACTGAATCTAAACTGTTCCATTTAAAACCTTAATGTAATGTAAAGGCAAGACATTCTTCCCTTTAAGTCACTGATGAAAAAGATAGGAGGAAAGCAATTCTTCCTTTGTACTATTTAGGAAATGATATGTATTTTGGAAGTAAGGTCTAAGTAAATGGAGAGGGTATATGAGGAATGCATACATAAGAAATATAGATCTCCTTCTCCATGGTGTTGCCAAAATGCTCTTCCTCCTGTTAATACAAATATATGTGGACAGTCTGAGAAAAAAGAACACCAGAACTCTGCGGTGTTTTCACCCTGACAGGCAGCTCACCACTCTCTCACTCCCCTTCCTCAATACAACAGGGGGAGAAAATACGTTGGAAGAAAAGGCCCATGGGCTGAGAACGGGACAGGGAGATCCCTCACTAATTACCATCATGGGAAAAACAGATTAAGCATAAGAGAGATAAATGTTCTTTACTGCCTATTACTAACTGACTAAAGCAGTGAGAACTAAAAGGAAACCAAAAACTCCTTCACCCCGTCCACCCTCTTCTACCTCCTCCCCCTGAGCAGTGCAGGGGAATGGGGAATGGGGAATGGAGGCTGTGGTCAGTCCCTAACACTTTGTCTCCACTGCCCCTTCACGGTCACTCTCTGCCCCTGCTCCACGTGGGGTCCCTCCCACGGGATGCCGTCCTTCCCGAACTGAGCCTGCGCGGGCTGCCCACAGGCAGCAGCGCTTCAAGAACTGCTCCCACATGGCTCCGTACCACAGGGTCCATCCCCCAGGAGCAAACTGCTCCAGCACGGGTCCCCCACAGGCGGCAGCTCCCCCCAGACCCCCTGCTCCTGCGTGGGCTCCTCTCCACAGGCTGCAGCTCCGGCCTGGGGCCTGCTCCTGCGGGGGCTCTCCATGGGCCGCAGCCTCCTCCAGGCCACATCCACCTGCTCCACCAGGGGCTTCTCCACGGGCTGCAGCGTGGAGATCTGCTCCATGTGGGACCCATGGGCTGCAGGGGGACAGCCTGCTCCACCAGGGGCCTCTCCACAGGCCGCAGGGGAACTGCTGCTCCATGTCTGGAGCACCTCCTGCCCTCCTGCAGCTCTGACCCTGGGGTCTGCAGGGCGGGTTCCCTCTCATTTTCTCACTCCTCTCTCCCAGCTGCTGTTGCAGAGCACTTTTTTCCCCTTTCTTCAATCTGCTCTCCCAGAGGCCCACCCAGCGTCACTCCCTAGCTTGGCTCTGGCCAGCAGCGGGTCCCTTTTGGAGCCATCTGGAGCTGGCCCTGATCTGACATGGGGCAGCTGCTGGGCTCTGCTCACTGAGGTCACCCCTGCAGCCCCATGCTACTACAACCTTGCTGTGTAAACCCAGTATACAAACAAGCACACTTTTCTGCATGTAAAGAGCACAACTGAACTCACAGAACAGAAAGATGTTTGAGATAGGAGATGCTTAAGCACTTTTTTACACCACCCGAAGGAGTTGTTCTTCCAGCTAGATGGGCAACCGGAGTACTAAAAAAGGTAAGTAAGAGTAACTAGAATATGACTGTGTAAAAATACATTATGTCCTGAGATAGACTTCTAGGTCTCTCATTACTCAACACCTGTCCTAAAATGTGGCCTACACTGGACAGTAATTCTCAGGTTCCCCGGGAACACAACAGGGATCTGGAAGCTTTAGGAGTTGTGCTATCAACAGGTCTAAGCTCCCATTTCCTCTCTTAGAACCTGGAATGCTTCAGACCCCTGAGTCTCCAGCACTGGGGAAGGAAATCCTACACTTCAGGCCATCCCTTAGAACACCCAAAGGTTTCCAGATTATAGAATACTGACTGGAGACTGATGAATTTCTGCAAGACTTAAGAACCAGCTGGCTCAAGTTTAGAAAAGCCATGATGCCATGATGAGTTTCTAATGGTAATAATGTCAAAATAGTAGGTTCCAGCAATCATCACATTTCTTTCTAACGTTGCAAATTACCATAAATATACTATAAATATAAATATAAATCCTTTTTTTTTTTTTTTTTCCCACAGCTGCAGAACGCATTTCCCAAGAAGCAAAGCTTAAAAACTATTGATGAAACGTACTGTGCAACCATGGACTTCTTTGCTTGTAGTTGGTTATGTTACTCTGCATTATTTATTACTTCGTGACACTGCATATTTCATATGTGCTTCCAACAGCCAGGAGAAGATATCTAAAATGTTCTGCTTTTTTTCCAATTTGTCTTAAAAGGGGACTTTTCAGGACAATAGGTATAACCCATATAGGCATAACCTATCTGGCAAATTTCAATGTTAAAGAGAGAATGAAACCATACAAATTTGTATACAATATATTCAGATGCTTTTCATATTCAGACATCATGTTTTAGCAACTCCAAATTATTTATTATTTCACTAGAAAATCCTTCTGAATAGTAGCTTTTCAAGGATATCCAGGGATATGTTATCAACCTAATGCATGCATATCCTATGGGATATCTTCAAAAACAATATTAAAATTTAGTAGTAAATAAAATAAGAAGAAAAATGACACTATAATCACTGCAAGGAATTTTGAGTCCAGAATCCTGTTGTAGATGTGACCCAGAGAAAGAAAAGTTATAAAAATATGGGGGAGAAAACCCAGCCCAGAAGAGAAGTATTTTTCACTCATGGATGTAAAAGGCAGATAGAATTAGTCTCTCAAGTCTGAACAGGAAAAAAAGAAAAAATGTTGCACTTGACTGAACTGCTCAGATCTCTGCCAAGTGTCTATGTTAGAAGTACAAATCATGTTGTACAAACTTACTCTTTACCTCGCATGACCCTATTGAACTGCAGTTCAGAAGAACAGATCCTTCTACTGAATCAGGAATCCACATCAATTCAAGGACTCAGAGAATTCATTTCTGGTTACAGGTGAGTGGAGCAATTGTCTGCTTGAAGGTACTGAAAACTACAGAGTCTGAGCTCAGAAAAAGTGTTCTTTTTTCTCCTTTTCTGATTTGGACCAATGCTTTGTACAAACAAAGCACACAAAATACTGTGGCACACAACAACACACTGTCTCAGGACAAGTAACTAACTTTATATTGTGCTTGATATTTGCATTTGTCTGCCAATACAATCATCTCTCTTGGCAAGCCACAAATAATAAATTTATGCAATTTATTACATCTTTATTAGAAGTTCAGTGTTCATGTATCATCAACTGTTCTTTTCTCCCAGCAAACTCTGAAAGGTTGTTTCAAAATGAAGCTTATGACGTTGCTGTGACAGGCTGTTTGTCCTCCTTTTTATAAAAGCTGAGACCATTCAGTAAAGAAATGCTGGTATTATGTTAGGTATTTATTTCTTTAAATCATAAATAAATCCACCTAAATATTCCTTTGGAATATGACTTCACTGTTACACATGAAGCTAGGAATTCTGTAAGATTTAATACAGTTAGCTAAGATACAGGCAATTTGTCAGATTGGAGAGGTGAACACACCTGAGAGACAAATACTAATTTTTCATTACATTTTATGAAACTGTTAAAGTTTCAACTTGATTCATTAGGAAAATTAGAAAAAAAAAATGAATTAATTAACTCCTTCCTTTTAAAAGCAAGTATTTCTGATTACCTTCTCTTTCTTTCATCCATCATGGATTTAAAACATACGTTCTGAATTAACTCCAAGTTTTCAAGATTAATACTTTACTTCATGTCTGATATCAATTTTAGATTTAGTTTTAACATTTTTGTCAGCTAGCAGCTGCTAAAATCAAAACTGTACTGAGGCAGAGAGGAATGCATGGGGAAAGATGATAATCAGGATTATGTGATTTCAAAGATCTCAAACTACCAGAGCTAGAAAGTCTGCTGCCCTTGGCAATGGAAAGCAAAAGGCACTTCCAGCTGTTCAGCTGGTGTATTTATTTTTGACACTAGAGTTGCTCACAAAATGCTCACCGTATCCAACAGCACTGGGCAGCATTTCTTGTACTCAAAACAACTGATATCTACTCTTTGCAGAACAGGTTCAAAACTCAAATACTTCCTCATATGAATTAGTCTATGTAATATACCATTACTGACATACAGCACAGCAAACTTACAGTCTGACCTACAGGTAGTGAAATAACCCAACTGTAAGGGACTGCTATTTTATCCTTTCCGACTTTTATCACTGAGTTAAAGCTGATACTTATTAAATATCAACTTATCTACCATTTTGCTCTAACTTCTGTTACCTAACATACTGAAAGATACTATCAAAATCCGAAAAGTTTTAATTTGCTTTTATATAGCTAAAATTTACTTATAATCTAGAGTAGTATCAATTATTCAACATGCCAGTCCTTAGCCACATTAATTGGAATTTCAAGAGCTACTTCATGAAATTAAGTACTTCTGTTATTGCTACCATTTGTAATATTATTCTTTCAATTTTAAACTTCTAATGTTCCACAGTAAATGTCAATGACATGACTGTTCCAGAAAATAGTTCCAGGCTATCTAGAAAGCATTGTAATGCAGTCTGTTGCCATTTTTAGAAACCAGCTATTACTGGTCTAGTAGAAAGAGCCCCTGGAAAGCAGGCAAAGCTCCCTGTTCTGCCTTCAGTACTAGAAGCAATAGCTGGGAAGTACATGTTCAGCTGGAGTCCTAAGATCAAACACAGAACTCCCAAAATAAACATAGTAAGATACTCATTAACTGACATTTTTAAGAATTTCTAAAAAAGATCTGAAATATCTGGAGTAACAGAATTCAGAATAATAATTGCTAGAATTATTAGAAAAAAGGAGGTATCACTCCTCCTTTGACAGGCTGTTTTGAGTATCAGCTGTACTATTCTCCCAGCAAACTGAAAGGTTGTTTCAAGTGATTTGGCCAATACAGTGGTCAGAAAAGGAGAAATATGAGATCAATAGTCACCAGGTGGCCAAGAAGGCCAACAGCATCCTGGCTTGTATCAGGAATATTGTAGTCAGCAGGACCAGGGAGGTGATCGTCCCCCTGTACTCTGCTCTGATGAGGCCGCACCTCAAGTACTGTGTTCAGTTTTGGGCCCCTCAGTACAAGAAGGACATCGAGGCCCTGGAGCACATCCAGAGAAGGGCTACGAAGCTGTTGAGGGGCCTGGAGCACAAGTCCTGTGAGGAGCGGCTGAGGGAACTGGGGTTGTTTATTCTAGAGAAGAGGAGGCTCAGGAGAGACCTTATTGCTCTCTACAGCTACCTGAAAGGAAGATGTGGGGAGATGGGGGTCGGCCTCTTCTCGCAGATAACTAGTGACAGGACTAGAGGGAATGGCCTCAAGTTGCACCAGGGGAGGTTTAGGTTGGAAATGAGGAGACATTTCTTCTCAGAAAGAGCAGTCAGACATTGGAAGGGGTTGCCCAGGGAAGTGGTGGCAACACTGCCCCTGGGGGTGTTTAAGGAAAGGTTGGACGTGGTGCTTAGGGACATGGTTTAGTGAGTGACATTGGTAGTAGGGTGATGGTTGGACCAGATGGTCTTGGAGGTCTTTTCCAACCTTAATGATTCTATGTTCCCAAGAGTCGCTGTAAATAAAATAAAATAAAATAAAATAAAATAAAATAAAATAAAAATCACATCACCATAACTACATCACTGGCAGAACCCAAGAAAAAGAACAGGTGGAGGTTGCATCTTGAATGTACTATACTCAGGTTTTGGTTTACAAACACAGCTCAAGTGACATTTGAGAATTCTCTGCTTCCAGAGACTGCAGTCTGAACTGCATAGGAGTGGACCCTGTCCCAAGATCTGCTCTTATATATAAGAAAACACAATTGCTAACAATCCCTTTGTAATATGGCATGCTGCTTTAGGACAGGAAATTTTATTTATAGCCATTGCCAGAGGTTGAGCTAAATTTTATTTTCAGAGCTACTTGCATGACTGTAGCATTCATTTTCTATGCATTTTTCCCCAGTCTAATGAGCAACTGCAATTGTAAAATAACCTTACAGCAGTGTCACAGCTCTACTACTAAAACCACATGATATTATGGTTCTCTAGTACACGATAAAGTAAACAGGAAAGGAGTGAATAAAACAATACTGAAATCACATTTCCTGCCACTCTTAAATACATGTTCCCCATCTGCCTTACTTTAAAATCTGCTTGAATATAAATAATCATTAATGAAATTACTTCTTTTTCAAATCATATGTGAAAAACATGAATGCAGGTGGAAAAAAATACAAGGCCGAAATGAACCAGCATTCAGCACAGCTCAGGTGCACTTGACAGCAGTAGCAGTGCTGATTATTCTTTGAAAAAAAAAACAATCTCAAAACACGCTGAAAGAGAGAGAAAATATCTTCACAAGAATATGTCCCAGGATAAAGAACACCTGCCCTTTTAGCTTGTGTCATCTAATTATTAACAAAGGTTCATTCTGCGTTTTAGTACTGTTGATTTTTCCTCTTTGAACCACATTTTACTCAGAGTCACACCTCAGATATTTTCCTCCTAACAGTCTCAGTGCTGATGGATTTCAGATTGGAAAATATAATTGCTTTTCTGGGTTTTTACTACATTCATTTGGTAACAAAACTACTAAAAAGTATCACAATGGATGAACTGCAGGTAAATGATCCGGGACAGATTTAATCTAATTTGTCTATTAAATCACTTTAATTAGTTTTGGACTGTTGTCTGTTACTTCTACATTTAAAAAACAAAACAAAACAAAAACTCTCATTTGAAAAAAAGACTACACACCCCTTCCTCAAGCCAAATAACCTCCCACAAATTCAAAAACCAATAAACAAATCAGTAATTTTGTTCAGTTATGCTCTGTAAGAAAACATCTTGCAGAAAAAAAAAAAAAAGTGTCATTAGTATACCACTTCCAGTTTATAACTTGGATGGTAAGACAGAAAATGACTAACATCTGTCATCTTGAAAAGTGCTCTTTACCTTTATTATCTAATGTCTAGCAGAGTCAGAAGCTACTACGCAGTCTTGTTTAGACTGATTTAAATTCACATTTGTTTTAATGCATGCTTATAAAAACTGAAATTTGCCATTTGGTTTGTTTTTCTGCAGTGCTTATTGATGTCAGATACAGTAGTACAAAGCCAAAATCAAAAGTCTACAAACCTAAATGTGATAATGATGGCAACTTCAAAGTGTGGACAGCTGTTATTACCAATATAAATAATTCTAAAAATATACTTAATACTTTTTTTTGTATCTTGGGCCAACACAATACAAGCTTGTTTATTTTTTTTCTTTTGTGTACAACATGTAAATAAACAACAGATGTTAAAGCCCTCATTATATATAGCATGTGCCTTTGTTCCTCAGCAGCAACTGTTCTGAAAGAAGCTTTGTATTGATATTGAAGAACAAACTGTGTGAAATAAAGCCATTCTTTCAACAGTAAAGCATTTTCAAAATTATACCCAAAGATGAAACGAATTTGTAGATCATATCGGCAGTTCTAAGAGCACACAATAGTGGTCTTGCTCAGCTGCCATGTTAGCTTTGTTAGACTTGTCTAAAATTTTTTGAATGAAGAGAGAAAATAATAAAATGAATATAGACTGAAGCAGGTACCTTTCCAAAAGACCAAAGCCCTACAAGCTGACCTATTTGCTTCTTAATCTACGGCAAGTTTTCATTGACTTTAAGAGCTGTGTGTCTAATTAGGACTTTTTTTTTTTGCTTTTCTACTTTGGAAACAAATGAATATATGTGCTACCATGGCATACAACCCTCTGCCACAGAACAGACAGTGTGGCAACTGAACTGGTACTACTGCTGTAAAAATGTACTGCTTGGTCTTTAGTTAGATTCGCACATTTGCATAAGGAGATATCTGGAGACAAAATATGTTTATTCTTGTTTGCCTCTATTTATGTATTGAGGAGCCAAAAAATGTCCTGATGGATCAACAAAATGAATTAATGATATATTCTCAATTAGAGCAGCAGTCCTTCTGTTTGCTAGGAGAGCTGGGAAGGGAGCAGAGCAGCAGCTGGTGCAGGTCATGGAATTAAAGCTCTAGTAAGAGAAGCATCAGAAAGGAGATTTGTTGACAGGGGAATATGAAGGAGGGATCTGAGATATCGTATGTCAGATATGAGAGATCTGAGGTCAGAAACGTCAGGGTGGTGAGTCTGTTCTCAAGAGCTGACCCCTCCAAGCGGGACTTGCATCTGGGGCACATATGCACAAAAAATTGCCACTTACATCCCTCCCACTCACTTTTGCAGCTAGAATTAGACCAGCTGTAACACAGATGAAACTTGCATGCGAGCCAAGCTGCAAAGTAAACTCCCAGTGTCACAAGAATGGGTATTCCAGCCGCTGCCTAGGCCAGGATTCTTTTTAAGATAGGGAATAAGAGAGGATGCCACAGAAGAGTACAAGAACATGGCAAGCACGTAATGCTTTTGTAGTACTCTCTCCCAGGCTCCAGTACTTTGCAACTCATGGACTTCGTAAGCCAAAGACTCCCTCTTTGCATTGAATATTTTTTTTAATGAATCCTCTCATGAATTTATACATGTTCTTTTTGGAACCCGTTTAACTTTTAGCCTCTACAACATCCTACAAAGAGTTCCAGAGCTTAATTACACTATGTGGAAAATACCAGCAGGACAATTCCCAGTGATTTCAACTAGGCTGAGAGTATTTTTCCCCTCAGAACATACAGTGACTTAAAAAGATAAAACCAATGATAAACAATCTTCTCTAAACTGCTTACAGAAAACAGCTAAAAGGTACTATTCCTGTACCACCTAAAAGCTGTGGGAAGATCTAAATTCCATGAAAAAACAGTTCTTTGGACACTCAAGTCAGCAGTTCTACATGCCACCCCAATCATTACTTCCAAAACTGGACATATATATATATATATATATATGTTTCTTTTTTTCTTTCCTCAAGAACTTCCTATTTAAATTGAGTTTTTTTTAACAAAGAAAACCTATTGTAGCTATCAGCACATGTGCTGAGAATGAAAGAAAGCAAATGATTCTACTCTTTCAGAGTACATTCTGCTCTTTCAGAGTACAAAGAAAAGATTTTCTTGATGACTAAAGAGTACGTAGGCATAACAAAAATATATCAAACTGCCACTCCTAATGTCAAAAGAGATGAGACTATTTTCTGTAAAGAAATTAGTTTCTACCAGCATAAATTTACAGGGAGAGCTCAAGAAGCTCTGAACCTTCAATTGTTTCTCCATACAGTATGCACTGTTGCGTCACGTGAGAAGTTACTGTTGATAACCCTCGCGTTCATACAGAGATATGCCTACCTGTAGTCTGCATCTACAAAAGTGAGTTTAATTCATGACTCGATTCTCGTTCCTCACAAATACTGCCACCTAATGAAAGAACTGATGTTTAACTATCTTAAAAAAGAACACCAGAGGGCATGTGACAGAGAGCGAGAACTTGCTAATTTGAAAATTAAAGCAGGAAAATCTTTCTCTGAATGAGCTACGGTTGTGGAAATAGTGGGAACACTGAGACTATATTCATGTTCATTTATGACTTAGATGTAGCAGCTTAAAATGTTACTGTTCTTCAGCTTCTCATTATCATGCCTTCAGATAAGATCTCCTAATCATGTGGATCGTGAATCCTTTCAGTACATTTCAGTGCGCAGTAAAACATATTAGCCTAAATTATTGTGCAAATGAGAACATTACAGAATCGATTTTTATTACCGTGTATTACAGTAATATCCTAAATCAGGTGAAAAATTAGACAGTAGACTCACACTTTACCACGCCTCTGAAAAATCTTTAAAGATAAGCCTTTTGCTTCATGCATTCAACTTTGTGCTTCCAAATGGTAAATAAGCATTCAGCTTTCAGAAAACAAGGTATCTGATGCAGTTTTCAAATTTTTGCTAGCTCTTACACAAATCATGAAACAAATACTGCCTCAAGGCAGGCATGTGGAACACGCAGCCTTCTAGCACACCCTTGATGGCTTAATTAGCGCAAAAGAGTAATAATAAAACCCACATTTAGCAAAAGATTCTATGGTCTTTGGGTTTGGTTCTTATTTAACTCATGCATTACATTATATTTTATATTATTGCAATACAACGACTGTATCATTGCTATACTTTTTTTTTTTTTGAGATTTAAACTTTTCACCTGTGTATGGTGTTTTGTCACGATCCTGTTTTTCTTAGACAAATAACTAACTTACACATATGACAAAGGAGGTTTGTAGCAGTTATATTTTGGATAACCAAAATGGCAGTACTGTTGCATAAAATAAAAGGAGCAAATCACAACACTTATTACTCAGCATTTTTTGCCTCATTTTTAGCAACACCACCTTCTGTGAGAAAGCTTTTGTCATATTATAGCACAGCTGATACAGGTATGACTTGGAATACTAGTGTAAAAGGACCACTGAAATTTGGTATGGTAAAGTTTGTAAAGGTTATTTGTTGTTGTTCTTGTCTCTATTACACATACAGTAAGGCTAGATACTGTAACATTATACAGGGGGGCATTGCCTTACACTCCCTTAGAACACCATTTCTGTTGGTCAGCACTTGGTGAAATGAAACAAATTGAAACTTCAATCAAATCATCTGACTTGTGTCCAAAAGATACTACTTGAACGCTAGAATTCAACTGCAGAGACCGAGAACAAGAAAATTAACATTCACAGCCTAAGTCTGGCTAAACTCATTTGACCTTTATGCCTCAGAAAAGATGCCCACGGCATCTTCAACATTCATCTCTTGAGTGTTATGGGATGCACAGCCACTGGGTGTATCTGAGGCAGCTGGGAACCAGCCTGGACGACTTCACACACTCGTGATGCAGAGATGAAGAGCTCTGGTTACCACACACGCACAGCACCAAGAGCTGCCCAGTCTCAAGGTGCTTCCACACACCAATAACCCTGGTAAAATGTGGCACTGAGGCCTTTCTGCACAGGTGAGGAGATCATTGTGAGATCGTCAGTTTTCAATAATCTACATAAAAAGACTTGGTGGTGCCATCCCATTACCAATGCAGTGTCAGTACTGTCGTAACAACTTGTACTGTGAATAATTTCATCAGTGAGCTTGGAAGCAGATCTGACATGTCCTAGAGGTAATCATTCTAACTATTACTGTTAGTAATTCAGTGATTATGCTAATACTGATGGTGCACTTGCAATAAGCTCTCTGCTTATTTGGGGAAAAGAAGCAGGGATCTTCCAGTTCAAGTCTACAGTTGCATGACATGTTATGATCCCCCCAAAAATGCCTTCTACTGCAAAGGATAAACAACTTTCATGGAATGTTCTGTTTCTTAGAAATAAATAAATAAATAAATAAAATATTTCCTTTCATTTTTTTAAAGAAATGCACTAAGTACTGTAATTTCATAATTAATGGTGAAGTTTATGTTTCTGTCACACAAGTATATGATGTTGTCAAAGAAGTAGCTGTTAAGATTGGAATTAGCTCTTTAGCTTGCAGACGATGTTAAAGGCTAATGAAGACAAATTTAAGACTCTGCTGCAACATTTCTAATAGATTTCCTGTTTTATTTTTCTATTTCTCTGCATTTTTTACCAAGTTGTGTAGGTCAACTGATATGGCAGTTGCATTAAGCTGCATCAAATAAGCAAAACCATCTGTGTACAAATATATGACCTTCATTCCTATTACAGGATGAGACCTGTATTTGTTCATGAAAAGGAGAGTATATTACTGCATCCTTACTGTCTTCTAGTTACGGATAGATCTCTTGAAACAGAAATCAACATCTAAGTATGTGTGGGGTAGAACCTGTGTCCATGGAAATTCTGAAGCCTTCACCATCATAATAGATGAAATATAGGCTATCACCCCACAGAAATGAAAAAATACAAGTACACGCAGAACTGATAATACAAAACATTGAGAAACGGTGGAAATAGTATAGAATAATATGAAAAAGCCAAAGAGAGCAACTGATTCTGTCATTCTATCATTCATTTAAAGGACTCATTAAATGGAAACTTCACACGTAGTTCCTTTATCAGTTTATAAGTGGCCCAGAATGATACCATAGGCAAAATGCTTAAATAATGAAAATTTATATATGAAATATATGCAAGTGATGACAAACACCAAACACCGAAGTGCCTAATGACAGCCAGTGGTTTCAGGGATGTACTGTGCATGAAAGCATTTTTCTCTTGTTCAAGAGAAATTCAAAGCATTCAGTCCAAGGATTTCTCTAGGTACAAACTGCTGGAGCAGTTCCTTCTCTACAAAGTTTTAAAGACTGAGCAGTGGGAACAGAATGCACATCATAAAATACAGGTACAATATATTTCAAAGTTCCCAGTTCACTGTGAAATAAGCAGCAGTCTCCTCCTTGAGTGGCCGTTGTACACTTTCTACTGCTGATGATCTACTGCAGTAGTTCTTTAACAGAAACTCTGACAAAAAAATAAAAAATAAAAATTAGCTACCCAGTGACCAAAGCAAAAGTGTACCACGTTATGTATCATCAACCAAGAGAATAAAAATGCATTTGGTTCTAGAATATTGAGAAAGATGCCTGTATCATATTTCTGAAAGTATCTAAACTAAATAATTGCCTATTACCAATGTGCACTATATGGACCTGAGTTCTAAACCAAGCTGCAATTCTTTCACAAGATTTTTCAGAAGATTCTCTGCAATTCTCATGCCTGACAAATCTGGTGGCCATCTACAATGGGGTTATGGCATTAGTAGATGGGTATGTGTTCTCCTTTGAAAGCCATTTGGAAATGCCAGCATGAGGATAGGTTCATTTATGAAGCAACTCACGGCTAACTAGTGTATGTATAAGATGCAGTTTCACAAGGAACTTTATGAAATATGGCAGGAGATTCAATCATCAATGTCTGTTATCTACTTCTTTCATGGAGGTAGTGATAGTAGTAGCTAGTAGCCACCAGTAATGAAACACAAAATAGCCATAAGGCTCAAACTGAGACTGGGAGGTTGGATAAAACTAAATGCAAGTATAAACTCAGTATAGATCCACTTAATGGGCAATTTTATTTAAATTCTTTGAAAAGCCTGTTATTTGCTGAGAAAATGCTGCAAAGGCCCTGCAACAGATGATACATGGCTGAGGTGGCAGCTAAATATACCATTATCAAATCCAGTGACAGGCAAAGCTGCTTAAGCAAATAGTTTAGGATATCTTGAATCTAAGATATAGTTAGTAATGGATGTTATTGCAGAGAAAATGACAGGCTGTTTTTAAATTTTGCAGGTATCTGGGTCTGCTAGAATTGTTTCTGTTATGCTCAGGCTTCTGTGGTATGTCTGAAATATGCATCTTGTCTTCAAGAAATCATGCATTGAGTATCCAGTAAGAAAGGCTGCAAGATGCCTGGAACAAGGTGTTAGACCACTAAGTTACCTTTACCTTAAAAAAAATGTATACTGACGTATATGAAGTAAAAGTAAGGGTGATCTCAGTCATATTTCAAAATGAACACAAAATGACTACACTGCACCTACTGCTGACTATATATAATGGCAGCATTCTTTGATCATGAAAATGAACAAAACTAGCAAAGTCTTTATTGTCTACTCAAAAACAAGAGAAAACGTGAGAGGCTCCTATACCCACAGAGGGAAAAATGGCACAAACACTGGAAAGAACAGTGGCCCACAGGGGTTTAAAGATTTCTTTTTTGTTTGGGCTTTACTACCATGTGAAGATTGGCACTCACAATTAGTAAGAATTTCCCAGAAGTGATAATGCAGCAGCAGCTGCATCACCATGGGACAAACGGAGCCTGCTGTACTTGGCAGTCTGGTTAGACTGCCAACACAATGAAAGGGCAGAGCAACTGGGAGAAGTGATTTTATAACTTAGGTGACACTTAAGAGAAAAGAATCTGATTATGCAAAATTGTTATAAAGCACTTGGAGATCAGCCTAATTTTTTTGCCCTAGGTGAAAAACCTCAATGTTTAAGCAACAATCGGGAATGTTAGACTTGTACTTCAATGACCCTTAGGCATGTTCACAGGATTTCTTCCCTTTTAATGCTTCTGTATATCTCATGCCTTTAGAGACCATCTGAGGAAAAATCCTTTTTTTTTTTTTTTTTTTTTTTTTGGTGTGTGTGTATCTCAGCTTCTATTCAGAATTCAGAATGACGGATTAAAGTAATAATGAAAAAAATACCATTGTTGTTGCCTTAGGGTGATGTAGCAGCCTCAACTAAATGAGAGCTCATTATCAAATTTCCTGTTTTATTATTATTAGTGTTAAAAGCATCCAAATAATGTCAATATGAATTATATACATACCCTAGCTAAACAAAACCCAGTGGAAATACAACTTAACACTTACATATAAGTTTACTGTTTCCATGCCATAAAACAATAGCCATTTGTCTAATAATCCTTTTAAATAAGAGCTATCTTAATTTTTTAGGAGAAAATCAGTGTTCCTATTCAAGTGTTTATACTCATGAGGACAAGTAAGCCATGCACATAAGGTACTCAGGAATCCTGTATCTTTAACAGTGGCCCAGAAGGCTGAAACACAACACAAAAGTGTCAGAACAAGAATCCCAGTATGTCTGGGAGGTGATTTACATTTTCAATGTACTGCTCTTTTATTTCTCTGCTCACCAGCACAGAATGAGGCCTGGAAGAGATGAGTAAGAAGTGGCTGAGAGTGAGGAAGAATTATCTAACCTGATGGTTCAGGACAGATGTGACTATTTGCATGGACTTCTCCAGTTTGGATCACTTCAGCATTCTTTTTTCCAATGGTTTCGCTGGACAACGTCGTTTGCCATGTGCTCCTTTCCTATGAGATTGATCACTGAATATTCTTATGATCTGGTAAGACAGTGACCTGACAGGCTACAATTGACTACAGCCCTTCCGGAGCTCATAATGGTGGAAAAGATACCTATGTATATATGCCAAGTTATGATGGATATGTGCAACTGCAATATATATATTGTTAACCAATTAAAATCTGACCCCCACTTTTGGCAATGTATGAGCAGTAAGTAAAATCTATGCAAGCCATCGCTCAATGAGGAACATATTTTTCATGTATAGTGAGAGCAGAAAACATCAGAAGACACAAGTCATTTTCTGTTTCAGAAAGTGTCTCTTCTCTTGAAACGAAGACATGTAGCTAGTAATAAGAGCTAACATGAAATACCATGAGACGAAAAGAAAAGAGCAACCAGTGCCTACAGCTAAAAAAAAAATAAAATACTGATTTTGGTTCCTGGCTTTACTGTTGGCATTAGATGACTGTTTTTATAAGCTAATGTTCACCTGACCCAGTATGAGCGACTTGTGTGGTAGACTGTTTACAGTCAGTGAGTAGAAATAGGCACATTGAGTACGTGGTTCCTCTGAAGTGTTTTAGATGCATAAGATAATGTATGTCCCAGAAATGTCTGCTTCTCTTCACTAAGAGAATCTAGAATGACTAGCTCAGATACAGATACTTAAATTGTAAATATAGCTATGTTAGACAAGCTCCACTAGTAAGAAGTGAGGTACCAAAATTAAGCTAATAAACTATAAAGCAAACAGAAGGCTGCTCTACAGCTTCAGTTAAGTAATTTTTTCTTAGGGTGGCACGCTTATACACTCACTGTTTGCATGAGCAAAGAGCTGCTTACAGCTTACTGTCACAAATACAATCCTAAATATCAGAAAAGCAGAGGATGTTCAAGACTGGGAAACTGAGACTTCACTTCTTTTTTGAAACTGTGATGAGAAATTTGACAACGCTGGTTAAAGCTACTGACAGGTTTGAACTAAGAAGAGGAGAAAATTACCCAACCTCTAGAGCCTACTTTCACAGACATACACCTTTGTAGAGAGGGCTTCATTCAAGTTGCTGTATACAGTCAATATTTATAAATAGTCATGCAGAGCTTGGTTATCACAGCTTGGGTTCAGTGCTACTGCAGCTAGCTTGCTAACAGCAGTTGCTAACTGTGACTGTAATGTAATATTTTGAGGAATCACACATTTTATAGATGAACTAATTAGAACTGGAAGTGTTTTAAAATATTATTGCTGCTATTTTCTAAGTTCCTCTGTCCAGAAAGCTCAGTACAATATTTTATGAGTTTATTTTGCATGCAGAACTTTCTGAAGAAAACAAAAGCACATCCCCAAGAGTGACACAGTCATTTTAACATACATTTCTGTCATATCAGAAGGCTCAGAAATCTAAACAAAGTACGAAAGCATTGCCTGCAACTTAGCACTAGTATTTAACTAAATATTGTCCATCCAACAGGTCAGACTAAGTATGGTGAGTTACAGATTTGATCCAAAAGGAAATATTTATTTATTTTTTTACAGTCAGAAGAATGTAAAGCTACCCATGGTTTCATGAATGGTGAATAGGTTTGTGGGGTGAATGTATAGGAAGTCCTAAATCATTTGTCAAATGTTTTAACATCTCATTACATGGCTTCTGTTACTGTCTATTAGGTACATTAGTACAGCTATTTATGTCTTGTGTCCCCAAAAAGATGCAGTGTTACTTTAAAAAAAATAAAACAAAAAGTTGATGTGCACTACAGAAAAGTTACCCAATCAGCTTTTGAACATGCTTTTTCAATTCCTATTAAATATTAATTTCCTGAGTCGTTAACACCCTGAAATATAAAGACTTGAAATATTCTTCTTCCTAAATGATTCTCATTAGGAATATGATTAATATAGGAAAAAAAGTTGCAGTACATTGCAAGGTTAGTTTGATCAATTGGTATAGCAAGCATGGTCTCCTAGCCAATTTTATAGGCTGATGATAAAGAGAGAGACATTCTTCTTTTAAAATTACACAGCATAGCCTCACTGGATATCAGCCACAAGATATCAGCCATAAGTCAGATGGGCACACAAAAATGCCTCATCTTAATTAGCAGTAAGGACACCAGCACATACCATATATCTTCACTCTATGTATGCTCACATGGTTCTAACTTAAAGCAGCTCAAGTCCCAAGTCTGTAAACACCTCTTATTTTACGTGAAAACAATTTGAAAGCCAAATACCTGTTTTGTGGAAAGGGGGCGAATGTGTTTTCTGCTTCAAATTTATTATTGCTATCATCACATTCTACATGTTTTTTTTTTCAGAAGACAAAGCTTCCTTCCTGATGATGCAAAACTGGATACAAAACACTGTATATCAAATAAAAGTATAATTAAAAAGACAATGCCAGGAGTGACAGTTTAGCTACGTAACATGCTGTCCAGTTATAATTTACTAACTTCAAATGGCTGTAGTTACAAAATTGCCAGAAAAACTGTATTACTTCATCCAGCAGTTAATAATGTTTGCAGTGGTTTTAGTTCTCTTATATCCATGCATCCTTTTTTTTTGCCCTAGCAGTTTGGTTAAAATATAGCTATCCTATCTAGTTTTCCAACACAACTTTCCATTTTTACTAGTTTTTTATAAGGGCGTACTCTCTCAGGCAATGGATTTAAGTGATTTACACAGTGTTAGACCAAGGGGGAAGAAATGTCTGTGTCCCCCAGAGCAGCCACACTTTTAATCAAATATAGCTCATAAATCACATTTACAACTTTCAGAGCTCAATCAATAGGATACTTTATAGTCTGTAACAAAATTACCTGGAAAGAAGGTAGAAGTACAAGAGGGATGTTACTGAGGGACCACACATATCTAGGCTCTGCACCCTGTCTGCCTTTAGGGATTAAGCTGCCAATTTTAACAATGAGCGATCTGTCCCAGAACTCTAATGCATTTATAAGCAATGCATGGCTGGCTGATAATGAAGGATTCTAGGAGGCCATAATCAATAGTACCAAAGCACAGCAAGTTTCCTGTTCCCCTTTACCCTACTTTGGGGACAATTATTAATACTTTTCTCATTAAACTTCAGTTAGAGGCTCTTGTTCTTATGGGTAAAAGTTTTCATGGCTTTGCTAACACCACAATATTAAATTTCTCTGAAGGTCTCACCAAGTAAATCACAGAATATCAGGGACTTTTCAGTACTAATTCAGATACATGTCTTCCTTAAATTGAATTTGCATATTTAATATACCAACTACTTTGGCAAGTGTTTAATTTGTATATAGACTATTGCACAGTTTCCTTCAATAAAATGTACCAAAAATTGCAGCATTATGTAATGCATAGAAGTTGCTGCTGGAGCAGTACTTAATCTAGGACTGATGCACAGAAGTCAATACCAAGTTCTATAAATTACAGCTAAAATACCCGTATAACTTCATTAATATATCATAGAATCATACAGTACCCTGAGTTGGAAGGGAGCCACAGGGATCATCCAATCCAACTCCTGTCTCCGCACAGAAACATCCAGAAATCAAGCCGTATGTCTGAGAGCGTTGTCCAAATGCTTCTTGAGCTCTGACAGGCTCGGTGTCATGATTGCTGCCCTGGGGAGCCTGTCCCAGTGCCTGACCACCCTCTGGGTGCAGAACCTTTCCCTAACACCCAGCCTGACCCTCCCCTGTCCCAGCTCCATGCCGTTCCCTTGGGTCCTGTTGCTGTCCCCAGAGAGCAGAGCTCAGCGCTTGCCCCTCCGCTCCCCTCGTGAGGGAGCTGCAGGCCGCCATGAGGCCTCCCCTCAGCCTGCTCTGCTCTGGGCTGAACAAACCAAAGGACCTCAGCCGCTCCTCATACATCTTGCTCTTTAGACCCTTCACCATTTTGTAGCCCTCCTTTGGACGCTCTCTAATAGCTTCATGTCCTTATACGGTGGCAGCCAAAACGGCACACAGTGCTGGAGGTGAGGCCGCACCAGGACAGAGCAGAGTGGGACAATCCCTTCCCTTGACCAGCTAGCAATGCCATGCTTCATGGACCCCTGGGCATGGCTGACCCTTTTGGCTGCCAAGGCACACTGATGGCTCATATTCAGCCTGCTGTCAACCAGAACCCCCAGATCCCTTTCAACAGGGCCGTTCTCCACTCTCTGGTCCCCCAGTCCCTAAGTTTATCCAGAATTTCCCCATCCCAGGTGCAGAATATGGCATTTGCTCTTCTTAAACTTCATATTGTTGGTGACTGCCCAGTCCTCTAATTTCTCAAGATCTCAATATATATTACATTATATATATAAAGATATCTTTCTTATAATTTTCTCATAATTTCTGGAGTATGCAAAAGAAAATGAGTAATCACCTCACATTACATACTCGTTTGAAATGTGTTGCCTACTTGTATATTTCACTAATGACACAAACACTTTGTGTTATATTTTGTTCTTATGATTTATTTGAACTTCTTTTTCCCTGCAAAAGGCATAATGAAAATTATATTTTGTGTTAAGAGCACAAATAACTAAATGAATTGTCTTGACCTCCTGAAGTTATGACAGAAGCCTTCATGAAATTATAAATGGATGTCTGCAGCTGTTGTATAAATACTCAAATTAAACGCATACTCCAGTGATACCAAGGAGTTCTGACATCTAAGTGATTAACTACTCAATAAGAAGTTTTACGTCAGATGAAAATCTTCTTAACAGACTGAGTTCAGACAGCTTTGTCATTCATTCCTTTCTGAGACATCTGCAAAAATTATTGGCAAAGATCTGGATTATTTCAATTTTCAAAGATAGAAGATTGGAACACACTGAACATTGAAGATGTGACAGCTGTTACCAGCTCTTACAGAATACAAAGGATAAAAATTAGGAAATAGTATTGATATATCGAGATTTTACATGAAAATGTGTTCCCATGTTAAAATGCATTTCTATTATCACTTTCAGGAAATTCAGGTGGAATTTGCTTTTAATGACAGAAGACAAGGAAAGTGCCATCACAGCTCAGAAATCTATTCTTTTGCCAAACTACAAGTGACTTTCCTTGATATGCCTATTAGGGATCATATTGCCGTTGATTTAAGACAGTTCCATAGGCTAAAAATAGTAAATGAAGGTACTAGATGTGACTAGCTCTTTAGTGGGTTGAAACAGTTACCCTTTTTAACCAAAACCTTCAAAAATTTTACTTTAAAGAAGGATGGAAGGCAGTTGTTTGACACAGAAAGTGTAGCTGAAAGCAGCTAAATAATCTTTAACCAAATTTAATGTCAAATAGGTCTATTTCAGTTGTAATACTCTAACATCAAAGGTACCAAGTTCTCACTGGACTCAGAAACTTCCTAAGATATCTCCAGTATCACCTTGAAAAGTTTCCCTTATATTTCAGGTCCTGTGGCTTTCTTATGAAGACAAGGGAATCTCCTCCGTGAAGTCTGTAAAAGACTGCTTGCTTATTTAAAGAACATAATTTTGTGACAAGAGTTTCAGGTAGAATAGTAGGCTGTTGAGGAGGGAAGCTAAAAATATTTTATCTCTAGAAACCAACTGCTTGAATCCTGCTTGACAGCCATGTTTTAAGAACTAATCAAAGCCTACATATATACACACCTAAAGCTAAGCCCAAGTCTTTAAAGATATTTTGGCATATGGAGCCTTTGATTTCCCACTTACAGTATGCGGAGAGTATGTCTGCTAAAGTTTTCTGTTACGGTGTTCTGCAGACCTGATGACTCATGGAAAATATGATCTGGTGTCGAGTGGTTAGCTTCCAGGCAGACACACTTCTTGTGGATGGAAAATATGGCATATAACAAAATGGGCACATTTATCTAATTTCTATCATAATCAGATTCATCTGACTAGCCATGTATGAAAATGTTGGCCATCATGTCTTTCTGGTATTCCAGGGACAGGAATTGGATGGACATACCGAGGCCTGTCTACATGATCTTGTGCAGAAAAGTACTTATAAATTCCATTTCTATTCAAAGTTGGTGGGGCATGAAACAGATCCAGTCTAAACGGCATGATGTTAAACTAATACACAGGTAGCAGGACTTGTCACAAATGTGTGGATTCTCATGCTAACAAATTAACGTTATTTACAATTTCTTCACACACTGCTTCAAGACAAGTGATTTCTCAGACAAAGTTAAGAGCATGACCATATGTCACTGATCATGTGAACAGGCACAGAGTGGCACAATCTTGCAGCATCTAGTCAAAATATAAATCAAAATGCCAGTAATGGAACACCAGTCCTATGAGGAGTGGCTGAGGGAACCGGGGTTGTTTAGTCTGGAGAAGAGGAGGCTTAGGTGTGGGGAGCTGGGGGTCAGCCTCTTCTCGCAGATAACCAGTGACAGGACTAGAGGGAATGGCCTCAAGTTGCACTAGGGGAGGTTTAGGTTGGAAATGAGGAGACATTTCTTCTCAGAAAGAGCAGTCAGACATTGGAAGGGGTTGCCCAGGGAAGTGGTGGCATCACTGTCCCCGGGGGTGTTCAAGGAAAGGTTGGACATGGTGCTTAGGGACATGGTTTAGTGGTTGACATTGGTAGTAGGGTGATGGTTGGACCAGATGGTCTTGAAGGTCTCTTCCAACCTTAATGATTCTATGATTCTATAATCTGGATTATGATATAAAAGTTATCACATCACGAATCAGCTATATACTCTAGCATGGCAAGTAACAACTATATTACGGGGTCTGGATTTACTTCCAATCGTAAGATTCTCAAATCTGTTCCAAACCAGATAAACCCTGAATGTAAGATTTTTCTCAAGAGAAATCACATCTCAGAGATACTGTAGATTTCTCATTATGTTGAATATATGCTGAGTATCCAATTTATAAGAGGATGTTTTCTCTCATATCAGCCAATCATCAAGGAAAGGGGCACCAAGATAAAGTCTTTTAATTAGGTGTGCAACTCATCCCTTTGAAACTGAGGGAAATTGCTGTTATGTAATCACATTTTTATTAATAACAATTAGCATTTGTTGACAAGAATGAATTACTGATACTTAATGAACATTCATAGTGCTGATATACATAAATACATATTTTAAATTTGTTCATTGCAAACGAATCCTGAAGATTCAATTTGCACATTGATATACTGAGTTTTCAAAACCAAGTAAAGTAAAGATTTTGTTTCAGGAAAGAAATTTTATTCTGGGAAAAGAAAGAAGAAAAAAAGTCACCAGCAACATACATATGCCTATTTCAGAGAAACAAAATTGAAGATATGTGTTTCATGAACACCTGTGATGAATAGGATCTTTGAAAAAACACGGAGTATCTGTGGTTGGTCTTAAGCTACTAGGCAGTGGTTTTAAAACTCCTGATATAGAAGTAACTGCGTCCACAGTATTAGGTTTCTATTCCCAAGCATTTTCATAAGAATGAGTTTGTCTGTGCTGAACTGCACTGAGTTAAGGACAGTTGGTTCTGCCTATGAAAACACAGCCCCTCCAGGTGATCTGCTGCTCCTTGGCAGAAAAACACTTTTGGAACTTACCTTTGTGGGACATGATTGCTATTGGATATAATTCAGTATTTAATGTATGGAACTTGACAGGTTGCAATAGCAGCTAATTCACTGAGCCTCATGCCCTTTATGATACTGGCTTTCAAAAGCAGTTGATCTGAATTATCAGACACCCCACCATTAGAAAAGGAAGTAAATTAAAGACCTCACTGAAGCAGCCCTGGAAATCTTAAAAACCATACAGCTAAAGAATGGAAGAGTGAATTATCACTTGGCAAGCAGAATCACATCGCAATTATCCCACAAAGACTGCAGAAGAATGTGCAGCAGGAATTGCAGTGAGTGAACAGAATCCAAAGGTCATACAGTGAGTCTGAGGCTAATTCAACATAGGAAAGCTTGACCTCTAGTCTCCTATACTATTTAATAGTCATGGTTTATCTGTCAAGCAGTGAACTTGTCAGAGTACAACAGAAAAAAAAAAAAAAAGAAAAGACT
Organism: Cygnus olor; assembly: GCF_009769625.2. NCBI lineage: Eukaryota > Metazoa > Chordata > Aves > Anseriformes > Anatidae > Cygnus > Cygnus olor. Next base: position 28,408,418 of record NC_049171.1, read on the forward strand.
ACATCAGTAACTTCATGGAAAATCGGTTTCTTGCAGAACATTCCTGGAGCTGCCTCCAGTGTCCTGAAGCAGGCTTCCTAACTTACTCTGATGAACAGGTTTTTGCTCTACTAAATTACTGTAGGTTTTACTGGGGGTGGGAAGGACTCTTTTTACTTCCTTATCTGATTGTTCTTTCTTTCCTCAAATACATTCTGTGTTCACTGAGAAACAGTCACATTCTTTGATTTGTGACAGTCTATTCTGCCTTTTTTTTTTGGCTTTGTTATTTCTTCTCTTAAACTGAACATTGTGCAAGTACCTCTTTCACTGTTGCCATGAAACAACTGAACAGTTGGCTCCAGGAAACTAATTCTACAAAGCTACGTGACATCAACTTTCTGCAAAACTTATCTCTCAAGTGTCAAACTCTCTGGAAATTAATCTTTTTCCATGCTCCACCTTGGTGAGGGTTTTTTTTTTTTCTTTGCTACCTTTAATTCAGCTGTATAATCCACTATGTACAGCCAAGAAAACCGTTTCTGGTTCTGATGATTCAGGCCATCTCAGCATATATTTATTACTCTTCCTCTCTAAATCCTTTCTCCCTTTCCTTTATTCGTATTGTAGATCTGATGTGATATGTGCAGAGCACCAAGCTAAGCTGGGTGGTGGATTCTGTTCTCTGCTGTATTATGCATGTAATGGTCCAGTGGTCTCAAAAGCAATGAAAATAAACAGCAAGCTACTGCAGATTTCAAGAGAAGAGCTTATGGAACTAGCAGAAAAACACAAAGTAGGGACACGCAAAGTAGGTTTTGTGATCAAAGATAAGACAGGCAAAGCACAGTAATTATTAACTTCAAATTGCAACACAAGTATTTGGGTGTACTGTCTGAAATAATATTTTATGATAGCAGTAAAGGTATTTAGGTTTTTAGTCAAATTCTCCAACCATTTCCTTATATCATCTCTTTAGGTGACCAATATGTTAACAAAATTTCAACCTCATATTTCCATGAGATTTTCCATTTCACCTTTACCACATTCTATTAATTTTGAAGGTCGCAATAGCTGCTAATTCAGTTGAGCTCTTTGTGATAGTATATTAGTTTTTGCAAGCAGTTGATCTGAATTATCAGACATCCCACAATTACAAAAGAACTAAGAAGCTCACAATACTGTAGTGAAATATGGAATGGAAATATAAAAATACTGTTTTTATTCTACACATGCTGTTGTCCAAAAACATTAAGGGTGAAAGAAATAATATTTATAAACATGCTAAAGATATTTGAAAGTTAACCTTTTCAAAGTTTTTGCATTCATCATTATTCTTCTGATTAGTTATTTGGTAGTTGTGCTGCCATAACTTGTTTTCTACAAAGTTTTCAATTTTCTGTCAGAATAAAAAATAATAGCCTTTGAATTATAGCACAGAGAAGATAAACAGAAAAAAAAAATAACAAACACCAACACACCAAAAATAAACCTTTTTTACTTTTTTTTTTTTTTCCATGGGTCAGTTTTTATTCAGTGATGAAAATAGGACAACATTCATGCTCTTGTAAGAAAAAGAGTTTAAGTTGGACTTGGTTGGACTAAATATGATTGCCTGTAGAACTGCACCCGGATTTCTACCAAGAGGGAACTGAAGTCAGATTTTGTTTAGTATGTGTCACAGAATCATAGAATGGTTGAGCTGGAAAGGGCCCTCTGGAGCCCATCAGGTCCAACCCCTGCTCAAGCAGGGCCACCCAAAGGGTGCCCAGGCCCAGGTCCTGGTGGCTTTTGAAGATCTCTAAGGTGGAGACCCCACAACCTCTCTGGGCAGCCCGTGCCACTGTTTGGTCATCCTCATCATATGGAAATGTTCCTTGATGTATTACCTCATTTTCACAGTTACTGTCATCATCATTTATAAATAATCACAAAGCACACTAAGTATGTGCAGATAGCATATAGAAAATGGATATTTTTTTTAAATTTTAGGTAAAAATATTTTTTCACTGAGCATTTAGTACATAAAAAGGTAGTAAACTGGTGAGAGAACCTCACTTCTCATTTCACCCCCATTCTTTATTAAAGGGGATGTGGTACACCACTGTAGCACTGACCTCACCTTCCCACCACAAGGGCCACCACAGACACATGGAACCACAACCACCACATACGCATCTCCTGCTGATTCATGTGAAATGAGTAGATTAGTAAAATCAAACGCTGTTCGAGGTCAGTAAGTTGGGCAAGGGCTAAGACTGCCTGACAGTGCAATAGTGTAGCTGGTACACAACATACATATGCTTTGCTCTATCTGTTAAACTTAGACTAAGTTGGTTTGGGCTGGGAATTAGAAACATTTTTCACATAACTAGACTATGAAAAGAGAGATGCAAGGTTATAACAGTGGGCAGGCACCCTGCAGAAGACATCACCTTCTATCTGAGTGAAGATTGAAAAACCCTCACACTGGGTCTCCCTTGCCTTTTGGGGGACTGCTCTGCTTGTAAGACTTACACGAAATTGTCAAATACAGGGAGATGTTAGAAAATGTCCCTATCTTTCTTCCGTGGCTCATTAAAATAGAGGTGCAGGCAATCTTTTTCTATTCTGCTCACTCTGCACTTGGTGGGTTGGCAAGCTGCAAAAACCTGTAACAGCTACAGAAAGAAAGGGAGAATAAACACAGACCACAAGAAAAGAGACTAAACTGCTATGAAATTGAAATACAATATTTTTGTATGCTCTTTATATGCAATTACATATAAGCAGTTTATTACTATTTCGGGGAACAAAGTCAGAAAAGAAATAAAGACATAATATCAGTATCAAAAGGTCTGTAATAATGAAGGGAAGGGAAGGGAAGGGAAGGGAAGGGAAGGGAAGGGAAGGGAAGGGAAGGGAAGGGAAGGGAAGGGAAGGGAAGGGAAGGGAAGGGAAGGGAAGGGAAGGGAAGGGAAGGGAAGGGAAGGGAAGGGGAAGGGAACAGTGTTGGTCAGGTTCAATAAGGAGCATTTCTATTATTAGTCAAGACACTACTTTTAATGACACTTTGCAGCATTTCCACAGACCCCTTCAGCAGTTTTCTCCCTCACTTCTATTTAGTTATTTATTCTATTTGGGGGGAAGGGAGGGGCAGACACTGTCTGATTATATCCTCTCAAAGATTCATGAATCAAATGTTAAGGGGGAAGACACTTTTAGGAGAGAAGCTTTTAAAGCTGAGAATGAAAATATCCATGTTATGAGCAAGAAATCATGGCGCAGATAAATGAAGATAATGGAGAAACTTCTACAATCCTAATACCATGCAAAATGACTAAGCCTTACCAATTATTTTGAGTAAGCCTCACCACTACTCATAGAGTTAGAGTCCTACATACTTTTGGTGGGTTATGTGAAAAATAAGGTGTATAAATGTAATAGTATAGTATTAATCTGCTGCTTTGGAAACTGTAACAACTCGGCAGGATTTCAATGTACCACTAATGGAGCCAGAAGAAAGAGTGAAGAACTCTGTTCTTGAAATGCAGAAATCATGATGTAATTTCAGAGGTAGCAGAAAATACAGACAAATGCAGGGGTCCCTGTTGAAAGTACATTTAACAACAAAAAAATCCTGTTCAGTAGGCTACCTCTGGGATAAGATGATAACAGCACAAGTGGAAAGAGTTTGTGGCAAATATCAAGTATAAAATATTAGTTTCCTTCCTCGGACAGCTCTGACGAAGAGTATTAGAGTACTCTCTGTCCAAGATTTTTTATTTTATTTTTGTAGAATACCTCCACCTGGATTAAGTGTAACGCTGATGAACATTTTTATTTATAACTCATTTAATTTTTATTTTGTGTTTCCAGATTAGTATTTCGAGTATATTTTCAGTGTTGAGCTGCCCTACCCCACAATCTCAGAAAACTCTCCTACCTGCTGTTAGGTGACAAAGCTTTATCCTGTTCTCCCTCCTTTTCTTAAACGTCTTCAGCTTCTTAGTGTATCTAATAGTGACCAAATGACTTCATCACCTTACTGATGTCTCTCAAGCCTGTCTGGGTCCCTCTGGATGGCATCCAGTCCCTCCAGCGTGTCGACCGCAACACACAGCTTGGTGTCATTAACAAACTTGCTGAGGGTGCGCTCAATCCCACTGTCCATGCCACCAACAAAGACGTTAAATAGTGCTGGTCCCAATACGGATCCACAAGGGACACCACTAGTTACTGGTCTCCACACGGACATCGAGCTATTAATCACACGTCTTTGAGTGCCACCATCCGGCTGAGTGGTCCCTCCATGAAATCCATGTCTCTCCATTTTAGAGAAAAGGATGCTTTTTTTTTTTTTTTCTTTTAGTTTTAAGAGTAACAACTCAATAATTTAAAACTCAGAAAAGCCTGTAATGATAAAACTTTTTGTACTGTGTTGCAAAAAAACAACAACAAAACAGCCCCACACTAGTATATTCCCCGTTATATGAGAAAATGGATACAAACAGACAGGTATCCAACAGGGACTAGGCTTCTGCTGTTAAACTTGGAAAGAAAATTTTCCATGTAGTACTTTGCCACATCATACATTTTTATTAACATAAATGTGGGGTTGATTTATGCTCTTTATTTTGCTGAAGTTCACCAGTTGCTGAAACAGATTGTTGATATGAATAAAAACAAAAAGTAACTGGAGCTATGATTATTTCCATAAGATAGTATTAAGAATAATGCCATGTGTTGGAAAATGTTTTTGCAAGTCAGATGAATCTGTAGTTTTCCATTGGAAACTGAAGCCAGCAGCTGGTATTTTCAGAAAGCAATCATTGTAATTCAAACAACTTTCAGGATTGTGATTATCTGGCCAAGATTTCTGGTACATCAAGAGCTTTAGCAGGAGTTCTCTGCAGTTGTCTCATAAATGTTAACATTTTTAAGCTCTTAGATCTTCAGTTGCTATCCTAAAAAATCTGCTAACAATTACCCAATTACATCCTATTATGATTGGTAGAGACTAATAGGATGCTTGCCTTTATTTTCTTGGTTTATTTCCCATATTTGCATATTCTCCATTGTATCCAAAGTGCAAGATTTTTTTATTATTTGTTTACAATGCAGTTTTATTTTGTTTGTTACAGGCTTCCAGGCTCCCAGGCTAAAGAATTCATTACAGAAGAAAATCCTTGGTACAGGGCACTAGGGTTCACTTAGGAAAATTGTTTTCACTTGTGCAATTTCATGCCTAAAACCTGAATCTAACAGAGAGCTGGAAACTAACAGGGGCTTGGATTTCTCTTCGGGCAATGTCTCAACCCTTTGCTCTACTTGATGGTGTATTCAGCATTTTCCCTAATTCCACTGAAGCAGACACAGTCACAGGCTTTAAAACATCCTACACATTCTGCACAGAACTGATCTACACATTTGTAGAATATACTTTATTGTGCTACTAGGAAATTCACATTTTTAACCACAACTTTCCTAGTAGCTAAAATATTTTTGATATATAAGGACTTGCATATTTTATTTATGTAATTACAAAAATGTTAAAGAGCAAAACAAAACGAAACACTTCAATGGCCAGAAGAAAAACTGACATTTTATATTATTCAAGTGAAGCTGTCTTCTTGTCCTCAAAGGGAAGTTTTCTATTTTGAGGAGCATCAAAGCAGTGACATTGTAATACTTACATTGTAAATCTTCCTCCCCCTAAAACAATAATAGTTTAAAGTTTTATATAAACACAAGCACCAAAGTTCCATGAAGATGCATGAAAAGGCAAATGTCAGACATTCTTTCTAGAAGTTGCACACCTTAGTATCCAGAAATGAAACAGCCCCTCTGTTTTTAATTGCAGCACTCTTGAGATCAAACTGTCAAGGCAGTACAACCCTAGGCAGTTACCCCACCTCAGTAACACAGGTGACTTCAATGGTAAAAGACCTAACTAACTACTGTTTATTTTGTGCTATAAAATCAAACCCAGTCTTCTATGTCTCTTCCTTAGAGGCTATGTAATAAAGCTCAAGGAGATTATTTAATACCTTGCCCGCTTTAGTACATGGCGCTTCCCATGGAAGAACACAAGTGAGCCAGGCTCAGAAAATCAGACTGCCGTTGCATTGCCATCCTGCCTGGGGAGACACATAACATTTCTGCAGATGACTCGATTATCAGCAAATTAGCACAAACAGAACAAATGGCAGCAACTGAGGCATTACTGAAAGAAGGTGTTTCCAGCAAATGCCATAAATGGAGAAGAAAGAAAAAAAACCACACATTTGTCACCTGTGCAACAATGGTTATCTTTGAATGAAAAATGACTTGAAGGAGCTGGAAGATTAGCAGCTGAATAGGTTACAGGCTTTGGAAACAATCAATTTTTATACTAATATTTTCAAGCGGAAAATGAAGCGAAGAAAGCTTGTTCCCCACAAATTCTAAGCTCATCATTATTTCATTTTCTGTTATCTGTTCTTGTTTAAAATGGTGTTTGTTATCAAATTGTTTCAATTCTCCTACAGATTACTATTACAAGAAAACATTCATCCATGTTAAAGAAAGTGATTTAGATGCCTAATGCTAAAAATGTCAAAATTTCATAGGTCTGATTCACATGAGGAGAGAAAGAGTTGTCTGCTTTTTTTATCCACTGTTTTTTTTTCCCAGAAATAAAAGCATAACTTCTTTAAAAGTCCATATGCATGCAAGCCTTTATATCTAAATGCTACAGCTATCTCATTTCTAATAATATCCAAATGAAAAAAAAAATCTTTGTGCAATGCCTAAAAACAATTATTTTAAATAGCTCATGACTAGATGTGAGTGGATGTGAAAGCAGAATGGAGAACATACTTGCAAACTGACGGCTCTTTCTAATATTTCTATCACAATTCTTAACTGTTTTCACAGTCATCTTTCAAAGCTATTAGAATCCAACAGACTTCATAATGTACTTTCCTAGAACAGACTCATGAAATATATACCAATACTCCTATACCAGACCCTATAGGAGTTCTGAAGATGCTGATTTTGGGTTAAGTGGCAATTGCAATGGTAAATAGTTTTACAGAGACTGGGACACCAGCTGTTATAATTGGTTGGTGCTGTGATGAATTATTTCCCTGTCTTGAAAAGCTCCTTCTTCACTTGTTACCTTCCCTCTAGATAAAACTAAGGTGTATCTTAAGCTGTCATTTAATCAAGCTTTTAATCTGGTCCTAATCAGTAATCATAGAAAACTGCCGTGATCCTTTACAATTTCACAAAGGGCCCTGGAAGGGTTTGAGATGCAGGTTTTTTTTAACTGATGAGCTACATAAGTGACCAAACTAGGAATAGGATGGATCCCAGTTCAGGATCTGATGTAGCAGAATGCCAGAGTCCTTAACACATAGCTCGTGAATCGTGCATATTTCTTACACTCTTACAGTTAAATATATGTAAAGCTTATACACTCCACTGGATCTAGGACATGATTTCTAAATTGGATGAAAGTGTAATAGTAAATTATCTTAAAGCTCAGTTACACTGACACTTGCTTCTGAGGTGGTAAAATTCTTCCAAACGGTTCAGAAGGGCAGAAGAAGGATTGGTACAAAATTGCTTTACCACTTGTGAGCCCAGCTGCTCTTCCAACAAAATCCTGTTTTCCTTCAATTTAAAAAAACACTTATGCAAATATGAACCTGATATGTAGTAACTGATAAAATAAAATGGCATTAGATTGGGGATATTATATTCTCTGTAATTTTATGAACTAAGAAGGAAGAACATGTAGGAACCACAAGCCAGGTCCAGGTGACTGTGCAGCTAATATAAGACTGGATTTGTTCCCCTCTCACTAGATATTTTTCAAACCTACACAAATTCTGTGCATGATGGTGCAACTGGGATTTCTCAAAAGTCCAAAGATTGTAGGAAGAAGATAAATGGTAACAATAGAGAAAATGCTTTGTCAGAACTTCAGGAAGGAAAAATCCACCTTTCCTGGTTACATTTCTTCTGTTAGTCTGAAGTTTTTTCAGAATAAAAAGTATAGAAATGAGGTGTGGTGAGGATACAGAGCCTACATAATGACAGTAATGTTTAGTGGAGAATAAAGAATGACACTTTCCAAAATCTGTGAGCAAAGTGACAGTAACAGACAAAAATTTGTCTGCTGTTAGGAGTTCCAGGATGAGTATCACTGACTTACTTAACACAGAATTACAATAATACAAAAAAATGTGAAACCCTAACTCCAAATACTGACTGAAATCACATTAATCTGACTCTAACTTCAAATGGATCCCTCAAGGGATGAAATATCTGAATCATTTCTCAGCTATGGATCAGCAGTTTGTCCAAGTGAATCTAAACTTTACATTAGACTTGACCTTAAGAGACTAGCGTGGATGGGGAAATTTCGTATCATGTCTGAATACATGCAATTATTATTAAAATAGCCATGCTTACAAATAGCTGTTTTTTTACACTTGATTGTTTACAAAAAAAAAAAAGTTGTAAATTTAATTACTAAGCTAAAAAGTTACTACAAAATAAAATCAATGGGAAGCTGTCTGTCTAAATCTATTTATTTATTTTATATAATAGTTTAGATACAAATTTCATCCTGCTTCAGGGGTATTTACGACTCCCCAGACATAAATGATTATTTAAAATAACCTTCAGAATTTTGCTTTTTATTGGAAATCCTTTTTAGTTTGACTTGTAGATTCTGCTCACACTGACAGAACATACTGATTCTTCATTCAAAAGACACTTGTATATCAATGCCAATACTTGGCACAAACCACATAAACTATTTCTGCTTATCCAGGTTCCTCAAATCTACATCATCAATGGGAGACTTCTAAGTTTGAAAAGCAGTTAAGAGGACAAGCACAAGGATTTAATCCTTCAATATTTGATAAGGAAGTTCCATAATATTATTATTTTTCTCAGCTTCTTTGAAAAATAATGAAAGAGCTTTCAAAAGTTTCTGCTCACAAAATCTGCAGTCTCATATCAGCAAATCAAATATTTATTCTTTTCTACTGCTATGTAAAATAGCTCCTTTAACTGCAGTTGTGTGCACATCTGTGCATACAAATGTGGGTATGCCTAGGATCATCAGTAACTCTTGTGGCCACATTATTTGAAATCAGGTGATGGTATGTCACACCCTGCTACTTTTCAGAGAAGTGAGCAGAGTCACAGATACACAATATTGGTCCCATATGCTGTATTGGACAGTATTACGGATGTCAACTGCCTGTTCTGCTTCTTTTCCTCACTCCCCTTCTTGTGGCTGCAATACTTCACAAAACTACCTGAAGCATGCATAAGAGAATGTAGCCCACTGGAACTCCACTCTGACAAGGACAACTGCTTTCCTTCTCTGTCTTCTGCTGAAGCCCAAAGGAAGCTCCCTTTGCACTGAATCTGGAGCATGCTCATTCCTTCTATCCTGTGTTAATAAGGAAGGAAATTGTTTCACATTGTGCTTCTACATAGAGCTGCAACATGAAATTGATGAGAGTTTCTAGTAACCGTGAAAAAGAGAAGTTAAAGTAAGCTTCTTTCTTATATCTATCTTATATATGAAATCTGCTTTTATAACGGGCAACCACCAGGACTGACAGGCAAGTCAATTACACAAGGTTCTAGGAAGAGAGCTATTTCCAGGAAGAGGTAGGTGGATGTACTTGAAAGACAAGACCATACTGTGAGTATTAACCGCATACAGTGAGAAGCTCCAAGCTAATATGTAGGACTGCAAAAACAGAAAACAATCTGCCGGTCAACTAGTTTGGAAAATCAATGGTGGACTAAACTGATTGTTTGCCCTCAAGAACCAAGGCCTCTCTCTTCTCAAGAACCAGAGCCATTTGCTTTGAAAAATGCTTCTATATAGCACAAATATAAGACTGAATGTGCCAAGAAGTTACAGTCTGAGCCTCACTGAGAAACTGTGATGATTAGTTTATATACCAGTAGTTATACAGAAGAGTTATTTATCATCCATGCATAGACCGGTTTCTAAAAGCCTTTGTTTGACATCATATATATGCTAATATATTTTATAAGTTATATAAAATGTTTATTTAAAAGATAAACCAATTATCAGAAATTAAATATTACTTCAACCAATAAAAAAAATTCTGCAGTTACAAAAAAAAATTATTTTATTGACACAAATTCCCTCTCATCATGCAACTTATGAAGTAGAATTCAAAATTTTTTCTCAAACATAAAGATGGGTACCTGAAGAGCAAAATAATTAAATAGTGGCAGCATGGGTGATTTTTTTTTTTTTTTTTTGTGAATTGCAGAACTGTCAAATACTTTCCTTCATTTAAAGTGCAGTATTTCCTTCATAAGGATTACTTCAAAGAGGAAAATAGTTTAAATGATCTAGTTTCCTTAGGAAAAGCTGTGGAAAAAAAAATCTATGTTGAAACTATTCTGGAATTCAGTAAGATGTATGTACATTTTTTAATGATAAACATGTACCAACTTTCCTGCCATTTAGAGATAAAATGAAAGATACATGTTGTCATGATACTTAGAGATGATATATGTTTGTTTTTTCCTTTTTACTGTCTTATAGCTTGTGATTTTTTATATTATTTTCCTGTACTTTATTTCAGTGGTTTTGGAATTAAATCCACTGAATATATTTATTTCCTCTTGCCCTGGCCACATCACATACACTACTGCACTTGTTAAAGTGGACTGTTGAATTCCACAGCTCTTTGAAACCTCATTTCTAAGAAGAAACAGATGAGTAAGGTAGGGCCAAAGCAGGTGGGTGTTCAGGAAGTGGATAATTCTATAAACCTGGTGATAGAAGAGTCCGACTTATCTCAAGGAAAGCAAAATAGAAGAGACCAACAGTTGAACAAGGAGGAAGAAAGTCAAAAGGCTGCAAGATGGAAAGGCAGATAGAGCTTCCTGTTAAACTTTGTTTCCCGTGTGAACATTTGGGAGTTGTTCTGGCCATGAGAATCCTCTGATCCATCGATCAGCTCATTAAACTTGCCTGGCCCAGGTTATCAGAGTGAACTCATCACTTTGTTAAGTGATAGCTGGATGTTCCACCTACATCACTGGAAATGGTAATTGGAGTACATAAAATCAGATTTTGATCCATTACATTTACAGATAAGATAAAATAAATAGATAGAAAATTTTAGTTTCTATGTGAAATACTACTTTTCAATTGCAATTTGAATTCTGATAAAATCTCTTACTACAAAGTCGAAATCATGAAGGTGACAAAAAGCTTTGTGTTGTTTGCTCCCCCACTGTATCACCACGTGATTACTTACAGATGCAAAGCAGAAAAATACTAAGTATTGTTATCAAGTTATACTTTACAAGGTTTGTGTAGTCCTGTATTCAAAGTGCAAGGTTATATTCATGAGTGAAAGCGCTGAGCGCATTAAAGCTAATTAGATAACTCCTTTTTGCATTGCTCACAAAAACAGTACATCTGTTGAATTTTATTATATTAAATAAACTGTATGGGGAAGGCTAGCCAATTCCTACACACAACATGCTTTTAAGGCAACTAGAGTATCAATGCAATATACAACACACTATGTTATTTAACTTCTGTCTAAATTCTGTTTTTTTCTATTCTACTTTGCTCTTAATTTTTAAAGTCATACTCTAAAAAGCTTTCCAAAGATGAAGTTAAAACTCATGTTGTCATTTGATCTTACTGTTTTTTTTTGTTGGTTTTACATACACAAATAAATGTGTTTTGCACTAAATCAATAGATATAAGTTTAGACATTGGCTCTGGTTTATGGCATCAAATTAATTATATGCAGTTCACAGAATCACAGAACAGGTGAGGATGGAACAGACCTCTGGCGGTCATCCAGATCAAACCCTCCTGCGCAAGCAGGGCCACCTGGAGCAGGCTGCCCAGGACCATGCTCAGATGACTTTTGAAGTCCTTCAGGTGGGAGACTCCAAAACCTCGCTGGGAAACATGTTTTAGTAGTCAGAGTTGGTACATGTCCTTGAGCACATTATCTTTTTCTGCCCACAGAGTCCTTCAGGTTTAGGAATCATTTTGAGGGAGGAGAAAATGGGTAAAACAGCAATTAAATTCTGGAAAAAAGAGAGGCTATGGGGTAACAACATTGTGTTTTTCTTGCTGGGTACCTCAGACTGAGACCTGAATGTAGAGAGAAAAGCAAGCATGAAGAACTGCCCTTCCTCACACACACTTCTGTATATGATTTCCATTTCCTCATTTTTTTTTTTTATGTTGCAAATAGTTAAAGATTTGTTTAAAACCCCATATACACAGTATAAACATTATTGAGGAGATCAGTAGATCTACAACCTACTACAGATATGAGATTCTGTGCTACTAAATATGATTGAAATCATTGCCTCATAGAACCTGGACCAACTACATTTATTTTCAAAAACAAAGAAAAAAAAAGTCTGACTTCAGCGATATTAGTCAACAATGCAAGTCAGAAATGTTAAGTTATGAAAAAATTACAGAAGAGCTGCTAGTAAAATAAATCTTTACTGTTTAAGGTTGTATTACCATTATTACTCAATAAATCAGGTATTCAACAAGTGTGTCTCAGGGAATAAATGCAGCAAAATCTCAAGGTTGGACCGGTAAAAGATAAATGCCTTTAACTGCCTCCCACTTTGCTCCTGGGTTTGCAGCTTCGCCAAAGGAGTTGACCTTTAAGTAATGTACAGCACATACACAGGCAAAATATCAAATTAAACAGATGATTTCCTGGTTTTAACATACGACATTTAAATATTCTTTGATTGAACAATTTATAAAACTTTTACAGAATACTAAAAAAATTTGGAGACTTTAAAAATGTTAATCATATAATTAGCAGTCAGAGACATACTTTCTTTGCGCATGCAAGACAGTGATATTCTAAACCTACCACTATGAACTTTACCGTAATAGACAACCATCTGCCGTCATGTCAGAACAGAAACATTATGCTTCTTTCACTCGTGTGTAGGGAAATCACGATGAAGCAGATAAAACAGCTTAGCTAATAAAGAGTTGTTTCATGGAGGAAAGAACATACACATTGCATATTAAAGTCAAAGCTTATTTATCCAGAAAGAAAAAGAAAAGTGTAGATTATACTATTTAGCCATGACGTCTGGGGTTATCCTTCACTGTATTCCCTATTTACGCAATCCTTTCTTTCTTTTGCATGACTACTCAGTAATAAAGATTAATTTACACTGGTGGCAAATTTTCTACACTGCATTTTAAATTAGAGTTTTTAAAATAAGCCTTGTAGCAACTTCTCATTTCCAGGCAACTTTGGTAAGTTACAGTTAAAAAAAAAAAAAAAAAAAAAGGAAAATATTGAAAGTAGTATTAAAGGGAACTGAGGCTTCAGATGGTTTCACACGTATGCTTTAGACTAAATACTCACTTTCTGTACTTTGGCATATATCCAGAAACGATATCTTCAATTTCACTTTAGCAAATACACTGATTCATATACATTATTTTCTGTTTTCTTAGAAAAATGGAAATACATTTCTACTTTTTAAAATTGCCATTTAAGCATATTACAGATTTCAGAAGTATCTGATTAAGCAGAGTAAAAACACTACAAGAAACCTGGCTTATACCTAATGTACCCATAATGATGCTTCTGACTTCAACATATTTCTCACAAGGGCAGAACTAGCTGCTGTAGTTTATTCGTTAAGGAGCAACCTAATAGGAAAAGGCAATATTGCATATAACGTAACACTACCAAATTGAACCATGTAAGTGAGATAATGACATTCACTTGCTTTCACTCTAGGAGATGGTCTCATATGCCATCAGAAATATACAGTTTCTTCCGAGAAATGAAGTGATGCATCTTAAACCAGATATAAGATAAACAAATGCACGGGTTCTAATGCAGCCAAGATATCTACACATGGTCTTGTATGTAAAATCCTGTATGTAAGGTGCCTTTTTGACTGTTACTATGCCACATGAGTACATATTCTCCTTCCGGATTTTAGGTAATGATAGACACAAGGTAGATCACTAGAAGGATTAGTATGTATGAAATACACATGCATAAACTATAGCATTATTGAAACACTTGGACACGGCTATGGCTACGGAGTCAAAAGACAATTTCCTTGACTGGAACTAAGTTTCTGGATTGCATTCCTGATTGTTTATTTTCTCCCTTTTCTACAGTAAATAATTACAAAAGGATCACTGGATACCCTTATGTTCTACAATAATGAGTTCTTCCCACACTTTTTGAAGAACTGGACCCTCACCGTCAAAGCATTATAATGACAGGACTGGGCATTTTCTCATCTCATTTACACTAAATTATCAGTCTTGTAGAAACCTTAGGACTAAATAAAATCACATTATGCTACAGTTGCTTTTCAGCCACTAAACAGAGAATACATCAAGTCTGATCCTGATCTATACAAGCACACAACGTGGCAGCACCTGATGCCTCGGGGAGCTGCCAATAAGCCTGTCACACACCGCAGCCCGGGCTGACCCAGGACTGCCAAGCACGAGGCAGGGAGCTATTCAGTGTATTGAAGGTGAGGCTGTGTACAGTAAAAGCAGACCTTTGTGAAAAGAGGAACTCCTTAATTTGTCTCCTCCATACAATGGGAAAAAAGAAGATAAATGCTCTTCTTTCAGTGCCAGAACTATTAAAACATATCCTTTGCAGAAAAATGGATCGCTGCTCAAATCTGTTCATCAAGCATGCCTGCAAGCTTCTGCAAAGCAAATGGCATCTCTTCCAAGTTTAGAAAAAAAGAGAAGATATCTCACAGAAACTAGACACTCAACCGTTAAAGGGTTATATGATTATATAGCTGAGGTTATATTCTCAAAAGGAGCTACCTGCTACATTTTTTTTTAAAGTTTGTATTCTGATTTTACCAAATGGAATAGCTACCACTGTGTCTAAAGTAGGATGCTTCGGTCCTAATCATCAGAGATTTAGTTACAACGGTAACATCTTGTGGTAGTCCTCTGCTTTTAATTTGCTCTTAAGGTAGTTGTATTGGGTTTACACTGCAGGTTTTTGAACTGTGTAGAAGATACTTACAGAATTCAGTTTTAACATTGATAAAGCTGAATATGGATGATTTAATATATTACAGAATTTGGAAAGCCTGAAAGGTGTAATATTCTCTGATATCTACAGCTACATACTGCAATTATTTTTCTGAGCTGACTGTCACTGGTTTTCATTTTTTTTTTCTCATATAGTGAGCGTACTACTTTCACACAGTAATACTAGGTGATATTAGTTCAGCTGTACTGTCTGGCAAGGGCATTTTTAACTCCAGTTGTCTGTATTTCATACCCAGGGAAGTTCATTAGGAGGATGTTACAGTTACATAATCACAATCTAGACATTTCTTACTTTTCCTGTACACCAGAGATGACATTTAATACTATGAGAATTATCCACTACCATTAATAACCCACTGTACTCAAAAGCTAAAACAGCTTCTGAAGACAGCTATAATATCTATCAAAAAAAAAACAAACCAACTTTCTGAAAAGTGGTAATGCAAAATAATTAGGATTACAAAAGAGAAAGCATAGCAGTTATTATCTAGTTCGTCTTATAGCCCTGATTTTTACAAGGAAACAAACATTGTCCAAAGATTTCATTTTATTTAAATTTTAATTAAATTATGTTCATTTGATTAATCTGTGCACTGTAAGGAGTAGTAATACAATTGAATTATAAATGTACTGCAGAGTAAAAAAAGTATTTTTCAACAAAGGATCAGGTACAGTGGCTAAAAGAGAACAATCTGTAGAAAATGAAAAATACCTTCTGAAGAAATATTTTCCTTATTTTCATAAATTAACTTTCTTCTTTTCCAGAAATACTAGGTTGCATGCCACGCATCAAAGCTGTGCATAATGTTTTGCACAAATAACAATTTTTTTTTTCGTTAACTCAAGTCTCCAACTCTTACTAATGTGCACAACTCTGATACCACCCATGTAACACTCCAAAAAAAATTACTCTAAATACCTCAACTAATCTACTTTGGAGTTACCACCACCAACTCAGATGGAAAGCAGAGAAACATGATCATCATTACCTCTTCCCCTTTTCTTGTTCCAAAGGAACATAAGACATGCATTTCACAAATAATATAGAAAGAATGAGCCACAACTACCTTTTTCGCAGAACCGACCAGTGAAGTGCAGTGGGCAGTCACACTGAAATGAGGTGGCCCCAGTAGGCAGAGAGATGGGATGACAGGTCCCTCCGCTGCGGCACAGACCCTCCTGGCACACAGATGGCAATTCGGGGGAACGTGGAGAGGGCACAACAGGCTCAGGCAATTCTGGCATATCGTAAGAAACCACAGGGAATGCTGTTGGCAGATGTGTAGGTACAGGAGTCCTGAAATGACAAAGACAAAATACCAAATTTGAAAACAAAACATCACAAGACCTGCTTTTGCCACCACACTTCAGCTTCATGTTAAAACAGTAAGTATTTGTTTTGAAATTCAGACTATATTTAAGAAAATGCGAGTGCATTAGTAAATCCCAAATCAAGCCCTTATCCTGAAAGTTAGCAAAAAGAAAATGATGGTATTTTTCCCTGTGTAGGAGAAAGAAATAACCTCCATACATATAGCACATTTTGTACAAGCTGTCATAATTCATTTTTGGTGGATGTCAACAGTGGAATGATAAGCAAATACAGACTTCTGTTATTAAATATTTTACTGCTTCAAGTTCCCAATTCCTGTAAAGCCATTCTAGAAGACAAGACTTCCATACAAGTAGATTAAGCATATATATACAGAAGAAAAGTGCCTTAGTGCAATACATTATCTTTTATATTTAGTTATAAATGACTATACATGAGAGGACAAGAGAGAGAAACAAAAAGAGAAATATTTTTCTTTTCACTTCCCCCCTCAAAATTTTAATGTTCAAGCTGACATTATCTTTCTCTTCTCAGTTTTTGAGCTCTCACATTAACTACTAGACCGATATGTTAAGCAGTTTCTTCCTTTTTAATTATTTCCTATCTCAGGGTTGTTATTTTTATTATCTCAAGGGCTAGAAATGAGTTAGCAATGCCACTTGTTTGTCCTAGTTATCAGCTTTGTTTATTACTGCTTTCTGTTTTCATCCAGAGCGCCAAACTTGTGGCTTACTAAAACCATTCAAATCTAAGGCTATTGATTTACTAATCGGAACAATTTATGTATGTGACATAAAATTACTATTATAAGGGCAAAGCAAAAAGAATCAAAGTCACAAGAAGGTTCATGGCTAATTAATATATGGTACCCAATATGCTTCCACAATTAAAAAAATAATCACTAAATTTTACATAAGAGACAGACGATCTTCCTTCATTTGATGAAGGTCAAGAGGTTCTGCTCTTTCCAGAACATAACTTGAATTTTCAGAGTTCATGTAAGTAATCTAATAAAATACCTTACTGTTCTTACTTCATTGGTAATTTTCAGATTTCTGAATATTTCTCTTATGTCTCAATGCTGCATCAAAAAAATCATATTAGAGAAAGGCAGACTAGGTTTAACTGAAATGGCAGTCACGTTTTGACCAAAAAAGAACATAGAGAATATACACTTCATACAATGATTTATAAGCATCACACTGGGATGTCAGCATTTCTGGGAATGTACTAAACATCAACAGTGAAATTCTTATTTATTTCGGTGAAAATGGTATTATAAACCTATCTATAATAATAATAATATCATATCTCAGCCATTGCTGCACACTTTGCTCTCTCCTTGTCACCCACTCTTGTATCAGCTAAATTTTCTGCTTCATCATCGTATTGTAGAAGTTGGGGTATGTCTTAAAAAGAAGTATTTGAAAGGGATGATGCAGTGGGTGTGACTGCAGAAGCAAGGTACATGGGGAGAGAGCAGTGTGATGGGACTTCAGACATCGTCTTCTTAAATCTTTCTTCCACATTTTTTACACATCCTGTTCAGTAACGACTACCCGAAAACTGATTTTAATAATTAACTTTTTGGAATTCATGTTTTATAAAGTGCTAACAAGCTTCATCATATCATAAAAGAATAGAATATAACATGTCTAATTACATATGGCATGTATAGAGCTCCTTATTGAAAAAACAGTTCTCTGAATCATCAATAGAGCACATGTAGAACCTGTACGAAGACAATGATATATGCTGCAAGGCAGGCAGGAAGGAAAGGCAGCTGGATGGAGAAAGGATAGAAATCACTCAGGACAAAGTAAATATCTAATAGGACTCAGAGAAAGGGACAGCAATTGAGAAAGGAGCGGAGCCCAGGGAATGAATAATAGGGGCACAAGGCTTACATGACAGTGTAGGAGAGATGTGCAGAGTGATGATACAGGAAACATTAGAAGGGGATACCGAAGCAGAGAGAAAGACTGCCATAGGTAGCTGGAGAGCAGCGAGATGCAGAACAGAAAAGGAGGCATTTGGGAAGCAAGGTCTGTTTATAATAAGGCCTTATATTGTATAAATACTGTCTTCTAAAGTGGGAACCCCTTGTGTTCTTCCAGGAGAAAGAAGGTAATCCCCAGGTGTAGCTCTGTGGGAAGTTCTGTTTCTGGCAATATATGATCCTTATGGATCTGCAGGGAAGGGGATGAGGGTCAGTAACTAACAGACAAAGCACTTCTAGCTATGGGATCCAAGCCTTCACGATGCCCTTCTTTGTACCTGTGCCAGCCCTAGCATCTCTCTCCTATTTTCTGCACATTCTTTTCCCTTCCAGCAACTGTCTTAAAGCTGAGGAATCCCTCCCATCCCTTACTGGTCCCTAAACATAATTAAGACAATAGCTTATTATACTATTCCCTATCGTTTGTGTTAAAATTTGGCTTACAGAGAGGTAAGAGTGACAGGTACAAAACTCTTTATCAAGTCTGACTGCTTCATTAACCTCTTGCCTACAAAAAGTAAGTATTCTGTATGATATTGC
The DNA here is from genome assembly GCF_009769625.2 of Cygnus olor. NCBI lineage: Eukaryota > Metazoa > Chordata > Aves > Anseriformes > Anatidae > Cygnus > Cygnus olor. The sequence continues at coordinate 28,427,378 of NC_049171.1, forward strand.
ACAGAATCGACATGAATTCATATCAATGATAAACAAAATTTGATATAAATGGTAAAGAATATACATTGCCAAAATGAAAAATGACTTTGTGACTGCCTCTACCTTCTGTTTTCTACCGACCCTGTTTCACAAAATTCCAGAAGGATGTAAAACTGCATCTAAGTTTAGTCAGTTACATTTGCTTGACACAGCAATTCATCAGAACCAGAACTGCTTTTTATTAAAACTCTTTTCCAGTGCCCCACTCCATCAGTCATTCATGAACAGCACGAAAGGTTCTAGATATTTATAAAGTTTGTGGGATTTACAGACAGTAGAGTACCTTACTGCACTCAGAAACTTAATGGGACTTCATTAATACAAACAGGTAAAAGAATGTTGAAAAAAACTGAGTGAAGGATTGAAAACGAAAAGGAAAACTTTCAAATCACAAATGACATGTTTAAAGCATAAACAGAAAGCAGAGGACTAACTAGAATAGTTTCAGAAACACACAGTCATGCTACTTACAAAACATTTTATGGAGATTAAAAGGCTATGTTGGGTTATACTAAGTACAGTCAGCTCTAATACATCTTTATCTCCTACATAGATGCTGTAAATGTGAACTCAGATACCCAAAGACATTTGGTCATAAATTTCTCTTTAGCCACCTAACTATACTTTCATATCTTACTGCATTTTTTTAAGGAATGCCATCTTTATATTACACGCTTGGAAATTGTGTAGCACATAGAAGTCTCTGCTCCTTGCCATTATGTTCTATCAAAACAAAAACAGAAAGTAAGGTTATGAAGGAGGTTTGGTGATAGTTTTTCATTAAAAATAATTGAAAAAAAAAAAAAAAAAAGATGAGCAAGTGTTCAGAAATACCTTGAATAAAGAGTGACATAATGCAAAGCATAAGAAATCCAAACCACACACACTGGTTGTTAGGAATGAGGATACAGGGATTTCAAGGCGATTAAGTCATCTACTTTCTGTGACAGAAAAGCATCCAAAAAGATGGCAGATAACAGCAAGACTGAAAATAAATGCTAAAGAGATATCGGAGACTGGGGACTTGCTGATAAGAGGCTCAGAAATCTAAGAAAAATAAGTGATTTCCTGATTATTCCTATTTACGTTCACAGAATTACAATATTTCTATTTATACGAATACTATTACAACAAAGAAATTTCTGGGTTTATACCCATTCTCTTCTCCTAAGGGAAATAACTAACATGATCTGAATATGGGCCAGTCCATTAAGAGCAGCATTAAGGGTGTGCTGACATGTCTGTTATCTTCTACCAGCTAGCATAGCAAATTACAACTGCTGAGTGACCTGATGAGGTTACACAGAAGCGCAGCATGGCTGAGGGGTTGGAAGGGACCTCTGAAGATCATCCAGTCCAACCCCCCTGCTGAGCAGGATCACCTAGAGCACATTGCACAGGATGGCATCCAGGTGGGTTTGGGATATCTCCAGAGAAGGAGACTCCACAACCTCTCTGGGCAACCTGTTCCAGTGCTCTATCACTCTTACAGTAAAGTGCCCCCTCATATTGAACTGGAACCTCCTGTGCTTCAGTTTGTGCCCGTTGCCTCTTGTCCTCTCGCTGGGTACAACTGAAAAGAGACCAGCTCCATCCTCTCGACACCTTCCCCTCAGATATTTATACACACAACGATCAATTAAAAAATTAAATATATAATAATATATATAATATATATCTATGAATATGAATTAAAAAATAAATATATCACTTTCTCCCCCAAAATAAACTAAACGTTTGAGAAACTCTGAACTACCAGCAGGTTTACATAAAGAATCAGACATTTACAGGAGAATCATTTGGGGAGCTATTACTGGGAATTTGGGTTAATATTTCTGTTTGGAAAAAAATAAAAACACAGTAAAAACTAACTGAGACTCTGGGAAGAACACAGGCATAAACTTAAGCACTTACTACTAGCTATTAGAAAGACTATTGCTCTAATGGCATATAATCTATAGATGACCATTACAAAATTTACCTCTGAATTATGTCACTGCTATTGTCAGGGGTAAAATACCAAATGAGAGGGGTATCAACCTGAGTGTTGCAAGTCATGCTTTCTTGCATTGGAAGCAATGATTTCCAACTACAGAAGCTACTATTTCTCTCGAAAATAGAACCACGGGAGCATATTTTGAATGAAATTTTATGAGCACAAATAACGCAGACTAGCTTCATTTTTTGGTTGACATTCTAATCAGCAGAGAAGAAATAAAGAAAAGCTTCTTGGCAGGTTGATTTCTCCCTGGTTCATTTGCTAGTTTTTCTCAGGGTGTCAGCCCTTGCAGTGTTGTTCTGGATGTTTTGCTTCAAGATGGTGCCAGCCCTGCTTTTAGGCTCCCTGCAGCTCACTCTTTTACTGCAAAAGCAGAGCAGAGTTTGCCTGGGCTCGCCAATGAGGCAAACATCTGCAGCTGCACTCGCAATCCATTCAAGCTGCTGTGAATTAGTAATGACCTCGACTCAACACGGTTTAACTAAAACATTTATTTGAATAAAGAACCAGGAAGTATTTAAAGGAATTTAGTAATTGAGGTGTTAGAAGCTTTGACAATGTGCAATAAAAATAAATCAGGAAAAACTTGATTCACTGGTACTACAATACAAGGCCACAATTTTCTTTTTTTTTCTTCTTTTTTTTCTTTTTTTTTCTTTTTTCCCCTTAAATTTCCCAGCCTGTCGCTGCCTCTCAGGTCAATGATGCACACAAAGATCTTTGTAACTTGCTACAAGCATCAACACATTGTTTTTAGTCTTCAGTTGAGCTCAAACAGCTGAGTTTTAGAGGCCTCTAACCTTGTGTTTCATAGCTGAGTACATGTAAGTTTGAAATGCTTGTCTAAATATAGATGTTAGTGCATATTTTTTTTTTTAATATTACATTCTTCACCACTTCGGGAGATATACGATCACCTGAATAGCAGGACTATACTATAGCACTTAGGGATCATACTTAATGTTCTGTTGTTAAATGAAAAGCACACACAGACTGTTCTCCCCACTCCCCTGAGCTCTCATTCTCTTTTCAAAAAGGGGCTGAAGCTAAGAGTGCAAGGAGTTAGGGATGTTGTGGATGAAAATGTTAATAAAAATGTCACCTTGGGTTCTTGGCTTTGCTTCACTGTAAGCAGACTTTGAGATGTTACTGTGTACACCGACCATTTTAGGAAAACATGCCTCATATATGTGAACTGACAAAATAGGTGAACTTGTAAAACAGTTGAAGAATAGCCCAGATAATATTGTTGTTTCCCAAAATTAATATCCCTGTGTTCCAATCAAAGCAAGGAAATAAAGCCTTCATGTATTTTGTTATATGGATACTCCAGTAGCTTGCTATTTTGGAAACGTTTGTAGACTCTTGAAAATTGTGCAAACTGAAAATTGTGCTTATGAAAAAGTCCCTGAAGAAACAGTCTAAAAATTACAAAATCAGGAGCAGTTACAATGTTTAAAGGAAAAAAAGAGGCCTGACTAAACCCAGTGATTCTTAGGCTGGGATTATAAAGTATGCAAATTCCTCATTTCTGTCAGACTCTTGATTGTTACCTTGATTTCTTGTGTACAATTTTAACTTTATATAAACCATCAATCACATTTCCATTAAGGCCGTCTGTTATTTATTTTCATTTGCTACCTGCTATATTACCACTCATGATGCATTTCCAAGTAGTCTGAGCCTAACGACAAGATTAAAAGTATACCAGGCATAAAAATACTTCTTAACATTGTAAAGACAAAGACCTACAGTCTTTAGAAAAGATCAAAATGTCTCGTAAATAACCATACTTTGAATTCAAACAGCTGTCATTACTGGAAAATTAAAGGTAATTTATTTCATGTCACACTTACTGCAGTGGCAGGTATCAAATATATTGATTTACTAATTATCTATCAAATATGAAAAGACATGAAAAAGGGATCTGACAACAGATTATGGATCATAGGTTTTTAAGATCAGACTCACAGTTATTCACCAAAGTCTACTTCCCAACAGAAAAACCTGTAGCAAAAAACACCTAGAAGTATATCAGAACCTGGTACTCTACACAACAAACATTGGCCTAATTAGACAGACTTTTAATGGAAGCCTATCAATGAGTTAAATCAGTTATTGCTTAGGAAAGTCACATGGAATTGTTGCCCCGTATGTAGAACCCTTACCAGTATAAGCCCCCTGATGTCTGAGTGCTGTCCCGGCAGTGCAGGGGCTCAGCCTGCCCACGGCCTGAGCTGGGTTTTGCTGGTCCAGGCCCTCCACCAGTGGCTGCTGGAGCCTTGCTTTGGCTCCAGCTCTGGCAATGGCCCCGCTGGTGAGGGAGTGACACCAACTGGGAAGGAGCAGCCCTAGGCACCAATACGTGCTGGAGCCATCCAGCTGGAAAGCAGCTTGGCAGAAAACGAGCTGTGGGTCCTGGTGGACACCAAGCTGATCATGAGCCAGCTATGTGGCCTTGCGGCAAAAAAGGCTGACAGCCTCCTTGGCTACATTAGGAAGAACATCGCCAGTGAGACGAGGAAGGTGATCCTTCCCCTCTTCTCAGTGCTGGTGAGAGTGGTGTGTTCAATTCTACATTCCCCAGCAGAACAGAGACATAGACTGGACTTACTAGACCAAGTCCAGTGATGGGTCACTAAGACAATGAAGGGATGAGAGAGGTGGGACTGTTCAGCCTGGAGAAGAGAAAGCTCAGGGGGATCAATAATAAATAGCTGTGGTGGAGAGGTGGAGTAGATGATGCAGCCAGAGTCTTCTTAGTGGTGGCCACTAAGGAGATGGGGCAATGGACACAATTTGAAACACAAGAAATCCCACCTAAATGTAAGAAAAAACATTTCATTTTTTATTTATTCATTTAGTTTTAGCAAGGAAGATTTTAGCAGCTGTAAAATGGACTTCGAACTGAGACCTGCAAAGAGAGTAGACTTGTCCCCAAAGTAATTCATTATCAGGTTGATGGAAGCCACGTCTGCAGAAGCACTCTGACATTTTTCTATGAAGCAGGCTGATGAGACATGCAGTGGCATGGGAGTGCCAATGATATGATAACATCTCCACTGCCTGTATCTTCTGGTACTTATGCACTTAACATTTTATTACTGAAGTAATGGATTTAGCCTTATCTGATATGAGTGTGAGAAGAAAGTTTGTATTTTTAGCTTGTCAATAAAGTAATTTGTCCTGGGAAGCAATTGCTTTTATTTGCAATTTTCATTTTGGAGATGTGTGTACATGCCATTTTGGCTGGGCTGTGACAGAATATTATTGTAAGCAAATGTTTTAGATTTTGGAGCCAAAAGAAAGATTTTTCAAGGGCATTAGCATGCATGGTAGAATATAATTTCAAAACCCTACGAAACTGAAAACAACTGCACTTCAGAGAAATGTCAGCTTTAACAGGAATAAAAACCTAATACCTTGCATGTAATTTGCAAGAACGAACAAAACTTTTTACAGACTGTTTATTTCACTGTTCACAACCATGTCAAGAATATTACTTTAAATGACAGTTCACTGATTTCCATGAATCCAGAGAACAGTACAACTGCACACTCACCTTACTGGAGAAATCACTTAAATCGCTCATCACATTAAGGTGAGAAAACAATTTAAGAGATTACTTGAGAGGGATTATTTTTGTTCAGCAGTTTATATCTGAATCATATTTCCTCACCAATCTCAGCTTTTGTTTGATTTGGGAGCATTAGATGTCTGTTTTCCTGATAAAGTATGAAGAGAACTTATAATCAGGCATGTACCTTTGAAAAATTCAATTCTCAAGGTATGTTCCAGGCTATGAGCCCAGCTTTTCCCTCCTACCAGGCACAACATTTGGCAGCAGAACTCAGTGATACTGTAGTTACAGCTTTCCATTTAAAAATTCTCAGTTGGTATAACATCATTTGCAACTGCTTTTGCACACGCAGCATCTCATTTAACGGTGCAAACTCTTAGCAGTGCAAATAATATTTTTGATGTACAATGCAGCCAAGAACGTGAAAAGGCAATTAACTGACAGAGTGAAGTTTATGAAGGCTTGGTTTGCAAATCCAAAGAAAAAATCAAACTCCAGGATGCACAGTATGCATAGCATTGTCAGATACGGGAAGAAAAGTCAGGTATGGAAACCGGGATGGAAGAGGAGAAGAGAAAAAGGAAATACATGTACTCAGAGATACTCCCATACTGTTTGCTTTAAGGCATGTAGATTCCATAGGCCACAAAACAGATAAATATGTAAATTAATGTGACAGACAATTTGCAGCAACACTTTATGTTGAAACTGTAATATCAAAAACCTTCCTAAACAAGGTATTAAGTGAGTCTTCCTCAGATGAGGGAGACTTCCTTACACGATATTCGAAAAAAAAAAAAAAAAAAAAAAAAAAAAAAGAAAGTCCTAAGTTTAGGACATGACAAATACTATTTTTTCTAGAACTGAACTTCTGTACCAAATCCAATCCTTGTTCTTTCCCCTGGAACAATGTCAAGGCTTGCATGCAGAAGTGAGTATCGAATCTGTCAATTGCTCACAATGATCTTTGGTTTGGTTTGGTTTTGCTGTCTCGTAGCCTTCCTCATCCTCCTTTTTAAGCCCCTTTTGACTTTCTACCATCCAAACATTAAATTCAGAAAAAGGAGAGCAATCAAAACCACTCAGCACTAAGTGGACCAAGGTGCAAATCTCAAACTTTCTGAAATTTAAGCAAACCTTAAACCTGTCTGAACTTCAGCTTTGTGTTCTACATTCAGTCAATAGTCACAGTTAGAAAACCTTTTCCCAATTTCATCTCTTAGCTGCTGTTTAAAAAAAAACACAGCACTTAAAATGCCCAAATACGATATTTTTCTGTTGGTTTTTGCAACTTTTTTTTTCTTCTTCTTGAAAGTATTGCTTCTGAACAAGATAAATAGTTTCATCCCCTCTTCAATGCTTTTCTCAGTGGATCAGAAAATGTTATTTTTAACGTGGCACTGTACTTCTCCTTCTGAAGAGGCTCTGCAATTAGAATGTAACCTCTCTGTCCCAGTCCTAAATGGCTGAGTAAATTTTACAAGGTAAACTGAGTTCCCGTAACAGAGAAGCTGTGAGAGCTTTCTAGCATATCATAATTCCAGAACAGAATCACTACTGTTTATCAAAGCTTCTATCTAGCTTCAAGGGTTATACACTTTCTTCCAGCTCACTGATGCCACTGATAATCTAGACTCCAAAATGGAAGATCTACCTATGGCATACTACTGTTGCACGATGTATCTGTGAAGGATAAAGCTGAATCACATCTACATCCTGGATGTGCAAGTGATTTCTTATGTAATAATTTAACTCAGGGATGACCTCTGAATTGTAATTCTCAGAGCTGTAGTAGCCAAACCTTTGGTTTTTGCCTACAGTGAAGGTTCTCCAGATGCTTAGAGCCCTGCCTCACTGGGAAGAAAACAAGGTGTTTCAAAAGGTATATTAAAACATGATTGATACAGTGGAAAAAATCCAAGAGGAATATCTAACCATATGGATGGGGAACCATATTCAAACACTGTTCCTATTCAACCCAATTCGTTCAACCCAATGAACGCTCACTCCATGCAAGACAGAACAGCCCAAGGGACTGGTTTGGGGAGTATTTATAGCATTTCTGATAGTGGACTGTTAAGTTTATAACTCCATCAGGCCAAGGACACAACTGAGATCAAGTCCCTGATAAACTGGAACAGCCCTCTTATCATCGACCATCGACCATAGTAAGAAGGGAAAACGGGTATGTACCAAAGTCAGTTATATTTCTTCTAATAGATCTTGCCTCCTGTGAGATACACTTGTGAAGGACAAGTAGAGGCATTCTCAGATCCTAGCGGGAAGGAGGGGAACTCTCATGACAATCAAGGTGCTTCCAGAAATACACAGAAACTCGCACGTTGGTAGGCTGGAACTTCAGTGCACCCCAATTACTTTACAGACAAAATGCAGTTTTGAGAGTACATACTTTGTTTTGAGCTATTGTCACATGAGAATAGCTTAGGCATCTAAGTCATTTTCATAGATAGAGTCCTTAATCTCTTTGTGTATTAGTTTCCCCATGTGCTGACAATCATTCTTGCCTACATAATAGAACGAGGGGAGGCCTACATTGCTTTATAAATATCAATTAAGATTGCTGGCTAGAAAGTATTATGCTATTCAAAGAGTGTGTGACTGGAGAGGGATGGGAATATAAAAAGGCATTCTGTACCAAACTGCTGAAATTACCATGAAAGCTGGCCTAGACACAAGATGAGACAGGTATGTAGAAATTATTAGAACAGAATGAGTTAAAAATGCAGAGTACTATTATGTATTATTAAGCCTTTCTTCCAGATTTAATTTCTAATTATATCTTAATGGTGCTGAATGGCTGGCATGCATAAATACAAACATCATTTACTCATCAGTAACCTGGCATTTAATTAAAACATTGCTGCATTCCCATTCAGTGCATAAGGAAGAATAGTGTAAATATGACAGGTCAAAAATCCGCATGGTATTAACAGATAAAGTAAAAAAATACACTGTTGAAAAGCTTCCTAAATAGTATTTAACAATGTAACAGATCAGATATAAACAAAATTATAGTCCTTTATGTAGTATTTTCCTATGATGAAAACATGATTTTATATTTAGTAATGCATCTGTCACAGGTGAGAGAGTAAACAACAATCCACAGTGGATCTGGATATGGGGGCGTACTTAATAACTGATGAGATTAGGGCTTTTCCCCTACGTGATTATCTCACACACTCCCTTGCTCCCTTACTCCCCTCATCGCCACCACATTCATCAGGTCTCCATTTCCCTTCCCAGCAGCAAGGCTGCTGCTGACCTAGGAAGCTTAGATGGAAAGTCAGGTCATTTCGTGTTTAGCTGCTGCTTGCAGTTACTCGTCTTGAGTGGTTTTAGCCATGGTCTCTGTGCATCCCCTGGTATTCATCTCCATGCACCTCTGTGAACTTCAGGCTCTTCCCCACTTCCAGAATCTTTCCTCTATCCAGGATCTTCACCTCTTTCTTTCCTGGCCCTCTTCTTCTCTCCAAGACTACTTATTTTCAGGAACTTCAGCACTCTCCAGAACCATTTTCCCAATCATTTTTCCCAGCCTAGAGTCCCTCTGTGTATGTGTGATCAACTGCCTAATTGGTTCTTTTATCTCATGCCTCTTTATTAACTGAGGTTTCAGTATGTGCCATGTTTGTTTGTTCAGTCCAGACATTATCACAATTTACAACCACCTCGTAGTGATTGCAGCTGGCAAGTAGGAGGCTTCTGTTTGAGAGTTCAGAAGTTCAGATTTGGATATTCGTGTCCCATTTTCCCCCACCCCCAATTATTTGCTGCCCATTAATGTTAACAAATTAAGCCCCCCCCCCCTTTTTTTTTTTCTTTCCTTCTTTTTTTTCCAGCATCGTAGTTTAGAGTATCCCAGTGTAAGAGGCAGTGCAGGTAGATGTCATTTCCTTCTTCCTCACATAAACATGGAATGAATGTAAGGGTACACTAAAAAAAGTTATGTTCACATTAATGGGATTTTCCTAAGGGAAAGTTGTTAAATTCTTGAGTATGGAATATTTTTCTTTCATGTAATTGGAGAATTATTTGAATTTTGGCCACAATGCTTTTCTGCAGTGAGCATTCCCACTTGAGAATGAAAAAATACTATAGCAATCACAATGACAGCAGCGACAAGAAGAATTAATAAAATAGTAATTAACATGTTCAATGCTTATGACCTCATGTTCAGCCTCTTTTTCCTTCCATATTCTTCAAGGCATCAAAATGTCACCTTAAATAGCCTTTAAAATAGCCTTTTCCCTCCTAAATACTTGAATACATTTCAGCTGCCAATAAAACTCTTAGGATAGAGTTTATTTCATCAAAAATTACCTAAGAGTTTAGGAGCTTGCATAAATAGATCATCTTGATTCCCTCAGTAGACATCTACACAGAGAGAGGCATCTCCATTTCATCCCACTCTAAGATAGGTGACCGCCTTTCTCCATTGACTGGAGATGGAACTGAACAAATTAACTTTGATGAGTGGAGACAAATTCCTACTTCTGGTCACTATGTCGCATTTAAAATCATGTATGTTTTGATTATATAACAGAAAAACAGCCCAAATCATTTTTAGATATTTAAAACATATGCTAAAGCATTCATTATGAATCACAAGCCTTTACTGCAAAGAACAATGCTTACTAAACTGATCTTTTCTAAACCTTTGAACTATTTAAGGTCACAGCGAAAAGATGGATATGACTTCGATATTAGCAAGAGAAAGGAACTCCAGTTTAGCAAAATCTTAGAACTGGGAGAGCAATAAATGACAGCATTATCACAACTGCAATGGAGAAGCTTTGTTATCAGTGTGAACCACTGGAAAAAATGCATAGCAGTTTCCAAACAAGAAATAAGGACAGGAAATGGGTTATGAAATGGATTCATTAATTGGTAAATGGTTGGAGCCAGTTAATGGTACACACTTGTGCTTATAGTGCCCAGAAATTCAAGAGTCTAATCACTTCCCTTCATTTTCATACAATGCTTATTCAATTTTATAATGTAAATGAAATATATTAGGCAGTTAATTCTAAGAAATGACCGCATTTTCAATAGGCTAATGTCATTTGGCCTTCAGCATTGCTCCTTACAGCCATAAAAATTACATATTACATCTGGTTATTTAAATAAGGAATGTTTTTGAGGGTTAAGAAGTGCTAGGTTACACTGTTATGTCAATAGGGCCTTGGATGGGTACAAGTAGTGTAGCATCTTCTGTCAGACTTTTAATTTTACTGTGCGTGGAGAGAGGACAAATGGTGAAATCTGGCTTCAGAGAGCTGGTCTGGAGCACGTACATCTTAATACGTTCTTGCACAGCACAGAGACAGACTTTTGTTGTGTTTATCTTTCTCTCTCTTTAAAAAAAAAAAAAAAAAAGTTCAATTCCTTTATGTGCTTCTACTCTTTTTGACAGTGCCTGCAATTTTAACAGCTCTGGGTTTTAGGAACTGAAATCCTTCTATTTTCCCATACATAAATAAATTACCTAAGATTTCCACTATTGCTACAAAATACTGCTTCCTGTAAACTTCACAGCTTCAAAAGAAATCCTCAAACGCAGAACTAATATTGTTTCTATATATATTTACCAATAACTTGAGAAGGATATGAGAAGGAGCTGAAGGAGAGGACACAAAACCCAGGCTTATCTTTATATCTTACATGTGATCTTGTGTGAATTGCCCAAACTGTACATGAATACCTACTGCAGGTTTGCACAGACTAAACAGCGACTTCAGTATACTCTGAACATTCTGTGTGTTGTGGAATATGATCTTCTGAGAGACGGTTTCTTTTTGTAAACTATTAAATGGAAAAAATTACATGCATATTACGATTTGTTTATGCTTCTAGTTTCTGCTTTTTATATACTAGTTCCTCAAAAAAAAAAAAAAAAGGAAAGATATTTTTATTTCTAATGAACATGCCTACAAAAATCTGTCTATATTTTAAGGTTAAATTTCTAAAACATTCTCTCCCTACCCAAGAGCTGTGATTTCACTTTTAAAGAAAGAAGGAGAAAAGGAAAGGATACCACAGGATTTAAAGCTGTCGAGCTATTTTTCTGAACAGTTACTTGAACAAAGATCAAAATTTTACGTTATAGTAATGTTTCAAGGCTGCAGGGGGCACTGATGCACTGTATATCCACAGCACTGCAAAGCAAGAGTCAGGATATGATTAAATGGTCCTGCAGGTTACAGATACAGAAAATAAAAACATAAACTATTTATAATCAATTTAGTTTTTTTCAAAATTAGGTAATTATAAAATATTTATACGAATTTTGGAGGGGAATTAATGTTTCTTTTACTGGTAAATATATTTGTTTTTCTGCTTCAATCAAGTAGTCATAGGGATAAGACTGTTTTGTTAACTTTAGAACCAAGGTCCCTTGAAGGATGATGTATCTTTCTAGTATTGCATTACTTAATATTACAGCTTTACACAATCCCCATTCCCTCTAGAAAAAGAAAATAGAATTTGCTTAGCAGCTCCCCAGAGAAGCTCATTTATTAGCTGTTGATAATAACTTGTTTATATCTTAATCAGCCAATACAGATATTTTCTGATTCACAGACTCATTTAAAAAAGAATGCATTACAGTAAGCAATAATTATATATTTCAAGAAATAATTAAGTATTTTATCAGGTTATTTGATATTTTTGATTTGAGGACCTAGGAATGATGGCCCCCATTGTGGTTACTGCTATTTGTTTTATTATCCATTCAGAGGGTTTGGTTACAGCTTTCAGCCGTTGGTTCTACCAGGCTGGGCTCTGCTGACCTAAAGAAACCTCTGCGTCCAGTGTTTCTCCTCATGAAACATGTGTGATCTCTCATGCACACTATAATGAACGTAGTCATCTTTTAGAATAAAAACAGCCTGAATTCCTAAAGTAATTTTCTGCGTATCTTTTTTTTTTATTTAAATCATTGATTTCTTTGAGAATTTTTAAAATATATTTTTTATCCTTTCTAATTCTTATGTACTTCTCTGGTGGGCACCAGTACATAATGAAATAGAATCCGACCAATATCACAGTCAATGGTGTATGCAGAAATGAAATTGTCCACCTACTTTCTCATTCACACACATAGTAATCACATTTACCCTTTTGCTCCAGAAGTTTACGTTGTGTTGCTTGTCTACATTAACCAAAAAGAACTCTACAGGACATTGTCCTTCCTTTGGGGGTTTGGCCTGTTTAAACAAGAACTCAAAATATGAAGTTGCATAAAAAAGTGATTTCCTAAAATTTACTATGTATTTCCTTATAATTAAACCTGCAATGTCTAAGCAATTTTAGAGGAGTTTTATTTTATTCCAAACACCTTTCAAAAAGTAAAGTCCATATATATATATACATATAAACCATTGATTTAGATGGTCACAATTCCTATCACTACAACGGATATCTTTTGGATATCAGTGATATAAAGGACTTCAAAAAATCTGGTTTTAAAATTTGTATTGTTTAATCATTTTTAGATCTGAAGTGAACAATTGTTATTAAAAATGTTCTGCCAAGGAGGAGCTGAAATCATTTAAACTGTAAAAATATGTATTTGTAATCAACTTTATTTTCTATGAAAACACAGAAGATTTTGTACTGTTGATTGTTTCACTTTTAGCTTTCTTAAATGAGATTTTTACAAACCCACAAATACTTTATCAGTCATGAAGTCCTGTAGTCTATTCACTGACACAATGAAGCACACAGAATAGATTCCAGCAGATAGCTGCTAGCCAGAATAAAACTGAACTTCTAAACTTTTGAGAATCTGGCGTTTATCAGTTGAAGGCAACTCATGATTTCTTATTACTTCTGTATCATTTTCAAAAGTGAATCTCAAAGATGACAAAAAGGCAAAGAGAAAGTCTTACACTGATTCAAGCTTCCATTAGGCAAATTCTTCCATTCAATATGGCCTTATCCCTACTTATTCTCTCTAATATGCCCCTCTTTTCACAGTACGGTCTGGTACAATAGTAAGAGCAACTACATCTCCATTACGAGGCACTCTCTGCACATAACTTGCAAATCATGGAAACTTGCTGTGAAGTGTAATTATTTGTGAGTACATAACAAAACATTTTTTTCTCTATTTCTAGATTTCTGTAATTGGAATGGCATCAAATGCTAGTACTAAAACTCAGTACGACTGCAGTCCGTTAAGGAAGACATGCAAGGTAATTTCTTTTATTACACAATTGTTTTTAGACAATACCTCCTGTTATATACTTGGCTTTTCAGAGATACTGTTCATAATAAATTTAAGGCTATATATACAGGGAAATCTCTTTAAAGCACAGTTCTGCCAAACCAATCGAGCACCCATCTGCAAGTTTTAGCAAGCAGCAAAAAATCAAGATTACTTTTTCTACTCCAACAGAGTAGAAGAGGGTTTTGCTGTTCGTATACCTGTCTGGCCAGAAGACCAAGTGATTATTTCAAGAAACTACCGAACCATTCCACTTCATGTCTCATGTCACTAAAATAATTTTCCTTAAGCATTAGCATAAAGTTCCCAACAAGTATTGCAATGGCTATCCTAAATCACATTACTCATGCTGTGAAAACCACATGTGGAGAAGTCTTAAAATCTTTGAAAAATGCCTTTAAATTTAGGTTTTATTTTGTGAAGCTGCCTCACTTTTGTTAGAAGGCTGGGATGTTCTCATCCCAATCCTTTTGTTTGTTTTAGCCAAAACCTTGCATTTTCATGTTTACAACATTATTTTGCCTTTATGGGGAAGCCATGTCGAAATATGACAGCAAAAATTTATATTCATTTATCAGAAAATAAGTCTTATAAATCTTAAAAATTGATTTTGTTGATATAATTTTTGTCATGGTTTTGCATTTCAAAAGCTAAGTATGTTCAAGTACATTCCTGCTTGGATGACAGATTTTTCTAGGAAAGTAAAAATATTCAGATCACTTTGGTAGAAGTTAATCAACACTGCCATTAATCTAGAGCAACCCAAAATGTTGCAGCTATCTGCAGGGTTCCTGAAACTACAGTCTTTGATGTAAAGTAAAAAAGGTGTCCTCCTCATTTGCTGCAGCTAAAAATACACAGCTCAAATCCTACACCTTTCCACCTGTCAAATTGCCATGGAATCCACAGCTAAGAGAGTCTGGAAGACTGCAAAAATGCTTTTAAGCTATCTTTGCAGTCTTCTAATTCTGATCACTTTTGACATTGTGAAGAAGCTACAATTACAGAAAGTTCACTGTGTGGTCCTTTACACTGTAATGCCTCCCGGAATTTCTTAGTCACTCCAGGCTGGCCCATGGACCTCTGTCATATCCTTAACTCTCTCATCTCCCATGTAAGAACATGTGATGACCTACTGAAGAGGCATCTGACAGGCAATCTCTGTCATTTCCACATTTTAAGAATGGGCTGTGGATGGCTACAGTGGCCTTATACCACAGTTATTTGTGTTGCTTTGAACCTACCACTCGACGTAAAGAAGTCAGGGCCGACAGATTTTTTTGGTGTGACAGAAGTCTTTAACACAAGTTTCTCCTTCCTAAACTATTTCTGTAACAAATTGGATAAGATACTGTCTTCAGTTCTATAGTATGAGTGTTCTGATTAAAGCTTAGCACTTTATTTTACTGATGTACAAAAGGATAAATTTATATGCAGTGTTTAAATATTTGGGATGAAAGAAGCTCTACGAATAGCATTAATAAATTCAGTAATCATGCAGAGTAAAATTCACCAGTAACCGGAGATATTCAATATTATGTAACTGCACTAAAATAGATGCAAAGATGTGACATGAAGCAAAACAGTATTTCTCCAGCACTGAAATCTTTCTTTTGGCACACAAAACAAATGCAATAAAACAATGAAGTGCACATGAACAGCAGCAGGAAGTCCGTTTCTTTACAAAAAAAAATAATAAAAAAATCCATTAATCTTATTCATTACAAATTTTCCTTTCTGTACAACTGTATCAGACTGCTTTCCAAAATATTTGAGATATCATTTATTTGCAGTAACACAAGGGCCCAGACATATATTTTGGCATGTATACGTTGACATATATACTCGTAAATGACTTCCTGATAAAAATGGGACAGAAAAAATGCATGCTATCGTTTAAGTCTTATTAGCTGTCATGCAGGTACCCGGCAATTCCAACAGAAATCAAGATCTCATTACACTTGGTCATTACAGGCACACGAACAGACGGTGACTGTCACAGAATTCTGTAACAGTCCTCTGTTGGTATAACACGCGTGCCTGAAGTGGCAGAAAGGTAAGAAAGGTAAACATAAACATTTCCAAAAATCGTTATTAATCTTTCAGGATAGAGAGTTGCCCTAAAAAAACTGGTGTTAGTTTTGTGTTATGCTGGTGAGAGGATGCCTTTTCCAGAAATAAGGAGAGAAATGTAATCTTTATAAAGACACATTATCTCACCTGCATATATTTAGCACATGGATTTGTCTAGCACAAACAATTTCCAGAGAATTCTTCAAAAGACTGAGCTAAAGGTTTACACAACAATTTATAGTGATACTGAGGTTTATAGCAATAGGTAGATTAGCTCTGTCACTTCTCTTGCTCTCTCTCTTCCTGCTTTTTCCCCCCCAACATTGACTTCTGAATCAGTGAAAAGTCATCATCTGAACAAGAATGCCAAAGGAGGAAAAAAGGTAAAACAGAAAAATACCCAGAAATCACTCACACATCCACGTAGGAAAGAAATTGGACAGCAAGACTCACAAAGGAAAAGGAAACATTGAAAACAAATGTAATGAAAGATGAGGGTAATCAGAAAGGACAAATCAAGCAAAGAGGATGAAAGTATATAAAAGCAAATCAGGCACTGGAAAAGGAGTAAGGGACAATCAGTAGCACACAAAAAACAGTTATCAGCCATCAAAAGCAACAAATAAGAGAGAAAAAAGTAACAAAAATGCATATAGAAGAACAAACACTTGTTATCACTCTCTATGTTAAAATTGCACAGAATTGCTATTAACATAATATCAAGAATCATGTATGTGATGAATACAAATGAATATTTCTGAAGCTTTATCTTCAATTCTGTATTTCATAAACATTTTAGGCCAATCTGTGCTAACCACAAAAAAATATAGAAAACCTGTTAAATAAATCTCAGTATCGGTACTATTCATTTCATCATTTTCTTCTACATTGTTGTAGAGCATTATATATATTTTGCTGTTTCAGAGTTAAGCACATAGCTCCAAACTGTTAATGAAAATACAAACATATCTACCCATGCTGAGAAAGAATTTAACTTAAAGTCTGAAAATCCGTTTTTCACATATAACAGAAGCTCAATGCTTCTCATAGTATCTTGCACTTATTCATAAACTAAGATGTAGGTAGACAAAAGAGCTTAGTGCCACCAGCTTGTACATTTGCTTGAATTTAATTTCTTCAGCTTAGATGGATTCATATGAAGAAAACCTTTAACCTTACTTAAGTCTTGTATGGGTTCTTACTATGGACTTTATGCAGTAGGTACCAACACAGCGCTTTTCTGTTTTGAGGTGTGGAATGGTAACTTTTTGACTTTCACACCCAACTGAAAAATAATTTTCAGCAGTCCCAGCTTTCCCCTTTCCTAGGTACATCGTTCATTCTGAAGACAGAAATCAACCCCCTCAGAAAACTGGTGTCAGATGCTCTGGGTTGTGAAAGTTCTGTAATATTCTTAAAAAGCAGGGAGTTCCACAGAGGAAGAGACACGATGAGAAATCACACAGGAGAATGAATTTCACAGAGCTGTTAGAAGTCTGCTGGGATGTTTTTAAACATATTGCAGAGAACTAAAGAATGGAAAGGGGAGTGCTCACATAAGGATGGGGATTTAGAACTTGCTGGAAAGTGGATAACTAAGGATAAAGTGGAACTGAGGGTTTACTGAAAACATCTAGAGAACACCAAAATATATTGTGTAGCTCTCGAGAAAATTGCAATACATTAGGAAACCCATCAATCCTCTTGATGGAACGGAACTTGGGTAATGCACACGCAAGAGCCTCTTCCCTAAATGCATATAGCAATTGGAGTCCTTGATGAAATGAAGCTCAGTTTTAGCCTGGAAAAAACATCTTAAGATAAATTAACAGCAAAATAAAATCTTAAAAAAAAAATAAATCCAAAAATGCCTCCTATAGGCAGTGATGAACTCAACTTGTTAGCTCCTGTCTGCGAGGTCAAATCAGCCTTGTACATTTACATTCAACAGTAAGACTCCTCTTAGGAAAGCAGCAAATAGTATTGTTTCAAGTCAGGATTATTATTATTTTTTTAATATTAAGTGTCATTAAAAAGACTAATTGTCATATATATGTATAAGTATGTATATATTTTATATACTTTGTGTTTGTTTGGAACCTTTGAATTTACTACATGCAGTAAACATAGGAATATAAAGTATTCCTAACTCTCAGACACTAAACCAGAAGTGAGCTGCAGTAAACACCAGCATTTAATACCAGGAATCAAAGCTTCATTTATATCTGTCATCTGAACTCCACCTGAAAGTGGTAATCATTTTTCCAGCAAATCTATTCCAGCAACATTTTCTGAAACACTTACCGAACCGTTACAGTGCATTAACACATCCCACGTACCTCACTTGCTTCAGAAGAAGGAAAGAAAAAAAGATTTCGTTTCTTAACAGATCTCATCAGAGATCTGTTATTTCCAATTGTTGGGCATTATATAATCTCTTTCAAAATTGCCCATATATTCATAGCTCTGGGCCAGGAATAGTTTAAACGTAATCTTAAAATAAACTTTGCTAAGATTTAGATAAGTACATAGTCTACTGTAATTCTGGAAAACTACCTATTGGAGGCTGACCTTTGCTAATTGATATGGTTCTATTATAACCTTTCCTGCAAGCAAAAACACATAGCTCAGAGGACTTTTAGGGCTGCAAATGTGCTCTCAGGAGAGTCAAGCTTACGTTCATTCTCCTGCCCATACCATTATTCTGCCATTTCCTAATTCACCTCAGTTACATCTTATGGCAGGAAGCTCTGATGAGCCCTCGGTGCAATCCATCCCTCCCAGCTGTTTGCTGCTCCCCATGGTACCATGTGCTGTGGCGAACTCCAGTCTGTAACAGGCTGTGTCGGCAGCAGGTTCCCATGTTTCCTTTCTCTGTTCTGTGCCACAGTGAGATGGAAGAGGAATCTGCACTATCGGAGACCAAGGAGCACGAGCAGTCTGCATGCTACTTCAGGAATTAAGAGCAGAACGACCACAGCACCTCCCCTTACTGCTTCAGCTGAGAAACATAGGGTATGCTTGTTCTGAAGGACAGTCTCAGAATAACACATAAAGCTAGACATGCCAGCTGTCCCCACTAATGCTCCCTAACTTGATCTCTAGCAGCTATCCATCCCAGCTCAGAAACTTTGCTGAACACAAAGGAATTGAGACCGAACTGTGTCAAACTTGCTCATTTCCACAGCGCAGTGAAACCACCCCTTTCAGCAGAACAGGAGGTTCCCTAGACCTACTCCATAGCACCAGAGTTTCAAGTTCCTGTCCTTCTCTTAATCCACGGCCTTCTCTACTGAAAATTAACTCATCTCCAGAACTCCTTTAGAGGGCCAGGCCCTTTTTGATATTGTAATGAATTATGTCATTTGGGGAGCAGGAACCAGAACCCCAGTCTGCTTTCCCTTGAGAAGTGCAACCACCAGCTTTGGTTTCTCACACTTGCCCTGGGCACTGCTTCCCCCTCTAAATTGTGGACTGCGATTCAAATATCCCCAGACTGAGGTGGAATCCACGTCTGAGAAGAAATCGAATATCCCCAGACTGAGAAGAAATCATCACTCATCCATTACAGATCAAATTGGTCTGCACCATCTCCACCCTTTCACTGACACCCAGTTTGTGGAATGACAGCTCTTTTGGAGCTGTGTTGATACCTGTGCTGAGGAGAAGGATCTCGGCTGTGACCCTAAAGATTAACCGTGTCACAGCCTCACTCTTGAAGCCTTGGTGCTTCTACATGTGCCCAGAAATGCTGCATCTTTCAGAATTATCAGGATTATTGCAAGTTTTAAGGTTTTTGATCATTTCCAATAGCCCAGTGCTGCCTTTACCAATCATCCTCTTGAATTTAAGCAGAATTTAGCACCTTCTGAAATTACATGAAAGGAAATTGTCATGTTGCCCCCATCTCCATTTAGTTCTACCAAGTCAAAATAATTCTCCCTCCTTTGCAGTATATGACATTTGCATTAAAAAAAAAAAAGCTGGAAGACCAAACAGCATTCTTGCCCTGTATATTTTGGGTACTTTAGAAAGCAGACAGTCGGATACATATCCCAGTGAAATTAAAGTTATGGCTTCACTTTTTACATTTCTTAATTCTTATTTCTTTTAAAGTAATGTAAATTGCATTAATCTCCTGAGATAAACAATAAAGTATATAATATCCTATGAAAAGCACCAACACTGCTGAAGTAGTGATGCCAATAGTTTTGAGAAGGTTAATGAACTGTATCTAAAAGTTGTTTTTGGAAGCTCTGAATATTCTGTGCACATATTAGCTCAACCTTTTGGTATTTTAAAATTCAAATAGATCTATTTAAAAAAATGGCAGAACATTTAAGTAAATTTCAAACCTATTAAAAATTCATAAGCTTAAAATTTACTCACAAGCCCATCCACTTTACGAAGTTTCTGCATGTCTCCCTCTGGCTGACCTTCTACACCACAGTAATGAAGCAGTCCATGCTGTGGGGGCACCAAGAAGTAAAAACTCCAGCAGGTTAAACGGATGAGAGTGTGGCTAAGTTTGCAAAAGCAGGGGCATTCAAAATGAGTAAAAATCGAAAAATGGGTGATGATAGATAGAAGATCAATGAAAAAAAAATGACTACAGCAAGAACAGAAACACTCAGTGCCACTGGAAGACAAATACGGGGATGTTATTACCCGAGGAAATTGGAGTGCTTTGTCTGTCACATTATAGAGTACTCTGTTACTGCCAGGCAGCTCCAAGTGTAGCAATATTGCATCGACAGAACCATATGAATTCTGCAAATCCAGTGTAACTACACCAGGATTTGTAGCATTCACCGGCTTCTCATATTTGCAACAAGTATTGCCCTATTTAAGTAACTTTCTTCAAGCACTTTCCCCTTCCTTCTTCAAAAAAACATCTCTTCCCAGGAGGCCCGTCTTGCAGAAAGAGAACGGTAGCAGGGCTTTCTGGACACCTTCTGGGAAGCAGAATTTAGGTGTTAAGATTGGTGGCAGTCAGGATGCACGCTGTGTATACCTAAAGTGAAGAGCAAGGGACAATGCAAGCTGCCATGTGTGGGCAGATACGAAATCCATTTGTCACAGGGCAGAGAATGAGACAGGAGAATGCTTGCCAGGCTTCCCTGCAGTCTGCTCCTATGGGACAACCACGCCACGCAGGGAAATTCAGACTACGAATTCTGCTTCCCAGGTGTTCACAGACTGAAAGAGTTGCAATTTGGACCAGGATGGAACCAGCTCTGTGTGGGCTGCATGGGGCTGGACACTGTTAGGCTCATCTGCAGCATTCTGGAACAAGCAGGGAGGGAAAAGGAACACATTGTCCAGGATAGGTGACTCAGTAGGCCCAGCTTCCTTTCCAGCATCCTTTTATGCATAAGACCGTTTTCAAAGTTCATCTACAAACTATTACATCATTTTACTCATCTAATCAGTTACATATACACAGCAAATATTTGCAAGAAACAGGCTCTACACTACAGAGGATCACAGAATGGTTGAGGTTGGAAGGGACCTCTGGAGATCATCTGGTCCAACCTCTCTGCTCAGGCACGGGCCTCTGGAGCACATTAACCAGCATTGTGCCCAGACAGCTTTTGAATACCTCCAAGGAGGAGACTCCACAATTTCTCTGGGCAACCTGTGCCAGTGCTCAGTCACCCACACAGCACAGAAGTGCTTCCTGATGTTCAGATGGCACCTCGTGTGTCCCAGTTTGTACCTATTGCCTCTTGTCCTGGCACTGGGCACCACTGAACAGAGATTGTCTCAGTCTTCTTTGCATCCTCCCTTCAGGTATTTACAGACATTGATAAGATCCCCTCTTAGCCTCCTCTTCTCCAGGCTGAACAGCCCCAGCTCGCTCAGCCTTTCCTCATAGGAGAGGCGCTGCAGTCCCTTGATCATCTTGGTGGTCCTACAGCAGACACTTCCCAGTATGTCCATGTCTCTCTTGCACTGCAGGGCTGCAAACTGGACACAGCACTCCAGGTGCAGCCTCACCAATGCTGAATAGAGGGGAAGGATCACCTTTCCTGGCCTGCTGGCAATACCTTGCCTAATGCAGCCAAGAATACCATTAACCTTCTTAGTGGCAAGGGCACACTGCTGACTCATGTTCAGCTTGGTGTCTGCCAGGACTCCTATGTCCTTTTCTGCAGAGCTGCTTTCCAGCTGGGTGACCCCCAGCAAGTTCTGGTTCTGGTCACTGAGTTCTGATTCAAATAAAGAAATCTTTTTTATTGATGTTATACAGCATCAGCCATATTCTACTCCAATTGACTAAACATGAAGTAAAGTATCAAAATCAATACAAACCGCAATAAATCTTGACATATAATTCTATAGATTATAATATAACAGATAATATAGTATTCTAAATTACTCAAGTTTAAAAAGGAACTAAATTAAATTTGCTTAGAAACCTTCTCCTTCCTGTCCAGATCCCTATAGATGTTACAAAAACAGATTGGACAAAGCAGATCTCATTGGTCTTATGTTTCAGCAGCCAGCAGGTGAAAGCTCACTCTAAATAAGTTGTCAAGTTTAATTGAACTATTCTGAAAAAGCACCTTCCATAAAGAAAAGGGTTAAGAAGCAACCAAGAAAGCACAATATCCATCTATATAATATTTTTTTTCTCTGATCATTGTAGAAATTAGCTAGAATGGTCACACTACTTAAGGAAGAAAGCAAAATCAACACAGTTTCTTCTGACTTGAATAGACACAGAGAGTAGTTTACCTGCAACTGTCAATATTATTTCTTCGCACAGCATTAGAGATGTTGAAAGGTCCCACATTATTGATTTCTATGACTTGTATACAGCCAGTGAAATTGTAGACAGGTCCAGGTATCTACAAAGGAGAAAAATGCACACAGCTCTTATGCTTGTTGTCTTTGTAATCAGTTTTCAAAAGCATTACGTTGCTGTGAAAGATTTTTAATATACTTTAAGCCTACTGCTGAAGAACCCTCCTGGTCTCCTTTTTTTTTTTTTCCCATAATGAAATTCCATCAAATAACATTCAATGTGAAAAGAAGTGACAGCAAAATAAGCAGTAGTGACTTTTAAAAATAAACTCATAGAGTTTTGGACATACAGACAGCACCACAGGCACCGTGAGACCTCAGCAAAAAGTGGACTTGTCTAATTTTAATAAGGTGCTTATTTTTTATAGATGAACACAGGACATAGGGAATAGCAAACAAGGAAGCTTTGAAAAATCTACTTTTAACTTTACTACTTCCCTGCTCAAAAGATATCTAGTACCATTAATCATGATTCAAAGCCGCCTAAGGACCAAAGCTGCCTAAGAATCGGAATCACACTAGGGGCACTGAAAATACCCCCTACGATAAATTGGTATGCATATCTAGCCACCTAAACAAGTAACACTGACACAACAATGTGCTGACAGGTGTTATAATGCTTAAACAAGCCATCCAAAATGTTGCAACTGAGACTTTATGGACTGGGCCACTGTACTGGGACTGTTTCCTAGTCATACCAGGTCAAGTTTAATTGCTTCTGCAGCCATACAACAAGTAAGAGTCCATAGGCTTGTAATAAATTTCATGTCTGTGGATTTACATTTTATGCTGAAAGAGGAAAACAGTACTGCTAGGACTGTCCATGATGATGAAAGACATTGCCACATTCTGATAGGGACCTGAGAGACTACTCAAGAAGAAAATACACTAACAGTGGAAGAGGGCATGACCTGAGCCACCTAAATGGCGGATAGCCATGGACCATAGGGTAAGAAGCAAGTCTTGGCTTGTTCCTTAGCACTGCAGAGGACCCATTCCTAAAGTCAGGTTTAGTTACCTACAGATGTTAAAGAAGTCACTGAGGTAATAATGTCATACAAGTGCACTATATAGAAATAAAGGGATTTTCTTAAAGCATATTCAAATGAACATCCAAAAGGGTAAAGCCCATGCATATGAATACTTAACACAAGCTATCAGAGACTTAAACAAAAAATGAAAAAAAAAAAAAAGACGAAGAAGAAAAAAGACTCTGGAGCCCCACAAACATGAGGTGTTTAAATAGCAAGTTAAAAAAAAAAAAATTATAATGGCTAAGAAGACATCCTTTATAAGTTGAAGTCCAAACAAAGGAAAACAGAAAATAATATAAATGTTGGCAGTGAAAAACCAATAAAGGAGGCCAGATAAAGAAAAATAAAAGATCTTTAGTAACAACTTTCTAAAAGCATAATGATGAGCACTAAATGCTTTTTAAAACCAAACAGGAATAGGAAGCTTGCCAGAAAGGTAGGACTAATCCACCACCAAAGTATAAAGGGAGTGTTCAAAGAGATAGGGTTCTACAAGGAAATATAAATGAGCTGTCCAAATAAAAAATTAATGTAGAGGATCTCTGGGAAGTTCCCATGCCAGAAACCCTTTTTAGTAGGAGATCTGTTTCAATTTGAAACATCGCTAGAAAATGACTTAAAATAAATTAACAAAGTGAACAGTAGCAAAGAAGAAACACCAAATAGTGTTTGACCAAAAGTTCTAATGGGAATTGCTGAACCCACGGTCAGCAAAATTACTATGGTCATCACTTCAAATGGCATCCAAACCACAGGACTGGAAGATGTGAATTTTGGGGACTTTTGTTTAGTTGGTTGTTGTGTTTCTCTTTGTTTGGTTCGCTGGTTGGCTGGTTGGTTGGTTGGTTAGTTGGTTGTTCTTTGCTTTTTATGATTTGGGAAAGGTGGACCAGGCTGGGGAATGCAAAAGCAAACTGCAGGTCAGTAAGTCCCTGTTCCATTCCAGACAAACCATTTAAAAACAGATCAAAGAACAGCATCAGTAGGTACATATGGGAACATAATTTACTGAGAAATAGTCTAGCTGGTTTCTGAAAAAGAAATTGTAACTCACAAGAGGAACATTGAACATTGGAAAAAGGATGCCTTGGCACATAGTCTTTGATTTCCAAAAGGCTTTTAACAAGTTTCTATGCTAAAGGAGTCTAAGGTAACTCAGTCACCCTGGGGTAGCAAGGAAAGCCTTCAATAAATGAAGAGAACGGTTAAAATAGAAGCAGCAAGAATTGGGAATAAATAGTGAGCTTTCTAAGTATGGAGAGGTCCTGGAAAGTCTCCTAGCTATCTGTATTAGGGTCTGTGCTCTTCAGCTTATTCACAAGTGGCTCAGCGTTTGCTAAGTTACTCAGGATAGCAAAAACAAAATCCTGAGAAGAGATCTAGCAGAATTTCACAATATGCAAAAACCATAAGGACTACAATATGTGTGAGTTTCTGAACAAAAAGTGACTATATAGATTAGGAATCTTTACACAGGAAAACCCACCATCAAGGAGAGTTAGAACAGGGTAGTGTCCAGATGAATAAAGAAGAGTTTTCACAGTTTCTTACAGTACAGGATCAAAAGGACAAGAAATTACATAAATCAGTGCCAGGATGAAAGCAAGCTAGAGGGTGTACTTTTCACAAAACTCAACATTAAAACTGTGGAACTCTGCCATAGGATGTTGTGGATGCTGTAAGACTAAGTGGGGTTAAAAATTAGTCAAGTTAATGGAAAGAGACTTTTCCAACAGAATCTTCCCCCTCTCTTTATTAGGGGTCATAAAAAAAAATGATGGCCTCTAGCCTGAACATTTGCCTTCTTCCTTACCAGTCAATAAAACATGCTTCATATTGTGATGGCTTCTTGTTTTCTCCAGAGTCTTGAGGCCTGACCTTTTCTTTATATAGAAAAACAGATTTTTAAAAGACTGACTGGTTTTAAAACCAAGTTTTACTAGAACACATAATACCAAATTAGAACATGGCAATCACTTCAGCAGAGCTGTGACATGCTGGGTAAGGTAGATTAAATAGATAAATCTCCCCCCCTCCCTACTCTGTCCTTTCATGGAGGGCCCTTTCCCCTAGTCTTGCTTTTGAAGAATTTCAGTGAATCCACCAATGCTCTGTGTTCAAGACACACATGGCTGCTTCTGGGCCCCAAGGAAAATTCCCTTTTTGCTGTCACTTCTATAAGATGGTTGAGAGTCACCTCCACACTTCAGGTGAACTTCAGGTTCCTCTCAGGTTTGCCCCAGCCTCTATTCCTCCCGTGGGCTCCCTGCCTGTTGCTTCCCAAAGCTGCTCCCAGCAGAGCCCTCGGGGAAGGGCAGGGCTTTCCCTCCCCGGTGATGGATGCACTGTGTAAGGATAGCATAGATGGAGCAAGGCAAGCAGCTTTCCTCTGTGCTAGTCAGTCACTGTGAAACTTAACACGCCGTGCCAGGCAGCACACATGGAATCAAACAAGTGGCCCTTCCATTACACAGCATGGGCTCAGAGAAGTTCCTTAAGAGCTTGCTGCTTACTTCTGTAGCAGCAAAGGTTTAAGGGCTGCTATGGCTTTACAAGAGAGACATTACCACACTGCAACCATGTGTGAAGTTAGGCAAGGCTTTACGGTAGGATCTGACCTCAGCTGAACTCAGGGGCTGGAGTCGGGAGTGTGGACTCTCCATGAAGCCCAATAATCACAGAATCATTAGGGTTGAAAAGGATCTCCAAGATCATCTGGCCAACCATACCCCTACCAATATCACCCACTAGACCATGTCCCTAAGCACCATGTCCAACCTTTCCTCAAACACCCCCAGGGACGGTGACTCCACCACCTCCCCGGGCAACCCATTCCAATGGCTGACTGCTCTTTCTGAGAAGAAATGTCTCCTCATTTCCAACCTAAACCTCCCCTGGCACAACTTGAGGCCATTCCCTCTAGTCCTGTCACTAGTTACCTGTGAGAAGAGGCCAACCCCCAGCTCCCCACACCTTCCTTTCAAGGTAGTTGGAGAGAGCAATAAGGTCTCTCTCCCCTGAGCCTCCTCTTCCCCAGACTAAACAACCCCAGTTCCCTCAGCTGCTCCTTACAGGACTTGTGTTCTAGGCCCTTCACCAGCTTCGTAGCCCTTCTCTGGACATGCTCCAGGACCTTGATGTTCCTCTTGTACTGAGGGACCCAAAACTGAACACAGTATGCAAGGTGCGGCCTAAAATGTCAGAGCACAGCACTGAGGTTGCCAAAGGAGAGAACAGCTCCATGCAGGGACTGGACATGGACATTCCTCTCCTCACAGGTGTGCTTCAGATATTAAAAGAACAGCATTATTTTATTTGATTTAGCTGACACAGACTATTGATATGGATTATGGACAATCTCTCTCCTTCCTTTGCCAGTCACTTTGGCAAGGAAATAAGTGTGATGGACTGCCAAGCATTACGCTTGACAGTCTGCTTTTGCTGCCACCACCATTACAAGTAATAGTGGGTGATCTTTGGCTGTGTATTGTCCTATTACATTTCACTTTTTACTTTTTGTAAGAGATGCTTGTTATTCTTTTTTCCTTTTATAAACAGTAAATAAAAACACTTTCAAATTAATGGGATGCAGGAACTGTTGAGAATTTAATATGAGCAAAGACATAAAGTTACACACTTCTGGAATGAAAACGACATGGGACCCATAACATTGCCTAAAAGAAAACTGAAAAAATGAACAATGTTTGAATATTGGCTGCATAAAGAGCTCTTTTTAGAACTCTTCTTTTTCTCTCTCCTAAATTTTTATGAAGTTTCACAAAAGCATAATCACGATTGTTCCAGTCACACCATATAAGTTTTTTGACAAAAATCCTTATTCTTCAGATTATAAAAACAAACAAACAAACAAACAAACCACAAAGAAAGCAAAAGAAAAAAAAAAGCACAGAAAACAAAAGAAACCAATAAAAGGAAAGGTCAGACACAATACAGCCTTCACATTTATGGCAGCTCCTGTTCCTTGCTAAGCTCATTCAAGACTCCGAATATCAGGTTAGTATGGGGAAAATTCACTATGGCAACCTATGATCCATTTTGCACACTGAACAAAAAATTAATAGCTTGGCTTGGGAATAAACATTTATCTGCACATTCCCCCAAGCACTATAATCAGTGAATATTTTAATAACATGATTTCCTTCCCCCCAAAACAAACATCCAGACAGCTCCTTCCCATTTCTCTTACCTTGATATTTGTGTATTTTGAATGTAATGGATTTCTCTAAAGTAATATTAAAATACTTAGACACTTCTTCTTGGTTCTGTAATCATAACTACATCATAAACACCTTGCTCAAACAATCACTTTCCTTTGGAGTGCCACCTATACAAATATGCTGTCTACACAAAAAGCTAATGTCTTTTTGGACATTTTTAGGAATAAGGGCTTTGTTACAAGTAAATAAAATGTGACCATGTTTTATTCTGCTATTTTTCAGGATAGGTGCTAGTTGTTTTTAGCAGAATAGAGCATTAAAATGTGGACTTCACATGTATGTAGGTTTTCTTCCATTTATAAAAATACATTAATATACTGACAAACTGTAATACTTAAATTGCCTGAAAATGTCAGGGTCATAGCAACATCAGAAATTTAATTTAATACAATTCACTATTCAGAAACTATGCAGATATGTTTGACATATAGTAACCATGCTCTTTAAATGCCCTTTATACTTGACAAAAATGAGTACAGATACTTACCTGGTAGGAAAAGTTCACACATATATGCCAAACCATTTATTAACATCCCTTACTGCCTAGCTCAAATTAGAGCTGCTGTTAGGTAGAATTAGCCTAGAATTGAGTTCCTAAGTGAAATGAGCTGGCATCCTGTCATTTCGTTACAGATTCGTAAATAGCATAATGAGGTTTTGGCCTATGATCAGAGCTTTTTATTACAAAAATATAATTAACGCAAAACAAAGCACATCACAATCTTTCCTTGTTTGACTTGCCTGAGGATAAATTTTATAGATCTCAGAAATTCTCACTATAGATAGTGAGAATGTATCTCACCAGAATACATTGTTTGGTAATCTTTCACATCTTTTTGATTCCTATGAAATACCTTGGGTTTTGGATTCCTCTTTGTAGAGCTCTCTGCAAAAGTCTGTGAGACTTGTCAAATTGTAATATTTTAAAAATAAACAAAAAGGCCCAAGTACAAATTTTTGAATACCCTTATTAGCATTTTTATTTATATTCACTAACACAGTTTGGAAATTAATATATAAAATCAACCCTGAGTTAACAGTTTCTCTACTCCCCTTGTGGATCTTGCATATGAAATGGTCAATACCGAACCCCGAAATAAAGCAAGTTCTGCTCCCAGCTTGGAACTCCCCAGATTGGCCCAACAGCAAAAAGTTCAACTTCAATTTTAACCTGCTCTAAACCTACTGCATCTGAACTGTAGTACCAACACCAGAGGGAGGGAGGAAGGCAGGAAGGCAGGAAGGCAGGCAGGCATGCAGGCAGGAAGGAAGGAAGGAAGGAAGGAAGGAAGTCCTTTTCAAAAGAGCCTACCTTCCTTCAGGGAAAGGTGTTTTTTTGCCCTGTAAAGAATTTCTTCTTAGGAAATGTCATTTTACAGTCCGTGTTCCTGAGCTGGATATTGAATTCAATACAGTACAAAATAAAACTACACAGACTACCCAATTAGCATCTTCTAATCATGAAAGCAAACAGAATCTGCTTAATCCAACAGGACCTTATGCTGCCTTGTATGCCACTTAGTAAGCACTGAAATTTGCCTGCCATCCAAGCAACGTGCTATAGGTAGGATATATATTTTTTCAAGTCTCTTCAACCCACCAAATTTTACAGTTTGTTAAAAATCAACATTAGCCACTCAGACGCCATCTTCACTAAAAAAAGTTAACACTTTCATTCTTGCTGATTTAAACTGTTTTAGCATCAATTACTAAGCCAGAGGCATAAAAATTAAACCTCGCACATTTTAACTGTGGTTGTTCAAGCAAAATGAACAATGGGACTCTGACTAATTTGTATAGTCACTATCTAGAGATAAATAGGCCTTCCTTTGAGAAGTGTTGCTGAAGGAGACAGGTGAATTATTTCCCCCCCCCCCCAACATACTTATGTTGTTTGTTACTGCATTTTACATACATGTAACTGCATGTTACATACATTTACAATTATACACGTTTACATTTTACATTATATTTACATTTTTATATACTTTTCCTAGTCAGCTCCAATTTTAATGCACATGCATTTTATTGTTAGATAATGTAGTATAAAACAAATGTTATTAGACTTTAATGACACTTCAAAATGTGAAGGAAGGTAAAAAGTGGTATTCATTCAGAAAACAAAAGTAATAAAAGAAAACGCCTAAAATAGAGGAGAAGGAATATTGCTTCATCTTCTGTACTAGTACTTGTTAAGTGCTAAAGTGGGAAAGAAAAATGGGAAGGTATACTGGTAAAATTGTCTACATGCCACCATAAATAAAAGAAAGCGGATAAAACACAAAGGAACTGAAGTCTCTTACATCTTGAACAGTACTGGTCATGAAATTAAACCCTAAGCAGAAATTGAAGTATAATATCAAGTTTTTAAAAATTGAAATGTTAATATAAAAGATGATTTTAAACTGAAATTGGTACTGAGCTAAACATGTAAAAATCATTTTAATTCAGTATACTAAAAAAGGCTCAAAGAAGTTAAATCAAGATTATTTTTTCATGTAACTGCTTCTACTGAATTTTTTGAAGAATTTATTGGTCATATCCTGACTCTGTGTTTATCATATCTGTCACGGATATTGAAACACTATCACAAAACTTTCGTGAAACAAGAAAGGTGAAGCATAACAAAACAGAAGAGGGGGGAAAAGAATCCCCAAACTGCCTAGAGCAGCAGAGTTCTGTAGTTCTGCTCCTCATTTCTCATGTTTTCCAGCAACTCAAATCACAGGGGTTGCAAAACTTGCTACCCTGGTAGCTCTCCTGTATGACTTCTTCCAGTCCCTTGCACTGAGCCTGTAATCTCATATCTGATCTGTGAGCTGCGCAGTGTGGGTACAGCACCTCCTGGGTTTCTGTGCTTTGCAGTGGGAGCTTGGCTGGTCAGCTGCCTGGTCCCGGACTCCAGCAGAGCCAGCCCCCCATGTAGCTGGCATTCACGCTCCTCCTGCACTGCTTCCAAATCTAAAGGCACTGGCAGTGGGAAAATCATGCTGAAGTGTTTCACCATCAGTTCCCCATGCCTCTGACATTTTGCTCTGGCTGAGAATGGTTCACTAAGCCACAAGGATTAAGAGCTTTAAAATCACTAAGTCTGAAAGATTTAAGGGTACTGAGAAGCTCCCTTACCGTTTTTACAGAAGTTTATCCCTGGTCAAGATCCTTCTTTTAAACTTCCTCTTGCCTTGCAGTTAAGCAAGTGCAATGTTGACATTGTTGACAATGTTGACAGGACGAGGGGGAATGGGCTAAAGTTGCGCCAGGGGAGGTTTAGGTTGGGTATTAGGAAGAACTTCTTTACCGAAAGGGTTGTTAGGCATTGGAATGGGCTGCCCAGGGAAGCGGTTGAGTCACCATCCCTGGAGGTCTTTAAGAGACATTTAGAGTGATATGGTTTAGTGGAGGACTTGTTAGTGTTAGGTCAGAGGTTGGACTAGGTGATCTTGGAGGTCTCTTCCAACCTAGACGATTCTGTGATTCTGTGTGATTCTGTTGCACTGCAGAAGTGACACGAAGATTTTGAAGTAAGGATAGACATCCCTAAATGTTATAGCTAGTAATGCCTGGCCTTTTTATAAACAATTGCAGTGTTTCTGGTTATAAGCATACTGCATGATTTACTTATTTTGTTTGCTATTGCAGTTCTCAGTTAAGTTGAACTACTGGATTTTACTATTTAGTTCTCTCTTATTAATGGGATGCAATGCCTTCTCCATGAACATCCTGAAAAATGTACTGCCCTGAGACGATTACAAGATACAGAGTGAAATCTGGAGAGCAGGCTTATGTCCTTATCTAGTACAAACTCTATCAACTAACTGCAGAAATTAACTCATCTCATTGTAAAATACAGCACTTCCCTTTTTCAGAGTGATAATGAAGTTAAATTTATTGAACACTTTGCTAAGCTAATATAATATAGTCTTACAACACATCAGAGAAAGATTACCATGAACTAGTTTTCAGTCCAAGTCAGTTAATTTCTGTAGTTCTGTTTCTTCTCAAATCAATAATTAATAGCTCAAACCTATAATTATTTGACCTGAGATTTTTGCACCCATTTTTAAGTGTCAATGGACACCTAAAATAAGATTCAGTGTGAAACACTTCACACTGTCACAAAAGAGGGAGAGGCTGAAGCAGAGTTGTATATCTCCTCTCTGAACTGGAAGAGAAATCACCTTATCTAAAGCAAAGACAAATGAATATCAAAGGAATTAATATTCCTATGATGATCACACTATTTTGTGCATAGGGATGAAATACATATGCTTCAGAAAGAATTATTATATTTATCTGGAACACCTGGAGGTCTTCAGAAAGAAAAATGACTATAAAAGCTAAACGTCGCAACAAAATAGACTTTCCTTTAGTGAGTGCAACCTGAGGAATACGGTATTCAGAAGGGATTCATTTTGTCAGAGTTCTAAGAAAGCCAAAGAATCTCAGCTGAAGAAGGGAGAGATGAGAAAATCTATTTATACATTTTTAGGACTTTGTACTTTCTTATATCATACTGGTACATTGTTTATAAACATTTGCAACTAGATTTACAGATTTTTATTCTTTTTTAATTGTAAATACAGTTTTATTTTTCTAGCTCAGCCTCTTTTAAGGTAACCACGTACCAATGAAGCATTCCCCACATCATGAGATGAAAGGAGTATCTCAGCTGGGACACTATGCCTTTCGACAAATGCCCTCACTTCCCAAAACTTTTTCAGAGGCTAACAGTGTGGCATATACAAGCTATGGAATGACACAGAGAACTGCTATTAAGGTGGTCTGCAGTGCTAGGAACACGGTAACAAGGAGAGCTGCCTGACACATAACAAGGTGTTTGGGAGCATGTGTAAATTCCACGGTCACCAAGAAGTTAGTGACATGTATGTATGTGACCATAGGTGTATGTACCTGCAGTGCATCATGTCTGAAGACGATTATGAATGCATACACTTCCAAAACATTTAATTTTCTTTCTGTAGCAAAATGAGACACATTTTTTGTGTTCCAAAACCAATGAGCTGTACCAATGAGCAAAAAATCAAAACCTTTATCAATTTTTGATGAGAGAACTGACAGGTTACTACCTACTGTTGTCTGCACTGTCTTTCAGGTAGATGATACTGCCCCTGTGGCAAATGTAACAGAACAGGAAATATATCTGTAATTCATAATACTAACATAGATTAACGGCAATTTAACTTGACGCAACCAAGAAGAGGACCCATGACCTATTTTGTCATCCCTCCTGAGAAAACAAAGACCTTTAGCAAAGGAGTGAGGTAAGCAGTTGGATTCAGTTACCTAATTATTTGTTTTAGCTTGAATTCCCATTTTGAGAATCACAGTCCTTAGAGATTTACGACAATATATGTTTCTCCAGAGCTCCAAACTCTCTCTGTCTCCTCATTGCCTGGCAGAGATGTTGGTTTATGTGGGACATCATTTGTTCTCGCTCCCTGTTCTGTCTTCCCCCATGCTGACTTATATACAATTCATATACTTGTCAGAAGACACACCATACTTGCCTTGGGTTAATGCACCCAGCGTACTTGTCTATTGCCTTCACACATTTTATTTATAATATCCAAGAAAGCCATGGTAGCCAAAACCATCAGATTGACATGAACTCAAATGATGCACTAGATCATCTAGAAGAGAAATCAACATTATTCTAAAAACTGGAAGTATGGACTAAGCTATTCACTTAAAAAACTGTTTCCTGATGTTCAGACGGAACCTTCCACGTTTCAGTTTGTGCCCATTGCCTCTTGTCCCAGCACTGGGTACCACTGGAAAGGGCCTGGCTCTGTCCTCTTTACACCCTGCCTTTAGGCATTTATAGACATTTCTGATATCCCCGTGGGCCTTCTTTCCTCTAGGCTGAGCAGCCCCAGCTCTTTCAGCCTTTCCTTATGTGAGAGGTGCTCCAGTCCCTTCATCATCTTCATAGCCTTTTGTTGGATTCTCCCCAGTACATCCATTGTACTGGGGAGCCTGGACTGGACACAGTACTCCAGGTGCAGCCTCACCATGTTAGTAGAAGACTTTTCACATACTGATCAGGAAAATGACATAATGTCACAGGATAATTCAGCTATTAGAATTTCAGAAGCCAAAAGGAATAAACTTTCCTTTCCAATATCAATACATACATACATGCAAACACACACAGAGCACACAGGCTTACAGTCATGCACTCATTCAGGCTGTTAACCAGCAATTTCTTTTAATTACATACAATCTACATAGCAATCTCTTAATTACATACATCCCCCTTCCTGCAATTTGGTGCCTATACCCCATAAAAGGTTCAACAACATTCTGCTATTTCTATCCAACAACAGAAACCTACCATAAGATAGACAGCAGTTTTGCAGCATGGATGAAAAATTTTCACCATTTTCACTATCTGATTTCAAAACAAAACAATAGCTTTGTTTTCCAGTTATTGAGTCCACACAAGATCACAAACAGCAAACAATTTCAGATCATGTGAGAAGCCCAGATATTCCTGCTATTTCAGGTTTATATTAAAATTTCATTTTATAATTAATTTGTGTTAATTTTGAAGTACATTCTATAATCAGATTTGTTTTTCATGTTTTCCTCTCTTTTCTTTTTTTTTTTTTTTTGTACTCTTCTGCCTTTCCTCTGAACAACAGTCTATAAAACAGCATTTTGTAACCTGGAATGAGAATCTGTATAATGAGACAGTGACACTATCAAGGAACATTTCTTCTCTGTTTACTATTATGTATAGAGAAAGCAGCTTTGAGTAGTTGTATATATAATTCTCAGAACTTAAACACCAGCACAGTAAAGTAGGTAGAAGCTAGACAAGTAAACAAGGAGGTTTAAACAACAGAAGAGAATGACAAACACTGACACAGTTACTCATCTTCATTCCTTTTTGCCTTCAGGATGTAGAGCATTAATACTAACACAAATATGAAATTAATGATTTTTTTTGCTACTGTTCCCCAAAGTGCCATTTTATTAAGTACTTCCTTCTCCTTTATTCTTTCATTTCCAAATCTAACAGCATTTAGATGAAAAAGCAAAAAATGAGTTGCATTTCCACTGGTTTCATGTAGAACAGTTGCCACTTGCTTTGTTCCTTTCTTGTTTTGATGATGCACACCAGAAATCACAAATTTACAAACAATGTGATCACCATGTTCCTCTCTTAATATTGACTCTTGCTTTTTATTACAACAGCTTAGCTTGCTTCTACCTTTAGAGCAGAGTGCACTTCCTGCTGCCTTGGCAAACGTGTTATTTGGCTATTTTTCAGGCTTGACTATTTGCTGCATGCCCAATAGGTACATGCAGATACTTAGGTTAGAGTGAAGCTATTAAGCAAACAGCATTGAAGGGCTTCTTTGCCAGAGATCAGAAATGGCCTCCATTTACTATAGTTTTCTATAAAAATTGCCTCTGCCACATTCTTTGCTGTTGGAAAAAGAAATGAAACAACACCGTGAAATGCCAAAAGTGCCAAGGTACACGAACTCAATTTATTGTTACTGAAAAGATGGAAACTTGTACATAGAAGATCAATGAGAATGGAAGATCCTGGGATTGAGAACGAATGTGGGGAGAGATTGCTAGCATTATTAGAGAAGCAAGTTCGGTTGGAAATCATACAACTGCGAGTCTACCTTAACTGGAAACCACTTGCTTTTGACAGTGATAGAGTCTCTTTATTCCTCATTGTAACGTTACATAACCTTTTTTCCATCAGAAATAGACTGACCCAGAAAGAACGATGATACTTTATATTTTAGTTTGAGAAATGCCAAGGACACTTTAGAAACTCTAGTCACCAAAATTAACTCTGGAAGGAGCAAGAAGGAATCACCATAATTTAAACAGAATCTGGACACACAAAACAACATCTTTAATGAAGATTTTCTCTTTTGGAAGGAAAAAGCCCCAAATTAAAGGAATCAGTTACAGAACTGAAAACATAAAGATGGGACGTTTGAAATTTCCTTAATTAAAGTGGCAGAAAGGTCTGACAATCACCAGCTGAAAGAGGGTACTGGGAGTAATAAATACAAAGCAGAAAGATGAGCTAAAACTTGCCAAAATTCAGACTGAGTTGGAATTTATACAAAATTTAAAAACATTAAGAAGAGAGGTCAACTAAAACAGAGGAGAGGGATCACGTTACAAATACCGCAGATGTGACCAAAAACCTTTGCCTTACTAACACTGCAGAAGCACTTCCAGGGTTCTTTGAGATAGTCTTCAATATGAGCTGCACGTTACATTTGCTTGTATTTTAAGGTAGCGTTATGTTCCCTTAACAATAATGGATGGCTATCCTCATAGAAAGGGAAAATGTTATTTATTTCCATAAGGAGCCCCAGAGTGGCCTCAGATTAAAAAAAAATAAATAAATCCAGAGAACAACCCTGATGGCAGGCGATAGGCATAACATGGGACTAGGAGACTGCAACTAAAGCAGTGCAACTGAAGCTACTGTTAGGAGAACACAGCAGAGAACCTGGGCTCAGAGAGGAAAACTTAAGATGAAAGAAGATGCAAATAACTATACTTCAGAAAGCCAGCGAGAGACTAAAATCCCACCTAGGACATGGCTGGTGCAGGAGGATTGTGCCAAGGCATTCTTCCCCTATTTTGTCTGACATCGTGTTAAGCTTTTATTTTTTATAAAGGGGATCGGATCGCTGTTCTAGCTTTCATTCTACTAAAACCTGGGACTTTAAATTTTTTTTTTCTTTTTTTTAATTTAAAGACATTTGGTCGTTGGTAAAAGAAGGCCATGCAGTATACCATTCCCATATAGCTTCCTGCAATTTGGGTCAGATCAGGCGGCTATCAACTGTGAGGGTGTTCAAGCAGCCCAGGGCTAGTATTCCATGAGAAAAACCCGTATCTCAACATTCCCTCAGCTTAATGACCGGGGGAGGTATATAACCTGATATGACTGCCCCTTGGTCAGCTGGGGTCTCTTGCCCACCCCAGCTGACTCTCTGGGGAGGGAGCTGAGGGAGAATGAGATGAGGCAGCTTCGACAGTGTGCCAGCAATAGCTAAAACACAGCGTGTTGTTAGCAGCTTTGCTCTGGTCGCCAGTAGGAAGCACAGCACCATACAGGCTGCTAGGAAGAACTCTCCAAGCCAGCAGACTCAGTACAAGGAATCAGCACAAACCCAGAGTTTCTCAGCCACGTGACAAGAGCAGGTGATGCAATGCTCAATGTGAATCAGTGCATGGAAATACAACCAACTACTGTTAAAGCTGTTAGCAAAATGAAAGGGATACGAACATCGTTCTACTGATAAGGATGACAGAGGTGAGAATTAAAACCCAAAAATGCCTGTTCCAGAATACTGTAAAAACACAGGTGTGAGAGAAAAGATATACATGTTATTTTTATTATCGCTTGGGGTGACACTATATGGTTATAGAATAGCAAATAAATTACCTTTATATCCTTTCTAGCCACATGCATGCTTTTGGTTACTAAGTTTGTATTTGTCAGAGAAAGCAACAATTAGCTCCACTTACCATCCAAACACACAAGTTTGATCAGTAAAACTAGTTTCCAATGGGATTTTGTGGGATTTTTTTTTTTCCTGATGAGAAACTCCTGAATTTACATTTTAATAGGAGGTAAGCGTATGCCACAAATTTCATGTTAGTGGCATAAACTTCTCTGCTTTAAAAAGCTTGGAGAAAAATCATTCATACATAAAGTAGAAAGAGATGAATATTGTTTTTATCTGTTACAATATGATGTGAAGTTTGTGTAATGTGCTTTCTTTCATGTAGCTTGAGTCTTGTGGTTAGATTGTTACAGGTTATGCCTAATCTCTTAATGATACAAAACAAGTTAACAGAGGAGTAAATTGATAGCTAAAGGAGATCAACGCTTGATTTCAGCTAGCTGTGCATTCCAGAGAATGCACAAAGAAACACTAGGTGAGATCTGCACGTTGTCATCAATTGCAGAGAACCAGTCTGCAAGAGAAGAACCTACAGACCCCGAACACACAAGGAGAGAGGGGGCAACTAACCTAGGGAACTGCTGATTGATACGGTTCCTTGGGTAATTATTGCGTTAGGTGCCCGACTGCTAAATATATATACGCATTCTGTTAAATGTATACCTGCCTTGTCAAATTGGCTGTAGTCTGATTTCTGCTGAAGCTGAAAGGGTCCTACCTCAACAACGTGGAAGTAGTAGCTGCTGTCATATAGCTCCCTTTTTAGATTGACAGCATCAGGCTATATCCCCATAAGAACTACAGAGGAAGATTACAGACCAGTAACTGGTATCCACTGCTCGATGGTATCCACTGGTACGCATGGTCAACACGTCCCTTTTCTGAGGGGTCACCCAAGCTTTTCTCAGTTGTTCTTCCTGGCTTAGAGGGAGAGTGTAATAACCACCATTCAAGTCTCTTAGATATAATTCTGCCTTTAGAAAGAGACTGAAAGGGAGGAGGAAGCCAGGGTGAGGAGCTACACAAACACACTTGTGGACTGCATCTGAATTTTCGTTGTGAAACCTTTCTTTTTTTTTTCAGGAAAGTATCCTCCCATACATTTTCAGTTCAAGTAGATACTCTGCCATCAAGCTTCTTTTGGAAGATCTGAGAGTACTTTTATGCAATGAGTGATTACAGCCTATCCTCCCCAGCTTTTGAAGACTGCTTGGGAACAGTATATTGTTCAGTGAGTGTCTGGAAGGAACTCAAAGTGCTCAGACAACAGATGTCTGGGCTGCAAACATTGCAGAGCACTGTTACATATGTAAAGTCACTTCAGTACAGTTTCTTTAAGCTTTAAGCTTTGCTGGAGGGGACTGATACCAAGCACATCCTCTAAGGGCTCATGGAAGTTGCCTACTAACAGCTCAAGCCTTACTTCTCACTTATCATCAACCAGACCTACTGAAATTGTCCAAAAGGGATCTCAAAGAGTCACACAGACGAATTACTGAAATGTCATCTTCACAGATGATGCCATCTGTTGAGCTCCATTGCTTCCAGACAAAGGAAATTATTACTTTTCATTGTTTGCATATCATGTGGTGGCAAAACTATGTCTGCAATTCTCAAAGATATATGCATTATGAATTGCATAGAGTTCCAAGATGTCAAAGTGAAGGCATAATTCTATTAAACACCACAAACCCTGCGTAGTAGATTCCTTGAATGTGCTCTCCACCCCATAACACTGTGTGCTGTTGCTTTCAAGACTGCAATCACTTTTTAATAAGTAGCTTTCAGACTGGACCATGAACAACAGAGAAACAAGGTGAAATACTGGACAAGGTACCTGAAAAGTGGTTATCTGCTGTTGGGAAGGAAGGGCTGAATATGCTCAGCAGAAGATAAGTCATCCCATACGTCTGCAACTGCCCTTAATTTTGCGCACTGAGTAGGAAGGAGAGACAAATGGTTAATGTTACTAAGAGAAGCAGGGCTGTCAAAGGATGAAAGCATCACACAGACACAATTTTCTCTCAGAACAATTCCAGCATCAGCCCACACATCAAGCTAAGGTATCAAGGAGATGTCTTGCCAACAAAAATGGGCAGAAGCTGTTGCCAGGATCCTGTTGAATATGCAGGAGCTGTGGACTAATTAAGTGGCAACATCAACCACAAACTGAAGGTGTTAACAGCAGGTTAGCCTGGCAGCTATGGGAAAATAAATGCCCTCACAGCTGAAAGACAAAAAGAGATCTTGCAGCCTTGCCAATACATTCAAAGAGAAATGTTCACCTGGATTTGAACTTAAATTCATAAAAACAACTTGCATGTGAGTTCAAAACAGCCTCATCCCTTCAAAATAAGGGAATAATCACCGTGGAAACAGAATCAAATCTTTGCACTCTTGGCCAAAACAACATCTTTCTTCTGATAAAATTGTCTCCTTGTATCAGATGTTGGTGTCAAGGTGTTGGTGGGGGGGAGCTGCAGGGGTGGCCTCTGTGAGGAGAGGCCAGGGGCTGCCCCGTGCTAACACAGCTGGTTCCAGTTGGCAGCACACAGGACCCACCGCAGGGCACTGCTAAGCCCAGCAGCCAAACTGGTGGTGCCTCTGTGAAAACACCACACAGGCAGAGCAGCAGTGTGTGTCAGGGGGAACAAAAAACAGAGAGAGAAAGGAAGATACAGAAGTGCAAAACCATGGCCACGTAAGAATGAGGGGAAGGAGGTGCTCCGTGGTGCTGGAGCAGACATTCCCCTGCAGTCTGTGGTGAGGAACATGCCGGAGTAGGTGGGTATTTCCTAGCAGAGTTGTGGCCTGTGGAGAGGCTTATCCTGAAGGACAGCAGCCCCTGGACAGGACCCATGAAGGAGCAGGGGAAAAGTGTGAGGCAGAGAGGAGCTGTTACGGAGTGACCACAGCCCCCATGTCCCCTGAGCCCCTCAGGGTTCAGAGGAGGAGTTGGGAATGTAACTGGGCCTGGGAAAAGGTGGGGGGAGACACTGCTTTAGCTTGGCTTCGTTTCTCACTACCTGAATTATTTTAATTAGCAATAAATTGAATTAATTTTCCCCAAGAAAAGTCTGTTTTGCCCATGATGGTAATTGATTAGCCATCTCCCTGTCTTTATCTCAACCTGTGAGCTTTTTCATCTCGCTTTCTCACCCTGTCCTCCTGAGGAAAGGGAGTGAGGGAGCAGCTGGGGGAGCGTTTGGCCCTTAGCCAAGGCTTACCCACCGCGCTCCTGAAAATGAGAGTAAGGACTGATGTAAAGAAGGCAGTGAGTATCTCAGTCTTCTCTGTGCCATTTGCTGCCAGGCCCTCTACCCCATTCGGCACTGGGACCATGTTTTCCCTAATGGACCTGTCTTGCCGGACACGACTTGCATCACTGGAGTCAGTAAAAGAAAACAGAATGTGGCTTAGGACATGGGGTACAAGCTGGAACAAGGCTGAAATGGTGTCAAAGCCAATTTCCTAAAATCCTAAAGGCAAAGACAACTTCAGAGTAAGAAATACCAACTACAGTGAGAACTGGCTGCAGAGATGCTTATATTTTTCTTGTTGATTGAGAGGAGAAAAGGAGCTCGAGCAGGTCCTCTACAGGCATTGCAATAGAAAAGCCTTCTGGTGTCACACAGGAAAACACAACATGTACTTTCTTTCCAGTATATATGTATTTTTACAACAGTATATCAATTCATCTGTGTGCCCACCAGTTGCTTTTACAAGATGAATGGTATCATACTATTTCCCTTTTAATTTATCTTTTATTTAAATTTATTTCCTGAAACGTTATTTCCCTTTGTAGGAAATATTAGTTTAAAAAATGCTTCTTCCATACTAAACAGAAATCTGAACTCAAATATCTTAATAAATTCTCCAAATACAAAGTTTGTTTACATTCCCTTCCCTGTATGGCTTTTTCAACTGATTTCAAGAGAACAAGATGGAGGAAGTTTCAGTGCTGCCTTTGTATCAATCTTGTAATTTACTGAGGACACTGTCTGCATAGCTTTAAGCATTTAGAACACAAAAATCTGCATTCAGACACTGTAAGTATGAAACAATTAAAATCCATTGAGAAAAATACTTCCATAACGCCAAATTCTGAGGGGATTGCAGAGAGACAGTGGCAATCATCATCGTTCTGGTTCAGCAGGAGACTTTGCAAGTTCCTTTTGCTTTTCTTCCCACATGCCTTTAATTTCAGACACAGAAGCTTCAGCAGTTTGATTTCCCAATGCACAAACAGAGAGGTATGCTTGTTTATTTGCTGCATAAAAGAACTTCCAGAGATCTTGGTTAAACCCTTGCATATCAGGCCTCTCATGCAAGTAAGAAATAGAGATAATCTATTTGGCTCAGCATCCTGACTCTGCCCAGAGTTTTGGAATGCAAACCCATTGTTTTTAATGTTTGGATTCAGTATGGCTAGTCCTAGCCAAGGTCTTCTGCACAGATGGCCTGGGGCTGTCTACTTAAAGTTCACTGACTACTTTTCTGCAAGAATGTAGTGTAGCTACGGCATCAGTAGTTGGTCTGCTCTGTAGCTCTGTAATAAGTACAATGAGCTTGGCGTCTAGCATTATCTAATGAGACAGAACTGCATTTTCACTCTTGCTTATAATAATCTCTTTACATTGTGCTTTACAATACATATACGTGGAATGCAAATGCATTTTTTTTCCTATAGAATTGCTGGTACCAATGAGATTTTTGCACTTCTGTCTGGAAATCACAGCCATGTGAACATGTATCAATTTATATACAACCTTAAGTCTCTCCTTTAATGTGATGTGGAAGAAGATCCCTGAGAAAAGATCTCGTTACCAGCAATACTTTCTGATCCATGCACTTAAGACAGTGAAGGGATTTTTTGGGTTTCTGCTTTGAAATTATTTTCTTATGCTTTTTAGTGAACCTTTTGGAATTGCTAATAACAATATAGTATTAATACCAATTTGGTAACAATACATTAGTATTAGTATCAATAGTTAATATTTTCATGCTATTTGCATTACATGATATAATATAAAATACATGTGTATACACACACACACACATGAAATTCTAACTTCAAGGCAACTCCAATGAAAGAAAGAAGCTGTAAAAGTATTACTGAATATAGCTGTAACGAGGCAAAAAAGATGACTGTTTCTAATATACATGTTCACAATCAATAAGAAGCTTAATACTATAAATGTCAAAAATACTTCTCTCAGCTATCTTCCTAATAAAATATGAAATGCAATCTGCAACTTAATATGATTTTTTGAACACACAGTTATTGAGAAGCATTCAGGAAATTGTACTAGTCACTGGATAAAAAGAATTGAGGGGTCTTCGTACTTATTTTCTATGTTTTCCATTCTTCAATTTCAATATGATAAATCAAGAATTTGCTAGACATACCAGAAAGATTTACTGCATATTTTGATTAATATAGTTGAAGTTTAGCTTCTAGTATAACAAGCAGAATCCAAAACTTCTGAAGCCTGTATGAGTTGGGATTAGTTTTTAGCTTTCAGGATGGCGCAATACTAATACTGCTCTTCACACTTGATTCAAACAGATAAATGAATACTGAATTATCCAAAAATCTTACATGAGCATACTCAGATGTAAGGAAAAGAATCAACAAATCAATAATATGTCTATCTGAATACTGATTACATTAATCTAATTAAAAAAAGCAACAAAAAAACCTGCAACAATAGAATGCTCTCCACACACAGGTTTAACCTATAGTCTTTGAGTGGGTGTCTCAAATACTGCAATGTCCAGGATCATTATCTGCAGACTTTGCCATAGAGACTGACTTGATAAGACAAACACAAGCAACTAACACAGTATTACATGAACATTTTAAATTTTCCCTGATGTTATCACTTCTCTGTATTGCTTAGCCTTGGAGATATAAAAAGATCCCTTAGATGCTAAGTGC
The DNA here is from genome assembly GCF_009769625.2 of Cygnus olor. Lineage (NCBI taxonomy): Eukaryota > Metazoa > Chordata > Aves > Anseriformes > Anatidae > Cygnus > Cygnus olor. The sequence goes on from NC_049171.1 coordinate 28,470,822, forward strand.
TACTGGCATACTAGTTACAAAAAATACCAACAGGGAAGCATTGTATACATCCAGACCTGGCAGCAAAGTATCTTAAGCATCATATATTCAGTTTTGGATCAATGGCATAAGCAAGACAATATATTACCATTCTATAATAGCCATAATTATAAACTATCAAATTACACTATATTTATAATCTATATAGCGTTCTTTCTCTGCTTTCACAATAGAAGAAAGAATTAGGAAAAGACTATTCAAGCAAATCCAGTTTTTAGCACTCTTTCAATCTAAACGAGTTGGTCTTCCCTGCACCAGTAGAAGACTTCAATAGCCTTAGAATGTAAACAAGCATCAATTAACATGTGGATAGGACTTTAGGATATGTGATGAAAAAGATAGTTTAAAACATAACAGGTCTGTTTTTGGTGGCAAGCGAAAGGCAAGCAGGGGCCAGCTGCACTAATGTACCCCGCTTCCACCTGTGGTAAATCCACAGTCATTCCCCCAATCTGTCCCTGGCTGAATATCGTCCTCAGGCTGTGCCTTGATGGTCTGCCCCCATTTTCTTCGTGGGTGCTTGCTCTTGGGCTGGACATCGGCCTCACGCCTCACCACGGTGGTCTGTACCAGCTTTATTGGTGGGTGTCTGCCTGTGGCCCGGATGTTGTTCTCAGGCTGCATCCTGCTGGTCTGCGCCAAGTCTGTTGGTGGGCATCTGCCTGTGGCCTGGACACTGATCTTCTTGACGCTTTGTGCCAACGCTGGTGGTGGATATCTATCCCAAATTGCCATCATTTTGTTAATGTCAACCCACCACCTGATGGTCCGCAAAAACTTTGTCAATGGGTCCAGTTCCATTTCTGCACCATCCACCTTTTGACGCTTACAGGGAGGTTGGCCATCGAGGTCATCTAGTTCTTGGGTGGATTTCCTCTTCCTCCCCAGACGCACCGTTTCATCCAGCCTTGGACGCTTCCGGGGGGGTTGGCCGTCGAGGTCATCCAGTTCTTGGGTGGATTTCCTCTTTCTCTCCAGCCACACCATTTTATCCAGCCTTGGACGCTTCCGGGGGGGGTTGGCCACTGAGGTCATCCAGTTCTTGAGATTTCCTCTTCCGTCCCAGACGGAACATTACAGCCATCCTTTGGCTTTTGCAGTGCACCGCTCAAAGGCTGGCAGTTCCTGCCTGGTTTCTCTGCACCCTGGCTACTCCAAGCCTCCTTGAGCTCCAGGAGCGAGAAGCTTGGCAAGATGTTGCCAGACACGGGGCAGCCCTTTTTATAGGGTGGGTGCCAGCGTACACTGAGGTGACATCACAGTAGGCGGCAGCTGACATCACAGGAGGCCCCTTTGTGGCAAAGGAGGCAGACACTGAGTACACCCAGCATCATTTTGCTCATCCTTACCACAGATCTAAGAAGCAGTCTTCTCCATTTCATCTCCAATTCATCCATCTTACATGGCTCAACAAATGGTCTACCTTGCCGTGGGAGATGGTGCCGATTAGGAGAAACTTCTTAGAAAAAGTGGTTGGGCATTGGAAGGGGTTGCCCAGGGAGGTGCTGGAGTCACCGTCCCTTGGGGTGTTTAAGGAAAGGTTGGACGTGGTGCTTAGGGACATGGTTTAGTGGGTGATGTTGGTGGCTGGGGGATGGTTGGACCAGATGATCTTGGAGTTTTTTTTCCAACCTTAATGATTCTGAATCTACGATTCTATGATAATAATCTATATATTATTACATATATATAGATTGAAACTGACTTTCCAATCTAATTCCATTGTATTTCTCTCCTTATCTGGAAAATCTTTAAGAAAAATCACTAGTTCACATTCAAAATGTGTATGACACAACTGAGCTAGGGAAATATGTTACAAACAATGTAACATGAATAATTTGTGTGCTCTTAAATCCAAACCCTCCCCCATCAAACCAGTAAGCCATTATATTTTTTTTTAAAAAAGGCAAGCAACTACCTCTGGAAAAAATATCTAAATTCTAAAAAGAAAGAGAAATAGTCAAACAAGAACTATATGATAATCATCCTGGGGATAGAAAAATAAACACTGGAATATCAGGATGCAAAAGTAAAAATCATGTAAGACATAGGCTGCACTAGAACAAAGACAGTATAAATAAAGCAGTCAAGTAAATATATACAAGCCAGTAGCACAAATCCTTTTGGAATGAAATTTCATGCAGAAATAAAAATACAGTATTAGAGCTATATTATATATCACTTAACCAAGACAATGAGAGTGCTTGTTAAATACTGAAACAGTTTAGAAAGGGTAAGGCAGAAAGCACAATAATAACAGCAGATTTCAATTACTCCCAAGCAGTCTGATTAGAAATCATGACAAGATGTGATGCAGGTACTACATTTTTAGATGCTGTAAATAATGGTTTCTTGGAACCATTAGAGAGACCACAAGAGGAGAAATAATTCTTGATTTTGCATTGAGCCAGGCAGAGGATCTGCTTCAATACATAACCATAAAAAAAGCCCAACATTTCAAAACAGTGACTATAATGTACTCCACTGTTCTTCTGGGAGCAAAACACGCTTTAAAAATCCACCAGAAATAGTTTAACTGCAAGAGGAAGAGGTTTGCTAGGATAAAAATAAAAGGAACAACTAATGGGTAAAATGCTTGCAGGTTAGAGTAAAACACATCCATAGAGTTTATATAAATATATATACTCTAGTCAATAGGTAAATAAATAAACAAAACATTGTTTTTTAGAAAAAGGTGCTTGAGTGACAAACCAGAATAATTATAAAGACCACTTGAAGTCATTTTTCAGGCCAATAGAAGGGTGGAAGGTGCAAAGGGAACATATTTAGTAAATTAAATTTTAAACTACATATATTCAGTAAGATTCTAGGATACAATATATGTTAATCAGTAAAAATACACATCAAAACCTTCTAAAATGTTAAAAAAAAAAAAAAGGAAGCCTGGAATTATTCAAATATGGTATGCAACTTCCCAATTAAAGGATTGTATTTGGTACCAAAATGCAGGAAGATGGCAAATACAATACCAGTTCTTCAAAAACGACAGTGAAAGGACAAAAAGATTGAAACATAGAGCCAGTAGATATATTTTCCATCAGAGGCAATTTCCTAAAGATTGTAATAAGGAATATAAGTAGCAAAAACATGGAATAATATGACAAAGAATCAGTGTAATTCATTAAAAGGACATTATGCTTCCCTGATTATTAGAATTCCTTGAACACATTAATGGTCATATACAATAGGGTCATCAGAGTAATATAGCTGATTTGATTACCAAATATATTTTTGCCATGGTTTCTCACCAAAAGTTTTTAAAGAAAACTGATTGTTATGAAAAACACAGGAAGGTCTTCTTTCAGGTTAATGAACTGGTTAAAAGATAAGAAACAAAAATTACAAATACTAGGTCAGTTTTCGTACTGGTCAGATGTCACAAATACCATCAACTGAATCCAGTGCTGTTAAATACATTCACAAATTATTTGAGAATGTAGCAAATGCTGAGGTGAAAAAGTTTGCTGATCATAAGAACCCATACAGAACAGTCAAAACAACAGCTTCCTGAAAAGGACTGCAGAATCAACTCTTCACTCTAGAGAGAGGACCACTGATTTCAGGGAAATAATTGCATGAGAGCAGAGCATGTAGACCATGGCTTCTCAACCTAAATATGAGATGAGTGGGGATGAATGTGACAGCAGTCAATAAAACAACAACTGACACGTAGAATACAATTTTTTTTTGTGATGTAACAACTATCTATTTAGTCTCTCTCTACATATTTATATACAAGCATATAAATATATAAAATAGCTTGTGGAAGAATAACCAAAGCTTTTAACTAGCATGTATTTGGATGATATGAAGACAGATCTGGAGCACACCTTAAATAGGTCATTAGAAAGAAAAAAAAACTTTTTTTTCCAAGGAGATCCAAGGATTTCCAAGGAATCCAAGGAGAAATCAGACATTCTTCAGGATGTACCATGCATTTCAAACCATCAAGCACTCTGAAAAAGCCTTTCTCTATACTATAATCACAAACCTGACAACAGAGCTGGCTTAGAAGAAATACAATGTGGAAGAGAAATCAAATTGAAAGGGTATGGAAAAATTACAAGGACAAATATTTTAATCTGTAATCTCTTTTTAGGAAAAATACAGGCACTGAAAGTGATGAGAACAGGAGCAGCTCATGGTTTCAGTGGTGTACCAATGAAATCACAAGATGTTGGATAGAAGAGTCAACATTGCTTGCTTTCATATTCTGTACCATGGCAGAACCTCAGACTCAAGGTACAGTGAAATACAAGCGCAGAGCCACTACAAGCTGTGCACTTTTATTCCACTACACCTTGAGAGAAGATTAATGCCTAGCAACTAGCTCCCACACAGTATATTCTGAGCTACAGCTTAAACTCATGGAGCAGATGATGCTTTAAATTGTATCAAATATGAAATAATATTTGAACAATTGCCAAGCAGATTTCTGATTTCAAAAAAAAAAAACAACAAACAAAACAAACAGACTACAACCCATGTACAGGTCTCATTATATACAGCAGTCCAAAAAAACCCACCTAAAACCAACGGAAAATTAAACAAGTCATTTTTACACTTAGGGGACTATGAACACATCTGTCTATCTAACTGGACATAAGTATGTTAAAATTTTGTCAAAATAAAATGTTTTTATAAATCGTATGATTATTAATGATTAAGTATGAAAATTTCAGATTGCTGTGGAACAACAGCAAATCTGTGGATATTCAAGACCTGATCCCTTCAAGGTTTTAAACTAGCCACTCTTGTTTATACCACTGCATCAAACAACTGCAGTAATGCAGCAGTCCCGTACGTGCTTGTAATCCTCTGAAAGATGGATGTCCTGTCTTTTTGTCAGATTCTCCAGGAATCTTCTCAGCTGCAACACTGGCCCAGAAGGCATTAACTGGGTCAGAACCACCAACAGCAACTTTAATTTGCTCACACCCAATGACTACTGTAGCAGTACACTGAAGCATCTTATAAATATAATATTATTATAAATTATTCTGTGACAGTTACTGTCAGAGCCCCATTCTGCAGCTTTATCAGATAAGGTGAATGCCAGACAATCAAACCTGAATACTGTGCACAGATTGTACTAAATTCTCCCACTGCTTTGCAATACTCTGGCAAGGGAAATGGGTCATAAACTATGTCTAACTAGGCAGTTACAGAGGGTTTACTGTTGCTTCAGCCTATAGAAGCACAGCAGCTGTACATACAACAAACTGCCTTCAGATCATTACAAATTAAGGGCCTGATTCTGCATTTTGTAATACCTGTTTTACATTGTCTGTATCTTCACTGAATGTCATTGAATTCAGTAATGGCAACAGAAAAGATATAACTCTTTACATATTAGCAAACATTTATTAAAATGTTTGTTTATATCCACATATAGTAATACCTGAGAATGTTCTGAGGCTGAGTAGTTTTATAGCAAAATATAATTGTGATATCACACTGACTTTTTTTTCATACAAAACTGTATGTTTTCTATCTATGTATTTAAAACATGTGCCCACAGAAAAGCACACCCAGGCATGGGCCAGTAGTCTAATCAATAGAATTTACATGTAGAATTATCTCCATTTCATCTCAGCCACAACACCAACACACTACAACCCTGAGCATATCACCCAATTATCTGTTGCATTTCCCCATTGGCAATATGGAGATACCAGTGCTTGCATATAAATTTGCATGCTTTCTGCTTCATCTTTTATCCTTACTTTATTTAGAAAATTATTCTCCTGGTACAGAAGCTTCTTTTTCTTTTGAAACTTCTCTTTGAATATTTAAGTTTAATTATGGAGATTTGTTTATGTTGAAAAGGAGTATGGAGATATAATGACATTTCACATTCCCAATACTGAAATACTATTAAGTCTAGAAATATAAATTACTGGAGCAATTATAGCAGCAGAAATAACACTATTACCGCAATCAACTATTGCTGTAGGTATTTGAAAACAATCTTTAATTTCCCTTCAAGTATACCAATCTTATCTTCTCTGCAGAGGAACAAGGTATTGTAAACAATTAATGACACTAAAGCTAGCACGAAATTAATTATTCTGAAACATGTCTTGAGATTTCAAAATACTTTTTTTTTTTCAATTTCTGATTTGAATATGTTTTTTCGCGTGTGTAATTTGGTTTATATTCCCCCATTGTTGACTTTTAAGTATTAGAAAACAGCTATCATAAACAGCTTTAAAAAACTAAGATGAAGCTATTGAACTGTTTAGCTGATATAACTGTTTACCTATTTGTTATACATGACAAGTCTCAAGTACACCCTTTATATTCTTTAACTAAGAAACAGGATATAATTTTAAAATAACTAATAAACAAAACTGTGGGAGAAATGGATTTTTTTCACTCTACAGAGGCTGCAGCACAAGATCTCTGCCAGCCAGCTACTTGTAACATAACTGCGTAGCTTTTCTTCTGACCAGGTCTGTTTTACTACACTGTCATATGTACCCACTAAACTTTACAAAGGAGAGTTTACAGAGACTCATAAAAACAATTCATGTGTGTGAAAGTTTGCAGTGCTTGAACTTGGATGAATTCATCCAAGATATTTCAACGTATGTATCTGTTATCTAGTTTTCCACCCACATTTTCAGATCCTCAACATCCAATTCATATTGAGCCAAATATTTTGTCTATCTTTGGCCTACGGGTATATATAATCAGAGAACTATAGCTGTGTATCAGGTACAGGTGTCATGGTGTTGTCTGCAGGGTGCTGCAGGGCCTCTGTGAGGAAAGGTCGGGGCTGCCCCATGCTGGGCACAGCTGGTTCCAGATGGCTCCAACAGCCCCGCTGGGCCCAGCAGCCAAGATGGCAGCGCCTCTGGGGAATTTATTTAAAAAAAAAAAAAAGGGAGAAAATGCCAGACAGCAAAGAGGAGTGAGGAAAAAATGTGTGAGAACAATCCTGTGAACACCAGGGACAGAGAAGAAGGAGGGAGGAGGTGCTTCAGGTGCCAGAGCAGAGAGTCCCCTGAAGCCTGTGGCACACTGCAACATGCAGGCAGTTATGTCCCTATGGGCACTGCAGCCCGTGGAGCACCACACCGGGGCAGGGGGAAAGCATGAGGAGGAAGGAGACGCAGAGAGGAGCTGTAATGGACTGACCACAGCCCTCATTCCACATTCCCCTGCACACCTTGGGGTTGGGGAGTGGGAGGAGTCAGGAATGAAGCTGAGCCTGGAAGAAAAGGCAAGGGGTATCCACTGTCCTACCTTTGTTCACAGAGCCTTCTGACATGGAAGGTGATCATATTGGCCTGGCACAGTTTCCTCGTGCTAAATCCTTGATTGTTCCCTTCATCCTTGCAATTGTCTCAGGAACTGAAGTGTGCCATTGGACTGACCAGCACCTGGTTACCCAAGTCTTCCTCCTTAGTCTTTTTGAAGATGAACATGACATGACACTTGTCCTTTTCCAGAGATTAGGTAACTCCTCTGATTGCTATAGTCTTTTAAAGATGACAGAGAGTGGCCTTGCAATAACATGAGCTACTAGCACATGCTTGCTTGTGTGCATTCCATCTGGACCCATGATACTTTCTTTATTCAACTCACTTAAGTAGTCCATCAGTCTGTCCTGCTCTACTCTTGACAGCGTTTCTCCCCCCAACTACTGCTACTAGACACAGTCATCTGGGAGGTCTGAGAGTTTCTGATTAGTGAGGAAATCTATTAAGTAGTATAACATTGCTTCCCCAGATGTCACAAATGTTCTTTTAAACACATCGCTGCCTTGAGAGTAATATATCTGTTCTCTATAAGGCTATAATCTCTGCATTCCCAAGCTGTGGCAACAGCCAGGGAAATCAGTAGAGGGTGGTTAGGAAGGAAATTCAAACTTCTGTTGATAGCATGCAAAGTCTTTTATTACCCTGAGTGGTGGAAACATGTATATGTGGTGCTAATCAAGCCTTCTAGCCTAGAAGTATTATGACTTTGTTTATTGATATTTCCATTCAAGATGGTGTATGCCAGGCAGAATGCCAGTCATGTTCAGAAGAGACTCAAGACCTCTATGAGTACATACAGAGAAACAGTAACTTCTCAGTAATTCTTGAAAGACCCTAAAAAGACCCCCAATGAAAGAGTAAATGGGTACCCCTTACAGTACCCCTAATGCAGAATGGTATTAAAGAACAAAATGGAAAGCTGTCAAGGTAGGGAAAGTAATTTCCCTTAATTTTTGGAAATGTAAGCTTCAACTTTAGACCGAAAGGCAAAGACTAACTGTTGCACCTTGCCTTGTATGTTGAGGGCACTCTGACTCTAAGCAATGCAGAATAATAAACATACAGACCAAAAATAATTATGTGGAAAAAGTGCATGGGCACCCAAGAGCTGATTAGGAAATTGCAATATAGGAAATCCTCAGAGAATGTTTTACCCTGAGGGCAGCACCAATCATATCAAACTTCACTAATAAAGAAAGAAAAAGGGGTCTAGGATGGAAATCAATAATGTAGTGTGAGCCTGTTCCAATAATATGGACAAATCCTGTGACAACAGCTATGGCCCTAGTTCCCATTAGACGGCAACTGGCATCAACTAAAGCAGTCTAGGGTCTGAAATTACTGTTCTCTACAACTTCCACAAAATTGGACAGTAGGAGGGCCAACAGCCAACAGCACAATGAACTACTCTAGTGAGAGAAGGAGCTCATCTAAAACAAGACAATGGATTATTAGGCAGATACCACAGGTATCATGAGGGTCATTATCAGACTCGACTCCAAGAATGATCAGAGCATTTGCCAGGAAAAGCTGAGTCCCAGCTGGAGCTGAAATCTCCCTTGAAGCAAACTGCAGGATCAAGGTCAGAAACAGACCTTCTCTGTTTTGGGGATGGTGAAGGTTTTACAATAGCAACCAGACTGCCTGGGTCAAAGCTGACGAGAAAGAAACTTCCAGGAGTGGTTTTCTGCTGCTGGGAATGAATAGTCAAAATAAAAAGAACTTAGACAGACTGTTCTCCATTACCTGATAAAAAGGGAGCATACAGCCTTTATAGACTGCACGTGGCTTATAGCCAACACAATTTGATGGGAAAACCAAGGAAAATCGAACTTGCCGAAAGCTACAAAAAAAAAAAAAAGGGCAAAATGAGACACTAAGAAAAGATAAAAATGAGCACAGAAATCATAAAGGAGAAAGGAAAATGAAGGAAAATAAAAGGTTTATGTAATCTCAAACAAAAAGCAGTAAACTGCAAAAAAGTGTTGTGGAAAACTGAAGAGGCAACTGGAGAGGCAACTGATAGTTTAAGATGCATTTTTACCATTTGGGACATTTAATGAACATACCCCTACTAGTACTCAGAAAGTGTAAAGTATCATCAGCTCGAGCACTTACAGTTGTCCCACAATGCTGTTTTACCTCATCTAAATAAAAAAACATAGACCATAACATAATAAACATGATAAACGTAAAAGCATAGACCATAACATAATAATAACATAGACTATAACCTAATAATCCTGCATTAAGAACAGAATCATCTATTGCCACATACTTGAAGAAAGCTCATCTTGTTATGAGTCCTACACAGGTACAGGCAATATGTTTTCACAGTAAATTACCCGTAAAACATTGTGTTTTATTGTTATTTTAACTTGCATAAGGTAAACTTCTTGTCCTGGATTTTATTTCGCCTTTGGCTGGTGAAAAGCTCTTTACTATCTCAGGCTTCCTTCTCACACACACATTATTAAGTAACAGCCCTCAAACAAATTGCTTCTTTACCTTCTCCTAAATACCCTCCAGGGACTGAACTTCTCTAAATCTTCAATGCAGCCTCTTTAGAGAGCCCCCAAAATATTTCACTTAGCTTCTACAAGAAATGTCATTTAAACAGTGATAGTGCTGTTTCCTTCTTTCCTGTTAGTTTAGAATACTTCTTGAAGATAGATTCCTATAGTAAATTAAATTTTATATGCAACAAATATGATAAAATATTCCATACGAATGGTTAGTTGAATATGAATGTTTGAATTAAGGGAAAAGTTATATGATTGCAAAAGCTATTTGACATGTTCTCTTAATGCCAGTACATAGTATTTAGAAGTATAATTTTGGATGAGTATTTTACTACCCTAAAAGCACCTACTCACAAGAACATTTAAATTGGATTTCAACAGCATTGCCATTCCATTGGTTACTATGTAATTTATTACAAGCAAAATGCAATCTAGAAATGCTGCATTACAAACACAGCATCAAAAGCACATCTGTGCTTGAAGTTACTGTATTCACCTCATGATAAGGTGACCTTCACCTGCCAAAGAGCAGAATAGAAATGAAGAGGTTAAAACAATGGTCACAGGGTGAAGCCTACCCGCAAGTAAGGCTCAGAAAAATGAAATTTTGGCTACATGTATTTACCTCTGACTATAACTGTGCTATGCCTGGGGAAAACAAACAACACAGATTAACTTTGTTACAGCCATGGGGGCCATGAGTACCCAAGACCACTGCTCAGATAAATGAGATCTGGTCTATGCTGACCCAGTACTAACAGTTCAGTGTACTCCACTATATGTGGAAAACAAATAAAGACTCACAGATAAACTTTGTTATTTAATAATAAACAACTTTACTTTATTGTACCACAGCTGGGACATAAGACTAGGGGGTGAAATCAACCACCTAGCAACACTGGTTGCCTTTAGGTAAGGGGAACATCAGGGGTTGTCCTGGGGCTATGTGACTAGAAAGGCCTCTGGCACCTTATGCCGACAATTTAATTTGCAAAGCCATAAATACTTAAGAAAGTAGTCCCTTGGGTGTGGAGGGGTTCTCCATACTGAGACACCTGACAAGAATAGAAGGCTGAGCCATCTGGGAACTGCTCCATACAGGGGCTGCACTTCTGGAAGCTGGAGTGGGTGTTTAGCTCCTATCTCAGCTGGATTACAGGGCTGGGGCTTTGATCAACCCAAGTGTGTAGAGTGTGTGTCATAGGATAGAAATTGGTGTCTGTGCTCCTCCTGCTCTGCAAGAACATTAAAGTCACTCAGTGATGTCTGTTACTGTGACTACCCTACCCCAAATTCCTCCATAACAACAACTCAGTACTGATCCACTTCTCTCCAGCCCACTGCATGCCCTGGTATGTACTCTCATCACCATTTTCACAGCTTACTTCTTCCCTAACTCTGTGTTAGTCCTATTGAGCATTACTCCTCACCCCCACGTACACCCTTAACATAGTACAAGCGTAGCCCCACACATTCAAGCTCCTGTTCCATACTTGTCAATCCTGGATGCAGTTCCACAGGTTCTCTCTCCTCTCATTTTTAGACACACCTTTCTGTGCCAGCACAGGGTGCAAGCAGAGGTCCTCTTCGGTTCTGAAACTCAGTGCTATTATACTTTCCACATCTTCATAAAAGATTTGCTCTAGATTTGCTCATGTTTACTCCCTAACTCTGCCTACTCAAGGCAAACAGGATTGCAGATGAAGTCACAGTGCTGTTTTTACTGAAGTCCCAGGCACCAGAAAAACTCTGCAGCACACTCATACCTTGGATGTAATCCTCAAAAGAGTGTAAGAAATTTTTATTTTTGTATAATTTAAATTTCTTCAATTATATTTTATTCAATAAACCATTCCTTAAATAAAAACATCTTAAAATAAATAATGATAAAAAATACCTGTTTTATTGCATAAGGATGAGGCAAACCACCGAAGAATACGGATCCTGTTTCAAGCCGGTACGAACTGGACCAGAAATTGCTAGGCATTCTTGTCTTTGCAGATATCTCCAGGACTGACATTTCTGCTTCACATGGCACCATGCCTTGCCTGCATAAATTTAGAAATAGAGACATTTTACCACCATATATAGTTTACATTACTATCTGACAAATTAATTAAGTTGTCTCACGGTAAAGCTGGGTAAAACTGAGCTCTTGCACTTTTACCTTTCCAATTCTCTCCCCGCCTGGGGAGAGGGAGCAAGCTGCCATGTGGGGCTCAGCTGCCTGCTGGGGCCAAACCACAAGAGGCTGTTACTAAAACAATGAGTAAAGAAAATCATGTAAATACCTGTTTTGGTATTAAAGACTAGAAACACAAAAGAAGATGTTTAATAAGCTGTAAGTTGGCATGTGATTGGGGCTTGAACTTCCATTAAAATGAAACCACACTGGAAATCTAAGCAGTGTAATTGCTAAAAAAGTCAAAACTGAGTGGCTGAATAAAAAAGTTAGACCACTTTTAACAATAGCAAAAAGGTTTTTAATTTGACAGAAAAACATCTATTGACCTAAAATCTTTTAAATATCCTTTTTCACCACACAAAAGAGATAATCCAGAAAAGCAATTTGAAATACACTGCATTTTACAGTGTGCAGACCTACTGTAATCTGTAATACTTATTTTCAAAAGCATCATTCCTAAGACTGAAGGCAGTAATATCAGGCCCTGATATTAACACATCCATTCCCTTCTCCCTCTCCTTGTCCACACATCCTTTAACAATGTCACTCTTAACAGAATCAATACATTGTTAACAATAAACAGAAGGTACAAAGTAAATAATTTCATTTTCTTAAATTTATTTTTACAGACGAAAAGCTTATTTACATTCCTGTAACCAACTGGCTGCAAGGCCTCAGTCTTCATGAAAGACAGCATGGTGGAGAAATACCAGAACCAAACAAGAGCCTCCGAGGTAGGGATTTCTTTCAGCAAATGAAGCAGAGGAGTTCTGGTGAAGCTCAGTGTCAAAGAACCAGTGTTCAATCAGCCTTATGTATAAAAGTATTCAAGTGCCTTTGTAATACAGGTGCCACGAAAAATCTGTGTAAAAACAGAATATACTAAACAGAACTATATAAACCTAACAGCATGTATTTTTGCTAGGATGCTATAGATAAGGTATGAACTCAGTTTATGTTTGATAATGCAAAATCAGCTTCTGAAACAAACAGTTAGTTAGACAAAAAGCATTGCAAAGCAATTTCTTCATTATCTTTTCTAGATAATGATATATAAAGGATTTTTCACATACCATTTGATAAGGTCTCCTATCTTTTTTCTTGAGAGGATGAAGACTCCACATTAACAACACTTGCAAGCAGTTCTCTATGCTTATTTCCTGTATAATTCTGGTTTTGCGATATATTCAGAGAAAAATGCGAATGTGATGTTAGCCTTTTAACTGAAAGGCCTATAAGCATTTTTGCAGGCAAAGCAAACAGCATGTCCATCCTATGGTGAATAACTTTGCATGAAAAGCATTGTTTTGCTTTGTTGATGAAATCAACATAAGAGAAATTACAAAGGGCTTCTGTGGGCTAAAAATAAACTTAAGGAATCAGTTGATGAGACCAAAAAAAAAAAATCACCTCATTTTTACAGAGTTTTTTTGAAACTTGCTAATTATTAATTTTTTTTTTAAACTTGCTAACCCGAATGAAGGCAAGGAGGAAATTGTAGCTAGAACTGCAATCACAGAATTAAATGTTTTCCTGCCATGTTTGGTAGATAAGCAAATACACAAGGTTCTGCAGCACACTGTATTCATTACTTGGTTACAAAGGAAGTTTGCTGATAATGCATGTAATTTCATCCGTGCATTCTCAGTGGCTCTGTTTGCTACGATCAAGCTGTTTTTTCCTAAGGCTTGAACCAAGTGTGACAGCCTGACTGCAGTCATTCTGCAGCAGCAAGCTTTGGTGAGAGTTCTAAAGGAAAAAAGCAGTGACTTTTAAAGATCTAAAATTTCTTCTCTTTCTGATAATAGGACATAATATTTATCAATAAAGGGATAATAATAGTGTCATAATCTTTCTGAAATATTTTATATCATATGTTTTAATGCACCATAATTCTTAAGATTGGAACGGAAGAAGGTTAGGAGAGGAACTGACAGGAAGAGTTTTCATTTTTGATTTTTTTTTAAACTCATTTACAGATGGGCTCAACAAAAGAAAGCTGACCACACAACAACTTTTTCTTCAAAAAAATAAGTTACTATTTTTCTTCTACATATTTTGAGTTGCTAGCACTGTAACTGGTTACATGACCACCTGGGTACTTGTATTACACAAGCCCTCTATTTAAAAATACAGTTCTTTTCACAGTGGCTTTAGACCTATTTGTTAGCTCTTCCTTAAAAGCTTCTATGATGGATTTGCAGAGGTATTTCTGTGTGCATATATAAACGTATTTTGAAATTAATTCCCAGTACTTTATGTCAGAAAACAAGTTAATGCAATTCAATAGTGTGTGAGCTGCCTTCACCCTGCGCTTGTTAGAATGTCAGCCATGAACCTTTGATTGTGCTTGATTGAATGTAGCAGGGTCTGGCCAAATTAGAATAACAACCTTAAACCATTATTGTTTAGCATTTGCTGATGATACAATCACCAGGTCGCATATGCACTCTATGAAATTTCCATCAGGCTTTTAAAATACTTTTTCTACAATCAGCACATTGGGTGCTTTAAAGGTCAAGTAAGAAGACAGGGCTTTTTGCATAATTATAAATGTGGAAATGCATACAGCAACAATCGAGCACTTTTGCTGGGTAAGCTACCGGTAATTGTGCCTCAGTCCAACCCAGCAGTAATAGTTCACAGATTTCTCATTTGTACTTACATAAATGTAATGATTAAATACGGGCCTATTAATTATAACCTGAAGATGAGTTCTATCTAAACAGTGTTAAATCCATTGCCCAATGCATTTCGGGTTGGAAGGACAGAAAGGTCAGATAATCATTTGATAACTGCTGGGAAAAAGGTACCTAAGCATGACAATAGCTTTATGAAATCCAAATTCTTTTACATAATGTCCTTACTTGCTGACATTTGTCAGTGAAGATTGAACGGCATGTTTGGGATTATCATAAAATGGTAAAAAGGTAATAAAACAAATGGGGGAAGAGGAGGAGGGAAAAGGGGATGTCCAGAGAAAGTGGTGTAAAGCTCTTTTAATCTGGGTTTCCTGATAAGAAAGGTAAACCTCTTGTTCTAGAACCAAGACTGAAACTTTTACCTGCCTAGCAATTTCACTTTGAATGTGATCAAGAGTAAACAATTCACTAATTACCCTTGAAATATTTAGGATGTGATGTTAGCATTCAGTCTATTAAACAAAAACCACAGTAAGTCTGCAAACAACTGTGTCAAATATGAGTTGTGAACTGCAAGAACAAAAGAGAAGTTTTATTATCATATATGCTAAAAAAAACCACACAAGTTCCCTGATCTTGTTGAAGACAACTGATTAATTAAAGCTCAGAAACATATTTCATTTTCACTGTGCTTAATCATTACTTTATATAGATTTGTTAGCTTAAAAAAAAAAGAATCAGAGCAACCTCCACTGTTTCCCTCTGTTTTCACCCAGCATCGAGTAGATCCTTCCAGCAGCCAGGCTTTGAGCCATGGCTCTGCACCAGCCACCAGTGCTGAGCCCCACACTCGCTTTGCTCCCGCCAGACCCCCAGAGGCTGGTTTGGGGGCACACACTGCTCCTGCCCCATGATGGGGAGTTAAAGACCCCACTCGCTCCAGGAGCTGACGCTGAGACCCCACTGACCCTGGTAGCTGACAACGCACGGCCAGGGGTGCCCGTACCCCAGGTCTGACTCCAGTGACTGGCACCGATTGTCACTCATGATGGTGACCCCGGGCTTAAAGTCTGTAGGACCTCCCCTCCCCAGATCGAGAGAGCTCCAGCTGTGGACCCCCACTCACTCCAGCCGTGGGCACCACAGGCCAGGGATCCCCACACCGCCAGCCTGACTCCTGTAGTTGGCACCAGTTTCACTCACGCACCCGCAGGTCTCGCCAGCAGCTGGCACTTAGCCCTTGCAGCACACACACAGAGTGAGGAAATGCTGAGGTGGTTAAGATTTAATGGGAATGTGTAAGGAGAAAGGACAGAGTGCAGTGATCGGCCAGACAAGCGGAGTGACTGCCCCATTTTACATGCAACCGGCCCCTTTTATACTCTTTTTCTGCATTTTTCCCTCTTTGTTCCTCCTTTTTGCCCCCTGCAGTCCCCTCATGGGTTAGCAGAGCTCTCTGACTCCTGTACCTCTCCCAGTCTGCCATCCCTGTTCACAGTTTCATCAGCTGCAAACTCCAGGCTGATCTTCCTGAAGCGGCAGCTGCAGCTTCTTGTTAGCTCACCAATTAGCCTGATGGGGAGGTTTGTTCCTTGTCATTGTCTCTATGTTTGCTTTGTTAGCTCTGTGCCTTGGTACACTTTGTTTCTGTCTTCCCCCTTTTTGCCTTAGTTTCCCAGCTGACAAGGTCCCTGAGCAGATAACCTTGAACATCCCTACACTCTCACTGTCTTCATCAATTAGTGTGGGGGGCCAGGCTTGGTTCCCCTCACTCATTCCTCATTTTTTTGGTCAGGTTTGTGTCCCTGGCCCTTTCTTATCCCTTTTGGTAGGCACTGAAGGAGGTCCTTGACCAGACAACCATAAAGGAGTCACCACTCTCCATCCACATACCGTTTACACTCACATTACCCTGTGTAAATTTATTTAGATAGGCAACATCAGTTACTCTCAGAGTCATTACATTTTCACTCTGCAGTAAGATGCATCGTTTTAGACTCCTCACATCTGTTGGTCCTGATCGTTCCCAACTGAGACACCAGGGTAACACGCTCTTTAACGTTGCAGATGAACTAATGAGTCAACAACATATTTTTTCTTGTTCTCTCTGACAGCACTTATATTTTCTGGAGTTGATTTCTTAGTCTGGTCTTGCAGAGTGAGATAAGTAAGGACAATGAAATGAATGACAAGGCATCATGTAAAGGTCTCTAAGAATACAGGGGGGGAAAATCTTTGGATTACATTCTAAGTAATGAATAAATATGGTGTACCTCCTTATTCTTTTCACAAAAGTTACACTTACTAAAAAAAAAGGTCCACAACATGAGGTGCTGACACATAATCATCCATATTTTTATCAAGTTATTCCAGTTCCTATAAATGTTGCCACCCCTCTAGTATCACCCGTGAAACTGAAAAAGTTCACCGGTTAGGGTAGTTCAGTAATCATTCCTATTTTGAATGTTGCCAACGTATTCTGCAAGAAGTACTTTTATAGGCATGATCTAGGGCCTGTCAGTTGGCATCAGGTCCAGAGAACAGTCTTCAGATGATTTTATTTACTCCTATATATTTAGCTGGAGAAGAAAAAAATATATGCTGGTCTTTGGCCACTTCTGTCTTTGCAATTTGGAGAGCTCTAAGTTTCTTGCTGCTTAATTGTAACAACCTTAAATGCTATTTACACTAATTAAATACGCATTTCGTTCAAGTTGATGCAGGCAGATGCAAAAAAAGTGTCATTTACTGAACAGCTTGGCCCAAATGAGAGTACTGTACCCAAACATTGTGACAGTGGCAAGCTTAGAGTTGGATTTAGACTTGCAACACTGACATTTTATTTCAAGTGAAACAGAAAGACCGCACTGCATAGGATGACACTTACACGGTGGGAATTCATGTTGACATGATCTCTGAGGGTCAGGATCATTTCTGGTCTCTATACCCTGTCTGTGTTCTCCTCAGCATCACTTCCACAACTGTGGCATGGGGCCATGGCAGCTGCAGAACCCTGAATCCACCGTTATTATCAATGTGTCGTTTGATGTTCCTCAGACAATAATATAGAACAAAGTTTTAGGTATGTTGCATATTATTAGAGTCTACTGTTTTTATGTTTCTGTCCCTACAACAAGTTTTTTCAGAAGATAAAGCAGAAAACTTTCATTCTTATAAGTGAGACTAAAGAACTCCTTTGAGATCCCAAGTAAAAGAGAACAGCAATGACAAATTATTTTTGCATTACCTAGTGAACAAGAATAGACCACTACATGACAGAGATATGTTTCTTTGATGATCCCGAATTTTAACCTCTGAATGTCTCCTTTGATGGCAGAGTTCTGAAAAGATGTATTATGTGATTTGTACCCAAGATGTGGCATGACTAACTAAACTCTTATCTTATAAAAAGGCTGTAAAACAACAGTTTGTATTAAGCTAATTGGCCGTATTGTTATTACCTGTTATTATGACCATTTTAGTATAATTAAATCCACTGCATTCAATTACATTGTTAGAAAAAGGCAGTTGCTTATTTTCTGTTGATTCTCATGAAGATTATGAAAAACAATCATTCTTTGTGGAATATAAAAACCATGCACAACATATTGAGCTTTGATTTCCTGATGGCTTTTCATTCCAAATAATATTTTTTACATAATATTGATGCAAAAGTAAACATTATTTAGCTGTAAACAAATGTACCTTTGTAATACTAAAAAGATAAAAACTCCTGATATCTAAGCTTTAACTCAGCTATGCAAAAGCTGTCATTACAATTAATGTGTTCAGCATTTTAAACAGATTAAGAATTTAGGACCTTAAAGAAGAGAAATACTTCTCCATATTTCCATTGAGGTCTCAAAAAGGTATTTGGATCTCTGTTACATTTAATCTTCCATTTACCCAAATAAAATACCTACGTACATACATACATTCATGCATACGTAGAGACAATCTCTGCATTTAGTACTATAAAAGACTGACAGTGAAAAACTGTCAATCTCATTAATAACAGGAAAAAAAAAAGGAAAGCACTTTTAATAAAGCATTTGGAATAAAGTATTTTCCCATAATTCTTCATTTTTTTGTATGCTAGATTTTCTGTCATTGCATCAGTTTTATTTTCAATGATTTGATTTCTTAGAAGATTTGATCAGTGCAAATCTTCTGAGATGTATACGCAAGGAGAAAGTCTACTTCCAGTATTCTCAGTTTCTGGAAACTAACTGAAAGGTTAGTTTCCAAATATTAATTCCAGTTTTCTCTGTAATCATTTCTGTATTTTACTGTTCTTTCTTTCTCTGTGAAATCTTTGTTTTTGTTGAATGAATAAAGTACTTGTTGCAGAGACTTCAGAATGGTACAGGGTATTCTGACACATCCAGCAATGCAGAGCTGAAACCTTTACTACGTAATGCTCTAAATGAGTATGCTCATGCTACATTAGCAGCGTAACAGCATGGTATTTTTTTTTTTCTGACAGAAAGCTTGTTTCTGAAAAGTAAACTGCTCATTATAAGAAGATGAGATTTAAGCTAACATTTTGGAGAAATGCTAAAAGTAAAGGGAGGACTGGGAATATGTATAGTAGTTACAGAGCCTGGGTCATCTCCCTGGCACTTCCAATACATCTGTAGATGTGGTTTGACTGCCAGCTGAGGCAAAAAGGAAAATTCCAGCTTTCACTCCATAGGATACATAGCATTCACACGTTCCCTCTCTTCTCTTTGCACAGCAATTTGCATTAAGCAAATCACTCAGCTGAAAACAAAAACAGTACATATTTTTAACTAGATCATATCTCTATATGAGCTCTGGTCACTGGATAAGGTGGGTAAGAAGAAGGAAGACAGAAAGAAAAAAGCAGCTTAAACATGAAAAAATTTAAAAAATAAAAATAAAATAGAGTCTCCCTGAGGCCAAAAGTCTCCCTTTAATGGGACTTGTCCATCTTCCATTAAAGTGACCTCCAAAAAGACATAAAAGGAACCCACTATTTAAAGGTAGGTTTTGTTTAGAGCACAAAATAACCAGAGTGTAAAAAGGTAACTTTTTAAATAATGAAAATGTAGAACTAAGTGTGATAGATTAAATAAGGGGTAATGTAAACATATTCTCTAACTTGAAGAAATTTCATACTATATATTGTTGGTTCTGAACAAAAGTTTCCTTCCATGATCTTACAAGGGTCAACTTAGTGTTCGCTTCCTACAGCAGGCAGACTCCTTTTTTTTTTTTTTTCTGCATTCTGCCAGTCCACACTGCTGTTGCAGACTTTGCAAGCTCCATCCTGTCCTTCAGGGAAACAAAGCTTATTTGCTTTCAGAAGAAGAGCAATCTCCCTCCCTCCAGATGGCTCTGACTGAAAGTGCATCATGCAGGATAAAGTAGAAAGACAGCTTCCTTCTTACCAAGTAGGAGTTGCAGTGCACAGTATTCACATGGCATCCTCTGAATAAACAAGACAGCTATACTGCTTGTCCTGCTCTCTGTGTGTGCCTCTATCTCTTCTGTGAAAAAGAATGCCTTGCATTATCTTTCAAATACTCCTGCTGCCTCAGTACAAGGATTTTTATAAAACTCATGCCTTCAGGCTTCTGGATGCAATGTGCAGTGCCTAACAGCATTTTTCTCCCATTACTGAACTGGCTAATTAATTTTGTTTCTCCATACTCTGTGACACTTCTCAAATAGCAGAGCTTGAGTTTTGTGGGGAAAGCATACCTAGCAAGTAAAAAGCTTTTTTGAGATAACTGTGAATTACACTTCTTAGATATCTGCCACTGTTTGTTCATGTAGTCAAGGTGACATACCTAAGAGACATAGGGCTAGCAGGCTATGAAAGGAAACTTTACCCAACTTTCTTGTTTCAGCCTTTCACTGAAGTACTGGTCGGGGTTTGCCAGCCAGAATCATTTGGATACACACACGTTCCTCACCATACTGTGGTTTTAGGCAGAGGTGACCATAGCAGAATGTACCTTAGGAAGATGTTGAAGAAATACAGGTTTGATTCAAATTAAGTTTGTGGCTTTCTGAACAAAATTCTGATCAAAATTCTGAAATAGAGGAGGTAAAGTTAACGGCTCCTTGGTGGTCAAATGGGTGGTTGCTTCTTGCCTGAAGCTCCAAATCCAAGAAATTTTATCTTCGGTAAAAATGGTAGCCTATGGTATCTTAATCTGTAGTATTCAAGTGATGTAAGAATTATCCGTGGAGGGGAAAAGAAATTCTATTAAATATCTTTAAATGCTACACTATTTTTCCCTTTGTGATGTCTGTTGTATTTGCTCTTATTAAATATGCATATATAGTGTAAAATATATTGGCATCAGATGTGAAAACATGAGAACTTAAAAACACTATTTTTTAGGAAGTCAATGGGCAGAGCACATTTAAAGTATTTAAAAAGTTATTGGATTGTGTGTATTGTATACATCAGGTATGCTTTCTAAATAAGTAAAACTATTCAAAAATAGGATACTATTATGTTCTATTACTTTTAACAAGTAAAAGTTATTTCAAATGTATAAAAGATGTCAGTCAATGTTGTAACTACTTCATTTTAAAATTAGCAATTTGGGCTATTGGAAATTAATAGTGTGAAGAATGGAGTTAAGAGTTTCTGTATAGATCACACGGGATATCACAGGATTTAAATGTGCTTAAACATAGAACCAGTTAAGGATATGTCCTCAGGAAAAGCCTTTGGCAATACATAAAATGTTGAAAAAGTATTTCTAAAAGATAGGGAATTTTGTGCTCTGCAGCAGTGAGTAAGAGTTGTTTCTTTGCTTTTCTACTGAAAAGGGAGAAAGAAAGGAAACTGTAAGTAAGGAAAAATGATAGTTTCAGAATCTAGAAATAAAAATACAGTTTTGTTTTTCATTATAATGACACTTCAAAGAAGAGATGATGGCTTTGGTAAAGCAGTTCTACTAAAGTTTAAGATGTTCTCTCTTCAGAAAACAAAAACAGAAAAAATGCTCAAAACACTAAAAATTAGTATTTCGAATATACCAAAGATTAATAGAAGCTAAATGCTTTGACACATTGTACAAGAAACTCATTTCTGGTACTTGTACACAAAAATAATCTTCAGCAACAGAAATTAATGCTCACTCTCAAAACAAACTGGGTAAGTATAATTTCATTTCACATTCCTTCAGCATCACATACCATCAGTGCATTCTCAGCATTCATCCTATGCATAGACCACTTTGTTTATCTAAGTTTATTATACTTTAATTATTCTGAAGATTTTTAGTGAGATGCTGTATTTACATTGTTATTCATCTCCAGCATCTAAAAAGTCATTATTTCCATAGTGCTCTAAGTTATAAGAAAGGGAGGATTAGGTTCTTGGCCAAAAAATCTTATAACCTGAAAAACCTTTTTGATTGAACATTTATTCTTAAGAAGTACCATTATTTATTTTGAACACTTGACCTCTAAATAGAAAGATAGTTTAAGCTACATTTAAATTATCAAGTATTTATGAGATAAAGTAAGGAATACCATTAGTCACAGGAGGGAATGTTGTTCACTCAACTCCCTTTCTACTTATCTGTGAAATGATTAAAATCAAATTAATTCTCTAAATACACTGCATGGGGTTGCAGAATGAACTGGAAAATATATAAACAGTCATTCTGACTATGAAGATTTCAAAACTTTTCCTCTGTTTAGTCGTTTTGATTCATATTTGTTTTTAATCTCACAGTTCATAAATCAGAATCTCCTTTGATTTTCTTGGTTCAATCCAGCATTGCCATTTCTGTGCCACGGTCATGCTCTGTCAGTGGGCCATAACAGTGTTACCATGGAACAGAAATCTTCAGCACTTAGAATTTAAAGGCTCCCGCTTTTTGAACTACTCGTGCCAATAGCTACTCTTTATTGCTTCAAAGCCAGGTTCTTTTTTCTTTTAGATATGTACCAGAACACCCTTTCTGGGGGATACTCTTCAATTCTTGCCTTTCATCTCTGTGACAGTCACCAGACATATTTTAGGTTATATTTCCTAAAATGTCTTAGATTTCCTAAAGTGTCTTGCAGCTGATGCAAGTCCATTGATAGCTTCCTTCTGAGAGGCCCAGAAAATGAAAAGAGCATGAAGCTATCTTACACCAAGAATACACTTCTTATAGCACGAGCACACTTCTAATTAACCAGCAGCCACTGCTGTTAGTAACTGGTGGCTTACACTGGCTTTTGAGGAGATGGCCAATTTGGGATGTTTCCATCAAGTAGAGTACATTGCATTTACACAGTACTCAGAACAGCACGGGGATGACCTCTTCACCTATATGCTCTTATGTTCCAGATCAAGACCAATGTTCAGCACCTTTGTGATAAAATACAAATAAGAATTCACCATTAAAAAACAACAACAACAACACAGAGGTATCCACAGCTCAACACAATAAGAAACAGGCTTCTCTATCACTGTCTGCGTTTTTTTTTCTAACTATTTTATCTATTATCTGCTTATCTTACCTGCCTGAAAGCCCTAGGGAAGATAACGGGCTTTGTAGCATATTCTGAAGGGTAATATATACAACGTATTTGGCACCATATGGATTATTTCAGGCCTTCATGAAAAGCTATCAACAAACAAGCAAAGTGCAAGCTCCAGAGTGAGCATATGTTGCATTATGCCATGATTAGAAAGATCCTTTTCTGACTAGAAGAATCAGAAAACATCCACATCTCAAAACCAAGGCAATCAATCACCAGAAGCCCTGTAGTTAACTAGTGAAAACCTCAAATTACAAACATTATGAGTTAAAGGAGAACAATGCACTCTGTGCAGATGATTTCTAGGCTGATGCAGCTTCTATGCCAGTTTTCTAAACCTACTGGTCAGGGTCAAATAAACAAAAAGGACGAACTGGATAGACTCCTTTTAAAGAAAGAAGCTGTATCAGTGACATCTACTGCATAAACAATTTATAAACTGCTAGATTTGCTAAAGTGACTGCCAACCGTGATCTGAGATAAGTAAAAATAATTTAATTTAATGAACGAAATGAAGATACTATTATTATCAGTACTGAAATGATTGTTATTCAAATGGAGCATAGTAGACCAAGAAAAGGACAAATTTCTAATATTGCAGATGCAGTGCGGCCTGTTTCTGCAATGCATGTTACTTTATCAACTTGTTTTGATGCCAAAGATTGAAGAAGACAAATATTAAGCAGTTAATGAAGGAGGTCTTATAATGGGTGGAATGAGAAGTTTGTGGTAGAAAATCCCCCGTATTGCCAGTGAGGTAACTGCATATTCTCAACTGGAACAAACACAAACTTCCAAGTGCTTCAATCTTTTTAACATTTTCTTTCCTCCACAGTGCCCTGCAAAAATCTAATCCCTGTGAGGTTTTGTCCATATCCAGATTTTCACTGTTGCATTTTCACATTCCTAAGAACACAAAACCCAAACAATCAGATAAGCAAGTTAAAAAAAAAAAAAAACCACAATGATTTTCATTAAAAACTAGACTTACTAAACAACTGCACTAGCTTACATACGAATCAGGACTCTTGGGCACTGTTCTCAGGCAAAGCTTGGCAACATGCTTGATTTAAACAACCAACACCGTATATAAAGACTTATCTGGGACAAAAAAGTGATATCCTATCCAAAATTATTAAGCTATCCAAGATCTGTGATGAAAATCTCCTACTGAATCTAATTTTATTCAATTGTTACAGCTGTAGCCACAATATTCTATCATCATGAAAAATTTATTTCAACAATGCTTCTATTTTACTTTCAGTATGAATATTCTGGTGAACTATGAAAACTGGATACAGTGTAGTGTCTGACAGTAATCTGCATGTTTATTTGCAAACATTAGAAGGTGTGACATTTATTTTATTCACACCAGCAATGACTTCTGAGGAATAAAGTAAGCAGTAAAATACTCTCCTGTAAGCAGAAAAGGAAGATATTATCATTAATTTTCACTGTATTTCATCTTGTACTACACAGCAGTGCTTTTGATTCTATTTTTTTCATTTAATATGATACTATAGAGGCAGTATATTCTTTGCAAGTTTAACTTCAGTAACTGAAATGCATTGCTTTTAGTGAATTTGGCAAAAATCTTTCCATCATAGGGCCACCTCAAAGGGGCTCCAAAGAATTTGGAATACTTTAATGAGAATGATCATGTTTCTTTCAACAACTAGTACAAGAACCATATATTTTTTTAATTATTATTACTCATGATATTTAGTCGTAATTCTCAACATCTGCAGAACAAAGAAGATCCCACATTGTGCATATACACTGTGTTACAGTAATCAGTAACTCCTACATTCCCATCCTGGCTTTGCCAACTTCCCACGTAGCGTTATTCAGAACTTAACTTTTTTATCTCACTGAAAGTCAATTTTGTGATGACTAAATAATGTTTGCAAAGCTCTAGGCAGCTGTTGAATAAGCTACTGCAATTTTCCACCAAAGTTATTTTAAGTTTTACTATACCTTATTATACCACAGTTGATTAAATTAAATGTTAAATTAATAAATAACACACGTTCCAAGAATGACCGTATCAAATCTAATTGTCAACAATACATTTTTGTTAGTAGAAACAAGCAGTGGATATTATACTTATCAGTTCAGAATATGTATTTGCTTAACTCGAGCACATGTGAAGACAAGCTAGATTAAAACAAGATGAAGCAACTTCTAACCAAATCCTTCTGACATCGGTAACATTAAGTTTTCAAACCCTAAAACAATTTCCAAAACCATTTCCAGTCCATTAGAGGGGGTCGAGTGATTAACAACTACTCAGCACACATGTTCTGAATCCCATTAATGTTATGCATTCCCTCTTTTTCAACATGACAGATCAGTTCAGCTCATCTTACCTGACCTGTCTTTTAATATTCACCATTCACTGCTTCCTTCTTAGGCTCAAAAGAAACACTGGAAATAAAAATGGGACTGTTTTTCTCTCCGGCTATTGACATGGACTGGTTTGAAGATTCAAGTTCTTTTCTGCTCAATGGAGTTTGTATTGGCTTTACATGGCAAGGTTTTGGTGGTGGGAGGCTGCAGTGGTGGCTTCTGTGAGAAGAATCCAGAAGCTGCCCCATGTCAGATAAGGGCCAGTTTCAGCGGGCTCCAAAGGGACCTGCTGCTGTCCAGAGCCGAGCCAATAAGCAATGTCGTTTGCGACTCTGGGAAAGCAGATTTAAGAAAGGGAAAAAAACCTGCTGGGCAACAGCAGCTGGGAGGGAGGAGTGAGAACCAGCCCTGCAGCCCCCAAGGTCAGTGCATCAGGAGGGCAGGAGGTGCTCCAGGCACGCAGCAGAACTTCCCCTGCAGCCTGTGGAGAGGCCCCTGGTGGAGCAGGCTGTCCCCCTACAGCCCATGGGTCCCACATGGAGCAGATCTCCACGCTGCAGCCCCCCTGTGGAGGAGCCCCCGGTGGAGCAGGTGGATGTGGCCTGGAGGAGGCTGCGGCCCATGGAGAGCCCCCACAGGAGCAGTTCCCGGGCCGGAGCTGCAGCCTGTGGAGAGGAGCCCACGCAGGAGCAGGGGGTCTGGGGGGAGCTGCCGCCCACATGTTGGGGACCCGTGCTGGAGCAGTTTGCTCCTGGGGGATGGACCCCGTGGTACGGAGCCATGTGGGAGCAGTTCTTGAAGAGCTGCTGCCTGTGGGCAGCCCGCGCAGGCTCAGTTCGGGAAGGACGGCATCCCGTGGGAGGGACCCGACGTGGAGCAGGGGCAGAGAGTGACTGTGAAGGAGCGGCAGAGATAAAGCGTCAGGGACTGACCACAGCCCCCATTCCTAGTTCCTCTGCGTCGCTTGGGAGGCGGAGGTGGAAGAGGGTGGGTGGGGGAAGGTGCTTTTAGTTTGTTTTCTTTGTTTCTCACTTTTCTAGCTTGTTAGTAATAGGCAATACATTTCTCTAATCTCCCTGTGCTGAGTCTGTTTTGCCCACGATGGTAATTGTTGAGTGATCTCCCTGTCTTTACCTCAACCCTTGAGCCCTTTTCATTGTATTTTCTCCCCCTTTCCCTTTGAAGACGAGGAGTGAGAGAGCAGTTGTGGTGGATATCAGCTGCCCAGCAAGGTAAAGCCACCACAGATTTGAACAAAAAAAAATCCATAAAATAGGTGCATTTACATCATGGTAGTTAATGCAGCCGTGAGTTTCAAGAATTACCATATCAGTTTTTTCTATTAGTCACATTTCATTGTCAGAAACTGAGCTTTTTCCTGGACTAGGTTTGGGCCTACTGCACAGTACCTTCCCTTCCTGAATGCTCATGTTTGTTATGCTACATGATAGAGAGGAAAATAAATTTATTTCCTTTAAGCACATTGCTGATGTGGTAAGCACTGTCCAACTGTACTATAGTTTGAAACACTCTGTCCAAGGATATGTCGTATTCCAGACTGCCATAGCATGATTTCATTGCACATATTCAGGTATCACTTATAGCTAACGAGATATAATGCCATTAGAATTAACTAACTGTCCAACCTAGATGATCTTTGAGGTAATTATAAACACAGACAACAGTAAAGTGTAACACTTACCTAATTTGCACTTTATACCAGTGTCCATCATCCACTCTATCTGTAGTTGTGATGTTTTTGACTTCTGCTGCTTCATTACATAGAAACTGGTACTACAGAACGGGAAAAAATGATTTTCTTACATTATTTCTAATAATTAAACAGCTACTGGCTTAGAAACTTAAAAAGAATGAATGGTTGCATAAAAACCTGAGGGATGTCATGCATATCAAGAAAAACTAATGTTTCATTAAAGATCTGGATCAGGAAATCTATCATAGCAGAAATATACAAGCACACATAAATGTTTCCTAGCCTGCATGAAAATGCTTTCATCATTGTGTATTTTGCAATCAGATTGTATTATTATTATAGACCTGATCTGCAAAGAAGTTGACCATCTGCAACCCAGATGAAATTAACATTGGCCATGGGT
Source organism: Cygnus olor (assembly GCF_009769625.2). Taxonomy (NCBI): domain Eukaryota; kingdom Metazoa; phylum Chordata; class Aves; order Anseriformes; family Anatidae; genus Cygnus; species Cygnus olor. The sequence continues at coordinate 28,498,488 of NC_049171.1, forward strand.
AAATTTTACTTACCATTTTATGGCCTCCTTACACTTCCAAACACGTAATGTAGCATGCAAGCCTGAGCATTTAGGAACACCATTTAATTTCCTATACTAATGTGAACAAGCACTTGATTTCATGGTTTGTCTACTTGTAATTGTAGCTTGATTGTGAGCTTAGAACCATTTGTTCATTGGGCTTTAAATCTACATTTAATTGACCAGTTTTGTGAATGATTAAGTGAATTCAATTAGTTTTAACATGGCACACTGGGATCTCTGAATAGATTTTTGTCAGTTAAAGTACTTTCATAGTTTATGGTGCTTATGATATGTTAGAAAAATATTTTTCTGCATCATTACTTTACCATGAATACAAGTAAGATGGACTTAAAGCCATCAACATTTTCTAAACCTTGGATAATGTCCTGCCCCAACTAATCTCACTTGTTCTGGATAAAGATAGTCACAATATAATAAAACACAGTAAATCACAATACAACAAAATAAAAAGTTATTTTGATTCTTTTCCTTATTATCTGCAATTTACACACCTTTTTTAGAATGACCATGTTCTTTACCACATGAAGCAAATACGCTGTTCTTAACAGTCATTTCACTATCCTTGTAAAAGAATATAATTACAGCCCAACTTTTGGAAATTTGTAATAAAAAAAAAAAAGAAGATCCATTAATGAGAAAAGTAACTTCTCTTAATATCTTCTTATACCTCTTCACAAATGCAAGTTCTATTTCTTTCTCAGAAAAGAGAGAGTAATTTGCCAAAGGTAAAGATGTACTGGAACATACACTTTACTCCTTAATGTCTATAAACAAATGTATTTCTATTTATTTGTCCACAAAAGCCAGGCAAATCCTGTGAAACTATGAATTAACATGACAGATCAAGTAAAAGGTTTCTACTCAGACCCAAACGGTGAGGAGGTTAGTCTCTCTTCCCTTACACAGTAAATTTTCCTATGCAAAATTCACTCAGTTCCATAGCCTCTTCCCTTAAAAAAATTATAATGAACTTGCACATGAGGAGGTTCAGTAAGCTTAGGCTTTCTATGTAAGATAATGAGAAAAAATCTGTTCTTTATTTTTGTCTTTTAATGTGTACATTTTCTATGAGACATTGCAGTTATTATCACTATTCAGTTGTACTCAAGCACCACCTCTTGTAAGACATATTAATCTTGTCAGACATGATTTTGTCCTACCACATGAAAAGTCTGACAATTATTTTCCTTAAAACAGTAAAGAATCTCAAGAACTTCTATAGCACATATGATCTTCTACAGTAGGAAACAGAATGAAATGTATATATTAAAATATATATATTAAAATTTTGCTATAAATCCCAAATTTTACTTCCATCTCCTTCAGCAGAATATTTTGGTGCCTTACCTGTAAGGTGCCATGTCTGATGAAAAGCTGAATTAAAAACCGTCCTATTGTTTCTGGGCTCTGATCAATATACAGGAGGAGTCCATGAGGATCATGGGTCTTAAATTCCAAGTGGATGAAGTTTAGTATGTTGAAATGCAAGCCTTGAAATTCCAGGTAAGAATCACCGTAATAGCGAGCATAACTAAAATCTGTAAATGGAATTTTGAGAGATATAATAAGAGGCTACAAAGACATTTTTCCTCTTGCATTCTTATTCTGCTAATGGTAGCAAAGATAAAGGCTACTCTTTTACATCTGTCAAGCAGATAGATATGAATCTGAAAAACTATTACTTTTCTTCTTTCAAAGACTAATGCTGACAATTTTTAAAACTGGACATAAAGTTTTATATTAACCAGGCAACTAGGATCAGTGCCTGAAAGGAAAGGCTCTGAAGCTGATGGCACTCGGAACATATCTGGCAGCACAGAAGTATCTTTTCAACAGAATCTTTGGTTCCTGCATAAGCCAAGAGAAGTTATTCACAGTTTTTGATGCAAAAATGAAGGAGTTTGAAAGCCTTTGCAGAAACCACATGGTATTTTATTTCTTTCTTTCTCTTCCCCTTCCTTCCTTCCTATTTATTTTTTTCCCCTTTCCCTTCCCCTTTCACTGTTTGTGTTTTCACAAGAACAGGGTGTTCAACATGCACATATGCACCCGTACAAATGTGCATAAATACATACATGCACTTAGCTTTTTTACTTGCCAATATTTGCAGTGAACCTCAAATCACTACATTTATCTGCTCGTAAGGAATTAAAAAATGCATCCTCTTCCACACGTGACACAAAAGAAGTTTAGTTGTTTAGTAGTTTTGTTTTAATACAACTATAATATTTTGATTTTGCACAAGCAGAAATATGCTATAGTCTCACTTGAAGAATCACATAACATACAATTACTTGCTTGATCAACTTTATGAGACTGTTACAAATTTAAAGGTATATTAACAATTCGCCAATTTTGTTAAAAGTCAGTGCAACAATATGAACCTAGATACAATGCATAGCATGTAATAAGTGAATGATTCTATTTTACTTGGCTCACATTTCACTGAATATTCTATAGAGTGATTCTGAGTATCTTTAAAGGTAACAAATCCCATTTCTGTTTTCCAAAACAGGCAAAATTTCAATCTGCTTGGATACTGAGTCCAACAGCAAATACGTTACTACATAAGTTTAAATTCTGAACATCAATGATACTAGAATAAATTACAAACTACCAATATTGCCCTCTTGTATATCACTGTAAATATATGATGTTTTTTTCTTTTCATGACTTTTCAGAAAGCTATTTACAAATTTGAGTTCAGAGACACTGAACCAAGTAGTCAAATCTGTAGTCAAATCCTGACCAAAGCTCTTAAAGAAAATTGCAGAAAGATGTGAAAAAGAAACAGCAACAAAACAGTGATATACGTACACATACAATATACAATAAAAGAAACAAAAAATGTCAAGCAACGCCAGTCAATGACCAGTGATGAAAAAAGACTTCATAATCTTGAGTGTATATTATCTTTAAATTTCTGTTTTGAAATATCAGCCTGTATCTGTAAATTTCAGAAAACCCAATGAAAAAAAAAAAAAAGAAAAAAAAACTGCACAGAAAACACCCTCCATTTTATAGACAGAACAAATCCTCTAAAAAGCGCAGACACAGCTTTAGAGGATTACCTTCAGTCCCCACCCATTATTTGCGTGCCTTCCTGAGTTGTAAATCTTCCCCTCGTTCCATTTGCCCTAAATGCCCCTGCACATGGTTTTGCTCCTCCCATGGAACCCTTCATTTATCCGCACACTTCTGAAATATTGATATCCAACCACGTCTTTTTCTTGACTCCACTTAGGAGACCAGCTTGGCTGAAGAACAGCAAAGTTGCACAGAGCATCTCTTTCCTGCAGTCCTCATTCCTTAATTTTTTTTTTTTTTTTTTTTTTTGGTGCAGTGTTCAGCAAAGCAGGTCAAAATTATGTCTCTTCTCTGATGTTCTGCTGATGCAAGGCATCTGATCACCTAGAAAGCTGTACAGGGAAGTAAAATCTGTATATTGTGGGCAGAATAAAAAAAGACAGGGAGAGAGCAAAGCCGTTTATTTACTCATGGTTCCTGAAGCTATATCACAGCTCTGGTAACTGAGGTCATAACTGGATTATCTACTAAATTCCAAGAAGGACTGAATAAACGGGAGCTAGTGGTGTCTACCTTTAGCTTTGTATGAATAATTATAATAGGTACACAGAGCACTGCAGAAAAAAAAAAAAAAAAAAAAAAAAAAAAAGCTTTATTCTCCCTGACATCCACATCCTTTTGTCTTCCTATGGCCACAAATGACACTGCCTTGTAAAGCAATACACTCCATTATTCAGTGGATTTAGGGCCAGTTTGGCTTCTTACGGGAAATATATTTATGGTGCAAACCAGAAAGCTTTTTAAAGGAAGCAGCTCAGTAGTTAAATTGTTGAAACAGTGCTCCATGTCCATAAATATGGAAGGAGTTAATGAGAGAAAGCACTGAAAACTATTTAGCAGGCTACAGGTTTTTTTTTGAAACCAATAAAAATGTGCTACTTGAATCACAAATGGCTTCATACCTTCACACAATAGCTATTAAAAAACCACCCCTGTGGTTTTACCTATAAGGATTGTTACATTATTTGTAACAATACACAATCTCTTTTCATAGAACATAAGCTTTGCTTATAATCCTCCCACTACACTTAAATGCAGCTTTTTCGTTTGACCTCCAGAACTGGCTTCCTAGATCGTTATTTGTCCTAAAGCAGAGTGCTCATCACCCAACCCTTTCAAAGAAAAAAAAAAAAAAAAGAAATTGAAGCTGCATTTTATCTTTAACTCTGAATGTCTAACATTTGCTCTCCTAAGAAACAGGAAAGCCCTTTGGCCTACAAAATCTTTTCGGTTGTAGCTTGTTCCCCTGTGTACGTACAGCTCTCCACTTTTTTATGTTTACCTGAATTCACATTAAAATCAGAATGTTAAAAGGTTTCAGACCTAACCATAACAGTAAGCATCTACACAGTTCTGCAAGCCAGCTGACTGGCAATCTTCATTAATTCTTGCCAGTATCTACTGGATTTCCTCACTTCCAGTGAGCTTTGGCAGCCGAAGCTTCAGAATAGAGAGCTTCAAATTTAACACCTGAGTTAAACAAGTGTAGATCCTGTTTTTTTAAAGGCAGGCAGAAATAATCAAAGATTTTAATATGCTCATTAGCCTATCCTATTGTATGGTGGGGCTTCAGTGTCTGGATATTTCTAATGTCTAATGCATACTCCGCAGCTTGCATGGGTTCAGTCACAGAAGGATTCCTGTTAACATCTTCCTTCTTTCTACTGCTTTTCTCTTTTGTCATGTTCCACCTTAGGATAAAACACTCTTATGCAAGCTATTGTTTTTCCCTTTTCATGGACACATCTTCTATATCATTTACTATTCTTTGAATTAGAAATACCTTATAACATTCAAAGAGAAGCACCTGTGGGAAGGACTCTCTCACGAAAAATATGAACAATTAATTTCCTACTTGGAAATGTTATTTATTTTTCATAAAGAATGAAAAGAAGGAAAGAAGCAACCAAGATAAACAGCAGAATTGCAACCCTGGACTCAGAAGAATGTATTTTAGTCTTTCTGGGGATCTTTCTGGCAGAATCCCATCAGAAACTGCCCTTGAGGGCAAAGAGGCTCAGGAGAGCTGACTAATCCTCCTCAGAGCACAAGAAAGGAAACACACAGAGCTGGAAGCAGAGACAGGCTGCTTGGAAGGAATATGAGACCAGGAATATGGGGAGTCAGGAAAAACAAGGCTCGAGTTGAAACTAGCAAAGGATGTGAAGGGCGATAAGAAAGGCTTCTGCAAGTACATCGGTAGCAAAACGAAGGCTGTGTGGGCCCACTGTTCAGTAGGACCTAGTGAAAAACAGTAGGAAAAAGGTTGAGGTACTCAGTTTGCCTTAGTTTTCACTGGTAAGGCTTGTTCCCCTGCCTCTCAGGTCCCTCCCAGCAGAGTTTGCAGAGTAAAGCAGTACCCACAGTTGAAGAAGAAAGTTAGACCTGACGTAACCCACTTGGACATGGCCAGGTCTGTGGTATGCGATGCCATACATACACAGGTGTTAAAGGAGCTGTCTGATGTCACTGCAAGGTGGTTCTCTACTATCTTTGAGAGGTCACAGCAGTCAGTGGAGACTCCTGATGACTGGAAAAAGGCAGACATCGCACCTGTCTTGGAGAAGGACGATTCAGAGAACTATAGGCCAGTCAGCCTAACCACGCTCCCCAGTGAGGTTATGGAGCAAATGTTTTTAAAAGCCATTTCCTAACATGTGAAAGACAAGAAGGTGTTTGGGAGCAGCCAGCATGGGTTTACCCAGGCCAAATCATGTCTGGTCAACCTCACTGCTTGCTACGATGAGAGGAATAAATCCATTAAAGACATTTTTCCTGCCAAGGGACTGAAGCTGTACCAGTACAGCACTGTAAGAAACCGCCATTATACATGAAGTAGAAGTTGCAAGCTGTAGTGAGAATCAATATCCTGTAAACTGTGGCAAAATAAATTGATTTGCAGGATATTATAAATTGGCTTGCATATCGTGAAACTACTGACAACAAAAAGATTGCCAACACCGTAAAGTATGAATTTAACTCAAACCAATGCTGGTATAGGACAGATAACCAGCTCGACCACTGACACTTCATATGAAGAAAAGAGCAGTACAAACACTGCAAAGAACTGCAGATGGTAAGTCAGGTAAAACATCATTATATTTCAATAGCCCTCCCCACCATTTCCTTCTCCTATGAGTATTCATACACAGCACTCTTTTAATTTACAAGAATACCTACAGAACGTTGAAGTTCAACAAATATTTTTTGTGAACATATTCTTGAGGAAATTAGTGGTGGTAATAATTCTGCAATTACCATGAAAGTATTTTTTTCATTTTTAAGTTTTAAATATGTCCTCAGCCCTATAATTAGAATGGCAGAAGAAAAACTCAGCCAAAATACTTTGCTATGAAACTCTATCTCTGGGTTTATTTCTTCACTTTCTGACAAACATTGAAAATACATGAAAAAAAACATATTTTATTGGTGTTAAATTATCTTGAAGTTGAAAATTGAAAAAGGAAGGGGGAGATTTTTATAACCAGTCTCTCTTAGTGGTTAAAACCACTTAGCGGGACTTCCATTTCTGACTGAAATTTATGTCTTCAATAAAATATTTTTTATTTTCTATTTTTATATTATACATTATTTTTTAATTATGCATTATACAATATGGTGTTCCTGCCCATGGCAAGAGGGTTGGAACTAGATGATCTTTAAAGGTCCCTTCCAACCTAAAGCATTCTATGATTTTATGATTATTATTCTGCACCCTGGCGAAGATTTTCAAACAATGACTCCGACTACTGTCAATTATAGTTAAATATTTTATCAAAACTACAGTGTACCCAAGCTTTGCGCTTAATACTTTAAAATAATTTCAATTCATTACTTCTAAATAATTTCAAACATTAAACTGCTGTTATCAGTTCCTTCATTCTCTCTTTTTACTCTGCAATTGTGCTTGCAGCTAGATCACATTTGATAATGGGAATTCAGTTTCTCTGGAAGCATACTACTTTCTCTATACTAACTGGTATGCATGGTTTTAATGATGTGCCTTGATGGCATTTCAACCACTGCTGAAGGTTTCCACACCCAAAAAAGATTCACAGAAGGAAAAAAAAAGTGTCATGGTGTTTATGATGAAGATGAGAAGCCTTTCGGGAAGGCTTCAGGGTGATGTGACAGCAGCCTTTCAATACCTACAAGGAGGTCATGGAGGAGACAGAGTCAGGCTCTTTATAGACATGAATGGCAAGAGACACTGCTCTTAAATGGAAACAGGCAACTTACCACAGTAGAGACATGCTTGCTGTCATAACTGTAAAGAGTTCATGCTTCCCTACTTTTGTAAACTCTGACAGAATGTAAAAGCAGGGTGAATGGATAAAATTAGTGGTATGATGCCTTTCTTCTACCTCTTTTAGAGCCTCCTGTCTCAGGTAGGCTATGCAAGTAGCAGTGTTTTCAGTTTACTCTTCGTATGCTGAATATACATTAGCTTTCATTTCTTAACATTTCTATGTTTTATCTCCAAAAACTACATTTCTTTGAGGTTTTGTATTTAATGAGTCATGTTAATCACTCTCTTTTACATTCTAAGATGGGGTCAATCATTCCAATGAGTCCTGGAGGACAGCCACAACAAAATCCATAACCTTTATTATTATAATTATTTTCCTTAAATACAGTAACTTACTTTGTATTTGCAAAGAGTACTTTAAAGGTTTTAGTTTATTTTCAAATGAGTCTCATATTCTTCCAAATATTTTGTCTTTTCAGCTGAAATACCTTAAAGACAGAACAGAGCAATGATTTCCAAACAGTATTTCTGTTTCCAGATGCATTGCTATTTCACTGTGATATGCCTCACCTTCGGTTCCAGATAGCATACCCACAGTTACAGTGAACCTGTGTTTTATTCTGTCAGAGAAGTCCGTGCTGCGTGACTAGCAGAGAATTATAACTATGTTTTTCTCTCAAAGTTGAAATGCTCTCTAATGTGGCATGCTAGACAACAATGAAATGTGGTTAACATGCAGAACTGTTGCCAGTGCAGCCCATAAGCAGCTTTCAAGCAAAGAAAAACAACAGTTATGAATAAACCTTCTTTACTGTTCCTTTGTCATGATTACACAGAGCTACAGATATGAGTAGACTGCAAAATTCTTCTGAAAGGGAAACACGGCTCTTTTAGAGCTCCTGTAATTTATATTGTCTATACTTCAAGCCTAAACGCGCACAAACACATATGTGTAAGTCAGCTGCCTTAAACATATGGAAATTCAGATCCTAAAAAACATGAAGTTCCTTCCCTTTTCCTGCAATTATTGTATAGCTTTCCTTTTCTCATGCATGCATCATTCATACCCATCCATATCTTGATCCTTAACTCCTTCAGGTTGAAAAGTCAGTCTGTTACTCACACGAAAACCCATACCTCTGTCAGCTGTTTGTAGTGAGATCTGCACTTACTCCTCCTGTACACCCCTTAAAAGGGAACAACTGGCTGCATTTGCTATTATTTTCAGTTCTCCTCCATTCTGTTCAAGAGTTAAAAAGTACAGTTGGAAACAAACAACAAAAAATCTATACATACAAGATTTTTTTACACATTTTTAAAATGATTTTTTCTTTTGTAATAAAAGAGAAATCTCAATGAGTATGGGTCATATGAAATACAACTATAAAATGCATAAAACACATGCTTTTCCTAAATCCCTTGTGAAGGAGGAAAAAAAGTTTCCTTTAAGCGATTCTGAATTTTTAACATAAAAGAAAACCCACTGAGCACCAGGAAATAGTTTTGTATTTGTTCCTTTCGGATGACTCACATGGACCCATAAAAGAAGTTGTGAAGATCAGCTGCCTATGGACAGGAACGGATGGGACTGTATGGTATGTGCCAGTGAAAGGTTTGTGCTCCAACCATCTTTCAAAAGTATAACTTTAATGAGCCTCTTTCAAAATAAATAGAAATCAGATGTACTTTTTTTTCCATCAGTATAACGGTTTGGAGAGCACCCGTGCCTTTATTATTGTTGAATTCAAAGAATTCCCGAATTACTTTGAGATTATTTCAGGATGATATTCATGAAAGACACTCAATCTTAATGCCTACGGTGAACCTCCCTGTTTCCATTGATTTCCATTCCAATTTTATTGATGTCTACATTCTGGCAGCCAAACTGAAAGCCATTTGCAGATGCCAGTCTCTACACTTTCGATTCAACTTTTTTCCAGAATCACCTAGAGCAGGTAAATTACGGCTACGAACTGCATTGCCAGAACAATTATAACTACACTGTGTTTCTGGAAATAGTAGTTTGCAATTTGTGCAGATAATGTATATGTTTATTTCAATACTTAAAACTCAATATTTATGCTCTTGCAAGGTGAGTCACCCTATGTTTATGCGAGGCAACCTACTTCTACTGCTGTTACTTGCCTTTGAGCAATGCTTTAATTGCCAGTTTTGCCTACTTACTGTTAGATGCCAAATTTCCTCTGCCTCTTTTGCACTCAAACATCTATCAGGGCCTAGTATAGTATCTTCTCCTGAGTTTAGAAAACCCTTGTTAGGGTTCTGTGCCAAAGCATCTTTTGGTATATTCCACTGCTATTTAAATTTGACCAATAGAAATGTTTTCTCTAAAATCAAGACTACTAAAGATTGCTATACAGAACATCAACTTGCCCAATGCACTCGAAAATCCTCACGGATTTCTTGTCTGTATTTACCACTGAGAGTGGCATATTAAATGCTTTTCCTGCTACTGTCACTGATAAATGAATTCCACCAATAATTCAACCAGAAAATGCAAATGTACTACTATACAATAGCAAAAAAATCCAATATTAAAAAAAAAAAAGAAGAAGAAGAAATCAGGATAATATATATGTAACACAGCTTATCTAAATTCAAGGTTTACAAGAATGAGAGCATAATAAAAACTGAGGCATTTATTCTGGTGGATTCTAATACTAAAAGCACTGAAAATGTCTACAGATGAAGATGAGCATGAAAATCCTGGATGTTTCAACCATCTGCTTTAATTTTGGACCCTGCTCACTCTCACTCATTCTTTGAAGAAGTATTTTTCTGTCTACAAATAAATGCACAATTATTTTCTGGAAAAGAACAGTTTATACATGCAGCAAGAGCTGTGAATGCTTATATATATTGGAGTGAATTATCTGATAGTGTCTTATTTTTTTTCTTAATTGTGAATATAAAACAGTTAATAAACTAGTTGATTACTGGGCATTTAAAAATAATCATTTCCTCACACGTGTTCACATATATATTGACTGCCAAGAGTTGAGAAGATTGTGAGTCCTGGCCACTCCCTAGACTCAGGGACAGGAGGGGCAGGTTCTTCTAATAGTGAGCCATTTAAATTATATAAGGCATGTGGGATGCAATTAGTGCAGGAATTTAATTTTATTATTATTATTAAAGTTTAAATATAAAGTATAAATAGTTCCTTGTAATGCTCAAACATGGATTTTGACATTAAATACAATGCAGGTCTAGATCTATTAATTGTTAGTTTAGTGGGAGGAACTGAGGCTTTTGTGCCTGCTGCCTAGCAGTCTTTCCCCATAAGAGATTTTTCAGCCTGTTGGCTAGCTCAACAACACACAGGTAATGGAGAGAGCTGTTATGTTTTAGTGCAATCAGGATTCAGTGAAGGTATAAAAACACATATATATAAAATCAGGAATAACTCAGCTGTGTGTAGTTCTATTTCCACTAAAGCCTGTGTTGTTTCTTTCCTTTTAGATGTACCATAAAGGACAGAGAGAGGATCAAGTATTATAGCAGAAATCAGGAGCAGCTCTTACCTTGAAGATAATAGGGCTGGCTCTCAGCAGAATTTCACAAGCCTTGGTAAAATCTTTCCCTCCTGCCCTCCCTAGCACACAGTGCAGGCAGCTGGCATGCAGCCACCACCAAGCCCAGAGCTGCTGCTCCCACGTTGATAATCCCCACAGCCAGAAGGCATCAGAGCCACCACCGGGTGAGAAGCAGGTGTATCTATAGAAATCAAGCTTCTTTATTTCCCCTACTCATAAACCAACTTGCTCTTTTCAGTCTGTTACAACTAGACTTTGAACAAACAGAACCGAACTAATTTTAACAGCTTAGCAACTATTTTAAAAATTCTAACCAATGTCAGTGGTCACAGAAACAAATAAACCAACTGTGAAGGAGCTGCGTGGACTGTCTGACTATGGGTGTTGTATGAAAGTGGCACTCATGAAATGCCATAACATTCTGTATTCTATGCATTTACTTGAGAATGCATGCATGGTATAGCAGAATGATAACTCCCTATGAATAATTTCTTCTCTCAGTCGCAGATCTTCACAGATCCAATATTTTGACTTGGCATTTCAGCTTGAATTTGGTTAACGCCACACTAGTATGGGAGAAGTGATATTCTTGAGAAAAGTATTCTCAAGAGTGTGCTTCTTCCTGTGGAAGTTTATTCAGGAAATTCTCCTGGAGTCCTACAATTAAAACTATGCTCATCCTGGAAAACTTCTCTCGCAGTCACAGATTAAATCCTCTGGCAAGATGGCACTGCATGGCTCGCACAGTAGCTATGTTTACTTCTCATAATTTACACTAATTACTTTTACCTGTTAATGGTAGACACCTCACTAAGCTGACAGCTAAGTTTTATGTGCTCTGTATTTATAAATAAACGCACTGTATTTACTGCAATTGCAACTCTGCACAAGCTCCTGTATGCCCTATGTGGTTAGCCAGTGTTGTAATTAAATTGGTCAAACACACCTCTCTCTTCAGCATGCCTTGTCTGGGTCACTGCTGTGTGCCACCTCTCAAAATGGAGCCAAAACTTACTGGGCAAGAACATCAGCCGCAGAATCTGTCTTTATTTTGGACACAGGGATGTGAAAGGAGTAGCAGCTGAAGCTGCACCTTTAGACACAGATATTAGTCACAGTAGTGCCCTACCAAGCTGTCTTTTACAAATAAGGCTGATGCTATTGATCCTAAGCCACAGTGCTCTAAAATAATTCACCTCACCTGGTGAAGATGTGACTGCCTCTACTAAAATCTTACATATAGTATTGAGTTTAGTCTGTCTGTATTTCTCTGCTTTCCTTTCCCCCAAACCGCTTTGCAGTGCAAATATGTGGCTGTCTTACAAAAGAAATACTAAGGCACTCAATTGAAAATGTGGTGAGCCTGATTCCGACTTCCCTCATCAACCTATGTCAAGTAGCAGAAGCCCGCAGGCTGTCTGGTGTGCTCGGATGTGTTTTATCCCCACTTAACTTGTGAATTCTAATGAAGACCTGCATGCATGCGAAACATTGACAAAAGTCACTTGGTGAATGTTAAAAGCATTCTTTCATCATTCACAGTATTAACTTCCTCAGTGATGTCCAATAGTGGAGGTATAAGATAGATGAACACAACATTGTATTTTCTGTTTCATTTTCTAAGTCACAGTGGTCCAGGGTCTGCTAATGTAACAAGCACTAACGAAACAAATGCTGTCATGAATATTTAAGAATATAAGTAAGGAATGAATCATTAATAACACTACAGACCAATGTCACACCACATAAAACTCAGTGAATGTTTTGAAGGTCACACAAATGGAACTCTGATTAAAACCAAGATCAGGAAATTTGGTGGATATTATTTATGACACATAACCTATTAGAGAAAACCAAAACTCAAAACATAAAATATACGATTCATAAATTATAGAGCCAAAGGGGTCCCAGATCTCCCCTCTTGCTTTGCATGCAATCTTGTCACTTGCAACATGTAAGTACAAAATTCTTATTTGATAGCTTTTTAATATGGCAACTGGCAGCTCAAAGGATGTGGAAGATGCAAAATGATAGTGGTGTTTGGGTAATTTATTTCAAAATATACATTTAATGCAATTTCTATGCTGAAAAATTTAAGTTCGGAGTTGGAGCTACAGATTAAGCACTGCAGAATAATTTCCCCATGTAGAAGAACTCACGGTGCTAAAGGAAGACTTCACAGAAATTTTCTGCAGCAAAGATTTCACATGAATCATAAAGATTAAAGTGTGCAGATACAGGACATCTTCCAAAATAACTATGTGTATCAAATTTGTCTGTGGTAATGAAGAAGCTAATTCATGTTGCTTCTGAGTAAATGTATTTGTTAATATTATGGTTGACTAGTATCCTTGGTGTAAGTGCAGGTTGGAATCTGAAGAAACTATATTGTGGTTGGGATAGAGGGTTTCTAAACAAGTATTTGGGGAGATTTTCGCACTTTTGATCATAATATAAACAGAAAGCTAGCAGCAAACCTAACTGAGAGGACAAGGCTTAATGAGATTAAGTGGCTTAGAAAATATTAGCTAGATGTGAGATACAATATTTGGTTATGTTACAAAGACATGCATTTATATGGGAAAATTTTCCAATAGAAAAGAAGATCTAAGGACAACAACAAAAGCTGGAAATATTGGTAACATTTAGAATAGATCCAAGAACATGTATGGAGCAAAGAAGATGCTGGTGGAAGATAAAACAACCACATCCATACATGTATGCCAGATAAACTAGGAAGACATTGTGATTCAGATAAGCATGCAACAGTAAGGAAAAGACAGGAAAGGATCCCAGCTAGTAAGAGAGAGAGTAGAGAGCAGAAACCAGGAATGAGATGCAATACCAGCAAAGTCACTAATGCAAGCAGGGAGGAAGGTAAGTGTTAAGAGCTTCCCTCTAAAGAAGAATATGGATGGTGTTTCTGAAACTATGAAAAAGAAAAGGCAGGATTATCTGCGATCAGAACTGTGATCAGGTGAAAGCTTACGTAAAGTGTTTACACTATCTGGCAATCTGCAACAGCAGGAGCACTGACTTAGTATGTAAAGGTCCTTGCCAGCCTTCTGATTCTGTCTGCACTGAAGTACAGTGAGATAAGCAGGGATAGATTTGGATTTCACGTTACAAAACAGCAGTAGTTCTCCTCACATTGATGGAAAGCTGTTGACTATTCCACAACTACAAGGACAAATCATAATCAGCTTTCACTTATTCACCAATTCACTTACAAAGCAAATCTACTCAGGTCCTCTGTAACTTTAACAAAATAATCTCTTTCAATTACTAGTTTATCACCTGTAATGGGTCTGGCTGGGATAGCCAGGAAGACCCTGCAGCCAGCACAGAAGACACTGCAGAGCCAACAACAGGGCAACTTCACAAGGAACCGGGCAAGTGCAGTAATGACTTGAGCTAAGCTGGCACTGGCATCCAAAAATCTTGCTCTGCTTGTCCTGAGTGACCGCTTTGGCAGATGAAGCCTGAATCATCAACAGTTCTTATCGACATTTGTGGGGAGGCCTATAGAATGGAAAGAAGTACCTATATATATATATATCTGGTAAAGGACAGGGAACAGTGGTGATTGCGATACCTGTATACTAAAGTAGGTGGTACTTGGGTGTGACACATGTTATGGAATAAGGGGTGGAGGTTGTACTGGGTCTGGTTGTGACAGAGTTAACTTTCCCTGCAGCAGCCCATGAAGCGCTGTGCTCTGCCCTTGTAGCTAGAACAGCACTGGTATCACACCAGTGTTGTGTCTATCGCTGCACAATACTGGCACTGCATCAGGACTCCCTCCAAGCCCCCAAGAGCCAGCAGGCTGGGGGTGGGCAAGAGGTGGGGAGGGGACATCACCAGGGCAGCTGACCTAAACCGAACAAAGGGATATTCCATACCATGTGGTGTCACACTCAGCAATAAAAGGTGGGAAAGGGGAAGGAGAGGGGGGGGCTCTTGTTACGAAGACGTCTGTCCTCCCAAATGACTGCTACGTGTATTGAGGCCCTGCTTCCTGGGACGTGGCTGAACATTGCTCATTGACGGGAAGTAGAGAGTAACTTTTCTCTCTGTCTGTGCTTCTACATGGCCTTTGCTCACTTTTTATCTTCTTCCTCTTTCTCTTCCATTTAATTAAATTCTCCTTATCTCAACCCATGAGCCCTTTTTTTTCCTCTTTCCAGCATACTTTCTTCTCCCCCCAACTTCTTTTGAGGAGGGGGAGTGAGTGAGCAGTTGTGGTGGGCTTTGGCTGCCCAGCAGGGTAAAGCCACCACATCAGCAAATTCCCTATGGATTTGAAAGGTTGTTCTGCTCAAAAATGTTGCTACAGCACCAAATGGCAAAGAGAGAGAAAAAGAAAACGAACACTTATTTATGTTTGAGTCATACTGAAGTACAGCAGGGGTTGAGAATGTTAGCATCAATTAAAGCGATCACCTGGCCAGGGGCTGGGCTGTCTAACTTATCCATACAAAAGCTGGAAAGTAGCTCGATACCATACCGTCTGGTTAAATGGGACTTTAACCAATGGAGGGGAATGCCCAGCGGGAAGCTCACCCCCATCGCAAGACAGCTTTCTAAAAGAAAGGGAAGAAAACACTGCAAATTCTTCTGCAGATACTAGGTGGCCATCTAATATTAGTCACTTATACACTGGAGAATTTGTAATGTCTGTATGGAAGGTGTGTTGCCCATGAAGACAGGTGGAGTTTGGAATTTTTCATTTAGTTTTACAAACCTCCGTGAATCCGAGCAGCAGGGCCACTACAACTGCAAGCCTGCTTTAAGAAGAGGCACTTAGTGTGGTGAGTTGAATGGACCAGATGCTTGTAATTTCAAGTCGTGTACTTCCTAATATGCCAGCCCACTTTCAAGAAAAATCTAGGATATCAGTAAGCTGGTTACAGAGGAATCGCTGTTTCAGCTTTATCGTTATTCCTTTTAAGTCTTTATATCACTTTCCATCTATGATTGTTTATATTACTGTTTATATTATATGATATTTAGTAGATAAACCAGTATATTTTCTACATCTTGTGCATATTTAAAAACAAACAGACTGTGTGTTTATCTTCTAACAAGAAAATAATCTTTGTAAACAGGGAGAATGTAATGTCACCTTACCTGCTTCTGACAGGTACTCCACGAGACGTAAACATGAAGACAGAAATATTTGAGGAATTTAAGGAAGCACAAAGGTACGAAATTACAGTTTGCACAGGAACTGGAAATAGTCACATCTCACAGCCAACCCCACCCAGAAATCTTTTTTCTTAGTTGCTGTTGCTCAATTTTCTGCCCAATGTGGCAATATGTCAGGCACTTCCATCTAACTGTACTTGTTAATTCTCACAGAAATCTAAAATTCATCTCAGGTAAGACCAGTGCTTACCTGTCCTACATAAAACACCATTTAAAAATGAATAAATAAATAAATAAATCCTGACATGCTTAAATACCACACAGCAGCAGTCACTGAGAATTTCTGACAAACCCTGGATCTTGTTCTGACCAAAACAAAGAGAAAAACACCTGCAAAAATAGATTACTGTTTGGCAGCAAGATTACATTATATTTTATTTGTTTAGAAAATGAGATAGGAATTGTCAGTACATATACATAAGGATGAAAAAAAAACTTATTTTTGCCAAAATAAATTTGAAAAAAATATATTATAATCTTGGGTATGCAGACATTTCCTTTACCCAACTCTTTTTCAAACCCTTTCCAAAATTCAAATTTAGTTCATTAGAAATGTCTTCTAAGGCATGAAATGCAAGCAATTTGAAAAAACGTATTTTCAGATCAAAAAATACAACATCAAAAAAGAGCTGCACATTACAGATATTTATTGAGTTATGATTTTCATCAAAACCATTCTTATGGAAATCTCATGGTTAAAGAGAAGCACTACAGAATTCATAATTTATCACTTCCACTTGTTATTGTGTCAGAAGTAATACAACAGTTGCAGTGCATTTTCTAACAGGAACATGCGTTGTGTGCACGCTTTTGGTGGGAACAGTCATCAATTAAACCCAGAAAGGGCCTGGAATTTCAGGCTTTCTCCTGAATACAGGTATTAGCTCAGCACACGGAGGTTAAGTGTGTAATCTTTAGTATGGCACTATACAATGCTTGTATTACTTATGATGGTCTTTCTAGAATGAGAGAAGTATGTTGGAAAGATATATTAAAGTTAGAAATTTAGAAATTTAGAAATATGTTGAAATGTTGGAAGAACACTAACAAACCAGAAGGAAAAAAGACTGTCCTATATTTCAGGACATATAAAAAATCTACCTTTAACAGCCCACCCCCAAATTATTATTTTTCAGTTGAATACCTTCAAATTATTTGACACTAACAGGTCTAAAACATCATAAATTCATCTTATGTCTTTCAAATATTCCAGTTCAAGGATTTAACTGAAAGTCAAACCCCAGCACTACCAATTGTTGTTATTAATAACTACATTCTCAAGAATACAAATCCCTGTGACTTATGTGGCTTTCATCAGCTTCATTGTGAGGTTTTTCCTTCTTCATCACAGAATCACAGCATCATTAAGGTTGGAAAAGACCTCCAAGATCATCTGGTCCAACCATCCCCCTACTACCAACGTCACCCACTGAACTATGTCCCTAAGCACCACGTCCAACCTTTCCTCAAACACCCCCAGGGACGGTGACTCCACCACCTCCCCGGGCAACCCATTCCAATGGCTGACTGCTCTTTCTGAGAAGAAATGTCTCCTCATTTCCAACCTAAACCTCCCCTGGCACAACTTGAGGCCATTCCCTCTAGTCCTGTCACTGGTTATCTGCAAGAAGAGGCTGACCCCTAGCTCCCCACGCCTTCCCTTCAGGTAGTTGGAGAGAGCAATAAGGTCTCCCCTGAGCCTCCTCTTCTCCAGACTAAACCACCCCAGTTCCCTCAGCCGCTCCTCACAGGACTTGTGTTCCAGGCCCTTCACCAGCTTCGTAGCCCTTCTCTGGACATGCTCCAGGGCCTCGATGTCCTTCTTGTATTGAAGGGCCCAAAGCTGAACACAGAACTTGAGGTGCAGCCTCACCAGAGCAGAGTACAGGGGGACGATCGCCTCCCTGGTCCTGCTGGCTTCACTGTTCCTGACACAAGCTAGGATGCCGTTGGCCTTCTTAGCCACCTGGGCACACTGACGACTCATGTTCAGGCAAGCGTTAACCAACACCCCCAGATCCTTTTCCTCTGCATAGCTTTCCAGCCACTCTGCCCCAAGCCTGTAGCATTGCATGGGGTTGTTGTTATCAAAGTGCAGGACCTGGCACTTAGCCATGTTGAACCTCATCCTGTTGGCCTCTGCCCATCAAAAAATTCTTCCCTGACCGGGAATCGAACCCGGGCTGCGGCGGTGAAAGCGCCGAATCCTAACCACTAGACCACCAGGGAGGGATAAGATGCCTAAATAAGGATCTGAAAAGGTAGGTACAATGTTTTCAGCTTTACATCTGGTGAAGTGGAAGTTTCAGAAAAAAATCAGATCAGTGAGAACTGGTTAACAGCATCCAAAGTGGTCAGCACACTGAACTTTGTGCACAGCTTTAAGTTCTGAGGACTTAAATCTTGCTCCCTTATTGAAAACATAAATCAGGCTCCATCCGTAAGAACACAGTGCTAAGCCTTCTCCTGAAGGAAGGAGCAGCACTTTCTTTTCCTATATGGACAGTACGCATATTTAATAAGTGACAACAATTCACACGCACACACACATTACTGCCAAGGAATTGACATATATATTACAAAACCTCTCTGCCTGAAGAGGTTTAACATACAGCTCTCATCTTCCTTAGGGGCATTATTGACCGTATTCATTTCTTAATAATGCCGTTCTGCAGACGTGAATGCAAAATCCACTGGGAAAGAGAGCTGGAGGAAAAAATCCAAGACTTCTGGTTGCAGCCTAGTGAACAGGACTGTCACCTGGAGAGAGGCCTCAGAGGAGCTGTGCATTGTAAAACGATTTTGACTCTATGACTTCAACCGTACCACAGCTATGAAGAACAGAATTTAGGTTATCTTTTTGCCCTAAGAAATTATATGTTATTAAAAGAATGCATCGTTTTTGAATGGGGGCTGAGAAAACAATTGAAAGAACAAAGAATAGGAGATATATTTGCAAATGAAATTTGGGAAAATTATGCAAATATGACGTTACATATCATTTGCTTAGCAAAGCGTGAAGAAAAAAAGATAACAGCTTTAATGGGTTAAGCCTCTTATTTAGTTTGAATAATGCATAATCAGATATATTGGGCTTGAAATAATCAAAAGCCATGTAAAAAATAGCTATCTATCTAAAAATTCATTTTTCAAAATATATATGTCTTTTTTTTACATAATTCAGGGATATTCTGACTGAGGACCATCTCCACTGGTTGATCACCACCAAACCCCTATACCATGGCTTTTTGCCCCCCGAAAATAGGATCAAGAGCTGTGCGGTAGTTGGGAAATTAAGCATTTTCGAACAATAATCCCAAACCTGCACAGAAAGCAGGAACCTATCTAACGCTAGATAATAGAAACCAGGGCAGGCAGCAGCTGGGCTTCTGACCCCCCTCAGCTGCAGGCATCTGATGAAGGATCGCATGCAGGTCCAGCCGCCTGGAAGCTGAAGGCCAGCATTGTCTGCTGCCTGTTGACACGTGCAATTGTACTTTCAAAGAACTAAACAGGAATCATTATTTTCCTTTACAGTGCTGCCACAGAGGTGACAGTAGGTGCCACCGTTCATCTGTTATGCTACAATGCAATTATTACACTGTTCAGCCATGGGACACCCAGCTTCAATTTTTTTCTTTGTCTAGGACTCAATATCTGTATCTTCTATGTATTTGCAAATGTCCCAGATACTAGATAGAAAGCCAGCCCAGAGGGCATTTTGTCTTCCAAAGTAGCAAAATTCATGAAAAACGTAAGTGAGGAGGAAAGCATAGCTTTTGTAGCCTTAGGTGAGGGCACTTATCTGAGAATAGGGAGACACAGGATGATTCGGATTTGCTTTATGGTGGATGGAGAGAGAGGAACATCTACAACATGATTTATCTGAATAATTTTAGATGCATTCCCTAAGATGAAACACACCCTAAAAACATCCATTTCTCTACATGAAGGCAGTCTAGTTTCCCACACAAAATCCTGCTACAGGCAAAAGAGAAACCAAAATTTATACGGAGCCAAGAAATTATTGTTCTAAAGGTCTCATAATGCATATTACCTAACTAATACAGAAAAGCATCATTAGAGTTTAGAATTGGTATACACTGAAGTCTTCTACCTTTTTCCTTTGAAGTTATGCTCGGGCTTCCAGTCTCCTGTTGATAAGGTTGACTCTTCAGTCTCCCCCAGGAGGGACAGGGACAGGGGTGGGAGGTTGCAGGGGGGTCACAGTGAGCTGTCAGCATCCTCAGGTCTTCACCACAGAAAGTGTCACATCTCTTTCTCCTCAGTCTTGGGGTTTGTTTATTTTTATAAGTATTTTTATCACAGCTCTCTTCCACAGTGCAGCTCACTTCATTCTCCCTCTGCAGCCTGGCAGCCTCTAGCCCCACGCACACCAAGGGCTGCTGTTTGTCAGGCCGTGGCTGCTGCTGGTGGTGAGACGGATGCCCACAGCTGGAGCCAAAGCAGGGCTCCAGCAGCCACTGGGCCCTGGTGCAGAGCTTGAACCAGCAAAACCCAGCTCAGGCTATGGCCAGGCTGAGCCCCTGCACTGCCAGGCTAGCATACAGAGAGACGGGGCCTCCTAATCATGGAGGAAATAATAACAATGGAGGAAATGTCCTCCTAAAAATGATGGGAAAATGATATTTAATGGGCTACATTAGTTACATTGCTCCCATATGGACATCATCATAAACGTGCAAGATTAGGCACGATGAAGTCTATCTTTAGTGCCTGTAGTCTTGCTAAGGACAAACTGCGGCCTATTAATGATCAAGGGTAAGACAAACACTATCTATTGCAAACTAAGTCATTCAAGCTGAGTTTTCTGACATGACTAAAAGTTACCTTATGCAGTGGGAGGAAAAAAAAAGGAGTGGGATGAGGCAATGTTGCCACTAAAAGTTCTAGTTGGCCAATTCATGTCAAAATCCAGTTAGAAAATATTATCATGACATGCATTAAAAACAGCCATTCACCTGCAGAGTTCTGTGAAGTATCTTCTTGCTCTTTTGCAGAGTTAAGAGAAGTTTAATTAATCTGATGAAATCTTTACCTTCATCCTCCCTCACAGCTCCCCCAGATTCACTAATCTCTTGGAAGAGGAAGCTTTACACTCAAGGAACGTGAGATGACTCCTAATTCAATGAATTTAAAAGTTAAACACAATAGTTTCCCAGATAAAACAAAGAAGCAACCTGTACTACCACTTTTGTGGACGCTGAATTAAAGGATGTAACACCCATTTTTTCTCCAGTACTCCATACATTCCTACTGACATTAGTGCACAGGTTCCCTCCCCACATCCCTTTTCTACTCTTTATTTAGGAGTTAATTCCAAGATAGCTGAAGACTCAAGAGATAGCCTGCTATATATTTCAACTGTACTAAGATTAGTCTTGCAAAATGTATCTTAACTGAACGAAAGGTCTCACAAGAGCTGTTCAGAGATCTCAGAGTAGTGAAACCCAAACCCTAGCTGTGATTTGACTTCAGATATGGTTCCTAGTAGAAACCTAACATAAATAAAACACCAGCCTGTTTAATCAGTCTCTCATTGCTTTGAGTAAGCTAACACATCTCCTTTTATACAGTAAATAATAGTAGCCATCTATAACCATGTGGTGTTGACTCTAAATATTTTACATCCTTTAAAAGGGAACCATACATGTCAAACTAAATTTGTATAATTTTTCTCCATCCTTATCTATTGTTTAGTTCCTGACAGAAAAGTGATGTCTTAAGCATTTCGTATATGTAGGAATGTAACAAAATTAAACCGTCATATAAGCCTGCTGTCTTTAAGAAGGGTTTCCTCTGCTGTTTTTAGGTCTTTATTAAGTGAAGATTGCCTCTGGAATATTTTGGTAACAATTCGCGCAGCTTCTTCAGTACAGACAATCTGTACTGCTGAGTAGAACCATAATAAAGAATGACCAGGCTCAAGATTGTGAATTTTCTCAAAATGAACTTCAGGGCAAGAAAAGAAAGCATTGGTAGTTCCTATCTAGCACATGTAACAGTGCTGCTGAAGTTGCCTGGCAACCCGGAGCAGACATTTTGGAGAATAATAAATACCTACAGCAACACCTGCAGATTTGCCTGTACCACCAAGAGAAAGCTGATATTCATCGGCCTGTTGGTTTGCCCAGTATGTGAGTTGTGCTGATATGTCTGCTCGGGATTAAGAGCTTGAATTTCCCTGTTCAGGTTCCTGATGGCATTTATGGTCTCCTTATTTCTTAGTCTCAACCTGGATCCGTCAAGCAGCAGCCAGCAGGCGAATCTGCTGAGCAGATCCTCTGCCCGGCCTCCTGCCTGGTTCTGAGGCTTCCTGGGAGCACCTGCACTTGCTCACCCAAGCAGTGACTAACTCCGAGCCGCTGCTGCTGGGGAGACTTTTTCAAAACAGTATCTTTTAACGGCAGCCTAAAGGCTTCTGCTTGCTCGAAGGAACAGCCAGAGCACATTTCAGGCATCAGTGTGTAGAATATTTAAGCTGAGGTCAGGACCCAGGGGGGAAGAGCCCCCAGGTTGCTCGCTGCAGAAGTTAATGGGACTTGCAGGCAATGTAAGCCTAGGCTGCTTCAGCAACATCTGCGGCTGCAGCGGGCACTTAAACAGCCGAGGCAAGGAGACTGTGACCCAAGCCATCTTCCTGACCTGGTGCTCCCCCTTCAGCAAAAATACAGCCTTCCCAGAAGGAGAACTACCACAGAGTTTTGGAGAAAGAAAAAAAATTTGCAAATCTGTCACCTATAATATATTACCTTGGAATAACTGCCTTCCACAGAGATGCTCCATTGCTCCCTATGTTCCAGATGAAATAGTTAATCTTAACACTCCGGTAACACATCCTCTGCCCTGAAGCAGCAGCAGATCATTTCATTATGAATTAACCTCGTCTTGGATACCTGCTTCGTCAGGCCTGATGTGACGGGGCTCGCATGACGGGTTGGATTTCACGGAAGACACGCAGAGATCCCCTCTGAGATGAAGTTAACTCCCTCTGGACTGGGCTCTGATCACCAGTGCAATGGAAGCTCAGGGTACAAGGGGAGAAAAAAAGGAATTATGGTGCTAACTTTCTTCTGCTTGAGGTTCATTTCTGTAATTGAGGTTCATTTCTGTAATTAAGCGTAGCCTACTTAGAGCTAGTGCCCGTTATAAAGAGGAGGCTGCTGCTTCCTGTTCTACCACAACAAAGAGCTAATTATTCAGAGGCAATAACAGCTATAAAGGTGCCATGGTACTCTGTACAGCCTAGCTTTATTTTTTTCCTTTGGCTAGAGCAGACTTTTGTTTATATAAATGCATCCGTCCTCTCACAGCCTCCCCTTTCACTTTTCACCTTTAAGCTCCACCAGCATAAGGTGTCAGATTATTGCTGAAGTCAAGAAAGGTCCTTGAAAAGGAGGGAGAATATGGCACCACTGTCACGAAAGAGAGGATAATTCATTTACAACCTACAGCTTTCTTAAAAAGAATTTCCTCAGCAGGTTAATGTTCCCATCCTGTGGACAGGCTATCTAATGATAAAGGACAAGACTTTAAATAACTCTTTTTTTTTTTCTTTCCTTTTTTCATGTAGGCACTAGAAGAAAACTAAATAACTTACAAGACTAAGTATGCTTCAAAGGGATTAAAACCAGACACAAAAGTGTAAAACCCTGCAGAATAAACAAGAGAATGTCTTCTTATCTTTTTCTTCCATCTGACTGCAGTAGATGAGTAAATCTAAGGTAACTCCATTTGATTTAACTGTCTGTGGAGAATAACATGAAACTAAAGCAAGCTATAAAAAGAAAGCACAGATCTTAAGTGTTTCTAGTTATTCTGGCACATATGCAGATGCCCCACGTTTCATTAGTATGTGAACAGGATACCGGTGTATATGCTGCAAATGAAGATCTTTCCTCTATATTCAATACTCCCATTTCAAAAAATCAGAATAAAGTATTTTTCATGAATGGAGCCATATAGATTGTGACTTCATAGAAATTCCTTATGGCTGTTTATGAAGATAAAACTATTGGAACAGGTTGCCCACAGAAGCCGTCAATGCCCCAGCCCTGGAAGTGCTCAAGGCCAGGCTGGACGGGGCTTTGAACAACCTGGTCTAGTGGGAGGTGTCCCTGCCCATGGCAGGGGTGTTGGAACTGGGTGGTCTTTCAAGTCTCTTCCAACCCAAGACATTCTGTGATTCTATGACTGCTAAGGGAGGTTCAAGATTAGTTTGTATGTAGCAATTCCAAATAATACTTTTATTTTTTTATTATCTCCCTGTAATTCACTCTACCACTGGTTCCTCATTTAACTTAATATCACTGAGCTGTAATACTGCTTCACATATGAGAGCTTCAGCAATTTAACTGTTTTTAGTGATCCTAAAGTGATTGTACCTGTAATGCAAAACTAGAAAAAGCCTTTTGATGCTTAACACCTATAAACCTGTCATTGTAGATCACAGAAAATCTATTATACCAGTGAACACTTTCTGCTTCAAAAAGAGATGAGCAGGCAAACCTTTTATGGCAATTTGTGAGGCATTTAATGGCATGATTCACTATTCAGAAGTTTTTTACACATGTATTAAGTCCAAGATAATACTTGAGTTTAAAAAGAAGACAAGCATTAGCTAATAATTCTGTCGCTTCATAGACTGCACCAAGCGTTAATGAAAATGACATTGGAGGACTTACCAGAAAACAAGAACAAATATACAACAGCTAACATATACTGTCATTTCAAAACATCACTTTCAGTTATATAAGATATTGCAATGCATGAAAAAAGAAAAAGAAAAAAAAAGAGAAAAAAAAAGAAAAATCTGGATATGAAACCTTATTTATTATTTTTAATGGCACTAAACCTTCCATCAATCAAAATACCTCATAACTAACCAAAACAAACTCAGCTAAATTGTTGCTCAGTACTTAGAGAGTCAAACTGTTAATTTAGTCAACATCTGTTCCATTACTATGATGCAGTTTTCCATCTAGAGCCTTTGATATACTTCATAAATTGCTGACAGATGTAATAAAGAGATATACCTAATCAGGTAGTGGTCCACCTCTTTACAGCTATAAAAATTTTTCGTGACTTCTTTTATTATTATTATTATTATGAGCTAAAGCATCTAAAAAGCACAGAGCTATCAGCAAGACCAGACCTTTCAAGCTACGATTTAACAACAGAGACTATAGTGTTTCTGTCTCATACAAACACAGAGGTAAATCCTTGGTGTCCAAGTTTTTTAAATGAAATGTTCATGTTCTCTTTAAGTGAGCTGAGAAAGGCAGGAAAATAACAAATAAAATACTTGTAAATAAATGTAAATAAGCAAAATTAAATGCTCAGGAATTTTCCAAACAGAGTAAACATACACAAAAACGTGAGGAACTGTTCAGAAGGACACTGGCTGATTTGGGATTCAAGGAGGCTGCATCTGGCCAAAACAAGAGCAGACTGATTGGATGGGGAGAGGCTTACATGATCCCTTGTTACTTATCACCAGCACTCTGAGTGGTGCAACTTATATATGTGCTTTTATATACTTATATATGTACTTTTAAAAGGTAATAGTTCCCTTCATATACTGTTTTAACGTGTATATAGCACAAAACTAATAATTCTTTGTTAACTTGTCTACTGGGGCCATGAGGTGAACTCTGCCTCCTTACGTTTTCCCAAGAGAAGATACAACAGAAAAAAGACCTAGAATCCTCTCTATACACTTGTGATTTACAGTCATCAGCTGATTTGAGTAGGGCATGTTTGGGATCCACTCTACCTACAGCACCCTCACAGAAATCACTTTTGTAACTAGGTAAGCTATCTTTCTTCACTGAGTACGTTTCCCAGTTCTCACTCTAGCTGACTAGTCACAGCCCTTCCACACTGTGCACTTAAGAGTGTGTTTTATGACATTTAGGAGTGGGATCACTTCACATTTCTCAAGCTATGCAACAGTTCATCTGTCCTGGTCTTGGCTTGGCTAGAGTTAACTTTCTTCCTAGTAGCTGGTATGGTGCTGTGCTTTGGATTTAGGATGAGAATAATGCTGATAACACACCGATGTTTTATCATCAGAGTAAGTTCAATGTGCGGTGCTTGAAATGGTTCAGAACAATAACAGCTGCAACATGCAGAAGGTGTAGCTTGCGCCTAGTGCAGTGGACCTCTGTGGTTATCAGAAGAGTTTTCTTAGCACTATAAAGGTCATAGAAACATTGAACAGCTTGGCTTGGAAGGCTGAAGGGCTGCAATAAGGCCTCCCCAGAGCCTTCTCTTCTCCAGGCTGAACATCCCCAGCTCTCTCAGCCTTTCTTCATAGGAGAGGTGCTCCAGCCCTCTGATCATCTTTGTAGCCCTCCTCCGGATTCACTCTAACAAGTCCACATCTTTCTTGTGCTGGGGGCCCCAAGTCAGAAAAGCAGAGCCCATTACGAGCTAATTGCTCGGGTTCCTCGGCAGGTTTCATAGTGCTGAACTCTGTGCTGGTAATGCTACGCTAATACCTGTACCAGAGCGAGGCTTTTTCAAGTTGGGTCCTCTGTACCCACATAAGCTGTAGTCACACCTTTGATTTTCCTGCAGAAAAACCAACACCCTGTTGACAGAGACTTCACAAGCTCTGAGAGTGTTTTCACATGAAACAAAAATGTATGAGGGATGGGATTCAGTTCAAGATGTAAATGCCTAAATTGAGGTGTTTTGATAAATATAAATAAAGACATGCTAAATTCCCATTACAATCAGTGGGGCTTTATGGGGCAGACACTTAGTGAGCTTTCTGAACACAGATATTTGATACCATATTAGTTGCAGTTGGATATCCTGCCTGGCAAGGATTCTTGGATCATATCTTCTAGCCCTTTAGTATGCGCAGGATAATCTAGTATTTCACTTGACATCTGTGTTTAGTCAACTGAATTGAATTCCTGGTCAGCTGAGTAGCTCTCTACAATTCACTGACAGTACTGACTACAGTATCTCAGTCACCTGCAGCAGTTGGCAACACCTAAATGTAGTTTTCAGAATCATGCTGAATCTCTGTCTGTAACTACTTTTATTTCTAGGCATCCTAAGCCAAACTGCAGAGTCCACTTAGTTTAGGCCTTACATATAACTACATAAAAACCTGAAAATCCCTTACACAGAAACCTGTTTTCTATTCAGAATGTTAATTAAATGTTGACATTGCAAAATATGTTCCCTAATGATATTCATGAAACTATACCATAAACGGACTCTTTAGAAGAAAGAAATGAAAACCACAAGCACCCCTCTCAGTGAGGAAAAATCTGGAAAATTGGATTCAAGAGCTGTCGCCCTTCCCAGGTATTCTCTAAGTAAATCAGAATTAAAGTATCTTTTCATCCTGAAATGGAAAACAGACTAAATCTCAATAGAGGAGCTCTACAATTATAGAAATGGATTAGTTCTGCAAAATGCATGATGACTGCAGCAGCACCTTCGCACTTATTCTGAAGAATGTCACTGATGATTTGCAGTTACACAGAACACTGAATCATCGTCTCTGTTTGCTTATAACGTGCTAGCTAAAATTGTAAAGTGCTGCAGCAGTTTTGTAAGAACACTCAGGTCTATGTAACACAGAAAATAAGGAGAAGATATTTCTGGGGCATTCAAATTCAACCTGACATTCGTAGCAGCAAAGTTTCCAGTTTCCATTTCTTTATCCCCATTTTTTGAACCATTTCTAGAAAGGTTCTAGAGATCCAGTCATAGTCCAGCAAAGCTGAATTTGATTTTGAAGTCTTTGTTTAGTTTAACTAGTTAATTAATCTCAGAAATGATGTAACACTGACGTTTTGCATTTATAATACGTGACATGTTAAGCTGTCAATGTTCTCCCCTCAGGGTTTGTCAGTGATGACATTCATTCCCAGTTCCATCAAATTCCCATGCAGTTTAACCCAGGATGTGTTCAGAATTTTCCATTTCCATCCAAAACCTCAGCAATGTCCTAAGACACCACAGTCTCAGTCTCTGGTCTTTTATCTCTGATAGCATGCAGTAATGAATCTATCTAATCCACCTACCTGAATTGTTTCGCTACCATAGCAGTTAAGTGTTAGATGACTACCATTTGCATTAGAATATATAACTGAAGAGAACGTATATAAAACTGAAAACCTAAGCTCCATTAAGTTTAAGAAAAACCTTTGCCTTTTTAGATAAAATAACATGGAGCTTTGTGAACCTATCTGAACTTCTCGCAGTTACACAGGAGTGGTACGCAAGGTTGATGTTCAGCGAGCTCTCCCAGGTTTCTGCCTGGATCATGTGGAACAGCAGGAGGAGTTGACTGGATTTTCTCCTTTTTCATTTGATGGAACAAACTTGTTCTGTCTTGCTGAACAACTGTCAGCCTCAGTAATGATATGATCAATACTCTGGGGTAAATAAATGCAATTTCATGGAAGACTGTGTGCAAAAGAACATCAGAGAGATGAAACTATAACCCAAGCTGAATGTAGGCACAGAAGAAAAATGAGTCTCCCAAACCTGACAAGAGTCAAGAATTCTTTTCTCAATGTTACGTAAGCTCAAATACAATTCCCTTAGAGAGATGGAGACAGCTCTAAGATGGGATACTCGAAAAATACACGGCAGGAAAAAAATCATTGATAATTACAAGCCAGTCAAAAACAGAACTAACAAAAACTATGAACAAGAGGAAGACATGAATAAAAAAGGTAGTAAAAGAGTAGTAAAAGAAAACTGTAAACAAATGCACTTAAAATCTTGGCAAAACTTAAAATATTCATCCATACTTAAGCTACCCAAGAATGGAAAATAAGCAACATGCTTCCAAATACATGTAGCAAATGACCTTTCTTTGCACAAACCTAAGCACAAGCTATGGATAAACACTAAAAGCCCCCTTTAAACTCTCCACTCTGGCTGCTCACGAAGGAGGTCTGTCAGGGGCAAATACATACACACAAAGGTGATCCCTCCGGCAGCTGGGATCACACCTTTGGGCTGCTCAGTAGCTGCCCCTGGATCCCAGTCTCCCCAGTTGCTGTTACCTGGACACAGGAGCCCCCAAGGCCCGAGCAGCTCTGCAGTTCCTGGTACAGATGCCCCTTACACGTAATGGGACCACACACATAGGCACACCTTGCTCTTTCCCACTACCTCTTGCACGCAAACACACTTTGTTGGCCTTTGGTGGGCTGACGTTTCCCATGAAAGCCCTGGAAGGTACTGGGACACAGTCATATTCAGGTTCCCCCAAATGCCAGTGTCCCCCAGTGCTCTTTCACATGTGTGGAGATGAGCATTTCATCACCTAACATGACAAACACAAACTGAACTCTCAACAGAGTAAGTTTCCCTCATTGTGCACCCAGGGAACAATATTTTGGTCACACAGACAGCTGCCGTTTCTCATCCTGGAAGTTGCTTCCACAATCCATTGGCTTGTGCTGTGCCTCTCACTTTCACCATCATTTCCCAGACTTTTTTTTTCTCTCTCTCTTTTTCTCTATTCTGAGTTTTGGAAGGCAAATCTTCCTTCACTACATTAACTGAGATTATAGAAAGCACGCAGGGAATAAGGCCTCTTACATAATTAAATAAAATATAAATATAAATGTTAAAGGAGGTGGACTGGCAGGTTGACTGAAGCAGAATGTAACAGTAGCACTTAGGACTGCATCAGGGTACAAACCGGCGTTGAAATAAGCGAGAAAATGCTGTTTCCAGGGTAAAGTGCCTCTTAGGTGCCATAAGAAACATTTGGGTGTAGAGATCATAGTTGTAAAATGTCTAATATTTCCCTACCCAGTCCCTACTGCTGGGAATAAAAGGAAATCTAAACTCCCCTCCATTGTTTAAACCATGATTTTTTTCGACAATCAAGTTTTGGCAGTAAATTGAATACTTAGAAGCAACGTAGGTAGAGTTACTTACAATTGTAATAGCAGCAGCTTCACTTTATCCATCAAAATTTGTAGGTTGGATGCCAATCTTTCCATAGTCATCCATCTATATGTATCAGAACTACAAAAATAAGACTTAATTACAGCGAAGTTCAGCGAAGAAATAAAGTATCAGCTGAGTTACCTCCCACAGCGTTATTGCCCCGAAAAGAGAAAGTATTGCAAAAGGATCCTCTCATGCACACAGACTTGGTTTTTATGAGACAAAGCTGATTTTCATACGGAAGCTACATACATATATATGTATACATACATATAATGGGGTCATTATGGTCACCACAAAGTGTGAGGAAAAAAGTAATTTCTGGTAAAAAGAAAGACCAGGATATCAAATTCTACAATGGATATGCACATAATTTTTTGGTGAATCCCAAAGATTTCTGTGCAGAGTGATGCCCAGAGAAGAAAACCAAAGAACTTACTGTGATGGCTGAGATAAGCAGTACCTTTTTTCTTGAAAACAACATGCTTTAAAGCCATGTGAACATGTGTCAGGTTATTAAGTCATGACTATCAAGGTACAGATTGAAGAACCAACAAAACCATATTCATTCTACTTTAAATTCTCACTTTTCCTGTCCTAATTTTGCCAATCTCTTGTGTGTTCTAACACATTTCCTCCCAGCTCTTTGGGGAAGAGTGTGTGTTTCCATGTCTGAAAAATGCTGGACTCATTTAAGAAACAGCACAGCTAATAGAAAAAATAAAATAAAATCTGTGTCATTTCAGTTAATTGAATTGGATATCAGAAGTTTCACACTTCAGAAAGCTGCAGCTGGGACCTAAAGCAAGCAGCAGAACAGCAGGTACCTCTATCTGTTTTCCTGCCCTCCACCAATCCTAGATTTTTATAGATGATGCTAATATATTCAAAATATATAAGAAAGGGATTTGGAAAAGGGAAGAACAGTGCCCTTTCCTACAGTGTCCCATTTCAAAGTTGTTTTTTAAAGATCACAGCCAACAAAACAAAAACAACAACAACAGCAAAAAAAGATAGCAGAACAAGTTTCTAGAGACCAGTCATGTTTTTTATCTTTCAGAAATCACTGGCTTAGGATATCTCTATTTCTAGCCCAACTCCTTTCTCTTAACCATTTTTTGCCTTCTACTTCTTCACTCCACCAACACAAATGTGTTCCCCCAGCTCCATGCTGGGATTCATGCAACCTCATCTTTCCATGGTTTACAGAAACTTATATGTCACAGCTCTGTTCAGTCTAGCCCTACTCCTGTGCACATGTCTTTTACAACTGTGTCATGATCACAGCATACTGAAAAAATCCCAAACACCAGCCTGGGAAACTGCAGCAACTCTTTTATCCAGTCCCTGGACTTCTCACCAGAGGGTCACTCAATCTCTCTGGGTTCACTGCCTTACAGCACACCTGCCAGTCTTGCAAAATGCCTTTGGTTCTTCCGAGCTTGAATTTACAGGATTTTCCCACAGAATCTTATATTCTTATTTTTCCCTGCTACATATTTTTGCTATTACCTAAAACCCACTGGTTCAGGAATTTTTTGTGTGGCTGTAACTACACATTGCACTTACGGGAGATAATGGGGCAGAAGAAATTCCAACCATCCACAAAACCCATGATTGTAGCCTGAGAGAAGAAATGATGGCAACAATCACACGACGACCACCACATTTTACTTCATAAATTCAGCAAACCCTGAGGAGGAGTTAAACAGACTTTCAGTCTACTTTCTTAACATTCAACTGAAAGAGCCCTGACCACAGCAGTGTGTCATTCAGAGGAATGCTGTATGGGTACCTTAGATCACTGCAACATCAATAAAGCTTTGTAGCCCCCAAACATACCTTTTACACATGTACACACACAAACTTTAGGCATGCTTGTAACTTGAAAGGCTCCGGCCATTTGTGGCAATCAAGTGGAAGTGAGCTGATGTCCACCTTAACGTTCATTATATTGCACCCTTTGCATGGCTCCGGGTCAGCTCACTTATTTCCCCTACTTTTGCAATGTAACAGAGACTTCACTACTACGAAAATCTATTCCACCTGACTGACAACCAATCATTCTAACCCACAAATGATTCAAAAAAGCACCAGAAAGAAACAAACAAGAACCAGAGAAATCAGAGAAGGATTTATGTTCAGGATATGAAAAATCTGAAGAGACCATTTTCTTTCCCACTGTGGTCAGAAAACTTAACAAATAGCCATGGGTACATATTACATGCTTTTGTCAAGGCAAACACACAATTTGTTTTTCAGAGTTCTTGGGAAAAGCTCTTCCTAGACATTTCTTCCTTACAGTCTCTGGTTTCAAAGGGAAGATCTTAAAGGAAACAGTTCTCTCCGGGTAAAATAAGACATAGCCAAACACATCTTACAACCTATTTTTTTTAAGGGCACTGATATTACTTAAGTCTATTTATACTTAGAAAAGTTGGGTTTATGTGTATAAATAAATAAGGTCAAACACTTTGTAATATAAAATGAGATTTTTATAGCTAATTTAATGTGGAGATTAAATAAGTATCACCGAAGCAGGTAAAATCTTTGCCTAATGGTTCAAAATTAATACAATAATCAGTTTATGAAAGAGAAGTGAAGTAATAAAATGTAATAAATGAACATAAATAAAAGGTTTGAAGAACAGAGAGTAATCAGAGCTTAGGATGAAAAGAAAAAACAGGTCATAAAAATGCAACACACTGTTGTAAAGATACTGTAACACTTCAGAGACAGAACATGGCTATTCTGAAACCAACCTTTCTCACACTGACAGGCCAGGTAGAGGGGACACAGAGATCACTTCCAAGATTATGTATAAAGAAAGCTTGCTCTCTAGTACCTTAGGACATAACAGAATGAGTCCAAAGGAGGGACACAAAGATGATGAAGGGGCTGAAGCACCTCTCTGATGAAGACAGGCTGATGGAGTTGGGGTTTTTCACCATGGAGAACAAAAGGCTCCAGGCAGGCCTTATGGCAGCCTTCTAGTGCCTATAGAGGGCCTACAGGAAATCTGGGGAGGGACTCTTTGTCAGGGGGTGCAGTGATAGGACAAGGGGGAATGGCTTTAAACTAGAAGAGGGTAGGTTTAGATTAGATATTAGGAAGAAATTTTTTCCTATGAGAGTGGTGAGGCACTGGAACAGGTTGCCCAGAGAAGCTGTGGATGCTCCATCCCTGGAAGTGTTCAAGGCCAGGCTGGATGGGGCTTTGAGCAACCTGGTCCGGTGGGAGGTGTCCCTGCCCATGGCAGGGAGGTTGGAACTGGGTGGTCTTTAATGTCACTTCCAACCTGAGCCACTCTGTGATACTATGATTTTATTCCATGATCCAATACATGGATCACAAGGTTTATCCAAAGATGACACATCCACAGAAGTGCACCTATTATAACAAGCAGCTGGTTTCACCTAAAAAGTTAGAATTCTGGAATATGTTGCATCAGTTTTTTTTTTTTTTTTTTTTTTTTTATTACAAAGGCACGATTTCTAATTTTGGAGTTACAAAAGATGTTGTATATATCGTAAACACCTTTACAGCAGTTCTACTCTGAATGATCTGGGATCAACGACCTGCAGAACAGATATTGTTCACAAAGAAAAAATGGCTGGCAGTATCATGTTTTAAAGCAGTCTAGTACATTACACCTCTCCTCTCCTCTCATAAGAGAGGAGCCTTACAATCTTTTAAAGCTTTCATAATAGACCAGAAATAATTTAATTCAGGATGAATTTAATTAATTTTAAAGGTTTATTAAATGCTCTGAATAGTTACTAATATGTCATCTGGAAAGTTAATAAAATGCATAAATCAATTTCAGCCACATTTTCAAGAAAAAGGATTTTTTCTTTTTTAAGATACATTATTCCACGCAGCATTATCAGCTTGTACTACTCAAGTTAGTTAGGAAGTACTACTCAAGTTAGTACTCATCTGCATAGAATTCTTTCATCCTTCTCTTGACACTTTTTACTGTCTCAAACTTGTCCAGGATACACTTATTATAAAATATTTACATGGAATCTCCTCACAGATTTTTAAAAAGCATTATCATGGCCTTGTCTTGACTAGGAATACAGTGCAAATGGGCGTTAAGTTTGGGGAGCCTGGTCGACTGGACACTAGGAAAAGGATCTGAGTGTGCCAAGTCTCACTACATGCCATGCATTGACAATTGGCAGGACAACAGCACCTGAAACTGCTGGAGAGATGCATCAGGACAGCATCACAGAGTCCTTGGTCCACCTAGTAAACTGAATGTATCAGCATCACACCGCATGGTATTCATTTCTCCTCTCCTGTGCCAAAGAGCTTCCATGTTCTATATATATATATATTTGTTTTTTCTCTCAAATGTGGGAGAAAGTAACTATTTGTCTCAAAAGAATCTAAAGGACTTAAACACACAACCTTGTTGACTCCAGCCCTCTTGTCCTCTGTCACAACCAAGTTCGCGCAGAACCTTCTAGGTGTATTTGCCAATACAGATGAGGGGAGAAAGAGCCATTAAAAACAGAATGTACTGAGCACTTCTGGACATACCGCACATTGGAGACAAAAAAATGTAACAGGCACAGTTCAATTTCTGTCATTCTTGTATTAACTCATATTTCTTATTATCGTTTTATGGTTTTTCAAATTATGCATGAAGCTCTGGCATAAGGAGCGATCATTTGAAAAGCAGTTGTATTTTTATCATAACCGGGACCCCAGTTTATGTTTTATAAAGCTTTGAGAATTTAGGATGGATAAACATATTTTCTTAAGACTCTTCAGATAACCTTATGCCAACTGGATTAAGAAGGAAGAAAAATAACCCCTAAGCTACCAATAATGTCTTTCTACTGCAAAATACAGAGTCTTAGAGATTGGGAAGTTCTGCTACAATACCTTGACTCAGTTTCACATCACATTCCTGTAGCTATCCAGGCAAACACTGCCTTGATTAAATGTCGTAAAGGGCAGCAGTAAACCTGGTTGGAGGAAACCATATTCAGAATCAAGAAATGACAGGAATACATCATGTCACTGTCCCTGCAGTTCTGTTCTGAACACTGTGCTAGGACTTCAATAATGAAATAGGGTATGCACCACAGCAACTTCCACAAGAAATATTAGCTCCCTATTTATTTTCTCTGTAATTGCACTTACAAGAAGATTGATAGACTAATCAACTGTAATGACAAAAAAATCAAAAATTACTTTTATAGATTGCACTTTCTCCCAAACCACTTTCCTTTGATAAAGAGATATTCAGTAATAACTTCTTATATTGTATCTTTCTATCACTGGATCTTAACGGTCTTCAAAAACAAGATCTCATGTATTAATCTCCCATTTTAGAGATGGGGAAATCGAGACATGCTGAAATGATTTTTATGAAGTCAGCATATCAGAAGCAGGGACTGAAAACAGAATTGAAATGGAAACAATTGGTGCTTTCACTGCAAAGTGATTGATACGGTCTTTTCTGACAACCTTACTAGGGCAGCTGAGTTATTGCCTTGCACATTTCAGGATTTCACTTGACAGTTCTCAGATATCATCATTTGTATGTGGATCCATTCATCCATCCCTGTTTTCCCTACGAAATATGACAAATCTAAGAGTGCTTTCAGTCATGCCCCTACCCCAGCCACCAACACAACCCTCAAGACTTCCAACAGAATGTTTTCAAATGAGGCAAATAAATTTTTAAAAAAGTGCATTGTCAGCCAGCATGAATTTCAACTTATTACCTGTTTAACACTTGTGGAATAGACTGAATTTTCTAGTTTTAGCCCCTTTTTTTTCTTTCATTCTTATTTTTTCGTTCTTTTTAAAATACATCTTTATGGAAATCTAACTTCTCCATGGGTTGTCAATATCTTGCCTAGGAAAAGTTACAAATTGTTCAAACCTGTAACTCTTAAAAAAAGAAGAAACTTCTTTCCTTTGCAGTTTTATAATGGTTGTACAATAACAATAAAAAAAAATAGTACGGGTGTCATTTTCCCAATTTAAATACTGAATATCCATTAAACATTAGTCCGGGTATTTGTAGGAACTATGCCAAAATAAATGAAATAGGTACAAACACGAAAAATATACAGCTAATCCATAAATAGTACTTAAATGCAAGCCTAGGAATAAAATAATACACATTAATGAGGAGTTAGTGAAGAGAATTAAGAATACAGTGAGATTGTAATAGCTCTCATTAATGAATAAAATGAATTTGTTGATTAAGGTTCA
The DNA here is from genome assembly GCF_009769625.2 of Cygnus olor. Taxonomy (NCBI): domain Eukaryota; kingdom Metazoa; phylum Chordata; class Aves; order Anseriformes; family Anatidae; genus Cygnus; species Cygnus olor. The sequence continues at coordinate 28,534,836 of NC_049171.1, forward strand.
AGGATCATGAGAAACCTGCTGAGTTAGTAATCATTTACAACCTGTGCCCACCATCTAACACCTCGAAAGCAGAACTGACCAACGTATGAACTTCTTTATATGTCTTCTCGTATTTGTTCTCCATATAGACTGCAGCTGAAAAGAGAATGAAACTTATAGCACTGAACTATAAAGTAATCATAAAATAATTAACAGCTCCTAAGGTAGGGCTAATGCTACTGATATCACAAAATCAAAAATAAAGAAAAAGTGCTCACAGTAGATATTTTTCCCCTCTCACAATTATAAGGTATAGACTGCACTCTTGAGAGATAAAGAAAAATTTAGGTATCATTGAGGGGAAGAAAGTTGGTTAACAGTCATAGAATCATAGAATATCCCGAGTTGGAAGGGATCATCAAGTCCAACTCCTGGCACCGCACAGGTCTACCCCAAATTTTAGACCATGTGACTAAGTGCACAGTCCAATCGCTTCTTAAATTCAGACAGCCTTGGTGCAGTGACTGCTTCACTGGGGAGCCTGTTCCAGTGTGCAACCACCCGCTCGGTGAAGAACCTCTTCCTGATGTCTAGCCTAAACTTCCTCTGCCTCAGCTTAACACTGTTCCCACGGGTCCTATCACTGGTGATAACGGAGAACAGGTCACCTGCCTCTCCACTCCCCCTTGCGAGGAAGTTGTAGACTGCGATGAGGTCCCCCCTCAGCCTCCTCTTCTCCAGGCTGAACAGGCCCAGTGACCTCAGCCGCTCCTCATATGTCTTCCCCTCTAGGCCCTTCACCATCTTCGTCGCCCTCCTCTGGACACTCTCCAACAGTTTCACGTCCTTTTTGTACTGTGGTGCCCAGAACTGCACACAGTACTCGAGGTGAGGCCGCACCAGCGCAGAGTAGAGCGGGACAATCACTTCCCTCGACTGACTAGCAATGCCCTGCTTGATGCATCCCAGGATGCGGTTGGCCCTCCTGGCTGCCAGGGCACACTGCTGGCTCATAACAGTGTTCAATTATTTAACACAGCAACCAAGCAGTTACAAAGTAACTACCATAACATATAAACAAATATTGGTATCTAAAAATAAAAATGGTTTAGAGAGAATGAAAGCAACTAAAACCAACTTTTTCCTAAAAATAGTCAAGTGTCTGAAACTAGCTTTTTCAATTACTTCACTTTTCAGCTGCTCAGACCCTGTAGTTACAGACTCTGTGGCTGTCAATTTCTTATTTCACTCCCCAGCTCTTGGTGTATTGTTTCCAATGAGAAAAAAATTAGGAAGATCCTGTGGGTGTCCAATGATAACTGGCTCACAAACAACGCCTTTGTGATTGAGATGCTATTATTATAAGGCAACATTATTATGCATTCACCTTATCAGATATTTTTTCCCACAACTTTTCATAATATGTAGTTGGCATTGTAAATGCCATGAAAATCCTAGACAAGAAAGGGAAGGGAAGGGAAGGGAAGGCAAGGCAAGGCAAGGCAAGGCAAGGCAAGGCAAGGCAAGGGGTAAAGTTCCTAAATATCAAATGTCTTAAGGTCCACATTCCTCTTTTTTCTTGAAGAGCAGAAAGTATGTTAGCATGGGCTAACTCCCATACATAGTTTTGCAGCATTTAGGAGTGATTAAAGGTAAATACAAGAGATGAATCCTTAAAATATTCTTTCTACAGACACCCTAATACGTGAGAAATTTGTCAGATGTCATCTAATTTATCAGCTAGGTACTGTAATGTCTTTAGACCAGCAACAAAGCCATTAGTAACTATTGCTAGCATTGTTCTTAAGGATCCTGATGTTTCATGTAAAAAAAAAAAGATTTATTGTAACTGCTCACATGTATGAAAACACACTCAACATTATTAATTGGTCCTGACACAAGCAGCATTTCTTGCTGTACACAACTGAGCAAAAAGCCTTTCTCAGTGCAAAGCTTTCATCAAATTATCTACCCGTGACAACTGACAAACTGATTGAAAGTGTCAGAGGAAACAGGAGATAATGTATAACAGCACAATTTTCATTGCACAAAGCAATATTTTTAGCCCTTACAGTTTATACTGACACTCATTATTCTCCTCCAAAATGGGCAAAGGGAAGACTCTCTGTGTGCCCAAGTCTGTGACTTCTCTAATTTTAAATCTAGCTCAAACGACTGCCTTCCGCAGGGAGATGACTAAATGATGCACATCCCCTCACCAGGCATTTGTCTCTTGTTCAGATTCAGGGAAAGAATTAAACTCTGTGCAGCCATTACACTGTTGGGAATATTAAAGGCAGGAATGTGCTACATTAGGCACAGGGTAATGAAGGATGTTGCATTTCAATTGGTCTAGAACTGATGCCACAGGACAAATATCTGTGTCACAAACAAAGGCAGCTGAAGCACTGTAATTCTGTACGTACCACAGACTGAAAGCTTTCTGACACAATATGATCACTTGCGATTCATTCGTCTCCTCATGAGATTCCAAACAGACTGATATATTTTATTACAGCAGGAGCTTATTGAACATCCTGGACACACTTGTGTACAAAATGGTATAACAATACCCATTATATGCACATGAATGAGACAATGATACTAACACTACCTGTTTTACGCTGACCAGGGATGCAAGGTTCACTTTTGTTGATTTACATTACTTCTTTTTTTTTTACATGTTTCCAAGGAGATTTATTTATCCATGTTTTAAAACCACTTGCTGAAATATGGTATGTGAATGAAAAAGAATTCAGATCGTCATAATTGGCAATAAGTTGTATTGTTAGACAGTAAAATTTGATAAAGGAACATGGAGTTTTAAAGGATTTTTGTTGTTTGTGGCACTTGAACTAATGTACAGGCAACATTAACAGAAGCACGAGAACATAGAAAAAACTTTAATATATGCTGACTTCATTTTTACATCATTTTTGCAAGGAAACAAACTTCTTGTAGTTGTAATAGCACATTCTCTGAAACCTGTCATTTGTCGGTTGCTTAAAGCACAAATTGCAGTTGCAAGCTGTAGAGTTCTTTCTCTGCTTTCACAATAGAAGAAAGAATTAGGAAAAGACTATTCAAGCAAATCCAGTTCTTAGCACTCTTTCAATCTAAACGAGTTGGTCTTCCCTGCACCAGTAGAAGACTTCAATAGCCTTAGAATGTAAACAAGCATCAATTAACATGTGGATAGGACTTTAGGATATGTGATGAAAAAGATAGTTTAAAACATAACAGGTCTGTTTTTGGTGGCAAGCGAAAGGCAAGCAGGGGCCAGCTGCACTAATGTACCCCGCTTCCACCTGTGGTAAATCCACAGTCATTCCCCCAATCTGTCCCTGGCTGAATATCGTCCTCAGGCTGTGCCTTGATGGTCTGCCCCCATTTTCTTCGTGGGTGCTTCTTCTTGGGCTGGACATCGGCCTCACGCCTCACCACGGTGGTCTGTACCAGCTTTATTGGTGGGTGTCTGCCTGTGGCCCGGATGTTGTTCTCAGGCTGCATCCTGCTGGTCTGCGCCAAGTCTGTTGGTGGGCTTCTGCCTGTGGCCTGGACATTGATCTTCTCAGGCTGAACTCTGACGCTTTGTGCCAACGCTGGTGGTGGATATCTATCCCAAATTGCCATCATTTTGTTAATGTCAACCCACCACCTGATGGTCCGCAAAAACTTTGTCAATGGGTCCAGTTCCATTTCTGCACCATCCACCTTTTGACGCTTACAGGGAGGTTGGCCATCGAGGTCATCCAGTTCTTGGGTGGATTTCCTCTTCCTCCCCAGACGCACCGTTTCATCTAGCCTTGGACGCTTCCGGGGGGGTTGGCCGTCGAGGTCATCCAGTTCTTGGATGGATTTCCTCTTCCTCCCCAGCCGCACCGTTTCATCCAGCCTTGGACGCTTCCGGGGGGGTTGGCCGTCGAGGTCATCCAGTTCTTGGGTGGATTTCCTCTTCCTCCCCAGACGCACCGTTTCATCCAGCCTTGGACGCTTCTGGGGGGGTTGGCCACTGAGGTCATCCAGTTCTTGGGTGGATTTCCTCTTCCTCCCCAGACGCACCATTTTATCCAGCCTTGGACGCTTCCGGGGGGGGTTGGCCATCGAGGTCATCCAGTTCTTGGGTGGATTTCCTCTTTCTCTCCAGCCACACCATTTTATCCAGCCTTGGACGCTTCCGGGGGGGTTGGCCACTGAGGTCATCCAGTTCTTGAGATTTCCTCTTCCGTCCCAGACGGAACATTACAGCCATCCTTTGGCTTTTGCAGTGCACCGCTCAAAGGCTGGCAGTTCCTGCCTGGTTTCTCTGCACCCTGGCTACTCCAAGTCTCCTTGAGCTCCAGGAGCGAGAAGCTTGGCAAGATGTTGCCAGACACGGGGCAGCCCTTTTTATAGGGTGGGTGCCAGCGTACACTGAGGTGACATCACAGTAGGTGGCAGCTGGCATCACAGGAGGCCCCTTTGTGGCAAAGGAGGCAGACATTGAGTACACCCAGCATCATTTTGCTCATCCTTACCACAGATCTAAGAAGCAGTCTTCTCCATTTCATCTCCAATTCATCCATCTTACATGGCTCAACAAATGGTCTACCTTGCCGTGGGAGATGGTGCCGATTAGGAGAAACTTCTCAGAAAAAGTGGTTGGGCATTGGAAGGGGTTGCCCAGGGAGGTGCTGGAGTCACCGTCCCTGGGGGTGTTTAAGGAAAGGTTGGACGTGGTGCTTAGGGACATGGTTTAGTGGGTGATGTTGGTGGCAGGGAGATGGTTGGACCAGATGATCTTGGACGTCTTTTCCAACCTGAATGATTCTGATTATCCTTTGAAATAACTGCTACATGTAAGATTTTTTTTTTAATGCAAATTTAAAACAATCAAGTGGTAAATTCAATCTGATATCAAATCATCTCCTAATCTTGTTTCTCGTTATCAGGAACTTCTTTATATCTTTGTGTTAGTATAGAATCAGATCGAGAAGTTTCAGTCAAGTATTTTCTTCACCTTATATTTCACACTGTGCCAGGCATTGAAGCACATACATGAACTTTCTATTTATCAGGAAATGCCTAGTTACAACTGATGTCTTCAATTTCAAATAAATAAAAATCATGAATCCTGAATATTATTTCAAGGTAATTTTAGTTATTTCTTCTGTGTTTCAAAGAGTCAGCTATTTGCAGTATTTGCATTAAACCCTCATTATAGTAAGACTGTACTGTGACGAAGAAAGTAAAGGTTTTGGCTTAGTAGCACTTTTCAGGGAAAATCCACTAAAGCCACATGGCCACATAAGGCAGAAAAGTACCCAAGGTCACACAGAAACCAAGTCCCATACCTGACTTTCAGTTTAGTGAAGTATTTGCTGGACTGTGCTTGAAAAAATGCCCTGGCCTCACTTGAACCAAGAACCATTAAAAATCACAGCATACAATGACAAAGATCTTCACTCTTCTATGCCTCTTTGTGCTTTTTCAGCTGAATGTGCTTTTTCCTTCACGTTCCTTACTTCCAATGCAAAGTGAATCGGAATATGTTTGTTACTCAAATGCAGAAACAAGAATGTTCTTGTGCAAATTTGTTCCAAGCAAAAAATCACACAACTTTCACTCCTCTACTAATTCCATATACTAGGGTGAAGGCAATTCAGAAAAACAGAACAACCTTTTGTCCTGAAAAACATCTACAGATGAAGATAAGCAGCACACACACAACAAGCTCTGTAGTTATTAAAAGAAAATAGAACTATAAAGTTTTAAGTGCCACAAAAAGTAAACTGTAGCAAATTTCCTAGGAACCAATAAATCTCCCTTAGAAATAAGGAATTATCAAGGAAAAAAATCATTGGCCTTTTTTCCCCAAGGTCAAGAGACCATAAAGGTTCAAAATTTTCATTGAAAATTTGCACTTGAGATTCTTTCCGTTCATAAGTGTGCACTCAGAAGTAGGTGTTTTCTACTGGTTGATCAGACAGTCTCAGTGGCAGCTTTGCAGATCTGTATTTTGACTATATGGTGTTCGGTGCTAATAGAGCTATCTGATCATGTCATAGCAAGACTGGGACTCAAACTTGTGTCTACTGGCTCTATACATAAATAGAACATTAAGATATAAACAAGCAAACAAACAACAACAAAAACAAGAACACCGAACAACAGGGAAACATTTAAAGATGTGTAACCTTAATTTGTCTCGAAAAGGGAGAACTGAAGGTTCTGAAGCCCCATGAAAGTTATATTAGTTAAGGCTGCTATTAGGAAAACATAACAAAACATCAACTAAAACCAAAACAAAACATAACAAGAAAAAAAAGTCAAAAGGGAGAGGATAGGTACATTCCAAAAACAGATGGCAAAATTACCCTGTAAATTTTATGCCCAGTGGTGCATGATTTTTCAAAAGTTCGTAGTAACAAAATGATTTCCTTGGTGGTAAGAAAGAGGGCAGGATCTGAAAGTCAGCTTAATACCCAACTGAGAAAAAGGCAGAATCACTTGTAATAAAGTTTCTGCAGGTCAAGTTTTTCCGTGGGCTACTTCTACAGAAGCTGACTATTCCCAAAATAGACTTTAAATTAAATCTTTATAATTCTATTACCTTTACTATGGTAGCATCTGAGGGTGTAATTTGAAGAGAAATTATTTTCTAAAGGAAACTACAAATAAAACTGCGTTCTAATGACTATATGCAAAATAAAATATAAGCTAATTAAGATTTAGAATAATCTTGATTAGAAAACATTAAAGAAAAAAAAGGTAAAATAATGCCTGTTCAATGGCAAGTCCAATGACTTCATATATGCATATATTTCTACATATATAACTGAGCTATATATTGAAAGAAAAGATGGCTGATCCCCACCCCACGCCTACCTTACTCCACTTTGTCACAAGTATTGGCCAAAGTTTGCTCAAAAATATTGTTATTCATCAGTGGCAGACCAAACACTATAATTAAAGGCATTATCAACACATTAGGCCATAAGCACGATTCTTCAACATTAGTTTAAAACTCCCTCTTTCTAAATTGCCTTAGAGTTCGGACTTGATCCCTCATTACACTGGGACAAATTGCAAGTTTTCCTCAACAACTCTTTGGGACTCTGAATAACCATTATTAGTTATCAATTAAGACAAACAACGTGAAGTCAACCACTTTTGTCAACAAACTCAACCTTCATTTTGACGCACATACTATAGACTACAGAATATGTACTTCTTGACATGTCAAAAGTATAAAATATGAGCAATAACAATGTATTAGAACAAACAAACAAAACAAAAACAAACCGAAACAAACAAACAAAAAAAACACCAGACCTTGTTGCTGAGAACTTTTTTTTAGGATAAAATGTACCAGATTTAACTTTAAGGAGAAAGGCATTATTAAAAGTCTATATTGACTATCCTACTTGTACTTCCAGTCAAGCTTGAAAGCACCAGTAAGTACTCGAGGGCACAGTATCTTCTCAGGGGTGTGAAGGGAAGGATTCTTCATAAAAACTGGAGGAATATCATGATGTTCTGTCTAACACAGCATTCTACTGTTAGCTGAGAGTCTTGACCTCTCCAGATTAAAAATGGAAAAGACAAAACTATAGCAAGAAAATCAACTGAAGAACTAAAAAAAAATAAATAAAATAAAATAAAACAAAACAAAACAAAAGATCCTTTAACTACTTATCAGGCAACCAAGATCGCAATGACACTTGGAGGAGAAATCTTTTAACTAGCAGAATTTTTAAAATACAAAGATCCTGGAGAGGCTTGAATAGCAGCAGTGATATAGTGACAACAATAGACTGGATTTCAAAAGGAAATATAAATGTATCCAGAGTATAGAAAATTAACTGGCATGCTGTAAAATGACTATTTGATAAATTACTAATGATAAAGAACTTCAAAGTTATAATTTGTATAGATCTTCCTGATTTTTTCTTACATAGAATGTACATAATTTATTCTCAGATTTCATTGGTAATTATCTGATGTCTTTCTTATGTAGCAACACCATAAAGGATTTCAAAAATCAGGAATTCACAAATCCTTTTGTGGAAAGTACAGCTCTGATACTTTTCAACTTTTGTCTCTTCTGAAGAAACTAGAGTTTAGCATTTCATTTTCCACTTTCCCTTATAAAGTGAAATAGCTTTCACAATATATATAGTAGTGAAGGTATTTTAAAATAACTGTCTAAAGGCCTCTCGAAGAATTAATGATTTTTGCTCGTATTTGGAAAATGTTTTTTGCTATTATACATAAACATTTTAAGAAATGGAACTTTGATGGAGATTCAGGAACTAAGATTACATGCAAATATACGTAGAGCATTTACAATCAGTTTTGTTACTGAAGGATGAGTGTACAATTTGTGGATGGATCTGAGCTCCAGTGCAGCACTGCTTGTGTTGTGGGTCACTCTACTTTCTAAACTACCTTTGCTGCCTTTGCAGGTTGCTGCAGAGTCCTGCTTAAACCTCCCCGGCTAAAAGAATTTCAACCACATTGTTCGAAAACAGATTAAATATCACTGAGTAGCACCAAAACCCCGGAAAAGATTTTTGATATTTATTATGACTGTAGAGAGTTGTGAAGAACAGGCATTGTCTACCCAGCTCTCCTGATGTCAACAAGCTCTTACAGTTCTCAGATCACTGAAAGATTGACCCCTCCAATGTCCGCTCTCAAATCAGCAAAACACAGCCTCTGCAGATGCGCACCATGTCCGCATAGAGTGATGGCTGGTGAATGCCAACACCCTACTCGTGAATGAAGATTACTGATAGACAGTATACAAGGATAAAATACAATTGAGTTACAAAGGCTAAAAAAATGCACTCAGGTTAATTATGAACGCCCTCTTTGGATGTTTCTGTTTTTTAAAATATCTAAATGAATTAGAGTTTCTCTTAAGATTCAGATGAGAGAAGGGCTAAGTAAAGGCTTCCAACAGATGTAGAGGCCTTTTTCTATCTTGTCCCAGTTCAGTCTTCCAGTGACTTATCTCATTTTTGAAAGCTTTTTTTTGTTCTGTATTTTCACAGTGACATTACCATGAGATTCAGTAAGGGATGAGGTTAAACCTTTTTTACTTTTCTTCCCCCTCTTCTTTCTCTCTCTCTCTCTTTTTGAGATAGTTTTGATTGGGATTTGCCTGAACACTTACCTAATGCATGCCTCATTTCAGCCCATTTTCTCCCTTTGAAAACACACCACATAATTATTTTTTTTTTTCAAAATAAGTTTTCCTGTCATCATCAGGGGAAGAATGTGTGTACATGTCTATATGAAGCTCAAAAAGCTAACACACAAAACCAAAGATAATGATGTACAGAAATGCATGCTTAAGTTGACAGACAACCACCTGTGTAAGCTTAGTTTTACGTGGTCCTGCCAGATTTGGGACACTGCCTTGGTTTCACATATATTTTGTACTGAAACTTCAAACTACTCAAAGAGAAGTTAGCGAAGTTTGAATACAAAGATCACTGTACTATGTCCATAGTTGTAGACTATTAAATCCCTCCAAACTCAATACTGGTGACTCAGGTGACAGCACATTAAAGCAAGAGCAAGAGCAAGGGTTACAAGGTAATACAACCTCAATACCATGAAATATCAAGCCTAAAACTACTGTAAATTTTGATGTCATTTTGATGAGGCCAGGAGTTAACTCCTCAGTAAAAGGCAGCCATTCTCTCTTACAGAGAACTGAATATTTATCCCACTTGCCAGAACAGCATAGAAGGATCCAGACTGGCACAGTTTTCTGTTTCATCAAGCTGTAGCGATTTCACTGGGATTTTCTGTCAGATACATATAGATACAGACCCCTGGCAGCTCATGCAGTTAGTCTTAGTCTAGAGATTTTCTCCGGTCCTGTTCCCAACCCAGGCAGCTTCAGCTGATGGAAGAAGATATGGTGCTGGTTGCTCATTCTGCTCAAGACTTAATGTCTGATTATTTTTTGTTGTGCATCAAGATACACAATTCATAGTGGCCTGAAGAGCTGCTCAGGTTTGTACAGAAGTGTTTTTAAAATGTATTTTGTTGCTTAGATTCCTTTTATTAGCATTCAGAGTTCTCTTAAAGGACCAGATTCACAAAAAGACATAATTAACAAAGCATTTGATGTGGTACTGCTTAATGTCTACCCTTCCAGTTCCTAGTACAAAGCCCCAGGAGTCTCTTTGTGGGTAAATGTTTTACAAATATCCCAAATCAACCAGCTGACGACTTGGAGTTTCTGTAGAGGAGCACCAGTGCAAAGCTCATTTCATCTCATGTTGTTGTTAAGCTGTGAAGCAACAGTCTGATACTGAACACTGGGAAGACATGAATTCAGCATTGTTACCCTTCACTCAGATAGCTTTAACGGATTAAGACATCATTGTTTTAATCTGTAGAGAAAAATAGTTCTTGGTAACAAAAAAACAAAAGAATTTATAGTAACTGATAGAAAGGGTGCTGGTTTTAAAATACAAGTCCTAAAACCCTCCAATACAAACCAATGAGTCCAATTACTAAAGAACATGCCCCTCATTCAATACTGTTTCAAATAGGTACCAAACCCAACCAGAAGGAGAAGGCCCTCCCAGAGCATAGCTGGCAAGGCTGTGCTGGTGGGGCATCCATCAGCACTACCCAGGAAGGAATCCCAGCCTGATAGCCATTTCTCTGAAAATGAGCAATCCCTGGTCCCAAAATAGATTTGTATTTATTTTATCCGTGTCATCAGCTACCTTTTAGCTAGCTTTCTTTGCCCTTACTGTAGATTTAAATTGAAATACCTTTTTCAGTTGTAGCTTTACATGCAGCTTGCGCAGACCCAATTTTACTCCATTGCCTACCTACTGCCCACCCTCTACCCCAGGTGCATGGCTGATACACCAGTTCATCAGGAATTGTCACTGAAAAGGCTGAGAAACTTACAGGTGAGCACGTGCAGAAGCTAGGCTGCTTTTTGGGGCCACCTGAAACGATTTTACAGCTGCAGTAGCCCAGGGAAGCTACAGGCATTCAGAGACTGTAGGAACTAACAACAACAATGCCCAGGTTCTGCTCACGGTGCTACTTCTCTCACAAGCAGCTATCAGGATCAGGTTTTTAAAACCAAAAGCCCTTGGTAGGTACAAGTTGCCAGTCACTATATTTTCAGAATTTCCAAATAACAGAAGCCATTACAGAGAGTTTTAGAAGGTTTTGTTTGTTTCGTTTTAAAGCTACAGCATGCATTAGGAAGTCTATAAGGTAATGCCCAACACATTTATTAATAACCACCACATTCTGCAAGTGCTTTCCTCTCCTAAAACAATGAAGGAAACATATTTTATTGTCTCAAGAGAGCATAAAACTGTCTATATGCCAAGCATCATACGAACATAAAAGTCATGTACCTTGCTTATAACTGTCTTTTCTTTTTACTGTGATTGACTGCTCTTCTCCTTTACTCACACATCTTTTAAAAAACATTCCTATTGATCAAACTTTGCCTTCACCTTCCTTCTTCTAATGATACGTCAAGCATTTGCTCTTTCCTTCCAATTTCTCTCTAATCATCATTGTCTCCTGGCTCTTTCCCATCACACTTACGAAATGTCCCCCCGTGCACTTCTTGCATATTAAATGGATTAATATTCCAACGTGTCTATACAGTGAATGGTGCTCCTTTGCCAGTACTAATACCTTATTGGCTGTAGTCCTTGAATGGTCAAAGATCCACGTTTACACCATTCCACAGAGCTCATGCGAGGTGAGACACTGTCCTGGTTTCAGCTAGGACAGAGTTAATTTTCCTCCTAGTAGCTGGCAGGGTGCTATGTTTTGGATTAGAATGAGAAGAGCGCTGATCACATGCTGACGTTTTAATTGTTGTAGAGCAGTGCTTACACCAAGCCAAGGACTTTTCAGCTTCTCGCTCTGTCCTGCCAGCAGGCAGGCTAGGGGTGCAGCAGGAGCTGGGAGGGGACAGACCCAGGACAGCTGACCCAAACTGGCCAAAGGGGTATTCCATGCCATCTGACATCATGCTGAACAATATATAGGGGTGGCTAGCCGGGGTGGGGGGGGGCCAGCTGCTCGGGGATAGGCTGGGCATCGGTCAACGGGTGGTGAGCAATTGCATTGTGCATCACTTATTTCGTACACATTATTATTATTAATACTATTATTATTATTATTATTATTATTCCTGTCTTAATAAACTGTCTTTATCTCAACTCACAGGCTTCACTTTCCCGTTTCTCTCCCCCATCCCGGAGTGGGAGGGGGGAGGGTGAGCGAACTGCTGTGTGGTGTTTGGCTGCCAGCCGGGCTAAACCACAACAGACACCAAAATACATTCAGAAAACTTTGCTATTAAGGGAATAATTGCTAGGATGTCCAGCATATATCAGTAATTATGATTTACTGCTACTTTCTGTCTGCCAGATCCCTTCCCAAAGAAAGGGGTCAGGATCTTTCTCAATGTACTTGGAAGGATTTATTATTTTCTTTTTAAGAAGGGCAGTGTCAGTTGTACTATAGCCGCTACCTACTTTCCATATGTGTGTTCAGTTTATGAAAGCAGATTTCCATCTTTGTGAGGTGGCAGCAGCTTCAGAAGCTTGAAGTTCAGGCCCAGAACCAGAAGGAGAACAGCCGCCATTTTGTGAGGAACCGACTCTTACTGGTAGGTACTAAGCTGGGAATGCAAACTTGACTATGCTCAAGAAAGCAGAGGACGAGGAATGATGAGTTTTCTGCAGTGTGATGAGGCCTAGCCACACACTGCAGCAGTGCGCAGTGCTGCTAAGTCCCTGGCACAAAATGAAAACAACTGTAGGCTTTTGATCAAACTGAATAAGGAAAATATTTAGAAGTGAACCAATCTGAAGGCGCCTACTTTGAAACAGTTTTAAGGATGGTCAGACTGATTCATGACTGGAGGACATACTTAAAAAAACCACACACACATACCACAGGTGTGATTTAATGTTCCTGCCATCTTCTAGCAGTTAGACATTATTCAACATTAGCCATATTTCTCTTTTTTAAAGAAGCCAGAAATGCTACCACTCCTTTCCCCAGGTTCAAGAAGTCTCACTTGCATTCCAGTTTGAACCTTTTATTTTGGAATTGTCATCTGGTGGGAGTGAGGGGGCACAAACATTTTTTCTGGCTTACATTTTCAGAGCAAGAAGTCAGTTACAAGAAGTTAGTTTTATGCATAAATACCTGCATCAATAATGACTATGCCTTTCTTTATAGAACCACATAATGGTTTGGGTCGGAAGGGACCTTAAAGGTCATCTAGTGCCAACCCCCCTGTCATGGGCAGGGACACCTTTACATTCTGACAGCTTAGCTTTAAATCCCAGCTCTTCATGGGACATTGTTTCACTCAAAGTAATGAACCTCGTGCTTCTTGTACCTCTAATGAAGAGCTGGAAATAATGAAGACAGTGACTGAAAACAACAGTCTGATCATGAGAGGAAAGGATCCGAAGTCTGGACCGAGAAGAGACTGATCCTGACCAACAGTGGCTGACAAACTGCACAATGCAGATCTGCATGAATCACTTCCTGCCATTCTGTTGGCAAAAACAAACAAACAAAAACCCATGTGTACACCTGGGCACACATACAGTTCATAATAAGACTAATAACAGGAATAACAGTTAAGGAGAGATTTGATCATAAACAGTGAGATACCCAGCATAACAAAGTTGCTAAACTTATTCCTATGGTGAATAATAGTTTATACACTGCAGTACAAGTCACCCTGACAATAAATATGCACTTCTCCTTTAGTCTGTTTTCAAGATCAGATATCCACTGTGGCTCTTCAATCTTCAAGCTAAAAGCTGAAATAACTCCCCCAAAACACAGAGCTGCATTTCCCTTTTCAGTTACGGCAGCTCATGATGGCTTTAGTTTCTGAGCTGATGCTTGTTACAGCAAGTGAACTGGAAATAATGTAGAAGGGTTTTGCAATATTACTTACAGGGCAATAAAACGGTAAATGAAAGTCAATGTAGATAAGCATGAAGTGATGTTAGACATTAATAACTTAAAGACAAGGAAACAGAAAAGATCTCATTAAGCTCATGTAATGGTGATGTCCCCATACAATTAATACTGAGTGGTCTGGTCCCATCTCAAGGACCAACACAGTAGAACCAGAAAAATAACAAAGAAGGATGATCATCTTATTACTAAATAGAGTAGGAAGGATGGAAGAATACCATGAGAAAGGCCTAGAAATCTATGGGTGACAGGAGAAAAGTTAATGAGGTATTCACCATTTTCAAACAGGAACAATAGAGGCATAGTCTCAAATCTGTCCAGGCAGATAGAGGCAAACTAACAAGAAATGGCACTCATTTCTCATCATTTCTAAAATTTTTTAATTTTATAATGATACCTGCATTGTTCTTCTCTCTCAGGATTTGTTACAGTAAATATTAAAATTTGCCTTTGAGAAGATGAAAACCAAACATTAAGTTCAATATGGAATCAAAGTGATTCAGCAGTGCTTTATACTTAACTAACTGCCCTAATTCCACATTTTTTATTTTTATTTTTTTGTAGAAAAATGCACTTGCAAACACTACCTTCCAGCATACAGTTTATGAAACAAATGTCTTTGAACAACAATACAGAGGATAAAAAAATGAACAAGTCAACCATTTTCCCTCACTTGTGCACTGAAGAAGTTTTAGTCACTGGTCTTTCTTTAAAAATGTTTCTTTGAAAAATATTGAACTTACTTTCTAGTAATTTTCTTGAAATAGGATCCGAGTACTCTGGGACCTGAAGCAGAACTGTCATATAACCACCACTGCACTGAGAAAGCCACTCAAGGGTGTGGGAATTAAGTGCTGCAGAAGTACCTGGAATCTGCAGAGTGATGGACAGACTCCTATACATTAGCTAAATATGTGATCATCTTTTACCTCCAAGACTTAGCACATGTCCAGATGATCATCCTTCCCTGGGCTTTCTGTCTGATGTGTATGCTTAACCACAACGCCTGTACAGTTTTCATCACGCTGCTGCTGCTATTAGTTTTGACTGGAGCATGCTCTGGTCAGGGACACGTGTTGCACACTGACTTTGTGCATGCATTTTCATGTGTTTCACTTTTGAAAGAAGAAAGGTTTCCAGAAATCTCACTTGTTCTGAAACATTGCCGGATTGTATTCCAGAATTCAAATATGATGCAGATAGACTGGTTCTATTGTTTATTACACATAATTATTGTGTCTTCTGAGCTGGAACCATAGGTGTTAACATCATGTTTTCCACTCTGGTTACATGTAGTTCTCTCACCTCACTTACAGAACCAGCAGAACTTAGCAGCCTGTCTTTATATAGTTTATGCCAGTCTGGTGCATCATATCCCACAGATGCTTAGACAACTTATCCTCTGAGATGGGTGTCTCATCTGTTGACTCGTTAAATCCTGAATAACTACTCTGTACTTAGAATAACTGTCTCCTCTCTGCTGCAGAAGAACACAAGAAATTATAATGATATGTGTACATCGCAGTTTCAACTGTATATCTTTGCAATCAACTACTCTAATTACAGTATTTTGGATGATGCTCGGCATTGTTACGATACATCTTTCTCTATGAATATTCTTCTTTGTTGTAGAAAGTCTAAGCTAGCTGAGGTCAACAGGGAAGTACAAGACATTCAAGGCAGAATGCAACATCATGTCCACAGCTTGCCTGAAACTGTCTAATCATGGGCTCAAACTCCTCAGACTTCCCTGTTCACCTCACCATTTTCTGTGCCTAAGCAATACGTATGGCTATTCTTCAATACATTAAAAATTAAAATCCAAAATATGGTAGAAAGTATTCTGAGAAAAAGAATTGTGAACTGAAGTCTATCACACAGCTTAACAGAGCTGCTACATATCTCATCTGAAGTACTTTTTAAAAGTTTGAAAAAAACTCTTCAATATACAGTTCAGCTTGTATGCTTTTGTTAATACTTTTGAAAATAAAATCACTACTCTTTAAACCTATGCAATTACTACAATACAGAACAATTCTCAGAAATTTGAATCTAAAAAGCATTCTTTCACATGCAATATGGCAAGTTTATTTTTTATTATTATTATCATAGAATCAGAATCATTCAGGTTGGAAAAGACGTCCAAGATCATCTGGTCCAACCATCTCCCTGCCACCAACATCACCCACTAAACCATGTCCCTAAGCACCACGTCCAACCTTTCCTTAAACACCCCCAGGGACGGTGACTCCAGCACCTCCCTGGGCAACCCCTTCCAATGCCCAACCACTTTTTCTGAGAAGTTTCTCCTAATCGGCACCATCTCCCACGGCAAGGTAGACCATTTGTTGAGCCATGTAAGATGGATGAATTGGAGATGAAATGGAGAAGACTGCTTCTTAGATCTGTGGTAAGGATGAGCAAAATGATGCTGGGTGTACTCAATGTCTGCCTCCTTTGCCACAAAGGGGCCTCCTGTGATGCCAGCTGCCACCTACTGTGATGTCACCTCAGTGTACGCTGGCACCCACCCTATAAAAAGGGCTGCCCCGTGTCTGGCAACATCTTGCCAAGCTTCTCGCTCCTGGAGCTCAAGGAGACTTGGAGTAGCCAGGGTGCAGAGAAACCAGGCAGGAACTGCCAGCCTTTGAGCGGTGCACTGCAAAAGCCAAAGGATGGCTGTAATGTTCCGTCTGGGACGGAAGAGGAAATCTCAAGAACTGGATGACCTCAGTGGCCAACCCCCCCGGAAGCGTCCAAGGCTGGATAAAATGGTGTGGCTGGAGAGAAAGAGGAAATCCACCCAAGAACTGGATGACCTCGACGGCCAACCCCCCCCGGAAGCGTCCAAGGCTGGATAAAATGGTGCGTCTGGGGAGGAAGAGGAAATCCACCCAAGAACTGGATGACCTCAGTGGCCAACCCCCCCAGAAGCGTCAAAGGCTGGATGAAACGGTGCGGCTGGGGAGGAAGAGGAAATCCATCCAAGAACTGGATGACCTCGACGGCCAACCCCCCCGGAAGCGTCCAAGGCTAGATGAAACGGTGCGTCTGGGGAGGAAGAGGAAATCCACCCAAGAACTGGATGACCTCGATGGCCAACCTCCCTGTAAGCGTCAAAAGGTGGATGGTGCAGAAATGGAACTGGACCCATTGACAAAGTTTTTGCGGACCATCAGGTGGTGGGTTGACATTAACAAAATGATGGCAATTTGGGATAGATATCCACCACCAGCGTTGGCACAAAGCGTCAGAGTTCAGCCTGAGAAGATCAATGTCCAGGCCACAGGCAGATGCCCACCAACAGACTTGGCGCAGACCAGCAGGATGCAGCCTGAGAACAACATCCGGGCCACAGGCAGACACCCACCAATAAAGCTGGTACAGACCACCGTGGTGAGGCGTGAGGCCGATGTCCAGCCCAAGAAGAAGCACCCACGAAGAAAATGGGGGCAGACCATCAAGGCACAGCCTGAGGACGATATTCAGCCAGGGACAGATTGGGGGAATGACTGTGGATTTACCACAGGTGGAAGCGGGGTACATTAGTGCAGCTGGCCCCTGCTTGCCTTTCGCTTGCCACCAAAAACAGACCTGTTATGTTTTAAACTATCTTTTTCATCACATATCCTAAAGTCCTATCCACATGTTAATTGATGCTTGTTTACATTCTAAGGCTATTGAAGTCTTCTACTGGTGTAGGGAAGACCAACTCGTTTAGATTGAAAGAGTGCTAAGAACTGGATTTGCTTGAATAGTCTTTTCCTAATTCTTTCTTCTATTGTGAAAGCAGAGAAAGAACTCTACAGCTTGCAACTGCAATTTGTGCTTTAAGCAACCGACAAATGACAGGTTTCAGAGAATGTGCTATTACAACTACAAGAAGTTTGTTTCCTTGCAAAAATGATGTAAAAATGAAGTCAGCATATATTAAAGTTTTTTCTATGTTCTCGTGCTTCTGTTAATGTTGCCTGTACATTAGTTCAAGTGCCACAAACAACAAAAATCCTTTAAAACTCCATGTTCCTTTATCAAATTTTACTGTCTAACAATACAACTTATTGCCAATTATGACGATCTGAATTCTTTTTCATTCACATACCATATTTCAGCAAGTGGTTTTAAAACATGGATAAATAAATCTCCTTGGAAACATGTAAAAAAAATAAAAAAGTAATGTAAATCAACAAAAGTGAACCTTGCATCCCTGGTCAGAGTAAAACAGGTAGTGGCAAGTGGGTTGCTGATCACTTCCAAGCAATCCTATTGTCTCTGTTCAAATTGAACATTGCACAGGTAGTACTCACAAAATATTATTAAAAATTGAATTGAATTGTTAACAGCTAACTGTGAAGTGCAGTCGGTATGCTCCCCCCCGTGTGCTGATTTTTTTTATTGCCTGGATATTTGCATGGTCCTTCATACACCCATGCACTGTTATAAAGACAATCTACTCATACAAATATTCTCTGATCAAGTTCTACTGTTATATCCACTGACTTTCCATAAAGTCAGTGGGTATTAACAAAGCAAATACAAATGTACTTTCTGTTGGATCTCAAGGTTAGAGGCTAGGTATCAATATTTCATAGTTCTGTAATTAACTGCTGTGCCTCTTACAATAATCTAAATATGTGACAGGGCATTTTTTTTTTTTTTTTTTTTTTTTTAACAGTTGTTGACAATAACATTTCAGTCTCTGGGGAGAACAGATTTGTTTGGCATTTTACAAGCAGTTACATTTTAAAGAATTATCACACAGAGAGAAGGCTGACATTCACTCATGTCCTGATGCTAAAGTGTATTGCAAAGCAAAAGCCGCATCAGCTGACTCCTGAAGGAAGATCACTTGTTTATTTGCAACAGGGGCATTGTTTCAGCAGCATCAGAAATGATGGGATTTTAAGACACACCACACTGTGAATACATTGATTAACTTTTGATAAAACAGTTGTAGCAGAAGACAAAATGATTCAACAAACCACAGAGAGAGAGAGAGAGAGAGAGAGAGAGAGAGAGAGAGAGAGAGAGAGAGAGAAGGGGGGGGGGGGGAAACACTGAGCTAAATGAGTGACAATGGGGCACTGAACAAGCCCAGTCTACCTTCTCCTTCCCCCATCCTATCTTTTACCCCCACCCTATCTGCCCCTCAAACCACACACTAAATCTAATGAATAAGTTTGTGAGCTGATAAAACACTGACTGCTCCTCACTGACTTCAGGAACACATACCTCCTAAGTTATCCACTTGAGGAAATATATTGGTTAAGCTCATATCCTGTTGCAAGCAAAAACACTATCCATTTTCTTGTGCTTTTCATTCTGTAAGATCCCCAGGGTACGTTAGGTTCTAGGCCCTGTATTTTGGAGTATTTTCCTCAGTGACTGCTTACATGACTAGCTCTTTTTACTTAAGTGAGCGAACATTTATCCTATTTCCCCGACGCTTGCCTTCTCCCCCTTCCCTTCTGCACCTCCTAAGAGTTTAACCAAGGTTTCCTGTACTCTAGGACAGACTCTTTGAAAAGTAGACATTAACACAGTGGTTAAAGAAGCTCTATCCTTTTTATTTGTTCACAGTTTACCTTCAGCAAAGAGGAAATACCCATTTGCTTTAGCCCAGCTATCACACACCTGGCAAGCAGAAACAAGGCAAGCTGAGGAAGGAGGACGGTGCTCCTTCCTTAAAAGCAACCATACTCTGCTGGGATGAATACTGTAACAAAAGGAATTTGTAACGTGAACAGAGAATGACAGGCATCTGAGAAAAGCAGGGAGCAGGCATATAGCTGTACTTTAAAGGTGACAGCAAGATTTTTTCCAAGGGACTCGGTACAGACTACACGGAGATTTTGGCTGTCAAACATAGCCTCTAAGTTTTAAACTACATATGCCTTAGAGGATGTAAAAATTCATAGTCCTTACGTAACTATAAAACTTTGTTCCAGAGAGACTCTGCTGTTACGAGACCAAGCATTATACAACCACACTTTCAAGCAGTCTGTCCTTCATTCTCCAGCCATAATTCCAATTTACATAGAAAGATAATAAAGTCTTAAATCGGTGCAACACAGTCTCTTGGTTTACCCTGTCATGACTTTATCTCAGAGCATGACAGAAGTCTCTTTTCACCAGTCTATAATAAAAAACACTACCTTCTGTCCTGTATGGGGACTCTGTCCCCATCGGCAGCCTCTTGCCCCCTCTCAAATGAATAACAGCAAAACAGTGCTCCCTCCTCCTCCTGACAGGGTGATAGGTGAGTTAATAGATTCTCCCCAGAAAATATGCCATCGAATAAATGCTTTATTTATATTTGCAGAGCAGACCATACTCTACTTGTTAGTCCAAGCTGTTAGTGGGTTCCAGCAGACGAAATTATGTTTGTGAAGAAAATTCCGGGAAAGAGAATAAAAGGGGATATAATAAGATTGAACAGTCTCATAATAATGTTAGTCCATAAGTTCACAAGTCCATACATTTAGGGTTGGTTCTATTAAGTTAATCTAGCTACTATCATAGAGGAAAGAAAAAAATAATGCCCGGTTATATGAAAAAAATGGCAAAATATATCACAAGAGCTGTGCTATCCAAAAGACCCTTTTTGGACCTCCTATCATGTCTTTCCTGCCTTCTGTTCAGACAAGTCTTAGCACCTCTGCCATTCCCCCGTTATTTCAACTCATTTTTATTCCCAACTCAGCACTCTGTCTTTCAGTCTTTGCAATTTATTTTTTTTTCACTGCAAAATCAACTCTTGGTTCTTCACTTTGAGCTGGCTTTCTCATTCTCTTCTGCATCTGGAATCTTATTTAAGCTCAGTTCCCCTCTCTCCATTTTCCACCTTCCCTCTACTGCTCTGTGGCAAAGCACATGCAGCAGGGAAAAGCACATAGTTTTGCAGTAGTTTTTAGACAGTTCTTTTGCAAAGTTACGTTTTCATAAATTGCAATTTCGAAGTTAAAATACTGCTTTCTGGATCATAAGAACTATTGCTGAAGATTTTTTTAGGGGTATAGAGGCACCTTCACATTTTATGCTAAGTTAAATTAACTCTCCCATACTATACTTGTAAATAATTTTTACGTAGTTATTTTAAAGTTACATTGAAATTAAGCTAAATTCAGGTTAATCTGTACCTTTGTGATACTCAATAAGCTCTAATGGCATCTCCAGAAAGAAAATAAAGTGATGAACAAGACAATCAGGGTTTACTACACTTTTCCCCAGCATATGCAAAGGCAATATAACAAAGTGTGGATAATTTTTCCCTAACCTGAGAGATTTAGTAATCACATTCTGCTACTCTGGGGGTCTAGAACTTTGGTCACTCTGAGCATTTTTACACTCAAATTTATTTGGGGAGGAAGAAACAGAGTCATTTCTCTATTGATACCTTGGGTTCAATCGCCCATGCATTCAGCAAGTTAGAATCCCAGCGTTTTATGCCATTTACAGCCTAAAAGTACTGAAATCTGTTTTCCACCTGTCGATCGTTAGATTTTAAGGATACCTCCTATACATCCTATGAAACTGCTGTAACCCAGAATATGCCGTCAACAGACCCTGTCTATAAGTAAGCAATAAATAAATAAATAAATAAAAATAAAAGGGTAAAGCAGTTTAAAAGCTTTCAAAGAAAGAGTAAGGAGCTTGACCCTACAGGCTGGTGACAAGCAGAAACACATTGTGAAATAAACACAAAGGACAAACTAGAAGTCCATAGATTTTCAATAAAAAATACACACAAAATCCTGGAAGAGTGTGAACAGAGGACTCCGTCTTCTTAAGTGTGGGCACTTAGTTACATACCTAACTGTGAACATAGCTATACATTTCAGATCTCAGTCTGAATACTGTAGCCTAAGGAATTGCACATAATTTTAGGTGATGCTAAAAGCTAATACATGGCAGAAGAAGCCTCCTCACTTTCTAAATGCTAAAATGAAGAAATTCTTAAAAAAAAGCACCTTTTAAAAGACATGCCTGCTCCTCATTTTCCAAAGCATTTTGGGTAGAAACCCCCAAACCCTGAAGAACAGTTTCATGTTTGCCTGAATAAGCCCTTTCCAACCCTAGTTTTCTAACCGGCCTAAGGGAGTTTGAAAACCTCATAGTGATTTATGTAACAAGGTTTACTCACCTCAACTATCAAGTACAATTTCTGCATAAATCATTAAACCAGCATAGCTACTGCAACTTTCCGACCTTACACGGATAATTATTGCTTGTTCTTTATTTATCCAAAAAAAAAAAAAAAGCCCCTAATTGGCATATCTAATTTGTGACTTTCACTGACCAAACTAACATAGAAATTTCCACATGGTACAATTGGTCCCTTAGCTCTGCCTTAGTCAACTCTGTATTTCCCTCTTCCACTAGACAAACCCATTTTATAGGATTTCCTGCTGAGAAAGACAATAGGAGCTTTTTTTGATAGTAACTGTATTTCAAAAACTGTCAACATTATTGCTCTCATGAGGAAGCCAGAAACTTAAGCTCCGTTTCTGTGCAAGACCACATTTCTAGAAGAGGAAGTTAAAATAGGATGCAGGCTCATAACACACTTTTCAGTTTCATTATCCTTTTGTTGGTAAAAAGCAAGTCCCCTGGAACACATGTTCAAGGTTCCTGCAACTCATTACACCTCCAGCCTGGAAACTCTGACTGCAGGAACTGCAAGATAGCAGAAATCAACACGAGACGAAGAAACCGCATGTCCCTCCCTGTGAAAATCCTCACATCAGAAGTCATCCCTAGGTATATAATTCAACTCATTTAATGGCTTCTTTGCACTACGCATAAAAATAAATAAATAAATAAAATACAGGTGGTGGTGGTGGTGAATAGCAAATGGGTACGTAACGTTGTTTAGAGCAGCACTGTAAGGGTCTTAAAGGAAGTGACTAGATATTAGAAATAAAGATTAAAGGTTTGAAAGTCTTCTTAGAAGCAAAACAAGAAAAAAAATTACACTACTGTAAAAACGCCAGGCTATGTTTGTATTTCAAGGTAAAATAAGTATATTCTTGAATTGCAGTAAGACATATGAGCAAAAATGTGTTTTTTCTTTTGTCTTTCTTTCCATTCTCCTCTCTCCCCCTTCTTTTTTTTTTTTTTTTTTTTTTAACATTGGTTTTATGGCAACCAATCAATAATTCTGTCAGACTGAAGATGGAATTCCAAATTCTGCCATAGGAAACATACAAAAAAAAAAGCCATATTGTTTGAGATCAGAAGTCCCCGTTCTGCAGAAGTATTTAAAATGGATGACAGTAAAAAGGCAAGAACAGATCAAACATACAAGTCTCTCTACTAGCCTCCTATCATTTTGCAGCTCAGATGAAGCTTTAATGGCTTTCACACAAATAGCTTGAATATTCTTCTCTGGTTATTCCTATCATATCTCTTCTTAAGATAGGAAGACCAAAACTGCACATAGTATTCAAGATGTGAACATTTATGCTGCATCTATGATGCTACAGAATTCCTCATTCATGTTCTTAATAAATCCTAACACTTGATTTGGAAATTTTTGATGATTTCTCAACACTGAGTAATACAAACATTAAGCATAAACCCCAAATACCTCTTCCTATTCTCCTCCTGTAAACTGAGTCAGGCTTGCTTTATCTTCCTTCCATGCATGTGTACCATTTCAGACATATGCTGAATTTCGTTATGCCGTTTTATAATATAGTCCCACAGTGTCATAGCTCTTCTGAAGTTCTTCAGCTGAATAACTTGATTTCTTAAGCAAACTGTTTTTCATTTCACTAGTTACTCTCTCTTCGGGGCATTAAAGAACATATTAGATTGCAGAATTTTACTACTGACTTCCATCTGTAGCAAAAATTTGCTGTTTTAATGTCTCCTACCCTTTAGCTGCTCCACTTCCTTACAAGTCTTTTTAAGGGACTCAGCAGCAGACTTTTGGAAACCTATGAAGCCTCCATCGATTTAATTACCCTTATGCATATGGCAGCTAACTCTTCCAAGCTCTCCAGTAGGTTTTAGAGTACAATTTTTCTTTAAGAAAAAAAAAAAAGCTTACTTTTTCTTAAGTAGGTCATATTTACTCGTGTATTCACCATGTCTTAATTATCAGTTCTATCTTACCTGATAACAGCAGGATGTCAGCCATGGCTTGTAGTTTCCTGGATTTCTCCTAAAACCTCTTCTGGCATCACAGAAATGTCTTACTTAAAACTGACTTGGCACTGAAGACACAGAAAAATTCTTATGTTCATTTTCTCATTTTTTTCCCCCATTATAATTGATACAGTTTATTTTCAAACTGATCTTTCATGACTCCCACTCAAGAAGAGATACATCCTAAATGTTTCCTTGGTTTCTTGTAAGTGAAGACAGAACAGTGTATGTAAAGATGCAAAGACTGATTTCAGCTTCTCTGCAATGGCTATAGTGTCTCCATTGCTCCGTTTTTACCTTTATCCATCAACCTTATGAACTTGCTTTCTGACGTCCTGCCCTTGAAGTACAGAAGAAAAACTTGTCACTAGATTAGACACACTTTGTCAGTTGTTCTTCAAAGCATTTTTGGCCTGCCTTATGTTTTTTAATGTTTCGTCTGCCAGAGTTTCAGAATTTATCTCCTTTAATGTTCTTCATTAAAGACAATATTTACCCATGCCAGTTTCCTATGGCTCTTTTTGTAGACTGTTTCTAAGTACTCTGTGTGGGTACAATCCCTAACCTCAGTGCTTCAGATGTGTAAACAAGGCCACTTAATGCTCAGAGAGGAAAGTGTCCAACTTTCTAGTGCTGCAATTAGAACAGCAAGAAGAACAGACTACTAAGTATTTTAAATACAATTGTGAATTAATTAATAAACAGGGCCAGGCAAGCCATAGCTGATCAGTCTCTCTTCTCCTCCATTCCCGAAGTTATTCCAAGACACTGAATTAGAATAGGAAATGCCAAGAGCTTGTATTCCTTTTAGCTGCAAATTTCTGTCTTGAGAGTCCGTGATATTTGTATTTGGACACTTGAGAATACAATTTGAATGCTCAATGCTTTAAGCCTAAACTTCCAGCATAAATTTAAAAAAAAAAAAAGGAAACATCAGAAGTCTAAGCTGCCTCACTGAAAATCTCAAAGTGATATTGGCCAATGTGTTTTATGCTATTTACCATTTAACTTAAGCTTTCAGTAGTGTATTTTTGAAAATGCTGTGGAATAAGATTGCACAATTATTTCAAGTGTTCTGGACCTTTCCTAATCCTGACCATTATGAAGAAGGCTGCAGAACATCTCAAATATTTATCTTGTGGGAAAGACCTGACCAAAAATAAATCAAATTATTCTTAAAATATGTCTAAGGTCAATCCGTATGGTAATTTTTCTAGTTATCTTGCTTGCTAGCCTTGGGTGAAATCCTTTCTCCTGAGTCTCTAACTGTTGAAATGAAACAACAGAAAGTAACGCCAAGTTACATGGTTTCAGGTAATTTGGAAGCACTTCAACATTTTTAATGAGTCAATTGCAATATATGAAGAGCAGGCATAAAGGAAACAAAACTATTTTAGAAATAGGAAGAGTGACAATTTTAACTTGAAGATCAAAACATAGTTGGTCACGTTCACTTTGAACACTGCAGCTCATTTCTACAGACAGAAGGACAGATGTAACCACAGTACATAAGACCATGCCTGCGTGAACCTTTTAGAAATACAAAATTTGGAAACAACTTTCTTTTAAAGGTCTTTTCAGCAGGCCAATCACATGCATTAGACTACTTATTTTCCTGAAATACCGCATTATTTTTTTTCCCTTGAGCTTGCTAGGACTTTGAGTTATGAAATCATACCTCACCTCAACTTCTGAAGTCTCTTAGGAAAAGAGCATGTTAACCTATGAAATAAATTGGATTACCTCCCACAGCTGAGAAGGATGAATCATTTATTTGACTCATTTCCATGGATGCAACACATCTGTGTAAGCAGTTGCTTACTTAGGATCATAGAACCATCTAGGTTGGAGAAGACCTTGAAGATCATCAAATCCAACCATTATTCTAGTTTACCAAGCCCCATCACTAAACCTTGTCCCTTAATGCCACATCCATGCATCTCTCGAAAACCTCCAGAAATGGGGAACTCCACCGCTTCCCTGGGTAGCCTATGCCAATGCTTAACCACACAATCCAATGCACCTCATAAGCCAATGCTGTATTGGGCCCAGAAAATTACATTTTAAGAGATTACACTATGTATTAGGCAAATACTTCAATACTTGAAAAGTTGTTATTGCTCTTCTTGACGCTCTTACACATTTTCTTCTAACACAAATCTGAATGAAATGGTTACCAGGAATAACCTAATGAAATTTGTATCAAGCTTGTTTAATGAAGGTATTTGAACTGCTCTTTAAGTGAAAGCTGTATATAGCAGCAGTCTATACTGCTACAAAACAGAAACCATTTTTAAAGTGTGGTATTATCTAAAAGTAAGAAGTTGGAAAGAAAGCATTCAGAAATTTTGTATTGATTGTGCTGATTATGAGTAGATACTTCATAATCTCTTCACGGTAATACTTTTTTTTTTTGTACATATGAAGTTATTTTACTGCAATACGTGTACCTTAATGCTGGTATTTAACGTTTTCACTTAAAATTGGTAAAGAGCAAAGATTAACCACCCATTGAAAACTTAGTGGATTAAGTTTTAATAGCTACAAAACCCACAAAACAATGTTTATAATGCAGAGTTCAGTGAAATGAGTGTTTTAACAGCTTTTTCAAATTAAGTCTAAGAACATCTATATCATTTGTATGACCCACACTCGGTTACCCTGCAAACCGGGCATGATATTTTCAGCAGTCACTATAGCAATAACTAATTAATTACTTTTAAACAGCAAAAAGGTGCTGCACTAAAAGTCATTTAAAGTATCCTCTTCTAACTATATGCCACTGAAGCTTCAACAGCTTTTTTTGTTTTCTAATTAAAGAAAAAAAAATACTCACACTTTTGATAACAGAAACCCACTCTAAAATCTTGATGAAAAAGAAAAAAAAAAAGTATGTACCTAAGACTGAAATATAAGTAAAGAAAAGTGATTTACATTTTAAGCAGATAAGCTCATATAGCCTACAAGATTTAAAATTGGTATAATAAAGCACATACAGCTAGCTGAGGCTTAGATTCTGCAAATCACATTACAGGAAAATCAAATTCATGACAGGAAGCGTTATACCCATTACTAAATGCTTGTAGGATTATACACAGAATTTGCTTTCCTGTGAAACGCATGCCTACAGAAATATGTATGCTTTTTGTTGTTTGTTTTAAATTGATCTTATCATAGCACCAAGGACTAAAAAGAGATCCCCTGCCCTCCAGATAAAAATTCTGCTAATGAATTGGGAGTCACATCTCATGGTCAGCTTTATGAGCTCATGTGAACATTGCTTATATCTGGTACCATGGATATCTTCAAGATCAAAACAAGCTCAAAAAGGCCAAACAAGAGACCTAAGGATCAAATTAAAAAAAATACCTAATATCAATTAGTACAGCAGCAGCCTTAGGTGCAAGCACCAATAAACTTTTTGTATTTACTGCAAGGAAGTCTTTCAGGAAAGAAAGGTCACTCTCAGAATATTAATTTACCAGGTGGGAATCGGTCACTTTTAGAGTATATTGCAAATAATTGTAACAATTAAAATAAGTACTGATTTTTGCACTTGTACCTTAGAAAAATACTTTAATCATCTGTTAGTTAGAAACCAATGCACAATGCACACCCTTCTATTATCTACCTTTGACTCCAGGTCAGTAAATATTTTAGTAAAGTCAACTCATTGTTACTGAGAAGCATAATTTTAAAAAGTAAGAGACTTGACTGTAAGGTTATTTACAGTTGGGAAATACTAGGCAGACTGCAGTATGCATTTTTCATTTTTTGTGTGCCTCTATTAATTCTACTATTACTGTTGAGGGAATAGTTTCAAGCTACCAGATACTGAAATTAATTTAGAAATGTGTAATACAATCCCTTTTTTTTTTTCAGACAGCTGCAAGTATTTGAATTTTATTTCCACTAGAAAATGCATTTTCTATGAAAATACAGCTTTGACATAAAAAGGGGGCTTTAGCTATCTGAACTTACCAAAACATATAAAGGAAAAAAACAGTCACTGCAGAAAAGCCACAACTCCTGCAGTATGTTTCTAGCATCCATGTTACATAGTTCTGTATATGCACCATCTACCACAAGGAAGACTTCCAGGAAAGAAAGGTCACTCTCAGAATATTATTTATTTACCTGATGGGAATCAGCCACTTTCAGAATATATTGCAAATAATTGCAACAATTAAAATAAATACCGATTTTTGCACTTGTACCTTAGGAAAAAAACTTTCACTGATTTAAGAACCAAAAAAGGGCGATATTTCCAAAACTTAGCAGAAACACTGAAGATACTCTACCTGCAATTATAAAAACTGTAAGGATAAAAAGATCTCAGAAGTTTTCAGAAGTTGGAGAAAGACTAGCATTTTATAAGACTTCAGGACTCATAAACATGTTAGAATGGCACAGAGTACAAATTCTACCTCAATGGAAAGCAGCAGCAGTCCATTTCACAAAACCTCAGTAATTCCTATCAGTCCCAAGATGTCCAAACAATTTATTTGTTGACTGTGTCATGTCAGGTACATTAGTATGCATTTGAAGGGAAGACGTGATGGAATGGGCATGATGTTAAACTGAAAGGGAGTCTACAGCCATTTCTGTCCCATACACTTGAAAGTAAATCCTTTGACCCCAGCAGTGATTTGGGGATGTAGGTTAGCACAGGTGGACAAACCTAACCCCAAAGCTGACAAACAAAAATGAATGCTTGCAGTTCCTGCACCAGCACTGTCAATCCCTGATCAGCCTTACTAGTTCCTGAGTGAATGACTGCAATACATGGTCACTGCCTGTAGGAGCAGCTGAAGTAAAACACACTGAATCGTATAATGCACTGAATTTTTTTTATGTTGAAGATAGGATGCTTTTACAAGTGAATATAAGTTTGAGAGCTAATCTTAGCCGTTTCCTTTTCAATGGCAATCCTCCTGATTTTAAGATGAAAAGTTTATACACAAAACCTTCAGAAACCAATTTAAGAGGAGACACAACACAACCTTTTTCAATTCCACTTTCCATTGTGCCAAAGTTCTTACACAGTGTTTATACCCTAACAGATAGCACTACACACTATGTTCTTAAGCATATTTTCCCATTTCAGCATTTCCTCTTGATTTCAACAAAGCTAATAAAAAATATATTTTTCTCAAATCCCAAACTAATTGTATTAGAATTACAGTTTTTGACAATCTTAGTCATTTACCCTTTGCCACCAACATGGAAAGGAAAAGGAGAAAGATGTGAAAAACTCAGGAAAGCTCACATATGCTTCTAAGTCCTCATATTCCACAAAAAGTATGGTGGAAAACACAGGACTTCATTCTCCCAGGAGAAGATTTTTAGTGAGATTAATAATCTAGTTGTGTTGCAAACTGATCATGTGTACAGAAGCCACCAAAATATAACTAAAGCAAATGAAAATTCAGATCATATGGAATGCATTAATTCATATGTGTACACTTATCTCAGGATAATGTAGACATTGCAAGCGTGGGAAATTGTAAACTGAAAAGCTGCATTAAGGAGAAAAAAGGATGGGGAAAATAATACTTGAATTCATTAGATTAGCAAGTAGTAATTTAAATATTTTTAGA
Source organism: Cygnus olor (assembly GCF_009769625.2). Classification (NCBI taxonomy): domain Eukaryota; kingdom Metazoa; phylum Chordata; class Aves; order Anseriformes; family Anatidae; genus Cygnus; species Cygnus olor. The sequence goes on from NC_049171.1 coordinate 28,564,568, forward strand.
ACATCTCCAAGAAAATTTACATTCTGAAGCCACATAGATGAATACAAGAAACTCTAACAGAAGCAAATTCCATCAAAAGACAGAGCTCCAGAGCTTTCTCTGAGTAAACAGGCTGCCTCAGATGAACTCAGGACACTTACGTTTTCTGATGCCTGAGGAAGGCTAGTCTCCAAAATTCTAATTCACCTCCTTTATTTCTTGAATATGCATTTTCTCAAGTCAATTTAGTATCACCAAGAGGTGACTTAACGACAACTTCTTATATTGAAGTGCTTCTTTTTTTTTTTTTTCACAGTACAGGCACTATCCTCGCTATACTCTGTGGCTGCAGTATTTAGGTTGTTTTTTCTCTGAAGAAGTTGGAAGTTTTAATACATATAGCACGCTGTTAATGTGAGTAATTTCTTGATGTGAATCAGAATGGACTTACTACAGTAGATATTAAAACAAACAAATAAAAGCTTGAGGAATTATTTTCTAACCTAGCTATTCCTACATTCATATTTATGTGAGCTACTGAGGTTCATCTCCTGGACTACTGACCCCACACGAGTGTAAATTCTGAGGTTTTGCCAAGTCTTTGTCATAGCGTATTATTTTAAACAATTCCTGAAGCTACCGTCTTTAATTAAAGAGAAGATAAGAGTTTAATAGTTCTCTACTTGATCTTGAGACAGTCTATTCAATGTGAAAAAAAGAAATCCAATGAGGTGACACTGAAAAAATCTCCCATATCTGAGGAACTTGGGATGAGTCAGTATTAAACAACTTGGCTCTATTTTCCAGTCTTCAACAGGAAGCTATCTTTCAACATGATAGCTCTCTAGTAGTCCTAAATAAAAGCTCTGAGAGAAAGAGAAGCAACATCTGAATTAATAGTTCACCATTTTAGAGGTGGTCAGAATTATAACTCAGCACCACAGTATTGCTGACAAGCACTCTATTTCCTTTGTGCATCTGAGGTTATAAAAAAAAGGAAGAATAAAAAGGCAGATGATTACTAGAAGAAAAAAATAAGGCACACACCTTAGATAGAAGTAACTTAAGAATTAGGTACAGTAAAAAATATATCCACTTTAAAGTACGATGTGGAAAAATAAATGAAATCCCATCACTTTTTCTACCCCTTTTCTTGTCTTTTTAATATAAATAAAGGAACAAGTAAGTGTAGTAAATGCAGCCCACTTCTAATCATAGTAATGAAGTTCTTTGTTTCTCTCTCTTTTTAAATTAAAACTCAGTTTGAATTAGAATTTGACCAAAATTACAAAATACTAAAATACATTTACTAGATGTCTTAGAACCCAAAAGAACCTCTGCTATAGCTAAATTCACAGAAATTAAGTCAGCATATAAATGCTGTTTATCAGAGGCCATACAGACACAGCTAGAAAAGCTGCAGAAAGGGTGGCTAAACTAGTAGTGATTCTTCCTTTTCCAAATATCGTGGAGTTATGTGGAGATGTATGGATATATAATCAGATATATAATCAGTTACAACGGTGGGAATGCCCAACATCTAAAGGTGTACCATTTCAGAGTGGTACAGTGACAGTAATTTATGACAATCACAGAGTGCAGTTACAAACTAGGAGTCCATCAAGCATGTGCAAACCAGAAGTTTTCAAAAACCCGGCCGTATCTCAAGGAAGCAGAGAACAAATCACTTTTCGTGTCGGACATTGCCCAACCTCACTCTAAACATCAAAGATGCATTTAATATTTTCAGATTAGCAGAATTGTCATCCACTCTTCCTTGAGTATTGCTTATAAGTAATAATCTCATTTGCTTCAGTTATTTTTTTCTGCAAGCCTCTAACACGAATCAAGGTAAAGATAAGCTTGTGTCTTAACCAGTTGTTGGCTGTAGTTGCAATAATACTGAATCTTGTAATGAGCTGTCATGAACACTCAGAAATACACAGTGGTCATGCTCCTTCCCATAGAACACCCCCAAGGTATTCCTGTGCACAATCAGGGCTTTCTATAGTCCTATTCTGGGGAAAGGTGAGGTTGCACCCTGGAATACGTGCAAAGTTTGTAAAGTTTCCATTACACAAATGCTCAATATCATTATGAAGATTTGTACCTTAATTCCCAAGGCTTTCATTGAGACAGCAACATTTCCATTCCTGATCGCTACGTCACACAGACAAGCCAAGTACACAGAAAATCTTACATTTTCAGCAATCTATGCAGCAAAGAGAATACAGGGGTGGAGAGCTTAATTAAGTGATAGCAGGGAGAAAACTGGGACAGAATACCCTGTGAGAAAACAGATGGCTAATGATGAAGAAAAAAATATTACCATCTGGATAATATTGTCCAAAGTGATTGTGATCTTCTGTCTGCCACACATATCTCCCAGTGGATCCAAAGGTATCCACATCTGTCAGTTTTGAGGTAGTCTTATCACCCGAAAATCTAAGACTGTCTTTCAGATTTGAATATAATGAGTTCTTTACAAAGTTCTGAAATCTACCTATCTCTATGAAAAGGGCTTGTGGAAGCCACAGGCTCCAGAAGAACCAAAATCATGGTTCTGAGGCTAACTTTCAGAGGAACTTCTGAAGAATCACATAATATGAAGTTTGAAACATGCCCTTTAGAATAAGAAGCAAGTTGTCCAACATCACAGAGGTTTTTTTTTGCTTTCTTCAATATTAAAAAAAATATTGACTGGATAGTTCTTACCCCTCTAATCAAATGAAGATGCAGCCGTCATGCTTTAGGAAGTGCAAAACTGATGTTAATTTTTAAAAGAATGTTTAAGATCAATATCTCATTTTCTATACTGAAATGTGAAAACTGAACTGAGGTTTCATTACTGAGCTCATTGTTTTATTAATCTTTTATTACGTATCTAAATTCACAAAAGATTACTAACTAGGTCAATGATTAGGCTTGTATATTCTTTCAGACACTGGAGTATAAAAAATTTAAAATGTCCTTACATTTTTAACACAACAATCCATTTGTATACCCTGATAACCTTGAGAAGACTGCATGAGATTAACTGGGAACTTTCATTCACCCAAATCTCACCGTTTCTGCATTGTGCTCCTTTGTTCTTAATAGCAACTTACTATTCTTTTAGCGTTTCTTTGCATTTGTAAGATCTAGATCAATGCACATGGTACAACACCTTTAGAAAGCAAGAAAGCACAGTTCTCTCCAAAGTAATTCATGTTAAAAGAATCAAAGTGATACACTGAAAGGACTTCTATCTAGCCTCCTTGGCAGTCCGTGATTTCTACAGAGATCTGAAATGTAATTTGTGTGTCTGATACTTCCTCTGTCCCCAGAGATCCAGAGCTCTCTGTTGGGTGTCTATGTTCCCTGTACACTTTCTAGACAGTCTGAAACCTTTAAAGTAGGCTATCAGAAAACCAGTACATTAATGGAAACACTGATCTCCCTACACCCTTAGCCAATCCTCCTGGCCAAATCCACAGTGCAGTTTTTGATAGAAGTCCACAGCAGAAACCTCATGAGATAAGCGTTCTCAAGGATTCCACACCCAAGTTTTTCTCATAAAGAGAGAGAGAATTCATGTCTCTTCATGACACAACTAGGGTTAATGGGAACTCTGCTTCTCTGGCTGGTGTTTCTACTACAGACCTGCTGGTGAGAATTCTCCCTCTTCCCCACAGCACGCCCATCTTCAGACTCTTTATGGAAAGATGATGCAGCCTAGGCTGTACTTCATCTTCACTACAAAGCTCAGTAACTCTGGAACAGATTTTATCCTCCAGGCTTAGCTGTCCCTTCGCCACCCCGCTGCCCCCCAGAAAAGCTTTGCTGAAGTTTTGTCTTCACTGACACAGAGTGAGGACTTTGAAAGAAACAGAGATGAAAGTCACATAGTGGGAAGGGAAGGGAAGGGAAGGGAAGGGAAGGGAAGGGAAGGGAAGGGAAGGGAAGGGAAGGGAAGGGAAGGGAAGGGAAGGGAAGGGAAGGGAAGGGAAGGGAAGGGAAGGGAAGGGAAGGGAAGGGAAGGGAAGGGAAGGGAAGGGAAGGGAAAAAGAAAGTCATCCCAATCTCAAGTTCCAATGCTATGTTTTCAGAAATGACTGAAAAAAAAAAAAGCAAACTACTGCATTTCCTTCCCTACCACCAGTAATTCTGGCTGTCCTTTGTGTTTTGAATTTCACTTCCCCCAGAGTGCTATTAATGTACAACAGCGATTCACTTCCTCTCACCAAGAAAAGAACTGTTATTAAGTTTTAATAATATTTACAAAGATAAATATAGCCAAAATAATTTACTGAAAATTTTCATTAAGTAGAATTCCATTCTCTTCAGAAATAGCTGTGACATATGCACGATACTGGAGGTAAAGACAAATATTTCATACTTCGCTATCCTAACTTGAAGTACAACGATCTTTAAACTTTTTTCCAGTATTCCCACCCTTACACAAACATGATGTGGCTGCATGCATAAAATATTAATGTTACCACGGAAACCATCTCTAAAAAGATTGAAGTGAGGATATAAGTGAGGATGGTATCTGTAGATTAAAAAAAAAAAAAAGAAAAAAGGAAAATCTGTTACACTGTTCCATGTCCCACAGATGTTTTAAGATGTAATTTTTAAAATCAGATCCACAGAAGATAATTAAGATAATGAGTGTTTTAAATTTTCCTTCAAGATCCTATTCTGAGTTTTTTCGTTGAAATAAATATTCTTACTGTAAGTTAAGTATGTTGGTAAGTGTGCTGTTACACTGCACTTTAACCGCCCTCTTTTTCTTAGCAGTTCTAAGAGATCATAAGACTGAAAAAAACTGTGACAAGAAAAAAAAATATATACATACATATTTTTTTAGGAACATTCAATAGTCTCCAACTATTAAGGAAAAAATCTATATATGATGATAAATGCCAATAATTAGTTAACCCTCCAAGTTAGGAGAAAAACATCAACATTTGAATATTCAGATTGAAAACTATGAAAACAGGAGAAACTGAAAGTACTTTGACCAAAATGTATATACAGATACTCATGCATTTAGAGACATAGTGCTACACTGGGAGAAGCACTACATTGGAAGAGATCTCCTGTTTCTATTCTGCTTCTTTCATTCCTACCTCTACCACGAAAGAGACTCTAGACTTTAAACTCGCATTTCTAAAGTGAGTATCTTCTGGTCTTTTTTTTCCCCTTCCAAGCTTTCTGACTCATTTGTTGTGATACCTGATACTCAAAAAGTGCTAAACGTGATTATTCTTAAATATTTTTTTATATATTATTATTAAAATTACTAATCCAGGAACTTGTGATAGATGCAGTTGAATTTGATAGTCTGAAGAGTTTCTTTGGTATTTGGAATATACGACACCGATAAAACATAAATCATCCTCTAACTACGGATTGTCTTGCATCTGCCCACCTTTGGAAGAGCAAAAGAGCCTCTACAATAAACTATGCCAAGAGAGGCTAAAACATTTTTTCCCCTGAATACAGAAAATAGTACCCCAAATTTGTACGTTACAACCTTTAGTTGTGGAGCAGTAAATTCCATCCGATAAGGGTGAAATATTTTTCCTCTGGTATATTCTTGACCTAGTCAGGTATGCAGAAAAGGAATCATTCCAACACCTTTTCACCTACCCTGTTACATCTTCACCTAACAACTGGGGTTCATTACCAACTGCGTAGTTACACATGCCCTGGCAATGCTAGGAAGGAGGCACACGGAGGTAGTCGAAGCACCTCTGAGGCAGATCTGAAACAACACACGCTAGAGAGAATTTGGTCCAGCTCCATACTGTGTACTTACTAATAGGGAAAAACACGTTGCATCATCTTTTATTTTAAGAAGAAAATAAATAATAGTTATGCACGACAAATTGCTGGCCAGGCCAAGTCAAGCCACAGAGCAACATACTGTTAATCACGCATAATCATCTCAAGAGTATTGAGTAATCAGTTCAGTCTTTAAGACAAAGTGACCCATGTGACATCAGAGGAAAAAATAGGATTGGCTTATGAAGTCATTTTACGTTTCCCATAATTGCACATAAAGATTTACTGGCTACTTGAAACAAGACGAACCCCCTGGTCAGAGGTCTGAGGTGCATAACCCACCCTTGCTCACAACTCTACAAACCTGTTAAAATTAGATACACTGAAAGCATAAAATAGTGAGCCTATGTGACCCAACCTCCCTAGGAGGACTACCACTTTATTCATGAGAGGTACTGCATCTTGCTTCCAGCAGGACAATGGTGGAGGCTTTTAGAATTAACATTTCTACTGAAACTGAGGGGAATTTGGGAAGAGTAGACACTCTAGTTTTCCTCACGGCCAATAACCTGCTGTACTATTTCAGGGCTCATTCCTAAACTTGTCATCCTGAATGCTCTCACATTCCTGACCAGTTCTCCTGCCTGATGCTGATACACTGCTACCTCACAGTGCACACACTTCAGCTTATCCTCTCCTGAACCTACATGGCCCCCCACTCTTCTAGCTCACCTATTTCTTCCTTGTCCACCCTCCCCAACACACAACTTCTTCACTTGAAAGCATGTACCACAGAAATTTAGAGTATTTTTTTCTTTATTTATTTTCAAAATAATGCCACCCTCTTTACTTCTACAGAGATATGATGTGATTTTAAAACAAATCTGAGACTTATGCATAATGTTTGGCCAACGCTTCCTCTGTCTCAGTGCAATGTCCAGGTTAGGTACAGATCTCAATCAACGGATAATGTTTCTGAGATACACCAGTTCAAGAAAATTATTTTCCCTTACCTATTGATTATCTTTTCTTAGCAAGATAAAATCTGAGAATTCTCATTACTTAAATACAGGTCAAGTTTGCTCAGAGTTATTATTATTTGCAAGAAAAATCATACATCATCTATCCTTGATGTTTTCTATCCTCCAGCCTTAGAGGAAGGGTAAATGTAATACTTATTTTCAAATCATTACGCAATAGAAGTTAAATGCAGGTACCTATGTTTGAGCAATGTTTATCAGCACATAATTACAGACCTTGTACACGAATCCAACAGTGCATCCCTCCTATTGTGGTCCCCTCTTTGGTTCAGGTCCCAGTGGCTGTTACCAGAACTCCTTGTTTTTAACAGCTTTACTCCTGCCACTAAGCTGCAGGAATTGGCACTGTTTCTACTTCCTGAATGCTGCCAAATCATCCCTAAGGCCTGCTTATCTCCAGGGCATGTAACAGTATCTTTGAAGAGCAACCTCGGCATTTAGGATGCACCTCATTTTACACAAACTAATAGGTTGTTCAAATAATGAGAGAAATTCTTACTAAACTTACTTAGTAGACTTAGAGAAGTTCTTAGGGTCTCTTCACTCTAAAACTTTTGATATCATTTTAAACTACAGAAATTGATTATTATGACTTATTTTGAATATATTCAACATATGGGCTAAAAGCAAAGCATAAGGAAATTCAGTAATTATACTAACTGCTCTAAAATTTATATGCAAAACGCCAGCTGCATGCAACTCCTCATATCTTTTATTTGCTGTTCAGTAAAGAAAATTAAACATAGTCTTTTTAGGCTCTCAGAACTCACAGCGCAAGTGAAATTTTAAGATATCAGAATAGCACTCTTGCCTATATTCTTGTCTGTGCTCATGAATGTTAGCACAAATGCTTTATAGCTGTTGGTCCAAAAATCTGCAACCTGAACCTACATAAGTACAGCAGGAACCTTACCATAGAATTGTGAGTTACTGTGAAAAACAAACCAGTCTATCAGTCCCAGGCCATAGATCTGCTCGTAGATCCCACTGACTTTGAAACTCTGAGTGACAGGAGCTGCTGACTATCATTGACACGGTTCTCAAGGTGGCTCCTGTATTCCTGGCACTCGAAATCTGCTGTCATTGGCATGTATGCCAAGAGCTTTTTTCCCAATATCACAATGTTCTCCTCTGCAAACTAACATAGTCCTAGGAATAACAGGCAAAAGGGAACCTCTATGTAGAAGGACAATAGAAAGTCAAGACAATTTTTAAATATTACTGCAACATTTTTTGACGATTAAAAGGCAAAACATAGTTGTCAGGCTTGGTCAACCTATAAGGGAAATTTCACCCATCATAGGTAAAACTCTGGCATTTATAACTATCTTTTGTTGTTGTTAGGACAACAATATCCTATCCAAATTACCACCATCATTTTTATTTTTATTTTTAAACTAAACCTAATTACATGTTTGGGAGATATACAGAGTCATGATTGAAAAATTTATTTTGTCATTTGTACAAAGTATTTTGTACTGCTGTGAGTCACTGTCTTCAGCAAAAAGACTTCCACTATAGATGTATCCATAAATAAATACGATCTCCTTGAAAAGCCTGCTTGTTAATTTTCAAGGAAAATAGTCAGTATACTTTACTATCAGATAACACTATCATATGAATTAGTTTCTCGTGGTAGTTTTAAAGATCATTAGCAAAAATGTTACCTGATGTCTGCATGATTCTGCTACGTTTCTCTAAGTTTTATATTCACGTCTGTTGATGACAGAGTATAAAAAGTGAAAAAATTGAGGTAAAATATTTCTGAAATGAAAGTGAGGTGACCTAACTTAACAGACTGGCTTAATTGAGCTTATTTTCATCTTATTCAGAGTACATAATAAAATGAATGAAAACGTGAAGGATTTCTACATAGTCAGAAACTAAATTATTACAGTAGTAGACGTTCTTTAACCTCACTTTCTATGAAGGCTCAAATATCCCATCACCTGATCAACACCAGCTGTATGCTCTTCAGATATAGCGTCAACATTTTTAATATTATGTATGATTCAATACCTAAAGTTATGACTTAAGTTATGACAGCCTAACAGATTTTAAAGTATGACATTGACAAATATTGGAAGTTTACTTGTTTTTAATAGCTACACAATGTTTAGAGAACAGAAGCATTGCTTACTTTACAGATCTAGCACATTAGTGAGATGAATATTAAGAATTACTGATCTGAGAATGAACTATTCAATGATGTGAGGTAAAAGCCAGTATTTTCAAAAGGAACAAAATAATTTTTAATGTGACTAAACTACAAACAGTTCATATGGGTAGTACAGAATATATCTGTCTATATCAGGGGTACAGAATGTGTATGTGTACAGACATGTCTCAGTGTATTTGTGAGAATATTTTATACTTTACGTACAATAGGGTATATGTTTACACAATATATATATATAACTTGCATATGTAGCTTTATACTGTGACAGTGTACTCCCCCTCACCCCCTGGTTAAGCAGAGCATGGGGCCTAAGCAGCTAACCATTGTGGGCAGCCGTGATGGGTACGCCCGGCCGTGCCAGCTGTATCCTGGATCCAGAGGAGACAGAGGACACACAGCCAAGGGCTGTTTGAGCAGGGCACCCCCACCCCACTCCCAACCCCAGTGCTGGCCAGATTTGGAAGAAAGTGCAACTCGAGCCAAATCTGGGAGAAACTAACATCGGTATGCAAATATGCCCATAGGTCGTTCACCTTACCCCATAAATAGAGAGCAGCCTGAGAGCCCTTTGGGCTCTCCTGACACGGCTGCAGGTGGCACACCAGGACCTCCCCGTGGGCAGGGATGGCCCAGGCAACTTGTGCAGTGCGAGGAGCCTTGTCACCACAGGTAGTCAGTAAGGGGATTGGGGGAGTGACAGCATGCCAGCGTGCTGTAATGGTGCTTTGTGACCACGCCTTATAATCTAAGATAAGCAGCATTAAGGATTCACATAATGCATATGACCCTTTAGTCATAAACTGCTGACCAAGCCTGGGACTAGGAGCAGATTCAGCCGCACCAAGGCTCCTTACCTCTTCCACTCAAAGAGTTTAGAAAGCAAAGGGTCCACTCTGACCCTTGTGACTCAACGGGAGGTTTTCTTTGACGTAATGTCACATAACACGGTTCCTTATGTAGTCTCTGTGTAGTATAGAGAGTAATGGCTTTCATTTAGTGTCTTTGACTAGGAAATAGTGTGTTTTATATAGTGTGTAACAAAGTGTATCTTCCAATTAAAATCAGGTGTACCTTGCCACCATCGAATTTTCAAGTCACATAAGCTTTGTTATATACAAATATATGTACAAATTTTGTTCTGTGGTGACCATTTCAGCCTCACTTGGACATCAGTTGACAATTCTCCTTTCGGTCTGTGTCACATACGAATACTGATGAATAACCCTACTCTGAAAGATGCCATTTATACCAACTAGTAGTAAGTATTTAAGAACTGTTTGCTGAAATGAATCCCAAAGTCTAAAAGATGGACTGTCGAATGAGTACACTGTAGACAAGGACAATTAAGGATTCTCGTCTCTGTTAGAACAGCATAACGGTACGCATTTGTTGGAATACTCAGCCAGGGCTAAGAGATCACAACTGAGTTTTCAGTTCTGTCACTGACAGAATACTCAGTATTTTTAGTATTTTATTATTATTATTTCATTGTGTTTCATTTTTTGTCAGCTTTGAAGTAGTAATAATAGTACTGGTCAACTTTTTGAAGTGTTTTGCCATCTACTGATATTGTATTGCATTATACAAAGGCCTAAAATATTTTTGTGAATGTGTATCTGCGGATATATATTTTCAGCCTTTGTATAACACAATACATGGAGATATCTAGGTGTACAGATACATACTTTTCCACGTGTATTATCTTTGGATTTAAGATTTCTGGAAAAGGTCTAGCACATTCTGCATGTCAAGGAGATATAGCATGTTTATGTGAAAATGAGGTCTCAAGGATTCATACATGTAACTGCCATTTGTGATAGAAAGCATTTGATGTCAATGTTTACAGGTAGAAATGTTGAGAGGGCTATTCTAGCAAGCACGTAGATGTTGTTCCATCCATGTAAGAAAAGAATAATTTCACAAGAGTGCTATGGTCATAACCATACTTGGCTGCTAAATAAATATATAGATCGATCACTTTTGAACACAGGAGAATCATGGAAAACTACATTGCTTTAGAGCTCAAGGTGTAGGCCCTGTGATAGCTTTGGACGATCTTGATGTTAAATAAGTTGAATTCTTCTGCAGTACTGAATTGTTCTTATGCAAGAAACAGACTTAGAATCTAAAATGATTCCTATAAATTTTATATTGTGAAGAGCAAATAACCAGAAGCCTCCATCAGTCCTACAAAAAGACAGTGTATAAATGGGTAACATATTTCTTGTGACTCCTGTAATTTATTGCATGTTTTGAGGGTTAAACAGTGGGATATGTAGTCTAGCTTCCAAAACACTGCTTCATTTTTTTTTCCCCCTAAACTTACGGTATGAGAACTGTTGCTCAAGGGAAGATATATGCTGGATTAGATGGACTGGGTCAGCTGCTCTGGAAATGTGGTCAGTTCCCTGGTGTCTGCATTAACAGCAGCATTGTATAGTGAACTACAGTAACTGCACAGGATTCCACAACTGCAAAGATTCCAAGACTGACATCTTTTCTTCATGGGGTCTGAGTGTTCAAGCCACACCTATGGAAACAACCCGTGAAGAAAACTTCTTTGAATATTTTTGTGTTAAAGAGCTTTCAAAACTCAGATGGAAGCTTTCCTGCTAGTACAGTTGTGATCAAGACAGTATTCACATCAGTATGAATGTGGTCATATTTTGCACAGGGATATTAAGCATGCATACAGAACTTTGAAGAGTGTTAACAGAAACTTCTCTGTGATAAAGAACTTTGATCATTTCCTTGAAGCCCATAAGAGTTTGTTGTTGTTGTTGTTTTCCCTATGAACACAGATTATTCTCAGAACAAATTTTTTTTTTCAAAGCATTATTTTCCACAAGCAATGGTCTGGTAGTTTAAATGCATACCTGGAGATCAGAGCAAAGGATATGTTTTCTGCCAAACAGATCACAAATCTCACAGCCCTTTTCTAGAGGCCCCTGCTACTTTAAGCTCTCTTAGAACTTGCTGTGATGTATGAAATCACTGTCAGATGAGAATGACAATACTAAAACATAAAAAGTACTTAGTACCCATCTTTGCCAGAATGCAAGTTATGGTGAATCATCAGTCTTTTACTCCCCAAGTTTTAGTAATATGGGCTTATTAATAAATACATGAAGTCTAGTAAGCACAGAAGTGTACAGCAGGTTTAACAGCTTAAAACATTTCTTCTACCAGGGATACCCCAGTAAGATATTAACAAGGATCTTCTTCATCCATGAGCATTTTACATTGGCTTCATAATAGTTTTTTTTTTTTTTTTTCTTTATCTGCTACTTCCACTGGAGGAAAAAAAAAAAAAAAAGGGCAGGGGGGGGCGGATCCAGCCATGCAAAATAAGATGAAAGATACTGCCTTTTAAGGACCACTTCTACATACCTCAGAACTTACCTGTGTTTGTGTCTTTCGAACACGTGGATACTGGAATTATGGCAAGTGATACCAGCCTCCTGTAGTTCCCAAGCAGTATTCCACTTGGGAAATGACCTCTAAAGCCCCCTTCTGCTTTCTCATGCAGTCATTGTAAGAGGAAGGTCTAGAAGAAAAATATCTCTTGCTGTTACAGGCAAGGTGAAAGGAAAGCATGTTTCTGTAATTTTTGGTGTATTTGGGCCTCCTGATGTTTTTCAAAGAGGCAGTGGATGGTCAACTCAAGGTATGCAATTTTATGATCCTGGCAACTTTTATGTGCCTTGACGTCATACAAGCAAATAAGTAGTATTAATATGGGCCCCGAAGAGTTCACTTGGTGCCAAAGAAGTCAGAGAAATTGAAAGAAACAACTGGGAAGTGCATGGCTTAATCCATACAAATTACTTCACTCCGAGGGTATCATACAAGAAAGGGGAAAAAAAGAATTTGATGTTTACTTATGTATGCACACTGAGAATTAAATCTGCCCAGGGAAGCACTCGCAGGGAAAAGAACTGTTCTTTTGGCACCTCTTTATACATTCATAATCAAGAATTCTTTTTAATTTTTTGATGGGATTGAAATCAATGATACAAACCATTTTTTCTCCCTAAATAAACCAGAAAGCAAATACTGAAATTAAAGAAATGAGAAGTCAAAAACTTCCCGTTGGCATGTATTTGTTTTGTAGCATGTAGTTTTATAGAAGTACAATATAAAACATAGTCAAAACCAATCAATATTCCCTAATATTTAATTCTAGGATTCACAAGACTTTGTTCTTTTAATTCCTGTTCTTTCTGAATGAGTTGTAATGTTCTTACAAAAGTACTATCCATCTTCAAAAAACATAGCCATCATCTGTCTCCCCTTTTGGAATCAGATGTGGCAATTTAATTACATCATATTAAAAAAAAATAGATTCTTTGAAAAAAAAAAAGCTTTTTCCTCTATGTTAATAATAATACTCATATACTGTAACCAGAGAGATACCTACTGAATTTATATGCAAGTCTAATGAAAATTACACCCCAAATTCTGAAAAGTTTACTGTAGTGAAGCGAAACTGTTTAGTTGCTGATTGCCTGCCAGCATTACAGCAGCCTCCAGCCTGATTCTATATTGATCTAGCAGTGTATATGGCAGAGAATGAAGAACAACCATCTGTGCCAGGTACAGTAGCAGGTGTGATATCCATTGAACAAGCTGCTGTCTGATTAAAATAAATCCCTTTCAAGCATCTGGCAACCCTGACGGACGCTTTTATCTTTGTTAAAAACATCCCACCACCTCAAAAAGTTGTCTGAACAGAAATGAGAAACTGAGGAGATAACATCAGCTGATAAAGACCAGAAGTGGAACCCACTGCGGTGAAGTCTGGGTAAAGGAGTTTTAATGTTCACGAGAAGTTCCTTAGCATGTAAAGCAGCAGTGTCTGCTCAGCCCATGTGTTCCAGCGGTGTTGCTAACATCTTGTAAGGGAGAACTGAAAGCAGGATAACTGGCGTGAGAAGATAAATGCTTTGTCACCAACATTTTACAAAGTTATGTTTGCAGATTGGGTTTCTGCAGATAAAACTGAGCAAGATAACTCATTCGTACAAGATTTCAGTAATGAGAACTCTTCAGAGTATTCAGCAAGTAAGTCTATAAAAAAAGCTTCTACAATCAGAAGATACAAATCAAGAGCACTTGCTAGTTTGTTTTTGAAAATATTTTTAGAATCTCCTGATTTTATCATTAGATTTGTTTTGAACTCAGAACTACTATTTATTATGCGGGTTAAAATTAGTTCTTGAAATACACTACTCGGCTGTGCCTCTAAGAAAGACTTAACAAGGAACAGATCTCCATAACTGGATCATAGAGTTTTGACCTCAGTAATTGTTAGATTTCCTCTATAGTCAGCTGATTGATAGTAGTTAATCTTTTTGTCAAGTTGATGTTTATCTTTTTAAAGGACGTAAGTGCTGAAAATGTTGATTCTAAAGAGATGGTCTGGGAAAGAAAAATAGACAGTATGAATTGGAATACGGAAAACGAGTATGTGATTCTTGTGAATACAAAGACAGCATAGACAGTCCTATTGGTGTGTGTATTTTCTGTAGTGGGATGCAAGGATGACAGTTCTGTGAACTCCACTGATTATGCTATTTTGCTAGATGAAGAAAATGAATATCCAGAAGTAGTAACAGTAGCTCCCACAAGTGCATAGCAGCTGTTTAATATTGCTGAGTTCATCCAAAATGTCTCATAAAATGGAGACTGTTTGCTGTGCAGAACTTCGTCTGGGAATACATCAGAGGGTTTTATTCTAGTCATGGAACATGTTGCACATATCTGGCTTAATTCACTTAAAGAATCAGCAGACTGTGGTTTAATGTTTGCAAGTCTCTGGTTGATGGATGAAAAAGTAATAGCAGATATTCACTAGGAAGAGATGTTTGCATTTGAGTTTCATGAATAACCAATGAAATAAGAAGAGGTATGTGTTTATAAATAAATATCTTAGTAGGGGAATCGAAAATTTTTGAAGGACTTGGTAATCTCCACTGCTCTTCTGAACCTGCAAAGACTTCTGACAGTTCTTCAGGACCCTTTTGAGGCAACCTAGAGAGAACTGAAGCTGCATTTACAGAAGCAGTTGTAAACTGTAAACCATGGGAGAGCAATGACTCGCTAATTCTATTTCAGCCCCTGGTATGCTCCTAATTACTGAACTCACGTCTACGGCAGATAAAACAACAGTCTGGTGCTGCTCTAATGATGAGGCTTGTGCAGGGAAAACAGAAAGTGTTATTAACTACAGATAAATGAGATTGTATCATAATTATGCTGGGAAGGAAGTACTGATCTTTAATCTGTGGAAGTATCAGTAGCCATGTACTACTGCAATACCAGTCTTCATTTTTACTGAGACCTGAACAACAGAACTAAGAACGTGTGAAGGAACATCTTCTGAGGTTGCTATCCTAAACACTTGAAGACTCTCCAGTGGCAGTGAGTCCTCCTAGCCGATAGCTCAGTTTTCACATAATCACAGAATCACAGGATCGAAGGGGTTGGAAGGGACCTCGAAAGATCATCGGGTCCAACCCCCCTGCCAAAGCAGGCTCCTTAAAGCAAGCTGCCAGGTAGGCGTCCAGATGTGCCTTGAATATCTCCAGAGAGGGAGACTCCACAACCTCCCTGGGCAGCCTGTTCCAGTGCTCTGTCACCCTCACCGTGAAGAAGTTCTTTCGCATGCTGGTGCGGAACTTCCTGTGCTCTATCTTGTGGCCATTGCCCTTTGTCCTATCCCCACAAACCACTGAGAAGAGGTTGGCCAAATCCCTCTGTCTCCCACACCTCAGGTATTTATACACATTGATAAGATCCGCTCTCAGTCTTCTCTTCTCCAGGCTGAACAGACCCAGGTCTCGCAGCCTTTCCTCATAGGGAAGATGTTCCAGGCCCCGTATCATCTTTGTGGCCCTCCCCTGGACTCTTTCCAGGAGTTCCCTGTCTTTTTTGTACCGGGGAGCCCAGAACTGGACACTACTCCAGGTGAGGCCTGACCAGGGCGGAGTAGAGGGGGAGGATCACCTCCCTTGACCTGCTGGCCACGCTCCTTTTAATGCATGCCAGGATCCCATTGGCCCTCTTGGGGGGGGGGGGGGCCCTCTTTTGCCAAATTAGTGGTCAGAAGTATCCCTCTGCTGAAAATTTATGCCTTTTTAAGACCTTTAATGATAAAAATGTTAAGGAAAGAAAAAAAAAAGGAGCAACTCTGACTCTGGACTGAGTCTGCAGCAAATTACATGACCACCAAAACATTATTCAGTCTTACCAAGATATTATATAGCAAATACAACTCTTTAAATCATATTTTTAATAAAAGCACAGAAAAAAAAAAACACATTTTTAATAAAAGCATAGAAAATTATATTTTTAATAAAGGCATATAAAATCATATTTTTAATACAAGCATAGAAGTGGTTTTAGTGACCTCAAGAGCTGAGTAAATGCAAATCTTCCCATTATTCATATTCTGTATGAGGGCCAGCACCAGAACAAATGGCAGTGCTCAGAACAGAAGTATTAAATTTTCTAAATCCAACTGCTGCTGTGAATCGATATAAAACGAATGAATTACATATCTTATCCATTGAGAACATCAGCAAACTAGCTGACATGGTATTTTGGAAGAGGTACAGATGTAACTGCATTAATAACTGCATTTCTTTCAGTCTCATTACCTACATCAAGAAGGAATATTACCTATTAAGAAGACAACCAACCAGAAAAAAAAAAAACAACACCAAAAACAAACAAAAAAAACACACTGTAGGTATATTCCTAAAATACTAGTCTGTACACAAATCAAATGTTTATTAAAACTCACCCAAATAAAAACAGGTCTTGGCTGATTTATTAAACAAGTAAATACTCTGAAAGACTAGTTAGGCAAAAATTCTGAATCTAACTGTAAAGACAGTCTTACACACATGCTATATGTATAATACTAGCTTTAGTTAAATGAACAGGTGACAATGAAGATAAAAACTTCAAAATAACCTGTTGCACTTCTATTACTGTAGCCCTGAGATATTTAAAAAGAAAGAATACAAAGAATTTTTGGGGTTCCCCCCAAAAATCACTAAAACCAGTCAGAATGGCAGATGTGTTGAGAGACTAGTTTCAGACATTTCTAGTGAAAAACATCTGGATGCACAGAAGAGGAAGCACTCAGAAAAGATGTGAACTTGGAATGGAAAACCAAAGTCCCCAAGGAGTAAGGCAAATTGCTTTGAAAGGAAGAAGGACAGATTGTCATTAGGGACAGACAGAGCTGAACACGGTATGACACACTTGAGATTTTACACTCTTGCAAAGCAAACTGAAAACCAAGCTAAGTGCAGTTTTCCTTGCTGGATGTGAAAGATGCTGGGGAAAAATATTCTTGAGAGAAAAGAGTAATTTTCCAATTATGTTTAAACATGTAATTATGAAAGGATGGTGGATTAAATTACAAGAACAGAAGGTAATATAGAAGTGGAAAACAACATGAAGATGAAAATGAATACACTTCGAATATTCCAACCATTGAGAAAGCACTAGTAAGGAAAGAAGTTTGATAAATATATGACTCAGAAGTTTATTCTTCTTACCTTGGGACATCTCTTCTGCATGAAAATCAGGGGTAGCATGTTTGGACGAAAGTTCCACAGACACAGCTAGGGCTGTTGGACGGTCATTATCTAAAATCTCAGTAGGAAACACTTCAGACATTTCAGTTTTCTTGCTTTGGGGGATAGTAGGTAAACAGGTGATATTGTTTATTCCATCAACGCAAAGAAACCCAGTGGAGCAGGATTGTATAAGGCAATCATTGTAATTAAGCTCACAGCTTCGTCCCTGAAAGCAAATTTTTAAAAAGCCATTTTTGAAGGCAATTTGCATTTCATAGTCATGTTAGTTCAAATTATTGTTTTCTATTTATTCTAAAATGTTGTTTTCTTATATTAAACTGTCCACATTTTCAAAAGAAAATCTAATAATCTGGAAAATATTGATCAAGTAATATAAAAGTATAGTTGTATTTTTTTTAATTTCAACTAAATGATATTTTGATTCCCACTTAGTATTACAGTTTATCAATAATTTCCCCACTAATTTGTAGTTGCAAAGTATCAAAGACAGTATTGTCATTAAGTAAAATAATCATTTTCATATTATGGCAAAACCTCTAGATAATAAGTTTGTATGTAGTTATACAGAAAACCATACAGAGGACTTAGCTGTCTGAAAACCTACAGATTGCTCTGATTGTCAAGTTAAATTTCTACTTTCTTTTCGTACACCATAGTTAATTATTTGTTGCCTATTGTTAACAAATCTTCACATAGCACCATCTCAACACATTAGGTTTGCATGTTACTTTTAGAAATGTGCAGCGGCAGTCTCAAATTGGAGCTGGCATTCACTCTTTATTTTTATCAAGACTAACAATTCATGAGAAGTCTGAAATATCCTTCCTACTAATAAATTAAGAATGTTCATAATCAGTGGTCTGTAATAAAGGGAAGAAATAAGGCATTTCTTTTACAGCAATAATTATGTGAATTAAATGCATTCTTGAAGTGTGAAATAAATATAAGCTGAAGCCAGGCCTGAGTTCATTTTATTTTCACTTCTGTTGTAATGAACTAATGGGCTGTGTGAAGAGAGGGAGCTAACTTAGCTAACTTAGAGGGATCTTACGCATTTGGATAGCCATTTAAAATATGCAGGGTCATCTCTGAAAGACAGAAAACTCTTTCCATGTATAATCTGACACGTAATCCTACATGGTTTTCTAATAATCTATGGGGTTTTTGAATGGGCTTGGCCATGATTTTACCATCATGATTTCCAGGCTACATAATGAAACCACAGTTTTAGCTCTTTTTCTGCCTCGTATCTGCTGCTTTAAACAACTGTTGACAGAGAGAGACTTGGGGCCAGCCATATTTTCAAGCCTTGGAAGGGCTCGAAAATGAACAACTAGCATTCATTAACAATTTTGAATCTAAGTTGTTGAAACATGAATGTCTTCTTTGAAACTTTGAATGTCTTCTAGGTCATCTGATAATAATAAGAAATATGTATCAGAGACAAGTTGGAGTTGTTTGTGAAAGTATTAGGTGGTACATGTCGAAACCACACCAGATCAGATCTAACAAGTTCATTCACATCTACACAGGTACATCAAGCAATATAAATCATTCAGTGAGCTTTGGTGTCTGGAAATGCTCTCTGTTTCTTAATTTAGCAGCCTAGACATAAAGTTTGGGACTTGTTTTAAAACGGACATTCAAATGTGGGTGTCATATAGTGACTGCAATCATGCTAGGAGTCTAAACTCCCTTTAAAGTCAACGCAGATTCTGAGGAAGTTAACTGCTTAAATGTGGGTGCCTAGTATCATTTTTGTAATTGATGAGTACCTCGTCAGAGTCCCAGCTGACAATCCAAGAGTTACAGGTTTCTCACAGGCCATATGTTAATCTGACTGCCTTATGAAGATATATTGGATATTCTAGACTGTCTGAAGTAGTATTAGATGCTTATGGCTAGGCAACTAGATCACTCTTTAAGTCAAGAAAGTTCCAGAATCTAATCAATATCTTAATGTAGACACAGAACTGGATTTGGAAGCCATGTGATGGGATGCTCTCATGAGAAAGCTAGATGGTGTTGGCAGATCTAACACAAAAAATACAGAAAACCTGTACTTAAAATACAGAAAACCTGTCTTCTGTGTGGTAGTGGGAAGCCAGGGAAAACCCAAAACGGCATGGGGATTCATATTTAGGCTTCAAGTGTCTGGACAGCCAAACAAGCCTTTGTGCTCCATTGATCCTTTTGGACTAGGACTTCATTTAGTATAATGTGAGTACAGGTACCGAGTGCAGATACTTGAATTTAGGCATCTGCATTTCAAATTGTATTCGACCTATCTGCTAAATCCAGAAAAGTCTGAAACATTATTTAGACCACGAATAATAAACAAAGATCGTTTACTCTTTCAACACACACATTCTTTATATTTTATATTTCTATTTATATTTATATTCTTTATATTTTATATTTCTATGGCTTCGTTTGCACCCAAAATACGGAATCCCTCCTAGAATAGAGAGGGAAGTGGTGAAACATTAATATAATACTTGTATCACCAAGGAAAATATTGTGAAAACCATTTAACTGGTACCACAAATGTTTTAATGATGTTGAATAATTACTACATTAGCCTCAGAAATTACATTCTCAGTGCAAGCCACATTGATGCATTCAAGAAACATGTTCTTTGAATACTACATGCTACTGAAGCCTGATATCCTATAAAGTGTGTATCTCGTGTTTAAAATCTAAGAGAGATGAGTTCCAACTGAAGCTTCTCCTGGAACTGGGGCATATGTAAGAAAAAACAAGTAGTGTTCAATAAGCACGTGCTCATTGCACACTTTCCTTAAAACAAGATAGTTAAACAGTTTCTCTTGTCTATCTGGTTTGTTTTTTTCACAGAACTTGAGACAACTTACATATTTCTGAGATCTCTATCAACTCTACTACATTGTACGTGATATTAGAAAACAATAGGACACACAAGAGAAAAAGGCAGAAATGGGAACATAGAAATTCAACTGTTTTTATAAGTAGTTGAAATCATTCAGTGTTTGAAATGGAAAAGGTTAAATGGAGGTCTTGGTATGATTTAGGTACACCCAAGATTGTTTCAATCAAGCACTTAATTTATTTTGGCAAGCAGATGAGCTAACTGGTAAATTCATAGCATCCTATATACTTGCTTGCTGTATTAGTATTCTCAAACATGAAGGAACAGCAGGCCAGTTTATATCCTATATATAGATTTATAGGTTTCCATACAAGGATAAAAAAATGTTTCTTCCTTGCTTACTTCCAATTCCATACAAAGCACAAATGATCAGTTTATTATGTAAATAAGATTTCTGCCTAATATTTTTTCTTAATCCCATAAAACTTATGTTTCATTCTGACTTTCATTGTGACAAATTAGTGTATTTTTATTACTTATTAATGTATTTTATTATGATTTTATGACTCACGAAAACAAAGCAGATGTGGATAACCGCCATTATGCATGAAGGGTACATTGAATAGTCATAGATAAATTTGATAGCCTTGAAAGTGACTGTAAATGCTTTAGTTAAGTGCTTTAACAGTTTCACTGAAGGCAGATACTGCAGATTTGTATTTAAAAGTAGGTATGCTTCTATAGATGTTTTCAATTTAAAAAGTAAACATTTATGCCATACACCACTAGCTATGCTTTTATTCTCAAAATTTCTGTGAAGCTTCATGATCCCTACTTTATGACCCATGCTTCAGATAGCATTGCGTACATACACTACAGAAGATTTGTGTATGCTACACTTTAGCTGGAGTTCCTTGAAAACTTATTCCTCTGGGAATTCCACTGTTTCCACCACACATTAACTCACTGTTAGGAACCAGAATCCACCAGGGGTTTACAAAATACCCATCATCTTGAGACGTTTAGACCCTAGGTGTCCTTGTTTTTCATACTGATGACAGACACGTTATACGTTTTTCTGTTTCTCCAGTTTTATTTCTCTACTGTGGAATTCCCAAAGCACAGTAGAATCTGGACTGAAGATGGAACAGTGCATAACAGAATAAAAGCAAAGACATCTTAAATTCCAGCTACCTCAGAGGTTTGCAGCTTTCTCATTTGTTAAGAGCCTGTTCTGTGACATACTGTAAGTTAATGCCCAAGGTACATACTAATGGAAAGACTCCCTCAATGGGTCAAAACAAATATCTATCCAGCTCCATCATCAGTGAGCTAATCTTGAATGCTTGGTGAAAAACACAGGAATAAAGCAAGCAGAGTTTGTCTTTGACAATGTCCTAAATATTCGAATTTCTGGCAATGAGTAATTCAGAGATTCCCCCTCTGTAATATTCAGATCAGGATCAGGGTAATATTCAGATTAAATAATGATGGAGCTATCTTCCTTCTAGCCCATTTTTGGACTTACTTGTAATTTTGGTCAATGCAGTATCATGAAACACTGACACCAGTGAATTTTGCACTGAGTGAAAAAATAATTTGTTCCTACAAATTTTATACTTGTTCTCTGATAGTTTTATTTGGCATTCAGAAGATTTTCTTTTGGTGAGAAATATGAAATAAGTACCATAATTTTCTCCATCACAGTTGTTCGTGTAGGAGTTTAAATACTGAATGAACAAAAGGAGGTTTTTTTAACATGAAGATATGATTATTTTCCAAATAGACTGTGTTCCTCAATTGATATATCCTTCATCATCACCTGACCTTGTTTTCAATGCCAGCCTGCTTTTGGAGGTAAAAATGATAGCAGTTGCTGTGGAGTGTGGCGAACTATCAACTGTGTCCATTGTACTCTGCAAAAACCACCTTATAAGATATGTATGTTCCTTCTTATGGGTTACTCTCTTCCTTCTTTGGATAGTCTCTTTGTAAATTTAGATTATATGCATTAAATTCAGACATTCAGACTGGTCTTTATCCTCTATATATTAGTTTTTAGAGGAGTTTGAGAAAAGTTTACCTTATTTAGAAAAAAATCTCTGCCTCCATACAATCCTTTGCATGCAGATTTCTATGGGGATAACTTTTATAAATAAAGGAGCTAGTGATCCCAGAATGGTGATTCTGCATTTAAAGCAAATAGGGGAGGAACAATGGGAGAAGCTGGTGGAACTGGTTCTCCCTAAATCTAGGCTGCAGGGATATTCTTCTCATTTAAATTACCACCAGGTATAAGTCCTAACCAAAAAAAAAAAAAGGAAAAAAAGAAACGGATGCATTTCCACTGCTTTGTTCAGACATGATGGGTCTTAGGGATCTAGGAAAGACTTATTGTTATAAGGTTCCATTGAATCCTTTCTCCAGATTTTGTATTGTGGCAAATATGGATATAGACTCAGGGAACTCCTACCCTCCTATTCTGGAAGTGGATGTAAAATTCCAGAAAATATGGAAGTTTCAGTTACCTATGAAGGCTTCCACACAAGTTTGTACCACACAAGGCAAAGAAGGCAACCCTTTCCTCATTTACTACTACATATAAGCACTTGGTCTGAAGTTTGATTAGAATGGCGAGTTCCAGTCTGAATGTTTATGTTTGCATGTGTGAAGGACTTAGTAATGTCCAATAAAAGCATTAACACAACAGTGTTCTGATATTTTAGACTTGAACATGTTATTGTCAAGGCCCTAATCAACCTGTGACTATCATTTTTCTGCAGTCTGCTCCTGCACCCTTTTCCATCGCACCACGGGTTTAGCTCCATTGCTGAAGGTCAGCTCTGGTATGTTGCAGCTGTGAAACCTTGGATTGGCCTGCTGTGAAAAGAGCTAAACAGTGAGAAAGATTTTTGTGAGATGACTCATCTTTGACCTTCATACCTGAGCTCAGAAACTGCATTTAAGCTCAGGCCCTTGCCATCGGACTAAAGTCCTAAACTAAAGCTACAGCTTACAATAAAGCTAAAGCCTGCTGTAGCAAGCCTGGCACTTGGCTGATCCTGATCTTGCCTTGCAGACTTGACATCCTGGCTTAACTTCAGACTTCTCTTGTGATCACGGACTTGCCCGTTAGCACCTGGACTTTTTGGATGGGCATGGTTACTGCCATCACTGGACTTGCTCTGCTTCCCTTGTTCAGGTACTGCTCGTCTCTAAGGTCACAGCCCTTGCCTACTTCACTGCTATCCTTGGCTCCTGGTCTGCCTTCCCTTGTGGAGCAGCCCACTCAACACTCATGCTCCACAACATGTGCTGGGATATCCAGCTACACCGTGGGTGCCCTTAAGGGAACAGGCATGCAACAGAGACAAGTATGATGCCTGATAAGAACTGAAGATAGACAGGAGTTCCTTCACTTTATAGAATATTTTTTTCTGTTGTATTTCATAGTTACTTTTTCCCTCATTGATGGTAAGTAAGAATCTTCTACTGAGGAAAAGAAGCCCTGAAACTTGCTAAAGTCTGAAAAGTTACACCTTTCTTTCTTGACTCGACTGCTGAGAATGTATGAAGATAAATCTGGATCCTATTAACAACGATCTGTTCCTTCTACTTTACAGTCTTCAATACATCAAACAAATGGAGCACATTAAAATGAGCATCATTGTTACCATTTATAAAGAAAAGGTAATCAAATAACAATCTCAAGTTTGGAGCTGTAGAGATAAGAATGACTAAAGCAAGAAAATAATAATAAAAAAGATTGTATACTCCTTACTCTCCTTGTTACTAACCCCAAACTATTAAATGATACTAGTAAGTTAAACCTGAAGTGCAACAAGGTAAAACACAAGCTCAAATTGTAGATACCAACTGCACATTTCCAACAGCGAAAAAGCTGGCATAAAATGGTGGTGACAGCATGGAAATTTTAACCTTAGGTAAATAACATCACTGGCATTCAGCCATCATCAAAGGATTTTTTGTTATGTTAAACAGAGAATAAAACATAGGACAGAAGTCCACATGATCAAGCATTCAAAGGAATTGTTTGATTTAGTTTCAGGGGACTTGTTTTCCAAATATTTGTCTGTATGCAACAGTTTGAAACATGAGTTATCTTTGTATATATGTAAAAACATTAGCGTACTCTGATGACTAACAAAGCCACTCTATATACTCAGCTTTTTTACTTTTTGTGAATATTAGGTAACTAGTTCTCTGGAATAGTAGAACTCCCATTAATAAAACAAACAAAATAAACAAAGAACAATTACTAAAATATTGTATTTTTCTGAAAGGCTATGTTTTATCTGAGTGAGGATAAAGAGGAAAGGGATTACATACAGTATTTTCTGTGCACCAATTATTATTCAGGTTAAGAGAAGGAGAAGAAAGAATGTCAGCATCTCACCACAAATCCTGGCTTGCAAAAACAGGAATAACCAAAACCGGGGTCTCTCTGAACACAGATGCCGTGTATGCAGGGGTTGGATATGCACTCATCAACATCTAACTCACAATGCAGACCTTCCCATCCTGTCAAAAAAAAGCAAATAAATTAAAGCACATTAAAATTAAATCCATTTATTGAACATCAATAAAAAAAAAACAAAACAAACAAACAAAAAAGGTAACTATAATCAATCCTCACATCTATTTATGTTGTATGGAATAGATACAAACTGTCTTTGTACTGCGGTTTCTCAAAGAAGAAAAGAAAGTTTAACAATAAAAAGTCAGAACCCGAACTATATGGATTATATAACTATACCCTACAAAAAATCTTTTGGGAACATTAATATTTGCTGACTTTTATATCTGTACAGATTTAAGTAAGCAAACAAGAGTAAAACCTGAATATATTCTTGCCTTACTGAATTAACTGACTTGACAGGTTGCCCTTCACCTACAGAATTATCTGTATTGTTATCTCTCGTGTCTAAGAATAGTCAAGGGTAAAATGTTCCCTGAAACCTCTAATCTCATTTCAGATCAGCACAGTGCAACCAAAGCCACATTATTTTCCAAAATTTAAACTGAAAGAGTATGGAATTGTTTATCTTAATTTTTGACCTCTTTATCCAGTTAAATTTGTGCATTATTGTCACACCAGGGAATGAAGAGCGGAGGTTTAGACAGATAACAATAGTCATGTTTACCTAAAATAAAATAAAGGAAAAAAATAAAAAGAAACTCAAATTACCATACCAGATCACTGAGGAGGACAACTTCTCAGCAAATACAGGTTCGTCTTTGAATACCGTAAGAACACTGTCTTCTTATACTTCAACACTCAGGTTACTGGCACTTTTGGTAATATGCATTTCTTACAAAATCTACTTTATAATTAAATAAATCCATAAATTAGAGTCTAAAACCTGGGGTTTAAATCAGTAATTTGAACCTGTCTTGAACGTGCTCTTCACAGGCTAAGTCAAACCCATTTGCAGCCCATTTGCTTCAAAAATCCAAACCCAGAGTTTTGTAAAATATGGCTAACTGTTGAAGAACTCCACACCATCTGCCACGATATCAACTACATCCATTACAGCTTTGTTATTTCTCTAATTCATTTTTGCCCTTTCTAAAAAACAAACAAGCAAACCAGTGAACCAAACAAAAAGACTTCACAACCCAAAAACCCCAGCAGACTTCAGCTGAGCCAAATCCAGTCGCCTGTATCATGTGTTTGCCTCAGTGCATGCGTCAAATGGACCCACCAGTTATGTTCCAGCCCTGTTTTAGCTGCATTGTTATAAGTACAGCTAAAGACTTCAGTTGTGAGGCCACCATTAGTTCCAGTGGCTGCTGCTGTTGCTTTAGAGCTGTCTGAGATACTGACAGAATATAGTTTACATCTCTCTGTGTCGCTTCTGCACCTGAACAGCCTGCAGCTGTGGCCACAGATTCTCAATATGCATTTGTTATTCTAGGGGTATGGGGCCTGCTACTGGGACAATAGCTGACAAAATTCATGGTCCACTAAAGAATGGATTTGTCAGAGCTAAATGAATTCCCTGTTCTGGTAACACATGCTCTCACCACATGCTTCATTTTGTTCTCTGAAGGTTTTTGGAAAGCTGCTGTCATCGCCTTGTTCCTAGTTCTGTCTTGCCATGATCCCTTTTCCATTTAATTAAATTACAACCATGGATCTGTTGGATATTGCAGACTTCCTGCCTTGTGGAAAGTTCCTTCTTACGTCTGCCTCTACAGATGTAAAAACACTCAATGACATCTCCTTATTTCTACAGATGAAGGTCAGTAGAGAAATTAAAGAACTATCATATGCAGGTAGCCTGCCACAAAAGCAGATTTATTCCAAGTATTTCTACTTCATGTATCTGGAAGGTATTTTTTCTTTATCTTCCAATCCCTTTCTTCAGTTGTGCAACTTTACAACAAGCTATTCCTCCCACAGGTTCCCCTTCTCCAAATTCATTCCTTTTCTAAGCTATAACTTTCTCACCTCCAGCCACTTCAGAAGCCACAGAACTCAAAAAAAAGATACTACCACATTAATTAAACAGAAAAGGTATTCAACCATTATATATATATACCTAACACGTGATTCTTTCACTGTTTATGTTCCTAGTGGAGAAACCACACAGAGATCTTTTGCCCATACTAAAGAATGCTATTATTAAACAAAGGTAAAAGAACAACAGCTTACACTTGGCTTAAAATGTGTTTAAATCATGTTAGCAGCAGGACTGAGATCTAACGCCTAAGAGAAAGCTTCTTCTGCTTACACCAAACATTTCCATGTAAGTTGCACAGAGGCAGCAGTTACAGCCCTTGGCTGGTAAGCAATTTTAAAATGTCTGTATTCAAATATACTTACATTATCAGTAGCTTTAAAAATAGGGAGAAACATTTTGAACTTGACCATATATTCTACATGAGGCACAGTAATGATCAAAAAATACATCTTACTAGCTTTTAAGTCATCTGTACTGGTGAAGTGGTATGTGGCCTTATTTAGTAATAGGCAGAGCTTCCTGAGGGGATGTACAGTTTTATTCAGGTGGAATTTCCATTGTACAACAGTGCCGAGAGGAAAAAAGATATATGCTACCAAAGACAGGTGATGACTCAAACTTTGAAGATCAAAAGGGACTGTTATGATTGTGAATTCTGGCCCTCTGTATGGCGAACTCAAGAAATTTTTCACTCAGTGGTTCATACATCAAGAGTATAGCATCTTTATGGATTACTGAGTGTCTCTTGGACAATAAGGGAAAAAAAAAAGTTGCTATAAAAAGTTTCATCTGGGAGTAAGTTTATTCCTAAAATTAATAAGGTCCTAGTAAGCCAAAGATAGATTGCCTTACAAGTGCTTCCATTTTAGTCTTATGCATTAAAATATCCTTCCTTAGTACCGATTAAATAACTAAATAGACTGTACATATGGACTTGCTATATACACACGTGCTTGCATACTTTCTTGCATACCTAAAATCTGATGTGTTGCTGTTGTTTGTTTTTAATGAAAAAACAGCATGGAAATAATTATACGTATGTGGAATAATTGCTGGAGGTGACTTATTGGGGCTAAACGTATGTCCACCTCTTAGGAGGAGGTTCATCCAGGGTGAAATGTGGCAGGTATGCAAGGAATCTGTTCCATGATAGTCCCCTTGGCAATACAGCTGCAACCTTAGGTATTGGTAACACGAGGGGAGCTTGGTGTGTTGACTCTAAGTGATATAGCACGGAGGGTGGAGCGAAGACACCGCGGCCTGGGTCTGTGCTGTCACTGCAGGGATGGGGAACCTAATGTGACTGTGGAACTGGTAGACTGCATGGCCAGATCTGAGTCTAACTGATAACCAAATCATGTCCTCTGGGTGAACTTTGCTCATTATAATCCCATTATAATGCCAAAACACACCTCCATCCCAAAGGCTACCTGCCTCCAAAGTGCGACCACCCCTCACTGAGCACGTGCTCTGAATTTCTCAGAGCCTATACCTTTAAAACAAAAGCAAGAAAAATTTGTACCAAGCACAACAGACATGTGTGACTAGAGTCACTCAAGCTCCTCCTAAATAAGAAAATAGTATAAAAATGGCTCAAGAGAGGAAAATGCAAGGCAAGACACCACTTCCACCCCATACGGACACCTATTGGGTGAGATTCAAACTCTCGGTTATATCCAGTGCTTCCCCGGGAAACCTAACAGCCTCTATAGAGTTGTTTAATAAGTTAGCACATGTGCAGTTGTGTGTTTGTCATATTCGTGGTATTTGCATGTGCTTTGCAGACAGGGTGTTTATCACCAGCAATCCAAAGGAACCTGTATTCCCATTGCTTCAATAAACTACACCAGTCATTTACTAGATTGAAAGTGCATTGTGCAAAGTGTATTTGTGCATCTGTGATCATGATTATTCAATATAATTAATGTGACCAGATTTATAGTACTGCGATATTGTGCTATTTGTGCTTCTGTGATCATAATAATATATAATATATATACAATATACTGAATGCGACCAGGCTTATAACACCAAATTGGGCACCACACAGAATCTAAGGACGGCTGCCCCCAGCCCCCTTGATACCTGAAGACAAGCTGGAACACACGGGGGCTTAGGGCCTGCCAAACTTCCTTACCCTTTAACTCAACAATGTAAAAATTAGATGAGCGGACTACTAGAATGAAGAAAATTATTTGGTGATCTATTAAAAAGACTGCAGAAAAAAAATGTCTAATACACATAGATAGTTTAAATATCTAGTTGTTATACAGTGCCTACTGGTTGGTCTGTAAGCTACGTTTGTGAAGACCACACATAATAAACCCATCTCTACATAATTTTTCAGACTCTCTTAATGAACTGTTTTAAGACTTTGTGACATGCTTATTCTCTTTAGATTTCATACAAAAACGCTTGTCAAAGAATAGTTATTCTTTTTGTACCTTATGGATTATACACATATAAGAACCAGATATATTTTACCAGCTTTCTCAGTACTAACACTGATAATTCAAAACTATCATTCTTTAAGATTGCTCTGTCAAATGTCAGTTACCTTGTTGACATTTACAAGTGTATCCATTGACATGATCTTCACAGGTTGAACCATGTAGACAAGGTGATGAATTACACTCATTAACTTCTATTTCACAAAACTGTCCAGAAAATCCAGCAAGACACCTGAAGCAAATAACATTACAACGTGTTACATTATGCATAAACCATTACATAGAATATACTTTGTGTGGAAACAATTCATAACATCTGTGTACATTAACAACACATAATCTCAAATATTCCTTTCTGTTTTTCCTTATTTTACTGCAACTCTTCCAAGTTTCAAAATGTAATCCTTGGTAATGTTTTAGGGTTTTACGATGGCAAAACCTGTCCAAATTTTTTGTATTTTAACCATAGTATTTGGATCACAACCAAACTTAACAGTCTCAATTTCAGTTTACTGGTTCTAGCATGGTGAGTAAATAAAAACCTTTCTTAATGTGCTTTTGGGAGACTGTCTACTAAAATAGTTTAATTGGCAAAGTAACTGCAGTCTGTGTTTGGAAAACTGCTTGTTAAGAGATGTTGAGATGTGTTGTACACAGATATTTCACATGAGGTACGGTATTCAGAAACTACTGTTACCAGCTGGGTAGTGCACATCTTGCATGTCTTCTTGTTTCTAATGAAGAACATAAAAGTTTATGCCCCACTTAGAGAAAGATGAGTACATTAACAGATTGCCTTTTAATAAATTAGAATAGTCACGTCACTCACTCCTCAGGATACCACATGGGGTGAATACAAAACACATCGATAAAACTAAGTACCTGCAGCATTTAGCTTGCTTTCCAGATTTTGAAGTAGAAGAGAAGGGGCTGGATCACCAAATAGGTATATGTAACACTTCCTGACGAATCATTACATTATGTATTGGTAATTATGTTTTGATTTCTGCCTTGACTGTTAGAACGTATTTGTTTCACTTTATACGGAATGCACTCTGGGTAATGGGAATTTGGAATCTACCACGACAATGAAGCAGAACAGATTTTCCAAAGTCCACAACAGCTACAGAAGACAGTGCTGGCATACTGTTTGGAAAATGTTCAAACTGAAGCACACATTACTATTTTGGAAGTATCTAATTATAAAGTGTGAGAGAAAAGCCATGGATGAGGCTGAGTGAGTGAGCCATGAGGTGACCTGTATTGCTTTTTGGCCACAAAACATTAAGCAAAATATAGTACAATATATGTTCTAATTGCCAAACATCAAAATCTGATTTAGAACTGGATTCAATGCACCCAACTTCCCATACCTTGCTCTAATAACCCTAGGATTCTTCTGTACTCAGGGGATTATGGGGTGCAGAGGATGATTCTGCTCACTGAAAGTTTAAAACATTTTCCGCAGATATCTTTGTCTTTCCACTAGCTATATGTCATATTAAAAAAAAAAAAGAAAAAAAAGAGCAACTTCTCTTACTTCTCCTAAGTATTGGAAGGATGACCAGATAGATGAATGCTTATAATATAATGCAATTAACATTCTGTTGGCAACTACTGGAAAAACATGACAGCTAAACAAAGGGACTTTTAAACACAGCTAACTTTAACCTTGTACTATGGTACGTTTGTAGACACTGCTTTAAAAAACCAAAACCAAAAAAAAAAAAAAAAAAAAACCAACAAAAACTGAGTAAAACAAACTGGAATATATATTATGTAAAAATTATTGACAGAATAACTATACCTACATATATATAAGGTGAGTGGGCTTGCTTTTTCTTCTGAGTGTAAAACTCAAATATTGAAGAAAAGTTTAAAGGTCTTTTTTAAGAAATCTCTGGTTGGCATCTTCTAGTGGGCACATTTTTATAGGCTATGTGTATACTTGCTATGAGTTGTCATCAATCTGCAGAACACATTCCTTTTCCTAGGTCAATCATTTAACTCGGAGTGTTTAAGAACATTGAAAGTATTTCAGATACTGAGGTGGCTTTTTTTTGTTTGCTTGCTTATTTTGTTAATGCTAGAATACCACAACGTTGTTTGCTTGTGTTCAGATAGCATAATTAGATACAAATGATGCTGATGACAGCAGAGGCAGGCACTCTATTAACTGAATGTTTCTGAGCAATTATGAAACCACTAGTGGTAAGCATGCTACCGGTAAGTATTTGCAAGTCACAAAACATCACCTTAATGTCAGTTACTTTCCCAAATCACTTTTTAAAAATTGCAATAAATTTTATGTTTTACCGAGTGTTAATGAAGTTAATGCTTCTTAAGATATGACAAGCACTTTGATCATTTCTGAAATTTTTGTTTGCTCTCACTTCACCTCATTCTTGCTCCTTTTTAAATATATTTATATTTTGTTCTGGCTCTCCACATTCCTCCTTCCCTTATGTCATTTCTTTTTGACGATTAGGAGGGATGGAAACAAGAGAATGTAAATAAAACAGTCCCCTAAAGTGTAAATACATATGGAGAACAGTTCTTGTGCTGTAAATGGCATAAAGGCATTAAACCTCATGGAATACTTTGGAACACAGTTGTATGTGGAGCTTGGGATATCACCAGTCTGCAAATGAAAAAGAGGCATTTAGCTTACATATCAACGTATGACCACTTCAGACCTTGCATACTGAATACTATTTAACAAAAAAAAACCACAGGGTGTACCTTTATAAATAAATGCATATTTATTTTCAGCAAATAACTCTTAGAGCTCTTCTGATAAAAAAGATAATACATTGCGATGGCTGAGCTTATAAACTTGTGAAGTTATTAACATAAGTTCAATTTTTCAGCATTGAAAGGCAGCAGCAAAATATTGCTGATTTTATGTAAAAAATGATGTATTCAGAATTTAATTCCATCTGCTAAGACCTATCTCATATTTAAATCAATCCCAAGACATCTAGGAAACCCATGAAGCCATGTTCATCTAGAGGTCATAAAAGAAAGAGCTCTGGAGCAAAGACTCTGTCTGTGCTTGTGGAAGACTGATTTATTTTTTGCAAAACACAGCTACGACATTTAAACTCAGAGGGGCATTGCACAGGGAGCCGGGTAACAGGGGCTGGAGAATGGACCTGTAATGGACACCGTATAAAGGCAATCTGCAAGCTTGCAGCTGGTCTGACTACACAGTTCAAGCTAAAAGAAATAAGATTCACTCAGGAGGAGGGCTTAGCTGTCTCAGGTTCTGCCCATTAGTAGAGTGAAGAATTGACCTCTTAACCTAAGGGAGTTGTACAGACACAGAAAGAGGGCTGAGTTATTAGGGTGCTGGCTACAGGCGCTTGGATGAATCAAGCCCTGAGAAACATTCTCAGATGCTAGTACTGTGAAATTGCAATTTAGGCATTCACTACTGTTCTATTGACAGATTTACGGAACTACAGGAAATTTTAACATTTTTAATATTTTATCAATCAAAGGTCAGGTAAAATGGCATCTACCTGATTTAAGTAGCCCTGTCCCAAAGTGCTGTATATGTCCCCAAGGCCTGCCATACAGTGGGTCAGACTGGGCAAATTATTGCAACCCTTGTTACATATAACTTTTAACATTCTAATACAGCACCACTTGCACCTTATGACACCGATCCCAGCCTGTACTCCCACTTTTCATACCAAATAATATAATTAACACAACAAATGCAGCGTATAAATTTACCAAAATAAATAAAAAAACCCACCTGTATTATAGATACCTTTTCTTTTTTCTTTTTTTTTTCTTTTGCGGGGGGGGAGAGACATTAAGATTTGTTAATTAATAATATGGTAGAAACACACTTATAACAAATTCACAGAATGGACACCGGGAGAATGAAGTGGTTATACTTCTATTAGTCCAGAGCATGTCAGATCAAACATAAGAATATCAATGTCTCTTCACCAAAGTAACGATCTTTTGGGGGGATGAAAACTAAAAGGGCAACAGAGGATGAATTGATTCCTCACACTTCAGTATAAACTCAACTGTCTATAGTTTTTCACATTAACAATTATCAAACAAAACACTAACTGTAGAAAAATCTGAATCCCAACTGCTCTGTTCCTGGAGATTATGCTAAATAAGAAGATAACTTACTTTATTGTCTTGTGGTATATGTATGTAAGAGTCTTTGAAAAAAATCTTGCAATTATATAAACAACAAAAACTATGCAACTACCTCTATGCAAATAACAAATTCCATATTTATATCAGTATTGGAAATATTTCATAGAATCACAGAATGGTTTCGGATGGAAGCGACATCCAGTTCCAACCCCCTGCTATGGGCAGGGAGACCTCCCACCCGACCAGGTTGTTCAAAGCTCCATCCAGCCTGGCCTTGAACACCTCCAGGGATGGGGCATCCACAGCTTCTCTGGGCAACGTGTGCCAGTGCCTCGCCACCCTCTGAGTAAGTAATTTCTCCTTAATATCTAATCTAAACCTACCCTCTTTCAGTTTAAAGCCATTACCCCCTCCCCAGCTTTCCTGTAGGCCCCTTTAGGTACTGGAAGGCCACTATAAGGTCTTCTGGAGCCTTCTCTTCTCCAGGCTGAACAACCCCAACTCCCTCAGCCTTTCTTCTTGCAAGAGATGGTCTTGCCCCTTTATCGTCTTTGTGGCCCTCCTCTGGACTCATTTTAATACTTCCATGTCCTTCTTGGGCTTGGGGCCCCAGGGCTGAACTCAGTACTCCAGGTGACATTTAACAGAGAAAAGGTAGGTGGACTTCACAACTTCACAGACTTGTTTGAGTGTTTTATACAGAAGTGAAGCTATTTAAGCCTAATCAGATCTTGGGATTGCCAAAATATTTGTATTTTTGCAGACATGTTTCCATATGAACAGTGGGTAGACCAGTAAGAAGCCCAAGATGCCCTATGTGAATCTCCTGTAAAAAAAAGCAGCAGTGGTAACTTTTGTCAAAGTTTTGCTTCACGTTAATTTTGCATTCTAATGGCTATTGGCATGCATAAGTTTCTACTATACAAAATACTTCATTTAAAACAATTCCAAAGTGATCAATTCATGATTTATTAAAAGGCTTAAATGAAGGATTTTGATCTGTGACAATCACAGCTGCATAATAAAATTTATTCTATGTGAGTAAACTTTTAGCCTCAGAGAAAATCTGAAGAACCCAAATGTCAACCAATTTTTTTCCCTATAACTCTAATTCATATCCTGTTGTAACTCATAGGTCTTTGAGTCGGTTTTGTAACTAATTGTTCTTTGAGTCTATTTTTTATCTGTACCCTTTTCCTCATCTCTCCCTCTCTTTCTTCAACTGCCTTGTGACCTTTTACAGCTTATGAATAATTTGTATATCTGTGAGATATAAGGTTCAGAAAAAAACATGGTTTCTACAACACAGAAGTATTAGGTTTATCCGGGAGCAATGATTTACAGCAATTGTACTTATGAGAGAGCATTTATGGTGTAACCTTTACCTGTCTATTTGACTCATTCAACCTAGTAAAATAAATTAATTTTATGGACCAGTCCACACTATGGAATTTGTTTGGGACATCAATTTTTCTTCATGAGTGTTAATCTTGATGAGTAGGGTAATGTTTTGTTAATACTTCTTGGTTTGGTAATTAGGACTTCAGACAGAATAATAGATCAATGTGAAAAGCACCTCTCCTGAGCAACTGTCTTGGGTAAAATTGTCTTGTAAATGTGCAATCTCTTTTGACATTAGTCAAAATCTGCATTTTCAAATCTGCATTTTCTGTCCAAAATAAATCTAGTTAACTGCTCTACAGTAACAGGCCAGCTCTGTCACTGCAAATTTATACTGGGATCGCTATACATTATTAACAAGCTATGAAAAGTCACTGGCTAAATGTCATGGAAGCTGAGATATAGCAGCACCTTGGGATTCATATAGCAAACAGTTTAGTTTTAATCATCTTGAACCACAAGGTGCCTTGACATTTGCGAGGCAACTTCTTCCTTTTTAACTTCCACTGGAATCAGACCTCTATTATCTCAGCCATAATTCTAAACTTAAAATGTGATAGAAAGTTTTACCTTCTAAATTAAAAAAGTGAAAAATCAATCAAACATGGACCTTATCATTCATTTAATCAATGCTCACATGCCAGCTTGGAAAGTAAAAAAAGGAAAAGCAAGAAAAACTAGATAATTTGAGCATCCTCAGGTCTACTAGAGATGTTTCCTAAGAAATGCACCAGTTTTACTTAGAACTACTGAGGCTTGACTTTCCCGAGCAGTATTAACACAACGAACTTCTTCAGAACCTCTTTAATTTCAGAGAGAGATGGAAGAAGGGGACTGATTCATTGTAAATATACAGATCTATTTCAACATGTTTTCTTAAAGCTTTCAGAATGTATTTATTCCATTTATTTATTCCATCTATGGTGGAAATACATTTGCAATCATTATCATGCTTCACTCCCTAGCAGCCAACATTTTGGATCCTAAGTTCCAATTTAGTGGAAGCCAATATATTGGTTTTGGTCCTTTAAATAAGGTTATTCACAAGAAACACAAAAGAGATGAACATCATTTTATTCAGCTGAAATTATTATTTTGCAAGAAGTACAGGAGCAAGCAAAATTCCCAACCCTACCAATGCTGCTTTGAGAAAATGAAATCTATTTCACTTGCAAGTTACATTGTGTTGTTTATAAAGTTTTGAATTTCCAGATCTTTTCCTTTCAGACTTTGCTGCCCTAACGTCTGTGTGTTATTTCTTATATTACTAACCACCTACACATTATCTGTATTGCTAATATACATGTTAAAAAAAATCTTGCCTCGTCAATGAATGCATACCTCCAGTAATGTCATCACGTTATACAATGGCTCTAGTACTGTAACTTGAACAGCTCCCCTCAATCAGATACACAGAACCGAAAACTCTTCTTATTTTTATTTTTTTTCCCCAGAGATTACTTTTCCATTACATATGAAATATGTCTTTAAAAAGTAATTAATTTCCCTTTACTCTTTCGGTTCTTTTCATGGTAACTCCAGCTTTAAAAGATAAGTGACTTGCAGAGTTTATTCTTAAAATCCATAAATAAAGCAAAATGGATATAAGGTTTTCAGCTTTCACTGATGTTCCATGAAAGAGAGGGGTAGTACAGAGATTTGTTCAAGGTATTTATTCTGATGTTGATCTAAAAATTGTAATCATTATTATTAAATCGGCCTCTTAAGAAAAAAAGTGGTGAAATATAATCCTAAAGT
Source organism: Cygnus olor (assembly GCF_009769625.2). NCBI lineage: Eukaryota > Metazoa > Chordata > Aves > Anseriformes > Anatidae > Cygnus > Cygnus olor. The sequence goes on from NC_049171.1 coordinate 28,601,226, forward strand.
AAATCACTGCTAGACATCCACGAGCAGCCTATTTTATGGGCTTGACCAGCAAGAAAACGCACGCCTCAGGCTCCTGACATTTTTCATTTTACCATCCAAATGACTACAGTGAAAGGATGTGGGTTGTTTTCTCAGCAGCTTACCAATTAAAAGTACTTATTGTAATTATTTTCTTTATTTCCTTTACTCTCCATGTAACGTTTTATAAACTTGAAACTCTAATTAACTATTCATCATATTTGTCAGTTTTCCAGTGGGTGACAGCAGATGATAGGGACAGCTTTGCCGTGGAGTGATTTGTCTCTGAAGTACCTTCTTGGCGCTGCCTCCCCTGCACCGCTTGGGCTGGGAGGTGGAGGAGCCGGGAATGAAGGAGTGAGACTCAGCTTGGGAAAAAGGACAGAGTGGGGGGAAGGTGTTCCACTTTTTATCTTTGCTTCTCACCACCTTACTCTATTTTTAATTGGCAGTAAATTAAATTAATTTTCCCCAAGGTGAGTCCTCCTCCCTGTGAAAGTAATTGGTAAGTGATATGCCCATCTTTATCTTGGCTCTTGAGCTTTTCCATCTTATTTTCTCCTCTCATCCTGTTGAGGAGGGGGAGTGTGAGAGTGGATGAGTGGGTGTCTGGAAGCCAGCCACATTCAACCCACCACAAAGTTGTAAGCTTTGCCACAGATTTCTACGTAACTACTGCAGTTCTCAAGTTACTGCCCTACTTCAAGTATTACTGTTACTTACGCTAATAAAGACAGAGATCAGGCTCCTTCACAGCTCCATAGAACCCTGCTGAGAACCCATCCCAGGAAACAGTAATATGGCAAGAATTTCATCATGAATCAATCTGTACTAAAAGCATACTCCATAATAAAAGAAGAAATTTTATGACACAATGCTAAGTAGCATCCTTTGGTGACAACGTTTTTTTCCCCCTTCTATTTTTCATAATGCCCTAGTTGAACCTCGTTGACCAGGTTGGATGAGGCCCTGGGCAATGTGATCTAGTGGGTGGCATCCCTGCCCATGGCAGGGGGGATGGAACTGGGTGATCTTTAAGGTCCCTTCCAGCCCAAACCACTCTGTGATTCCATGACTGATACTAATATAAACTGTCAAAACAAATTTATGAGCCACTAGACCTGTACACTTCTGCCCATTAACACAACATCACAGGGCATCTAAAATAGCAATATTTGCAAAGAAACTTTGTCTCCAAAATTAACCGATACTGATGGTGCTCTCACTCCATAATGCTTGCTTCTCTTTCATCCTTTGACAGTCCATAACTATAAAATTACTTTGATTCACAGAACAAAACTATTGGTGGTAGATTCCTTTAGACCATTCTTAATCTCATTTATGAAGTTACTGAAACTTTTTGATATTTTTCTGAAAGCAATACCAATAGCTAAGGGGAAGCTACTGTGACCCTGACAGAGGATTCAGAGAGGAAGCTTTTATAATTACCCAACAATGACAAAATCCCACTGACACCTCAGTGCTTTAGAAATAAATTCTAAGGCCAAATTCCTTCAGTTGGGAAACCTTTCTTCCAGATCTTTTCACTATTCTAAGCTTTGCATCATTCATTTCAAATAACTTTCACAGTGAATTTTACCAAGGCCTTCAAGTAACACTAAAAATCTGGGAGCAGGACAGGCAGCATAATGAGTTCCTCTTTGAGGAAACGAGTCCACATATGTTTTGCAGCCACAACTTTTGAACTTTTACAACATCAAGGTCAGATACAGCGATTCCCTATGAAAAACTAAAAAATGAAGGTTTCACATCAGATGAGTTATCTGCTATCTGGTAATCTGTCTGAAGGTTGTAGATGCAGCAGATTATTCAACCAGCATGTAGGTTACATAGCAAACTTTTAAAGTCTTCCGTTGCTTTGAAATTTTGGAAAAGTGATCGGAGGGAGGGAGGAGGAGGGAAGGTAACAGGGAACAAACAAGCACAAACAAACACACACACGTTTTGAAGACTTCCCATACTTGTGTGCATGTGTGTATGGACTCTTAGCAATTTCTAGGATCCCACAGTGGATCACCACAGAGCTTCGTTGTTACTGTGGCTTCACGGGTGGGTTAACCTGATCACCTGCATGAGGCCGAGGACTCAAAGTAATGTGTGTCAGCTGCCTTACTGTCAGTAACGCTACTGAAAATTGTTTCTCTTGCTGTACTTTGGAGCATCTTTCTATGGAAAGAATTTCAGAAAGCAGCAAGCAGGGAACTTACAGAAGTCTCCCAGGAGAGCCTTTCTCAGACTATTTTCTCCAAAATCCTTTCCTTGCCGAAGGTGATACTGTGACTGTTAATTTTAGAATACTGACAATACAATGAAGCTTTCTCCAAACTACAAGTCTAATATATCACATTACTTTTTTTCTTTTTCCTTCTCTCCTCTGAATTCTCCTTGGAGACACTGTCAAGAATGGAGCACATTTATTTACCTCTGAAGTAAAATTTTGCTTAGAATGACGTAAAAATAAATTAAAGCTCTCCACGGTTGTCAGGAAATGTTAGCTCTATTTTAAAGAATAGTGAGTGGGAATCAAAAAGAAGAAATTTGGTAATAACACACTTGAGTGTATATATTTGATTTTAGAGAGCTTTCTTCCATTTATTCATCTACAGTTATGTTCCCATTACTTTAGCATCAGAGTGCCTCCTAGATATTTATAGCCCAAGATAGCAAAAGTCATCTTTTGCCTGCCTTTCTTACTTTATGGGAGAAGCCATTCAATGATTATTACAGAAAAATGAAGCTGAAAAGAGGAGTCGCATACATAGTACAAGAGATCTAGGGACAGACCTTGTTTGCTCAAATCTTTACTCTGATTTTTGTAGTCATGAGCTTCTCCATGCTCATCATCTGTTTCTCTAGAATGTAGCTTTGCAAAGGTAAAATGCATTTTAAAAGGGCAATTAATATTTCCAGTCTCTTGGAGAACTGATTTTAGAATAGGAGCTACAAACCATGAGGTTGCCACTTTATGTTCACTTTTAACAGCTCCAAATTTTCACTACCAATCAGAACTTACAGTAGGCTTACAAAACTGGTTTAGAGACATCAGACATTTACTGCTGGTTTTTGGCCCCACCTCTACTGCATATAAATGCCTAAGGGGTAAATGTAAGGAAGAGTGAACTGATAAATCAACACTTTGCAGGGAATGAAAGAAACAGGAGTAGTTTGCTCTTTGTCCTCTTGGACAGGAAAAGTGCCCCTGTTGGCATACCATGCTAGATACACTAGTGCAAGGTGTCTTTCTTCTCAGAGGAGGGATGTTGCATGTAGCAGATCACAACAGATTAGCAAAAAATACAAATTAGACAAAACAGGTAGTTTTGTCCGGATTGGAGCTAGAAGCTCTGCAGCTTTTCTGCTTCCTACTTTGCTTGAAAAAAAAGAGTTAATAAAATAGAGAAATTATTACTTCGTGTGGGGAGGGGGGGCGAAGGAAGCAATGCAGAGCTGTAAGGACCATATTACTATATTTAGAGCTTTATTCCTGACTATAATAATAAGAGTGCAATGTGTGCTAAGCAAAACTACTTTTTTACTACTCCAGATACACAAAGCTACTCAGGACACTTAATTTTATTTATAAAAGTATCTGGCCAATAAGGGTCTTTATTCTCACACAATGTCTCAGGACAACCAAAACACATCCTACACACTGGGTAATAAAAAGTTCTGTTCTTTTTAAGGTCACTCTCCTACTATCAGTAGCGCTCCTGCAGTAATCCTCATCATAAGAGACTTTAAACTTCTTCAGTCCACTTGGATGCATGCTTTATTTTCCCTGAGAGAAAAAGCAGATTTTACTGCCAGTAAAATCTCCCACTGTGGTTATCATGGACATTCGTATTAAGTGATAAATTACGTACTTGCTAAATCACAGTCGGTGGGGTGTGACAATGTTATAAAAAAGGTTAATCAGTGGAAGCTCAGGCTAGAAGGAATACAGCAAGCAACCAGAATGGCTGTGCCTTGATGAAAGTATATTAGAGTTAACACACTCCTTTCCTTATTTTATTAATCTACCCAATTGGAAATGTGTGTGCATGCATGTGTGCGCGCACGTGTCCATGTAGGACTAATGTAAAGCCAACATTCAGCTGTTTGCTAACATAATCCAGATTTGCACTCAGATTTCCTACACAGAAAAGCTATCGTTATCTATCTGGTCAATCCTTCAAACTGAAGTCTTTTTGGGCTTTTAACTACTTGTTCTTGTACATGAACATATATGTTAAAACAGGACCTTAGCTGATGTAAACTCTCCTAACACCAGTTCTGTCATCTTTCTGTACTATTCAGGCACTCAATCATGGACATAAAATCCAGCTTAATATCAGAAAAAATAATAATAATAATAAAAAAACATTTATTTATCCAATTTCTTTGGTTTCTTTGGCTCCTTAAGCAACTGTGTTACATACCAAACTGGAAGTTTTCAATTCATAGTTTTACATAGATCCACTTAAAAACACTACTTTGAAGTGTCTCAGAGATTTCTTGGTGATGGAACAGCAACTAAATCAGGATGAATGTAGACAAAACGGCCATTAGCCCATTCCAGCCAAGACAGAAAATGGATTTTTTTTTGTTTGCACCACCTTCTTCCCAGTCTCCCAAAGATAATGAAACAACATTAGGAGAAATTCAAAGATGGTGGAACGACATAAGAAGTGATGTATACATCTTATTTACAGACTCAGCTATATCTTAACCAAAAAGTTGTTTAAAAACAATTCTTAGAACTCAGCTGGAAAACATCAAGTGATTTCAAAGACCTGCTTCTGAACAAGTGAGGGGAATAATAGTGAAGTTCTGTCATCCTCTGAGAGTTTACTTCTCTGAATATTTAATATACTACGAAGAATAATTTCATCTAAGCAGCATTGATAACATTTATCTTTCTTCTTACCAAGTTACTGAAAATGGCATCATAATTTCTAGGGCACTGCAAACTTCATTCTTTTCCATTACTGTTTATGGAAAGATCTATTTCTCGCACTCTCTATTACTTGTTTCTGTGATATTTCCCCCACTCTTTCCTATGCTGTCATAAAATCTTTATCTTATAAAAGGCTTTGCATTAATCTTTGAAGTGTGTTGTCTTTTGCAGAAAATACTCTTTACTCTCACTGAATAACGGCTTCCTTCAGTTTCAAACGTCTGAAGCAGAGCTCACATCTCTTTATGGAAGACTTATCCTGAGCTTGCTTGTAGGAACCCTCTATAATGAAAAAGAGATTCTTGAAGTGTTGAGTTACCGATCTTAAATAACTTTTACAAAGTGTTTTCCATTTGGAATTAAGTTTTTCCTTCTTTCTCCAGTTTCATTCTGTCTTTGCCAAAATCAACAAGCAAGAAAAACAGAAGTTCTAAGTTTTTTCTTCAACCCTGATGCTGGATTTTCAATAGTTCAAATCACGAATAGCTCTCACTGGTTTTAACTGAAATTAGAGATGCTTTCAATTTCTGAAAGTAAGTCCTCAAAACAGCAGGACAAAATTTAACTAACTGATGATTTACATTAAGCATTCCAAACTCTCTGGCTTTCATCTTAAGAAAACAACAGCAATTAGAGAGCTTATTAACTCTGAAAATCCTCTTAGATGAGTTCCTAATGTTAGACTCCTACATTTGAAAATGTCCTCTATCAGTACTCTATTGCATGCTTAAAATATCTTCTCCTCAAAAGTAAAATATATCCTCAATCCCTTTCTAAAAGAAAGAAGTAACTGATTCAATAGATGTTTGTCTCTTAAACATGAGAAATTTGTTACTCCTGAACACAAAAGATAGATTAATTGTTGTAAGAGGCTGAGATTAACTCCACATGTCAGCTGTCTACCTCATCCTCTCTGGAAAAGTAGCAACATTCTCCCCAACCCCTCAAAAAGGCAAAGTGTTTTTTGCCAATTTCAGAATTTCTAAGGATCCTTTAAAATGCTTGTTTAAGCAATACAATGAACTATCCTTGGAATTCTCTATAGACTCTCTGAGGCCTCCCTGAATTTTCAAATATACAGCAGTAGACTTAAACAACAAAATGAAAAGGTAAACTTCCACAGGGTGCGGACAGATGTGCATGAGAAGCACTTAAGAAAGAAAGAGTAGTCATATACAGATATATGTCCTCTAGAGAGAGATACAAGATGCAGCCAGCAAGCTGACTGTTTCACCTGTAAGGATATATATGTATGTGCATGTATTTATCTACCAGTAGTAACTTCCACTGATCCGTTGTACCCATCATGAAGGGAGGGCAGAGGTACATGATCAAGGGACTGCAATGTAAGCATTCACTTCACAGAAAAGCTGCAGAACCACAAATGCTGTGCATTCTTTCCCATCTCACAGATAATAGAATTAAAATCCCAGGGAAGAACAGCAGTGTACAAACCATGAAGGTCCCAGAGTGCCTACAGGCCTCCATACAGACCCCAAAACATTTGAAATAGAGTGGCAACATCTATCTTTGTCTTCAATACAGTTGTCTGGATAGTTGGCTCATGGTCACAAGCCCAGATTTTTCTGTGTCCGTAAAAGGCCATTCTCCTCCTCTGAATGCTTTAAACCTCTGATGGGGCATCTTGCATTCCATCTACAGCTTCGTCTTGGACATACTCTGGTAATCGAAAATGTCAGCACCTACACTCAACCACTCATCTCAGATCTCCCCACATTCACCAGGGGGATGCTGGCGCTTCCAGAGGGCAATTCACACTACTTCAGACATCTAGCCTACCTCGCAAGCTCTACAACACATTCACACAGAGCCTATCTTTTGCGTAGCAGATTTCAGCAAGGTGGATCTCATTGTTAGCATTATATTCCCTGGACTATTGTATCAGTAGTGAGATTTTGTATTTATAAAGCTAGTTAGCTAAAAAACTCATTTACTTGTTTGCTCTCTAAGCTTTCTCAATTACTTTGAGTATCTCTGCACTTAAAATTCTTCCCTGCTTATAAATAGCCAGAATCTACAAATATTGCTCATGAGAAGTATTCTCTTTTAAAAAGTTGCAAATTATAGACAAGTACTGTTTGTTTTTGTTTCCTAAAGATGCAAAGCACTCACTGTTCCAAGCTGAAAGCTATCCTGAGGGAGAAATCTACAGGAGTACACTGGATTATAAAATTCTCACTGAAAAGAAACTTACTCTTGGAAATTGGCTTTTCTGTTACATTTAAGTTACCAAAGATGTTGCTCTAGACACAGGAGGCTTTTTGCAACAGGGCACATCTCAAAGCTAAATCCAACCCGTTGTTTTTCCTTGGTTTAGTCACATAATTCCTTAAGGACACCTGGAATGTAAGGATACCTGGTTTGTATGGTCATCTGGTTAAAAGCTATTCATCATAAGAAAAAAGAAAAAAAAAGTACCAATCAAAACAGTGACACAAACCCTAAGGAACAATAGATAACTGAGAAGACAACAAACACAAGATGTCTCAGGTCACTGACTGATGGGGCATTAAAGGAACCAGTGGAGCAGAACGGAGGAGAGGTTCAACCATAACTTTTTAACAAGAAAGAAAACAGCATTATCATACATGTGATAGGAAACAACAAGCTTCTTACAGGATATATGAGGAGGAATTTGGGTCTGTGTAAAACTTTCTTTTTTAAGGGGACAGTAGGGATGTGCAAAACACTACAGAACTTTAAATGAAGGGCCATCAGCAGGGAAGGAGGAAGAATAGGAAGAGGCAGTTCTTGCTGATCACATCTGTGTGAGTACTGGTGCATTTCCGTGGGCACATGTAAAGGCAGTGCTGCGTTGATCAGTGTGGCTGGCTGGGGGTGTGCATTTGCACTTTTGGAATTTGCACTTGGCATCACTACTGGGTGGGCATGTAAACAGAACAGCAACAAGCACAACTGACGTTCAAGGCTCTGGTCTTAAAATCCACCAGATAGTACTCCTTTAATACTCCTGCTTCTGAATTTGAAGTACAAAGTACGAGCGCTCTGTGGAGCTGGAGTCCTTTCACATTGCCTCAAAGCCTGCCAGAAGGCTATGTTGTTGCACGTCCAGACACTGCCTGCAGACTCTGCTCAAGTAAATGGGACTTCAGGTTAACTTACTCCCAGAACTTCACCCCTTAACTGAATTATCTTTGTCAGCAACAACAGAGGTTGGTACTTCTTGATTTGTATCACAGCTGAGGTCCTCAGTTGTGTGTTTGCCTTTTTTTTTTTTTTTTTGTCATGCTGTTCCTTTACTTTTCTTTTGTGAATCACTATGGGATCTGATGTGAGAAATCACAGCCAACATTTCATGCTCCTTCACTGTAGGCGCTTAACTTCAACTCCTTTGTGTATACCAGCTTATAATACAAGTGAATAGCTCATAAACATTAAAGGAGGAGAGAAGAGATGCTAACCAGAGAGATATCCCTCCTGATATAAAACATTCTTTACTACTTTTGTTAGTATAGGTTTGCCAGTACTGAATCCTCCGTACTTCCCAACTCTGCTAACACATACACAATGCAAGACTGTGAACACTTCCTTAGCAGCCTACCATTTACTGCCAAGACCAAGCTCCCTGCCCCCACTTAGCTTACTGTTAGGGTCCCCAGAGATAATTTCGTAGCGCTTGTCTCAGCTGATTCCCAGTGTCAGCCACTCAGAATCTGGATGGTTGGAAAGCAAGCGAATGTAAAAAAGTTCTGTTGGAGAATGCATTCTCAGTTTTACGAGTGGCATCGATGCAGCTTGTTCCGTGTGTCTCACTTCTGTAGTCTTTCAGCTCAATAGACATGGTCTTGCTGAAGGAGAAACCACAGGGTTTGTGCTAACACTGCAAGGTGGCTGGACAGGGGATTATCAGGCATGATTTGTCTGGACTCATCTTAAGCCTGCCTGGAGCCCTGCTTTAGCTTTTTAACTCTGGCAGACTTATCTAATTTGCTGGAGTTTTGCTTATCTTTGTACAATTGTGTGGTGTTATGCTTCTTGTTAAAGTAATTCTGATATAGCTCTGTGAGTAACAGATAGTGGCAACAAGTGCCATTCCAGTGTCACAGCTCATTGTATGCAGAATAAATTAGGTGGCATTGTGGAACACCAGCACTGGGTAACAGAAGAGGCTTTGAAAAACATAAACACGGGATGGCAGATCAAGGCTCTGAATAATCACCGCTGACTAACTACTGATCATTAAAGGAATGATATATTTGCAGCTGAGTGAAACTGGCTTTAGGAGCAACAAGAGACTAGCCTGTGTTTTATGTGTGTCAGATGCTTAATAACAAATGCAGATGTAACACAAAAATACAAAAAGAAGCAAAACATAGAACTTAAGAAAATGGTTAAAAATAGCTCCTATTTATTATGAGAAGGAAGAAAGCCCCAACCACATTCTCGTGGCAAAGGGTTCAGGATGGTGACTAACCTTGACCTCCTGACAGTCACCAGTGAAAGCAGAAAGTTTGTGTGTAGGCTTTTACCAGTATTACTGTGATGGGACTATAATAATTGGGTAACTTACATGTAAGTGTTAGTGCTTTTGTAACCAGATTGATAATACTTCTTTGCCAAAACTGTTAAGATCCCAGTTAGTCCAACAGTAAATTCTTGGACTTGTATATAAAGCATATTTCCTGTGCACACTGTGCACCAAAGTTTGATATGGCATACTGAGTGAAGCAAGCAGATTTAAAATTCAGTTGAACCTTTTTTCCCAGTTTTTCCCTCCTTCTTTTTTTATCTAAAGGCTTTGCTGAGCAAATCTAGTAATAAGCAGGATGAGATTTGAAAACATTCTGACAAAAACCCTGTCCTTACCCAAACCAGAGTGATTTAAGAAAATGGAGCAACACTATCACCTAGAAGAGATGCTACTCTTTCATGACCAGTCACTGCTACTGTTTCTTTGGCTGAAGAGAAATGCACTGAAAGCTTTCCCATGGTGGTGAGGGTGAAGTGCCGGCAAACTATCTTAGCAAGGAGAAACCATAATATATAAAAAATGTCTCTAATGGCTAGGAGCAACTCATTTAAAGGCAGAACTGTTACCTTAAATTCCCCAGAAGCATGATCAAACGATACTGCAATCTGTCCAGGTTACTAGCATCCACAGCAATTTCTCCACAGCAGCCATTTTAGGTGAGCATACAGCTCCATTTAATAGTAGTAGAGAACAACGCTGTCAAGTCAGTTTATCAAGGGACATATTTGATTACCATCAATGTAGTTAAAACACCTAAAAAAAGCATCCCCACAGAAATAGATGGAGCATCTCTTTGAAAGGCTGGACAAGGCCATAATAATTCTTGGAGAGATGAAAACAATTTTGACACAATAGAAGAAAATAGTGGAAAAATAGATGAGAGCATTTGAGTGCAAACATAGTACTTACCGCACTATTTTTAGCATGTATTTATTGCTTTATTCAAGAAGACCATGGAAGGATAATGTAGAACAGTACTACATGCCAACCTCTTGGACAGAGTGTATAGACGTCAATGGGGATGAAACAAGAACATATTTCTAAACAAGAGCTCTCCACACGAACCAGAATGTTGTTTTTCTGCTTATTATGTGTAATTGCTGAACAATTCAGTGTTTTAACATTGCATGATCCTGTACAGTAACAAAAATTCTCTAGACTTTGTTATTAATATAAACCTTCCATAAAATATGCAGACATTACAACAATTGATAAAAGCAGAAAACTAAAATAGATACTAAAGACAAAAAAGAACATTTAGGAGAAATCAGTACTTGCACTTTCTAAGTGAGATTGAGTGAATAATGTGACTTTTTTTTCATTACTTCACTTTTGTCTTTTTCTTTGGCACAGGATATTTCCTCAGCAAGCACACCTACAGCATAAAAGAAGGGAAAACCTACGCCTTCTTTGCATGGTCTGGTATCTTACAAATACTGATGACAATGTGTGCTAAGCTACCAATGCCTCTGTCACCAACAGATCGTCTCCACTTCCAAATTTAAATTAAGAAGTGGACTCCTACCCCACCTGTCTCCTCCTTCCCCTTCCTCAGAAATGTATAGGATAAGTGTTAGCATAAAGATGGCATTAGGGAGTGCTCAGTCAAGAACTAAGTTGGTAAAATTTAGTAATGGAAATAATACATTATACATCTTATCCTATCATTTTTCAGCACCTTTGACATTAATCCTCTCCTGCCCATTCAAAACAGTTGTAGTACAATGCAACTCCTTTGCCGTCTTTTAGAAGTCAGATGTAGACTCTTTACAAATCCTTATTTACCTAAAACCACAACTGCAAACCTGAACATCTCCATTATCTACTCAACTTTGTGCACTCAACTTGTTAAGCTCTGTTTAGAACTTCCTTTATACTCTGCGGTGAAGGCTTCATTCTCACCATTTGCAGAGTGTAGTGTCTTCTGCTTATTTTTGTTACCTAACCTTTGGTTGCTACCTGTAGTGTTATGAGTGGGATTTGGTTGCCGACACAGATATCAAGTGGTAGCTTATGCAATCTAATGAATTCTCTGCAGTTTCCTGCTACTTTTCCAGAAGTGCTCAGCTTTCCCAGAGGTCCCATACCATATTTTCTACCCTGTCTGGATGTTCAGATTCAGAAGAGAAACTCCAACTGTACTGAACAACTCCATTAAATGGGATTTGTGCCATTAACAGCAGAAGGACACTAGCTCTATATTGACCCAACTACTTTTTAGGCGAGTACTAAGAAAGTTTTACTTAACAACTTTAACCGCATTTCTAATTTTTTTTTCCATATTAATTGGATAGTTCAGACCACTGGACTAATAAAACTAGTTCATGGTTCCTCTGTGTATTCTGTGCTCCCCTTTGCCCATAACCACACTGGATCACGACACTGTCTAACAACTGAATCCCACCCCATGGCACAACAGGACAGTTCTCATGTCTTCAGTCGTTTCTACCACATGCCACAGCTCAAATCACAATACTAAATGCACACATCTGATGAAGTGAAAAGCTTGCCTATTAAGTTACGCAAGACTTTCTGCATAGAAAGTGATACTGAAAGTTACGATTTCATGATTAAGTACTCAGGAACTACAATCACCTTTATACTTGAAGGCTTGATTTGCCTGATTGTTTCTACCTTTATTCATTCTTTCTTGGCATTCAGAGAGCTATCACAAATATTCATTAGCAAAGTTACATGACCCTTTCTTAAGGCACTTTTAATTTATCTGTAACTTCCTCAGATCTTAATCATGTGAGGGGATCATTTCCCTCACTTGCAGTGCTTCAGAACATGTTAATTAAAAAAAAAAGCAAGTCATTCCTCAGACATACTATAAGTTCACATGAGGGGGAAAAAAATAAACATGTCCAATTTGTCATGGCCCTGTAATGAAGATGATTTTACTCTAGCAGTAGAAAAATGTGTGTAATAAAATCTGGTTGTCAAGCAGGGACAAAGGGAGAAAAAGGAGGGATACAAAAAATGTGTATATGCAGCACCCGTGATGTTAAAATCTCTAAATGCTTTGTCCCCACAGATTGAGGAAACCAGACTGCCTCATTTTTAAGTGGGCCTGGAAGTCTGCTGCCCAGCATAACATTCAGATTGGTAAATCTAGGGACAGGAAAGCCAAGTTAGATGTGAGCTCCAGAATGAGGAGCCATCTAAAAGCAGGTGAGGAAACACAAAGAGGTGGGCTCCACAGCTGGTTTCAACCACTGTGATCTGTGGAGCAAGCCCTCTTGGAAGCTGTTTTGGGTTAGGGCCCCAAAAAGAACTGCCCCCATGCCCAACCCACCCGATTCACCCCGTGCTGAAGTGACCAGAGCACAACCCAGGGGACAGCACTGGACAGGGAGTGAGCCACACAACATGTCCCTGCTGCTATGTCAGGGGAGGCCTCACTGCCCTGCCTCAGCCTCCCTCAGCCCGCAGTGAGGGAGCCACAGGCCCACCTCGGCTGGCTGCAGGAGGCCCTGAAGCTACCAGGAGGCTCTGGAAGCAGCAGCCTGGATTCAAGGCGAAACCAGGAGGGAACGAGGAGTAACCAAATGGCACCAATGCTGCCAGCGTGAGGAGAGGCTGCGGGACAAAACCAGGAACAAACAACAAACCTGACACAAAAACGTTGATTCCTTCACTGCCCAGTGTTCTTGCTTTGCAGAATAGAAACTGTTTTTGCAGATACACTTACAGTCTCTCTCCGCACTCGGGGTGCTCCACTTGCTTCTTGTCTCCCCATTTCTCACTCCTCATCACTCTCCTGGTTATGAAGGAATAGGGGGGAAGCAGGGATTCAGTGTGGTCTTTCCTGTATACTAGAGCTGTCAAATCCAAGTAACAGCAAGCAGAAAACATGATGACAGCTAATGACATATTATAAAAACATTCAGCATGGTCTGGAGAACCTCCTCCTTTTTCTAGGATCTAACAGACTTTTGACTTCAAATTTGCCCAAGTAAAAGACTCTTTAAAGGTTTCTCCAGCACCTTTAAGTAGAGAAGCTGGGGTTAACATAGATGCAACTCCTTTCTGCCCGGAGCCCATTAACCCATAAGCCTTCATTCCATTAGGAATGAAGATTCCTCCTCATGGGTTTTGACAGTGAGCCAAATCACTAAAAATTAAGTGTCCAGCTTCACCCTCAAATCTTTTTTTGCCATGTAAAACTTCACAAAACTTCAGTCTCTCCAGTCCATCTACAGCTCCTAAATGGATTTTGCAGTTGTGTAGAAGAGGCCAAAGACTGTGATATTTTGGTGCTCTTACTGACTCTGACAGCGTGTCAAGTACAAACAGAGAGGACCAAATTGCTCTAACACCTACAGTTTTCATACTTCTCTTATGCTATCGTTCCAGCCAATTTGGGATGCTGGGACCTTGCACAACTGAACTAAGTAGCTTGCTAAGCCTGATCTGCTCAATCTTTTGAAGCCACTTACTGCTTACTAGATAGAAGTTATAAGTAATAAATTTCTCTTTGTGCCTCTTACTGACAACAAGAAAAACATTAATTTAACTTCTTTGGCTGAATGTGAACTAAAGCCTTAAAAATAATGAGTGACTCAAACTACTTCACTGCTGTTTCCCTGCAACTCTCAAAGAGAAATGAAATACTGCAGGGATCCTAGAACTCAGTTACACTGACTTTCACAGGAGGGAATAATTTCAGTTACAACCTTCCAAGCCATACAAAAATACTAGTTCAGCTTTATGCACAGTAAGTTTCCTTGACCCTGTTCAATTCTGAAAGGGATACATATGTTTAAGGGACTTAATAAACATTTTTTTCCAGCTGATTTCTCCCTGGCAAGAAAACAACCATTAAAGCATTACTTTTTTTCTACAGACTCAGAATCAATGACTGATTTATTTATTGTTGCTGTTGTTGTTATCATTCATATTAGTGTAATATCAAAACAGCTAGATCAACAGCTGCAGATCTATATACACAAGAGAAAGTGCTAGCAATATAAATAGATGAAACTAGAGGGATGGCAACGCAGCCAAAGAGAAGTAAAATACTCAAGGTCATTCAAAATATTAGTGAGAAAGAACTGAGGTTTTCTCCTAGTAAAAATTCCTGAAGCATACCATGTGCTAGTCATTTCAAAAGTAATATAAACAACTTGCCAAATTAGAACCATCTAAATTTAGAGTGTTATTCTGCATAATGTAATACCCTCTAGCTTGATCTCTTTAAATGAATCTATAGCGGCTTGCTAATCCAGTCTGACATAAATACAGAACAATCAGAAATAATAATAATTTGTAACTTGTTAATCTTGATGTTGGTTATAATGTCTAATATTATATTTCATATTAGTGCCTTATAGCACATCCAGCAACAATGCAAATAATTAATCAAAATTAGAACAGGAGATGCATCTGTATTAATAGACTCCTGCTTTTTTTTTTCTGAGATTCATTTTGTTTTTACATGTATGTACATAAAAATGCAATTAACACTCAATTTATTCAGAACTGTACTATGTTTATTAAGCTCTGTAATCATTTGAGATGTTTACAACTACTTTTCTCATACTAATTAACAGCAAAAATGTAAACCATCTCTTGTTTTTTCAAGCTGCTTTTCATAAAAAACATTCCACAGATGGCATTTTTGAGTAGTGCTGCGCAGTACTGTTTTATAAAAGTTGCATAGAGGCCTATGAACCCCAGTGAATATTTAAAGTCTGCTTTCAGTGGCAGCAGGAAATGATCCACCTATGTCAATAGTAGAAAAAAACAGCAACAAAAGTTTCCTTGGGAGGTATGCCCTTTTGAACACAGGGCAGTTCACACATCTTGTAGAGAAATGTTCAATGGGTATCCTGAGTGCACACAGTACCTTCCCTTTTGTTTGGGCTCTATTCATCACACTTCAAGCTTTCCATGTATCTTCATTCTTATGTGGTTCAGCAGTGTGAAAGTTTGCGCTCTCCCGCTCCTCTGGAAGAAATACCTGTAACTGCCCTAGCTCTTGCTTCTATTTGTATACCTGTTCATCAATACCGATGTTGAAAGTAGCTTACACAAGTTTAAATACAAACTGAGAGGATACATACTGCAGTTTTAGATCAAAAAATAAGCAGAACTGAAGGTTTGGTTTGTCTAATAACTCAGCAATCACTAGTTTACATCTTTCACTTTTACTTGCCCTGCAATGTCTTAGTTGAGCATGACACAAAATCTATTTTTATAAATGCACAAGATCTGGAACAACAGTCTAAAAAAAATTAAAGATCATATAAGTGTGGGGACAAAATCTTTTTCTTGCTACAGGAGAATTCTACAGTCAATAGTCAATGTTGTTCAGTTAAAGAGAGAAAACAAAAGAGGTAGAAAAAAATCAAAAGTGGGATTTTGATACTTTTCAGTGTTATTTTTGAGCACATAAAAGTGTCTTATATATATCTGTACACATTATGACCTCTTGTTGAGATAAATATGTACACTTAAATCCATATAAACACCTGTGTGCATATCTCAACTGCCTGTTCACTAGAAAACACAATGCTATCATTTGCAGATGGGTTTTACAAGTTTAGCATTATATGTCAAAAGGGCTTATTATCTGTTTCTAATGCTGATTTACTGAATGAAATACAAGTTCACATTCTATGCATATACTCCAGAAAAGCCGAAAAAAGCACTTCAAAAACTTTAACACTTGGGTATGTTCTGACATTAAATCTTGTAAATTCATGAAATCCATTTTTAGGGCAGACATTTGATTTGTGTATGCAGATGTTTGCAACTTCAAAACTGCATGTGTGGATTTAAGTATATGTTTTGTTGCTGTGACTGGATGCTTTGATGCAAATTGGATGCTAGATGTTCATTTGCTTCTGAATTAAGATATAGCAGAAAACCAGGCAGCAGTTATCTCAGAAGGCCATGTAGAATGCAACTGAGATGTAAATCAACAAAGATAACAGTCTCAAGGACCTCTGCATACGCAAAGAAGAGACACTGCTGTGTGCTTATGAAAAAAAAAAAATTTCCATATGCAGTCGTGTTCAATCCAGCACCTGTCAATTATAAAGCTGCAGATGTTTCAAAATCTGATTAGGGCTGACTGAGTCCTTTTGGTTTTGGCCGATTGATTTCAAGTGTGCTTAGAGATTTGCTAGAAGGCACAGTGTGCAAATCTATATAAATAAATAAAAGTGCTGGCAAATTGCCAGAGTATTATAGATAATCTCATAATCCATCAGGTGCTTGCTTTGGGAAAACAAAGTGCTTGATGTGGCTCTCAAATTTTCTACTAGGCAGTGCCTGGAATAAAACATAAATAGTCTGTGGTCTTCACTTTTTGTTGGAAAATTAAAACATATGTAGCTTTTATGTATCAGAAGATATTATTCCAGTGCTACACTATGCCACAGTTCTCATTGTATGACTTGCTAGAGAATAGTAGAGACAATGGCTTTATAACATAAATGTATATCTAGGGCTTTAAAAAAGAAAAAAATATATAGTTTCTCTTAGTAATTCACCTCGGATTTTTTTTTATTTTGCCAGTATCTGTATCACATTAAATTTTATTAATAGGCAACACTGGCAAAATAATAGGAGCTTCCCAGTTACAAACAGTTCTTTAGCAGGGAAGCTGTTTTCAGGTAGCTTTTGTTGAAAGGGGAGGCTGGGCAATGAAAAAAAAAACACATTTGGATGAAAAAAATAGTGAACGTATATAAGAAAACAAAACAAAACAAAAAGATAGAACCATGATCTAAGCATGAGATATTGAGATATTGATGCCCAAGAAAGAAAGTCAGTTTAGTGTTCCTCATTAATACTTCGACCTGTTGAAGATATTAAAGAAATAAGAATCATATTGGAAGTCAGGTATATCCGGTTCTTTATTGCAGTAGATATTAAAGATGAATTTCTTGTTTCTGCATGGAGCACAATCCCTAATAACATTAGCATTGGACTGTTTTCATTTCTATCCAACCCCTGCCATAGCCCTGCACAGACTAATGTATTCTAAATTCAGAGGGATTGCTACCCTAAACTATTTAGACTTCTGACAAAACAGAGATCATAAAACTGCACACAATAATTTATTCACTGAGCCCATCAACTTCTGCTTAAACCGGTTGTGTGTACACAGCCTCCTTTTTTTCACTTATCATCTATTGGGTCCATCATTCTGCAGTCAGTATTGGGAAGGATCATTGCTGTAAAAACCTTTTCAAGCCTCACTGTTGCAGGCAATTAATTATATGTACTAGAACTTTCCTTCTCCTCCCAATGGGTGTTCTTCGTCATTTGCAGCATAACGTACACTTAAAAATTTCCCTTCCACCTCAACCCCCCAAAACACTGCATACTACACTTTTAAAATTATATATATCATAATGCATTTTCATTTACTTTCATTACTCACACACTCTGTTCTGATCAACTAATAATGTATTCTGACTTGCTCAGACATTTTATTCTGCTACTACTGAGAATCCCAAGGGAAGACCATCATCTAAGACTACGTCCTTTTCTAAGCAAGGATTAAGCCTAATTTAGTTATTTTGCAGTGCCAAAACACCCTGAACTACATAGAAGTATCAGGCAAGACTTTAGTGTTTTACTATTCAATGAGTCCATATTATTCAATTGTAAGTAGTGAACTGCTTGCCATATACACTAGGTGCAAAAAATATTTCCATTTCTTTCCTCTCCCCTCATTTCTAATATAGTCTTGTAACTCACATAAGAAATTAAGGATAGAATAGTAAAACCAAAACAATTTGGAGGTTATTGGAGAATACCTTGCATTAGGATATATCTTGCCTGGGTGTCACTCTGTTCAGTGATGAGTGATTGCATCACTTTTTTCTTTTTTCTTTTTCTCCTATTACCTTCACTTATTAAACCGTCTTTATCTCTACCTGTGAGTTCTTCTCACTTTTGCTCTTCCAATTAGCAGCCTAGCACTGGGACTGGTTGGATAAATGTCTTACTTCCATCAGGCTGGACTGTGCCAACTCACTGGAGGGGTAATGGGAGCAGGATGCAGTTAGCTACAGCTGTGCGTGCTCTTGAGTATAAAACTCCTTGATGTGGTTTCTCCCTTGCATTTTCAGTGGTGGCTCCGTTTCACCTCAGTCCTCTGCCTTTAGCAGTACTGCATGTCTGTGTAACATTTCCCCCCAGTCCTTATTACTGTGACATTTTATAATCAGATATCACTACAGGCCACCAATCAAACCAGTGTCCAGTGTTAGCACACTAAACCTTTCCAGCAGTTTCGTGTATTGTTCTCCCGACTTGTTAATCGACTGCTTGTACAAAGGCTCATCACCCTCAGTTCCTGCTCACCTTGGTCATCACTCATTATGGCCAGTTACCCAACTCCTGATCAAGGCACAGTCATGGTGCTTCCCTGGTGATAACACTGTTTTGCTTCATTTCTTTCAATTTTAACATACGTCCTAAATTCTTTATTTTTTTTTTCTATACAGATCTCTCTCTCTTTCTTGTTAATTCTCCATTAGTCTGGATTATTCTTTCTGTGACTTCTGATCCTTTAATTTCATTATCGCTTTCTTCCTGTTGCAAGCAGGGCCCTGTATAAAGTAACACTTCATGGAACAATGAACTGCCTCCCTGGCAAACATGAACTTTCTAAGATGAAGGCAGGTCTAATTTTTAAATTATTCATCCTGCTACAACTGTGTTTATGTGTGCAGATGTTTTAATCAATGCTGTAATCCCCTTTGTTAGTTTCCTTCATAATTTAAAGACCAAAAGGTGAGAAGTAAAGTGGGTTTAGGATTGACTGTACATTTAGGAAACCTTCTGTTTTATTGTGATCAGTTTGATTGCTTCTTTTTATAAATGAAGATCACAGCTGGCAAACAGCAATTTCTTAATAGTCGCACAGATTAATTTCAGGTGGTGTACCATGACTCTAGGATTTGGTAACCAACATGGCATTTCACTGTCATGGCCACCATGCCAGATGCATTATGCTTAACGAAAGGCAATAGGTTTCTCCATGTAGTTGCCCTGCTTCTCCCACCAGCCATTATTTTCCTGAAACCAAAGACGCTGTAAGTGGATAAATGTGCCATAACATTCAAATAATTTCCCAAGTAACTGGCCCTGAAATACAAATCCTTGAGTAGAGATCTGTACTGTCCAAGGAAGAGCTTTATTTAATTTGGGCTCTTACAAAAAATAAAAATCCAGAAATCCAGAAATATTTTCTCCTGTGAAAAGCAGTACAACTGATTTGTACAATTTTGTACAAAAATTAGTACAAACAAGTATTCACTGACTTAATTGAGGAACTGTGCTTTGACTGCATCTGTAAATTAACAAGACTGTGAGAGCAGCAGTCAATGGCTTAAAATTGCTGAATCAGAACCTAAGCTTAATTGCTGGCAAAATAACAGAAGTCTCAGTTTTGTAATTTGATATGGATGTCAAGGGAACAAGAAAAGAAAACTTGCCACTGTGGCCCTTATACTCAATTCCTTCTCAGACCTCAGGTTATGCTATAGTACTGTTTGTCTTTCAGCGTATCATCTGGGAAACTGCCTGACCATAGAATGAACATGCAATATACAATCTTCATAAATGAACTTGCATTTGAACTATTCACTAACACTTTCAAGTTTTACTAGATGCCTAGGCTACTCACAGAGAAAAAACATGCAAGTTTTGGAAGCCCAAAAATATCCTTAACAGGCTCACACAGAATTTATTTTTGAGTCACAGCTGAAAAGTGGAACATTCTGCATTTCTATCCAAAATCACAACCATTTTGCATCATTTTTGTGTACTTTTAAGCCAATATTTTGGTTTGCATATTTCTGTCAACAGCCTCTATATTTTCTATTTTTCTTTCTTCTGGCTTTTAAAGGATCGTGGCTTTAGAACGGACTTAGAATTTAAAGTACATGTACCAAACACACTTGGAAATCCCTTTTTTTCAAATATGCAAGGTACAATCCAGTGTTACTAAATGAAGTGCTCTGAATCACCTTTTGGAAGCATACAGTTCACTTTCGAAACTACAGAACTGTGCAGTGTGAATGGTTCACCTCCTCCTCACTTTGCTTAAATAGCCATCAGCATTATACGTCAAAAAACTTCCACATGATATCCACATTTAGCTTTGTTGTAAAATCACAGAACAAACTTCAAAGATAAGCTACAAAACACTGTCTCATCACTGGGGGACCTCCCTTATCAGTCCCGTAACAGAGTGTATAAAAAAGCCAGAGGAAATATTTTAAAGGTTCTTTCACATAACAGTTTCATTTGACCAAAAGTGGTATTTTACAATAAAATGTACTGATTTTTCTCTTATTTGACTATAACTGACACTTGCCTATGCAAATCTAATCATTCCTCCTACCTGACACAACCAGTTGAGATGTATTCAGGAAATACAACCTAGGGCTGATAGAATGAGCAATGATTAGAGCTATTTGTCAGCAACTTCAGCAATGCAATACACATATTATCTATTAGTTTCAGTTATACTGTTATTGAACAGTTTAAAAACACATATTGTTTTCTTTGACAAAAGAAATCTTTCTTTGGCTGTTTATATGAATAATAGGATTTAGCAATAATGAAACAATGTAGATAATCCTGACAGGAAGTGAGAGACAACAGACCCCATTTGCCAGGTAGTTTATAATCCAGGACCAGGCCTTTACATGGAAAGCCAATTAAAAATACAACAACAAATGTGTTAAAATTGTGTTAAAATAAAGCAGTGTTACTTTGAATGGTCTCTACAAAATATATTTTTAATATATTGTGTCAAGTCAGACAGATGTGTATGAACTCTTAACTCACTATTCAAAACTTAGTACTTCTAAATTTATTCAACATTTTTAAGACATGTCTACAGAAAAACCAAACAAATGTAAATATATAACCCATCACCCTCTTCGTACAGTTATGTTTGCTATATGTAGCATTAAACATGTTACTTTTTTTTTCTGAAATGTCTTCTCCAAAGCATTTCAAATTAACAGCTAAAATAATTCGCTCTTGTGATCCCCTCTCCCATTTTTCCTATTTCAAATTCATATTTTTACATTTTGTACATTAAAAATGTAATTCAATATTTTAGATTCAGCATACAATCCTGTACATGTTTATGTATCTGTAAGATTTCTTCATGAAATGTAAGGTAGTTGAAGGCAGCAGCTATTTATTACCTCTGCATTTACATCCCTCAGGTACACCCCCATAGCACTGAGATAATAACACATTATCCAATGTTTCTGATATATTGCAAA
This sequence comes from Cygnus olor, assembly GCF_009769625.2. Taxonomy (NCBI): domain Eukaryota; kingdom Metazoa; phylum Chordata; class Aves; order Anseriformes; family Anatidae; genus Cygnus; species Cygnus olor. The sequence continues at coordinate 28,622,986 of NC_049171.1, forward strand.
ATCTCGAAGCTCAATATACGTTTGAGAAAAACAATGTTCCTGCAATTACAAAACAATTTTTCTTCCTCTATAGAATTCAGCTCTAATCCACTCACATGTATGAATTATATAAAAAAAGGAAAAAAAAGCCTACCTACCCTGACTTAATACATTGACACCTAAAAGTTTTAGCAATACCTTTTTAAGCATTTTTTAATATTCAGCATGAATTGTAAGATTTCTAAAGAAGTATTCAATCTTCATATTTAAAGATTAGGTGAAGAAGGTACAGAACCATGGTAGCCTTAAGATTATATTTTTTAAATCAAAATCATGCTATTGTATTTAAAATCCTTCCCATGAAACAATATAAACAAGCACACTTAATGGAAATTATTCACTGAGCTTGCAAAGGACCTCTGGTTCAATTCCCCTACTTAAGAAGGCCCAACTACAGCAGGTTGCCCAGAACTATGTCCAGAAAGCTTCTGAGTATCTGAAGACTCCACGATCTTTGGATAGCCTGTACCCATTATCAGTCACCATCACAGTTAAAAAGTGTTTCCTAATGTTCAAACAGAACCTGATGCATTTCAGTTTGTGCCCATTGCCTCTTTTCCTGTCACTAGAGACCACTTGAAAGAGCTTGGCTCCATCGTCATTGTTCCCTCACTTCAGGTGTCCATAAACACTGGCAGATCCCCCTGAGCCTTCTCTTCTCTAGGCTGAACAGTCCCACCCCTCTCATACTTTCCCCACAGGAGAAATGCTCCAGCCCCTTGACCATCCTAGCAGCCCTTCATGGGTTCTCTCCAGTATGCCTATTTCTCTCTTGTACTGAGGAGCCCAGAACTGGACATAGGGCTCCAGGTGTGGCCTCCCCACTACTGAGTAGAAGAATCACCTCCCTTGACATGCTGGCAGTGCTCTTCCTGATGCAGCCCAGGATACCAATAGCCTTCCTTGCCACAAGTACACATTGTTAGCTCATGTTCAACTTGGTGTCCACCAGGACCCCAGGTCCTTCTCCATAAATGCTCCTTTCTAGCTGTGTAATGATACACGGAATTATTCCTTCCTAGGTGCAAGAGTTTGCACTTCTCCACATTGAACTTCATAAGGTTTCCATCAGCCCATTTTTTTCAGCCTGTTCAGGTCTCTCTGGATGGTAGCATGAAACTCTGGCCTATCAGCCACTTCTCAAGTTGTGTGCCATCTGCAAGCTTGCTGAGGGTATACTGTACCTCATCAGCCAGACCACTAATGAAATTGTTAAACAGGATCAGACCTAGTGTTGACTCCTAGACTTCGAGCCACTGATCACCACCTTCTGGCTATTCAGCCAGTTTGCAGCCCAACTCTCTTTATATTCTCAGACAGACCACGTACCAACAGCTTCTCTATGAGGATCTCAGGGAAAACAGTATCAAAGGCCTAAATGTAGTCTAAGTATCATCCACTGCTCTCCCCTCATATAACAGGACAGTCATATCATTGTAGAAGTCCATAAAGATGGACAAGCAGACTTCCCCTTGTGAAACCAAGCTAACTACTCCTGATGATTTTCAAGTTTTTCATGTGCCTGGAAAAGATGTTCTCATTTGCTCAACCCTAGCATTAACACTAACCCCAAACTTAAACCTAGTCCTAGACCAAATTTCTCACTCAGGCTAGGATTACAGCACCCGTTTCTGGCACATGCCCCACAGTTCCAGCACAGATCTCTGCTGCCTTGTTGCTGACTGCCCAATTCCAGCCCCACCAAACCCTAAATTCTTGCTCAGGTTGGGATTAACTTGCTCACCTTTGGCTACCACCATAAAGTTCCTCTCATCACAGATGTCTTTTGCAGCTCTAAATTGTATTTGGCATCCCACCTCCAGCACTCATGCAACAGCAGCTCTAGGCCTTCTCTTTTACTCAGTCCTAACCCTAATTCCTGGTTCAGACCGGGACAAATAGCCCCCCCACCTCTGGCCCACCACAAAAGGTTTTCCTGAGCAAAGACCTCTTTGCTTTCCCAACCTGTCTTTGGCAGTCCAATTCCTGCCCCAGTCCAATGACACCTCTACACTTTATCTTTTGATCAACCCTAATCCTAACACTAATTTCTGGCCCAGGCTGGGACTACGAAGCCCCACCTCTGGCACACATGGCAAAGTTCCTCTCAGCACAGATCTCTTTGTGGTCCTAACTTGGCATCGGTCACCTAATTCCAGCCCCACTGCAACAGAACCTCTAGGCTTTCTCTTTCACTTAGCTCTAACCCCAATTTCCAGCCCAGGTTGGGAGTAATAGCCTCTCATCTGCCCACACCACAAAGTTCCTCTCAGCACAGATCTCTATTCTATCCTAATTTTGTCTTTGGCTACCCAATTCAAGCCCTACTCCAACAGCACCTCAAGGTTTTCTCTTTTGGTCAACCCCAGCCCTAGTTTCCATCTCAGGCTGGGGACTATGATCCTATCTCAGGCCCGTGCCACAAGTTTCTCTTGGCACAGATGTCTTTGCTGTCTTAACTTGTATATTTAACCCTCTTCCAACCCAACTCCAAGAGCATCTCTAGGCTCCAGGGGAACCCTTGCTCAACCCTAACCCTAATTTCCATCTCACACTGACATTACACTCTCACCTCTGTCCCACCCAGGAACTTCCTCTCATCACAAAGCTCTTTGCAGCTGCAAGTTGTCTTTGGCAGCCCATTTCCAGCCCCAATACAACAGTACCTCTAGGCTTTCTCTTCCCTTCAACCCTAGCCCTAACCCTACACATACAGATCAATCACAACACAATGAAATATTATTTAGGGGTAAATGTATGCATCGATTATTAACTAATATATTTAGCAGATTTCTGCTTGAATGGAATTAGTTTAATTCTTTCTTTTCTCTATCAGAAAAATAACCCACAATTCCTGTAGTATGACCTGGCATGCTGGCAGAGATTAAATATTGCATGGAAGTCAATGTTCAGAGCATCTAATAATTCCTAGTAAAACTCTAGTATTTCATATTTATGTCAACCCTTCTGCATTTTTTTTTTATTATAGCAAGTTCAAATTATCAGCTTTTGAGATAAGATATTTCTCTTGACATTTTGTATATTTTTATCTTCAGGCAATGTATAACTAAGCCATTTGTGTTTGTACAGCTGAGTTGAAAATATACTGCATTATCTCCATATTGGTCTTTTTTCATTTCATACTGAAACGTAAATCTCTGTGGTTCTATTCAGGTATATATAACAAAGGAAAGGTGGTATCAGCTAATCTGATCTTCTACCCATAAACAAAAAAAAGAGTATAAACACAGGCAAATGTTAAAACACGCACACACACATTTGAAAGAACCTAGCAAGGAAAGAAACATTCATACTATTAGCCTGCAGATTTGGTAAAATACGTATATCTTTTCTTTTCTTTTTTCTTTTCTTTTCTTTTCTTTTTTCTTTTCTTTTCTTTCTTCTTATGAAAGTGTTTTTAAAGGCTGACTTAGATAGAGAAAATAAAATCAGAACACCCTACTAGGCAGTCTGGAACAGCTGAATGTTGTAACAATTAGAAACCATCTAATTGTTGCAATTTTATTATAGTTATAAAAAATCTTCTTAAGAGAAGGGCTCTCCAGCTTCTGTTAGCTATAACTTCATTAGAGAATGATTAGCTTTATGTGTGATTATTATCAGGGATTTGAAGAGTCATGCAATCTTCTGACTCTTTTAGAAGAGGAATTGTATATACAAAGGGAAACTACTACATATTTTAATTCTCTTGAAGTAAAAACTCTTATGTTTTACTGTTGCTTTTAGTCTGAATTGCCCATTGAAAAGGGATTTGAAGACACCCAAAGAAATCTAGGTGAATATGGCTCTGTTATTCTTAACTTCTTTATCATAAGAACCATATTATTTGACTGAAGGGAGTTGTTGGGATGACTCACTTTAGGATGTTCACTACCTATTCTTCAAAATTACTATTCCCTTCCAAACAAAATATTCCAAAATGTCTCAGTTGTCAGCAGTGCTGAACCCAGGAGTTGCAGAAAAACTTTATGGAATCTAGATGAGCATAAAGACAACACTCACAAGGCTCAAGATGTTAGAGCCTGAGAAGGAGAGATTCAGCAGAATAAGCTAGGAGGAGAATTTTTTTTTTCTCTGTGCACCTCTGTACAATCTATACATTCCCGGTGTTTGGCCAGGTTTTACCTCAGCCTATAAATGGTGGTTCTCATGGATGTTCTCCAGGATGCATTTGCATGCAATGTCAGTTGGTTGATAAGTTAAATTTTACAGCTGATTGTACATTGTATCCTGAGATCTTTAAGCATATTCTATATGGCTGTATTACTTTGAAGTCTACAGATGGGGCTAGAATAAAACACAAGGGGGAAGATCTTTGTTTTTCAGAAAACAACAACAACAACAACTAAGAAGTCACTGCTATCTCCATTTGGAACACATACCAGTACGTATTTCAGCATCATAGAAACCAGTAAGAGAAACTGACTTTTAATATATATATATATGTATATACAATATAGGCAGTAAATAACATGAATAGTATAGAAAAGTTAAATAATATTGCTTTTGATTCTGTTATATTATAGCCAGGTCATTATGTAGCTACATACTCTATTCGAATTCCAAAGGAAAAAAAAAAAAGTAGACATATCATAACAAGAGAAGGGTGGGGAGTGATAGGGTGATGAAACTTCTGGTAAAATAAGGTAGAATGCCTGGGGTAACCATAATCAAAGAAATTATTAATAAGATTGTATTAAATGCTGCAGTGAACAGCCATCAAAGAAAAGTCAGGGTCACAAGCTAAAGTGCAACTGCTGATATGACATCCTAAAGGTACTGAAAAATTATGTTTTCACTTATTTTATGAAGCCAGAAGTCATGGCTTTATGATGAAAAATGCATCATGAATTTTTGAAAAGAGCAAGAAGGGGTTATTACCATATTACTACAAAGCTCATGTAATGAACTGCTGCATAGTGGACTGATGTTTTGTCATCACTAACTGAAGCAAATTACATAGGATAAATTAGAAAAATAATACTTACTCATGCTTAGTTGTCATGTGGAATAACAGTCCATTTTGGATGATAAGTGTCAATATTTCAGTGGGGGCTTATTTTCATTTTATTTTGTGCACAAACAAAATGAATTATATCCCCTTCATACCAATGCTTATGCAGATCATTCTTACTGGCCTGATTATGGATTTGAGAACAGCTTTTTGAATTGGCTCCTTGCAAGTGCCACTGAACCCAGAGACTGAAAAGCAGTTCCAGTTTAAAGAACCAAATCCTTCCTAACTTACAGAATAAACAGATGACAAACATAGCCCATTTATAAAAATGGATATTTACCTTAATCTTTTGATATAAATATCTTCACTGAGCAAAATACCCCCCCCCCCCCTTTATTCAAAATCATAGTGATTTTACTGAAATTTACTCCAATTTTGTTTTTAAAAACCTAGTCTTGCAACCATGAGCTAACAACGTGCACTTGTGGCAAGGAAGGCTGATGGTATCCTGGGTTGCATCAGGAAGAGCACTACCAGCATGTCGAGGAAGGTGATTCTTCTACTCACACCTGGTGAGGCCTCACCTGGAGTCCTGCATCCAGTTCTGGGCTCCCCAGTACAAGAGGGATGTGGATGAAAGAGACAATACTGATCCAACAGAAATTAATACTACAGTATATAACACTTCACTTGAAACCTAGGATAGCGCCAATCAGTTGTGATTGGTTTCTTCAATGAAAACTGAGTTATCCATTCCACCATAGTTTAGAAGCTGGCAAATAAGGATCAAAAACCAGAAGATGGTGTATCATTTACTTCAGTGAACTTCTGCATAAATATATTACGTAAGAAAGAAAGCTCAGAGGCCATCATTCAAATGTTTAACCTCATCTTTACCTGCAAACATGCAGTAGTGCTACTGATTGCAATAATATTCTTCAGTAATTTAAGATACAAAAAAAAAACCCCACTGTATAATACTTTTTTAATATGAATACTAGAAATTCTAGAAAAAAATAGTGTGAAGAATCCAGAAATAGCCACCCAATAAGATTAGCATTTTGTAAAAAATGGCATGAAGTTACAGTTTATTCCCTACAGCTACAGCACTGACAGAATACTGCAGACATGATCAGGAAAAAAATGATCTTGGAGTAGACTATGGGAAGTATAAAGTGTCATACTTCTGCTGTTTTACATGAAGCTAACAGACTTATGCCAAAAATGGATTCTCTCTTGGAAGCTTTATGCCCTTTATTTATCTTGCAGAATTGTTTTCTTCTTTGGTTTTGCCTCCGCTATTGGTTCTTTTTGTTTCAGTTAGGGTGAGGGGAAATAGGGAAATAGAGATCCTCTGTAATCAAAATCGTACTGCTGTTAAATAATTTGAAATTAATATCCTCGTAGATTGCTGCATAGATGTGTTCTTTTAAGGAAATACCATACAGTTAAAACAAGTTCCATAAGGCTTAATGCAAGATCTGCCTCACAAGGAGTAAACCGAGAGAATGACTATTACACCTGCCACTAGGCCTAAAACCTGGCCTTAAACTCACCAGAGACTAATTTAGGAAAATGACCTGAATAAATAGCTATTACATACCTATGGAGAGAACCAGTCACTGAGATGTTATGGATAGGCAGAAGAATATTTTTAAACAATTAAGCTTCAAGAATGAGATATACGTATCTCATATCCAATATCAGAGATATATGTATGTATATGTATGTCTCCAAAAATGAGATATATGTATCTCTGTATCCAAAAGTTGTAGCCATTACGAACAATCTATTTCATAAAGGTAAAATGTCATTTTTTTTTTTTTTAATTTCATACTCTTTCAGGAAAAAAAAAATCTGAGTTGTGTGATTAAAAGAAAAAAATAGTATCAGGCAAGGACCACAGCAACTGAAAGGACAAGTTATCACTGAAAAATTGATCTATTTCTGTATGTAAAATAATACTAATTGTAAAGATTGTCTTACTATAAACTTCTTATACTATACAAATATAAATTTATACCTGAAGATCAGACTGTGAAACAGGAAACTTTTTCTACTCACATTTACAACCTAAGGTTTGACTATGCTGCTCTGAAGTGAGTGGAAAAGTAGGTAGCGATTTGTATAAAAGCAGGATTATGCTGTAGTACTTGAGGCAATATGTACCATTTCTGCGGGGATAACTCAAGTCACAAAATATTACAGCAAGGGGAAAACAAATTCCTCACTGAGCTTTGCTGTAGGCTGGCCTGGCTCATTTCAGTGTAGCACAACTCCAGCTTTTGTAATGGATGTTCCCAAGTAAAAAAGGCCATTGGTTCAGAGGGAAGCTAAAATGTCTGTCATGTGAGTTGTAAACAACCAGCAACAACAAGAAAAATATAATAAGACAAAAAAGCACAGATCTCCACACTTCACAGCACTCCAGTCCTGCTACAAAAATTTAGCTTAAGCAGAAAAATCACTCACTTTAAACAATGGAAACTATCTAATAAAAACAGCACATATTAATACTGTCAATGTGACAGATGGTTGTGCAGTACATAACAAAGTCAAAGACATTTTGATGAGAAAGAAGATGTATCTGATAATTTGCAAATCAGAATCCTGACAGCATAGCAAAGGAAAGATAACAGTGCACGTTATGCTGGCACTTCTTTAATATTTTACATTTCAAGACAATAAAGGAATGGGGCTGAATAGAAGCACTTGGAGAAATGAAAGGAAAAAAAAAAGGGAAGAAACCATGTATTTGTATGCTACCAATGATCCTACACTATAGCAGCTTTTGGTTTGAAAAATTAGTATTATATTTCTAAATAGGTGGTATGAGGAGATATGTACACACTGTAACTATTTTAATAGACAATCCAGTTTTTAAAAATCACCCTTAGAGTCAACTTATATTTCAAATGTCAAAGGTTGCAATTTAGCCACAAGTAAATGAAAGACGTACCTCACTGCAAGAAGCTCAGTTGCTAGCACGGTTTTAATTTACAACATTGCTCAAGATTTACAATGTAAGTCGCTCAAGATTTTTAATCACTGTATTCCCTCTGAAGATCTCTCTTTCCCAAAATATCGAATAGACTTAAATTATAAATTGTGTTTTCAGATAGAAGTGTTAAAAGTTGTACATTAAGAATATAGGATAGAAAGATATATATAACCTTGACACATAAAAAACATGGTTGATGTAGATTGGATCTGGATGGTATCTGAAATTTTCAGGATTATTTCTATTTTTTAACAGTAGTATTTCCAAGTAAACAAGCCAAAATATTCAACAAGATCTCATTAAGAAATGGTAAAATCTTCACTTGAATGTCCTTTAATACGTTAGAACCCCATTCTTACTCTGTGTAGGGCTCAAAGAAATGCATGTGAAGAATCAACACTTCCTTTCATAGTCTAGCTTTAATTGTGGTAATTTGTTTTCTTTTGTTCTTCTGGTAATAACAAGATGCATAGAATTTCTGTGTTTCTTGGTTAACAATGTATTCGTGTGCCTTACATTCTCTGTGGCCTCTATCTTCTTACTTTTGACAGTTTTTAAGATATTTTAAAGTATTCTTATGTATTTAAACTTCAAATAAGGAACCTATCCTTGTTCAGAAGTGTTTGGCTCCACCACTGTCTGCAGCAGCAGTTAGAAACCTCACCTTGGACTAGAATAAACTCATTTTAGAAGAAGGATGCTTACTGATCCACAAAGTATCTGCTCAGATAAACCTGGATATAACATTTCTGGATATGGAATTTATAAGATTTCATTTAATAAACAGACTAAATCAACTTTCTTTGAGGCTTGATTATATTTATACGAATTTTTAAAAAATGAACTAAGAAAAATTCATGAAGAGCTGCTTTAAATCTCTGATGCCAAATCTCAGAGTTTGTTGCTTCAAAATATAGGTTGCCCAGTGAGCTTTTTAAAGAAAAGAAAATCAATATACATTTTCTTGACTTGGTTATGATATTTCTTTTGGCAGAACTTAGCTTCAAATAGATAACTTAGCATGGAAATATTCATCCCAAAACTTTGGAACATGATCATCAGCTGAAAATGTTGTATCATGGGACATACCGGTAGTCTTGGTAATTTGGAGTCTCACCCATAAACTGATGTTTTTATAAAGTGCTTCCATTATTGTTTCTTATATATGTCTTACCAGAGGATTCATAGCATTTTTTCTATTATTTTAGTTTTATCTTTTATAAATTCATACATATTCCCAAATTTATTAGTTTAAATTCCATTATTTGCTGTAACTAAATATAATTGTATCTGCATTCTTTTTTTTCTTTCACTAGCAAATTAAGAGAAAAAAATCTGTAACATACTTCCTGAATGTATACATTTGTCCTACTGCTTAAGTTTAATGGGATTCTATTTAACAGAATGCATTTTAGGTTATCCGCTGAGACTCAAGAGAAATTGTCAATAATGATGATCATTCCCTTCATATTTCTGCCAACCTCTATCTGGTCTTGTCAGAAGAGCTACAGGTATCTCGTTGTGAACATCTGCTAAGGGCATGCATGATGAAAAATGATCACATCAGTGTATTTGGCTTTTCTCCTGGCAAAGAGGACAAAATGGATCAGAAGAGTTCAAGGAAGCTTTAAAATAAAATTTTTAAAAAAATGGTGTGCATACATATATCTATTAAAAAAATAACTGCTGGCATCAGTAGTACAACACAGAGGAAACAGAATCTGTAACCTTCTCAGAAGACAAAAACAGCTCTTACTGACTTTCTGAATGCTGTATACAGCTCTCAGAAAGATTTATGTTGGCATTTGAGACTGCAACTTTCCATTAGGGGCGGACATAGGGACACAACTCTCATTTGCTCTCCATAAAAATGTATGAGTTGTGCTAAAGGCATTTCATGTATCATAAGGGTATGTGATAACAGTGCTCAGAGAATGACTGTTCACTTGACCATTTTATGATTACAAACTAATGGGAATTGTTAGGCACTAAACTCGTAGTTGCATGTAAGTTACTTATCAACTGAGCACTATGAAGTGCTTCTCTTTCAAGCATGACGCAAAGGTAGAGGTGGTGTATCTCTTCGCAAAATACTCAAAGATTTCAAGAAACGTGTACTTGAAGTTAGGTGTTTTAATTTACAATAAGTCACTACATAATGTACACCAAGTTAGTAACTTCTTAAATCTCTGGTATCCTAGTCCTTCAAATCTTAACACACTGGTCCTGTAACACCTTGCATAAATATTAACTGCCTTTGACTCATAAGTATAGTCCGTTTTCTTCCTAATTAATTATTTGAATTGTCAAAATGTTTATAAAGATGTTTAAAATCATAAACTCTAAAATTATGATTGTATAAAATAATAAAGGTATTAAGTGTTTTAGCTTTATATTCCTATCCCAGCTGCCACCTAACAATGAGGCAGAGGTGACCCATGGAATTTTTTTTAACAATTAACAATTTTTGAATCAGATATGATGAAAAACAGAGAAGAATGGAAATACTACAGTATATGGTGTAGAATATTACAGAAGAAATACGTTACATAAATTTAAATGCCTAAGTTTAGTGGTTAGTCTCATGAGACAGGTAATGTAAAGATAGAACCAGAAGACAATTTAAATTAAGAGCTTATCACTTCCATTTGATTGCAGGTAGCAGATTGGTGGAACTTTACCATTTGAATCAGTTTTTTAAAGTAACTGGAAAGGCCTTCCCCCAAAATTTATGTTAGGCACCAATTTCCAACAGCCCTGGCTTCCCATGTTGCACCCTGATGATTATCAGCTTTAAATTTTGTACATGTCAACTGAGGAAAGCTAGTTAGTGCCTAGTCCCAGATGACATCTGGCTTTTCAGAGCTAGGAATCAATACTCTGATAAGTCAGAACTGCAGTAGCAGAAGCTACATATAGTCAGGTTTAAAACTTCACTGGAGGTTGTACAGACAACTGAAAAAAAAAAACCATAAACATATTCTTCTCCATGAATTATTAGCGAAATTACAGAGCATTGCTTTATCATTTTTTACTAAGACATAGAGATACATAAAATAAATAGCAAAAAACGTTACCCTTGAAAATGAGCCCATTAGCCTTTAGTCGTTTCCACCCAGTACATCATGTTAATTTATTTATTTGCTAATGGGTAAGCTGAAGCCAGTCAGAATCAGTCAGATATCAGATATAAATCTAGCTGGTCAGCTCACTGAATTTTTCACTCATCCGACTTCACAGGCAGTATAGTATTAGCTAGTTCTATGATTACACATTTGCCTACTGCTGATTACAGTTTCTACAGCCTTTATCATTACTATTTTTTTCCCATTTTTTAGAACAGAACTGTCTTTTGATTATATTTTTTATGATATTTCAAATATGAAATGACCAGGCTATATTGCTTTGTTCAGGATTTAGTACAGCTGATCCTAGCATCTTGTATTATCAAGAATACAATGATCTGGAAATAATCTTACAATATATTAAATAATCTTGGAGGACACTGAGGCATGTCAGTCAGTGGGAAATAGCATTAGCACACAAGAATTCACACAGTAAAAGAGGTGAACCTTTTTGCTGAAGAAACAAATCAAACATGAAAAAGAGAAATTAAACTGAGAAAAAAGAAACACTGGAACCATAAAAATGGCACATTTCTAAAGAATTGGTTTGTGTGTGTAGTGAAGCGTTTTCTCTCCTAAATGGAAAAGTTTTGTATAGTCCTATGTGGCAAGATTTAAGCTTAAATATTCAACGCTAACATATAAAGAATATACAGTGATTTGAAATCTCTGTATTCTGGACTTCATCAAATAAACTGAAGACTCTATTTCCAGCTAAGCCCAAAAAATGCAGGGTGTGACACCTATGGCAATTATTACATACATGTGCTAACAGAAAACCAGTAAGGAGCTAGTTACAGGAAGAAAACACAAAAAAGAAAGTTTATATTCAGTATTGCAACTCTCAAGACTTAAGCTCAAAACGGTGTAGGAAAGATGCTTCCTACATTAAACTCTGATTTTTATTTTTCTACATAATTTCATTTCTTCAGCTACTTATTTAAAATCATTAACAAATCTTTCTAAATACACATTTAAGTTACATTTTATGCAGACTCTAGCAGCTGTTATTCTCACCACAAAAATTCACAAGGCAAATACTGGCAACCCAGCCCCCACTCTCCACCACATCTACACACACTCCTTTGGAATAGACTTAATAATGGAGTGGAACATAGTTCTGTGAAGGGTTAGGACAGGTACTCAGATGGGCAGCTAGCAGTTCATGCACTGAAAAATTGTATAAAGTGAACAACCCTGAGAGACAGATATTCCAAAGATATCTAATAAGGTGGCCTCAACACTGAAAGTGATGCTACTACGTATTTCAATTAGACTTGAAAATTGGAAATTGTTGGGGGAAACTGGCAATAGAAAATAGAAAGGTGGCTTAAACTACTATTGTGACATTCCAAAGTAATGCTGAAATATGGGAAATAAAGATTTTAATGCTTGCAGATGTTTGCATATTTGAGGCTGTTTTTCAAAAAGTAAGGGTTTGGAATCCACACCTGTGCTGAAAATCCAAAGCAGAGACAACAAATGAACTATTTGTCTGATTTAAATTAGAGATGCAAAGGCTGTGAAAATCACTCCTATACATACAGCCCCATTGCAGACCAAGCACCCAGAAGCTCCATATAATGCAGAAGAGCTTTCAAATGTGAACTTGGAAATATCATAATGTTTGATTTTCAAATGCAACTAAATTATCACAGACAATTTATTATTTTATTATTTGGATTTCGTTATACACCTAATTTGCAGAGAAAAAAGTTTTAACTAATTAGCAGCAAACCTTTTGTTGGGCACCAATCCATTTAATGGATTCCCAAAGAAGAAGCTAGGTTCAGGATACAGGTTAGCATCAACAAGTTTTCAGAGCCATCAGATAGTTACCGTAACTGATCCCTGCTCAAAATTGTGATTCACAATTCTGGTGCTATTCTGTCTCCCACTGCGATGGCTGGATACCAAAGCAGTATCTGTTTTTGTGGTTACAGGTTTACTTGATCACCACGCAAACTTAACAGTAGAACAATTAAAGTGCTGCTCAGAATCCTTTAAGTAATGCTGGATAGTGGTATCATAGAGACTGGGGTAGCAAAGAACTCAGCTTGTACTGTGGAATCCTTAAGAGTGAAGGTAACTTGTGAGAAGGTAAAATGCAGTTGGAGAAATTCCAGATGAATTCACAATGATACTACAAATCTTCTTACACACATTTTTAATAAAATTGACCGCATAATTTGAAGGAAATGTAGAAACTGGCTGGGCCAAGTTTTTAACAACATTTCCATATTTGGGTTTTTGGGTTATTTATTACTTCCCTTTCCTTTGGGGGGGGGGAGGGGGGGGGGAGTCTCATACTGTTGTCAGTAACGATCTTTTTCATAGAAGATGTCAAAGTGACAGTAGCAACTATGTATGTATGCTAGCGGGAACATTCTTACTGCACTGCTGGCTACTTCACGCAGAAGGAAACTACTTAAATGTGAGTGAATAAACATAAAGGACTAATCACACAGCAGGACTAGTGCTTTGCACCACCTTGTGTAATTAAAATCAACTATTTCCTTACGCTAATCATTTAATTCCATCTGTTGAAATCCTGCCACCACATGTCTAATGCAATCATACAAATTGTACTTCACGGTGTCATTCACATGTCTACCACGCCTATGAATTTCTTCTCATGTCTAACAGCCAGACATTCTTCTGCCTGTATGAAATCACCTGAGAAGGGTAGAGAATCATGCCATCAATGAAGAAGGTAATATCTTCGTAAAGGAAATGGTACTCATTCTAAAAAAAAACCACAACCAAACAAAAACCACCACCCAAAAAAAACCACAACTGCTTCATTTCTTAGCCAGAAAAAATATGTACAAGAGAAACTTTCAATGAAAAATTTATGTCATAGGCTGCCCTTTTCTGAAATATTTACCACGCAGACGAAGCACTATTAAAAATATTATGTGGCTACAGAAAGATTGTCTTATACATGATTTACAGGATGGATTCAGCACTTTCTATACTTCAACCACTTGACTTTGTAATCTATACAACGGCCATTCAGCAGATTTTGTGTAAGTTTTCTGAGAATGTAGTTCAACAAGTAAAAAGATCACACAAATTTATACATAAATGTACATAGCATACACATACATTGCATACAAGTGTATGGCTTGAATCTTCAGCTTCCCAAATTACCTGCATATATTTCTGCACTTTTAGTTGCATATTAGCCGCAAGAGGCAGCATCTGGAGAAAGTTTATTTCTAAACAGAGGTGCACCACTAAAACTACATCCAAATGACTGTAAAAGGGGTCTGTTGCAGACTCCTTTCTCTTCTGAAGAAACTCTTGCCTGGCCTGTGCCAGGTCTGCAGACTGAGATGGTAAGAGAAAGGCATCTCCTCCCCCAGCAAGTAAAACTGCTCAGGCAACTCCCAGGCACTCCAAATGCAGTGTACGCTGCTGCTGCAGGTGTTGCTTTGGCAGCAGCATGAGCTTAGCTCCTAAAAATGTTCACTTATGATTCTGTCAGACTGCCAACTTTTTTCCTGAGGAGAAAAGCAAAATGGCTGGGGCTGAACTTTTAATGTTTTGCTAGCATAGATGCAGCGAACATGGAAAAAAAATCACATTCCCGTCCAACACAACTCTGAGAACAAAAACCTCTGGGCAGACATGATTTATACAAGAAAACGATTCCTGGTAGTGCTATGGGTTATGCCATCCAAGAAGGCAGTTTCATTATGGTGGAGAAAGACTTTCCTTCGCAGGTAGATATTTCTCTAGTAGAAGGGTTTATTGGTATCATTGTATGAGCAAACTTGCTGCAGTCTCACAGACTGAAATTCAGCTGTAACACAGTGGGATTTCATAAGACAAGAAAAGACATCAAAAGGAAAGAAAGACAAGAAAAGACAAAAAAAAAAGTTGATCTTGCTCAATTTCAAAGGCTACAGCAAATAAGTGTGTTAGATCAACTTTAAAAAGAAAGGTCAGTAATTTCTAATCACAAAAGCTGACAGGTTAAATGGAAACGTTGATTTCTGTTATAACTATATCACATATATGTAAGAACATATACACAGAGAGACGACTCTTTTATACTGTATATACAGATGTTCAGGTGCAACTGGCTGTTTTTCTAGAGAGTACAATGTCAGGCCCTATAGCTAAAACAAAGATTTAAGGATTTCACTGAAACATTACTGAACTTTCTATGCTGTGTTGCATAGGGAGCTAAAATGAAAAAGCTTCTTTACAAAGTTTATGTTTACTTCTTGTACCACTTTATGAAAATTTCAAAATCATTTTGCTTAACCAGTCCCTGACCAGAGGGGACCTTGGCACCTACAAGGCTGTTTCTCACTCCTCTCTCTCCCAGCTGCTGTGAGGCCGCAGTTTTGTTTCGTTTTGTTTTGGTTTTTTCCCTTTCTTAAATCTGCTCTCACAGAGGCACAAACAACATCACTTATTGGCTTGGCTCTGGTCAGCAGCAGAACCCTTACCTAACATGCAGGAGCTTCTAGATTCTTCTCACAGAAGCCACCCCTATGGTTCCCTGCTACCAAAACCTTGCCACATAAACTCACTACAGGAAGGCATTCAGTACCTCAGCCTATTGTATGTTCAGTGTCATCAGGCCCCCTGCCTCGTCCAGCAATGGGTCCACATTTTCCCTAGTTTTCCTTTTGTCACCGATGCACTTGCAGAAGCCCTTCTCATTACCCTTGACATCCCTGGCCAGATTCAATTCCATTTAGGCTTTAGCTTTCCTATCTTCATCCCTGGACTCTTGGACAAGGTCTCTGTATCTCTTCCAGGTTACCTGTCCTTACCTTCACCCTCTGTAGGCCTTCTTTTTCTGCCTGAGTTTGTCCAGGAGCTCCTTATTCATCCATGCAGGCCTCCTGGTGTTTTTGCCTGACTTACTCTTTGTAGCGATGCACTGCTCTTGAGCTTGGAGGAGGTGATTCTTGAACATTAGACAGCTTTCTTGGACCTGTCTTCCCTCCAGGACCTTATTCCATGGGATTCTTCCAAGCAAATCCTTGAGAAGGCCGAAGGCTGCTCTCCTGAAGTCTAACGTTGTGACCTTCTTCTGCACCCTCCTTGCTGCCATAAGGATCTTGATTTCCATCATTTCATGGTCACTCCAGCCAAGGCTGGAGGGAAGTCCCTCCAAAATATCCCAGATCCAGGCCCGACAAGAAGCCAACCTCTGTAGTTGATAGGTCAGCTGTTTTTATAATGGCATGATGGTGGCATTCTAGCACCACTCCTATACACTCCTGTTTGTGCTAACCTGCAAATTCATGTTTGTGAGATGTATTTCCTTAAGCATTTTCTTACTATTTTTATCAGTTTGAATAAGTTGCATGCTTTGATTTGTCTACATTTACCACGTAAGTCTCAAAAGACTGATCCTGCTACATTTTAAACTGAACAGCATATTGTACCTCCCAGTCTTATTGGTTTTTGTACTCTCACTTTCAGATTATGCTGTGACTCAACAGGTATAAGGTTCAGAAATGTGGCCTATGCTTAATAACTTCTAAGAGCTGCCTCTAGAAAATTCAGTGAGTGAAGAACGTAAGTTAATGAAATGTGTAAGTAGTAAATGGTAAGGTAATACATGAGAGAACTGTGAAGGTCATGAGTGCAGAATGGGTCTAACCATGGAAATGCTAAATGCTTTCTGAGAAGCACCCAGTACTCAGTAATGCTTATCTTGGCTGAAATTCGCTTTGATACCTTTTGCAATAATAGGATTGATCCTTGTTTGTAAGCTTTCAAAAAGTACATTGAAGGGGCTCTGTCCTCTTGATTGGTGCTATTTTCTGTTCCTTGGTTATATAGCATATTGCTTGGAAGGTACACAAACTAATGGGAACTTCTGCAAAAATTACTTAGATACATTTTGCTTGAGGGAAAAAATATCTGAACTGTAAACAAAGATCATAATTACAACAGAAATTTACTGACTTTAAAAACGGGGGTATCGTTTAAAAATAAATATTGTCTGCATGAATGTTATACATCTAAATAGTGAATGTTAAATATTTGATATTTAATCCTCTCATATCATATACATATCACACTATCGACTGGGACATTCAAGAAGCATTGACAGTTGCATTGTCTTCAGTCTATGCGGTTATTTTTTAATATAACATTTTCAATGCTTACATTTTCAAGAGTGAAATTCAAGAACCTTGAATCAAAAACAGTAGGTGCATTTATTAACATCAATCCCTGTTATGTCTCAATATTTGTGCCCAAATATTTATAGCAATGTACAAAAGTCATTACTTATTATTTGGGTCAGTAATTTTTTTTTCCAGGTAAAAGCATACTTTTTTTATTATTTTATTTACAGTCATAGGGCTTAATAGAATAACTAAAAATATGTAACTTCAATTCAGTGTATGGCATATTTAGTACTGGAAATCTACCTTTTCCTTTTTAATTTCTCCAGATAAATTTTTCTTTCACAACATAACTGTATATATATTCATATATATTCATATATATATATATATGGGTGTGCATAAAGATATATATAATATAGCTGATGTCAGTTTTCATCCTGGAATAGAATTTTACTTTATGAATCATGAGCAAAGGAAATGTTTGAAATCATATGCCAAAAGAGTACACAGGATTCTTCCATTCACCGCCAGCTATTGTTGCCCTTCTATTTGAAGGATAGATGTGGCTTGGAGAGGATTTTCTTTATTGTTTTGAAGCAGTTAGCTTTGAGTATAAAGAAAACATCATGCTGAGCAGCATTCATTCTCATTTGAAAGCAGGCCGTGCATTCAGCTTTGCTCTCAATTTCCAAATAATCCTAGCAATATGCACCACACATGCTGCTTCAGGCCTCTGAAAGGACTCATACTGGTAAGCATCCCTTAACTCCCTTATCTTATTAGTGGTCTAGGCTTGTCTTTCTTTTACTTTCGTTTCTAATTTTGCACACCTGCCACAATCAGGCAACCAAGAAGCCTGTCTATGCCATTAACGTTGACCCTTTTTTTTTTTGATAGAAACACAGCTTTTCCCTCAAAACAAAGTGAAAAATGGTATAATCATCGCAAATTCTGTCATTGATTCTCAGAAAGTATCCACAGCTATGAAACAAAAACAAATTAACTGTCAGTGTGATAGTACTCAGAACAACCGATTTAAGTGGATATTGTCATCATCAGTACAACTTCCATTTCTGAGAATATGACATAGAAAAGTATTTAGATCCCGTGTTCTTCTGTCCCCAAAGCTGGCTATTGTTCTATGCCAGTCAGTCATACACACAACTTCATACCCCAAAGGCCCTCAAAAACAGGAAGCACTGACTTTTAGCTCTCTTCTTTCAGTACTGTGCATCAAACAAATAGGAAGAAGAGAAGACTTAGCAGCAGCAAACCGTGATGTACTTACACTTGGTATGTTGTATTCTATTCACACACCTCTAATTAAACCACAAGTTCAGTGAAGGGAATATAATAAATTGGGGGCCAGTAAAACATTACACAGACCATTCAGTTAATCTCAATTTGATTATAAAACAATTACAGCAATGATAATCAACTATCACATGCACTAAGGTGGTAGGATGCTATTACCAGATCTCTCTTACTGATTGGCATTCAGCATTTGTTGACTATAGCAAGACTTCTGACACTGTTCCCCACAGCATTCTCATTTGTAAACTGAGAAAATCTGAGCTAGATAACTAAATGTAGATGAGCTAAAAATTAGCTGGACTAGCAGCCTCTCAGAGGAGTAACCGTGAAGCTCATGTAAGAAGGACTGCAACACCCTATTGCTGAGTCAGAGTGAGTCTATGCTATAATACAGAGCAAAGCGAGTAGCAGTCCTGCTGAAAAATACAACCTGAGGGCTACAGTGGACTGCAATTTACATTTGAGACAATACTACTTTCTCAGTGCAGACAAGGCAATCTGCACAGTGGCTTCTGTTAGGAACAATAGGGTCAGTAGATCAAGGGAACTTACCAACCTTTTCTCTTGGCAATGGTGTAGATGTCTACTATGTCTAGATTTGGCCCCACGCACACTCCCCTAGCCCCCTGCAGTTAAGCAACACAACAGAGTCCTGTGCAGAGTATCAAAATACTCAGGCATACAGGTGACGTGATCTACACGGATATGCTGAAGGAACTATCTTGTTTAATCTTGTGAAGAGGAGGCCAAGAGTGAGTGATCTAACAACAGCATGCAACTTGGAGTGGTACAACGACGGAGAAAAATTCTGTTTGAGTTATGGAAGAAAATACAAGAAGGGCCAAAAGTCACAGACTGTGAGTGGGAAGGTTCAAGCTGTATATTAGAAAAACATCTTCAAAGAGACGGTGGAGTTCCCGTCTTTGAAAACTTGCAAGATTTGGCTAGACAAAGTCATGACCTGATCCAGCACTGGCAATAATCCAACTTTAAACAAAAGGTTGCGCTGGCAGTAGTCCAATTTTAAGCAAAAGGTTGCTTCAAGCCAAATTTTTTATGATTCTGTTATTATTTCCCCTCCTTATTTCACAAGACCTTTAAGAGCAGACCTTTATTACCAGTCTAATAGAGCCTTTGGAGAAAAGTTGGACTGTAGAGGAAAAGACTCTATCTCTGTAACTTTTACTTAACCCATGATATTCTGTTATTTTCTGAGTGGCTGAGCAGTTGATGGTAGATGTGCTTTATTGTCATTGGTGCCAAGTAAGATGGTACCAACCCAGCATTTCCTGCTATGATGTCAAGCTGCTCTGTTTTCAAGCAATTCTCTTCCCTGATGAAATGGAGATGTGATGGGGACAGTGATGCTTGTTCCTACTGGAATGAGTTCTCCCATTCCTGTAAAACTAAAATTAGTAAACTTTGTAGATACAGTTAATGTTCTTTGCTGTGGAAGGGGTCAAGAAAGGACTATGGCCAAGCTACTGTTTTGTAATGTCCTGAGATGCTCATTCGTATCTTTATCATTCATACCCAAGTTTAATTATCACTGAATCATCTTTTGCCACATTTTGTTCAAATGTAACCACTTCTGTGCCAATACTTTCATCCATGTCTTTCTCTTTCTCCAATATTTTTCTTCTCCTCTAAAGTCTTCCTCTCTAGCCAGGCTCTTTAACTGTAGTATTCACAGTAGGAAGAAAGAAAAAAAGCTTTGATCCATAATTTAGCTATCCTGACAGATGGACCCTGTGGTACGGAGCCATGTGGGAGCAGTTCTCGAAGAGCTGCTGCCTGTGGGCAGCCCCCACAGGCTCAGTTCAGGAAGGACGGCATCCCATGGGAGGGACCCCACGTGGAGCAGGGGCAGAGAGTGACCGTGAAGCAGCAGTGGAGACAAAATGTTAGGGACTGACCGCAGCCCCCATTCCCTGTTCCCCTGCACTGCTCGGGGGGAGGAGGTAGGAGCGGGTGGATGGAGGGAAGGTGTTTTTGACTTGCTTTTAGTTCTCACTGCTTTTGTCTGCTATCAGTAGGTACTAAATTACACTGATATTCCTTATCCTGAGTCTGGTTTGTCTGTGATAGTAACCGGTGATGGATCTCCCTGAGCTTATTTCAACCCATGAACTTCTTTTTAACATATCTTCTCTCCCCTCCCCTCCAGAGGTCCCTTCCACCTCCAACCATTCTGTGATTCTGTGAAATATTAGCTCAAATGTATATGGGGTTATTTAATATATATTATGTGCATACATATATTTATTGATATAACAAACTTATTGATACAGTGATTCAGTAAACAAAATAAATCCTTACTTACTAGCAGGTAATACACATTTCCCTTTGAAGAAGGGAAAAATAAGAATATTTATGACGGCATTTTTGATAAATATTTTCAAATAATAACTTTTAAATAAACTCTATTCATTATAATTATGAACAAAAATGAAAAGTTCCTCCTTCTATGGAACAAGAAAAACAGAAAAGCACTTATTAATTATTTTGCTCTTTGTAAAAATTCAAATTTCTACCACCTACTTTTTTTCCCCACTGATTTCTGTTTTATTGTTCTACCAGCTTGCACCAAGGAAGTCCAAACAGATCCTCATATACCCTATCTGGTAGACTTCCCATTGGAAAGAGCTTCAGGAAACAAGCATATAAACTCCTGGGATTACACATCAGTGATCTATAAATTTATTTTTTCAGTTAAAACTAAGTTGGCTACTAAACCTGGCAAGACCTGGAATAAAAAACAGATTCTTCTCATTTATTTTCAGTGCATGCCACCTCTCTAGAGGAGATACTTGCAAATGATACAATTAAGGCATTGCACAAGCTTCACAGCATCCTGCTTTTTAAAAATTTTACTAAGATGACTTCAGTGTTTGCATTGCCAATGTAGTACCTTGAGTCCCATCTTAATTTCTGAACCTAGCCAGCTGCATATATTGAAAATTGTTGAGAGATTTACAAAAAACAGTGCAAAACAAATTAAAGTTCTAACCAGCATAAATGTAGAAGTGGGATGAAAACTTGCTTAAACTTTATGACATTGTGCTATAAAAAAAAGTCTTTAACCTTTTCTAAACCTTGCATCAAACATCACTAAATAGCTGGAAGGAATATAAAAGGAGACACCTGCTTGCTGACAAAAAAAGAAATCAAACGTACTCAAGAAGTAGATTTTACTCTTCCAGTAAATGCCAGAGAGCATTCACCAAACACAACCAAGGAATTCTCCGAAGTGGAATGAGTTGAAAACAGCAAAACAGCCAAACATTAGAGTGAGACTGATCTTTTTTTTTTTTTTTTTTTTTAGTTTTTATTGGCCTTTTTCAATCAGTTGAATATTCAGTATGAAAAAAGAATATATTCATTCCAGTGAAGCACTGTGAATGACAAATTATGTCTTCTGTTCCCTACTTTCATTAAAATTAACTAACTTCTGGCTCTATTTTACAGTTACTTGGAAGGCAAAGGTGGACCCGTCACTTTTTAGAAATGTCTCTGTTCCTGTCTATTATTTAAGACCAAACAACAGTTACATTTCCTACAGCAAGAGCATCACAAGGAAATTAGTTGATGAGAAATCAGAAAAACCCTAAGACTACTTAGTGAGAAATAAAGCATATAGTGTTTGAAGTACATATTTGAAGTTCATGAAAGAAGCCTGAACATCAACAACCTTGCAGGAAGCAGCGACTCAGGGAATACCTATCCAGAATGACAAATACTTGTTTTGGAAAAATAGTTCTGGAAGAAGTTCAAGAGGGGAGAAATATACAGCAAGTATACATGACATATACAACATTTTTACAGATCAGATTTATCACAGATGAGCCATTTTTAATGGTGGGCATAAATGAAAGTTTGGAAGGGCTTATACATTTTATGGGATTAAATATCTATATTTAAGCTAAAAATGTTTGAAAACAATCTTTGGGAAGGATCTTAACTTTATGCTTCAGGGTAATCACTTCCAGTTACCCATTAAACTGAGATCTGTACGTAGTGGTAGATGAAGAGTTGGGAAAAAGAAATCTTGTTTATCTACTGAGTCCTTCAGGCATTCCTCAGAAGTCTGGTTACAGTATAATAGAGAACAAGATGAAGCTGAGGTCTGATGTTAAATGGCATTTTCTGTCTTCCATGTTGTCTGCCCAAATTCCCTCACACAATAACTAGTACAAAGAACTACGCACTGAAATTAGACAGAGCTACTGGAAGTGATAGTGACAGTGCACAAGAAAGTTTTGCAACAGCGCTCAAAAGCTGAGGAAGAGTATTTTACAAAGGTTGGATGACTTGCTTCTAGCGCTAGTGCTTCCTAAAATAAGATTACCTTCATAGATGGAGAAAAATAAAAATCTGTTCTGGGAACCATGGCAGCCATTACCTGGTACTATAGGACAGTAACTTCAGAAGGGGAAAAGTTACCCCACTGAGATTAATTTCTACAGAAAAGTACTATTTCTCCAGTGCAGATGGATGGAAACTTTGTGAAAAGAACACTGTCCTTTAGCTATGTCCTACAAAATTGAAAATGAGAATTTCAGTATGAAACCTTCAGGAAAGAATGAAGCACCGCAAGTAAAACCATGTACAGACATTATATTTAATTTCAGTTACATTAATACGGGCATTTCGCGATACTTTAGAGAAATTCAAGTAGAATTACATTTTATGTCACTTTTGGACATAGAACTCAATACCTTTTATACACTTTTAAATATGAGTAGAGCTTAAATGGTAGTTATTATTAGAACAGACACACTAACTTCTGGGGACTTTGCAAAGAGTAAATTTCTTTGGTAAAGATGCCGCTCTTATTTAGTGATTTCAGCAGAACATGTCTGAGAATTTGTTATAAACAGATGCACTATTTTTGATTTCCACAAATTTAACTTAAATGCCACAGGCATTTAAGAGGCAGTTAAAGGTATGTTCGCATTCTACACTAAGCAGAACGGATCATGACCATTTTAGGATCATGATTATTTCAGATAACATTATACACATATACACTGTAAAGATAAACAGACTTGTCATAACTACTATTACTATTCAGATAGACATATGTAACAGCTGTATCTGGTTCTGCCCCATCATTTTTTTTTAAATCTTCCTGTTAGTTTGAAAGCCTAAATTATTACTATTTTTTCCAGCAGAACTGTAGAGAATGCAGAGAATGTGTGAGCTTAGAAAGCAACTCCTCAGCAAACTGAGGCAGAAGAGATGAACCTGTCCTCAGCTTCAAATCCAGGTCTTACTGAGAGTTCTTGGAAATTTTACTTTTCATTTGGAAAGGAATACCTGACTTCCTCACCATATTCTCCATCTTGGCCTATGGTATATGGTTTTCAACTTAAGTGTTAGTATTATCTACAGTTGCATACATCCAAGAAAAACAAACGCAAAACAAGACAATAGGATGAAATAGCATAAAGCAAGATCTGCCTCGAGCCACTCTGTTCTTGCATGAGAACAATGGCCAGGGTCTTTCTGCTTCTTTATGGAAGAGGCTGAATATCAATACTTGGTATTTAGCTTAATCTTAGATATCCAAACTGCTTCTTAAAAGTGTATCATGCTGTAGATAACTATTTATTTTTGCACTTTATTCCTCATGGAAATTAAGTGTATTTAAGATTTTTTCAGGAAAGATACCAAAACCGTAATAAGGTTCTTCTACAAGAGGTTCTATAGAATCTTCTTAAAAGCAAATGAATGAGATATACTCCAGTGTAACTTAGATATTTACACCATTCTAACACAATAGATGTTTAGTCAAACTGCCTTCTCAACTAAGACAAACACAAGTGTTTTCATAAATTTTCACAGAAAGACTGCTTGCCTAATAAAGACACCTTAACACAAGCAAATAAAATTTCTCTCCAAAAGTTTCTGAAGTCATTCTCTCTCCACTGATGATACAGGCTCTCAGACACTTGCGAAGTGCCTTAGTGCTTCATAAAAAAGCGGCCAAATTAGACAAACTAATCCCATCCTTGTGTTTTCCATGTCCAAAAAATATCATAGATTATTTTAAACTGTTGCTTATTTATAAACACAGAGTCAAACAGTAAGGTAGTAACTAACCATATTCATGCATACTGACACACACATGTGCCTGTCAAATATTGGAGACTAACTCTGAAACATCCATTTTCAATGCTGAAATTGGATGGAAGATCAATTTTACTCATCATTCTGGGTTTCCAAAATGACAGTTACCTGAACAATGCTCTCCTTTCCTTTTTCCTTTTCTTTTCCCATTTCAACGTCCTTTTCCTTTTCTTTCTCCTTCCTTTTCTCCCCCTCTCCTTTTCTCTCTCTTCTCTGAAAAGTAATAATCTGTACACCTGAATAACAAAGTGAAAGAACTTGTGCAAAAAAAAAAAAAAGGTAAAAAATTTAGTTAAATCTTACTTTTTTCAGACCTAATTTGTTTTCTCACCATCTTCATGGAGATTGTAACAAAACCAAGGAAATGCAAGCTACACCATAACTTTTTCATATAAAAAAATAAAAAGAAGAAAACCTGTGAGAATTATTATTTCATACAACGATTTTAAAGAGACTGCCCTTTAAATTCTTGAGGCAACCAACAGTTTATGGAGAAGTGCATGCAGTTTGGAAAAACCCCTTCTTATATGGACAAGTTTAAATACTACTACTTATGTTTTTGTTTTAAAATAAGAAATAATAGTTTCTCTTGATTTTTTACACTTCTAGAGACTATTCTGCATTGTAAAAATTGACATATTAATTTATTAAATCATGAAGACCCTCAGGAATTCTTTTAAACTCTATCTTCTCAACTGAGGTAACAGTTTTCATAGACTCTTTTTTTTAACTTATGGACTGGTCCTCAAGATACAAGGTAATAACATTTCTTACATTTATAAAATGCAAGTAGGTTGGCATTCTACAAAAGAGTAAATAAAGAATTTTAAACAATAACATGCTAAAAAAATTATCAAATATCTTCTCAATATAAACAAATATATTTTTAAGTTACAATTTTTATGATAGATCTACTGCTGTTTTTGTTAACAATTACTACTATAGTACAAAATAATCATTAACATGATGTGTTCCATTTGTGTATATGCACTCAGAGTATGTATCTTAGAAAGAAAAAGAAAAAAGAAGAATGCTACAAATATAGATTTTTGAAAACAGTGACAGCAAAGAGTATCAAAGGTGATGTTTTGTGTTTGAACCACTTGTGCAATATGCTTTAGTATTCTATACGGAATTCTGAATAAGCAGCACCTTACATATTAAAGCATTGTGACATTTTAAATCTTGTTGCAGGTGTTGGATTTTATTTGGGCGTGCACATTTTGGGTAATGTTGAATCAAATATTCTCTGTGTGTGGCTAGAAAGAAATGAAATGTTATGTTACAGACATATTCCCAACTGTTCAGCCACTGCATCTTCTGTAAGGGGGGAGGTGCATGTGATTCCCAGTAGCTCTTCTTGTTTGCCTTGTAATGGCTTCTGTTTCACAAAGTCAGAAAACACCTTGATAAAAATGTATATGTAGGGAAGGGATATCCTGTATCTTTCAGGCAATGCATTTTTAGAATGTCTGCCTAAAAAAAAAGGCAAAACCACCACCAACAACAAAAAAAAATAAACATTGGCAATATCCAATCAGATATAAGCGTTAAAATGGTTTTATTCCAAGACTGGACAGATGGGTGATTTGTACTGGATTTGTATTTTGGTTTTGGGTTGTACTTCTCATATTAGTTTTGTGTGCCTCATGTCCAAACACCATTGTCTGCACTATTGTAGACAATGCTAATCCTCTAGGATATTACACTTGACCAATGAATCTTAAAACTTTAAATGGTAGGGAGACTGGGCAAGTCTACCTAGATGAAGTACTACCATTTTAAATATCACTAGTAAAATGCAACAAGACAAAACATGTATCTGTTCCAAATAAGAACCGTGTAAGACGGTAGCCATACTTCTGATATGTTTCTTAATGTCTTGCCTTTCTTCATGTTCCACTTTTACAGCCTCTTAGCATTTACAAGTTTTCCTATTTCTGTTTTCCAATTTAATTGGCAAAATTACTCTGTAGATGCTTCAAATAGTTTGATATAATGCTTGAATATCAATATAAATGTCCACTTGAGTGACAGAATGCTGATTTTTCTGCATTTTAGAGCTCTAGGGGACACAGGTATAGCAGCTATTCCTCAGACACATTGCACACGTTAAAGATCCCTAGACACATTATCTGTTTGTTTTAAATACTCATTCTATATCCTGTGATTTTGACCTTCTGGTAAAATTGCTAGCATAACAGAAACATTTCTAAAATGGATGTGTTGCTTCTTAACAGCTATAAAATATTCCCTTAACTATCTTGCAATATCATAAAAAAGAGCAATATGTCAATTTGATTCAATCTGAATAAGCAAGGCATATATTCATCAAATCTGATTAGAAAGTAGGCAAGTTAGGCATGCCAAATCTTCAACAAGATTTCTAAAAACTATTCCTAAAATCATTCAGAACTATAATTCACTTGGTGAATTATTTTTAAATTACTTACAGATTTTAATTATGATTACAGTTTTGCTTCTAGTTGAAAGTGTAGAGATATGTTAAGAGTACCAGATAGCATATGCAGTTTATTAAATTCTCAGCTAACTTTGTATTAGCATGTAACAAATACAGACTATGGTGTACTTGTTCTCTTTTATATATAAACTTGTAGTGTGTATATAAGGAATATGACTACATATTTTTATTATACCACTTATTTTTGATATTATTGCATTGGTAAGTATTACACATGCGCTTGTCATTATAAAATGGAGTAAATGGTTAGAAATTGTCATTAACATAATCACCTATTGTCACTGGTCTCACAGTAAGGACAGGATTTTGACTATAAAAAGAAGTGCAATGTAATCATGCACATATATGATTATTTATGGGTTAAATAATTAAACATGGAAGTCGTATATGAACTTGCTAGTATGCCAACCTTATGTAACCACTCTACGTAGAAACTGCTATCAGCCACCCTAAGCATAAATGGAAACACCTGTTTCCTCTCCTCCCTGCATCAATAAAATGCCAGGCATTATTGTGGCAGGAACAGAAAGAAAACAACACTATGCCACTGTGTGAATCACAGATTGGCCCATACCTTGGATACTGTACTTTTTGTCTCCTTATTTCAATAAAGGTAAAACAGAAATTGAAAAGGCTTGGAAAAGAGCAACAAGGATGACCAGAAGCTGGGAAGTTGGGATGGCTTCCACAGGAGGAAGGACTGGGAAAGCCAGGAATCATTTGCCTGGACAGCAGGGGGCATGCAGAAATATGGGAATGGCCCACAAAAGCACGGAGAAGATGGCTTGGAATCAGCTCATCATTCTCCTTTTTCACATTCATATGAGGGGGCATGAAATAAAGCTATCAGGAGCAATGCTTAAAAAAGGAAAGTGGTTCCTCATACAGCAGGCTAGATCTGTGGGACTGCCTGCTGAATGGTATTATCATATTGTCTCTCTTGTTGCAAGGGATCTCTGGACACTGCCTAGCTGAAGACCCCTGCTCAGAAGAGGAGTTTATTTAGGTTCAATGGAAGACTGGGTAAGTATTAGAGACTCACTATGCTCTACTAAGCAAACCATGACATGCTCAGGAACCCCCCTATCTATTTAAAGAGGTTCTGATGTTCCACTCAATTGGAGTCACTCCTTCTGTATCACAAAATGAATTTCTTCCTACCTTTATCTCAGTGCTCCGAGAAACTTACATAGCTCTGTGTAATGTGTACACTGCGGCTTTGGTCAGACCACGTAAACTGTCTATCATCTGCTGAATGAAAAGAAGCCTTTCAGTTAACAATCAGGCAACAGGAGCATGCCTTTTCTGTTACACAGCACATAAGATCCGAGCGGCTCTCAAAATGAATACTTTATCATTAAGTCACTCTTTGGGTTGATGACGGCACACAGCTGTGCAAATGCTTCACAAGTTCAGGATTTTGAAGTACGGGAGAAGCTTTTTACTACTGCCTGGAGGTACTGTTGACACACAGAGTTCCAAAGAATAGCTTTTTCTCCTTTGGGATGAAGGACTGAATGTATACTATTGATAAAGAAAATTTCTGTTTAAAAAAGGAACAGTAGGTGGCATTGTGTCTTGCCATCTAGTTCACTAGGAAGCCGTAAGGGAAACAATAATTTAATATATATTCCTAGCAGCCAAAGTTGGAAGTGTTCACAGTGCTTTCTATCACTGACACAGGCCCAATTTCAAAATTTCAATCTTACTTTTTGAAGGTGGACTCCAGCAGTACAGCAATATATGCGTTTGTCAGCTTCATACTGGACTATCACAATTTGCCAAGGACAATTTCATACAGAGAAATGCAAAGCCCCATTAATGTGAAGTGTGGCTGCAACCATGTGAAGATGTATTTCTTCAAGACTGAACTTTGACTTGCAATCTGCAACATCTTTCCATTTAAATAGATGGCTTTCACTTATCAAACAACTTTGATTTTTCAAAACCACAGGGATCAACTCCTTTTGCATACCACGAAAGAATTAAATAACAGAGGTTTTTAGGATACAGACGCCTTGATACACGTTGCCCTGCAAGACTGTGCACCCTCAAACTCCCCCAATTATGTGCTACAATCTACTGTTTAACTCATATATGCTCTAAGACAAGGCATTCTATTTTACCATTTCTTATCTT
The DNA here is from genome assembly GCF_009769625.2 of Cygnus olor. Classification (NCBI taxonomy): domain Eukaryota; kingdom Metazoa; phylum Chordata; class Aves; order Anseriformes; family Anatidae; genus Cygnus; species Cygnus olor. Next base: position 28,652,303 of record NC_049171.1, read on the forward strand.
ATATGCCCTGTGCATGACAAAGCTAGAGCATGACAAATTGTTCAGACTCGTTTTCTGCTCGCACAGTATCCCCACTCTTCAATTGTTTCTGTCTCTTTCCTGGATCCCTGCAGAGGCCCCAGTTACTTATGAGGCCTGGTTCTCCGGTGGGACACCTTGATCACACAGATCGAGCAAATTAAAACACACGGGAACTGGAAGCAAGTTATTTTCAAATCTGAGCTCTGCTTCCTTATCAGCTGAATGCAAGAATATTAGTGTATTGATTTCTACTTATTTTTACCAGTTTTTCCTAAGCAACAGAGTAAGAAGATTGTAGGACAGCTTTGGTTTTTAATTCCATGTTCTGCATGTTCAACTTTAAATAAAGAAAACGTATACAAGAATGTAATATAACATTCATACAATTTGATTTTCCTGATAGAAAGAAAAGGGAGGAGTGGTAAAAAGGAGAAAATGAAAGACTTTTCCGTACTATGACTGCTTTTGACAATGTTATTTGCTCCTTTAACTTTGTATTTAAGTAATATTGTATAATAATCTTTTACAGATGGTAGCAAATGTTTGATTAAATATATGTTAAAGATCCTTGCACCTTTCTCACATACATGTGGACTATAAAGAGCAGTATCTAGCCTTTCACTACTCATCATTGAATTCATTACAATCACTTCATGGTCACAATTAAATCATAGGATCATAGAATATCCTGAGTTGGAAGGGACCCACAAGGATCATCCAGTTCAACTCCCGGGTCCCCAAGGGACCACCCAAAAATGAGACCATGTGTCCAAGAGCATTGTCCAAACACTTCTTGAACCCTGACAGGCTCGGTGCCATGACCACTTCCCTGGGGAGCCTGTCCCAGTGCCTGACCACCCCCTGGGTGCAGGACCATTTCCTAACATCCAGCCTGAACTACCCCTGTCCCAGCTCCATGCTATTAAAAAAAAAAAAAGTGGTAGATTTCAAAATAAACATTTAAAAATAATTGCACTTCATTTAGAGGAAATGTAGAACAATCTATTCCTATTTTAGAATTCTTCCAAACTAAAATCTCATGAGCTCTAAGAAAAACCTTGACATCGTGTTGATCAGGTATTCTGTTGATCACATATTTACTCTTAGATGCCCTTGGAATACAAAACTCAAATTCACAGAAACTGCCGTATAAGTATAAACTAATCTCCAACAGATGACTCCAAAACAGTTTCTGTTTTAAACCAAATTATATATCAAATGTAATCAAGAAAGTAGATTTAAAAAGCACTGATCTCCCTTTATGAACCAAAGGATACGATCACACTTAGGTGTAACCCTCCACATTTCTAAGACCAAAAAAGTTACATTATAGCACTAAATATTCTGAAAAAAATAACAATTTGGAGCTGATGATGAAAGACATGACATAAAAATTACCTGTTTTGCCTAGTAAAAACATTACAAAAAACAAATGTGCTAAAACTTCCTGGAAAAGTAATATGAAGCAACAATATTCAACAATTTAATCCAAGACAAGAACTGTCATAAGGTTGTTGGCATTATTTTCATGTGATCAGGCTGAAAGCACTGCACAGATAACCTTTCTGAAAATAGTATGACTTCTGAACCTAGTCAGCAGGAAGGACCTGAAAAGCACATTTTAGAAAGGCTCTATGCATGCATGGTTGGAGAGGGAGATTTTTTTTTCCACTTTTTAAATCCCAAACCAAATATATGAAATGGTCTTGGGACCAAAATATGCAAAAGTTGGGAAGAACCAACTATGGATTAAAAATAATGAAAAACAAAATCTGGTTATTTTCTGTGGAAAGTCCTCAAAATTCCTATTACTCAATATATCAACCATATGCAGGTTGTGTTGGATTGTCTACTGAAAGCCCCTCTGGGCTCCATAATAGCTTTATTATTAATTTGCTAATTTATATGGTGTTCATTGTTGTGGCAGCCAGTTGCTTTAATTAAATACGCCATACAAAGCAAGGTAGGTGGGCATTTCAGATGGTGATCTGTTTCCTGAAGCCCTGATTTAGTGGCAGTCTGCCCAGGATAGAACTGAATTATAACTCCCAGCACCTCTCTCATTTCCAATGAGTTGTTTTAAACAGTGGGTTTAAAGACAGAAAGATATTTCAGATAAAACACAATTCAAGGACTATCCCAAAGGGTATTTTTCATATTAATTTCAGGAAGAAGCCTGTAGGGTTGCTCATGTAATTGATTCCCACATAAGTCAAGGAGAGTTGGACCATTCACAATACCACTGGGTAAAGCATCACATACATCATAGCTGAAGCTGGCAGCGCTGCCCACAGTTAAGGCAGCCTGACACTTAGCCATTACTGGACACTTTTTATTACTTGCTATTTCCAGTTTTACCAACCACAGCAGTACAAACATCTGAAAGGAGATCCTCAAAATAAGGAGACTCTAAAAGACACTGGGTTTTTGTCTTTCCTCCTGTCCACTCCACAGAACTGTGTGACAATTGGCAATACTAAGACTACCCATTTGTTCGGAAGTTTGTGGCATTCCGCTTGAGTAAGAGCTGTTTTTCCCTTATTTTTCAATTGCTCTCCCTTTCCATTCTCCATGTGAGTACTATTCTCCAGTTTGCACATGAGTTGTATTCAGATTTCTTAAACCAGGTGGAAGGAATGGTAGAAAAGGAGGAATGTTCACATCACAGTATAAGCAGACCTGCCTTAATGTGTTTTATTTATTTTTTTTTCCCCTCAATGTTTGGTATTAATTGTAGGCCTCTGGCTGCCTGGTTCTGTGAACTGTAGGACCGTGACCTGTGAAGCAGCAAATTTCCTCATGTTGCCATCAAAATTGTAAGGTATCAGTTTTATCAGCTGCATGTTTATACGTTTATCAGGCTTGACGGAATTCATGCCACAGTACTGAGAAAGTCAGCGAGCGTTATCGCAGACCTCTCTCAATTACCTACCACGGGTCTTGGGAGTCCGGGGATGTCCCTGCTGACTGGAAACTAGCCACAGTTACCTCAGTGTACAAGAAGCGCACAAGAGGAGACCCTGGAAATTAAAGGCCTATTAGTTTAACTTTAGTACTCCAAAATTATGGAGATGATTATCCTAGGCATCATTGAAAGGCACTTAAAGAACAACATAATCATCAGACCCAGCCAACACAGGCTCACGAATGGAAAGCCCTGCTTCACTAATTTGATATCCTTTCAGGATAAGATCACCTGGTTAGAGGATGGAGGAAAGGTGGTGGATGTAGTTTTTCTGGATTTTAGCAAGGCATTTGGTACTGTCTCTCACAGTATCCTTCGGACAAATTGTACAGCTGTGAGGTGAACAGGTACACAGTACACTGGGTGAAGAACTGCCTAAACAGTAGGGCTCAAGAGGTTGTAGTAAGCGGGGACACATCTAGCTTGCGGCCAGTCACTACTGGTGTTGCCCAAGGCTCAATCCTGGGGCCAGTGCTGTTCAATATTTTTATCAACCATCTGGATACTGGAGTTGAATGCATGCTTAGTAAACTTGCTGATGACACTGGACTGAGAGCTGCTGTTGACACTGCTGACTCTTGAGGGATGAGAGGCCTGGCAAAGATATCTAGGTATATGGGAACACTGAGCCATCAGCAACAGCATGGAAATTTTCCCCCTTCTTCAATCTTCTCTCCCAGAGGCCCACCCAGCATCACTCCCTGGCTCAGCTCTGGCCAGCAGCAGGTCCCTTTTGGAGCTGGCTCTGATTTGACATGGGGCAGGTGCTGGGCTCTGCTCACAGAGCCCTCCCCTGCAGTCCTCATGCTACCAAAACCTTGCCGCATAAGCCCAATACACTACTGAAAGAGGCATGTAGAAAGAAAAAGTATAAATAGATAGTTGAAACAGTTGAGTGTTATCCTGATAAAATGACACTTTAAAAAGCCATAGTTGTAAAACTTTTCTTGTATGATAAAAAAACTTGTTCTCCTCTCATATTCTGGAAAATGATGTCAGCAATCAATGCAAATATTTGGTTAAAATACAGAAACCATTAAGTCCTGGCAGTCCATGGGCCATTTGCCTTGTTAATTCTGTTGAACACTAATAAAACTTCATAGCTTCTAATACAAGGACTCAAAGGAAACCAGGTGGAAACTGAGCCACAGACTGTAAGGAATAAATTTGTTCCTCCATCTGAAAACATGAATGACCATACACTATTGGTTTTATCATCTGCGTATCCACTCTCGTGATGTTAAGAAGGGGATATCCACTCAAAGGTAAAGCTTTTACACCATGCTAATCATAGATATTCTACAGAAGAGAAACAGAGATTAAAGCTGCACATACTAACATATTTGTTCAACATAATTCTCAGTATATTTTTCAATGTATTCTATCTAAAATTCTATTACAACTTTGAAGTTTTGACAAATTGTGTTAACAGAGAACAAATTTAGTGTTTTCCCTCAAAATTAATAGTATTCATCTTACAGTTTTAATTTAGAATTTGATAATTAAGGCAGGATACAACTAAAGTTAATGAACCTTAAATGTAATGTCTACAAATATGTATCCAGTCACAGTTAGGTGTTTAAACTTTGATTATAGGCAATGGAGACCTAATGAGCAATAGCCAAGGGAGCCCAGGAAGCAACTCATCTCAATCTAAATTGGCTATTCAGTTGAATTCATCTGTAGGCTACTGTAAATATATTGATTACCATTCTATCGATTTTAATATGAATATAGTCATCCAAAGTGTTAGAGAGTAGAAGAAAACAACACTTAGGTGGAAACCTTATGTGGAAAATATTGAACTATGAGATGATCATTACCACTCAGGTCTGTGACCTTGAAACTATGGTAGATAGTTCCACTACAGTATCAGCTCAGCACATGGTATAAGTAAAAGCAGTAAGATGTTAGGAATTAAAAACAGAGGAATAGAGAAGGAGAAAAAGCATCATTATGCCACTGTATAAATAAGGTTTGCCCACAGCTTGAATACAATGGGAAATATAAAGTCCTGTACCCGGTCAGAATAACCCTATGCACCAATACAGGCTAGCTGCCTGCCCAGCTCCATGGAATGACTCCGTTGTTCAAGAATTGAGCTGAACAATGCCTGTGTGTAAAACTAAGCATTACTTCTGGAGGAAGTGCTCATCAAGCCACTTTCAATAATTTACCTGCAGTCCTGGCTAACTGAGGAGGTCCCACTTGACTGGAGGTCAGTGAATGTGACTCCAATCTACAAGAAGGGCAGGAAGGAGGATCCAGGGAATTATAGTCTGACCTCGGTATCAGGGAAGGTTATGGAGCAGATCAGCTTGAGTGCCATCACATGGCTCATAAGGGACAGTCTAGTGATTAAATGCAGACACAGTGGTTTTATAAAAGGCAGGTCCTGCTTAACTAACCCGATCTCCTTCCCAAGATGACCCACTTGGTAGATGAGGGAAAGGCTGTGAGTGTTTTTTACTTGGATTTTAGTAAAGTGCTTGAGGTTTAGTAAAGCTGTTTCCCACAGCATTCTCCTGGAGAAGCTGGCTGCTGATGGCTTGGACAGGTGTACAGTTCAGTGAGGGAAGAACAGACTGGATGGCCAGGCTCAAGGAGTCACAGTGAATGGAGTTCAGTCCTGTTGGCAGCTGGTCACCAGTGGTGTTCCCCAGGGCTTGGTACTGGGGCCATTTTAGTTTAACAGTTTTGTCTGTGACCTGGACGAGGGGATTGAGTTGCACCCTCACTAAGTTTGCAAATAGTACCAAGTTAGGCAGGGCTCTTGACCTGCCTGAGGGTAAGAAGGCTTTGCAGAGGGATCTGGAGAGGTTGGATTGATGGGCTGAGTCCAGTCACAGGACACCCAACAAGGCTAAGTGCCAGGTCCTGCACTTGGGTCATTACAACGCCATGCAGCATTACAGGCTTGGGGAAGAGTGGCTGGAAAGTTGACCAGCAGGCGAGGACCTGGGGGGTGCTGGTTGGCAGCCATCTGAGCATGAGCCATCAGTGTGCCCGGGTGGGCAAGAAGGCCAGTGGCATCCTGGCCTGTATCAGGAATGATGTGGCCAGCAGGACTGGGGAAGTGATTGTCCCCTTGTACACAGCACTGGATAGACTGAACCTCGAATATCATGTCCAGTTTTGGGCCCCTCACTACAAGAAGGATCTGGAGTTAGCTAACTCCACACTCAAGGTTTAGCATGTGCAGAAAACGGCAACAAAGCTGGTGAATGGACTAGAAAACAAGAATAATGAGGAGAGGCTCACTGCTGCTCACAATGCAGTAAAGACAGGAAATGCTGAGTCAGGCTGGTCCAAAAATAGTGGTCAAGAACTACTGCAGTGTGCAGTAAGGAAATAGAACAATTTGACATTTATTAAACACTAATATAACATGTCCAAGTACCTTATAAAAGAGAAAAACTAAATGAAAGAACATATTTCAAACAGTGTTATGACAAAATAAAAATGAAAAACGTTACTCTCCAGTAATGTTGGTTTTCACATGGCAAGATATTCAGTCCCCTATTTCATGCAGAAAGACTGCTTCATATCCTTTGAGATATTTTAACATATTTCCACTAGCTTCACGTATTTTCTAAGAGACTTGAAAATTACAGGGTTAGTTGGAAATGACATTTCAACCTTAGCTTCATTTTAGTACCATGGTGACTCTGATGAAGGTACGTCACATATTTAAACATTTCTTATAGTTTCATCTCTGACTGTACGTTATAAAGCTATCAAATTGTTACATCCAGCTAATAATCATTATTCTTGCCTCATCATCTACAGTTATTTTTTAAATAAAACTATCATCCTTAAGCTTCATTTCTGGACATAAACCAAAATCCAGATATCGAGCACATGATTGTATATGGAAGATATTTCTGCTTCATTGTCACATAAGTTTATAAAGTGTTTTCTTAGTATTTGATATTTCTAGAAGTATAGCAATGGATCGGGAACCTGATAACAATTCTGAGCTGATGCATTTATTAGATGTAGTAAAGAATAATGTATACAGCCTATGAAGTAGTTTAATTTTAAGGGAGTTTTGCTATAGTAAAGTGCTTAAGCTATGAGACTATATGTATTTAGCCAGGGAATGATGATGGTGGATCACAGCACATTTCTTTGGACACATGACTCTACACAGATAATATACAAACTTACGTAAATTTGCAAATTAATACCTCTGCGTACAAAACACAGGAGCATATATGTATCTTTAAACACTGATTTTTCATTTTTAGGCTCTGTTTATGCTTTAAGTTTCCACATATAATTCTGAAAAGTACTAGAAGATAATAATGCAGAAGATAACTAGAAGATAAAAATAAAGGGCCTGATGTTAAACAATGAATGGCTTAAAATAATATTTTTGAGCACCAGACTAAGCAGTTGCATTAATTTTCTAAATTCTTAAGAGCTTCAATATTAAAAAGTGATGTTTTTCTGAGTTACAAGAAGTCTGAAATGGTATGTGGCCACATCAGCAAACTGCAATAATTAACTCTGATTATTTTATAACATTTTCAGTCTGCTAAGTCCCTTAAGTGGTGTCAAATCCAATTGTGTTCTTATAGTGCACAGAGCAACACTGCCCTGAAATCTTAGCAAATCGATGGTTATTAACTACAGCAGTTAAATGGCAGTATTCTTACTAACCTGCAGCGAAAAGTTCTTCCAGGACCATCAGCACATACACCTCCGTTGTAACACAGAACTGAGCTCAGCGTAGGTTCACTGCAGACATCAATATCAACTTCACAGAACTTGCCAGTGTATCCACTCAGGCAAATACAAACAAATGCATTAACCAAATCTTGACAAGAACCTCCATTAATGCAGGGAACAGATTCACATTCCTGAGGAGAGAAACAACAATGCAGTGACTACACAGCTTTAAAGCACATTATTTATTCATTCATGTCTACAGCAAGTGCAAGAAACTGAGTCTGGAGATTAGGAACGGAGTAATAGACTTTTTAATGTCTGATATGCAAGAGGCTCAAATTTTGGTCAATTTTTGTTTATATAGAGATGGTTTGATTACTGCTCATACTCTTGAAACTATGCTTGCTCCTCCTGATTAATCTTGGAGAAATGCAAATATATTTTATATAAGAAATCTTACGGATGTAAGTATGTGCTTCCTACTCGTGATTCCTTTTAGAATTTAAAATTTAAAAATATATATTAAAATTTTAAAGAATGCTTCGAGCTGTATTCATACAATCATTCTTCTAAGTTTTAAGTGCTATCACAGTGAAAAAAGCCACATTAATAAGACAATTCTGGACAGAATAAATAATTTATACTAACCAACGTATATGAGCCCCATTCTATCAAATATTTATTGATAAATGCTAACTTTTTGATTATTAATTAATGCATAACATTGCAAACAAGAACATGTAGAAATGTTTATGTGTTCACATAATAGCGATTCCCTCTGATAAAGTTAATGTGGAAGTCATCAAATTCAAACCAAGAAAACTAGCCACAAATTACTGTTTGTGTAAAATTAGACAAGAGTATAGTTTGTGCGATTTCCAGTGCAAATATGTGTTTTTACCCTTGAGCATATAAACCTACTTTTTGCCTATATCCGATAGAAGTTTTATTTTGCTGCTGCCACCCAAACAGTATAGCTAAACCCAGTATTTTAAAAGGGAATTTATTTTCACAGTACTTAAACTTGAGAAGGTTTGATTTTTTAAGGATATCCAAGGGCACTTAGATTTCCTGCTGTTATTGCAGTTCCTTTGACAGAATGTAAATTCAGATACCCACAGGGAATTGTGAGAAAACAACTTATTTCCCTATAAGTTCTCCAGCTGGGTATATATAAGATGATTTATTAGTGAGCTTTACATAAACTAATTGAATTATACATCCCATAGGAAAGTTGGGGATAGTTTTATAGACTGCCAGGACTTCTGAGTCTAGAAGTAGTCTTTTGCAATGTTAATTGAATTTGGTGTTGGCAAACATAAGTCATCTTTGTTTTGTTTATACAAAGATCACAATTCACAGTTCCAACTTTCTGGCTTTTTTTTCTATTCCATTAACTTATTTTAGTCTTCTTAATTTGTACTTACTTGTACTGCGCTCTACTTCTGCTTTTTTATCTTCGCTCATTAGCAGAATATATTAATAATCTATCAATTAATGGACCGATGATTTAACTAATTATAATTGAAAAGATGTAATTCAAAAAATAGCAAAATCATCATCAAAAGTTACTAAGTATAATTTCAAAGCTCAAACAAATGTTCACAGCCTTGGCTCAGTATGCCATCAGAGTCATATCAAGTTACAAACTTACTGTAAAACCTTTTTGTTTTCTTCTGTGGAATCTATTTTTCTTGTAGAATCTTATAAAGCTGCCCACAGTAGTTAGTTTTTACAGTAGCACAAAAAGCAAATAGTTTAGTAGATGGGATTACAGTTGAAATCTTCTGGACTTCTGTTTGTTATAATACATTACACACCTTGGCAAGCATGTCAACAATTTCACTTCTGACTTCCTTTGGAAGTCTTGGGTTAATGCCATCTGGTCAGGATGACTCATGTATGCCTTGCTTATGTACCCTGCTCAGTAGTTCCTGAGTACTTGCTTCAAATTCAGTTAGATGATACAAGCGTCAGGTGTGGGAACCTCCCTAGCATCTTCAGTAGTAAGGACCGTTGCAAAGAATTCAATGAGATTCTTCATGCTATGACCTTATGCTGTTTGAGTGCCTACCTTTAACTTTTGCCCCCAAGCAATCTCACCAGTTCCCAGCCTGGCTTCCTGGCTTTGATAAATGTAAAGAGCTTTTTACAAGAATATTCTTTAACAAGGCACATTTCAATTTATTTTTCAGGTTTTTGAATTTTCAACTAACATTTAAACTAATGTCTTATGAACTTCTCCGTTTTCCTCATTTGGACAAGCTTTCTGTTTGTTAAAATACGAGTTAAAACCCCTGCGGCAGCCTTCTTAAGTTTCCCATTAATTCATTCAGGGGTTTTAGACCACTTTGTGTTCTTGAATTGGGAAACACATTTTAGCTGGGCTTTTAACACATTATTTGTTAATAGCCCCTAGGCTGCTTGTAGGTTTCTTGTGGATTTGTTTTTTTCCTCTTAAATCACCTGACAATTACATGCCTCATTTCTACTGAGTCTCCCTTCCTGAAGTTGAATGTCCCTCTGCTATATTAATTTTGCATGCTCTCTCATACTACATTCATATACCCAACTCTGCTGTAGTCACTAATAGACAGCAGCTCTGTCATTAACATGTCTTGAGTCAGATGCTTGTCTTTTCAGAAGCATACTGAGCATTAGTCCCATTCATATTTTAAAAAACTGTCACTCTTCAACAGTGCTCTTTTATACATGTCAGCATTTCCTAAGCGTCTAGTTTCAAGACTCCCCTATAACAATTTTTATTTTAATTCACTAACCTGATTCCTTAATGATAAAGGTGCAATCCATTCTTGTCCAGGTTCCTCCAATTTCAAAAGGTTTTCCATTTTCAAATGTCTTTCAGTTTCTTCTGTCTACACCATCATATTACTCCTGTACTGGAGCCAAATCTCCATCTGTCTCTTAGGTCTCATGTGGAACTGGCAGCCTTTTAACAATAGCTAGAAGCATGTCTTAGACTTCGGTTTCCTGTTCAGCCTGAATTTGAAGATTCAGTAACACCCCTCCTACACTTTTCTCCATCACTAGTTTTCAACACAGGCCACGGGTCTCAGATCCTTCCCAAAGTAACGTCTCTAGACATACTGATGATTTACATCCACGGCTTCTAGCTGCCTATGTATCTACTAATTGAACAGTCCTATTTTTTTAACATACTCTAGAACATCCTTGATGCAATAGCATACTGTGATATAAACTAACACACTTTTCTTATGTAAGAGATCAGATATCTGCCTGTCAGAGAAGGTCCTAAGGCTTCTGTAGTCTATAGAAGCAGGGGGCTTTTACTACCTTGGAAGCAAAGCAACTCTGCAATATTCTTGTAGGTCTCATCCATTTCTCTACTTCTCCATTACTCGTTACTGTTCTAATTTCTATTCTATATTCCTCTATTACATCTCCATTTAAGACAATCTCCAGTTCAGCCTCTCTTACATTAAGAGAAGAAATCTATTACATTATGTTAGCTTCTTTGAAGAAACTACTTACCTTACTCAACCCCTTTTTACACTAATTAGCAATAGGTAGAAAATAATAGTGTAAAGAAGTCCAACACATGCACACACTGTAACATCCAGCTTGTGGAGGCTCTCCCTATGTTAACCAACAGTTGTCATAAAGTACATGCTACGCACATACAAAGAGATCTCAGGAGGCAATCCTACTCTCTGGCTTACCTATGGTTAGTTGGTTAAGAACCAGTCATTAGCCAGTGGAGTCTGGACTCGCTGATGAAATGTAGATCTCCCTTTCAAAATCAGCTGAACAGCTCTGTAGATTTCACTCAATATTCACATTTTTGTTGACTGTAAGTATACAGACAACTAGCTTTCACAAAGACACGTCAAGTTAGGCAAGCTGAATCCTACTGTTCTTCCCAACTCCAAATCACACGTAATTAATAGCTGTCAGGTCTCATGTCTTCTGTGCAATCTGGCAAGTCCTAGTGAATAATTGCTTATCTGCTTGGACTGTCAGAATATTGCTCTGTGTCTCCACATGAACATCAGCTGTGGTGTCTCTGTATACAACATTAGTTGTTTTTCCTGATTTCCCTCTTGTTTCTATCTTCTATGAAAGTAGAGAAAAAAGATTACCAAAGCCAGACAAAAGAAAGTAATTCTAGGATGTAGTCCTCACTCCCATCCATCTGTTCTACCTGAACAATCTATTTCTTTTCCCAGATAGTCTGATCACAACCTCCTACCAAATGCAAGCAAGAGCACCTACACACTGCATATCCTACTGTGTAAGGACACAAAACACTTTTTCTTACCATTTTTAACGGCATGAGACAGCATTATGACCATGCATTTGCTAAGCATGGAAGAAACACAATTGCCAATGACTGTCACTACCACAAAGCAGCCAAAATAAATTAGAAAGGATGTGTATCAATAATATTCTAGTATTAGCAATCTATTTACCTCTGCTGGGAGGTTTTTCTCTTTCTTGCATTAATTCTATACAAGAAAAAAACAATGACAACTGTAATAGAAATTGAAGTTCCTACATCCACACTATGCATTTCATATGCAAAGGTTAGAGGTTGTAAATTATAAAGTGTTTAGTTTTTTCATAAGGTATTAGACAACCTGAGAAAGTCTTGCAGTGCATTTCCTTGTAAACTATATTTCAAACATATGTAAAGGATGAAAAAATCCAAGAGGAAAAATTGAAAAATACCCTGTTATCTTTAAGGAAATACATACAAAAACACAAACATATGGGCTATTTTAATCAGCTTACTTGCTGATCGTACCTGGCTGCCTCATGCCCACTCATCCACTCTCTCATTCTCCCTCCTAAATGGGACAGGTAGAGAAAATAACATGAAAAATATCATGGGTTGAAGATAACGACAAGGAGGTCACTTAACAATTACTATCATGAGTAAAACTGACTCAGCTTGGAGAAATCATTTAACTTGATTATTTAACTTGCTACCAGTTAGAGTAGGATAGTGAGAAAAAATAAATAAAACCACCTTCCCTCCAAACCCTTCTTCCCAGGCTTAACTTTATTCTGTCTTTCCCCACTCTTCTACCTCTTCCTCCTCCCACCATGAGTAGCATGCAGGGAACGGGGGGGGGGGGGTATGCTTCCTTCAGGGCGTGTCCACCTTCTGTGATGTGGGGTCCTCCAGAGGGCTGCAGTGTGGGCATCTGCTTTAGAGTGGTCCTCTCCATGGGCTTTAGGGTAGTAATTGTTCCACCATGACCCTCTCCATAGGCTGCTCTGCTCTGGCACCTGGAGCACCTCCTCCTGCTCCTTCTCTGATCTTGGTGTTCTCAGGATCATTTCTCAGACTTTTTTTTTTTTCATTACTCTCTCTGCTGCACTGCTACTTTTACACTGTTTAATTGTATTTCTACAGATGTGTCACCAGCTTGGCTGATGGGCTCATATGGGCTCATATGTGTCCTGCAGTGCATCCACTGGAGCTGGCTAGAACCATCTGTCATTCATAGGACAGCCCCTGGCTTCTTTCACAGAGACCACATCTGCAGCCCCCCCCAAAACCAAAACTAAAACCTTGTTACCTACACTCAACATATTGAGTTGCATATACCTTAATACAAAGACATACATCAAGAGAAAAAAATACTGAATTGTATTTACATATTTACTCCTGGTTGTTCTTTTTCAAACAAAGAAACTGGCTGATGTTAATCCAGAGAAAAACAATTTTAGAGCACCATTTGAGCATCATTATCTAGATGTGCACACCCCTACACAGTCAAAAAGCCTTGTTGATCTCTGTAAGACTTGGATAGGCATGAAATATGTCTGAGCAGGATGAATGCAGTATTAGAGCCTTTAAAAATATGACACCTGCAGCATAGTCTAATCTGGGAAGCACAGTGCATGCAAATAGAATGAAGCCATCACTCTGACAGACTTCTCTGTCAAATGTATATGTATATTGTTTCTTCCTGTGAATTTCTAATCTATACATTTTCAAACATCTCAGTATGAAATGTGGTTATCTTTTGAATATGATTTTATGCAGTTGTCTACAGGTCATTTAATGTCTCATTCTCTCAAAATGGAGGAAAGTGTAAATTATGGATGTTGCCAGAGAAAATATTACCCAACAGTATGCTGTATTAGCATTGGCAAGAACTGATGATCATATAGATCTGCAATATCATATCACAATGCACACTCTGCTGAACTGAATTACTTATTTTATTTTTTCTTTCTATAATGGAAGTTGGAAGATAGCATTCCAGCCACACTTACTCCTGGTGTGAGACCGCCATGCATTTTCAACAGGAAAGTTATAGACTACACTTCCTTTATGTAATATAGGGCATTTTAGTTGTCTGATACTTTTTAGCTGTATTTAACATGAACGGTCCCCACATGCATAAGTAAGTTTAAAAAAAGGTTTGGATAAAATTTTGGGATGTGTTTTTGGCAATTCAGAAGCACAATTTTAAAAGTCAGATAGCCCAAAAGGGAGGCAGACCTCAAGCCAGACTTTCTTGTGAGAACAAATACATTCAAAATGTCCAAATACCATAATCTGATTAAACTCTGTTTGGCACAAAACCTGAAAAAGTCTGAACGAATGTAATACTTTCTCCAAACTGCAGCCAACTTTCTAAGAGCTGTTCATTGTTATGCCAGGTGCCAAGATCTTCTACAATCTTTTTTGCTGACCACTGGAATCTTCACGGCACAGACATGAATATACACTTACCTTCCCCATGATAATGCAACTACATTCTTTCCCTTAACAGGAAGAAACAGGTAGTGCATTTTATACGCCATTGTTTTATATCATGGAATTCTATAATATATGGAACTTGAAATTCTAAATGTAAGTCATGCTGACTTCCAGTATAGAAAATTGCATCTTGGGCTTTAATATTTCACTATACAGTTAAGCTACAGCACATGGGCTTAGCAATGTAAGATAGTTTTATATTACCATACCAAACTGAAAGTATAAATTATTTTCAGAGAATGCTGGCTTAGTTTGCTGTGGCTTTTCAGATTTATTACTCATGGTTTAAAGTTCTTTAGACATTTTCTCAATTTTCTTTTAAATGCAGTTTCATATGAGTAACAATAATGAGCTTTTCAGAATGGATTTGAAACAACTGAATTTGTCATGCATTTTCAATATACTGACACATTCAGAAGTTACATTAAAAAAGTGAGTTTCGAGTAGCATATTACCCTTTCCCCTATAATTAAAATAAGATTTGAAGACTTACATTAATATTTATCTCACATCTTGTGCTGGTCCATCCTGCTTCACAAGAGCATTGATATCCATCAATGAGATCTATACATCTGAAATACAAAACAGTATTATTCAGATGAGGCTATCTAATTCTAGGTTCAGCACTTAAAGTATCATTCTATACATTTTAAATTAGCAGTCTGATGCAAACTTCTGCACTCCATGGAATTTTTCATTAGTTTTCCTAATGGGTTTCAAATGTGCATATTATTGGTGCTAAGGGGTTTTACAAGAATACTGATTCTCATATTAAAAGACCCCTCCCGATTTCAACCTGTTGGATGTAACAGATAAAGATTTGCTTTTAAGTATATTAAAGTCTAATTAATACACATTTACTGAAAACCAGCTTATGCTAATGAACACAGATGAAAGAGGGACTGAGACAATTTTACAGTATATTACATTAGCTTTAACAGGCAACATCTGTCATCTTTAAGTGTGATTGTACTCTTACTTTATGGAAAAATAATTTAAAAAGTATTTATCACCCTTCTTATGTCATTAAATCTTAAATATTGCTAGTTAAGTACATTATCTTGGAGATAATAATAATTAAATAAAAATAGCCACCTTCCATGAAGACAAGGATCTGGCAAGCATTCATTAACATTTATCTCGCAGTTTGCTCCAATGAAACCTCTCCTACAGTGACATGTATAGGAACTGATGTCATCGATACAACTTCCATTGTTTAGGCAAGGAGCAGAAATACATTCATCTATATTTGCTTCACATCTATCACCTGTGTAAAAAACAGAACAGTTACGACTAAGCTTTGAATTCTAAACTCAAAGCAACTAATAGTTTATCTATTCATACTGTCAATTCCAGATAAACTGTTTTTATTCACATACATTGTTTAATACATTGTTTTATTCACATTCATTATATTAATCAACAAAGAGTATCACGCTGGAATTAATTATAAGTGCACATGCCAAAAGGAGTGGTATAATGTAACACGTTACTTCAATAACATCTGTAATTGTGGCAAGGCAAGAAGGCTGTGAGGGTCAACTTGCAAGCAGAATAATTAAGTGGAGAAACAAAGTTCAAGAGGAATTTTTTTGTACACAGTTATTAGAAAGATGAATAGCACACGTTTCCCATAAGAGAAATGCAGAATTAAAATGATATATGTCTTGGTAGCGATCTAACTGTAATAGTTATTTTCTCTAACTGAAATTAAAATTCAAGGGCTTTTGGTAATTGATGTTAGACATAAAATTATTTGAAATCTTTATGATGATATCCATTATGGAAGATATGGTGGTATGTTTTTCTGCTTGTAGTTTTCCTGCAAATTAGTGCCACACAACTTCCACCTGAACCTCTCGAAGTACATTATGGAGTACTAATTGACAATCAACACATACCTAGGGATATGTAACCTTGTTTTAGCAAGATCACTATCCTGATTTTTAGGGTGTGTGGGTCAGGTGGGCTGTGCGGGACAGAAGAATGTTTAAGGCAAAAAGTCATCTGCCAGAGCATAAGAGTCCAGAAGCCAGAAGTTAGATCAATTCCTCTGGCTCTCCATTTCACAAAACACCTGTATTTACTTAAGTACCTTAGTCTCAACTCAAAATAGCAACTGCTACTTCATAGGGAATGAAAAGTTCCTATAGCCTTTTCTCATTACTGTGCACCCCAACTACTGGCAGTTTTTTTTAAAGAAAATAATCTATAGCAAGGAAGAAGCAGAGAGGCACTAACCTTTTTGTGGTGTATGCGTGAGTATTTAGCAAAAGATCAAAAACAGGAGTTCAGAGTACATCTGTTAACAGCTACAAATAGTTTCTTTAAGATCACGGGAAATATTTTTGCTTAATGAAGGTTAATAGAGTAATATTCATATTAATATGAATGTTAGCTATTTACAACTATTGTACACATTTGAGGAAACTGCTTTTTTCACAATATACACTCAGCTTCTTAATTAAGGCAAAAGGAATGAAATAACAACCCAGGTTCTGTTTAGAAGTCTGTGGCCACAGCCCCAGCAGCCTTAGAGCACTGCTATCTTGCAGTAGTGGAAAGTACTGAAGAAACTGGACTTGGCAGGTATCCTCAGGAAAATGATCTCTCTGAGAGGGGCTGCTGTGCATTTCTGTGTTTGAGCAGATCTTGATGCAATGGTACTTGCAATACGCTATGCTATATGCTGGTACAAATTAGAGGGCAATTCTCTGACATGTTCATCCTCCACCACATGCAAACATTCAGCAAACAGCAGCTCTGTATACTCTTGCTCATTTCCAGCGTCAGATTCTCTGATCCTTATGTGAACTCACTACATATAAGAACTTAAAACTCTCCAAAAACACGTGTCTTGTGAATACGCTGCCAAAATCTAAATTCAAGAACAGAGAACACTAGTTCATCTATTCTACTATAGAAGATCTAAATATCAGACATTTTTCCCTGTAAGTTGGCATTAGGAAAGACAATTCTTAATCTTCTCTTAACAAGCAATGCTTAGAAAGCATTGGCAGGAAGGATGGTAGTACTACACAATAATATACCTTGACTTTACTTCATTTGCAACTCTAAAATGATTTTTCGTCTTGTATCTGAACGATGAGACCATCCCTATAACATCACATTTCTATTCCACATCGCTATAAACAAAGGTCATTTCATAATTACCTATCTTTTCATTTTCCTGATCCCTTTAGAAAAAATGGTGAGTGTTAAAATGTGATAGTTCTGAATTTAAGTTTTTTTTTGGTAAATGAGCAATTCCAATTTTTCCTCTCATAACCAGCTGCATTGTCACTCTATCATGTTCATATTCCCAATCTTTTCAAAGCTGCTGATAAGAAATTGTATTAGCTTCCATGAAAAAAAAAAAAAAAGTGTTCTCCTATGAAGTCTTATTGAATTTTAAATATACAAAAAATCAGAGAGCGGACTTATTAATGAAGTGGGTAGTATTTAAGTGTATAGACCACTAATGTTTTTTGCACTACATACTCTTACAAAAACAATAGCAGTTATCTTTGGAAACTCATTTTAATAACAATCACATGTTACTTAGTAGGTCCAAATCTGTATTTCAAGGGTTAAAGTTCTCAGTTCAAATTTACTAATTTGGTTTTGACAATGAGATATGTGAAAGCATTTATCACCACAGACAATAGATTTGGTGTTCTTATGAATTTTAAGGCAGACATTTCTGATCTTAAAAAACAAACAAACAAACAAACCAAAAACAACAAAAAAACGCATCCTAGAACAGTTCTGTTCAATAGCTGTTTATTACTCAAATAATAATTTATTACTCAAAATAGTTCAGTTCATAAATAATCTAAGGTCATTCATTCATACTGCTGGCATTCATTGTTGCTATCTTCTATCCTCTCCTTAGGTGTAACATATTCACTGAAGGAAAATAAACCTGACATCAAATAGTTTTAAAAAAATAATCTTTTGCTAATAAGATATTTCAATATTAGTTCAGAAATATATCAGTAGCAGATTTCCAAATCATCTGACTAAATTTGATTTGCCTATTATCAACCCGTTAGAAAGTTGGTTGAGATAGATGGTTGTAACCTTTCATTTGAAGTTGATACATATTGATAGACTGATTCTGAAAGACAGACCAAGGGTTAAAGGTTCATCATTGATAATACTTCCATATTCAGATATGCTTCCATTACTTCATAATATATTCAAAAAGAAAAAAATTATAGCTCCTTTAGATGATTAACATCTTGAAATTGAATAGATTTTGTTACGTTATTCTGCTCCTGATCTACCTTTATTTATGCTACATTGATCTACTACCACAATGCCATTGAATTAACTTTTGCTTGAACAGCTCAATGAATGCAATGGCAATGTAGTGAAAATCCATTACTTGATTGTGGGAAAAAAAGACCCAGTGCATAATTTAATGTGTTAATAAATGATTAGGAAAATGATGTTTCAAAAGACAAGATGTACTGGGAAAAAACATACTTTACATCTTCCTTTCATTCCTATAACTTGCAGCTATAACCTTAGAGAGTTTTGAAAACAGGAATCACTGCAGTGTTCCTTTTTTTTTAACTATTTGCATACTCAGAATTATCAAATTGCAGAGAAATATCCAACGTGTACATTATATGAAGAGATTTTCCTTTCCTATAGCATATTTGAAAGTTCATCCTAGATGTAACTTAATATATTTAATAGTCATAATGAAAGAGAACATGTTAGTACAAGGCCACAAAATAGCAATCAAATCTCCTGCAACTCTTAGAAGTATTCAATAGGTTAATTCCATTATACTGCACAAACAGTTGTTTGGTTGATTATGAAAAAAGGAAAAATTCTCATCAAACTGATAAATTAGAACTAGTCATACATATTATTAATACCAAGAAATGTTTTTCTGTCATACAGTCTCTTGTCTTTTGCAAAGGCTTGCATACCTCCTCTCAGACAATCAAGTCAAATATTCATAATGAATTAATGAAAAAAAACCCTCAGAGTAACTACATAAATTGAAGAAAATAACTATTATTAGTATTCTAGACAAGGTGCTCATGCACAATGAAAAACTTTTAAAATTATTTTCTACACATACACAATTTTGTTGAAACTACAGCTGACATAATTTATCAACCCACTCCGAAACTTCTAGGGGGCAGTGAAGGAAAAGAGTAGAATTCAGATACTGCTTTGTTAGGGAAGTCAGTCTAAGACATCTCCACTAATGTTAGGTAATTAAAAATTAAGAAGATAGTTTAAGGTGTATATACTCCCTTTATAATGGATAAAGAGAGAAGCAGCCTCAAAGGGTAACCTGTATCATCTGTCTCAGACAGCACTTATCTTGAATTACCTAGACGTGGCAATGATTGCACAATGAAGTTAAATGGAAGAGTTGGACTAGCCGTTTAGTTTTTAGAGGACTAAAATTCAAGGAAATTAAGCTTGCTCCTATTCTCAGCTGTAAACATCATTATGCATGCAGTGCAGCTTGCTCCACATGTTGTACATTTTTTTTTTTGTGGTGCGTATAGGGGTTTTTGGAATATCAGGATGAGCCCTTACATAATGTTTCATTAAATGAAGCTTTGTTTCTCAATCTCAGTTCTCTCACACCTTTGAGTCCAGCACGAACTTCACAGTCATCTTCCTTCATTTCTGCCCCAATACACTGTACAGCACCTTTCAGGCTGACCTCTCCTTAAGACAATGCTAGGCTGCAAGTGGTCTTTAGGTGTAACTGAAGTACAAGCACCAAAATTCCTGAAGTATACATGAAGCGATGTTCAGGCAGGGAATATATGAGGCATGGGTTGTTCAAGCTCACTACTTTCAACTTTGTTGTTGATTTAGATTCCTTGGAATTTAACAACATAACCACTGCTTTTTCTTAATGACCCTTTCTACTCTACAGAGAAATAATTCAATTTGAAATGTCTATTAATAGAAAAGAGGAGAAAGATTTTGAAGGGTTGAGTTGGACTGTAAATAAATTAAAAAAAAAAAAGTGCTTTAACGAGTCAAAGTCGCAAAAAAAAAACAAAAATAAAAATCAGGTATAAATCAGTGATTAAGTGCCACCAATGAAAATCTGGTTACCAGACGAAAATGATAAAACGTGTCTATTACTGTCCAATTAATTTTTGCACTGTGGGAAAAAATAAAAAGAAGCTACAGAACTCTAACTTTGTGCTTAAGTTGTTTTTTTTTTTTTTTTTTTTTTAAGTAGGTATCATGAGATGTAATTAAGATTAGAGTCTGCCAAGAAAGAGTAAATCTGATGGAAGGAATAAAAATGCCTTCTACTGCTATCTCCATACTCTGCCCTTACTAGGAAAGCTTTAGCATTATTAATCGGCAAAATGGACTTTATATTCTTCCTAGTGTTAATGTTTCACACATGGAGTACAAGTCCATTTTGTCTTTTCCACCCTGAAAGGAATTTGTGAGATTTGTTGTGAATACAGACTATAATCATTACAGTGATTACTGGTACAACAGGCTTAAAGGTGAAAATGAGTATTTCTCACATAAGAAAGATAATTAAATAAAAATTAAAGAAAGTTATTTTGAAGAATTAGTTCTATCAAAGAGAACAGATTCATAAATAGTAGGAGCTAGTTCAAATGTTCTTGCTAAAGTGCACTCATGGAAAATATATTTGATAGTTTTTATAAAACATAATTTTATATTCACATGCTAAAATTTCTTCTTTGAGTTCAGCACCTATATGCTAACATTGTCTGAACAAATTAGGCCAAATATGTCCCTGGCATTAATCCCTTAGATTCACTAGAGGAACCCCATCTATTCTGAATAGACATTATCATGCAGCTATTTCCAAGAGCAAAATGTACTAAATTTGTGAACTGTCACTTTCTAGACATGGAAAGGTTAGTAATCATTCATAACTGTAATCTACACAGTCTGTCATCCTCTTCCAATGTTGACTGTCATCTAATTTGAAACCTGCCTTCTTTTCAATTCTTGTTGGAAGTATGAAAACTTTAGTAAAAATCTTCTTGCTGTAGTATAAACATCCAAATATTCTGCAAAGTTGGTGTGAGAGACTGACTACAATACCATAGAGCTAACATTTGACTTAAACATTGCCTGCACGTTCTGTTTCTTAGCTATGATAGTGCCAGGTACGTTCAGGCACACTGGGATGGAGCTCTTGGAGCTCTGCTTTACAGACTGTACTACCATGCTATAAACAATGCCTCCACTCATCCAAGAAAAGGGAAAATTACCCCATACATGCCACATTTGGGTGATTTTTGATACTAACGGTAACCTAGGCGCTCCCCAACGTGTCAGTGTGCTGCAGATGGCAAGGAAATGGCATAGATGTCACAACACAAGAGCATGGAGCAGTAACAGTAACACTACAAAAGGGAGACAGCCTTTTGTAGTGTCCTCCTACTCCTTCACATTCATCAAGGATCAGACTGTCTTATATCTTAATAAAGAAAACTCAGCAACCTTCTTCCAATGCCTTTTGAATCTTCAACACACTTTACTAACTGGGGATGCCTCTCCCTTTCATGTTTCTTGCAGCTCGCTTGCGGTGCTCCTTATGTACATCCTAATAAAGAGCTTATCACATCTTCCCATCAAGACTTTCGGATTTTCAACTGTAAACCCAAGTAAGAAAATACCCTTCTCTGTCTTCACGGATTTTCCCACCAACCTCTCATCCAAACTAGAACCTTTCCCTCTTCTGATCACTGGGTATTTAGTCTCAGCCCTCTGATTAAAAAAAAAATAAATCATTTTTGCATTCCTTATCCCAGAAAAACATTCCCCCAACATCCTACTGATATTTTACGAACTGTAGTGTACTCAACTGAAAAATCAGACACTAGACTTGATCCCGTAAGCATTTCAGGATAGTAAAGGAGGAAGACTGAAATGACTGTGATCTTCAAAGTACTTTTTTTAAAAACTCTCCTAGCTGCAAAACTTGAGCTCTTCAAGACCATCTGCCTTTCAACAGAACAGGGCTGCAAGCAGACATTGTGAACATAATGGACCATACAATAAACACCACTGACTTACATACAATCCCTGTCAAGGAGAAGCATTCCCTAAGCCTACATCCTGGTACTAACAGCCTTAATGCTTTTCTATGTATTTTTGCATTTTGACTGTAACTTATGACTGATGTGCTCATTCCCTGAAAATCCAAGTTTTGTAGTCTATGCAAGTTTTTATTTCACTTAAAACCATTCAGCTATTTGGCTTCATTACTTTAAGATGTTTTTTTAGTTCCTTTATACCACATGAACATAAATTTGCAAAGTTTCAATTTCTTAGAGAGTAAAGAACATTTTTATAAAAAATTCCTGTGATCATCTCCAGATTCTCTGTCCTGGTAACTAACCTTGCCATTTTTATAACCTTTTGTACTCAGACGTTGTTGTGCCTGTGTGTTACATTTCTGAGAGTAAAAATATTTTCATTTTTGAAACAACAGTATATATCCTGGTTTGTTTTCTTCATATTAGACATGTAAGAAGACATATAAAAGCACATACGAATACACCCAAAAATTTATGTACTAAATATAAAAATATTTGACTTTTAGGGCTACAAACTGAGGAAGATGCTAACTTATAGACCTCTTCAGTTATTTTTTTTTTTATGAGATGATAACAAGATTTGAGTGCTGTTTCAGGAGATCAAAAAATTTAGGTTTTTGCTGTTTCAGGAGATCAAAAATTTAGGTTACTGATTTATAGTAAGTGGCTATGTTTTAGTGCAGAAAAGAGGAAGAAAAACAAAATCTTGTATATGAATAAAGCCATAGATGTACTACTAGGAAAACAAAAACAAATGCATGCTAAAGAACAACTGGCTGCTGAGGACATACCTCAAAACTGAATGGGATGGTAAACTAGCACACTATTCTAATTTACATAGGATATTGAAAAAGGTGTAAAGAAAAGGTTCTTCACCGAGAGGGTGGCTGTGCCCTGGAACAGGCTCCCCAGTGAACGGGTCACGGCACCAAGTCTTCTGGAGTTCAAAAAGCATTTGGACAATGTGCTCAGACATACAGTTTGATTTTTGGGTGGTCCTGTGTAGAGATGTGTTGATGATCCTTGTGGGCCCCTTCCAATTCTATGATTCTACAGTCGAGAACAATTGTGTTTTGCTTAATTTGTGTTTTTTTTTCCTTTGGTTGTGGATTCCAACCCAATACCCCATTTTTTTCTTTCTTATTCACCTGACTTTATCTCAACTCACAAGTTTTGTAGCTTTTGCCCTTCTGATTCTCTTCCCCTCATCCACTTGCAGATAAGGAAGTGAATGAGTGGCAGTGTGGTGCTTAACTGCCCACCAAGTTTAAACCACAACTAACTGTAAACAATTAGTACTCATCGACAGAAGTTGTGAAAGGACATTATAATATAGTACTTAACATTGGTGGTTATTTACAGCTATCAAAATCTTAATCTGGACTGAGATAGGAAACATATTCAAATATCTTCTCCTTCTTGACCATGACCAAGAATTATCAGTGACCGTTCTTAGCTGACTTTTTACATGAGGAAAAAAAAAGAAGAAAGAAAGTAATAGAGAGCAAAAAATATAACAGCTGAGTTATCTGAGATCAAAAGCAATGTGAAGATAAACAGGTATATGGAAATATATATTCTATAGCATTGCACAATTAAAGCAAGAACAAGCTGGGATGAGTACTAGGTGAAAAATTCAGGTATTTTACCAATTACAGGAAGATGCTGAAGATAGTTTTTAAAACAATATGATCTGACATTGAAGAATCTGTAATTTCTACCAGCTATAATTTTATTCCCACTGCTTTTGAAATAGTTGCTGTAATAAATATATTTTCTGAATACACACGTAAATACAAAGCCACATTGCAAAATAAATGCTTTAGTCTCCTTAGAAGACATTTTCCAGCAGAAAGTCTTCCATCTCCAATCCAACAAATTAACTTTTGATACCATATACACCAATCATCATATTCTAAAACCACTGCCTAACAAATCTAAGAACGTTTCATCTTAAAATTAGTAGATGACAGCAAAGAACTAATGCTCATTGTGTCACAGGAACATTAATTTTGTGAACAGCACAATGTGTTTTCAACATCATTTTAGTATTGCCTCATCCACCCCATTTTGAGTTAATAAACTCTAACAAACATTTTCTATGTATACTGCAAGAAAAACTAGCACTGATAAGGCTGCTGAGCCTGATTTTGTTGATGTCATCTTAAGGAAGATTTAGTATAGCTTAGTGACTAATACCAGAGATTTAGATTTTCTATTTCTGTTGTATTTTGTGTTAGTAATAGATTTATTTCAGGGAATTATTTCACCTTCCTTACATTGAGTGAAGTTAAATTGCTGCTGACTGCAGAAAATTTGCATGGTTGCTAACTATTTTGGAGTGAATACATTTTTATTTGTTTAGACAAATTTGATATCCATTCAGGATGGAAAAGTGAAAAGAACTTTACAAGATAAGATTAGACAACAGGAAACACCATAATTAATATTAATACAGATTAATTTGCTTGGTCTAAAACATTTAAGACATCATTTGTTCTGTTAAATATCAACTTCATATCTAAGATAATCTGGCATGGCCTTTGAAGACTATATATATACATTTAATTTTAAAGTGAATACACGAAACACATAGATTAAATACATACTGGCAGCATACACTGCCTGGTTATTTAGCTATCTGAACTCCAGACCGGAGCATCAGGAGAAGCAATCTACCTCAGAGAATTCTTTCTTGGCTTTTTGTACTGCCTTGTCATAAAGCATCAGGGCAAGCATCAGATCTTAGTGATATGAACACCT
Source organism: Cygnus olor (assembly GCF_009769625.2). Lineage (NCBI taxonomy): Eukaryota > Metazoa > Chordata > Aves > Anseriformes > Anatidae > Cygnus > Cygnus olor. Next base: position 28,677,576 of record NC_049171.1, read on the forward strand.
TCTACTGAAAATGGCACAGATTTAAACATTCATGATCTTGTGATAGGTGAAAAGGAAAAAAACCCCAACACCTTGCTCCTTTCCATTGGTGTTGTGGTCCCAAAACCCACGTACACCAAGGGCTCCTGTTCACCAGGCTGTGGCTGCTGCTGGTGGTGAGATGGACGCCCACAGCTGGAGCCAAAGGAGGGCTTCAACAGCCACTGGGCCCTGGTGCAGGGCTTGAACCAGCAAAACCCAGCTCAGGCCACAGCCAGGCTGAGGCCCTGCACTGCCGAGCCAGCAGAAAGCTGGGACCTCCTCTGGTAAGGGCAGAAATCATACTTATTGGACTACAAAATGATTAAAAAATAGCTGGACCTAAAGATACCACAGTTTAGAATTAAGATTCAGTTCATGTATAAGAAACAGAAAGGGATAGAGAACAAAATAAATCTGCAGACAGTACAAGTAAAATCTCTTAATTCTTGTCTGAATTGGAAACATTATGGCACATAGAAAACATCATGAGCAAAATGTCACAGTTGTCAATATTGCTAGAGTAGGTCACACTGTAGATGAGCAGGATGCAAATATCAATTTAATATTTATGACATTTTAAAATGATTTTAAGAACATGGGTTTTAGTATGAACAATTCCTTTACTAAAATTAATGAAAAACTTTTAAAACTAAAAGATAACCAGAAGAAATGTAACCATAAGACTGAAATTTCTAAGAAGCAAAGTATCTTTCATTAGAACTAATACAGTTCAATATGGGTAAAAAAAATCCACAGAAAACTATATTAGTATATTGTATTGCATATATATGGTATCTACATTATATTTGTTGTGTATATGTTATTCATATAAACAGACACATACAGTCTCACAGAGAAATACCCATGTTTGCAAGCGCTGTTTACTAGCCATCTTAATTTTAACACTGTAATACAAAATACAGCACAAAATAAAACTAAGTAATGGAAAATTGGAGAGCTTTACTAACTATGTGGTAAAGATATCAAAAAAAGGACTTTCACTGTAAAACCATAAGAGTATAGTTTGGTATAAAAGAAATTATATTCACATTTATGTCCTTATCACTCTATAACATGAATGCCTCCAGAATATACTAATATCATGATTATTATTACAGCTTTTGATTTTCATCTCTACTAGGCTTATTTTATGCAGTCTGTTAATATTCCTATTAAAAACTGAAGTACTTACACGTTTTTAGACTCAAGTGAAAATAAAAGTCAGAGTATACATTAAGGCTAAAAACTCAGTGTGTCTTTCTCTTCTTGGGACACAAGGAATCACAGTTACTACTAGTAATGGAATGCAATATTCACATTACAGTTTAAATGTACCATCAGAAATGAGAACAATGCTGTCCTTGGAGGTTCTCCAGACCCAACAAGACAAAGCCCTGAGCTTCTTGGTCTGACCCCATGGCTAACACTGCTTTCAGCAAGAGTTTGGGCTAAAGAGCTCACAAGGTCTCTTCCAGCCTGAATTGTTCTTATTTGAGAATGAAACTGTAGCCTGACCTGGTAAGCTTGGTCAACAGCAAAATGCACAGGATCCAAAGTATGTAATCGGTCATGGAAACCGGTGACAATGCAACAAGAATTTGAGAATGGTTGCATGCAAAATTACTTGTGAACTGCATCAATTTCATTACAGCCTTGTCATTTTCAAACTTACTATGCTATTTAATAACACTATCTGGTCAAATTCAACTCCCCTCAAAAATTCCTAAAAGAAAGTAAATGAAGAACGTACGTTGCTTTTATTCCTTTTCAGATAGATGCTAATCACACACTGAGAACCCATGCAGGCAAGCAGGAAGTACATATACTTGGAAAAAATAACAGGAAATAATCTTAATTACTGTTAAGGAAATGTAGTATTTAGAATACAGGTGTGCCTTGAGTAATGTATTTGGATAATGATGTTTGGTTCACTGAAGTACTGGCAGCACAACACCTTTATGACACCTTATGTCAAATGATAACTTTGCAATTCAGAACTGCATTTTAGGGTGATTGCAGGGAAGTAAATCAGATCCAAGTCATGTAATGAGTGAGACCCAGACAGCTGTTCCACACATTTTTTCATTACAAACTAGAACCAACAGAAATGCTAGGAAAACTACTCGATTCTTAGCACGCAAGGTCAACCCATTCTACTTTAGCGAACAAAATACTTACTATCTGAATCCTACTGAGATTAAGACAGTTTGCTGGCAAAAACAGCTTTAAAGAACCTAACAGATCCATGATGTTATCACTGCCATGCTGTTCAGAAATATGAAGAAGCACAACTTTGCAGTAACTGTTCTAACATACAGCACATTGAGTTCTGCTAAGTGAAACACTCAACAGTCATTGCTTTAGTTATTTATTGCTGTAACTGATTGAAACATCCACAAACTTTTAAATTATGAATTGTTTTTATCTAAACTCTTCCCAGTCATGGCATTTTTTGAGTTCCAAGAAAAAAAAAAAAAAAAAAAAAAAAAAACCACACCATCACAGGTCACTATTAAGATATTATTTCCTTTGTAACATCTTATAGAAATATCACAATAATCTAATATAGAAGATTTAGACTTTAAGTACACTTACAACTTACAGAAACCTCAAAGAAATATTGCAGAATCACAGAAGAATAGACACATTGTAATGCATAATGTTCCTCTGTGGTGTCAGCATTAAAGCTGCTTAAAAGTTCCTTTTTTCATAGTATCTGTAGCAGAGCAATTTGTGTGGAAATTGAGATTTCAATCCCCTGGGCCTTGCTAACTCTTACAGAATAGAAACTCCTTTAGCACATTCACAGTAGTATACTTGAATACATTCAAAGACCCCTGCAAAGTTAGACTTGCTGAGAAGTACAGCAACTTCCCTAGCTAGGAGTAACAGCTGTATTACCGTCCAGCCAGTCTCTTAACAGTTGCATCAGAACTTTCCAAATTTGTTTTGGGTATAATGCAAAGCACTGATTTTGGCTCCTGAAGCCCTAGATAATTTAAATTCTCACCTAATAGCTTACCATAACAGATAAGATCTAATCATTTGACCACAAGCTCTCAGATATTCTCACTGGATAGGACTAGCCCTTAAATTTTGCATTTCAAGCGGCTCCAAAAATTTTCAGGGAAGGAAAATCATCTGCCTCATCTGCTTTACCCTGAAACACTGATCTGATAGATTATATTTATGGCAAGATAAATTAGGATATAGTTTTCACTTTGTTTAGCTGGGGACATCACTCATCCCACAGATTATACATAGCTTTCTGATAATAAGAACACCTTAGACACAGACAAGCAAAATTTGGGCTCAGACATAGAAACAAGTTATGGAAGATCAGCTCAGGCCTCAGTAAAAGGCTTCATCATTACAGTTAAGCTAATTTAAATGACCTTGCACTTGTTGAGGAATAAGGTTCGTGGATGGCTACCTACTTACAAAAGGTGCCATGTAGCAAGTTATTTCTGCACTGTACTAGTAGCATATCAGCAAGTACGTTTAAGTATTCTACTTGGCAGCCTCAGCAAAATCCTTAACTTTGAGGCAACCAACCTTTCCATGAAATCCACAAGGGAGGAAAGGTACCCAAGGACTTTAGAAGCCTGTAAAATGAGGAAGGAGCTATCAGCACATGTCTAGGTAGTATAATGAAGTAGTGTTAGAGTCCCTATGAAATATGTGCAAAGCAGTAGCTCTGGAAGGTCAAAAGCACTTTAGCCATGTTAGTATGGCATTATATCTGGCTTTACTGCCATGCCTCTCAAGAGAATAAATTAGACGGGCTGACACCATGCTGATGTGGTTTTTTTTTTAACATTCAGTCTAGCTGGGAAGTCTTGACCTGTGATGTACAGACAGTATGTTCATTGTTGTCAGCTAAATTAATCTAAGCCATCGCCCCCCCTGTTTTCACTAAAGAATTATAAAAACTGTTTCCAAGTATTTCTAAATCTGCTTCATATGTAGCAATAATGTTTAAGATAAACTGACTGAATGCACCCATGGCATATACTGTACTGGATATTTTTTATTGAAAATTTTTTTTTCCTACTTAGTATAAATAATTAATAATTGATACACCAGCTACAGATAGACAATATGGGACAGAAGGCATCACCATAATCTTACATTATGTGTAAGAATCAGATCCAAGACTTTGTTCTGGTCAATATGGAGTGATGTGCGAAAAAGCAGTACTTCATGCAGAAGTGATTCAGAACTCTTTATTAATACTGTTGCTGCAGTCAGTGGCCTCTACAAAGGTGCAGGAAACATGGATAAAAATCTGAGAGAATCAAATTGAGATTTTCTCACAGTCAATGATTGCTTTAGGTAGTGGGTACAATGAAAAATGGGTGTAGGTCCTAAAATGTACATGACTGCATGAGCACAGTATCCTTCTTACGAGTATAATGGGGTACCTTCTACATAGATGTTATTCATCAATAAGACATTGCTTCTCTTCAGCAGTCAAAAATAAGAAGTAGAGCTTGTTCTATTCCTCTTTTACTCCTACGAATCGAGAAAGAAGATGGTTCTGTTTGAAGATCAATAGTAACTAACTATACAGCACATTGATGAAATTGCCTTAGAATTACTATACAAAATACACAAATTGTACAGTAATGAGCATGAAGAACAAACACTTCACATTTAGATATTCATTGCCAAAAGACAAGGATTTTCTTCCCTAAAGGCACAGATCTGTAACCCAAAACAATTATATTTTACTAAACACGGAGAGTGTACTGTCATCCAAGTTCCTAATCACCAGATTCAATTTGTATACACAGCGAGAGTTGCTGCTGCCAAGCACTGATTATGAATGGGCTGTAGCATCACATATTTTGAACATAATCCGTAGAAAAAATTAGGTAGTTATTGACTTAACGACCTTAAGGAGTCTCCTTAAGAGTTTGCATGCACCATAGAGACTTTCTTCCTTACAACTGGGATTCTTAGCTGTTCAGTAACTTCACTGCTTTGAAACTGAAAATATGGACCAGTCTATCTTCCCCTGCTGCTGAAGCTGTGACTATAAGACTTGAAATAAAATCGTCAAAAGGTGACAACCCCAAACTGGCTTTGAGTGGCTAAAGGTTGGACACAGTAATTTAATCATGGGTGCCTGGTTTCTGTTCTGGCATACAGACCACTGGGCCAAACATACGAAGCCTTGTATTCAATTCGTGTAATTCAATGCCTGATGGGCTGCATCTGAGGGTGCCGAGACAACTGCCTTATAACCTTGGAAAGCTGCTTTCTGTAGTCTGAAAGTTTACGGAAATTGGGGAAGGTCATCATTCTGAAAAGCCACAGAAACTGGGGGAGATCACCAGGGGAAGGACAAACATTGCACTCATCTCTGCTCCAAAAAACTAGAAGGATTATCTAAGGAGCTACAGGCCAGTCAGCCTCACTTCAGTTCCTGAGAACATCACAGAAATGACTTTTTGAAAGTCATTTCTGGGCACCTGAAGGTGGAACAGTCAGCTTAGGTTTATCAAGGGAAAATTACATCTAAGCAGTCTGTTTGCATTTTATGAGTAAGTGGACAGGTATGTGGAAGAGGAGAGTGAAGTGGATAGCACTAACCTTAATTCTAGCATGGTTTTAACACTGACTCCCACAATATTCCCATAGAATCATAGAATGAATGTTTTGAGTTTGAAAGAACACTAAAGATCATCAAGTTCCAACCCCCCTGCCATGGGCAGGGACACCTTCCACTAGATCAGGTTGGCCAAAGCCCCATCCAACCTGGTCTTGAACGAGGGTTGCCCAGGGATGGGGCATCCACAGCTTCTCTGGACAACCTGTTTCAGTGCCTCACCATCCTCACAGTAAAGAATTTCTTCCTGTAGATCTAAAATCTACCCTCTTTTAGTTTAAAGCCATTACTCCTTGTCCTATCACTACACCCCCTGACAAAGAGTCCCTCCCCAGCTTTCCTGCAGACCCCTTTTAGGTACTAAAAGGCTGGATGGTTGGGCTTAGACAGATAGTATTCTACCTGAAGGCTGCTTAACAAGTGGAGTACCCTAGACTCTTCCACTAGGCCCAAAAACCTGGGAGGCCTGATAGTGGACTACGTAAGTATTTAACCTTGAAAAAATGAAGACATTGAATACCTCCAAGTTTTCCATGTCTTTTGTCTCTAGGTTCCACTCACCAACAAATAAGGTGTATTCTTTCCTTGGCCTTACTTTTGCTGCCAGTTTACATCTACAAGGATTTCTTCTGGCCTTGCACATCCTTCTCTAGTCTTAGCTATACCTGAGCTTGTCCTTTCTTAAATTCAACTCCGCACACTTGGACAATGATCCTATATTCCTCCTAGGGAGCCCATCCCTGCTCCTTCCACCATCTACGTGCTCCTTTTCTGCATCTGAGCTCAGTTGGCTGTTCCTTATTCATCCCTGCCATGTCTTCTTGACAACTCTCTTCCTTGATCATGGATGAGCAGTAATTTGAACAAAGCTGCTACCAGTCTCAGGTTTGATCAGTTAAGGGATAGCTTAAGACTTTAGTTAGCACTTAAGTCCCTTTGAGGGCAAAAGTAATGTTTATGTCCTTTATGATCTTGGCTCTCAGGATTTGTTTATCCAATGAGAGTTTAAGAGGGAGGGAGGGACATAGAGCATTTCAAGCCAAATGCTAAATAAGGTTACACAGTACTCTTGTATATTCCTCTTGGCCCAGGAAATCTGCCAAATAGCATTGAAGCTCAGCAAGTACAACAAAAGTGACCCCACCTTTCCTTACACATCAGGCTAACAAATAGCATGGACATTATAGCACTTCTCCAGAGAATGGATAAAATGAGTTTGTCCCTTCAAGATGGGAGTGTTCACTGAACTTGAAAATCCCAGTATTGATGTGAATGCTCTAATTATTAAAGACAGACCCCCCTACCTACATATTTAGTGAAGAATTTCACAGCGTACATGTGAAATTTCTTCTCAGCACACCAATCACTTTTGGCCTCTCTCCCTACTCGAGCTGCATCCTGCTTTGATATCTCAGTGAGTGTACCAAGAGATTCCTCCCCTCAGAGGAATGACTATAAATATACAGCCATTCTCTTAGTAGTGTAGTTGCTCTTCTTCTTCTGCATATCAATAGCAGGGAGTAAAGACAGAGGTCTGAGGACAGCAGATGCAACCACTGCCAGCTGGCTTGCAGCAGGAAGCTGCAGAAGTAGCTGGGAAGGTCAGGAAGATAAACCCAACTTTTCTCCCTTTTCACTGGTAAGTTTTGGGGACTTTTCTGTTAGGTCAGCCCATTGTATAAAAAGCAGAGCAGAATTATTTATTGTCATGTAGAGAAGATGAACAGGCAGTTTTGTGGCCCAGGATAAGGAAAGTTGGAGTTCAGACCTTGTATTATAGAAAAAATACATGATGAGGTAAATTTTAAAACAAGGTTTTGAGTTGGTTTGACATAAAACTTAAACATGTCCTTAGTTACTTCCAAGTGGCAGTTTGTACTGATGTCATACAGAAAATAAGACTATAAGGGGTAGGCCTGAGATTAAGAGACTAGCTATTTAAGGAATAACTACTGTGCTCTGCAGTAACAATAAGTGAACTTTCACAGCAAAAAGTGTTTTCATGGTACTTAGTCATTTTTAGGCATTTTTTTTTTTATCACACCTCCAATAATCATCTGTTTGGATCAGAATTTTGAATTTATATACCTATTTTACACACATCACATTTTAGTCACTGAAATCTTATTTTGTGTATTGGATGTGGGTACCAAGATGCCCGTAGTGGGGGGGCTGCTGGGGTGGCAACTGTGAGGAGAGGCTGGGCTGCCCTGTGCTGGACACCAATTATGTACCAATGCACACTGTTCCATCAGACAAGCTGGTGGTGCCTCTGTGAAAGCGTATGTAAGAAAGGGGAAAAGGCTGCACAGGCAGAGTGAGTACTGAGGGAAAAAGAAGCATGAGAAACAATTCTGTGAACACCAAGGTCAAAGAAGGAGGGAGAGGAGGTACTCCAGACACCAGGGCAGACATTCTTCCGCAGTCCATGCAGGAGACCATAGCAGAGCAGGTATTCCCAGGATTAACTTGAAGGACTGCCATCACGGCAGAAGACCCATGCAGGAGAAAAGTGTGAGGAGTAGGTAACAGCAGAGAGGAACTGTTACGAATGGATTGCAACCCACACTACTCTGTACCGCTTGAGGAGAGCAAGTAGAGGAGTCAGGGAATGATGTTGAGCCAGTGAAGAAGTGTGGGGTAGAAGAAAGCTGTTGTTTTAATTTCTTTGCTTCTCACCATCCAAAAATCTATTTTAATTGTCAATAAAATCAATTTTGCCTGAGTTGAATCTGTTCTGCTCTTGATGGTAACTGGTAAGTCTCCCTGCCTTTACCTTGACCCATGAACTTTTTCACCTTATTTTCTTCCCCGTCTTGTTGAGAAGTGGAGTGAGAGCAGCTGGGCAGACATCTCACAGCTGGTGACTAAATAATTCTTAGAATTATTCTAATCTCTAAAATTATTTAGTTAACCTCTAGATTAAATATATACATATATATCAGGAAATAAAGACTTTTAAGAACTAGTAAATATGTCAATGAATGAAGTAAAGACTTTTGCTAGTCATAGAATCCTTTCAAAAGAAGCAATTAGGCATCATCCCAAAAAACTCTCTAGTCAAAAATGTTGTATTCTAATTAAATTCATTCTGCATCAGACTTGGTGACCCTGACACTTACAGTTTATACTTCAATATAAAATAATTTTTCACGAACATGAAAAATATTTCATTTGAGGCATGTCTGAATCATCTGGTTTGCACTTTGACATAAGGTTGTTTGGATGGTAAGATTTATAAAGAAAAAATGATTAACACCTGAATCACGAAAAAGACCTTAAGGGTAAGTTATCATCATACATTATGTTTAATTACTTATTCCTATTACTTTGTCATATTTCACAGCTGAAGCGAGAGTAATATCAATGTTTTAGTTAACAGGCTTGTTTTTAATATCAATGTGGAATATATATATATGTAGTTTTTAGTTGTGTTTCTCTTTGTTAACATAATTATGTAGCAATGCACGCTCAGAATGCAACATCCCATTAATTGATTTGTGATAATGAAGATATAGCTATACTCATTTACTATATTTCATTATCATGCTTATAATTTTAAATTGGTGATTATATTCCATATAATTTCACAAAGAGTAACAGGAGTTTCACTCGTCTGCACTGTATCTTCAGATTCTGTAACAAAGGTTTATTAACCTGTCAAGCCATCACGAAATTTATGCAATAGCCTTTCATATTCCTTTGATTTCCCTTTTAAGTATCAAAACCCAAAACACAATCCTCAAAATGTATCTCCACTGGAGAAGCCAGTGGTGGGCAAGGCTGGGAGGCAACAGTTGACCCAAACTGACCAAAGGGGTATTGCATACCATACAATGTCAAGCTCAGCAATAAACATGAATTTACAAAGGGGAAGTCACGCTTGGCCAACCTGACAGTCATCTCCACAGAAGGCTGTCTTAGTGAATGAAGGGAGAGAAGTGGTTGTTGTCTATCTCAATTTTATTAAGGCTTCCAACATTGTCTCCTGTAGCATCAATATAGACAAGCTAAAAAAATAAAGGCTGGACAAGTGCCCAATGAGGTGGATTAAAAACCCACTTGTTTGTGATCAGTGGCACAAAGTCGATCCAGATGCCAGTCACTAGTGGGGTATCCCAGAGTTTGATACTAGCTCCAGTACTATTTAACATCTTTACTGACTTAAGACCGTTTAATGGAGTGCACCCTCAACATTTGCAGTTGGCTGTTTTGCCCTTCAAAGGTACCTTGACAGACCCAAGACAGGACTGAGAGGACTCTCAAAGAACTAAACAAGGAGAAATGCAAATTCCCGTACCTGGGAAAGAACAGCCACGTGAACCAGTACACTCTGCAGGAAAACCAGATGGAAAGCCTCTTCGCAGAACACTGTATAGTCCTAGAGGACAACAAGCTAATCATGAATCATCGGTGCATCTCTGCAACAAAATAAGCCAACAGTATCCTGGCCTGCATGAAGAAGAGTTTTGCCAGCAGGTGGAAAGAGGTGATTCTTCCTCTCTACTCCATATGGAGTCCAGTTCTAGGCTCCCCAGAACAAGAAAGGCAGGGACTTCCTGGAGCAACTCCAGAGCAGTGTCACAAAGATGATTAAGGGACTGGAGCCTCTTTCATAAGAGGAGAGTCTGAGAGAGCTTGAACTGTTGAGCCTGGAGAAATCTCAAAGGGATCTTACCAATGTGTACAAATACCTGATGGGAGAGGGATGAAGAAGAGGCAGACAGACTCTTATCAGTAGCATCCACAGACAGGACAAGAAGCAAGGGGCACTAACTGCAACACTGTAGGTTCTGATAGAACTTAAGGAACCGTATCTTTGTTGTGAAGGTGACCAAGCATGGAACAGGTTGCCCAGAGAGGCTGTGGAATCTCCGTACTTGGAGATCTTCAGAATCCAAGTGGACACAGTCCCAGACAATCTGCTCTAGTTGACTTTGCTTGAGAAGTGCATAGGACTAGATGATCTCAAGGGATCCCATCTGACCTAAATGGTCCTGTGATTCTGCAACAAATATGTTTATCTAATGAAAATAACTATTTTATAAAATGAGAATAACTATAACTTTCCAGCAAAATGGAAAATAACACTGATCATTTTTCCATATTATTTTTTTTTAATCTAAAGTTGTTGAACAGCAAGTGTCAATGTATTAATTCTACTCTCAATTCTACTTGTTCTTTTGAATGACTCACTTATTAAGTAACCTACTACTTTTAGTATGAACATGGCACAATATTTAATGCACAAGTGTAGAGGCTAGAGAAATATCTTTACCATAGATTATTTGTAAAACAACGCAAGTGAATATTTTTTCACTTTAGTCCTTATACATGTAGTGACTTGAGTATGACTCAAGCAGTATTTTTTTCAGCTGAAAAACTAATAGAGAATTTACTTGTCTTTTTTTAACCTGTAGTAGAGGATTCCTTTAACTTCATAATTTTTGGGTTTGCTATTTTCTAAAAGAAAGCACAATTTTCAAATGAGAAATCAACTGTTTATTTTTATTTGAAAAAAAAAAAAAGTTGACAAAATGTTTTTGCTTGCATTGGTACCTCTAATATTTTGGCCAGACTCAGACCAACTATACTGATCAGTTTTTCAAATACTTTCAGTTGTCCTAAATCTGTTTGTAGCTCAATTATATCTGCATCTTCCCATTCCTGTCTGCATAAATCAAGAGTGTAAATTGAGTCTGAGTCTTCAAAGACTATCCGGACAGTGTCAGACGATGGAAGCCCCCAAAGGGAAAGGCATTCAAATGGCATCTGGGAGAGAAAAGAGCCCAACAAGTAGAATGAAACACTTTTAGTTCTCTCTTTAGTTTTATATGAAGACACCTAATATCTACATATGAGCTGAGTGTCTAAATCCACAATATAGTCTGCAGAGATTAAATAAAAATAATCATGAGAACTTCAGAGACTGATTCCGTCAACGCTAAAGGCACTCAGGGAAGGATTAAGTCACCTAAATTGGTTTACCACATCATATGAGAAGGCCTCTGGGATCCAATAAAATAGTGCAAGTCCTGTAGTTACTATTTAAAACCCATGGGAAACCCATAACCTTCTGGAGGGTCAGCTAGAGACAAGATAGTGGGGGAAGTGTAAAACAGTATAAGACAACTGTGTTTAGACAACTAAATCTTGATGTCAGGATCTGACAGCTGAACAGGCTGCTAGAATCCTTTGACTGTACCATCTCTCTGCTGATGATATTGGGAGCTTAGACAGACAGCATATTCTTGATGCAAAGACACATAAATTTAAGCACTTTTTTCCAAAACTGATTCTTGCCATTTATGCTTCATTATGTTAGGAAAGTTAAAAGTAGTTTTACTACAAATTGAAGGGACAGATATATTGCAACAGTATGTGTAAAACTGGGAAAAACTAATAGCTTGTGTGTGCTTGGAAGCGAGTGGTCACACTAATGTAAGGAGACAGGATGTAGCTTTAGCATGCTGAAGTCACTGATCTGAAAGAACACGCGTCTGTTCCCAAAGGTCATTTTCAGAAACAAAGATGATGTGTAACCTATATAAACAGTTGCTGAAGAGCACATATAAGTACAAAAACAGCAGCCACTTTCATGGAGTAACACTGGCCAGCCAAAGCAAATTAAAAAAAAAAAAAGGCAAGAAGGGCTACGCTGGAGACAGAAAGTTCGTATTACTAGGTCATCTGCTGCTTTGATGTAGCCTTGCTCAACAGTGTGATTGAGGATGACTAAACGTATGAACCTATAATGCAGAAGAGGGAATGCAGTTATCTCTAGCAGGTATAAAAAATTGTTGATTATTTTATATTATGCTTTTGTTACTTTCCTCCTCCTTCTAATATAGCACTGCTGTATTAAGTCACTTATGACTTGCCCTTTCTCACCAGGGAAAAAAAACGGTTTCTTGAATGCCTAGATCTCTTACTTTTATTTTCTGGGGCAATCTCTCTACAGGTTAAGAAGACCGTTGTTGCTGCCACTTAAATCCTGACACAAAGGATACATCTGTGCACTTGTCATCTCAACTGTGATAACTTTTCGTAAAAGTCTACATGAGCTGCAAGACAGCAGATCTTAACAGTGCTCAGAAAAATGTTTTAAATATTAATAAAATATTTTTACAATATTTTTGTTAAACAGCTATTTAAAATGAAATAAGATGTTGAGCAATGTAAAATGAATAAAAAATCAGGTAAATTTACAGAAAACGCGTAATTTTAAATAATACATTAGCTATCAAAATTCTAGAGCCTACACAGTAGAGATCAGTGCTTAAAGACTGCCTTCTTTAAGACATTAAGTTACATTATGACCAGAAAAAAACATTCAAAATGTCTGATGAAAGACTGTACTTTTAGAATAAGTTTCTATAAACAAAGTGAAATAAAGTAACATAATTTGGCCTAACCCATTTGATGTATTATTGTAATGACTAAGTTTCTAAAATCTCAAAACAACCAGTGAACTACTTTACAATTTTGTATGTTTGTCAGGGAAACATACACTTGACACATGCTCTTTGTTCACAGTGACACTGAAAGTATTTTTCTGCAGTATCTGTTTCGGTGTAAATAATAGGAATATTTTGTAATCATTTCACATTTTAGAAACTGTACAAAACAAAAATTTTAGAAGGCATGTATCCTCCACAGAAGAAAAAATTAATGTACAAATACTGCATTTCATTATCTGTAATCTGATCTCACCACTAGGTATAGTAAATTATATGACATTTGATACATTTCGGAGCAAGATTAAACAATATAACTATTGTAAAATTTGAATTTACTCCTTCTGGATCTAAAATTACACCCTCTACTGCTCTTCTTTCCAGTACTAACCATCCCTATGTACTCTATTTTTTGGAAATGTGATGTGTCCTGGGTTCTAAGTCCTAAGAAATTATATGGTCGAGCTAACAGAATGACAAAAACAACTTTATAATAAAAAAAAATGAGACAGTATCATCTTCATTAGAAGTGATACTATTACATTACTTAAAAACAATGAAAAAGGTGAGGGGTTCATCTATTTGACTAAGTATCAGCGTTAGGTAGAAATCCAATTGTCCATACTATTATTCGGGTATTACTTAGTTTTATAATTAGTAAACAAGGTAGGTGGCAATGTTTGAAGCAAATAAAGAAAACTTCCAATGTTAGTAAGCTGTCAGAGCCTTAAAATACTCAATGATACTCATCCAACTGCACAGCATATTGAAGTGGAATATTCCCAACAGACTGACTCATACCATCTAATTTTACTGAAGTTTTCTTCATAATTCTGAAGAGCGATGTCTTGCTCTGAAAGACCTTGCTTTGAAATCAAACTACTTTTCACTCACACTTTAAACTTTTTCAAGATTATGTTTGCTTTCACCAAGACATGAAGATGCTGCACATACAGCTTTGCAACTTCTTCTTTAACCATTATTATGCGTCAGGTTTCTAAAAGCAACCAATACCCCCAACACTTTGCATTGGATGAATTACTCTTTGACACTTGTCCAACTGGTACATTCCATAGCGGATGTCCACTACGTTGCACTTTAAGGGTGAAAAAAGCACTCACTGCAATCAAGTGATGGGCAATCTATCACTAATTTTTGAGTAATAGTCACCAGGATATCACATTGCCCTTATCAGTAAATAACTAACACTAGATAATAAAAAACTATCCTTATTAATATACTGAAGAGTATCGCATTTGTAGCAGATGACAACTTGTAATAGAAAACAACTATGATAGCTGATAATAAAAACAAAATGAAAAACACCTATCCTTCCAGGGTAAGTGTGTAAGGGAAATGACTCAAGTCAACCTTCTTAGTCAAATAATGAAAAACCATTGAAAGAAAATACTTGCAGATTGCATGTTCCTTTTCAGCTTGGAGTCTCATAAGCCCTTCAAGTACAGACGACTTTTATGAATATAACTGGAAATTCTTACAGAAATATATACATAAAGCTGAAGACAATTGTTTAAAATCTAGTAGTTAAAATTTTACATCTGCAGGACCACTGGCACCACTGCATCACTGCACCACTAATGAACCGAAGCGTTTTTGATACCCAAGAAGTATTATTATTCAGAACACAGTGCTTTCTGACGAGAATATTCTGGGAAAAATGCTTTTAAAGTTTTAGGCAAGAGAATTATATAGATTTTCCTAAACTTTGCTGAAATGTCATGAAAAATGTGAAGAATACTGTACAAGTGATACATGCACTAAAGTCTGTGACAAATGGAAGGTTATACAACCATACTGGTATTTCCTGAACTGTACTTCACTCTGCAGACAAACTACATTCTTCTCAGTTAAGGGGATGCCAACAAAATCCTTTCTAGTCTTTTGAACTTTTGTGATATTCATCACAGACTGGAATGTGTATGAAAAAAATTTATGCAAAAAATATGCAGAAATCATGCAACTTGAGGCAGAAAACTGTAACCATTTCTTCAAGCACAATCATATGACCCCGAGTGTATTTAGGTTGCTTAAACTGAATACATCAAAACATTAAGCATGAATTGTTCTGCTACATATAAAGCATTTAAGTAAATGTCACCATCGTTTTAGAGAAATTTTAGTACATGTCTACCCATTAAATATTTTGTCATTAGTGCTGTAAAAATGTAAAGATTAACACTAATAGCTACACGGTCAGCCCAACAGGTCAGCAAAGTCAAAGCGTTACTATGGTTATGTGCAAATCTAGATGACAAGGTAGCATTTTATTGTGTTTGTAAAATTTACTTTGTATCTATGGTAATACTTTTTATCGGTTGATTTCAGAAAACAATGATTTACTTTGCACTATACAATCTCCTTTAAATGTGTTTCAGCATAATGTATGAGTGAGTAAAGAAACTATAAATCAACACTTAATTTAAGTAACACCTTGACCTACTTAGCAAGAATTGGATCAACGTCCTGTTTGAGTTAATATTGATTTATCCTCCAATAAGCAAAAGATCCTGTGTCCTTTTCCTTGATTTAGTTGAGGCCATTGCTATGAAAATAAAAACAAGTAAAACCTGTGAAATAGCCCTCTCCGCTGTGGTAGAGAATGTACCATACCTGTGAATCCAGGAGAACAGTAACACTGATAGCCTCCAAGCCTGTTGATGCAGCTTCCTCCGTGCAAACAAGGCAAAGTTTCACACTCATTTACATCCATCTCACACAGAGACCCATAGTATCCAGGTGCACAATTACAGAGGAATCTTCACAAAAGAGAAAATTGGGTAACTCAATCAAAGCAAACGACATCACCTATTCTAATATTCTGAAGCTATAGGTATGTTCTGATGTCAAACTGCGGTCCCTAGTCACCATCCATATTAATATAATTAACAGACTCCTCTCTGTTCCATGTTTCTAAACAATTTACTGTGTTGGCTTTTTTTTTTTTTTTTTTAATTAGTAGGAAAATTGTGCTCAAAAATTTCAGCTGAACCTACAGGAAGTTACATATGGGATAACATTTTGTCAGAAGTCTCTGAAAAACTGTAGTGTTGTGGATACAAACACAAGATACAGTATTTTTTTTCTTATTTATACTTAACGTTATTAGTAAACATTTACCTTAGAAAACTTCATTGTTGGGAACTGAAAAGAGAGAGAAAGCAATCTAGCTGAAGTTCAATTCTTCTATTTCACTTTTATTCCAAATTTAAGAAAAAGGAGGAAAAGAACAAATTGTGCCAACGACTTCCCTTCCATTTTCCTCTCAGATCACATAAGAAACAAGTAACTGAGTCAGCAACATTTGCTGACCCCATTTTAATAGAGAATCTGTGTCGGCTGCTGAAGGTCCCTTCCAAACCTCAATACAGTGAAGTACACTTCACATACAAACAATTTTTTTTTTTTTATTTCATTTATCTGTAGTAACTAACCTGTTAATGAGATCAAGACAAGTTCCATTGTTTTTGCAGGGTTCTGATAAGCATTCATTAATCTCCACCTCACAAAGTGTCCCAGTGAAGCCATGCTGGCAGGAGCACCTAGCAAAGAGGATGTCATCATTTTACTTTTCAGTTTATCATAAAAAGACTCCTGAAAAATATGTGGCATATTTTGGGAGGTACAAATCAAAAGGTTCCTTTTTTTTTTATTATTATTTTTTATGATCATTAGGAAGTTCTGTATTTCAACAGATTTCCTAAGTACAGTGGGTTCAGCCTAGGAAATAATATTTTTACTGTTATTAGTTGAAGCCACAGATTTTGTGCTGACCCAGCTGTGCAGGGGCTCAGGGCTTGTCTTGACCTGAGGTGGTTTTTGTTTGTTTTGAGACCTACCCTGGAGCCAACTGACTGATGCCTCCCCTTGCTTTAGTCTCAGATCTGGGATTGGCACCTACAGAGAGGGTGTGACACACTGGGACAAGCATGGTGTTGCAAACAACAGCCCCTTGTGTCCATGGGGGCTGCGGAAGCGCGTAAGCAGTGCAAAGGAAGCAAATCATGATAATGAAACATAGCTCCAAGCAGGTACAAGACTGAAAACCATGAAACACCCACCTAGCATACACTTCCAAATGCAGGTCACTTGTGAAAATGCTGCCAGTTCTTCTTGAGAAAGATTGAAATCACTGATCCCAGAACCCAGACAGACTTTGTGAGAATGTCCATAACAACAGATGCAAGGGCTAGATAATTGTAAACTTTCTTACCTAACAATTTTAACTATAGTTTTATGAAGCTCTTTTTTATTAATATGGACATAAGTATTAGTATGTTTGTAACTGAATCAGTAATAGCTGTTTTAATACATGATTAGGTTGTTAAGATTTTAATTAGCCTAACAATAAATTATTGGGTCCATACATATGGCACGTTCCTTTTTGACCACAAGATTTTGAATGTATCGTAATATGTAATGTGTCAAACCCGTAACAAAATAAGGACACACTGTAGCACCGAAAGGCAGCAAACATAATACAAGCAAAGGATGAAAAGAATAACTAAAAGCTAACTAGCAATTTATCCTACTGAGTATCTGTTGCTCAAATAATTTCCCTCACCTGTAACTGTTAACCCCGTCCACACAGAGACCTTCATTCTGGCAGGGATGGGAGATGCACTCATCACTGTTAACTTCACAGTAAGTACCTTCAAATCCTGAAAAATAGACTGTATTAACTATGAATGAGTGAATTCCACTACACGATTTGAATATAAAGGTCATGAATCTTCTTGGGAGTTGAGCTATCTGAGCTCAGGATCAATTTTGTTAACGCAAGCGTCAGGCTTGAGAAAACTCAGCCACTGTAGAAGCTGCTGAAGAAAGAGCTGAGGAAAACATCAACTACTCCTTCTCACGTGAGCACTTCAGCTGAGGCTCTCTGCCCTTTGAGCTGTGTTGCAGCCATGCCTGTGACCATGTACCAGTTCTGCTTGCTGACTCTTGCTCCCTGGCTGATCCCTGGCTCCCTGGCTTGCTCCCCTTGCTGATCAGCTCCCTGGCTGGACCTTGCGCCCGCTCCACTACTACATATTTGACTGGTGATCTGGCACCTAGGCTGACCCTGGATACTGGAATTGGTCCTGCCCTGCTCACCTGACTCACATATTGTCAAGATGAGATCCTCAATGGTGAGGTTCCTGCCCTGGCATGCTTGGTTCGACTCCTGGCTCAATTTTGCTTGTAGAGCAGCCAACCCTCACTGCTCCCTCCCTCCCATGCTGCACATCAAGTGCACATCAAGTGCAGCAAGTGGATGCCATCCTAAAGGAATTTTCTCCAATTATTTTATTCATTAGCTTCAACCGGTTCATCTCCAGAGACTAAAAGAAGCCTTATCATACTTCAATGAACCAGAAAGAACACATTTGGATGTAGGTCCTGGATACTGTGAAATGCAACCGGTTTTAAAGGACTTAAAAGGCTTTCTTGGGGCGTGAAGGACAATATCAGAAATGAAAAGCTAATTCAAAAATCTAGAGCATATTAAAGGTTAAGAGAGACCAAATTTATCCAAAGCAGTCAGTAGATGAGAAAAAACATTTAGCTGGTTCTACTACTTACACGAAGAAAAAATATAATTCATTATGATCTTATATGGAACAGCTTCTTATTCTTTTGTGATACTCAGAAATATCTGAGCAAGCATCTCCTTCTTAAAATACCACAGCTGTCATTAAAATACATAAAAAGGAAAATGAAGGGCATTCATCATTCTGCTTCTACCTGACACCCCAATTGGTTATGGATGTTTTATAGTCTTTTTGAGGTAAATAATACTGAAGTGAAAACATAAAGCACCATTTAGACACATTTTTGATTGCAGTAGTACACACTATTCCAGCCCATGGCAAAATATAGCTACCTTGGAAAGACATAAATGAAATAAACATAAAGCAGGCATGGTGTTTTACCTACTATTCCTACAAATGGAGAAAAATACTGGCTTTACTGCATAATTTAACCAGTTATTTACTACATTATGAAATAATAGCTGTGTTCAATCTAATATTGAATATTATCTTTTTGTAACTGAAATAAATTAGCTCATCTTTTTTTTTAAAAAAAAAGTCCATCTCATTTTTCTTAGTGATACATGCTAATCATAAAAGACACCGAACTATTTAGATGACATGTTTTGATCTATAATTTAAAAGCACCAACTTCTGAATTCATGCAGCAACACTAAACAACTTTAGCCATGCTGGCAATTTTTACAGATTTCAGCAAAAACCTTTGCTTTCAACTAGAACTGTTGAGCAGAAACACTCAAATCTTCTTAAAAGGACATAAAAATATCAGTGTTTTATACATAATTTCTGTATGTCTGTGGTGTAGTATAAAGTCTGATAAAAGAATGTTTCAATGAAAGCATATTGGTTAATAAGCCAATTTTAATTCACTGCTGATGCATGTTGTCAAAGAAAATTATGAAAATAAATATAACTGTGCACATTGCTTGTACAAACAATAGGGGTCAAACCTCAAAATATGTACTATTATGTTAGGATCACAATACCTGTACAACGTGTACAAATACATTTGGACAGCAACCAATCACACTGTTTTCGGATCCAAAAGAATAGTTTAAATGCTCACATGTAAAAGGAGTTGGCTTAAGGAAAGAGTTACCCTCGTCATTTATTTACACAGTGCTGTAATGAGAGACCTCATGGGTCTAACACGCATGGGCATGTAGTTCTTATATTTTACATGACAGTCAAACATGATTTAAAGTGCAGTGTAACACATTAGTAAATTTTGTATAACTTACAAATGCTGCCACACAGCCAGGATCTTCTGGAAGACTTAAACTAAGATCAATGTATGGTTGCAATTTTTTCAGTAATGTAGATGCTTCCAGATTATTTCAAATGGGGGGGAGGGGGGGAAACAGACATGTTTTCCATTTAAACTGACTTAAAATGTTTAAAATGTTAGACATACTACTGAATCTAACATTTAAGTTACAAAGAAACTTGCAGTAAATAAATAAGCATTCACCTAGTGGAGACAACAAAATATGCTAGAAGACTTAATTTGTAGTTTATACAGCAAATATATTTCATTCATTTGAATTACAAAACACAATCCTTTTTATTTTAAGCAAACTATTTTGTAAAGCAGCACATTACTTAAAAGCCTGAAAATATGCATGCAGCTGTAAGGTAGTGTTACTGTAACAATATTTAGTATAACGTGTAGGAAAGTAATATGCACATTTAAATGCAAGTACTTTCTGCCTTTGCTAGTGCAAATCAGTCAAACTTTGGATCTAAACTGTAAATCAATAGCACATGTAAATGATTTGTTGCAGCTCTCCAGCCATATACTTTAACAGGTAGCTTTTCCACATTTCAAACCTGGGTGACACATTAAAAATGCAATTTTTGACCTTAACGCTTTTTATATGGAAAACCTGAAAGCTTTCTGAACTCGGTTCAAACTACTCTGAACTTCTAAATGAAAAGCTGCATCTAATCAATAGGGAAGAGCAAATGGCACACACTGCCACTCTGGAATACAAAATTGCATTAGATACCTGCTCAAAATTTCCAATATTGAGTTTAAGAAATTATCTTAACAGGGATGGACAATCAAGTGGTTTTTCTTTCTTCTCTCTCCCCCACCCCTCCATGGGCCTAGCCATAAGGAGTAGATGAATGTCATTGTAATGACAAATAAATGGTTTTTATTTGCCAAATATATTTTACATTATTTTTCCTATGACATTTGGGAAACTGAAGTAAGATAGGAACGGAATCTCATTGGTATTATAGAAGTTTCAAATAGGATCATTTTCACAAAGTAGTTATTCACTTTAATTTTTACAGAAATTCCAACGTCCTGTGGTAGTTTTGCCAACACTATCAATGGATGAAGCATTAAAACTTGTTACTTAAGTTGGGACAGACCCCATTGCTCCTTGGGCTTCTCTGAAATACTGGAAATGGCTACTGTGTGTCTCAACTCTGTGTGATCTGCAACACACAGTGTAGCTACACATCTGCTGTTATTATTATGGTCATGTTCGTTTCCTTAATCCATTTCAGAGAAATACCACAAAATTTACCTTCAGAGGCAACAAAAAGGACAAACTGCATTCTTTTTCTGTAAGCTCTCCACTGATTTACACATCAGCAAAGAATCATGGATTGTACTTGTCTTCTCATTGTGAAACACTTACGAACCAATGTTTGCAAGCAGCACAGATATAATAATCATAATACGCAGCTATGAAGTCTTTAAATTTTTAGATACAGTACTTCATACTGCATCAAAATACGTATTATATTGTTTGACTCATTGTTTGAGTATTATATCAAGCAACTCTCTCAAGCAGCCCACTTCACCATCAGCTGAACCAAAGTTTGTTTAATATGCATGTGGTGGTTTAACACCAATGGGTAGCTAAGCACCACCATGCTGCTCCCATTCCCCCACCTCACCAGAATAGAAGGAGAAAATACAATGAAAAAAAAACCTCATAGGTTGAGATAAGAACAGGAAGACTACACACCAATTACCGTCACAGGAAAAACAGACTCAGCATAATGAAGATTTATGTAATTTGTTGCGTTTTGCTACTAAGACTAGAAGAGTAAGAAACTAAAAACGAACTAAAAACATATTCTTCCCCATTCACCCTCTTCCACCTCCACACCCCGAGCAGGGCAGGGGAACAGGGAATGGGGACTGCAGTCAGTCCTTAACGCACACTTCATCTCTGCCGCTCCTTCACGGTCACTCTCTGTCCCTCCTCTACTGGGGACTCCTCCACGGGGGGGCTGCAGCGTGGAGATCTGCTCCATGTGGGACCCATGGGCTGCAGGGGGACAGCCTGCTCCACCAGGGGCCTCTCCACAGGCTGCAGGGGTACTGCTGCTGCGTGCCTGGAGCACCTCCTGCCCTCCTTCTGCACTGGGCTTGGGATGTGCAGGGATGCTTCTCACTCCTCTCTTCCTGCTGCTGCTTTTTTTTCCCCTTTCTTCAATCCACACTCCCAGAGGCCCACCCAGCATTGCTCCCTGGCTCAGCTCTGGCCAGCAGCAGGTCCCTTTTGGAGCCAGCTGGAGCTGACTCTGATCTGACATGGGGCAGCTGCTGGGCTCTGCTCACAGAGGCCATACCTGGCAGCCCCTGCACTACCGAAACATCACCACAAAAGGTTAATACAGTGCACATTTACTGTATTTATGAAATTGTCTAGTCAGTTGACACAAATATTAAATAGCTTTTTTTATTCTATGGAAGTTGTATGAACAACCACGTTGTTCATTTAGATCTTTTCATATACAGCTGCATTTTGCAACTCTTGATAAACCAGAGTCAAAACACCTAACTACATATTATGCATATTATGTTAACTACATATCATGCAAGTTGTTTAATCAATATGTCATTTGGTACTAAGTCAGGTATCTTGGAATATTCCAACTATGTCAGTTGTGATTACCCTTTGTAATCTAGTCTGTAATCGTGACAGGCTTATTGGGAGAGAAAGTGATGCACATGGCAGACAAAAACTGGGTAAGAAAAGAAGACAACTGAGAAAATCTATCTCCATAAAATGCCTTCAATTAGATTTTTATATTTTACTATACTCCCTGTTTTGATAGTCCTTAATAAGTGACTACTTTTTTGGGGGGCACGAATGACTAACTCATTTCATGAATTATGCCTTTTACCCCTTTTCAATACTGAGATATTTTCAGCTTTCCAAGATTTGTTAGCTATGCACTTTACTCTTCTGCTAGTTCCCTGAAGATTTGTTAAGATTCCTAGCTGCAAGTTTCAAGAACCCTTGAAGATTCCTTTAAAGTTCCTTCAGAATCTTGGCTGCAAGGTTTTTGTATTCTTGAGAAACTATGCACAAATATCTTTTGAAAGACTTTTCTGGTGGATGTTAAGAAAAGGTTTGAACTCTTCACAGATAATTTCTGAAAAAGGCTTCAGAATCAAACACACTGTATTAAAAGCTTTTTTCTACTGTTATCATGAAGTTCAATATCATAATAGCACTCAATAAGCAGCTCACATACCTTCACAATGACTTTTTTAACTCAGTAATTCACAGTAACCTTAGTAATAAAGATCCTAAACTATAAATAATGCTGACTTCTACATCTTATCTCTGTATCTTTGCAACCCAGTAAACAGTAAGATGAGTAATACTATTGTGGTGTACACTGAAATGACTGTTTTGCTATCTTTGGCCCTTAAGACACCCCTATACCCCCACCATTTTTATGTATAAAAGCTATGACTTCAAAATCCTACCTAAGTTCCAAATTCAGTAGCGCTTTCACTGCAGCTTTAACTAGCTAATGTATTCTTCAATTCCTATGCTGAATTTCATAGAGATGTTTTGCAGTTAAACTGTTGCTCCGTTCCACCTTACAAGTTTTTGTACACTGATGGAGAAATTGTGGTTTTCAACCCATGGCCCAGGAAAGCTTTAAGTGCCTGTTGTGATTTTACTTGTTGCACAGGAAGACAGACAGCAATCTGCTTTTTCCATCAGTAAGAGGAAGATTACTCCCCTGATGTCCTAGGCCTTCCTGACAGCTCAGCAGGAAGAGACTGCATTTCCAACTTGGTCCAATTTTTGTACTTTTAACAATATGTATATATTCTGTCTATTTTTGCCTGTTTTGTCAATTTAGTCTGTCAGCTCTGCTGGCCAGGCTGATGTCTATCTCTATGTTTTTGTAACAATTGACTCAAAAATAGTAATTCTGAATGCTGGAATCTGAACAGCCATAGATTTAGTAACTATTGCAATATAAGAAATTAATATTAGGCAAACCGACATCTGTATTACCAGTCTTTCATCGTAACTGATAAACCCGCTGTAATTCATGAAGGCTTTATGCGCTTTGAAAGACAGACATTCTTGTTGCTTTCATTGAAGATAGCATTAAATTCAACATGTATCTTCAACTACTCTGCAGCACACAGTACAAAACATTAACTACACCAGTTCTTACCTGTTTTGCAAATGCACAATGGATTTCCATTGACTTGTGCCAAGCATGTTGAGTTGTTTATGCAAGGATTGTAAGGCAGCTCACAGGGACTGAAGCGCTGATGGCAAAAGTCACCAGTATAAAATGGAGGACAAATGCATACAAACTGTCCCTGCTTAACAGATTCATAGCAGGTGGCTCCATTCAAGCATGGTTCAGAATCACATTCATTTATATCTACACTGCAGTCTGGCCCTGTCCACCCTGCTGTACATGAGCACCTGAAAAAAATGAGAATGAAAAAAAGAATGAAAACCAACAACTTAGTCCAATCAATTCTAATTATTTTAATCAAACAAACAACAATAAACAACAACAAAAACACAGGAATCTTTCTGTCCATAACATTTTTTTCTGCCAGTTGCATCAGTTCACACTATGAATACAAGATATATTTAAGTTCTCCCCCCCGTTTCTTTGTGTGAAGACAGAATTACTTATTCTGAATATCAGGATTTATCCACTTGGAATTATATGTGGTTTATTTAATGCTGACAGAAACATCTGGGTATCTTTTCTAAGCTGTTAAACTACAACAGTAATTATCAAATCTGGAATTCAAGGTTCTTGAAGATTTAGGATTGGAAAGACATCTTTTCATGTGTGAAAACTCTAGGTACTTCAGTGTTTAAAATGAATCCTTTTTACATGATGTTTCTTTTTTGTATGCTTGTGTAAAGGGATGATACTGACAATACATGAGAGAAAAAAATGAGCCGAAACCCAGATTACATCTGATTGTACAGAATTTACTTTCATGAACTACATAAATATCTGTTTCTATTTACAAGAATATGACAAGGTTTTAAAAATTCAAACAAAGATTACAATTTGCCGATGATTTCAAAATTTGCAGAGAAAACTTCATCATTAACTGCAATAAAAGAAAGGTCTGTTCTACATTCTACATACTTACCTAATGGATTCAGCTACTCACTGCCTAAATATTTAAATATGATCTGAGGATATTTAATTGTTGAAGTGAAATTTGTCCAAGGGCAGATAATATGAATGCAATGCCCTTCTAAGTTAAAACATTATTTAAAGCCTTCTTGTTCCACAAAGTTTTCTCGCTAATTTAATTAACTTTTTGGTATATTTTTAAGACAAACTGCTGTAATTCATGAAGACTACACACTTTGAAAAGTATACATTCTTATTACTTTCACTGAAGATAGCACTGAATTCAACATTTACTTGCCACTGTTTTGCAGTGTAACAGACAATATGAAAGATTAACAGCAGCTCTTTTGTGTTTTGATTGATGTTGCTTCCAGGCATTAAACCATTCAAATATGGCTGGACAGTTCTACTCTGATAAGAGGACTTTTTCTTAAATAATAAAAAGGACATTCAATTCAGAATCAATAGAATTAGGTAGCTCTGTTCTGTAGGACATGGGTACTGCTCGCCACACAAAAGAACTTGAACCCTTTACTACAAACACAGTGCGTGTTTTCTTTGGAGTTGTTGATTTTCTCTGCGATTGGTTTGTGGGTACTATTTCTATGCCACATCAAGTAGTTACTACTAAGAAACTTTATAATTGGAAGTCTAGACTCTTTTAGCAATAGGGATTCAAAATCAGGTTACCACGTGTTATTCATGGGAAGAAAAAGTCCTTTTTATCAACTTCTAAACTCAGATAAAAAGTTTTAAGAGTGTTAGCAAATATCATTGAAGTTTTCACATAGCTTTTAAAGAGAAAAATGTAAACATAGATGTTCTGCATCCAACTTTGTGTTTACTCTTGAACTGTTTAGAAAAGTTATAATATTTTTTGAATTCATTTGCTGGTATTTGGTGTTTAAATTATGCCAAGTTTTTTAAAAGCAAACTGCAAGTGCAAGTTATACAAATAAAAACTATTCTGTGCACATATTAATCAACACCCCTTTAGGTATGAAGAACTGCTATTACCTGGGAAATTACGCGGTCTTCTGTCAATGTTTAGAAGATTTCTCTGCTATATTAAATAGGAGTATATTTAGAATTTAATGAGAAACTGTCTAAAAGTCTGAAAGAATTTTTAAGCCAAAGTGTGTGATATTTTTATATTTATTTAAAAACCTAAGGTATTGTATACTTTTAGATATAAGTTACTCCGAGCACATGAAACAATTCTATCACCTGCTAAACTCACGAAGAAACAATGCAGGAAAGAGACTAAACATCAGGAAGAAAATACTCCAACCTGGAAAATGCTTCCTACATTGTCTCTTAAGAACAAACAAAATTACTATCTTTATTCCTACATTAGCAAGTTGTAAATTCTGAAGCTGAAGTTTTTGTGAGACCTTTCTTATAAGAATGTTGGCATTTGTGAAAAAACAAAACAAAACTTAAAATAAAAACATAGCCAATCACTCAGTAAAGCATATCATATATTTCCAGAACAACTATGAAAACATGACTTATAAATATTATGCAATTAAGCAAATGACATCTTATGCTTTAATTCCCTAATTGTATGCTCCTGTGTAGCCTTCAAAAACAGCTATGAGAAGATAAGCCATCGAATATATCAAGAATCGTGGTATCCCACTGCTGTACTCTTTCTGCTCTATATTTTACTATCAGTTCTAAGAAAAAAATTGACACAAAAAAAAAGTAAAAAAAAATGTGGAAAATAACTTGATGTCTTATTAAAACGGTATTTTAAACAGCACAAGCTTCTATCAATCCGAGTAATTTAGAGCATCTTCAGAAAGAGGAAGTACACACCACAGATTTTACAACTGAAACATAAGATTGCTTAAAAAACAAATAATTTTAACTAACTTGCCTTCCTCCAGAGCCTGTATTAAAAACGTCTTTTTAAATAACTAAATTCAAATACCTGATATTACAAAATCAGATCATGCATGATTCCTTTCTTTAAATTATTCACTCAAACAATAATATATACGTGCACGGTGCTGTGATTGTGACTTATGTGTAAAATTCCTCTAACCCAGAGACTAGCTTCTGTAAGTATAATATTTGACTTCCAAAAATTTCTCAAAGCTAAAAATTGCAAGCTGTAGTCATGAAAAGTACCTAGCAAAAAACTGATGTTTAAGTTCCCGTAACTCCGTAAGCATTAAATTATTTGGTTCTCCCTAGTTTGAAACCTTCCCTTTTATTTCTCACATTCCAGTGAATTACTTTGGTATCACTTGCCTTACGTAACTACTTTATGAGTTTTTGGGTGCATTAAATACAAAATAGCAAGATGGTCAAAAGAGGTGCTTCTCCCGTTACATGCAGAATTGGTGAGGGCTCACCTTGAATACTGTAAGCAGTTCTGGAATCCACCATAACAAAAAGTACGTCAAGATACTTAAAAGTGTTCAGAGGAGAGCAACAAAGCTAGTAAAGGGGCTGGAAGGCACGTCATACGAGGAGAGGCTGAGGACACTTGGGTTGTCTAGACTGGAGAAAATGAGGTTGAGAGGCAACCTCACTGCTCTTTGCAACTTCCTAAGGAGGGAAGTGAAGAGGGAGGTGCCGGTCTCTGCTCCCTGGTAACTATGACAGGATGCAAGGGAAGCACAAAGCTGTGCCAGGGGAAGCTCAGGCTACATATAAGGAAACATTTCTTTACTGTGAAAGTGGTCAAACACTGGAACAGGCTTCCTAGCAAGGAAGCCCATGCCTGTCAGCGTTCAAAAAACACATGAATACTGCTCTCATTGATGTGCTTTAACTTTTGGTTAGCCCTGAAGTGGTCAGGCAGTTGGACTTGACGATCTTTGAAGGTCCCTTCCAACTGAGCTAGTCTAGTCTAGTCTAGTCTTCTCTACAAAATATTACTTATTTAAGGAATCAAATCATAATTAAGAGTCTCAGAAACCACGGAACAGATGACGTTGGAAGAGCTAGACCCCACACACACTCAAAAAAGGGTCAACTACAGCAGGTTCCTCAGGTCTGTGCACAGCTGGGTTTTGAGTACCTTCAAGGATGGGAGAGTTCACAACCACTCTGGGCAACATGTTCCAGTGTCTGACCACCCTCACAGTAAAAAAGTATTTTATTGTGATTAAGTGGAATTTCATCTACTTCAGCTTGTTTCCACTGCCTCTTTTCGTGTCACTGGGTAACAGAAGAGCCTGACTCCATCTTTTCCCTTCCCTTCCATCAGTTACTTACATACATTACTAAGAGCCACTCTGAAGCAAAGCCATCCTTTCAGCATGCCAACAGGAACCACGATCTATTCTGAATCACAGAATTCTGAAGTGGCTTTCTATCAATTACAAAAACCCACTGGTGTGCTCATTCTTACCTACCTCGGCTAGAAGCTCTGGAAAAATGCCAAATCTTGACAAAAGAGGTAATGCAGATGATTATACCTGTGCAAAACACATTTCAGAAGGAACCATTTTTGCTTTCAGATGTCTTACAGCAGAAAAAAAAAAAGAAATTGGCATTTTAGCCCTCTGCATTTTGTACCATATTCAAAAAGTATCAATCAAAGCACCTGCCTTTGTCACGGATAATTCTGGAAAACAAAATGCTATATGCGTGTTGGGAAAAAAAAAAAAAAAAAACACACCTACAGTAGAACTGTGTTTTTCTTAGTGGTTCAGTCAAAGCTACTGAAATCCTGAGCTGAACCCGCAGATAAACTGTGCCCATCATTCACCTGCTTTTTTATTTGATAGGATCTTGATCAGAAAGGGCAGGATGTTCAGTGAAGTTTAGGTCAGCCTGTTAGCTATACAGCACATGCAATGATGGTCCATTTACTGCAAGTCTGTATTCTCTAGTGCACTGAATCACATCAGCTAACAGCACGAAAAGCTGCAGTGCTCACTGACAAATTTATTCCTTGTAAGCTAGAGGCTACTGGATTGTCTGAAATAGTAAAACGAGAGCTTGCTTTCCGTACAGGTAAAACTTTGAATTTGGAATACCATTCACTAACACCTATCACAAAGCTCCAGACATACATTTCCAGTCACCGCAAAAGCTTCAAATATTCATTTTCTCTCTCCTCTGTCCTTCACAAACATTATTCTCCTCTGAAAGCTTAAACACTCTTTGTTCCTCAGACAGCTGTATGACCCACCTGACATACTCCTTCAGCTTCCACCTCTAAGAGCCCCACTAAGAGTTTATCAGCACTCTTCTGGTGCTACTAGTTCTCCCTTCTCATGTCACTCCTAACTGTTCTTAAATTCTCACACCTCTCCTACTGTCCTTTGAATTCCATCTTGAGCCTCTCTTTACCCTTACTTCCATATTCCTTCTCACTCTGCTTTCTTCCTAAAGCTCTCCATTGCAAACCGTTAAACCCATTGCCTTGACTAGAACTGGGTTTCACAGGTTTAACCCCTGTGCTGGGGCCCACTGACTGCTGCCTCCCCTGCTTGAGCTTCAGCTCTTGGCCCCCTCTGGGGCCAGTCACTGCCTGACAAACAGCAGCCCTCTGTGGGCACGGAGCTGAGGGCTGGGGGCACTACGAGCCTGCAGCTGGCCACCCAGGAGAAAGAAGCAGTTTTTTTACAGGGAAACTTAAAAATAATCCCAAGCATACAGCTCAAGACTGAGAATGATAAAATCCCGTTCATATACCTAAGGCTTTTCCTCCTAGCAAAGACCTCCAGACACCGGGATTGTGATCATAACACAGAGAAAATGCATTGACAGTTGCTGGCTTTCCTGTATGAGATTTTCTGCGTTAGGTAATTTTGACCATTAGACTGTTAAACTTTGATTGGACTGACAATAAATTCTTATCTAGGTATTCCCTCCATTATGCAGCATTTCTGTTCCACACTACTGTGCAGGGAGCAGGTTCTTCCTGGCCTTTCCCATTTCCTTGGGTACCCTGCAGCAAAGACTGGAAAGGCTGAGTTAGATGGGTGGTCAGAAAAAAACTGCAGCGTACAGGAAGGAAACCGGTACCTGCTCTGTAGCAAACACAACTGTAGCAACAGCTTGAGAAGTATTTGCCTGCCTCTGCTCACCAAAACCTCATGCGGGTATATGGATGGGTGTTGGGAGTGGCATTATTTATATACAAGTAAAGCCTTTTTCAATCAAGATGCTATAGTGGGAATGTACATAGAGAATCAAAAGGCATTTTTTGGTATATTTTTATAGTACACAGATCTCACCTCCTCAAATCAAGAGAAATCAGCATGACTAGTGCCTACATTCCCTGCACTTTCTAGAGAAAATAATCCATTTCTTTTTCAAGTTGTGTGAAATGCTCGCTGTCACTTTTCTCACCAGTGGGGAAGAGCAACTGACATTATCTACCCAGACTTGTGCAAAGCATTTGATACTGTCCCATAAAATATTCTCATCTCCGAACTGGAGAGACACAGATATGATGGGTGGACCACTTGGTGGGCAAGGAACTGGCTGGATGGTTGCATTCAAAGAGTTGCAGTCAATGGCTCCCTATCCAGGTGGAGTCCAGTGATGAGTGGTGTCCCTCAGGGGGTGGTATTGGGACTGGTGTTGTTTAACATCTTTGTCAGTTGTATGGACAGTTACACTGAGAGCACCCTCAGGAAGCTTGTGGACGACACCAAACTGAGTGGTGTGATCAACACACCGGTGGGAAGGGATGCCATCCAGGCAGACACTGATAGGCTTGAGAAGTGGGCCCATGTGAAGTAAGACCAAGTGAAAGGTCCTGTACCTGGGTCGGAGCAATCCCAAACACAAATACAGGCTGGGTGGAAAATGAATTGAGAGCAGCTCTGAGGAGAACCACTTGGGGGTTTTGGTAGACAAAAAACAGCCAGCAATGTGTACTTGCAGCCCAGAAAGCAAACCCTATCCTGGGCTGCATCAAAAGCAGCGTGGCCAGCAGGTCAAGGAGGTGATTCTCCCGCTCTGCTCTTGTGAGACCCCACCTGGAGCTCTGTGTTCAGTTCTGGGACATGTCCAGCACAAGAAGGACATGGATCTATTAGAACAAGTTCAGAAGAGGGCCATGATGATGATCAAAGACTAGAACAACTCTCCTACAAAGACAGGCCGAGGGAGTTGGGGATGTTCAACCTAGAGAAGAGAAGGCTCCAGGGAGACCTTATAGTGGCCTTCCAGTACCTAACGGGGCCTGCATGAAAGCTGGGGAGGAACTCTTTGTTAGGGAGTGTAGTGACAGGACCAGGGGGAATGCATTTAAACTAGAAGAGGGTAGGTTTAGGTTAGATATTAGGAAGAAATTCTTTACCTTGAGGGTGGTGAGGCACTGGAACAGGTTGCCCAGAAAGCTGTGGACACCCCATTCCTGGAAGCGTTCAAGGCCAGGCTGGATGGGGCTTTGGGCAACCTGGTCTGGTGGGAGGTGTCTCTGCTCATGGTAGGGGGCTTGGAACAAGATGATCTTTAAGGTCCCTTCCAACCCATACCATTCTGTGGTTCTATGACATACAGTCTGACACGCAAAACTGTCAGGTTTTGGTGAAAAAGAAATGTGTGAATAAGCACTGTTCTAGTGCTTAGTGGTTTCAAAGGAGGCAGGACAAAATCTCTTCAGAATCTTCCTGAGAGACTGTGGCTCAGAAGGGACTCAGCTGCAGATCATGAGAGGGAAACATCTTAGATGTCAACATAGGCTTTACTGGTACACAGCATTAGCACCAGGTTGAAAGAAAACGGAAAAAAAAATAAAAAATGGAGCAGTCTATAACTGAGTCTGCTCCAGCACAACATGAAACATAGTGGTTGTTAGCAGTTTTTATGAAACTAGTTGCTTACTCTGTTCAGTATTGCAAAAGTAATTAGTTTTTATTTTGCTCTGTTTTTAAATGTACTTTAAACATAGAACATACATATTAATCTTTACAGTATCTTCATAAACAGCAGGAGTGGGATAGAGCAGTGTTCTTGTTGCCCTTTTCTGATGCATGCCAGAAAATTTCTGGTTACTATGAGTAACAGGAAGATCTCTTCCACACCAGTGCTTTCTACTTCAGGCACGTGAACTGAATCATGCAGTTCAGTGCACATGTACAACCTATCCCAAAGGTCTACCTGGCTGTTGTAAGGAGTGTTGAGCACTGTGAAAATATGCCAGTATCACAGCTTATGGGACCACCATTTTTTGTTTTAGGAATGGTCTGCCTTCTTGCTTGCATTTGTCCTGAGAAACTCATCAGTTATTCAGTTAGAACTCAAGTTAGAAATAAAGTAAAAATACATATATTGCATAGCCATTTAGATAAATTCCATATGTGTTTAGGTGCTGTCACAATCAACAATAGCATGTCAGTAGGTCAGACATAAGGCTCTGAGAAATACTAGGACATCCTTCATTATTGCAATGCCATTACTCATCACCGCTGTTTGTAAACTGAATTATCAGTCTGAGCATAGTGACTGACCTTTCATCTTCTCAATTCAGGGGAGGAAGCAGTATTAAACTACCATTCCTTTGTTAGTCAATAAAATAGTTCAGCTCCTTCAGGCTGTCAATCTGGCAATGGAAGTTTCATTAGCAGTGAAATAAACAATAGCTTGGTTTGATTTATTTTTTCAGCGATGAAGTTCAGGGCATAAAAAGATTAAACAAAGGAAAAAACACTCAAGAAGCTCATCCATATGAGCTCATCCATTACCCAATGGTTCTGATTCCCCAATACCTTCAATTCCCTAATGTTGGTCACAACCAAGCAATAAATATCTTTCCAAATTGTGTAAAGGTGTACAGCAAGAAAGTGGCCATGTAGGAAGAAATACCACTTCTCACCTCTCTCCAAAGGATTAATCAATAGGTGAGAGAAGAGAAATTTGTCTTTCACAAAACTGATAGGCGAGTATCAATTCAGCAATTAGATTATAAAAGATTCCATCTGCCTTTTTCAGTTGTTAGAATAATGATGGGAAACTGAAATTAAGGAAAATAGAATTGTTACCTCCGGAACACATACATCTAAAATTTCTTAATATAACAAATGTGGATGTCAGCTTATGGGAAGCATAGGCACCACCTGCACTCTTCAAGTTGAACTTGAACCAGGTACTATGTAGGAATATGTAAAATACCTGGGGAGTAGTACCAGGTAACAATATATAAACTCTTCATTGTGCACCTCATAGTTCTAGGCTTCTGACAAGTTTCCATCATGGAATGTAAAATAGTGAATAGTAAGCAATAGTAACATGATAATAGAGTGCATGAACTGTAAATACAATGCACCTTGCTGCTGCTGTACCTTGGACATGCAATTCATCTGTAAAAGAACCCTACAATAACATTTACACCAAGTATGTCCTAAGATACTTGGTCAAACTGGCTGAAACAACTTTCACTCTTTCTCTAGGCCCATACTGTACAAAGGCTGTTGAACTTTATGCAAGTAAATGTGTTTCCTAAGTTAACACTACTACTTGCAAAACAATCTATTATTTATTTTGTATACTTTCAAACTACTGATATAACTCAACTGCCACTCTGTATTATTTATTCACCAACAGCAAATACAAAGCACTGAATGAATATAAGCTAGGGTTTAATCCCAGTAGTCACTGCCATTATCTATAAGGAACCACATATTGCTGGTGATTATCCACTGGTGTTCAGTGGAAATGTGAGTAACACTAAGTACTCTAAGTTGTTTAGGCAGTAGGAAACTAATCCAAATTTTACAATTCTACAACTGATGTTATACCTAATGAGGGAAAATTTCAAGAACTCCACCAAAAGACACGTAGCACACCACTTTCGGCATCTGTAGGGATGCTGACCTGAATACCGTTGCACATCCAAGGTATCAGTCATCTAGGTTAACAGTTAACCTGAGTTGGTGTGTTCTGTGCTGTGCTACACAGCACCTAGAGCTCTGCCTTCTGGCCTGCACTGTGCTGTACTTATCTCTCGACCACAAGGCAAACTTTGCTTGGTTAACTTTAACAGAGACGTCCAGTACATGAGGCTACACCAGCTGTGTGTCCTTGCCTTTCTTCATGTAAGACTGCAGCAACTAGTTCTCATGTGGACATCCTATTTGGCAGTAGAAATGATGAATAGGGTTGTTTCCATGTAAGAAAAACCTGTAAAGTAAGAAAAACCTGTAGGAACCTGAATCACCGAACTAGGCTAACCTTTCCATAGACTGGTTCCGCACGCATGGCACACCGCGCTCTGACTGGAGATCCATTTGACGCTGCACAGCTCGGGGTTCCCAGCACATGATGGGACCTCAGATTATACGTACTAACCTCTCTCTCCTTATAGCCTTATCTCCAACCTAGGACATCCTGAGCAGTACATGACAGTGTTTGAGTGCCTTTCATACTGGGTTCATAACAAAACTGCAGCTCCCAGTGCAAATCAGCATCTTAGTCCCATTTAAAAAATGATAAATGGGCATGGGTATGTTATAGTCTCACTGGTTGTGCCTATGCAACAGAAACTAAGCCTTTGCACCACCCGTTCTGGACATCCCAAGTCCAGTCCATGCTGGGATGACACAGAAGGGAGAACAGGGGCCAAAGGCCAGGCCTCCACAGTGTGGCACAAATGGAGACAATCTGTGAGGCAAAGAGTAGGTGTAAATCTAACATTAAACGCGGAAGAATCTCTGCCTGTTTATCTTCACTGGCTACACAGAAAGCAGCTTATAAACTTAGGATATCTCAGATACACAAAGAACTATCTGGACCAAACTGCTTTCCTCAGATTTCCAAACAATATGTAGCAGTCTAAATAATTCAGGTACTTCTGAAAACTGAATTATATGTTGTTTTTTAAACTATGCTATCTTCTTCATTTTGACATGCCACAAATCCATGGTATTTGAGAGGCAGAGGAATATATTCCTCCACTAAAAAGGCAGCTCAATACAGAATTACACAAATTTCTCATAGAACTGATAATGAAATTTTATTTTTTCCCCAATATGCGGATCACAGCTTTTATAATTTTACTAACTATAACCATAATAAATATGTATTCCCTCTAGTCTTTTATATTACTGAGCATGACAAAAATTATGTCTGTCTAAAAGAATAGCAGAAATAAAACTGAACTACATGAGCCACATAACTTCTAATAATCATTGTATTCAAAGCATATCATAAATAGAAAGCTCTGTAACAACTGCTTGATTTCCCCTTGGTTTTTACAGTTTTCAAAAGCTAGACCTGTAATTTAAAAACGTATTCCTGATGCATGCTAAAGATATTTGTATTTTCTCCTTCAGAAGACAGTTTGAAATGTCTTTTTTCTGCTTGTACGTTTCTGAATTAGAAATCAGAAGGATTAACCCTTTTACACAGAAAACACGAAGTACAATACAAATAAATAAATAAAACCTGCAAATAAAGTATGCTGAACCCCTTCAAGCTTGTTCTCAAAGCTGGAAATAAACTGGATATTGACCCGTAACTGGAGGAAAAGGATTTGGGAGGTAAACTACTGGAAAGAGAGATAAAAAGATTATGTTTCTGCTACTGTAATAGTGTATAAGTGTGCCTTTTGAATATTTGATGTGTACAGAAAAACTTCAGAGAGCTTAGGTAGTTTTCATTCCCTTCCAGCTTAATTGCTTCAGCCTTTTTATCCTTGTCCTTTCTATATTTTTTTAGGATGTATTTTCTCTCTTCTGTGTTTTTTGGCTCCCATAATCCTCTGCTCACATTATTTCTTTTGGTAACAATAGATAAAATGTATTCCTAATATTCTGGGTATTCAGTGATATGACACAAGGAAAAAAAATGTTTTAGAGGAACAAATAGATCAAGTTGTATTCGCTTGTTTTCCAGATATTTCTTCCTTAATCCTCCACTACTTGAAGCAATGAGTTCAGGCAATCACAATGTAACAATCTGCTCAAGGAGACTGCAAGCTGTATGTCAGCTTTTACCTCAAACTCTAGCTCAACTGTCATGCACAGATTTCTGTTTTAGGAAGCAATTTTGTTGTAAAAACGATCTTTCAACTTTCAACTCCCTATTTTTTTTAATGAAGCTAAATTTGAAAATTAAACATACATCTTTTTTCTTTTTTCATTTTCTGCATATCAAAATACAAGACAAATCTTACACCATTGGATTAGATGCAGCTTCCAGTCTACTGGACCACAGAAACATGGTATACACAGTTCCTCCATGTATCAATCAAGCTATTTATCTTGGGAAATATTTTTGCAACAAATATTTCTATTTAAAAAAACAGATGAAATTATTTTCTGTTTCAGTTGGAAATTGTTACAATAATGAAAAGTTACCAGCAAAACCGACACTAGACAGCAGTCTCATTAGAATGTTTGTGTTCCAAAGAGCACAAACACTGAATACTTTTAATACTTTAAATACTTTTTTTTAAGAAAGATGGAAAAATACAAGTAAAACTGAGCATTATTACTGTCTTTTATGTCATATGGCCAGGTACCAATAAATACAGTATGGCTTGACATCAGTCTTAATTATAGACCATGACCAAACAGAAAACAATTACTAAAATGCCTGCAGTCTCACTTCCTGAAACACCTATTTTAGATATAGGAGGAATGCAACAAAATTGAAAAAAAAAAAAAAAGAAAAAGAATGTTTTTAGGGCACTTCCCCTCACCCCCCATTTGTTCTACAGGTTTGGAACCACTTAATGTGTTCGAGATCATTAAAAAAAATTACTAGAAGATTAAAAGTTACCAAGCCATCCCTTAAAAAAAAAAAAAAAAGAACTTCCATCTCCTACAGTCTCTGAGCTACATCGGAAGGGCATCACAGTCAGAAGACTTTGGAATGCAGCTTAGGTAGTTAGCACATAATACGGAATAGAAAGATCTGACTGAATTCGTGTTAAGTATATAAAATTAATTTTCTGAGCTGCAATGCTAATTCTCTGAATTATTGTGGACCCCATGTGTGTTGTCTATGCATTCTGGCATATGAAGTTGCACTTCTGAGCAACATTATCTACTACTTCAAGCTGCTTTAGACTTCCTTTTGTTCCTGACAAAATGGTAAAAGAAAGAAGAGCTATATTCTTTGCCTTAATGTCCTTCATCCCACACTGCAACAACAATCTCTACAACAACAAAATAACTTGACTGAGTCAGACTGAGTCTGCCAGAGTGAAAACCTCTTTGCGAAAACACAGCATCAGTAAATAGATGTTATGGTGAACAATAAGCAAAGCATCTACCTCCAGCATCTTGGATGGTACTGATTCAGAGAACGCATAAATACTATTTCACTCCTTCAAGAACCAGAGGGCACCAGTTGCTATGCAGTAGCATAGCACACATGAAAGGAAAAAGCATGTTACACTGAAAAAATACAAATAGTCACATGAGAGCAGGAAAGAGCCCCTCTGCAGGAGAGGCATTTAGATTGGGAACATTTAGCGATGCAACAGCAGGTGTGCCAACTGATCTCAAAGCTTTTCACCTAGTGTATAGAGACGGCACTGAGTACCAAAATGAAACATTAACTCCTCAGGTAGAGTGCTGACAGCATCAGGTACCTTTTTCTCCAGGGGAGTAAAAGAGATCTTCCTTGGTCTCTTCTTTTTACCACGGGCAACAAAGGAAGACCAAGTTAATTACAATTGCTAATCCTTATTAGCAATGATTAGCACAACAACATTAAGTGGTAGATGGCATGCTGCAACTTGAAGTTTTACGAAGGAACAGTGATACTGAATATTACCCTGAAGATAGGTTACTGAGATATTTAGAAAATTTGACATGAAAAATTAATAACTGAACATGATGTACAGGAATTCAAACATCTTTGCAAATTACCTCTGCATAATAATTTGAATGATCTATACTGATGAGACAAAAAAAAACATGCCCCTTCCCCATGTTTCTGTTTCTGAACTCTGAATACACTTGTGCCATTTAAGCAAGATGTCTTTATCAGCTTTTTTCAGTGTTCTATGCCTGTTTTTTTCAGCTACTTAAAGGATTGTCTCTTGTTCTCTACTGTGGGCCTACTCAAGCTCCAAGACGCTATATCACAGAAGAAACCAACCATCTTTGCTCAGTCTAATACCAAGGCACTATCAATTCCAGGAATGAAAGCAATGGCATAAGAGAACATGTCTCAAATGACCTATGTTCCTCTTTTTTCCCCAAAAAAATCCAAATAGAAAATACATTGGATACATCATGCCTAGAATCAATTAGGTGCCTGTAAACAACTGATAACCAAGGACAGCTGTAGCATTTGTATAGCAGGTCATCAGGACAATGCTTAACAGTATAACACCCATGTTTATACATTTTAATAGCACTGATCAAGCATCTTCAAAACTCACCAGTAGCTAAATATTCATCAAAGCTTATGTGGTGAGTCATTTAGCATGTGAACAACTCACACAATGCTTATAATTTCAACATCATAAACTCAGATTTGCAAAGTAGCCTATATGAAATAAAACATTTGGAAAGGCTCCTCAGTTTCTCATCAATACTGGCAGTCTAAAAGAATTTAGGAGACACTTTTTTCAAGATAAGAAAAGCTATTTTAGTAAATTTCATCTTCGTTAATGATCTAAGCTAGTATGTCAAATTATGATCTCTTACTGTTCACCTGATCCTGTATGACTGTAACTTCCAAACAACAGTTGAGGCAGTAAGATTACATTTTGCCACAACTACATTTACCACAGACCACCTAAAATAAACCTTAATTAAGTTTTCCTAAGAACAATTAAGTAAAGACTATGAAAATGAAATATTTTATAAAGTAGTGCTACAACTTCTAAGCATGTAAGCAGTAGCAAAAGAGCAGAAGTAAGCATTTTTAAGTTTAACCCAGACAGTTATTTCAAAATGTTCAAATATATACAGTATGAGTGTATGTAGGTATACACACATATATATGTATATGTTGCTCAAATGCGGCAGATGTGGCAGAGATTTCCCTACTACACGCTGTTACAAAAACAAAACTCATTTTGCCATGTCCTGGTAACAAGACTTTCAAAAATTGCTTTTTCCTTAAAAATATTATTGTTCTGATATAAAACTATGAAAGCGAACAACAAAAATGATTTTCAATTGGTCTCTGAGAGTCAGTTATGCCTTTATCTATCTTTGATATCTACTGCAATATAAACAATTCAGCTTTCTACTCAGGTTGTCTCACTGAGTTATTTCAATAGAGCAAACCTATGAAAATTTTATGACTGCCCCTTCCCAATACAGAATGAACAAACCAAGAGACATGCATAACAATACTTAGGGATGCTCATGGAGAGGTGTGACTTTTATATTTGTGCTCCCTTTTCTCTGCTTGTGACCTTCAAAGATAAAGGCTTCTTTCCACTGTGGTAGATAGATTTTTTTTTCACACATCCAAACTGGCATTTGGTGGAAGTAAATGTGGTAATTACAGATCCTGCATTAGTCTGCTTGTTGTAGTGAGCGTTGCTTTATAGAGGACCTCTAAATAGTGTACTATCTGTAATTGCAGTCTAAATAAATTTTCCTATAATACTTCTATTGATCTAACAGAACAGAAGAGTTTAAATCCCAGGCAAAACCAAGATGACTATTAATGAAAATTCAATTACCTGTAGAAAGTAGTAGTGGAGGAGACAATGCCGATTTTCTAATCATGCATTGTGTACAATTTACTTATACTAGAACCATTTCTTAGTTTATACATGTGCATATATTTCATATTGTTCTATCATATATAATCATTAGTTTCAAAGATGTAACTGCTTTACTTGAGTATTTCATTTTTCCAAGCATACATTTTCTAAGCACATAATTATACTCCTCTCTTTAAGTGTGTAATTGCTAGCGCACAAAAAAAACACAACAGAATTGTTTAAAGAAATGTCTGATATTTCTTTCATCACCTTTTAAACAGGGAAAACTCTTTTTACTCCATGAGCTGTAGGCCATATACTGCCAGTTTTACATATGCTAGACTATATCCTATTCTGTTAATAGTCTTGCAAAATTATTTTTCATGTTATCTTCTTCACCCCAGTGACCTGAAAACAGAAATATTATCTACTCATCTAAAGTATTTGAGCACCACTGATTGAAATCAATACTGTATGAGCTAGATAATATTTCACTACTGAATTGCTTCACATAAGTAAAATATGGTCAGTTTCATCCCTCCCCGAATCTCACAAAACAGAGTAAATGCTGCAAAACAGCCTTGTGATAACTAATATTCTCAGTAAAACAAAACTGTGGTTGTTATCTCAATAAATCTTTCTCTAATTCAAAAGATAAAAAAAGTCTCGTAATTTAAGATGAAACCTTGCCTTTTTGGTTTTGGCTGTAAAGTTATTTCACTACAAAATAAATACAGGTTCCATTAAGTCTTGGCATTAAAACTGACACAACTCAATTATGAAATTTTTGGTTCTTAACTGCTTTAAAATTGCATTAAGAAACAAGATAAAATCAATGATACCTATGAAACTGTGAAGTCTGTTCTAACAAGTGCAACAAGTAGATTTTATTAACAACCCTTTTTTAAAGGAAAATTTAAAGGAAAAAAAAAAACAGATTTCATACTAAACAGAATGATCTACATTCTCTCCTTTAACGTGGAACTGCTTATTATCCATTCTGCATGGTTCAACAATGTATGTCAGCAGCAATGCCCATAATCCTTTCTAAATTTTGCTCCTTTCTGCATGCATTAGACACTGCCGATGCATGAAACATCTGATTTGCAGCTAACAATAATAGATCATTTTCCCATTCATTTCTAATAAGCCATTTTTTGTGTCAGCATCATTTTTTGTTTAAACTTCCCATTTTACTGAAGTTTTCTAAAAAATAAAAGGCAACATGCTTTTAGAGAACTGTTAAATGAAGACAGAAAAAGAACAAACAAAACTGAGTTTACTATCACATGCAACAGGTGAGCATTGTAACAGGTTTGAATTACAAATAACGAGGTACTGAAGCCTGTCTTGAAAACTCTTTCTGCTGTATTCTTCTGTTCATTGCCTCTCTTATTCCTATCCATTGTAGTTTTAATTCTCACTCCCTCACTCGAAGAGTATTTTGTGGTAGCAGCATTTTTGTTATTGCCCAGAGCAGCAGTCACAGAATGGAAAAAAGTCATTGTATTTTCATATTGGTATCATTACTATGTAACACGATGGAGGGATGACTTCTACTGAGTATCAGTCAGGAAAAAAAATAAAGTATTAAAAGTTACAGTTTAATCCTTAAAGAGAGCATGTAAGTAGTCTATAGCAAAATAAATAAAACGTCAAAGAAGCAACGCTACCTGTTGTAATTTGCACTGCAGGCAATTAGTCATGCTTTATTCAATCATTTTTATTTATTTGGCCGTATCTCATTATGAGCACCCACTCTCTCTTTTACAACCCCCTTAAACTTTATCCACTCTTTCATACAGTACTCTTACCATCACTTACCATCAAACCTAAAAAAAAAGTCAAGAATACCCTAAAATGGTCCAAGTTGTTTCTCCAAACCTCTGCCTCCTTTACCTTGACGCCTCTGAGCAAATTCTAAATTAATTTGTAACAGTTTATTTAAAAAAAAAAAAAAAGAAAAAAAAGAAAAAAAAAGGAACTCCCTGAGGCTTTCGAATCCAGTTTTTGGCAACCTCCTGCAGAATCAGTTCTTCCACCTCTGGAAACCTACCTGACTCCCATTTCTAATCTTTCTTCATCCTTAGATGAAGACATGGTCCCACACGACACCCTAATCTCTAAATTGGAAAGATACGGATTCAAAGGGTGGTCTATTAAGTGGATAAGGAATTGGCTTGATGGCCGCACCCAGAGTAGTGGTCAATGGTTCTCGCATCCAGGTAGAGGCTGGTGACGAGCGGTGTCCCTCAGGGGTCTGTCTTTTCAGTGCGTTACAACATCTTCATCAATGACATAAATGATGGGATCGAATGCACCCTCACCAAGTTCACAGATGACACCAAGCTGAGTGGTGCAGTTGATACCAAAGAAGGAACAGATGAAATTCAAAGGGACCTGGACAGGCTGGAGAAGTGGGCCCATGTGAACCTAATGAGGCTCAACAAGTCCAAGTGCAAGGTGCTGCTCCTGTGTCAGGGCAATTCCAGACCTGAGGACAGATGAGGAGAACTCACTGAGAGCAGCCCTGTGGAGAAGGACTTGGGGGTTCTGGTGGATGAAAGGCTCGACATGAGCCAGCAATGCACGCAAGTTGATTACCCTCCTCTTATCCGCTCTCACAAAGCCCCACCTGGAAAACTGTGTTGGAGAACTGTGTTCAGCTCTTGAGTCCCCAACAAAAGATGTGGACCTGTGAAACTGCATCCAAAGGAGACCTATAAAGATGATCAGAGGGCTGGAGCACCTCTCCTGTGAAGAAAGACTGAGAAAGCTGGGGATGTTCAGCCTGAAGAAAGCTCTGTGGAAACCTCATTGCGGCCTTTCAGTACTTAACGGTTATTACGAAAAGGATGGAGAGGGACTCTTTACTTGGGAAGGTAATGACAGGACAAAGGGAAATAGTCATAAACTAGAAGAGGACGGATTTAGATTACACGTTAGGAGGAAATTCTTCACTCTAAGGGTAGACAGACACTGGAACAGTTTGCCCAGAGAAGCTGTGAATGCCCCATCCCTAGAGATGTTCAAGTCCAGGTCTGATGGGGCGCTGGCCAACCTGATCTAGTGTATGGCATCCCTGCCAATGACAGCGGGTTGGAACTAGATGATCTTTGAAATCCATTCCAACCTAAGTCATTCTATGAATACATGCAAAGCATTTCTACGCCTTTCAGTGATACCAGAGTACTTAATTCACCTGTAACATACTTCAGGCTGCTCACTGCATGCTCATATGGTTTTAAAGCTGGTCTTTGCAGATGACTTCATAAATTTCTCCTTTGGCTCTCACTCTTGATCTTCCCTGCGCTAGTAGAAGACTTCAATAGCCAATAGACTTAGAACGTAAACAAGCATCAATTAACATGTGGATAGGACTTTAGGATATGTGATGAAAAAGATAGTTTAAAACATAACAGGTTTTTTATTGGTGACAAACAAAAGACAAGCATGGGCCAGCTGAACTAATGTACCCCCGCTTCCCACCTGTGGTAAATCCACAGTCATTCCCCCAATCCATCCCTGGCTGAATATCGTCCTCCTCAGGCTGTGCCTTGATGGTCTGCCCCCATTTCTTCGTGGGTGCTTGTTCTTGGGCTGGACATCGGCCTCATGCCTCACCACGGTGGTCTGTACCAGCTTTATTGGTGGGTGTCTGTCTGTGGCCTGGATGTTGTTCTCAGGCTGAACTCTGACGCTTTGCGCCAACACTGGTGGTGGCTATCTGTCCCAAATTGCCATCATTTTGTTAATGTCAACCCACCACCTGATGGTCCGCAAAAACTTCGTCAGTGGATGCAATTCCGTTTCTGCATCATCCACCTTTTGACACTTACAGGGAGGTTGGCCATCGAGGTCATCCAGTTCTTGGATAGATTTCCTCTTCCTCTCAAGCCGCACCATTTTATCCAGCCTTGGACGCTTACAGGGAGGTTGGCCATCGAGGTCATCCAGTTCTTGGATAGATTTCCTCTTCCTCTCAAGCCGCACCATTTTATCCAGCCTTGGACGCTTACAGGGGGGTTGGCTGGCGAGGTCATCCAGCTCTTGGGCAGATTTCCTCTTCCTCTCAAGCCGCACCATTTTATCCAGCCTTGGATGCTTCCGGGGGGGTTGGCCACTGAGGTCATCCAGTTCTTGAGATTTCCTCTTCCGTCCCAGATGGAATATTACATCCATCCTTTGGCTTTTGCAGTGCACCGCTCAAAGGCTGGCAGTTCCTGCCTGGTTTCTCTGCACCCTGGCTGCTCCAAGTCTCCTTGAGCTCCAGGAACGAGAAGCTTGGCAAGATGTTGCCAGACACGGGGCAGCCCTTTTTATAGGGTGGGTGCCAGCGTACACTGAGGTGACATCACAGTAGGTGGCAGCTGACATCACAGGAGGCCCCTTTGTGGCAAAGGAGGCAGACATTGAGTACACCCAGCATCATTTTGCTCATCCTTACCACACATCTAAGAAGCAGTCTTCTCCATTTCATCTCCAATTCATCCATCTTACAT
Organism: Cygnus olor; assembly: GCF_009769625.2. Classification (NCBI taxonomy): domain Eukaryota; kingdom Metazoa; phylum Chordata; class Aves; order Anseriformes; family Anatidae; genus Cygnus; species Cygnus olor. The sequence continues at coordinate 28,721,723 of NC_049171.1, forward strand.
GGCTCAACAAATGGTCTACCTTGCCGTGGGAGATGGTGCCGATTAGGAGAAACTTCTCAGAAAAAGTGGTTGGGCATTGGAAGGGGTTGCCCAGGGAGGTGCTGGAGTCACCGTCCCTGGGGGTGTTTAAGGAAAGGTTGGACGTGGTGCTTAGGGACATGGTTTAGCAGGTGATGTTCGTGGTAGGGGGATGGTTGGACCAGATGATCTTGGACGTCTTTTCCAACCTGAATGATTCTGATTTTACAGTTGCACATGTCCACTTTTCTGTGGATTTTCTCTTCAGTAGTTCAATCTGACCTTGAGATTAAGAAAGCTAAGGTTTCAGGATAGAAAGACAAAAGGTACCTCCATCTGCTTTAGTAATTTACCCTAAGGCTTTTCCTCAAATGGGAAAGCATAGTCAGTCCATTCCTTCTCCTCACTCTGCCAGTACAGGAAACACCATGAGACAGTCTTCAGAACCACTATGACTCAGTACTTTTTCTCCAAACACATTACAGGTTGAGCCCCCCTGTAATTACAGATACTGTGATCTCCTTCCCACCTCATCATGTGCAGGAGAAGAAACAAAGGGGAAGTTTATATCTGTATTTTTTCCTGCATTCTCACTTCATCCACCATAGGATAAATGAATCTCAACAGAAGCACAGTTCAATCATTCTGCTCTCCTTAGCCCTTTCTTTCATGTTTGTCTTTTAAATGTTTCCATACAAATGTGACCGGATATTGTTGAATTAATATCACCTATGTATTTGGTCCAGTCTTCAGTCTTCCATCACTCCTTGTATATATGGAACTTGCTATTTTAAAGTATCAGAATCCTGAATACATACCAGCACTGAAGAACTGCACATAGGCAATTCCACATTATCTCACATGCATTAAACATAGGACTAGACTGAATTTAAAGGAGATTTAAAGTGCAGAATAACTCATGTTAATTTATGTATACTTGATTTTACTGTTAAAATCACCTACTTATCCCAAAACTGTTTTGGGATATGTGCTCTGCATATTTAAACTGATGGAAAATCTGGATGACTGCAGAAAGAAATGCACAAAATCTCCGGGGAAGGAAGGGACCTTTGGAGATTGTCTAGTACAACAAAACAGTCAACTAGAACAGGCTGCTCAGGACCCTCATCCAATTGAGTTTTGAGCATCTGCAATGATGGACACTCCAAAACCTCTCTAGGCAACTTGTTCAATCACCCTTACCGCTTTTCCCATTTAGGCAGACTCTCCTATATTCAATTTGTGCCCATCACTTGTCCTTTCGCTGAGAAGCACCACTGAGAAGCGTCTGGCTCTGCCTTCTTTACCTGCCCCCTCCCCTGCAGTACTTATACACACTGACAGGATTCCCCATTGACAGTTCATCTCATTAAGTTATATCAGGTTGGCCAGGCATGCTTTCCCCTTTGTAAATCTATGCTCCTGATCACCTTCTTATACATCGTGTGCGTAGAAACGGTTTCCAGGATTACTCACTCCAACATCTTCCCACAGACTGGGGTGAAGCTGACTGCTCCACAGTTTCCCAAATACTTCTTGCTTTTCTTGAAGGTAGCAGTGACATGTTTCATTTCTGGCCTGCCTTTTTCTGCCCCTTTTTTTTTCCTATTCCATGGCACACTTCCATTTTCAGGCTTTCTTCCAATCCTCAAGAACCTTTACCACACAAACAGACCTTTTAAAGATAATCAGGAGTGGGCTCAGATTTCCTCAGCAACTTCCATCCTATCGGGTTCCTGCAGTAGGGAATCTCTCTGTACCACCACTCATCCTTTCCTCCCAGCGCTGTTTTGTGGCCCAGCTTCAGTTCATTCAGATGCTTCACTGGACAGAATTTCCAGTCCCTCCTCTGCTACCAAGTTTCTGAACCTATTCCATGGCTGCAAAGCTGCAGATAAGACAGGACACCTCATCCTGATGTCAATGTCATGCTTCCAGCCTTCATCCTCACAGACCATCACAAAGTATTTCCCAATCTCACAAAAACAGACTCTGCCTGCTCTTCCTTCACTATGCTTACGAGTTCAGGTTCTGGTATCTGCAGTGCCTTGGAGAAGATGCTGTTGCTCTTCTCATTACCTCTGAAGCTGTGCAGTCTGCTGACTGCCTCCTGCAGCTCATTTACTTGGAAGCACAGATCCTCCTCTAGCGCACATGCACCTCTTGCAGGCAAGGACACTGTACCCTGACCCCCGCCTCCGCAAGAGGCCTCAGACATTTCCACAGCCCCAGGCCTGAAGAACAGCATCCTCCTTTGGAAGCTCAGTCTGTTCTGAGGTCTCTGATATGCTGGGATAGTTGCTCCAGTGGGTGGTTGGGGACTGCACCCTGCAGCACCATTGCTAAGCACAGTGTCCCTGACAGTCTCTGGCCCCCCGCTGCACTAACTGCTGCCTCCAGTGGCTGTGCTCCAGGCCTGGTAGTTACCTTCATCCTCTCCTGCACTTCTTGAAAGGGTGCTTGACTCTCCCTAATGAGGATTCAGCTGGAAACAGAAGAACAGAAGTCTAAAAGCCCCCTTTGTTCAAGGAAAGTTGACAGCAAAGCTTGTGAGAAGCTGTCACAGCTTGCTAATAGTCACAGCCTCCTGTAGCCACTCCTTACACGAGCTGCAGGCACCCCGAAGCTCCTTAGAGAGTTCCTAACGGTCCTCAGAAAATCTGGCATAGCTCAAACTACAGCCCAGAAACTGCTGTGCAAACTGCTTCATCTGTTCGATGCACTCATGTATTTGAGTGTTATGTTGAAAATCTTTTTAAACATGTATTTTGTATTTTTTTAAACCTACAGGTATGATTAATATGGGTAACTTAGCACAGCTCATGCACTCACAGTTACCTCATTATTTTAGAGACTGTTCTATGCCCCCTCCATTTAACCCGCATTCAACAAAATGATAATTTCATGACTCTTTGGGTGTCTGTAACCAAAAGGTATTATAAAACATATAAAACACATCTCCCAGTGATTTAATATACCAGAAGGAACAACACTACTGTTCAAGATAGAAAGCTGATGAGCTGGCTTGGTGTATTTTCATGTTTCAATATTGATTTCACATGAAATTTTATATTTTGTTAGGATTTTAAATAAAAATGCAACTATCCTTTCTGAAGACTGTTGAGTAACAGCCAAAATTTACCCCAAAGGCTGCAAACTGTCAGTGACTTTTTTAGTACATACTACTGAGATGGCAAAGCAATATTTTGTTTGCCTAAGGCAATGAAAACCCTAAAGCCGATTTCACACACCGCATTGAAACAACCAGCACACTACATATTTCCAGTTGTTAGCAGTGTTACCAGATAAAAATATAAAACATTTGCTGTCTTTGTAGGTAACATTTGTTTGCTCTTTCACAAATTTCTTTAGATAATTCATTAGTATGTCTCCCAGCCGGCCATATAAATCTTTTGAAGATGGCTTTGAGTAAGAGAACAGAACTTGGTACTATGGTGAAAATAACATTATGAGTCACAACTGAAGATGTCAAAAGCACAACAGCCAAATGTTTTGGGAAACAACTCAGCAGCTAGAGAGAAAGAGCTCGCCAAAGAACCCTGAAAAAATGCCAGCTAAGAAGCCAGATGCTGCTTGCAAAAAAAATGTTCCAGAGTTTGGCATCAGGGACCATTAAATGCCAAGCTGATCCCCATCTGTGGGAAAAGCTGTTTACTGCTTCTGGGGAAGAAAAAGTAAGAAGGAATATGGCAGTAGTTTAAAGTAGTGCCAGTAAGAACAGAAGGCAGACTAGACTCAGCATTCAAATTATAATATCACAATTTACTTTTTAATACCATGATAGTTTAAAATTTATTAATTTAGAAATAAACATTTTTAAAAATATAATGCATATATATGCATACTTTTACTTATGGATCTTTGAGATATCTTTGACTCAATTCTTGCATAGTTCTGAGAAAATGCAGAGGCTGCTTTTAACTTTTCCGAATAAGTCCTCTCCAGAAGGGGGAAAATGAAACAGTACGCTGCTTTCTGTAACAATACTATAATCAAAGCTCATGGTATGCACAACACAGAACACTTTGTAATGACATGACAAGCCATTTTTTAAGTTAAGAACAGTTACACTAATGAAAATTAGTTTCTGATTTTGAAAAGATGACTTGGCTTCAAATGCTAAGAAGCAAAGCAGGGAATTACAGCAAGAGATGATGTATTTGTGAATGGACTGAGAAGTAGAAGGAAGGGGAGAGATTAACTTTAACTCTTGCTGACAGTATGGTTACCTAATCTGTCAACTGGCATACATTATGATCTATGTAAATGTGAAGAAAGATGATCATTGCATGGGTAATAATTGAAGAAACACTGCAAACAAGACTAAAACAGTTTGAGGTTCAGAAGTAACTCAAAAGAACCCAGTTAAAAACAACTGATCTCAGTTGTTTCAGGCTCCAGTATTTCAACTGGAGTCTGAGGGGTAATAGGAGAACTAAAACAGAACATGAAAAGCAACAAAAGGGTCTAAAAGAAGAACATTTATATATGGGCAATATTTCTGCACATTATCAGTAATTTCTTCCAAGTGCTTAAGGAACTTATGGCCCATAGTTAAAGGCGATTCTGGCATTCAGCAACTTTCATCTTTGTAAAAAGTTAGTGGGAAACAGGGTTTTAGCATCAATCTTCTCTGAATAGGAGAAGCTGGCTCCTAGAATTTAGGGGCATACAAATAACATTCCAAAACTACTCATAAATTTTAAATTTAAAAAAAGTTACAGATAAACTGTAACTATAAAACAGGAGTAGGGTTCTGTTTAGGAGGAGATTAAAAAGTAACTAGATTAAGTAACTAGTTGATTGATTCAACTGCTGATTAAAGATAATTTTTCTCATGTCTAGTGATTGTTAAAAAGGTATGACATCAGTCATAGAACCATGCAGGTTTCAAAAGGCCTTCAGTATCATCAAATCCAACCATCAACTTGACCTACAAGTTCCATCACTAAACCATGTCCCTTAGTGCCTTGTCCACAGGTCTCTTAAATACCTCCCGCGATGGGGACTCCACCACTTCCCTGAGCAGCACATTCTAATGCTTGACCACCCTGTTTGCGAAGAAACTCTTCCTAATGTCCAATCTAAACCTCCCTTGGTGCATCTTGAGATCATGTCCTTGCATCCTATCCCTTCCTTCTCAAAGGAGAAAACAGACCAACAGAATCCTCACTGCAATCTCCTTTTAGATAGTTGTAGAGAGTCATGAGGTCTCCTCTCAGCCTTCACTTCCCCAGACTAAACAACCCGAAATCCCTCAGCTATGCCTCATAACTCTTTCATTTAGTCCCTTCACCAGCTTCATGTCTCTTCGCTGCACACACTTGAGCACCTCAAGGTTCTTCTCCCAGTGAGGGGCCCAAAATTAAATACAGTACTTGAGACACGGTCTCACCAGTGCCACATACAAGGGGACAATCCCTTCCCCAGACCTGCTGGCCACATCATTCCTGATACAGGCCAGGATGCCACTGGCCTTCTTGCCCACCCGGGCACACTGATGGCTCATGCTCAGATGGCTGCCAACCAGCACCCCCCAGGTCCTCGCCTGCTGGTCAACTTTCCAGCCACTCTTCCCCAAGCCTGTAATGCTGCATGGCGTTGTAATGACCCAAGTGCAGGACCTGGCACTTAGCCTTGTTGGGTGTCCTGTGACTGGACTCAGCCCATCAATCCAACCTCTCCAGATCCCTCTGCAAAGCCTTCTTACCCTCAGGCAGGTCAAGAGCCCTGCCTAACTTGGTACTATTTGCAAACTTAGTGAGGGTGCAACTCAATCCCCTCGTCCAGGTCACAGACAAAACTGTTAAACTAAAATGGCCCCAGTACCAAGCCCTGGGGAACACCACTGGTGACCAGCTGCCAACAGGACTGAACTCCATTCACTGTGACTCCTTGAGCCTGGCCATCCAGTCTGTTCTTCCCTCACTGAACTGTACACCTGTCCAAGCCATCAGCAGCCAGCTTCTCCAGGAGAATGCTGTGGGAAACAGCTTTACTAAACCTCAAGCACTTTACTAAAATCCAAGTAAAAAACACTCACAGCCTTTCCCTCATCTACCAAGTGGGTCATCTTGGGAAGGAGATCGGGTTAGTTAAGCAGGACCTGCCTTTTATAAAACCACTGTGTCTGCATTTAATCACTTGACTGTCCCTTATGAGCCGTGTGATGGCACTCAAGCTGATCTGCTCCATAACCTTCCCTGATACCGAGGTCAGACTATAATTCCCTGGATCCTCCTTCCTGCCCTTCTTGTAGATTGGAGTCACATTCACTGACCTCCAATACATGACATAGGAAAATATGCCTAAGTCTAATTTCCCATTTCGGATGGAGAAGTCCATTGGTATGCTACAAAGAAAAACCAGCAAAACACTTAACATGTTTTGTTCTTTGTAACAACCTCAACAAATAACACTGCCAAAATGGCAAATAGCATGAATCTGTGGGATTCAATCCGGATATATGGAAAGAACTGAACATTCTGGAAAGGCACGGGGTTAATCCTCAATGTCATATTTATTAAATTCAGATTTTAAGCTATTCTACATTACTGTAAATATCAGTTCATCTATAAAACTATGTTACCTATTATTTTGCAAGAAGAGTTGAAGAGATTTTTCACTTAAAGTTTCCCTGTAATATAGTAACAGCAAAGGAGACCCCAGGGCTTTAATTAGGGTTTGTTGTTATTAGGGCAGAACCTCAGAAGAAGCAGAAAAGATGGTACAACAGGATAGAGAAGAAACCAGGAATTCAGCTGGTAATAGATGCATCTGTCTGTAAATGTTCAGGGACATAATTTGAGAGTTTATGCTATCATGAGAATTAGAGTGAGGTTCACAGCGTACTGAAAATATATGCATGGTTGTAACTTCATTTATTTGCTGTGCCACGTGCATAACTGAAAAAGGAAAAGAAGAAAAATTCTCATTTTATCAGCTGCACTAAAATAAACTGGAATGAAATGGAAATTACAAAACAAATGACTCACATTACCAATTTAAGCTTAACTCTTGATTCAGGCTCTCTTATTCTAAAAGACTATGTCCTGGTTTCAGTTAGGACAGAGTGAATTTTCCTCCTAGTAGCTGGCAGGGTGCTATGTTTTGGATTAGAATGAGAAGAGCGCTGATAACATGCTGATGTTTTAATTGTTGTAGAGCAGTGCTTACACCAAGCCAAGGACTTTTCAGCCTCTCTCTGTCCTGCTAGCGAGCAGGCTAGGGATGCAGCAGGAGCTGGGAGGGGACAGACCCAGGACAGCTGACCCAAACTGGCCAAAGGGGTATTCCATACCATCTGACGTCATGCTGAACAATATATAGGGGTGGCTAGCCGGGGTGGAGGGGGGGCCGGCTGCTCGGGGATAGGCTGGGCATCGGTCAACGGGTGGTGAGCAATTGCATTGTGCATCACTTATTTCGTACACATTATTACTATTAATACTATTATTATTATTATTATTGTTGTTATTCTTTTCCCTGTCTTAATAAACTGTCTTTATCTCAACTCACAGGCTTCACTTTCCCGTTTCTCTCCCCCATCCCGGAGAGGGAGGGGGGAGGGTGAGCGAACGGCTGTGTGGTGTTTGACTGCCAGCCGGGCTAAACCACAACAGCCCATTTGGCGCCCAACGTGGGGCTCGAAGGGTTGAGATATCGACAGATTTGACCAGAGTGTGTTAAACTAAAATTGGTATAAGTATTCGACCTGCTTAATAGTTGCTAGTCACAATGTTGATTGCCTTAATCTCAAGTCTGCTGTGCCTGTTTCCCAAATTGAGTTTTATAGCAAGTTACTTTCTGTATGTGCTCCCTGTCGTGCTGTTTACCCTTTCCGGGCCCTGGTTTAAGATTGTTATGGTACTGTGTGGTGTAACGATGGCTTATGAAATGATGAAGTATCTGGTCATGACTCTAACCTGGTATTTGTACTCAGCACTGTCGTCGACTCTATACTTCGGAAACCCTATCTCAGAAACTATTAGCAATTACACCTATTGCCTTTTTTCATCAGGGAGTCAGTCTCTGGAGGGGACAGGGGAAGATATTTTTTCCTACCTGTTCACTCTCCCTTCCTCCTTCACCACCCTCTTATCCCCCGAGCTAGTTACGGTAGCTCTCCAAGATGTTGAATATCCTTGGGATACTCAGACCAGCATGTTCTTGTTGTTATGTCTCCTGAATGCGCTTCAGGTTTTGTTTAAGGTTAAACAACTACTTAGGAATCTCATCCGGAGATCTGTCTTGAGGCGGGATATTTGCGAGTGGCAGGGAGTGTGGGAGGATATGGGCAGGTTTCTAGAGCAGTGGGCACCTCCAGTGTTTTGGACATTCACCCCTGAACAACTGCAAAATCCTAAAAAACTGGTAGAATGCTTGAAAAAAAGGTGTCATGACTCTGGCAGTTCCAAAGTGACACAAATCACTGTGGCGTGCTGGGGTCTGGCTTGTGCCTATCGAGCTGCAATTGATGCTACTATCAACCTAGTGACAGACCCTGCGGCCGTTCCAGTCCCGGCTCCCGCAGCCACTCCGGCTCCAGCTCCCGCAGCCGTTCTGGCTCCAGCTCCCGCAGCTGTCCCGGCTCCAGCTCCCGCAGCCGTACCAGCTCCCGCAGCCGTTCCGGCTCCAGCTCCCGCAGCTGTCCCGGCTCCACCTCCCGCAGCCATTCCAGCTCCCGCAGCCGTTCCAGCTCCCGCAGCCGTTCCAGCTCCTGCAGCCGTTCCAGCTCCAGCTCCCGCAGCTGTCCCGGCTCCAGCTCCCGCAGCCGTTCCAGCTCCCGCAGCCGTTCCGGCTCCAGCTCCCGCAGCTGTCCCGGCTCCAGCTCCCGCAGCCGTTCCAGCTCCCGCAGCCGTCCCGGCTCCAGCTCCCGCAGCCATTCCGGCTCCAGCTCCCACAGCCGTCCCGGCTCCAGCTCCCGCAGCCATTCCGGCTCCAGCTCCCGCAGCCGTCCCGGCTCCAGCTCCCGCAGCCATTCCCACTCCTGTGGCTGGGTCAGAGAAACGAACTGTAGCAGTGCAAGTTGCCCCTGCAGAGGGTACTCCAACCCCTGTGGCAGACCCTGTGGCTGGGTCGGAGAAACGAACTGTAGCAGTGCAAGTTGACCCTGCAGAGGGTATTCCAATCCCTGTGGCAGACCCTGTGGCTGGGTCGGAGAGGCGAGCTGTAGCAGTGCAAGTTGCCCCTGTAGAAAAGGTGAAAAAATGGTATAGAGACGCAGGTCGTTTAGAACGCAGAAAGTCTTCTGCTAAGTCTGGGTGTGGAGAAGACGAGGCTGGGCCATCAAGTGTGCAGGAGGATGAAGATGAGGATGAGGATGTCAGTAAGTCAACAGTAACTACCCGAACCCTATACCAGCGTGAGCTACGAGATGTGCGAAAAGATTTTGGTCGCTGTATAGGTGAACAGCTTGTCACCTGGCTGCTCCGGTGCTGGGACACTGGAGCCAATGGTGTGAAATTAGAGGGCAGGGAAGCCAAGCGGTTGGGATCCCTTGCTAGAGATGCAAGCATTGACAAAGCAATTGGAGATGGAGCACGATCTCACAGCCTCTGGAGGCGTCTCCTGTTAGCTGTGAAGGGAAGGTATCCCTACAAGGAAGAACTTGTATGTGTACCAGTCAAGTGGACCACCATGGAGAAGGGAATTCAGTACCTGAGGGAATTAGCCGTACGGGAAGTAATTTATAAGGACTTAGACGATGCACAAACATCCACAGATCCAGATGAAGTCCAGTGTACTCGACCCATATGGCGGAAGTTTGTACGGAATGCACCATCAACATGGGCCAGCACATTGGCAATAATAACCTGGAAAAACGGTGAAGATCCCACAGTGGGTGACATAGCTAAACAACTCCGGGAGTACGAAGGAAATCTCTCCTCTTCCCTACAGGCCTGCGTCTCGGCTGTGGAGAAACTCTCTGAAGAGTTCCACCAACTTAAAGAGGATTTATCTTCCCCCCCACCTGAACAAACCAGTGGCCACCAACTAAAAGAGAATACTTTGGAGAAACTTATTGAAGAGGTCCAGCAACTTAAAGAGAGTGTATTTTCTTCCCCACCTGTACAAACCAGCATCTCGGCTATTAGGGGTAAACGTGCATCCATGCAAAGAAGACAATATGGTGGGTACACACCCCGCGCCACCCTGTGGTTTTACCTACGTGACCATGGAGAGGACATGAGAAAATGGGATGGAAAATCTACTGAGACCCTAGAGGCACGGGTACGTGAGTTGCAAAAGAAAACAATCGGGAGAAAGGGGTTCCCTGAAAAGTTTGCTGCTCCAACTTCTAGCAGGCAGTCTTTTAAACACAGAAGTGAAGATTCTGACCAGGACTAGAGGGGCCCTGCCTCCAGCCAGGGGGAGGAAAGGGACAACCGAGTTTATTGGACTGTGTGGATTCGATGGCCTGGCACGTCTGACGCACAGAAGTATAAGGCTCTAGTAGACATCGGTGCACAATGTACTCTAATGCCATCAAGCTGTAAAGGGCCAGAGCCCATCTGTATTTATGGCGTGACAGGGGGATCCCAGCAGTTAACTGTATTGGAAGCTGAAGTGAGTCTAACCGGAAATGAGTGGCAAAAGCACCGTATTGTGACTGGCCCAGATGCTCCGTGCATCCTTGGCATAGACTATCTTAGAAGAGGATATTTCAAGGACCCAAAAGGGTTCCGCTGGGCTTTTGGCATAGCTGCCTTAGAGACAGAGGACATTAAACAGTTGTCTACCTTGCCCGGTCTCTCAGAGGACCCTTCTGTTGTGGGGTTGCTGAGGGTTGAAGAACAGCAAGTGCCAATCGCTACCACAACTGTGCACCGGCGGCAATATCGCACCAACCGAGACTCCCTGATTCCCATCCACGAGCTAATTCGTCAACTGGAGAGCCAAGGAGTGATCAGCAAGACCCATTCACCTTTTAATAGTCCCATATGGCCAGTGCGAAAGTCTAATGGTGAGTGGAGACTAACAGTGGACTATCGTGGCCTGAACGAAGTCACGCCACCACTGAGTGCTGCAGTGCCGGACATGCTAGAACTCCAGTACGAACTGGAATCAAAGGCAGCCAAGTGGTATGCCACAATTGATATTGCTAATGCATTTTTCTCCATCCCTCTAGCAGCAGAGTGCAGGCCACAGTTTGCTTTCACTTGGAGGGGAGTCCAATATACTTGGAATCGGCTGCCCCAGGGGTGGAAACATAGCCCTACCATTTGCCATGGTCTGATCCAGTCTGCGCTGGAGCAGGGGGAGGCTCCTGAACACCTGCAGTACATCGATGACATCATTGTGTGGGGTGACACTGCAGAGGAAGTTTTCGAGAAAGGGAAGAAAATAGTCCAAATCCTTCTGAAGGCCGGTTTTGCCATAAAACAAAATAAAGTTAAAGGACCTGCAGGAGAGATCCAGTTTTTAGGAATAAAATGGCAAGATGGACGTCGTCAAATCCCAATGGATGTGATCAACAAAATAACAGCTATGTCTCCACCAACTAGCAAGAAGGAAACACAAACTTTCCTAGGTGTCGTGGGGTTTTGGAGAATGCATATTCCAAATTACAGTCTGATTGTAAACCCGCTCTACCAAGTAACTCGTAAGAAGAATGCTTTTGAATGGGGCCCTGAGCAACGACAAGCCTTTGAACAAATTAAACAGGAAATAGTTCATGCAGTAGCCCTTGGGCCAGTCCGAACAGGACCAGATGTAAAGAATGTGCTCTACACCGCAGCCGGGGAGAATGGCCCCACCTGGAGCCTCTGGCAGAAAGAACCTGGGGAAACTCGAGGTCGACCCCTGGGGTTTTGGAGTCGGGGATACAGAGGATCTGAGGCCCGCTATACTCCAACCGAAAAGGAGATATTGGCAGCATATGAGGGAGTTCGATCTGCTTCGGAAGTGGTCGGTACTGAAGCGCAGCTCCTCCTGGCACCCCGACTGCCGGTACTGGGTTGGATGTTCAGAGGAAGGGTCCCCTCTACACATCATGCAACTGATGCTACATGGAGCAAGTGGGTTGCACTGATTACTCAGCGGGCTCGAATAGGAAACCCCAGTCGCCCAGGAATCCTGGAAGTGATTATGGACTGGCCAGAAGGCAAGTACTTTGGGATATCGTCAGAGGAGGAGGTGGTCCGTGCTGAAGAAGCCCCACTGTACAACAAGCTACCAGAAAATGAGAAGAAATATGCCCTGTTCACTGATGGGTCCTGTCGTATTGTGGGAAAGCATCGGAGATGGAAAGCTGCTGTATGGAGTCCTACACGACGAGTTGCAGAAGCTGCTGAGGGAGAAGGTGAATCGAGTCAGTTTGCAGAAGTGAAAGCCGTTCAGCTGGCCTTAGATATTGCTGAACGAGAAAAGTGGCCAGTTCTCTATCTCTATACTGATTCATGGATGGTAGCAAATGCCCTGTGGGGGTGGCTACAACAATGGAAGCAGAACAACTGGGAACGCCGGGGCAAACCCATCTGGGCTGCTGCATTGTGGCAAGATATTGCTGCCCGGGTAGAGAACCTGGTTGTAAAGGTACGCCATGTAGATGCTCATGTGCCCAAGAATCAGGCTACTGAAGAACATCAAAACAACCAGCAGGTGGATCAGGCCGCTAAGATTGAAGTGGCTCAGGTGGACCTGGACTGGCAACATAAAGGTGAATTATTTATAGCCCGATGGGCCCATGACACCTCAGGCCATCAAGGTAGAGATGCAACATACAGATGGGCTCGTGACCGAGGGGTGGACCTGACCATGGACACTATAGCACAGGTTATTCATGATTGTGAAACATGTGCTGCAATTAAACAAGCCAAACGGTCAAAGCCTCTCTGGTATGGAGGACGATGGCTGAAATACAAATATGGAGAGGCCTGGCAGATTGACTACATCACACTCCCCCAAACCCGCAACGGCAAGCGCCACGTACTTACAATGGTGGAAGCAACCACCGGATGGCTGGAAACATATCCTGTGCCCCATGCCACCGCCCGGAACACTATCCTGGGCCTTGAAAAGCAAGTCCTATGGCGACATGGCACCCCAGAAAGAATTGAGTCAGACAATGGGACTCATTTCCGAAACAACCTTATAGACACTTGGGCCAAAGAACATGGTATTGAGTGGGTGTATCACATCCCTTATCATGCACCAGCCTCCGGGAAAGTTGAACGATACAATGGACTGTTAAAGACTACACTGAAAGCAATGGGTGCTGGGACATTCAAAAATTGGGAAACACATCTGGCAAAGGCCACCTGGTTAGTCAATACTAGAGGATCTGCCAACCGAGCTGGACCTGCCCAATCAAACCTGTTACGCACTGTAGAAGGGGATAAAGTTCCTGTAGTGCACGTAAGAAACATGCTGGGTAAGACAGTCTGGGCTACTCCCGCCTCAGGAAAAGGCAAGCCCATTCGTGGGATTGCTTTTGCTCGGGGACCTGGATGCACTTGGTGGGTAATGCAAGAGAATGGGGAGGTCCGGTGTGTACCTCAAGGGGACCTAATACTGGGTGAGAATAGCCCATGAGTTGAATTATAATATGTTAATTATCATATAACACTGTATGTCATCGCTACCATGGTTGCTATATATCATAGATGAAAATGGTGATTAATTAGAAGGTATTGGAAAGAGTGTAACCTGAGCATGACATAAATGGTATGGAATAAGGGGTGGATATCTGTCCTGGTTTCAGTTAGGACAGAGTGAATTTTCCTCCTAGTAGCTGGCAGGGTGCTATGTTTTGGATTAGAATGAGAAGAGCGCTGATAACATGCTGATGTTCTAATTGTTGTAGAGCAGTGCTTACACCAAGCCAAGGACTTTTCAGCCTCTCTCTGTCCTGCTAGCGAGCAGGCTAGGGATGCAGCAGAAGCTGGGAGGGGACAGACCCAGGACAGCTGACCCAAACTGGCCAAAGGGGTATTCCATACCATCTGACGTCATGCTGAACAATATATAGGGGTGGCTAGCCGGGGTGGAGGGGGGGCCGGCTGCTCGGGGATAGGCTGGGCATCGGTCAACGGGTGGTGAGCAATTGCATTGTGCATCACTTATTTCGTACACATTATTACTATTAATACTATTATTATTATTATTATTGTTGTTATTCTTTTCCCTGTCTTAATAAACTGTCTTTATCTCAACTCACAGGCTTCACTTTCCCGTTTCTCTCCCCCATCCCGGAGAGGGAGGGGGGAGGGTGAGCGAACGGCTGTGTGGTGTTTGACTGCCAGCCGGGCTAAACCACAACAAAAGAGTGTTTTTTACTAAAAACATGTATCTGAGAAGGTATTTTTTTCCTCTCCGTTGCCATGTTATTTATTTTACTATTAAGAGAATCCAGTGAGAAAAGCATTCAGTTCCGGCATACTTGTTGATCCTTTAGTTCTGACAGCAAGATTTCATAGCAAGGTTCAAAAATGAATACTGCAGTTAAATAAATGAAATTCTTAAGGAAATTTTTTAACAAGTTATTTTGCTTTGTATTATTTTTCTCACTAACACAGATTTGAAACTTGGCACTTCTTTATTTTTTATATTCTTTTCTATTTATTTTTCTATACAAAATGTATTTTTAATTATCTAGTTTTTCAAGAATTGACCTTTTCAAAAGAATTTGAAAATATTTACAGAAAATAAGCATAAGGGGATTATCAAAGGCACAGAAGAAAGCTTTGTTATCTATCCATTCCATTAATTCCAGTTAGAAGTGACACCAAGTGATATCAATGGTGTGGACAACTTCAAACAGATTCAGGAAATTCTGAGAATCATTGACAGTCTCTAAACTTACAACAGGAAAATAAACACTGCCAGACAAGGAAGAAAACTGTACTGCTTTATCACTGTTGTATTTCCAAAGCAGTGCTTGGCATGGTTTCAATCCAGACCAACTAGTGATCAACCAAAACAATGGCTAGGCACAGCTCAAGAGTTAGAAGATGAGCCAATGATCTTTTCTATCAGGCAGTTAGGACAGAGTTATCCCGCTTCACAGACTACAGTTAATTTTAAAGATATAGCTGCATGTCCTTAGAATCAGATACTGGGCACTAGCCCTGCTCAGCTACCATGAAAACAAGCATTTTATTGCTGTTGTTTTCAAGAGAAAAGTGTTAAAAAAATAATAAAAATTAACTTTTTTATATTGAGTAATTGTGAAAATAAACAGTGTCTTTTACCATTCGTGAATATAAACTAGATCAACTCTAATGACTGAAATTAAATTGCATTATATAATACAACAAAAACTTTGTTCATTTTCACTGTGGTTGCTAAGTCTCAGACTCCCAGTTTCAATTACAGGTATCTTGGAAGAAGTTGTTTTTCTTTGACTTATCATGACCTTAATATATAATGATCCAATGGTATGTCTAGTTTTCCTGTTCTGATATGTTAAAGAGGACAAATAGCTGTGAGGAAAAATGTGTGGTGCTTACAGTTCAGACCAATTCTCCTCTAAACATTTTCTGTAACTGTTCAGTATTTGCCAAATCCAGAAAAAGTACTTTTTGAGCATTTTTTTCATCTCACTGTACAACAGGGAGTCCCTGGATTTGCTCTTACACGGTTGGTCCAGCTATGAATAAAATCTTCCAGAAGCTGAAAGAATAGGTAATATATAAGGATAGGTAACAGGATGCATCATTGCACAATCCATCATAACATGCCAGAATTCAAATTGCCGTAAGGTAACAGCTAATCAGGCAAAAATATGCAGTTATAAAATTTTTTCATTAGTAATCTACAAATAAGTAAAAATTTCACAAAATAAGAACTACATAAAACTTTTTTCTATGTCCCAATAAACTTAAAAAGGGAAGAAAATCAATTTAAAATATTTTAAATTCTCAAACTTCACTAGTCTTATTTTTCTGTTACTGGACTGAAAAAACCACCAAAATTGTACATCTCATACTATATAAAAATTAAGTTCTAGGATAACTGAAAGAATTTCAGTTAAATTCTGAATATAAATTAAAAAAACATAGAAAGCATTAAAATTACAATGTTTCACTTGACTTCTTTTACAGTAAAGGAAAGAATTTAAATTAAAAAAGACTAAAAAAGAGTTAGAATTTTTAATTTACTGTCACAACTGAAAAAATGTGTTTAGCCCAAACTAAATCTCTCTTCAGGATTCTCCTAATCCAAAATTATATAATTATGCCAAGGCTGATCATGAACTGTTTCAAGTGAACAAGGTGGTGGTTAAAATAACAGAGAACTTAAAATTGTCTTTGACAAGTGGGGAAATTGTTTGTCTGTTTTCAACTGTGAGAGGTTTTCTTCTCTGACTACTGCCTGTATTACCAGGATGTAACTGTGCAACAGCTACAATGCCTATAGCCATTACACTATGTTCTTAAAGCTGCTGTATCATTATCTGTTATTAACTGTTCACATTCAGATACAGACTAACTGTTCTAGTATTGATATTATAATATAGGTAAGCCTGGTATGGGTAAACCCTGGCTATACACACCAGAAACTGACAGTTTATGGGGTCCTTATCCCTGTAAAGCTGAAAAATATATTTATTTTAAATCATAAATGTACCAATTGTTGGTGTTTGTTAGAAATACATTTAATGTCAAATCCTCATTTTCTCTCAGCATGGCTGCAAATTTTAGCTAAATTACTATTTTGTTGTCAATTTAAGACACAAGGTGGCAGCAATGATACAATCTCTTCATTTAAGATCGCATGAACACATCCACTCCCACTACTTTTACTCTTAAAGCATCTCATGTGCTTATGGGGCATATATGACAAAGATCCTGTATTTTCTTTGACAATATGCAGTTCCAGGTTAGGTTACTCATTAAGTGTTTTGAACTGATGCTTTTCTAAAAAATATCTGTCAACGAATCATTATGTTTGCTGACTTCAAATGAATGTGCACTGAAACAGCATACCCATGACAGAAGTTGTTAGTTCATCTTTGTGTAGTAACATTCCATTCACAGAGCTGAGAAATAAAAGAATAACTGGGTGCATAAGCTTGTCAGTTCTGGAACATAATGATACTGTGAGAAGATGCAATGCTTACTGATAGCTGTTGAAAAGATCTGTGCAGGTGCCGTTGTTTCTGCAAGGCTCTGAATTACATTCATTTGATTCATATTCACAAAATGTTCCTTCCCATCCAGGCAGACAAACACACTGGTATCTCTGTAACATATTAAGGAAAGTAAGTAAACTGTTTTTGTGTATTTCTTAAATATGTTTACAGATATTACATATATTATTATACATATATAATATATATGTTATATAAACTGATAAACTGTGTGTTTCTTTTCTTCAAACAGGTGATTCACTATTTTAAAACTTTAAAAAATTATAAACTTATTGATAGCTCAGCCCCCTAATATGATGAAAAATGGGGTATGAAGTAGATACGTGACACAGTATCTGCCAACTTGTGCAATCAAAAATTCTTTACCATCTCCTCCTCCTTCCTTCTAAGTTTTTGTAATAAAAGACATTACCTCTCCCATAAAACTACTTGGCTTAGATCTTATGCTGACACACCTAAAACACAGGTGCTAACAATCATCTGAGTTGTATTGCTCAGCATGCAGTCCAAACCAAACTCAATATAAAATAATTTATCATGAAGTTCTCAGGATTATATATCCCACTTGTTTAACACCTTTAATATGAAATTGTCTAGTACTGCACAAACGAAATACTGATGCACAACTTATGGCAAGAGAAATACTGTCTTCTATACATGTGTATCAGATAGAGATAGCCTAAATAGAAGTACTCTAGCCTAGTGGTGATAGTACTAATATATTGATGACCAGGTGTTGTAAACGCAGTATTTCTGACATTAACTGAATAAAACTTCTCTGCAGCATGTCTATCCAACTCTGAACAACATATTACAGGACGCTTTCATCACACTGCAATGCTCTATCAAATTATAATCACACTCCAGTATTACCCCCAGCCTCTAAATTATCTGGTAGCTGCAAGCAATAGGGTGTTTGACATCATTTCACGGAAGTGAAAAGCATAAAGCATCTTCCTATGCTCTTAAAAAAGAACAGGTGAACATCTGCTGAATTGAATATTAATTAGAGATGGGCAGCAAGGCAAACATTTCCATTCAGCAGAAGTTTTAATTGCTTCTTTAGCAACATGCTTACTTCTAACAAGGCTTCTTTCTACCAAAAGTTAGAAAATGCTTTAATGGTAAGCATGACTAATGCACGTTATTTCATTACTTGCTAAACACTGCAATAGGCTTCAGGGTAGATTTTAAAGCCTATTAAATTCCATGTAAACTGGAAACCATTAAAAAACAAACAGCAAAGAAGTGTTTTTTTTTTTTTTAAAGCTGAGTGCATAAATAAGCTACCATAGCATGATGATCAAATGTACAATGTACCAGGCTTGTAGCATCCATGACTCCTATGGCACAGAACACAGGCTTTCTTTCCCAGTTAAATTAAGGCATTTTGACAGTTATGAAATATCTGTCACTTCTTAATATACGAAAATAAGACAACAAAAATAATTGCCTGAAAGCAAGCTGGACAACTGAGTTCAACATACACTGTTCAGTCAACTACATATTAAGTTAAAAAAAGGAATTAACATTGTCCTTCGTGTTTTATACAGGCAAGGCTATTCCATGCAACTAAATAATGTAAGTTGCAAACTGTGTATTCCATCTTCATAATAAGTGTAATTTGTAGTTTACTGTTACTGCTCTGTACTCCTGAATTCAGGCTCAAAACCTGTAAAATCTTCTCCATGAACAGAGAAGAAAATTGGCAACATGAATCTAAGAAGTGTGAAATATTAGAAGTGACAGTTAATCAAAGGTTAAAATAGGAGATGAAGAGATCTCGTTAAGTAAGTAAAATAAGTAGTAAGAAAATACCAAGATGAACTCAGAAAATTTTCTGGATATTCTGCCAAGGAAAGAAGAAAAATCCTTGATACAGACTACATTATTAGCCCACATGTTTTTGTTTTCTATTACAACACAGCCATATCCAAATTAGCTGTTAAATATTGTAATTAATTGGAAAGTTTTTCTGAGATTTCCTCTATTCCCTGCATAATTATCACCAACATGAAAACAAATATTAGGAAAAAAAGATGCTACAAACACATAACGCAAAAATGGAGACTATTAATCTATATTCACAAGTAACTATTAGGCACTTAAAACCGTTCTATTGTCACGTTACACTTTCACATAAACCAGGAATGTGAGAATGATTTTATCATCATTTCCAAAAACCTCTTCCAGAAACAGATTACAAGATTGGAAGTGAGAGGAAGCTGCCAACAATTCTGTTTAGAAAGCAGTAGTGTTTTTTCATGGTTTCACTAAATCATCTATGAATCAGCTACTGAAATTCTATGCTTTGCAAATTTATTTCTCACTATATGAGGACTGTCACATTAAGCACAAACCATCACTCACATATATGTATCCCATGCATGGGTGCAGGATATGTGAACTACAAAATGTTACATATTATCTCTGCATATCATGGTTTACATTAACTGAAGATGCCATGTTACAGTAAATGGTAAGTATAGATAGGTAAGATAGATATTGATGGATAAAATAGGCTGCAGAAAAGGACCTGGGGCCTCTCATGGGCACAAAGTCAACCAAGTCAGCGACATGCCCCAGCAAGGACACTGGTGGCAGATGGCAGCCTGGGCTGCTGCAGGAGGGGCACTGCCAGCAGGAGCGAAGTGACCCCAGTGAGGCCTCACCTGCAGCTCTGCATCCAGTTCTGGGCCCCCAGCACAACATGGGCACACTGGAGAGGCCAGCAAAGGGCCACCAAGATGATCAGGGAACTGGAGCATCTCTCGAATCAGGCAAGGCTGCGAGAAGAGGGGCTGTCAGTCAGGGGACAGTATGCACTGAACACAGGATGACAAAAAGCTGTGTTGTGTATGCAGCGAATCATGCAATAGGCTGGAGGAATAGGATTCAATTCCTATTTATGTATTTATTCCCTTTTATTTATTGTAGCTATGAACTACTATCCATGCTAGACAGATTAAAATAAATGGTACCTTTGAGTTCCCCCACATCATCTCTTGCTTGCTCTCTAAAGAGCACAGTAAGTGTACTAAGTAATACCTGAACAAATCCCCAAACTGCTTTTTTAGATCATAGTTTTTCCTCGTACAGTATATATATAGCACATCAATTACGAGAAAAGTAGGTTTACTTGCTATACAGAGTCACAACCTGTAATTATGATCTCTCGCATACATACCCAGAACCATATATGCTCACCAGCGTGTCTTTACCCAATTAACTGTGTGGGTGGTTAAGAAAGCATTATTTGAGAATATTTGCATATTTTCCCTTCTCTAACATTGTAAATGAAGAATTAATCATTTTCTCAAGCCTTAGTCTGTTATTTTACTGGAAAATGGCAAATGAACATCTGGCAAATAGAAACTACAATGAAAAAGGTTCATCACACACAACAAGGATCTGAATTATGAGCATGCTAATCTTCAAGCCCGTACTTTGCACATGTAGGTTGAGAAGAGTTTTTAACAACAGAACTACACTGCAAGTATTTTTTCCATGTCTAGAGAAGAATTTGAAAAAAAAAATCCCTTTTAAAGGGATTTTTGGGGGGTGTTTTAGTATTTTATTTCTTGGCAATCAGAAAGGATAAAAAAATATGTTGCCTGGAAACAGAGAAGCAAGTAGAAATGCAGAAATCTCCATTTCTTCTCCCTGTTCTGAGCTCTTCAGTCGGACCGTGCTTCCTGTGGTGCAGCTCTTTTTCCATTAAGGCCAATCAGGAAGAGCATATCATAGGATCGCTCACTGCTGCCACATACTGGGAGATGCTCTCCAACAAGAAAATCCCAAGTTTGCCTTTGATTTTTTTTCCCCCTGAAAAAGATGGTATTTTTGCCTCTACAGAAAGTGATTCATCACAAAATTCTGTTCTGTTGGAAGCATTCTTTTTTCCTAGAGAACACCTTCATGCAGCTTAACTTTGTCAGTGCTAACAGTAGTCCATTTAACCTTGTGAAATAAACATGAATGTAAAAACATAAGCATCTATGAAAATCGTATTTGCAATTGCTCTTAACCATACTGAGCTCATAACATTATTTAGGCAGTCTTTTCTGTTGATGTAAAGGTTTTCGACAAATTGCTACTTTAAGGCTTCACTTTTAAGTTATTGATTTAACCATTTATATAACCACTCTTACGCACTGGCTAACAAAACTAGGTTTCTCCCTCATTTTTCATTATGACATTGTTTTTATTATGCAAGCCTTCACATTTTTATCCTAAATAAATTAGCTTGTTTAATCAAAAACAGAAGCCGACAAACAAAAAGCAGAACACCTTTTCATCTTCAGTTGGTTTAACCCTTACTTTAACCTTTAGTAGAAAACCAATTAAAACAAGATCTGTGCAGAGTAAAGTCCCAGCAATTACACTACCTGCCACTTTCACGATAATGAATTTACCTGTTCCTCACAGTGTGTAGAAACAGCGATTTTATTTATGGTGCTGCTCTACAAGTCAAAAAAAAGAAAATTGACTTCTGAGATCAGAAAAAAGTCTGCAATTGGCCTTGTTCTTTCCTAGTGTTAAAGACACACGTAAATTAGCTCACAGATAAAGTCAGATTGCTCACCTTATGGCAAAGGAACATTTAAGTGCAATAAGGTTTGCAATATAAATATTAATACTTATATTAACTGTTTAAATGATTGTAACAACTGACTTGAGACACTAGGATGAAAAGTAAATACAAAGGACAGATTCAAAGATGTAGAAAAATCACAAAAAAAGTCTAACTTCTAAACTGTACTACAACAACTGAATGGCTCAGGTAGAACACCTATGCAATTACAAAACCAAAGTGACTTTTGCACTAACCACTGCAAAACAAGAAATATTAAGTTGAATACATTAATACTAAACACTATCTACGGAGGTTGAGATACCAATGTGGATTTTCAGAAGCTAATCCACTACTTTAATTCATATATCCTTCCCCTAACTGTTTGACAAGTCTAAATGCTAACCAGTTTACTTGTCCTTCCAAATCTACTTATCTTCTGCACCCTGAGTTATTATAAATTATACATTATCTGATATTAATGATAAAATAGTGTTCCTTTGATTTAAAGTTTAAGCAAGACTTACAGGAGAAAGAAAGAACATTTTTAGTTTGCTTATCTCTCCAGCCTTTTAAATAATTAATCATTTAAATTAGCAAGACTGTATATTTAAAACAGATAAAACAGGCTATGTTTTGATTACTTGTAACTTGTCTTGCCTTGCAGTGTAAGATTGTTACATTTCTGTATAACAAACAATAAGCATATGTGAAAGTACAATATTTTTCTCCTGTCAATAGCACACCAGTAGCAAACAGAGGCTTACATTTTCATTTAACATGTCCTCCAAGTTAAAATACATCTTGTTTCTAGACATGCTGCATATTCACAACTCTAAGTACACTGTACTGTAATTTGTGACCACCAGGAAAATTACCTTAAATAGGAATACTAGTTATTTGCACTGCACGTCTTTATATACAACCATTTCATTGAACAGTGGCTTTGTAATAAGTTCATTATCATCACTGCCTTCAACATTGAATATTTTAAAGCAAGACTTCTGTAAAATTGATACTTCTCTGAAAGTTTGGGGGTTTTAAAATTAAATCACAACTAATAACAGACTTCAAGGTGCTCTAGATTTCACATTGCCATTGGAAACAACGGAGTTATCACCTGTGCCTTTAGAATTTAATCAATTAATTTCATCACCACACAGATGTGAGAGTTCTCATGGTGCAACTCAAATTTCAGTGGGGTTAGGTTTGCTATTTTTTTGTGGAGATTTATCTGCAATATAGCTTTTACTCATTGATACAGGTTTTCTATTTCAGAGAAAATTGGGAAGAATTTTTAGCAAATTGGGAAGGACCCTTCTGAGGAAAACTGTATTGTTTCTGGGGAAAACAATTTTTTTTTTTTTTGGATTTTTTTAATTGCTTTCAGAAATGTAATTCTAAATATATGCCTACTCTAATCACATTAGAATTTATTTCATAGTAACAAACCAAGTCAGTTTGAAGTCTCTTATATAATTAATTACTGATACATTATTTTGTCTCTATTTTCTGACTTCTGTCATTTATCCTATCTATACCCTTCTTGCATTCTTCTAGAGAGAGAGTACTTACTATAAGAAATGTGTCAAAGAAACCACCTTCAAGGTGACAAGTACTGAACAGCACAGGAAAACTAATGAGAAACAACTAAGTTATTCAAGCAAAATAAACCAAATGGCTACTCCAGACAGTGACAGACATTTGAATAGCAGGGTTTGAGCAGTGCATCTGGTTTGACATTTACCTCAATTTTTCAATGAATAATTAAAGGTCATAAACACACTCCTGCTAAGCAGAAACACAGCTTGTCTCATTTAAGGCTTGTCTGGAACTTGCCAGTTTGCCCCTACATCTCTGGTTAAGGGAAAGCTATGGGAGTTAAATGGGGTATTGCACAGGAGTAGCCTAGACACCGGCAGACAGAAATAGTGCTTTGCTTCTGAATTTCAAATTTGGTGTTGCTGCTGGTAGCTTTTTTTTTTATTTAAAGTATGACCAAACAGTAAAACACATACTGTTTTCCCTAAAACTACACTATCTCATACCTGCACACAATAGCTGATTCAAATATAGATCTTGAACATACAACCATTATCATCTCAGGACACCTCATACATCACCAAGTCCCATTCTTGCCAACATCAGACTCAAAAGTAGTGGAAGGCTAAAGAAACAGGCTGTTCTAAAGATACTTCAACCAAGTTTTCTTAGAAGCATTGAGACCCTCACAGGATTATTTGATGTCAACTCTTCTCTTTTGAAACTTCACTCATCTCTACTTTAAATTTATAGAGCATTTCAATACAAATGAATCACATTACAAGTCAACGTGCTGCCTCTATCATACCTAAGACAGAGAAGAGTATCTAAGAGGTGCCAAGATTAGGCAATAATGCCAACTCTATGTACCACTGGCATAAAAACAAACAGCTCAATACCAGCTCAAAGACCAATAAAAAAAAAAGATGATTCTGCAACAAATTTTATTCAATTTAATCTAATATTATCATTGGGAAGAATAAGGAGGTTCCAAAGTCCTACACAAACCGTAAATGGTATTATTCTCCAAACTAAAAGCCAGAAGACACAAGCATAAGCTCCGGTGATGAATGTAAGATGGCTGACAAACCAGCTGGGCTGCATGAAGGACATTTGTTTATAATATAGCAACAAGGAGTCTATGAATAATTAATTATGAGGAGAATGAAAAAAATAAACAAGTGCCTTGATGTGGGAATAAAAATGTTGTTTTTGCACAGAGTTACATTGTTTAAAGGGAAGGAATAATGCAGACAACCAGCCTCCTTAGAGCAACTACGCGAAAATCAGGGTGTCAAGTCCGATGAATGAAGAAACATTACCACCTCAGAGTAAAAAAGTCAAAAGAATCACAAAATCGTCTAGGTTGGAAGAGACCTCCAAGATCACCTAGTCCAACCTCTGACCTAACACTAACAAGACCTCCACTAAACCATATCACTAAGGACTACATCTAAACGTCTCTTAAAGACCTCCAGGGATGGCGACTCAACCACTTCCCTGGGCAGCCCATTCCAATGCCTCACAAGCCTTTCAGTAAAGAAGTTCCTCCTAATATCCAACCTAAACCTCCCCTGGAGCAACTTTAGCCCATTCCCCCTCGTCCTGTCACCAGGCACGTGGGAGAACAGAACCCCCACCTCTCTACAGCCTCCTTTAAGGTACCTATAGAGAGCAATAAGGCCTCCCCTGAGCCTCCTCTTCTCCAGGCTGAACAATCCCAGCTCCCTCAGCCGCTCCTCATAAGACTTGTTCTCCAGACCCCACACCAGCTTCGTCGCCCTTCTCTGGACTCTCTCGAGCACCTCCATGTCCTTCTTGTAGCGAGGGGCCCAAAACTGAACACAGTACTTGAGGTGCGGCCTCACCAGAGCCGAGTACAGGGGGACAATCACCTCCCTAGACCTGCTGGCCACACTGCTTCTTATACAGGCCAGGATGCTGTTGGCCTTCTTGGCCACCTGAGCACACTGCTGGCTCATATTCAGCTGCCTATCAACCAGTACTCCCAGGTCCTTCTCGGCCAGGCAGCTTTCCAACCACTCATCTCTCAGCCTGTAGCTCTGCTTGGGGTTGTTGCGCCCCAGGTGCAGGACCCGGCACTTGGCCTTGTTGAACTTCATACAGTTGACCTCAGCCCATCGCTCCAGCCTATCCAGATCCTCCTGCAGAGCCTTCCTGCCCTCGAGCAGATCGACACACGCACTTAGCTTGGTGTCATCTGCAAACTTACTGAGGGTGCACTCGATCCCCTCATCCAGGTCATCGATAAAGATATTAAAGAGGACTGGCCCCAGTACTGAGCCCTGGGGGATTCCACTAGTCACCGGCCTCCAACTGGATTTGGCTCCATTCACCACAACTCTTTGGGCCTGGATACCAAGCCAGTTTTTAACCCAACAAAGCGTACGCCAGTCCAAGCCCCGAGCAGCCAGTTTCTTGAGGAGAATGCTGTGGGAAACGGTGTCAAAAGCCTTACTGAAGTCAAGGTAGATCACATCCACAGCCTTTCCCTCATCCACTAAGCGTGTCACTTGGTCATAGAAGGAGATCAGGTTCGTCAAGCAGGACCTGCCTTTCATGAACCCATGCTGACTGGGCCTGATCGCCTGGTTGCCCTGCAAGTGCTGCATGATGACACTCAAGATAATCTGCTCCATGAGCTTCCCTGGCACTGACACCAAACTAACAGGCCTATAGTTCCCCGGGTCTACCCTCCGGCCCTTCTTGTAGATGGGCATCACATTTGCTAGCCGCCAGTCGACTGGGACCTCCCCTGATAGCCACGAGATAGCCACGACTGCCAATAAATGATGGAAAGCGGCTTGGCCAGCTCCTCCGCCAGTTCTCTCAGTACCCTCGGGTGGATCCCATCTGGCGCCATCGACTTGCGTACATCCAAGTGCTGTAGCAGGTTGCCAACCATTTCCTTGTGGATAGTGAGGGCCACATTTTGCTCCCCATCCCCTTCCACCAGCTCAGGGTACCGGGTATCCAGAGAACAACTGGTCTTGCCACTAAAGACTGAGGCAAAGAAGGCATTGAGCACCTCAGCCTTTTCCTCATCCCTTGTAACTAAGTTTCCCCCCGCATCCAGTAAAGGATGGAGATTCTCCTTAGTCCTCCTTTTTGTGTTGATGTATTTGTAAAAACAATTTTTGTTATCTTTAACGGCAGTAGCCAGATTGAGCTCCAGATGAGCTTTGGCCCTTCTAATTTTGTCCCTGCACAGCCTCGCAACATCCTTATAGTCCTCTTGAGTAGCCCGCCCTCTTTTCCAAAGATTATAAACCTTCCTTTTTCTTCTAAGCTCGAGCCACAACTCTCTGTTCAGCCAGGCCGGTCTTCGGGCACATGGGGACAGACCGCTCCTGAGCCATTAAGATTTCCTTCTTGAGGAGCGCCCAGCCTTCCTGGACTCCTCTGCCCTTCAGAACCTCCTCCCAAGGGACTCTGCCAACCAGTGTCCTGAACAGCTCAAAGTCAGCCCCCCGGAAGTCCAAGACAGCGGTTTTACTGGTCCCCTTCCTGACTTCGCCAAGAATAGAGAACTGAACCATTTCATGGTCACTCTGCCCAAGACAGCTCTCGACCACCACATCTCCCACCAGTCCGTCACTGTTTGTGAACAGAAGGTCTAGCGGGGCACCTCCCCTGGTAGGCTCTCTAACCAGCTGCGTCAGGAAGCTATCTTCCACGCTCTCCAGAAACCTCCTAGACTGCTTTCTCTGGGCTGTGTTGTGCTTCCAGGATATGTCTGGGAAGTTGAAGTCCCCCACGAGAACAAGCGCTGACGATTTCGCGGCTTCTGCCAGCTGCCTGTAGAACTCCTCATCTATCTCCTCATCCTGGTTCGGCGGTCTATAACAGACCCCCACCAGGATGCTTGCCTTGTTGGCCTTCCCTCTGATCCTAACCCATAGAGACTCAACCTTATCATTCCCAGCCTCAAGTTCCACAACATCAAAACACTCTCTAATATAGAGAGCCACACCACCATCTCCTTCTGTGCTGCCTGTCCCTTCTGAAGGGCCTATAGCCAGACATTGCAGCACTCCAGTCATGAGAGTGGTCCCACCATGTTTCCGTGATGGCAACCAAGTCATAGCCTGCCTGCTGCACAATGGCTTCCAGCTCCTCTTGTTTGTTACCCATGCTGCGTGCATTAGTGTAGATGCACTTCAGTCCGGCCATTGCCTTCTCCCCCGGCCTTGCCATTGTTCCCCCTGGTACAGCTCCAACAAGCCTAATTTCAGCCCCGTCCCCCTTCTTTCCTAGTTTAAAGCCCTCTCAATAAGCCCTGCCAGCTCCTGCGCTAGGATTCGTTTTCCCCTTAGAGATAGGGACCCCTCTGTGGCCATCAGGCCGGGTGCTGAGGAAAGCACCCCATGGTCAAAAAACCCCAAATTCCTGTGTTGGCACCAGCCTCTGAGCCACATGTTAATCAGGTGGGCTTTCTGTGTCCTCTCAGTACCCCTCCCTGCCACTGTAGGGATAGATGAAAACACCACCTGAACTCCCGCTCCATCCACTAACCGTCCCAGTCCCCTAAAGTCCCGTTTGATAGCCTTCAGGCTTCTCTCTTCAGTATTGTCACTGCCAGCCTGGACTATCAAAAGCAGATAGTAGTCAAGAGGGGCAGACCAGGTTGGGAAGCTTTCTGGCAGCATCCCTGACCCTGGCCCCAGGGAGGCAGCAGACTTCCCTACGGGTAGGGTCAGGCCAACAAATAGGGCCCTCTGTTCCCCTGAGAAGGGAGTCACCTACAACGATCACCCTTCTGTCTTTCTTGGTAGAGGCAGTCTTGAGGCATAGAGTCAACTTCCTCACCCTAGGCACCTTCCTGGGTAGACTTTCTACCTCGTCCTCACCCACCGGTCTCTCAAGGTCCAGGGCCTCAAATCTGTTGTGTAAGGGCACCTGGGAAGGTGGGGCCGATAGGGGGGGGGCATTGCCTGCGAGGTCGAGCAGGGACCTGTCTCCATTCCTCCTCAACTCCTAGGTCCCCTCCCTCTGCCCGACAGCGACAGGGCAGGGGATCCACCCCCATTTGAGTGGTCTTACCCCAACACCTCTCCTTCAGGCCCTGCAGGGAGTTGCTCCACCAGTCTACCTCCCGCTCACACTCCCTGATAGCCCTCAACCTCTCCACCTCCTCCTTGAGTTCTGCCACCAGGCAGACCAGGTCATCCACCTGCTCACACCTCACACCCAAGTCTCCAAAACTAAAAGCACTTCTCTGTCTGGTCAAGCGGTAACTCTGCATTTTAGTACCTCAGAGCAGTCCTGAATCGCCGCTGGCTCTCCCTGGCAGGATCCGCTTGTTGGTCTCGCTGGCCGACAACACCGCCCATGCGGCGGAGCAGCCCAGCACCCGCCCATTACCTCACCCACCGCCAGCCGCAAATTGCGGCCCTGATGCACTGCGAAGAACTTCCTAGGGCGAGGGGCGGGAAAGTCTGCACAGCGATAGCCAATCACCAGGCGCCGTGGGAAATTCAGCCAATCAAAACCGAGGATTTGCTGTGACTGACGGAGGCTGGCAGCAAGCTCCGAGGGTGGTGGTAGAAGTGTGTGAGGGCACCACAGGCGACGACGGGACCTGGCCCAGACCTGCCGCCATGACACGACTGTACCCGTACCACCTCCTTCTGTCCGACCCGTATCGCCCCTACCCGGTCCGTTTCTTTCTAGCCTGTCCCAGGTCTCGATGAGGGACTTTTACCCTGGCTTGCTCGGCTTCTTTCCCGGTCTGCCTCCACTGAAGGCAGGAAAACATTATTCATTAACATAAAAACCTGTGACTAAAAGTATTTCGGAGTTTGAGCCCATTAAGTCCTCA
Source organism: Cygnus olor (assembly GCF_009769625.2). Lineage (NCBI taxonomy): Eukaryota > Metazoa > Chordata > Aves > Anseriformes > Anatidae > Cygnus > Cygnus olor. The sequence continues at coordinate 28,750,814 of NC_049171.1, forward strand.
TGCTGCCACTTCAGTCCCATTTGGCCCAAAGTCTGAGTGCCCCTTCCCTCAGCAGATCGTGCTGGTGACTGGAAGCAGCCCTCCCTAGGGCAGAACAGTTACCTGCAAGGGTGTATTTTCAAATAAAATGGGTGGTGCTAGTACAAGGCTATTAGTATGCAAATGAAGATGCAAAGCACAAAACATGAAGTAGTAGGAAATCACATAAATGCACAAACATGGAGATAAACGAGGTGTGCATTGGAAGTCAGGTATCTGGAAGAATACGTTCAAGTGGGGCTATGTTTGCAACTCATAGGGCATAACTGTGCTGGTGATCTTTGCCTTTTTAATTAGATCAACAAGCACAGAAGTCTAAAACCTGGTGGAAACTCCCCCATGTTTTTAGCTCATACAAATAGTTGATTGTTAATGACCGATTAAGATCATGCATGCCTTTATGAGGAAGCCCAGCATCATTCTTGCTGGGACTTTTGTTGTTCGGAGCCCAGCACTGCAGCCCCTTCAGTGCCATGGTGTCTGCCCTCATGTTCCCCGAGAGGAGAATCTGAGTGTCCCTGGACTCTGAGTCACTAAAGGCAGGAAAATTTTATCCCAGAACAAAAAATAACACAGCACTGCAGTTACTTGTATTTGATACACGGCCTGTGCATTGCAAACTAAATCTCAATGCTCTTTTCACTGTTTCTTCACCCACAGTCTTTCATTACCAAAACTAAGAGTACTTGATTCTCTGATAATGCACAACTGAAGTTGGTTCACACACTAACACCTTGGAAGAGTCTGTTTACTCACCTTGTGGTATCTGTATTCATAAGTTAAAAAATAATAGTAGTTTCTGATTGTAAGAGTATTTCTGTAAGTAATACTTAAGAAATTTTTCTTACGAGAACAGTGCCTTCTGGGAAAGGCACAAATTCTGGCCACTGGTTTTATTCACTTGTTAGTTAACTGTTGTGGTTTAGCCCCAGCAGGCAGCTCAGCCCCACAGAGCCGCTTGCTCCCTCTCCCCAGGTGGGATATGGGAGAGAACTGGAAAGGTAAAAGTGCAAGCGCTCATGGGCTAAGACAAAGACAGGTTACTAGGTAAAGCAAAAGCTGTGCACACAGGCAAAGCAGAACAAGGAATTCGTTCACTACTTCCCATCAGCAGGCAGCTGTTCAGCGACTTCCAGGAAAACAGGGCTCATCACATATAACAGTTTCTTGGGAAGACGAACACCATTTCTCCAAACATAACCCCCTTCCTCCTTCTTTTATTGCTGAGCATGACACCACCTGGTGTGGGACATCCCTTTGGGCAGCCTGGGCCAGCTGTCCTGGTCGTGTCCCCTCCCAGCTCCTGGTGCACCCCCAGCCTCCTTGCTGGCAGGGCAGCACGAGGACCTGGAAAGTCCTTGGCTCTGTGTAAGCACTGCTCTACAACAGCTAAACATTGGTGTGTTATCATCACACTTTTCATCAAAAATCCAAAACACAGTATCATGTAAGCCTCTACAAAGAAGTAAGTGAGAGTCAAGTACAAGTAGTCTTTTGAGAACCAAATTCTTTTACCGAAAAATCAGTGTAATCAGCATGACTTTTTCTAAAAATTGTATGTCAACTAGAATATGAATAAAGAGGATGTAGAACAGGATGCACAAGTGAATATTGAGATACATGTTAACTAGCTAATGTTTGTCACCACTTTAAAGTTACAGTTTACTAGAAGAAAGAGAGAAAAACAAAAGGGAACTGCAAAAATTGCAGACAGATTAGATAAACTGAGCGTTAGCATTACAACCAACCCCTGTGCTAGTTTCACACTGATGGGAAGCTAAATTCTACCACACTGCTATCTCACTACTCCTTCTCAAAAGAACAAGTGGAGAAAATATGGAGAGAAAAAAAAAAAAAAAGGCTGGTGGGTTGACAGAAGGATGGGGAGATCCCACACCAATTACTGTCATGGGAAATAATACTCAGCGTAAAGAACATTAATTTACTTTATTGCCCATTGCTAATACCAAACTAGAGCTGTAAGAACTAAAAACACCTCCCCCTTCCCATCCACCCTCTTTGTTCCAAACGGCACAGGGTAACAGGGAATGGGGGCTGTGGTCAGTCCCTGACACTTCGTCTCCGCCACTACTTCAGGGTCCCTCTCTGCCCCTGCTCCACGTGGGGTCCCTCCCACGGGATGCCGTCCTTCCCGAACTGAGCCTCTGGGGGCTGCCCACAGGCAGCAGCTCTTCAAGAACTGCTCCCACATGGCTCCGTACCACGGGGTCCATCCCCCAGGAGCAAACTGCTCCAGCACAGGTCCCCCACAGGCGGCAGCTCCCCCCAGACCCCCTGCTCCTGCGTGGGTTCCTCTCCACGGGCTGCAGCTCTGGCCCAGGGCCTGCTCCTGCGGGGGCTCTCCATGGGCCACAGCCTCCTCCAGGCCACATCCACCTGCTCCACCCGGGACTCCTCCACAGGGGGGCTGCAGCGTGGAGATCTGCTCCATGTGGGACCCATGGGCTGCAGGGGGACAGCCTGCTCCACCAGGGGCCTCTCCACAGGCCGCAGGGGAACTTCTGCTGCGTGCCTGGAGCACCTCCTGCCCTCCTTCTGCACTGGTCTTGGGGTCTGCAGGGCTGGTTCTCTCTCATTTCCCACTCCTCTTTCCCAGCTGCTGTTGTGCAGCAGTATTTTTTTTCCCTATCTTCAATCTACACTCCCAGAGGCCCACCCAGTGTCGCTCCCTGGCTTGGCTCTGGCCAGCAGCAGGTCCCTTTTGGAGCCATCTGGAGCTGGCTCTGATCTGACATGGGGCAGCTGCTGGGCTCTGCTCACAGAGGCCACTCCTGCAGCTCCCTGCTACAAAAACCTTGCCATGGAAGCCCAATAGAACCCCCAATGTTTTTAGAAACTTTTTCCAATCGTGTCTTTTTTTTTTTTTCCCCTCTCTTCATTTGCATGTGTTTGTCTTTGTTGTGAAAATCGGAACATGACTTTATAGCAGCAGTAGCTCCAGATTTAGTAACCCATTTCTCTTTTTCTTAAAAAAATGCAAGTTAATTCTAGATTACTACCATATAAAAGTACTATTAAGGAGGAATTTTCATTATAAAAATATACAGATAAAAGAAAAGGGAATAGCAATATTCTTACAATAAAGTCCTTAACTAAAACTCTACATTCGAGTGTCAACTATCTTCCCCTCTTTTTCTGTTTTCTTAACACCTAGTTCAAATGAATTTTAATAGAACTTGGGATGAAACAATAAAGCCATCAATAATTTGTGCTGCAATTAGACTCCACTGTGACCTTAGGAAAATTACACTTTATGAAATTATGACCTCAGATTTTACGATTCTATCCATATTTGGTACGGTAGAGGTTAACAACTCTTTGCCTGTTAGCTCATATTTCGTCTGAGAGAAAGAAAAGGCTCTTCTATTTGATAGCAGCAAATTTAAAGACTTTTATTCTAATCTTGTAAGGCAGTAAAAATATTTAATCTTAGCTATAACTTCTTCTGTCTCATTTCCACTCCCTAGGAGAGCTTGATGTTATTAAGGGAAATTTTCTGTAATTTGCATGTTGTGGGGTTTCCTGGAGTTTGTTTCTTCTTCCTGTAATGAAATTCTGTTTTTGAATATCGATGGTGCTTGCTTACAGAATTTCTGGATGCTCCACACCTTTTACAAGCACTGCAAACACCATGCACATTCTCCTTATTAAATATATTACAGTTTATGACACTGGAGCATGAATAGGGCTTTTCTTCATTCTTGGGATTTCAGCAGCATTTCAACATGCAATCTCACCAACAAGCCACAGAAAGATTATTGTGTCTGAAATTTGTTTAAAATGTGATCAATGACATTTCTTTTTCTACCTGTGTAGGTACAGCTGTGTGATCATTTGGCCACTGACTCTTGTTTTCCATTTTTTCCCCTCTTTCTCTCCCCACTCTAATGGAGAATAAATCCCATCCTTTTCTTTTGCTTATGAAATCCTGTACAGGTCTCCGGAGGAACTGAGTGAAGTTACGGACTTGTATAGCCATTACAGCTAATGCAAGGTTTGTAAAAGTTGCTATCAGACAGTAAAAATAAACAAACAAACAAAAAACGGATTGCAAAATTGATGGGGAATATGAGGAGACGGTGGACTCCAAGCCTAAAACTATGCTCTGGTTATCTTAGTGACTTAGGGAGCATTAAAGAGGATAAACAGTAGCAAAATAGGAAGGGAGAGCCAGATAGGGAACTAAAGCAATGAGAGCATGAAGGGACATAACCTCTCACTAAGCAATTTGCATAGTATTTGTAGATCTGTCACAAATCTGATTTTGATAATACTCTGATAATGAGTCAAATTACGAAATGAGGGATGCTGTGGAGAAATGAGTGTACTGCAGGTGGGAGAAAAAGGCTGTAAGAGCCCTGTGAGAACTCTGGACCTAGGAGATCATCATAATATACTACCCGCTGATCTTCTGAGGCCCATAAACTTAACGACCATGGTTTGTCAAGACACACATGCAAGATCTCCACTCTCCCTTTTTCACCTACAGTGTCTTCTTTTTTTTTTGTTCTCAAGATACAACAATGTTATGTCACAGTATTTTAAGATGCTAAATTCTGAAAAACATAAACACATTCATATACAACAACTCAATTTGGTTAAACGAAGAAAAAATGGAAAATTAGGTTTTGACACATTTAAGGACACAGACCGCTCTTGTCATTGTTGGAGGAGTTCTCTCCATGCAGTTTCAAATAGAAGGTATCTAAAGAATATGCTACCATTACACGTTATTTTCAAATATTACTTGTTTTTGAGGAATTCCCCCAAATTTTCTATTTCAGCCTTTCTAAAGCAACACCACTGTCATGCTTCTACAAAACTCTGGCATGTGTTAGTTACTGAAAGTTGTTCCAGTTGTTTATAACTTCAATTTTTAAAAAATATGTTTTAAAGTAGTGGAAGAACTTGGGGTGGGGTGCATTTTTTCATGGGTTGTATACTTTTACTCAAAATATCTTAATAAGGATGTTAAAGTAGAATAGAGAAGACACTTATCTGTCATCTAAAAATTAGATTTCAAATTCTTTTTACTTCACATGGCTTGCTATATTCTATATGTCGCTTTTTCAGTCTTCTGACTTTGATTGCAAAGTGGAAAGTAAAATGATATGGATAAAACAGCATATGATTTAATTTAACTTTGCAGATGAAATTAATATTAGTAGGTGCAGCTGATTTTTTTCCTTCTCTTTACTTAATAGAAGCCATTAGTATTTACTTTTAAAAAGTGCAGTATCTGTGTCGAAGTACCTTTTACATGGCCTGAAGCTCTTCACCCTCTAGTTATAAGGTGAAAATTGAGTAAAACGAGTCCCATATTGGATTCTTCCATCACTGAGACAGAAGCTTAATATATTAGGGACCAATTATTTTATACTGCTGACATGAACTTGAGGCTCAGCTTTCTTAAAGGGGAGGCATACAGCTGGGACACTGCAGAAAGCGAGGGTAAGAATTTTTTCTTGGCTTTCACTTGCCATGAAAGTGGTGGCAATTTACTTCAGCACAGACAGGGTATAGCTTACTTTCCCAGTAATAACAACTCACATGCCAAAGCTGGCCTAAAGAAAGCAGGACAGGGTGTTCCTGTCAAAAGACAAATGAGTTATGGTTACAGAATTTTATACCAAGAGCTAAAGGTAGAGATGAAGGGATGGGAATTTGTTACTGAGAGGAAAGAAATTGGACCAGCTTCTTTATATCAGATGTTTTAATAAGTGGATAGTTGCAGAATTGTTTAAAATACAAATGTTAATAAATTGTTTTTCTCTGATTAAATGATTGTTGCCAAAAAGTGCACAAAGGAGCTAGAAAATATCACTGCTTAAGCATTCTGAAAATTGAAATGTATTTTATAAATAAAAATGGTTTCAAGAATTGTTTCTGCTCATTTTCATTTGCATAATGTGCTTATAATCTTCCGAAAGCTAATACAGCACAAGAAAACAAAGTAGAGCTCTAACATTCCGTACATTGAGAAATCAGGAGATAATGAAGTGCACCAGAGCATCTTGCTGTTTTGGTATTTCATTAAACACGCATACTGTTAGCAAGAATAAAGAATATTTGTTTACTGATAAGTATGGAAAAAGCCAGCATAAGCATTATTCTGGATTAGGTACAGCCACTGTGCTAAATAATAAATGAGGAAGGAGGTCTCAATTTTATAAGTCAAACAGGATGGTGCTTATTTAGAATACAAACCCTCAATTCATAATTAGTGTCTTCGTTTAAAAATGAAGATCAGAAGCAGACTGGGATCTTCATCTAAAGTTAAAAAATATATTTTTGAAAGAAAAAAGAAAAAAGAGAAAAAAAAAAAGCAAACTTTTCAGAATGACCATGCTGTTAGTAAGCAATTACAAAAAATAAGTAACTGTCTGCACACACACATAGTCTTTGTAGGAGACAAGGACTTTATGTTCATGTTTAATTATTTCAGAAATATATTAAGCTTCTTTCTGTGTACTCTCTTCCCCACAGAAAGCTTAGATATAGGAGAAAGAAGAAAACCTCATTTGACCCCCAAATGCCTAAAAAGCCAAACAGGTGTGAATATGTTGTACTTAATGGTCACTTCAATAAACTGTGACATTATACAGAGCAGTACAGAACTGAATTTTAAAGGTTCTACAGGTAAGGATAAAACAATGCTTTACGTTAGGAGTGTGTGACCAAAACTAGAATCAAGTCTAGAAGCAGAGTCAAGAAGTGGAAAAATTGCCAGGGACAAGATAAAAGAGGTGGCTGTCATTAGGCCACGGAAGGATTGTGTGAAGCAACGAATAACAAAAAAGAGCAAAGGGGACTAATTGCTTTCTCTTCTCTTTCTTCCCACAGCACATGATTCACTAAGAGAAATCCTGCTCTTCTAGTAGTAAAATTTTAACTTAAATTTGGTTACCCAAGGGCAGAGCAGATCAAGGTGGACTTACTTGAGTTGTCTCACAGGGACAGGTACTGGATTTTGTTTAGAGGGGACAAGGTTGTGATCCACCTGCTAAATTCACTTCTGCGTAAATGTAGGCTTTCAATGCTACAGATAAGACAATCACATAGTGTCTTAGGATAATAAGACTTTCACTGCTGTTTAAATACAGTGATTCTACAAGAGCGAGAGTTTATTTAAGCATTTGAATATAACTATTACTCGATATTAAAAAAGATCTTGTAGCTTCAATCTCGCTGATAATTATGTATTTTTATCACCTTCCTAAAAGAAGAAAATTCCTCTTTTTGCTCCATCCTTCCATTTGCTTTTAAACTTGAAACAAGAATAATATAGTGGGGCAAGGATATGATTTCTTTCATAGCTTTTCCTGAACAGCAACTTTGAACGACTCTGAAGCAACAGTTATGTCTATGCTAGCCAGTTAAATGGTGTCCTGGCACTGAAGCTTGACAATTTCTACCATTAAAGCATTAGAATGATCTGGTCCCTAGAATGTTTCCTTCCTGGGTCAACTAGTGCACTTTGAAATGCTTCTGAGGCACAGTTAAGGACTAACCATGGCCAGGGCACATTCCCAAGAGCCAATTTCTCAGTTATAACCATTTAAGTATTGCTGTGACTTAGATTTCTGAAGAATGACATTTTCCCAGAAATTAAATCTGCAGTGCATTTTTCTCTCACCTACAGGTTAGAGAGAGAAGTATATGGGAAAATATACTCTGATGTACACTTGGTAAATAAAACTTGACTTTATTTGATGTGTGTTCTGCTTATCTGCCAGTTTAGAGACAGAAGGAAATGTCTGGGTTTGAAAATCTAGTATATCAAAATGAAGAGGAAAAAATCACACATCTGACAGCAACAGTGAAATAATCTCAGAGATTTTAAAAGAGAAGATTTATACAACTGTCATAAGGAGGAACTGAATGTTATATTCAGTAACAATAGAGGGGGGAAGCCTACAACTTTGTAAAGGATGGATTTTCTTATATTAGCAGACGTAAGTCAGTGCACTTGAACTGGATCAAAACTAGTATTATAGGAAACTTAACACTTGGCCATTAATTATCAAGCTTTATAATACATTTCAGATTCTTTTTTTGGTTGATGCTAAGCTCAGTATCAGTCAACAATGTGCCCTCATAGCCAAGAGGCCAACTGTATTCTGGGGTGCATTAAGCACAGCATAGCTACTTGGTGGAAAAAAAAAAAACAAACTATCCCACTATACTCAACATTGGGAAGACCTTACCTTGAGTACTGGTCAAGCACTGGAACAAGCTCCACAGGGAAGTGATTACAGCCCCAGGACTGTCAGTGTTCAAGAAGCATTCGGACAATGCTCTTAGGTATATGGTTTAATGCTTAGGTTGCCTTGTGTGGATTTAGGAGTTGAACTCAATGATCCTTGTGGGTTCCTTCCAACTCGGGGCATTCTACGATTCTATGATTCTACAGACTCTTATATACTGTGAGAGAGTGTAGTTAGCATACTGTTCATAATTAATCTTCTTAATGAAATTGACATATTTAAGTCATTGAAGAAACAGCATCTCAATTATTGTTCATTCCTCAAGCATGAAACAACTATTAAAAATGACTAAAAAGCATATGTCCATAGCCAGAGGAGACTGGGAATGTTGCCTAGGCAATACAATCACTCTAGCCTTGGGAAAATGAAAATGCCAGACTCTTTGCTGTGCATTTTTTGTCTTCCCTTGTGTGCACACATGCAGAATGCACATTATTGTTCTTTATAGCACTGGGACTTCCCCATGCAAAGGCTTTCCAGGCTTGGACTTTTTTAGTACTCATTTAGTGTCAGTCATCCCAGATGGCTAGCTAACCATTAAGTGGCAACAGAGTAAAGTAGAAAGCGTATTGTATTTCGCTATGCTGTACAAAATGCACAGTTGTTTCTCAACGCAAAAGTAAAGAAAGAAAAAAAAAGTAATATCTGAAATTGTCGACTTCTTACACTATAAATATATTTTAGGACAAAGCTAATTTTAAGATTCAGTTTATCGTTTCTCAGCTGATTTTAAAAGTACTACATATATTCTATTAGTGTCTTCAAACATGAAAATCAGAAATCATAACACAAATCTTATACGAGAAACTGATAACAGTTTTGAAGATCCTAAACTGTTCTACAAAGACCATAATCTGCAGATACTTGTTTCAAAGGACACAGACATACCAGAGCAACAACGTGCATGAAACAAGGGACATATATAGTATTGGTAGCTAACAATTAGAGTTTTTCATTTTAGGAATGTCTCATACACTTGTGCTGTAGTTAAGGTAGAGTAACACATGCACCATAAGAAACCAGAGCAGCTGGAAATGTTTACAGTCCTCTATCAATAGTCTTTTTTTTTTTTTTCAGTATATCTCAGGAATTGCATGTGAGTGAAATTGGAATAGCAGGGTTCTTGAACACTGCTCATCGCACGATGTATCTAGAAATAGATGCATCAAGAAACAAAATGTCATTGTCTTTAAAACTCGGAAACAAGGAACTGAAAATGTCTCCTTACCAGGCTTCCATTTCATATCACTAACTGAATTGCATCCAGACAGATGTGACACTGATATATAACTCAAGCTTGTCACACACTGAAGCTACGTATAGTCATTCACCTTTCAAAGAAAACACACTTTCTTTGATAACCTGCCAGTGCAGTGCTAACAACCAGCTGGTTCCTTCATGGTTCAATTCAGTTCCGTAATACACCTCTGTCAATTGGCAGATTATCAGTAAGAACTGTCTAAATGTAGTGTCCTTGCTCTGATGCCCCTTAGGGCTTGGGACACTAAGTAGTGTTTATTTGAAAAATGAATACTGAGTTTTATTTATGTTTGCTTCATGTGGAAAGGTATGAGATGCACTGTTATGGTCCAGTAAGAGTTAAACAATTTCAACCACTTGGCACATTTTGTCTGACTCTGTTAAATGGACCACGGATTTTCTAGTGGGCGCAAAACCAGACAAACATATGGAGAACATTTATAGGCAATCAGCACACTTACACATAATTTGAGTGTCCTGGCTGACTAATGAGATTTCCAAGCTGCTGTCCATACTGAGATCACAGACTGCTGTTTCAGAAGACCTGTCCTTTATGAATCTGTTGGCCCAAGTAACTTTAAAACAACCATGTGCTCTTATGCTTCCTAGGATCCATAAGGATCAGTCTTATTAGAGTTTTAGTTTAGATCATGACTATGTTTTTTCAGATTAATTTCCCAATTGTCCTCACTTTGTGTGCTTTGCTTCACATCACATGGTGGACTCTGACAACACAAACCAGATTACTTCAGAAAGAAAGAGAACCAGAAGACGTGCTCTAAGAACACACTTGCTGCTGTCCAACCAGTATTAAATATGGTCCACAAAACTGCACTCAGTACACCAGAACTAGTTCAAAATTACAAGCCCCTGCCCCAAAACATGTATCTCATTTACATCCAGTAAACTCCAGTTTTGCTGCAGCTCCGATTGTTTCACTCTGCTTCTATTTGTCTGCACTACTTCCTGGTGTAGCAACACCCTTAGTTCAGGTGTGCTATGAAGTGTGAGTGAAAAAGATATAATTTTTCCTTTCTTGGATTCCATTTCTGAACTCTTCAAGCTGATTAACACTTACTGTATTGTGGTGGTTTCACACTGATGGGAAGCTAAACTCTACCACACTGCTATCTCACTCCTTCTCAAACGAACAAGTGGATGATGGAAAAATAAGCTGATGAGTTGACAGAAGGATGGGGAGATCCCGCACCAATTAATTACTGTCATGGGAAAAACAGACTCAGTGTAAAGAACATTAATGTACTTTATTGCCCATTGCTAATACCAAACTAGAGCAGTGAAAAATAAAAACAAAAAACACCTTACCCCCACCCTCATCCACCCTCTTCCATCTCCTCCCCCCAAGCGGCACAGGGGAATGGGAGTTATGGTCAGTCTATAGCGCTTCGTCTCTGCCACTCCTTCATGGTCCCTCTCTGCCCCTGCTCCACATGGGGTCCCTCCCATGGGATGCCGTCCTTCCCGAACTGATCCTGCGGGGGCTGCCCACAGGCAGCAGCTCTTCAAGAACTGCTCCCACATGGCTCCGTACCACGGGGTCCATCCCCCAGGAGCAAACTGCTCCAGCACGGGTCCCCCATGGGTGGCAGATCCCCCTACACCTCCTGCTCCTGCGTGGGCTCCTCTCCACGGGCTGCAGCTCCGGCCCAGGGCCTGCTCCTGCGGGGGCTCTCCATGGGCCACAGCCTCCCCCAGGCCACATCCACCTGCTCCACCGGGGGCTCCTCCACGGGCTGCAGCGTGGAGATCTGCTCCATGTGGGACCCATGGGCTGCAGGGGGACAGCCTGCTCCACCAGGGGCCTCTCCACAGGCCGCAGGGGAACTGCTGCTGCGTGCCTGGAGCACCTCCTGCCCTCCTGCTGCACTGGTCTTGGGGGCTGCAAGGCTGGTTCTCTCTTATTTCTCATTCTCTCTTCCAGCTGCAGTTGCACAGCAGAATTTTCCCTTCCTTAAATTTGCTCTTCCAGAGGCCCTCCCAGTGTCACTCCCTGGCTTGGCTCTGGACAGTGGCGGGTCTGTTTTGGAGCCGGCTGGAGCTGGCTCTGATCTGACATGGGACAGCTGCTGGGCTCTGCTCACAGAGGCCATCCCTGCAGCTCCCACTACCACCAAAAGCTTGCCATACAAGCCCAATACGTGTATTTACATGGAAAGTCCCCTCTTTATGTGAATCAATCCCACAGTGGCTGCTACAGACTTTCAGCAAAGTACTTATATTAGTACATTTAGGGAGGTCCATTTACAGAATAATTTTTAAGAAAAGCATGTAAAAGTGATCTAAAGTAATGTGTAATGATACATCTGTAATGTATTATTAGTTAGTAAAATCTGACCCTGTTTTAGTGCATGTCAATCTTAAACGGTATTTACTCAAAGATTAGACCAGAAGAACCTGAACTTTTTATCTTGGTATACTCACTTACACTCATGAAATAGTTGTTAAATAAATTACCCTTGCATTTTCAAGTGGAGTTATTTTATTGTCACATTTTGTCATTATAATTTCCTCCACCTAAGTGATTTGTACAGGTGTAAACCACCATTCGATCAATTCTTAATGTATAATATCTCTGCAATGTAATTCTCAGGCTCTACTTTTTGTCTTTACCTATGCACCATTCTCATATAAATTTATATGAGTGGTGAAAGGTATGTATTAAATTATAAGTGGTTGGATCAGATACAGGAATCAAGCCTTTTTTATTACAGAATCCTAAAACGGTAGAGACTGGAAGGGACCTTTGGAGATTGTCTAGTTCAGCACCTCAGCTCACAGCAGTGTCATTTTAGAGCAGGCTGCTCAGGACCTTGTCCAATCTGAGTTTTGAATATCTTCAAGGATGGACATTTCACAACCTTTCTGGGCAACACTGTCCAGTGTTCAATCACCTTTACAGTCAAAAAGATTTTTTGTACATTTAAGTGGATTTTACTGTATTTCAGTTTGTGCTCTTTGCCACACACACAAACGCACACACAAAGCCAAGGTTTCTTTCTACCAGGCTGAATAATCCAAGCTCCCTCAGGCTATTCTAATACTCTTCACCATTTTTGCTGAACTTGCTCCACTAAGTCCATCTCTTTCCCATACACATCATCAGTAGGGTAAAACTAACCTGTTTCACGATAGAATCCAGAACTGGACATGGCACTCCAGATGTGTCTCACCATTGCTGAGTAGAGAGAATGTATTACTTCTTTTGGCTTGCTGGCAATGCCCTTACTAGCCCTTTTGGCCTTCTTTTCCAAAAGGGCACATTGCTTGTTTATGTACAAGTTGTTGTTCATCAAGACCCACAGTTCCTTTTCTCCAAAACTGATTTGCAGCCATTTGGCCCCCTGTCTGAACTGGTGTAAGACTCAAGCATTTGTTGAACTTCATGAGATTCCTCCTGGCCCAATTCTGCAGCTTGTCCAGTTCCCTCTGAATGGCAGCACAACTGTATGGTGTATCAGCCACTACTCCTAGTTCTGTATCATCTGCCAACTTTCTGGGAATGTACTCTGTCCCGTCATCCATTTCTTTAATGAAGAAGTATTGGCCACAATATCAAGCCCTGGGATACATCACTAGTGACTGGCCTCCAGCAGGACTTTGTGCCACTGATCACAATCCTTTGAGCCTAGCAGTTCAGCTAGCTTTCAGTCCACTTCACTGTACACTTACCTGGTCTGTACTTCATGAGTTTATCAATGAGGATGTTATTGGACACAGTGCACTGTCAAGAAACCCTTGCTAAAGTCAAGAGAAGCAATATCCATTGCTCTCCACTTGTCTACGAAGATAGTCATTTTGTCAGAGAAGGCTATTAGGCTGCTCAGACATGACTTCCCCTTCATAAATTCATGCTGACGACTCTCAGTCACCTTCCAATCTTGAATATACTTGGAAATGGTTTTCAGGAGGATTTGCTCTATCACCTTTCCAGTTATGAAGGTGAGACCAAGCGGCTTCTAATTCTCCAGACTCTCCTTCTTGCCCTTCTTGAAGATAGGAGTGATAGTTGCATCTTTCCTGTCTTCAGGAATTCCTCCCAGTCACCAAGAATTTTCAAAGATTATCAAGAAATTATTCAAAGGCCATCTGGACATGGTCCTGGGCAGATGGTTCTAGGCATCCCAACTTAAACAGGGGGGTTGGACAAGATGACTTCCAGAGGTCTGTTCCAACCTCAACCATTCTGTGATTCTAAGAGTGGCCTCATGACATCAGCCAGCTCTCTCAGCTCATTTGAGTATATGCCATCATGGGCATGACTTGTTCATGTCCTTTTTTTGAAATCTTGACTAACTTGAACCTCCTCCACCAAGGGTAAGTCTTGGTTCTAAAACTTCCCATAGGTCTCAGAGGCCTGAGAAACTGTGGTAGTATTTCTACTTTAGACTAGATTATGTATATTATGAAAATGGTAATTAAAAATCATGGGACTTTAAATCTTACCATCATATCAAGCAAGCTTGCCATTTGACTTGAATAGATACTCAGCAGCAGATGTTAAATAACTTTTCCAAAGTTTCCAAAGTTATAATTGACAGAACAGAGAAATCTGAATTTTTCCTATAGAATTTCTTTTTGTATTGGTGAGATATCTTTTTGGCAGGATGTTGCTCAACAGATAATGATAGGAAATATTAAGAGCTAAAGTACTTGGTATTATATATGGAGCACTAGTGAGTTGAATAAAATTTTAGGTCTACTTTTTGCATTAAAAAGGACCGTAGACATTTCAGTGGGGTTGTGTTTATGTCAAAGGTTCATGATATACAGATGCTTTAAATAATAAGTAACTGGTAAAATTTAAAGTCAAATCACGGACTGAAAATGAAAGAATATAAGTGTAAACCACTCAGAAAGAATTCTTAAAACATAAATAATTTTAAAGCACAAAGATACAACTTAAAATCCCCTGTGAGTAACAAGAAAAGCAAGCAGAATTATATGTTAAAAATAACATTTTTTTTTTTTTGGTGTGTGTTTGAGGAAATTAAGTGAAACTGTTTGACTTCTGGGATCAATTTGAGGCACAAGCTCTTCAACCAACTACTGACCATGCTGCATTAGTGAGTCACACTGTTGGTAGAACTTAATCCTGCCATAAGAGTGAAAATATACTTAAAAACAACAATTTATAACAAGGTCTTTAAACTCTGGCTGCTTGGTGCTAATTCTCACCTTTTTATATCCCACCTTTGTGCTATGAAAACAGTATTTTTGCATATAAGAGTAAATATTTTACAGTATTGACTGAATAATAGTAGCTTACAAATGTAGTTATTCACTTGTGGTATTTTTCACATAAGATACCATTTGTGAATGTGAAGAAAATTGTAAATGTGGAAAGTTAAATGCATTTTTATAATTTTATGTTTCTCAGAAAATGGTAGGTGCTTCTCAGAAACAAATGAAGAAGTGGGGTATCTCCTTGTGCTGAGAACTTCTAAGCAGAAAATGGGACAAATGGAACCAGGAATCAGTTAATAAATAACTTTATACACATTCATAAGTGACCAGGACACAGCCACCCTGTTTTGGTTGCTAAAAAGCTTAAACAACATGTCTGTGACCATTTGATCTTAAAGCTAGGGAACAAGCTCTGACATTGTTTAATTTACTATTTTAGAAGAAGCCAATGAATCTACATTAAGATGGTGAACTTTTTGTTTCAAATAATCTATTTCACTTACAAATGGAAACGTACTTCTATACAAATGAACCTGGAAAATAGTACTGGACTGAAATACAAGGCATACGATGTCTGGTTGGAACAGAGTTAATCTGGAAGGAAACAGTTTATTCTAACTTTCAGGGATTTCTGGCTAGTGTTGAAGCTGTTCTGAGCAAACATAAGGCATTTATACAATATTACAACTCTTTGCATTAGTATAAACAACAATACAAGAATTATTCTAAATGTTAATAGGGAACTCTACAAAAGCTTTATATTTTGTAACAGCTCCAGGTGATGTAGTTGCCTATTACTAATTATTTTTGAAGTCTTGGTAGCATGCCTCAAAGAAGCAAATACATATGTAATTACTGCTTCAGAAAGCTTCTAGCTGTGTGCAAGTGTATTCCTACATAGGACTGCAAATAGCGCTTATACTGTACCACAGTTTTGGAAGTCCAAAGCAAGTATCAAGGCACATCTTGAAATTGAAAGGGAGAATAATGAGGAAATATTAAGAAGCTATCACAATTATTTGGGAAGGAAATTTTGGTCAACAGTTTTGATTTCAATTGGCCCCAAATCTGATGTAATCTCCTATTTTCACATTAGTTCCCTAGTAGTATCCTACAGAAATCAATTAGTATGATTACTCAATGAATGAATTTAATATTTTCAGAGTCAGTTCTTTTGTAAAAGTATAACCTATTGAAAATTAATCTTGAAAATGACTTTATTTTTTTTCCTGGGCAATTTAGAGTCATAAAACAGCCTGGGTTGGAAGGGTTCTCAAAAGATTATCAGGGTCCATCCTTTTGCTGGCAAAAGGAGCCTAGATGAGATTATCTAACACCCTGTCCAACCACATCTTGAAAATATCCACTGATGGGGATGCTACCGTGTCCCTGTAGAGGTTGTTTGAAAGATTGATCTCAGTGTAAAAAAAAATGATTTCAGGTAGCCACCCTGTAAGTATGCCCTTTAAGTATATCTCAGCATATTTCAGATCTCTCTGTTACAAGACAAGACAAACAGAGTAAATACAAGCATACTATATATTTAATAGAGTTTGGTTTAAAAAGTTATCTCTGAAAGAGCATAAATACGATACAGAAATAAAAACATCTGGCTCTTATGACAAATAATTCAGTATCAAACACATGCATAGAACCTGCTAAATTGTTAGGGGGTTTCTTCAGCAGCCTCTTTACCAGTGTCATGAGAAATAGGTAAAGGGACAAATTATAAGGAATGAAATTAAAAAGTACTGCAAGACATGTGCTGATTTTAAAAAAATATTTAAAGGGGCACCTTGCTTATTTGAAAAAAAAAGAAAAAAAAGAATTGCCAGGCAGGACTTGGTTACAGTCCCTAGTGATTAGTTCTAACAGGGATTCCTTTTTTTTTCCCCTCTATTATTTATTGGTATTTTTACTTGTATGATATTGCAATGTAGCAGAAAGAAGGCTTCCATCTAACTTGTCTTTTATTTGTTCTTGTTTACTGTCATGTAGAAAAAGTCCAGGTACATTTATTGCCTTTTTCCACTCATTGCCCACCTTGCTATAGAATATAGAATCATCAGAATCTAATAAGCCAGAAAAGTATTATTTATCAGAGGAAATGTGTTCCAGTGTTAGTCTTGAAAGCCAATGGAATCTTTTTGCTCAGTCCAGCTGAGTGAAATAAATTCAGAGATGTAAGATAAAAGTAACCTTGTAGATTACTATGCAAGAAATCATCACTGCAGTTTTAAGAACAAGCTTTTAGCAGAAATGAACTTCATGAGGTAAATTTCACTCATGCAGTTTTACAGCAATCACTCTAAGCATATTTTTGAACATTTGAG
Source organism: Cygnus olor (assembly GCF_009769625.2). Lineage (NCBI taxonomy): Eukaryota > Metazoa > Chordata > Aves > Anseriformes > Anatidae > Cygnus > Cygnus olor. The sequence continues at coordinate 28,767,939 of NC_049171.1, forward strand.
GGTACATGCTGTGCATGTATGGAGTAAAACAATATTGCTAGAGTGGCTGACAATTTACTTTGCTGCAACATTAGTGGCAAAATAAATGCACTGGCATATAGATTATAACATGCATTCCTTCAATGGCATGCAATTTATGTCAATTATACACATTTAAAAGCAAATACTATGTAATATGATGTAACCAGGCTGAATTAATTGTGCTATATTTTCATGAAACTTTAAATGACTATATCTACATCAACACTGTCAATAAATCCTGCAGAATAGCAACAAATCTCTCAAAACAGTTGGAACCAACGACCCAGCATCCATGCTACCTGGGCTCTAGGCGTTTTATTTTAGAATTGATTTTATCTAAACCCACAGACTGAAAGTCAGTGATTGGAGTCCATTATATCCCTGTGTGGAGAGGATTTCCAGTTTTAGTTTCACCCAAGGCAAATCCAGTTTGCATAATCCAAGTCTTCTCCACAATGCAAATTATATGTGTAAGTGGCTACAGCTGGGAGATTTGCTTCAGAAGTGTTCTTGTAATATAAATGAAAATGCTAATGTAAACATACTCTACAATAACAAGACATTTTAAAGTTTTTTTTTTCTTTTTCATTTTTACTTTTGACTTACAAGATAGAAATGATCGGAAATGATTTGTTTTAAAGAAAAATTAATTTAGCAACTGTGGCACAGAAGGAAAAAAAAAGGTGAAAAGGGGAAACGTTTGTTCATAGAGCAATTTAGCGTAAGAGAACCGAGTTGGTCTCAAATTAGCTAAGGCTGAATCCATGACTGATGAATGAAATTCAGAAGAGTGAGCAAGAACTTTTCCCAGTGAGGCAAACAAGTTGGATTTGCGTTTGTTCTAAATTAATGAGCTAAAGCAGACAACTATTAAAAAGTTTGCCCAGTGTTAAAGAACCATTTCAGAAGTCTATTAAGCCCATTTGAGCACTTTTATTTCCAGAATCTCTCTTGTGATCACACCTTTTCAGGAAGTAACATTACCACTAGCCTGAGACCTTTGAAATTTTACATCTAATTATAGCAATTTCTATGCTAACAGGTGAGATATAATTGTGGGAATTGGTGATTAGGATGCACGTGGAAAGTATTACTTATGAGAAATATTCTGGAATAATTTATTTTGATACGATTAAAAGCCCACTTCTTCACGTCCAACAGCCAACTTGCTAGGCCCCGAGATATGTTTTTATTAAAGTACGAACTTTGTAACATTAAAACTAACCTCTCATCAAACTCTTAAGTTATCCCGTGCGTTTAGCCCTCTGTGACAGTGTACTCCCCCTCACCCCCTGGTTAAGCAGAGCATGGGACCTAAGCAGCTAACCATTGTGGGCAGCCGTGATGGGTACGCCCGGCCGTGCCAGCCGTATCCTGGATCCAGAGGAGACAGAGGACACACAGCCAAGGGCTGTTTGAGCAAGGCACCCCCACCCCACTCCCAACCCCAGTGCTGGCCAGATTTGGAAGAAAGTGCAACTCGAGCCAAATCTGGGAGAAACTAACATCGGTATGCAAATATGCCCATAGGTCGTTCACCTTACCCCATAAATAGAGAGCAGCCTGAGAGCCCTTTGGGCTCTCCTGACACGGCTGCGGGTGGCACACCAGGACCTCCCCGTGGGCAGGGATGGCCCAGGCAACTTGTGCAGTGCGAGGAGCCTTGTCACCACAGGTAGTCGGTAAGGGGATTGGGAGAGTGACAGCATGCCAGCATGCTGTAATGGTGCTTTGTGACCACGCCTTATAATCTCAGACAAGCAGCATTAAGGATTCACATAATGCATATAATCCTTTAGACATAAACTGTTGACCAAGCCTGGGACTAGGAGCAGATTCATCCTCTTCCACTCAAGGAGTTTAGTAAGCAAGGGGTCCACTCTGACCCTTGTGACTCAACGGGAGGTTTTCTTTGACGTACTGTCGCCTAACTGTTCCTTATGTAGTCTCTATATCATGTCTTTCATTTAGTGTCTTTGACTAGTAAATAGCGTCTTTTAAATAGTGTGTAATTACGTGTATCTTCTGATTATAATCAGGTGTACCTTGCCATCCTTGAATCTTTGTTAAGTTGTATAAGCTTTGTTAAATCATTACTTTATATCAATAAATCATGTAGTTGTTTCTGTCTTCCGAGTGAAGAGCATAACATTTCCACCTGTGACACCCTGCCGGCAAAATGTGACACCTGTTACAGCCTGTGTGATGCATGACCGATTTTGGATTCTTTTGGTCAGTGAAGGACAACTTCCAGAGTCTGAACCCATGAGAAATAAATTTCCAGCTGGTGGCATAGCGTTTTATAACAAAAGAGAGCCAGCATTAAGTGGATAGTCTGAGTGAAACTGTAGCAATATGTACCAATGAGAGAATCTAATCTAGCTGGCAGTCAACACTGAATACCCCAAGGTCTTTCTAGTATGTATCAATTTAAAGTGTGCACAGACAGGCAGCACAAATTCTGGATAACTGGATTCTTCAACGTATCTTTTGTAAAAAATAGCTTATTGCATTCTCCACTGTTGAATCAGTTTAAATGTATAAGCACTGTTATTATTATTATTTTTATTTTTATTTCTTAAGAAAAATATTAGAAAAAAGAAGATCAGAATCTGGTAAAAGCATTTGTTTATCACATGGTTTGGCCATGCCCTTTCTATATAGGTGCTGTGCAGTAAAACAGTGTCTTGATTACGGACAAAGGCAGACAGACAACACAACAGAGCTTTTCATATATTCTGACTGGGTATGTGGCACACACTATATCAGAATTGTGTATGCAAACAGAGAGAACGTTATCAGCAAGCAGAAAGGATAATCATACAGCATGGTGATTTAGAAGTGGCAATAAACAGCGATACAGCAAATCCTGCACATGACAACAGTTTACTAAGGACTGAGCAAAATTAGATGAATCAGCAACAAAATAATAGCTAAAATGCAATGTTTCTTAATTATTATTCGTAATTAATGCTTGAAATTATTTAAGCTCAACATATATATTAAGAAAATATGCTGCTTTCTGTGAAACTGCCCTCACTAGTAAGATGAGAACCATGTAATAGAATTGATAAAGGTCTTCTAAAGAGACTCCTTAGAACTTGTTTTTCTACTATGACCTTTTAACCAATACAACGACTAACTGTCATCTCTGAAGAAAAAGAATGGTGGCATCCCTCAGTAAATACAGTTCTTCCACATTTTCCATATACATATTACACTAGGTATTCAACCAGCCATAAAAGAAATTCTCAAGTCTTATGTGCAGCACTATCTGTTAGTGCCCATCTCTGTACGCCCTGACAAACACTTTACCAAGGTAAAAGATGCTGAAAGCTTGGTTTTCACTCACAGTTTGCTAGCAAGACACGTAGAAAAGAATTTTAAAATCTAAAGGACAGCAGATCACAGAAACTTGCGAGTGAACTTTTAAAAAAAGAGCTAACCATTCTTTCTCTGGGCTATTTTCCATGCGGGTAAGTACCAATTACTTCCTGCAAACCTTAAGGTAGTTCTAAATAGACATAAACAACTGGACAGACCTACTAAAATGAGCCATTCACCTGCTAGTCAGTGGATGATAAGCATATGTAGATAAATGGAGTTAGCTGTTCTGCGTCTTTCAGATGAAATATTTCACATTCTCTTATTTACTCCTTTAGAACTTACTTTGTTATGACAGGGACACCACAGTCTAGGCTGTATTTGACAGAGTAGAAGCTACATACAAACTTTCTCTGGAAATGCAAACAACTTCAGCCATATACAAAACTATTTCATTTTCTTGAAATAAAAAAGCAAAGGCCCTCCTACTACCTGGAGAAAATGGTTTTGTTTCACCCATGTAGCATTTATTTTGAGAGGGAAAATACTGTAATGCTTGCAAGGCTGTGTGAAGTGAAATGAATGTAGCATAGATGCATCTTTGATACTAACTTCAGGAGGGGTTTGACTTTATGGCATAACTGTCCAATGTAGCAACACAAGGCTTGCTTTTCTTGGTATCTGAGAAATAATGTAAGTTCTTGTTTCATATGGAAACAGTCTGAAGACAATGGGAGCATTCCCAGAATCAGGCACTTGTAACTAGGAATATGACAGTCTATGCTTATATTTTCCCTTAAATATATTAAATAATATATTTTCCCTTTACTTTCCCCAAAGTAAGTATGTTCCTAAATGTAAAGGACATTTATGAAGAACATTTTATTGCTTTTTTTTTTCATTCTATTCTACTATTGAAACAGTAGCATCAGACTTTTAAGTTGGTATGCAAACAGCTGCTTTTACCTTGATGATCTAAACCGGTCTTTTGGAAGTGGAAAAATATCTTGCTGTATGTTCATTTTTATATTTTCCCTCTTAATATTACATAAGTTTTTTGCTTCAGAAATCAAAATTTCAGTATAAAAGTTTATATCTTAAACTGACCCTGTAGTGAAAATGGACACTATGTCAAAAGCCTTGGTATGATTTCTGAAAAGTCATTCAAACAAAATAATCAAAGGAACATCAGACAAGTAGCCTAAGGGCACCAAGGTATTGATAAGTCTAACACTGTTTTTAAGCTTCAGAAAGAGAATATTCTGTTGCTTTCTGGGTGCGAAAATAGCAAACTCCCTGCTGACTATGATACAGTAATTGACACAGCTGGCAGTATAGGATCAATGATTTATATTGCCAAGAAAGGATTATCAGAAGACTTGATTTTGTTTGATGTTTGATTATCAGTTTATTATAACAGCACCCAGCAGCGCCTGTAAAGTTAAGGGTTAGATGCCTTTTCCTCTATGTAGTTCTTGGAGAAGAGTTGCTAATGTAGGCAAATTTGCTTAGACTGGAAACTTGGTATCCTTGCGTAAGCTCTCTTCTTTCTTAGAAGGAGAAAAGGAGAAAACAGATGGAATCCATTTTTTGTAAATAGGATTTTTTTGGGGAAACAGATAAAGGGATGAGCAGACCTGAAGTCAGACCAATTTTAGATCTTTGTTTTTCTCCTTCAATACCAAACTTGTGAAGAAGATCTGTCTTTAAAAACTACGGATAATATTCTGGACATTTTTTTTTCTTAAAAAAGATTAAAAATTTGCTTGGCAATGGTAATACATGCCAAGTGTCTGCCATAGTATCCAAAAAAACTAATCCTTGAATTAGAATTAGAATATATTATTTAGTGGCACTCTCAAGTCAACAACAATTTTTCTCTCAGCTATCCTGGTAGCAGAGCAAGGCCAGGGCTTTTCAAATATTGCTGTGAACATGTAGCATCTGTTCACACTCAAGAGTGAAAAAGGTCTACTTTATGATGACAGAAAATGGCTTGCTTAAAAAAAAAATCTGTGTAATGACTTAGATCCATTACATTTATTTTTCATAAAAATGTATGCCAAAAGTAAAATGCAGGAGTTGCAAAATCAGATACATTCAAAATGAAGGAAATACCAGAATTAAGTTTTCTATGATTCACTAAATTTAGCCCCTCTGCAACTCCATACCATGAAAGAGTCTTTATCCACTTAAAATAAATAATTTTCCATCACTTCATTCAGTGCATAAAAAAGCATGAGGATACTAGTCTGCTCTACAGTTGCAGTACAGGAAAGTATGTTTTTTTCTCTTCACTTGTATTTAGAATAATGGAAACCAGAAAAGAATAGTTAGTTTTACGGTTCCAGTTGAATGTTGCCCTAAATAAATTAAAATAAATACTACATTAGCTGAAGGTGGCGTAACCTAGCAGGTAACTTTTATAGATAGAATTAATTCTTCACTTTTGTTATTTCCTGAATTTTCAGTTTAAGGTATGATTTTCAGAACTGCTGAGCACTCACCACCTGCACCTGAAGCCAATAGGTTGTGTTTTCAACGGAAAAGTACCTATTTGCAAGATGCTTAGCTTCTTCGATGACAAATATAACAAAAATACATCATGAGAAAATGAGCAATCCTGTTCTCAAAACAGGGTTTAGATGACACTTGAAATTGTCTGGCCAGAATCATATGGCTTGACTTTAGAGAAACGACTGATTGCAATAAAAACTGGTGTGTGAAATTGCAGTCCAAGAGCTCCTTTTCAGTAATTGTCCCGATGCTCACACTTATCCCACAGTAAATGGATTAATTCATCAAAATTTTACTGAAAAATAAATTTAATCTTATTTTTTTGTGTGCTGTATGGAAAAGACATATGAGGGCAGTTATGAAAGACTGATTGCAGGTCTTTGAATTTCCTCATTCAACTTATTTCAGAGTGATTTCCTTGTGGACCCATAACCGTTTGTGAGCCTCTGCTCTGTAATTTTACTAAATACAAACAATTTACTGTGTCCACTTCTCTGCAGCTAAATCCTCATGTTAGAATACTCTTCCTCTTGAGTCAACGATCTATAGGCCTGAGTCTCTATAATAAAACTGCCATTCTTTTGATGCTTTTGAAGGTACAAACACCTCATATCCTGCCTCAAATAAAATGTTAGTCTCCATACCACACAAAAATCATGGGGTTAGGGTTATGCTTTCCACAAACAGGCCATTGTTCTCCAGGCTGTTCCTTACACTGTGAAGTTCTTCAGGTTTTTTTCCCTGCTGTCACTTATTTTCTCTGTCCAGCCTCCTTGCTGCTGGCATAACCTAGAGCTTACACACCATCTGGGACCACCTTCCTGTTCCTTTATCACACTGATTTGCCATCTGTTCAGAAATCTCATTGGAAATCACATCTTTAGCTGCCTCTTAGTCTCCTTTTCCTCCTCTTTGTAACAATTTTATCCAATTCTGTACAGTATTTAAAATTCAGTTTATGTAAATGACAACAGAAGACTTACATGCCCATGGCATTTACAGACACTTATTGGGTAAAGCTAACAATTTCCACGTCTACAATTTCTTTCAAATTAAAGCATTTAAAACGCTATAATAAATAAAACAAATAAGTTAACTGGAAAGCTAGTGAACAATTGGTCACTTTTATCTTTAATAGTTTCTGTTTTTCTCTTGCTTGTTTGCTGACTTCAACTTTCAATTAGATGAGTAAGGAATAATACATCATAATCACTTCCTCCAAGCAATGTACAATTCTGTGGATCAATGTTAAGGACATTATCCTAAATAAGTAAGTCAATAGTTAATTTTGTACATTCCAATGGCTTTGATTCAAATGGACTTAATAGAGCACAAAGGAATACAACACATAATGACCAAGTTTTTAGTCTGTGCATGACTATATTCACTAGCTCTACAGTACAACGCAGATGAGGGACTTCTTTCACTAGGTCTTTTACAAAAACAAAACAAAACAAAATAAAAAACCTTTACTGAAGGACTGTGGGGACACTTTTTTTTTTTTTTTAAACTAAATATTAGCAGTAGAAGTTTCCAGAACAACTGCTGCGGTTGCTAGTTTCTTAACTGAACTTCAGCTGCTGTGTTTCTCTCTTCTGGAATGTGTAATTGGTAATCTGAAAATGATTTGTCAAACTGCACATTCACAATTTTGGCACGTAGATTCTCTCAATGAAGTCCATTTGTAAGCTTAAAGTCACATACAACTCAACTTGAATTTATGTGACCTGGGAACTGTTAACAGCTGATTGCTTGTTATATACTGCATGACATTCACGGTATATGGTCTGACCTTTAGTTCAATCTAGGTCCTATTTCAGACCAATTTCAGTAGCAGAGTTTGTTTGCTTTATTGAAACCTTAGAGAATTTCCAGTCCCACAGAAATCTGGAAATGTTTCATTGATGCAAGCCTATCTAGTCTCTGTTCTCATTTCAAATGTCAGACCACCTGCTCTTATCAGCTAGGAGGCAGAGCCTCCTGAGGCTGAGTTACTTCGTCATACCATGAGCATCTCCGGATGTTCTAAAATAAAGTTCTGGAAAGTACAGGAGATTCTGTTTTAAATGGAAAATAAGGATGGATGACAAATTTATGAAATTAGGATCATAGAATATCCAAGTTGGAATGGACCCACAAGGATCATCACATCCAACTCATATGGACTTGATGTTAGTGCAAATTATGTTAGTGCAAAGACCTGACTAATTTATTCTTTTCAGGGGGTGGAAGGGGAGTAATGTAAACTATCCTTTACTTTCCATTAGCAGGTAATGCCCGGCCACTTCCTGGGAAGCAGGGCCTCAGTATACATAGCAGTTGCTTCAGAAGACCAAGGCCTTCCTAAAAAATGTCACTCCTTCCTCCTTTCCCCCTGGCTTTTGGTGCTGAACATGACATCAAAAGGTATGGAATATCTCTTTGGGCAGTTTAGATCAGATGTCCCAGCTATGCTCCCTTTCAATTTCTTGCTCACCTCCAGCCTAACAAGTAAACCACAGGTTTTATTGGTTTTGCTCTTTCTATTGCCTTCCCCATCCTATGGTGGGGACAGAGTCAGTGAGCAGCTGTGTGGTGCTTAGCCACCAACTGGGGTCAACCCACCATACAGGAGTGTCATTTTTTCTACCAATTTGTGCTGATGCATAGTTAATATAACAAGGTTATCTAGTTTTAAAGCTCTGTATTATGGTACATTACCAACACCAAAGAGGAAAAAGAGCTATCACAAGTGTCTTTCTGGCAATGCTAATTGTCTCTGTCAACTTCTCACTTTGACCTAGAAAAAATGCGTCAAAGGTATTTGAGCTTTTGGACTGCAGAATGGAGCATAGGGTTAGCCAATTAATTACTGCTGAGCCACTAAAGGGTCTACTAATATAACAGACGGTGACTTGTCTTGGTATATAGTAGCTCCTGGGTGGCTGGAATTCTTGGATGCAGTAGAAATTCAGAGCCTCCTTAAGCTGACCTAGTTGTGCTACTCAGCTGTGTACTTCACCTATCCTGATCTCATCCCATGGTACAATTGCTTAATGCCATCCACTGTCTGCAGACTCAAGGAAAGGCTGTGAAGTGTATGTGGCAATTACAGAGTATATTTGAATTCTTTCTCACATTAAGATCTTTAGTCCTTGACTTGTATAATAAGGCAACTCTAATTTATCTTTGGAAGAAAAGCATGGCTGATAGAGAAATTATGAAACTTCTGAGATGTCCATCTGTTATTAAGTTTTTCTGGATTATGTCTCAGTTGTTCCCCTTTCCTCAATTTATTACCTTTTAAAGGAGGAGGAGGAGCCCCTTAAACATTAAAAATTCATTCTCTAGGGAATTGTTATGTCAATATGTGTTCTTTTACAGATATTCTGGCTGAGGAAGAGGGAACGAGTCTTCTCCCGTTTTTATGAATATATGTTAATTCATTAACCTTGTTTGTATCCATCACTGAGGAATCTTACTGTACAAAACTGCATCATTTGAAATGGAAGCAGTTCAATACCCTTTCATAGTGAACACAGTAAGAAGGAAATTGCATGCCAAATAACATCATCCTATACAAACTGAATAATGCAATCGCTTAGTGACATAGTCTTTTATGTCCCTTTATGGAGTCAACATAAAAAATGAACCACATGAAAGTTATTTCATAAACTTGTACCAAAATCATTATTTTAAGTAAATATAATACAGAGAAGAGTAGAGAATGAGAAAGTTTAAATACTGAATAGCAACACATTATTATTGCTATAGCTAAATAAAACTTCTAGTAATTTCCTATTTCTTGTCTTACAAATTACAAGCTGATACTAACTTTTAAACTGAGTAGAGCCCATTCTGTATTTGTTTTTCTTTTTTTTTTTATGAGCATAAATTCATGTTAATATTAAAAATGACAATGAACAGTCTTCCAATGCAAAAAAAAAACATACTGAAGGTCTTTTATGTGCACATTAAGTAACATCAGAATGAGCATTTCATTTTGAATGTTTTCTATAATGTTAACAATATATGTGAACCGTGTTGAGAAAGCCACTGAAAAAGATCAAATCCAAGGTCTAAAATTACACCATGCCATTAAGTTTCTACCGTATTTATTTCCTTTAGTTAGTCACTGAATCCATATAGGATAAACTTTTACTTTTTAATGTCAGGCTTCTCGGTCTGCATGCATCTCACTGATTTGCTGTGTCACAGTCCATTTACAACAAAATGTCACAGATCTGTGACAAGGAAGATGTGAAATGTATAGCTACTGCAGGACAAAAACAAACACAGATGAATCAAGAAAACAAGAGCATGAAAGGCATATGAAGAAAAATCTAAAATTGTATTAAAAATTGTTAGGAGCTACCATTCTTTGTCAGGTTTAATTTTGCCTAAATAAAAAGCTCCCCCGGATCAATATTACAACTCACTCTGTGAAGCCTAGTGGACATTCTTGGTGAAAAGATATGTTTATCTTATAAAGAACCCCATAATTTTGTCAATTCCTGATATTTTGTTTTGGAGGAGAAAGGTCTTGTTTTAACTTTTGCTTTTTTTTTTTAACTTTGTTTTTGTTTTAACTTCTTGCATTTCAATGCATCAGCTGTAGACAGGAGTAATACATGCAATGTCTACATATAAAGCAGTTTCATAATAGCAGGATGGTACATTTCTTGTGAGCTTAAAATTTATTTCTGGAACACTCTCTAGCCTGATTTTAAGATGGCAATATGCCTCCAGTATGAGAGCTTGAAATTTTAATTGCAGTCTACCATTAAAGAAATATATGCATTTGCAATAATGTCCAAAGACCAGAACAAGCTCTGTGGTCTCTGTATCAAGCATTGAATTTTGTCCAAGGCATCTACTAGTTCTTGAAGTACATTTACAAAAAGATTTATGCTATGCATAAGGTATTCAAACTGTGAAAAGAAGAAACAACTCTGGAAATTAGAGTAGAGAACCTGAAAAAATTCTTTTGAAGAATGTAACTTCTGTTAAAGTTTAGGAAATAGTGATAGCTGTGGGTTACCACCATGATTTGTCAGAAGGAAGCGCAGTTTCTTTATCTATTTACTAAAGAAAAAGAAAAAAGCCAAACCATCAACCAAATAAACTACACCCCACCCGCACCCCCAACAATTCCAGGCTCCTTGGATTGGAGTCAGCTGGAAATGCAGATACCTAAATATGGGTGTCTATTTCAGCACTAGTGCAGCCTAGCCATACAGTCAGGGGCACTACAGGGTTGTTCAGATCACCCAAAGGGGACATCTACAAGATAGGTGGCTGAATTATCTCTGGGTTGTGCTGACTGCACCATCAAGGACTCATAGTACCATTGGAGGGTGCTTAGATACTTAGCTCATATATGGACACAAACTTTTAGGTGTCTTAATCTGAATTCTACACCTTGCTTTAGCATTTTCTTAATGTCATTTTCTCACAAGTATACTTGGAGAAACTAGAAGAAATATAAAAAAAAAAGCCAAACTTTCTTCCATTTTTTTTTTAACTCCATCTAATTTCTCTGACAGTCTGAATGCTCCCAAAAGACAATGCGTATACTCTATGTGTTAGTGTCCCTACTGAAAACAAATTGATTCCTGACAGATTCCTGGAGGGTCTGACACAGAACATAGGTCACTTCTGGCGCCAAAGTTTATACAATGTAAATGCTTTTTCTCCTTTCCTTCCATGAAGGAATCAGTTGATAGACTGTTTTTATTTCCGAGAAGAAAGAAGTTATCTTTAACACCTTCCAAGTTTCAAGAACCAATATAACTGAAGAATTTTGAAAGGAAATGCTGAAGTACTTAAAATAAAGCCATTTTGCAGGGTAAGACACTTTTTAAGCCCCTTTGAGACTTATGTCATCGATGTAAACAAGTATTACTGTCACGGTTATAAAGAGGCCATAAACACACTTGGTTGAAAACATTCTCCTCTTTTTGAACTCCTCAAATAACCATATTGACTCAACTGATTTTAAATGGTAAAAACATTCTTCTCACCCATTGCCTATATCATTATAAATGAATAAATAGTAAAAAAAAGCAATGACTGGAAAGCCTAATTATAAAACTCTACAGGTGTATGGATTAAGTGGGGGGTTCAGAACTTGCAATAGTATTGCTTTAAATTTCAGGAAGAAAAATTAGATATCATTTTAATTAAAAAATATTCTGTACTAACCAAATGCAGATCAACACACGTAGAATTGTGTTCACAAGCGTTGATTATGCAGTCATCAATGTCCTGCTCACATTTCAGTCCTGCATATCCTGGATTGCACAAACAATAGAAGCCATCGACAACTGTAACAAAGATAGGAGTGTTTCAGAATAACAACTGAATGTAGTAAAATTAAGTATGTTACAGTAATGACTACCCCGGAAAATACTTGGACTATCTTTACCTGAAAGGTGTGGACATGTTAAAAATTGAAATAAATGAAACACTATCTCAAAACACCTTTTTAAATATGTAAACACATTACTGCACTGCATTTTACTTAATTCAAATGTTTTGACATAAGAATTATAATTAATGCTTCTGAAAAGTGATGACATAAACTGTGCAGAAACTACATAAGACTCTATCTTTAATATTGTGCCTGCCTGATATAGGAATGGTTAAACATTGTAAGGTTTTTGTTTGCTTTCGGTGGTGGGGGGAGATTGTTTTGTTTTGTAAGGAATGCCTCACATTATACAACTATATTAAAGGAAATCTTGCTTCAGTTGAAATTGGCAGCTCAACCTATGATAGATTTCCATGCTTCATTTCAATCTTATCACGCTAATGATGAGAATTCTATCTGTTTTTCATCGTTAATGATCTAAAGGGAGAGGAATCTTCAGAGTACTACATTCACATAAGGAGTTCGTGAGAACAATAATTGCAGCTCTTACAGGCCTGGATTTATTATAAACTCACAGAGGTCCCTGGGTTCTTCATTATCTCTGAGATTTACCACAGAATCTATGTTGTCATTGTGTCTGTACACATAGCTGCTATTATATTCATTAAATGCTTTAAGTCCTTCAGAGCAGCAGCATTTTTTATCTGCTCAGAGCTTCCCACCTTCCTCAGGGTTCCACATTTCTGCAGTCAGTGTGCAGAGTGCAGATGAACTGAGACATCCATATGATACAAGTCAATTTCAGAGGCAACACAAAGACAAGCCACCCACAAAAAAATCTGGCACTTTGTTAGCATGAATAACTTTACTGCATCTCATCTAAATTCTAGTTCAAAAATCTCTCTGAACTAATATACAGTAAATAGAAAACATCAATAAACATCTTGGGAAATAGTCTTTACTAGATAAAATATGAACCCACTCTCCTTATTCCCATGTATGAAAACACGGAATTCTTAAAGCTCATTTATAATGATTACTATTTTTAACTAGGAAAGTATTAGGCAAAGATATATTTTGCAATTTGGAGTCAGATCTTTAAGACATTTTGGAAAACAGTAAATTAATTAGATCTTCTGCAAATTTGTCTAAGAATTCTGAATTTCAGGGTCATCAATTCTGAATTTCTCAAGTCATCATTCTCATTTAGAAAGGGATATGGGGAAACTGGAGAGGGCTGCAGCAGAAGACAAGCAGGTTTGCCCAGTGTTTAAAGTATGGGACCTATGAGGAAAGGTTTTGTCAGCTAGGTTTGCTTTGTATTAGTACCTGCGGTGAAGGTTTAATAGTTAGAAGGTTAAGTAATAATAACTTCAAGAGCAGTTACAATAATGACAACTGAATTCCTCTCAGTAGTGACAGACGATATAATAAGAGGTGATGGCCAAAAATTATGACTTGGGAGATTCAGATGGGTTATCAAGGGAGAAGGGAGTGGAAATCACTACAGGAGTATTGTTCCTCTGGTACAGGCTGTCCCAAAAAGTTTCTGGAATTTCTGTCCATCCTTACAGGCTTTCAAAACAGCAAGAAAAAAACATGTCTGATCTGTTCTAGTGATATTAGCACAGCTTTCTGCAGGAGGTTTGACTGTGACCTCCAGACATCATTCTCCTTTCCAACCAGCATTGATAAGATTCTCTGAAAATTACCACTTTTCCTTTTGTTTACCAAGCACATAAAGTGTCTTATAGTTAGTATCCCACAAATCTTTCCACTAAGTACTCCAGACATAATGGAAGATTAATTTAGCCTGCCACCCCAAACAGAACATGGTAGAGTAATTCATCATCAGATTGCATCTAAAGCATATAAGTATAGCTATTAGTAAGAGTCAGTTACACAATACAGGGCACTTGGAAGTAAACAGAAACTCCATTTTGCATGTTTGGTATTGAATGCAGTTTTTCGACTTGTTAGAATTGTTAGGCATATATACACTGCCTAACTGCTCTGTGAGCCCCTTTTCAGCACCTGAATATTCTCTCATCAGACGCACAGTGTAAGATATGTTTGGCTAATTTAGGTATCAAAGGAGACAGCACAAATCTCATTAAAATTTCTCATTAGCTGCAATGCTGACCCCCTGAACACACAAACCTCAGTACCAGGATTTGAGGCAGTTTGGCAAAAATAATCCTCCAGGCACTGGCTGTGGAGCTCCAGACAAGCTAAATTTCAGTAAATTATCCACTGCTCTCCCCAGAGCAGCTCAGTAGCTACAGATGCTTCAACAGAAAGACTACTCTACATTAAAAGGAGTAACCAGAGTGAACTCACTGTCATAGCAGTATCCGTGGAGGCAAGGGTTAGAACTGCACTCATTGACATTGATCTCACAGCGTGGACCTGCAAAGCCCTTCACACACTGGCACTGGAATCCAAGGGGAAAAACATCCAAATTCATTTCTTCTATGCACACAGCTCCATTCTCACAGGGATTACTGGCCTCACAAGGCCTAAACTCACAGTTTGAACCTGAAAAGGAAAATAACAAAGCTGTCAGTGTTTAATGAATGAACATATCCCTGCAGCTGCTGCCTATTATGAGCTGTATTTTCTTTAGATCCCTGCTTAAAATTAAGTTGGAAGGTCTTAGAGATACAGATATGTATAGTGCCACGCAGAAGTATTTATTTGCTTTGTAGTATTACAAACAAAAAAGACAATTTGTATGGTATTTTTATATGACATTGGATTTCAAAATCAAAATAGTTATGTGAATATTTTATGCTTTTTTTGTTTATCCTTATCCATTAGATGGCTCAAAAAGTGTACTTAAAAAGAAATAAATTTTGATTTGTAGGTTCCTGTTACTTCTTCCTGATATTGCTATCACAGCTACCATGTAAGTTGTTTATAGTTAACCCCTAATCCTGAACATGAAAGAAATGCAAGTAACCTTATATTATTGTTCAGCTTGCAATTCATGACTGCACAGAAATTATTTTACTGAAATTATGTGTTTTTCTAATAACAAGTGGCTTCCTCCATAGTGTATAAAAATGCCTTATAATACAAAATCTCTCACAGTCTCTTTCTACTCCGTCCTAACAAACACTGTAATGTGTAACAGATTATGTACATTTATCTGGGGTAATCAAGGAATTGTATGATGGTGATCATGGGTCACAGATGCCCTCATCTAAATTCTTAATTTGCAATAGATAGATCAAAAAAGATTAAACGGCCCTTTAAAGTGAGTCTCACTTTGTTAGCACGTAAACAAGACTGGTTCACGTTTTTCAGCAGCAAAACCTCAAAACGCTGAGGGCAGACAGAACAGAGATCAAATGGGATTGTAAAGCTGCCTCCTCTTTCCCTCAGCGCTGCTGACGGCAAGTCTGCTCTTTCAGGCTGTTTCCGACAGAGCTCGGTGACTTTCAGGGCTGCAACCAACTGTGCACAAGCTCCTCTGAGGCCCTGTGGAGCCTCCTTGCCGTTCTGCAGCTGCTGAGGCTGGGCCGTGTCCATGCTGTGCTTACCAGAGGAGTTGTCTGGTGTTTGCTGTCCTTCAGGCCCTCTGCCCACCTCCCCTGAGTCCGTGCTCCAGCTCTGGCTGCCCAGCCATTCCTTCCTCCTCCCCCTCCTTCTTCACTAACCTTGGTGTCTGCAGGGCTGTTTCTCTCATGTTATTTTTCCTCACTCCCCTCTCACACAACTGCTGTGCAGTGTTTCTGGATTCAGGGCCCAGCCGTGCCCTGCAGCAGGGCCACTGGAGCCGTCTGAAACACGGGGCAGCCATGGCGTCTACTCAGAGGAGCCCCACTGCCTCCAGCTGCTGCCGCCTGTGTGCTTGCACCCAATCCATAAGGTAAGCCATATTTTGTGACATGAATAATAGTCCTGAGAATTTTCAATATCTTTTCAGACTCAAGATTTGAGATGGGAATTCCTGACGAGGAATTAACCAGTCAGACTCACATTTATTATATATAGGCTTAGTATTGGCATCAGTCAGCAGAACCCACATATCTCCTCCTTTGCTCATACTGACATTATAGACAAAATTTTGTTGGACTGTTCCCTGTTGGTTGCCTTCCTTTGTTACAGGGATTGCTGATCACATAGTAGCCCACTGGCTGTCAACAGGTCTTCTTCATAATAATGAAACACGTGCTCTCCAAAATGTCAGCAGTATTTTTGGTGAGCTGAATCCTCACTGTAAGGCGAAGTAAGCTAAGGGCTGAAATCTCAAGGCTTCTGATAGCAAAAACAACAAGCAGGAACAGAATTGGGGTAAAAAACAACAACAACAAACAAAATACACATCCCTCTGACCCCAGCAGTGACGCTGACGGAGGAGAAAAAGCATGGCACAAGTTGTTCCTGTCTTTATGCCACCAGTGGTCTCTCCGATGCAGGGTGATTCTGCCACAGGCAGTTGACAATTATGGAATTCACTGAGATTGCATAGCAAATGCTGCCATATGGCACATTGATATTTTGCCCTGAAGTTTTCATCTTTATATCAGGACAGCTTGACATGGGTGACAACCCTGCTGATTCCTAAAGTGCAGTGCACACCCACATGAATAAACTTAACACATGGCTCACAATGGTAAGTGGAACTGTCAGATGATCCAGTAATGCAGTACTTGTTTTTCTTTTGGGTTGATGGAAAAAGCATTAAACAGATTTGCCTGTCCTTTTACATGACAAGTGTTTTGGGAGGTAGACATTTCTGGTAGATAAAGCAAGGTCATGCCACATTGCATCAGTTTTCTGCTACTGTAGTATTCTCCAACGCTGGATACCAACTGCTTTTTGGATGAGAGCATAACAGAATCTTGGTGAACAGTTGGAGAAGAATCAGAAAAGAAACAGTGAGGGTGGATGTCCTAAATGCCATATTACTTACAAATATTTGTCTGGTATAAATAGGACTGTGCACAGATCTGTCATATGAATGCTAATGAATCTATAACCTTTTAACCTCATTATCTTGTGGCCAAGTTTCATGAATTAACTATATATTTTAGAAAATTATTACCTTTTTTTAAAAAACAAACAAACAAAAAAACCTTTCAATATACTCCCAGACCTCTGGCTTCTATGAATGCTTTTTTTTTTTTTTTAATATATGTTTTTTCAAACATTTTGCTGATTCAGTAATATGTCAGGTTTCTTCTGCATTTTCTTTCTATACTGTATGTGCACTAACACTGTGTCCTTAAACAAACAGTAGCCAAACAACCAAAGAGTAGCCGAACAACTTTGGGCTGGTCTCAGTGCCTCTAAGAGACAGTGGTCTTCAAAGATCTATGGATAAAAGTGTAAGTTTCTTACTCAGAAACTCATAATTTATTTTAAGCATCAGGTGAAGTTGCTATCTCAAACACTATTTCTGAGATGATTTTTGGAAATACTTGGAATGTAGCAGGTTCAATGTGAACAGACTCAGACAGTAAGGTACCAAGGTAACCTGCACTTTCATAAACTTATTTTTAACAAATATTGGCATACTTTTATTCTCAAATCCAGTAAGTGATGATAAGTTTTGTTGTTGTTGTTGTTGTTATTTTTTAATGAAAGCCTGAGTAGATGTCTTTCACTGTGCACATTGAGAAAAGGAGCCTTATTCTGTCTTCAGTTCACATTAAATAAATGACAGGCTGCTGTTTGGCCCCCATGAAACTGTCTCTTCTCCAGGCTGAGCAAGACCACCTCCCTCACTGGTAAAAAAAATATCATGAAAATGTCATTGAGTATCTCAGAATTTTCTATGCTGTTGTTACATCATTCAGCAGCAGGATCTCTTTTTTTCTTATCCTTTCTTCAGTTACCAGTAGACCTTTGGATCTCTTTCTTGTTGTCTTTGAGTTGCCTTGCTAGTTTCAACTCCAGCTGTGGTTTAGGTTCCCTAATTCTGTCCCTATATGACTGGATGCCTTCTGGGTAGGTAGCTCACTTTCTGTACATATCCTGTTCTGTTGAAGCTCAGTCAGGAATTCCCCACTTGTCCATTCTTCTGCTTGAGTTCCTGCACATTGGAAAGAACTGTGCTTTGAGTTATCCTTCAGGATAAAACAGTGGGCCCAAGATATATCAGTTTTCCCTTTGGTGCAGCCTCCAATGGGAGCTTGGAAAACAGATCCCTGAACAAACCAGTCAGCTCAATGATGCCCAGGGTCATTATTCTGCTGCTTTCATTTCTCACTTCTCTTAGGATTACGAGCTCCATCATCTCACTGCCACTGTTGCAAAAGCTGTTTTTGATCTTTACATCCCAAACTACCTCTTCCTTATTCAGAAATAGAAAACCCAATAAATTATATCCCATATTTGGCTTGCCCTGTGCTTGTTTCAAAACATTGTCCCCAACATGGTCCAAAAATTTCCAGTCTTGTCACATTGTCTTTCCAGGAAATGTCAGGGTCATAATGTCGCAGTGAGAAATAGGGCCTGTGTTCATGAGGCTTTTTTCCAGTTTCTTGAAGACGGCTTTGTAAACTTTTCTGGATAAAGGTGTCTAGAGCAGTGCAATATTTCTTTAAATGGTTGCCTTCTCATCCTGCCCCACTGAGTTGAGCAGT
Organism: Cygnus olor; assembly: GCF_009769625.2. NCBI lineage: Eukaryota > Metazoa > Chordata > Aves > Anseriformes > Anatidae > Cygnus > Cygnus olor. The sequence continues at coordinate 28,786,749 of NC_049171.1, forward strand.
AAGTACATCACCGTCTCACACTGCTGTAACCATATCTGCTTATACAATATTAATTTTATGTAGTGTTCTAAACAGTTTTTTTTTTCACTGCCTTCTTTTAAGCCACCTTCACCTTAAGCCACTTTAATTGGAAATTCAACCTCTTTTCTTCCCACACAGCCTTGCATTTCCCTGCATGGAAAATCTTTCTCTGCTATGGAAAATCTTTATTTGCCACTGAAGTGGCTAAGATTTCATTCACATTAAACTGGAAGGTTGGAAAAAGAATAAGACAAGAAAATAAGAAGATTCTTTTACCTACTTGGCCTTTTCCCTTGACTCAATTAATTTTAACCTTCAGTGTTGAGAATTAGTAATGTAAAAGACTCTTCCCACATTCAGAAGATTACAAATGTTTATATTATTTTCAATGCAATACTGAAAACCATTCAGCAATAAATAATTGATTAGTTATGCTAATCAATACAAGTAGCAAGAATGCAAGAAAAGAACGTTTGCTGATTTAAAGTAGAATTTTTGGAAAAGGGCATATCCAAACAAAGATTAAAGTTGGATGGTACCAGGCAGTGGTGGTTACGTGTTAGTGAAATGAATGTCCTACTGCTGTTGCTGTCATATCAGCGTTTTCTACAAAGCTGTAATTGTATGGTTAAAGCTATTTGGCTAAATCAAGCAACAAACAGACTACATATGCAATATTTCTTTATTGAAGTAGATTTATGAGAATGACTGCTGCATTTTCTCTTGTTTTAAAATAAAATATTTGCTAAAATATTTCTGTGTAAATATATAAATATTAAATGCATAACTCTAGGTGATTAATTTGAATACATCTATTTTAAACTAAATATTGGAAAGTTCTTACTTGATCTGGTAAGTTTCCGAAATAGTAAGTCTGTGATTTTTGAGAGAAATGAAAGCTATGCCAGGGAAACATAACATAAACTGTCTTCATAAATTTTCTTCTCTCACTAACATATCAGGATTTTTAAATTGGCCATCACACGGTAGAAATGATAATATTCACTAAACACGGTTAGCTGACAAAAAAGAGAAAGCATGTCCAACAGATCAAGTGTGAAAGTTTCAAACCCAGTTCATTAATGAATTAATAAGTTCAGCACAGCTTTCCAATTTTACTTATTTCAATTAGACAAGTTTAACCTTTTTGCTTGTTTAATTCTTGGCTGTATTTTATTGATTACAGGAATAGAATGTCTTTACCTTACTAGAGCATTAAAAATCTCTCCATTAGCATAAGACTGCACAAAACACAAAAGAATATGCACTAGTGATTAAATTACACAGTCAGTTGAAGGAGATTTGTTTTCAGTGGCACAATATATCAAATTAGTATGACTTTATAAGCATAAAATATATATCAAATACTAAATAAGTTATTTGGAAAACACATTGTTTTGTTTTGTTTTGTTTAGGAATGAGAAGCGTATTGCATAATCAGAATGTCATTCTGCTAATATTAATCAGTTGTCTTTTCTAGTGTGTTCGCTTCTACAGTAGGCTCAAAGTATCATAAATGAAAAATGAAAACAGATAATTTCTTGTTGAAAAAGACTGATTTGTTAAGGCTATTATTATAAGTCAAAAACATAATTTAGAAAAATGGCATAGAAAATAAATTACCTGACATAAGTTTTCATTTTCTTATGCAAAACTATTGACCTTTGTTTATTTTTAGTTGCTCAGCATAAACCTGTACATGAAATGTTGTGACGCATACTACAGAATTCTCTTATAATCAGAAATGGCACCACTTCAATGTTGTTATTCTTTGGGGAAAATAATTTAATAAAAAAGCCATTTGCTACAAACATTTTAAGGAATTAAATCTGACAACAGCTTTCAAAGTCAGCATTTTTGCAGTAAAAGTATGGACTGGATCAATGACAAAATGTATCTGATTGCAAACTGCTGGCATGATTATGACAATATAGTGAAAATAAACTATCTGTGGCTAGTTCTAGAACAAGAAGAGTGTCACTTGAATGTCAATTTCCTAAATATCATGTAGTCTAGTACTGGTGTTAAATATGGACTCATGAGGACAGAAAGCTCTGAAGACAAACTGGCATCATTGCCAAATGGTCCACATGGAGGCATAGACGAGGTGAAGAACCAAGCAGGTAGCAGCACCTACCCTTGGGCATTACAGGGTCAGAGGAGGAAGATGCACTGTGAAGTTATGAGGTGAGTGTTACTGCCCTAGTTCTGCTAGCTGCTTTGATCAAAACTGTGATGCTGATCAGATAACTAGAAGATTATTTTATTGGGATCCAGGTCCAGTAACCTTATTACACTGGTATCACTGGATTTCAGTAGCCTTGCTTGAAGTCTGTTCACCATTGCCATGAATTTGATGAAACAGAATGTATATCGTACGAATGGGGTTTACAGCATTTTTCTTATGAAGTAAGAAAACTATACTTGCTTAAAGGATGTCAGGAAGAAAAGAATAAGAAAATCTACGACAGACTAGTTTTGTATGGCTTGTATGTGTACAAGAAATTTTTCAAAAGTTGGTGTTCACTCAGGAATGTTTTTATTTAAATTTATGCTATTTGGTTTGAGCTCAGGCTCAAAATACAGAGAAACCATTTTCTTCAAACTGACAGTAAATTAATTTTGTATATGAAGTAAAAATTAATGAGCTACATGAACCTTTCATGATAAATATGCTTTCTTAGATGTTTTCCATATCTTTTTTTTCTTCTATATTATTATAACATTCTTGCAAGAGCATTAAGTTTCACTCTTTCTGAAACTTTTCAGAAAACATTCCCCTTTTAACAATAGATCTAAAAGACACTTCTATCATTAATTACAACTGTTTTTCCAAGGGTAAATCCAAGTAAACTGAATGCCATTCAATGAAATTAAAAATGTGTTTGGTTATGGGACATAATCCAGCATAAAATGGAACTCTAAGGCTATATAAAAAGCAAATATAAAACAAAATAATCCCCACCTGGAATCTATAAGTAACTTGCTGTTGTTCCCAAAGTTGTTCTTTTGAAACTAATAGATACAATAATTTTAATTTTATTTTACAAAACAGTTTAATCACTCCAGAGAAATCTGTGTTTTGGTTTGCATAAACTTTATACAGCTCCCACCTCGAAAGACTTTCATAAACATATCATAATGTAATGGGAAATCCCAGGAACACTAATGAGAAATAAGTTGGATGCCTAAAATTTGAAGTCCCTGCAAATGTAAAGATTAAATGTCTTAAGGATAAAGATTGAATTGTTTCTATTAAAGTTCAAATCTGTCATTTTCTGTATCTTTGAAAAGTTCAGATGTACCTATATGCTTGTGATTGTTTATCAACTAGCTGCTTAGTTTCATCTACTTTTAGACATAAGGAAACAAAATATAGTACATGTAAATAAAAAAAAACAAACACCAATAATTAAAAAAAAAATCTGGAACCCGATAGGAGGAAAAGAATACCCACAGAAGCATGTATATATTGATATTACCAGAAATTAAGCCAAGCATTACTCTAACATTTTAACAATATGACGTGTTTTCTTTCAGTTCACACTTACAGGAAATCCTTTATTTTCTGTGGAATTCAAATTCTACTTTACATTAAAAGAATGGTTTTGTGATTCTATACATATTCTGTGAAAAGGCATTTTCTGTGAAATCCATGCAAGTTGAACATGGTTTTTAGTATTTGTTTTTTAAAGGAAGAATATTTGCAAAGCAATACTTGGCACTTTTCAGGTAAAGTACATTCCCATAATTGTGTATGATAATGCAAGCCATGGAGCAATGATGGAACAAAGCATAAGATAGATCCACATCACACACTTAAAGTGAAAATCACACAGATGCATATATTGTTCCATACCTGTATAAATTTCTGTAAAAACAGACAAAAACAGGCGTTGAAGATATTATTTGGGTGCATTTTTTTCTTGTAAAAAATGTTACAAGTTTCTAGCTAATAAACAATGAAGATGTAAATCTATATCCACATTTGTGCACTTCAGATTTCAGCATAAAATCATGCTTCATTCTTTCTCAGATAATAAAAACAAGAATGCTACAAAGCAAAACAAATACCAGAAATTTAATTCCTACTGACACATACATAAATGCTTTTCTTTACCTTTTTTGCTACATCAGAACTCAAATGAAATTACTGAAGAATATATAAAAGAATGTACAGGAAGCTAATATTAAACTCAGTTTTTCTTCATGGCCTAGTACCTGTGGAAATAGTTTTTGCATATACTACTGGCCATCTTTAGTTCAGGCAACCAAACCCTTCTGTGTTTCAAGATCCTGTTTTCATTTGCTTAAAATTTGCCAGATTAGCCGGACATTATTTATAACATATGCCAGAATTATTATTTTCTTACTTTGATTTGTGTGTTGGCAGATGTTCCTATACCATATATAGGCTTGCCATGTAGAAACATAAAGCTGAAAACTTTTATTTCACCAACCAAAAAACCCACAAAGCTTGATAAACTTTTTCTGATTAACAGCAATACTCAAAGGTGGCCATGTTTTAAGCCTTTGAAAAACTGTGATTTGCACATACTTTCTGGGAAATAAGGGACAGATACATAGAGATTCTCATTTGCAATGAATATACCTTGTATCATCTACATAACTTAAATCTCCTCCCTGTCACCAAGGTACTCATACAACATTCTCACAACATGACTAATGATATTCAAACCCCTGATCTGCTGTAGATGACTGGATTTACAGAGGCAGTATTCCCAGAGTACTCAGGGCTGTAAAGGCTTAGAAGATATTTCTTGTGGAATGGTGCATCCCAAGGTGCAAACTGAAAGCAGAGCTAAAATTACAACGCTTACCTCACTGAATTTGTATGGACAGAGTTATCAACGAGGGCTTTTAGAGATGCTTTTGGGTTCTTGGCACTGCTCCAGGAGGTACTGGGTCTCCTGCTGATCTTATATTTGCCAGTCCCTTGTGGATGTCTAACATCCACCGCTGGAGTGTCTAAATTGGCTAAGCAAAAGACCTGCTTCCTGACTTGTTTATTTTTGGAGACAGAAACGCCTGAATTTATGTATCTAGATGTCAAGTTTTAGAAACAATAGCAAGATTGCTAGAAATACCAGAAAAATTTCCAAAGAAGTTCTGCAGTGACTTCATATAGGAGAAACAGCAAGTGCCCATTTGTACTGTTTCCCACATCACGTAGCCTTTTTGATCAACCACGACAATCTTTTTCTTTATTGCTTGGAAGTAATACTTATTTTCTAGATCATATACCACGGACTTGGACACTGTGCTTCTCTATCCACAAAAAGCTCCAATATGATAAAAAGTGAATCACATAGCTCTCTGCACCATTTTGTTTTTATTTTTTTTCCCTAAATAAAATTTTCTTTGGCTGCTCAGCATCAAGTGGCAAAAACAGATATGAACTGGTATTGAACAGGAGATATTCTTTTGTGGTATAACACAGATATATATGCTAGAAGGAGCCACAGGTCTTTTTTTTTTTTCTTTTTTTTTTTTCATTTTCTTTTTCTTTTTTTTCATGGGACTTGGCAAAGGAAAGACTGAGATTTGGCCTGTGAGCACTGAAGAAATAATTGCTCCATTATATCTACTCTAGCCTTCATGAGCACTTACATTTCTTACTTATTATCTGCTTTGTAATTAGCTGTTCCCATAATAGAGTGTCCTGTGCTGAAAACTCCATTATTACTCTTGCTTTTCAACAGACTTAAGCATTTTTTTTTTCTGCTGAGTTGCCTTTCTCACTAGTTTACTTTCTTTTGCAACATGTTTAATGGCCAATTACCATTTTTGCTTTAATCTTAATTGCAACACATTTGGAGACATGTGTCATTAAGACTGCAACAAATAAGTAGACATTTCCTCAGAACTGAATTTCAATTTTCCTCTACAATTACATATATTTGATTAAAAAGGTCATACCTATTAGCAGCATCTAGACCAAACACACACAGTGCATTTTTTAAATGAGTCATGTAGTCATTTGGATCAGAGGATAATTCTCTTTGCTCTATTAAAAACATACTAAGGAGCTTTTTGCTTTGTTTTATTTTATTTCATTTTATTATTATTATTTTTTTTTTGTTAAGGAAAAAAGAAATATTAATGTCAACTATTACAGGGGTATCACATATCAAATATACAATCTTAACCTGAAAGGGGCATTTTTATACTTTCGTTCTTGCTGAGCTGTCCTTGCAAATAGAAGACTGGCTTAGTATATGGGCCCCAGAAATGTTGGCAAAGTTGTTTGGGTCACCTTTTCCTTAAATCCCAGTGTAGAAAATGGGGGAAATTTGCAATTTTGTTGTGGGAATGCAAGATCTGTTCTCAGCTTCCAAACCTGTGTAAGAATAAAGTGCTCTGTTGAGATTGATATTATTTTCTGTAAAAATGAGCTAGTCTGAAAGCTGTAGTGGGGTCACCTTTTGCATGCTAAGGATGTTGAAAAGACACATGCCTGATACAGGGTATTCCCTCTTTGCTACACTTTCAGCAAAGACTGATGTCTAATAGTTATGACCAACTACACTGATGTGGCTGTGTAATACTTTAAAATGTTGGCAGTTCAAAGCTGGGAGCAGTGAACTTGCATTTATATCTATGGACCTAGCTGTTAGAAGGATATTAGAATTTGCTGCAAGGTTCTTGTAGAACACCAAAACCACTTAGGGCACCAGTGTATCTGAATACGGATGAAATGGCTAATGACGGGGCTGAAGCATCTGGAGGTACCTTGAAAGTAAATATGTAATACTAGAACAATTCAACAGGGTAAGAAAGATTCACCTACTATGTAATTGGCCCATTTTACCAAGAAGTAGTAAATCAATGTTTACCAGTGGAGCATCTGACAACCTCTTCTGCTTGAATATCTTTGAACAATCGATGAACTGTGAGCATTCCTCGCCTCTCCTTCATACAGCTGAGTAAGATCTAGGTAAAATCTATATACTGATGTGCCTCTAAAGCTTTAAGATATGAGAAGACTTTAAAATTATGAAAGCAAAATAAAGCTGCAGGAATCCAAAAAGACGATTCTGATTTTGCCACCACAGATGGAAGAGTATAATGGGAATGTTTCATCCATATAACAAAATAAATAGCTTAAGACAAGAAAGGTACTTTGCTAACTTACAATGGAGACCAGCAAAGGACCAGAAAAAATGGTAGTTTTGAGGTTTGGAAAAATATTGTTCAATTCCTTAGCATAAGAGAATGAGGAGTCTTTCTCTTTTTCACTGAAAAGTAAAGGACATGTTGATTTGAAAACATGATTTTTATTAGCTTGTGCTTCATATACTAATATACTAGTAATATACTAATAAACTACTAATATACATATACTAGCTTGTGCTACATAAATTAAATACTTTCAGGTCTGCATTTAGCATGCTTCCACATGTAGATACAATTATAATATAGATAGATATTTTATATACAGATAGAATATGACAATGGTAGCTATATAATTTACTAGTTGCACTATTCTTGAATCGTGTTTGAATTTTTAATGGAACAAAACAGTATTTTCTTATAGAGACATGGGAGCTTTTACTCTACCTTCCATGAGACCGTTAGTACCCTTAAATGAGATGCGGCCTCACAATATGTTGCTCACACACTCTGCTCCCTTCTGAAGCACTTAATATCAATTCTATAATAACTGTGATTCTATTATAGAAAGGCTACAATCGTACAATCAATATCATAATAGAAAAGTTATTATAATAACTCCCCAGCTAGGATACTACAATGGAATCAAGCTCATAAGAGGACTGAGAGGCCTGCTTAACACTGTGATAGATAAATTACTGCCAAAGACTATCAGTGATAAAGTATTGGCCAGAACTGTAGCTAAATACACTTCTGAGCGATCTGTCTCCTGTTGCTAACATTAAAATCTTTGATTTGTCCTGCAGCTAAATCAAGTTTTATCTTTCTACCTGCTCCCAGTTCCAATAGTAGAGGATGCAGCAGAAAAACAGCTTATCTTGTTTCTTAACTTCAGCATAACTTCAGAATGCCCTTCAAAAAAAACCCTCCTATGTACATGACTAAGTGTTGTACCTCAGATATGACAGAAAATGGGTGGGAGAGGAGACATTTTAGAAATATTTGCAGGGACTAACATATTAGAACTGAACAGAAGCAGTTATACCAGATATGTACTTAGGTTAAATCTCTGTATGAAAAGAACATTATACTACAGTAGATGTAAGTGGCAGTGCGGTAAACAGCCCTCCAGGATGTTCTGTCATATCTGGAATTTCTGTATTTCTTCAGTTTTCTTTCGAAAAATGCATATAGATGGACTGCTAGTAGCCTCAAGCTGTGTTCAGCAGAACATTTGGAAAACATGAAACAGCAATTTCAGTGGCAGTAATTCCAATGAAATATTAGAATATATAGAAAGATCAGTGATCTACACTAGCTGTGGGAAAATCCTCTGCCAGGTGAACATTGATGGAGAGGGGTGTATTAGTTCTGTCATTGTTACAGTTACAGCAACTTCTCCAGTGCTGACCATGCATTGATTTTATCACAGAACTTGGGTTTTCCAAAGTGGTTTGTGACCACAGGAAAACATCCTGCTCACATCAAGCTTGTACAGTTAATTTGCACAGCCTGGACTGTCAGACATTTGAAGAAAATTCCAGGTATGTACCACTGCCCAAGCATCATTGTTCTTAAAAGATTTGGATGTCTTCCAGTGTTCTATAGAAGCGAGTGGAATGAGCTAAAATATTTTGTCAAAGTAGACAAATCCATGCTTTAAAAAGCATGCAAGAATAATATATATGTATATTATATAGTGTAGTATAGTATACAATAGTATTTTAATGAATTTTATGATGAATTTTCATACTCACCTGAGACTAATGTGAAATTCATTAAAATCTGAAAGTGTATATTCAGGACATCAAAAAAGTTTGCAGCACAGAAATGAGAAGTAGCTATGCTTGCCCTCAGAAGAATAGGAAATGGAAAAAAAGCAATAATAATAATAATAATAATAATAAAAATCTGTTCTCTTTTTAGCAAGAGGAAATGAAGTGAAAGAAAAAGAAAAAGGAAAAAGGAAAAATAAAAACTTTCTTCTTGCAATTTAGCATAGTCTTTTTTTTCACAATAAATAAGGTTAGTAAGGGAAATCAGGGAGAAATAAATGTATGCAAACCACTATCTATAGATTGAATCCATTTCTATATTAATCTGAAAGGCTACCTTCTGTATGAATGCACCTGGAATGTCCAAATCATGCTCTGAATTCCTTAATTCTATGTTCTGTATAGTAGAGGGTTGCTGAACACATTCTGAAGTGGTGTATGTTCTTCTCTATAGTGCTGCATACCCTTTAAATCTGATTTTGTAACTGAAGAACAAAATCTTTACAATGTATTAGGTATATACAACTTCAAGTTTCTTTCCAAGTAAATGACAGTATTCGTAACACAGCATGTATGCTTTGAGAAAACACTGAGAAAAACAGATCAAGAACTTCTGTGAAAATATTCAAAACTAGAACAGATATTTCTATATTACTTTTATCGTGTATTTGCTTTCTTAATAAAACAATTCTGTAACCTGTAATTAGTACACACAAAGCTATTCATCACAGAAACCTGAATATTTCCACACAATTAGAAAACATAGTTTAACTTTCCATTATTTATGTTGGCTTACTGTGAGTCAGTTAAAGACTACTTCTACAGCTGTTTAATACTAAATAAACATGGTGGGAGAATGAGGTAGAGTTTTCTTATGAATCTAAATCTGATTTTATTTATACCATCATAAAACTAGGTAATATCAGTGTAAGAATTTGATTTGAAATGGTGCTGAGTAAGCCTGTAAAGAACTAAACAGTCTCAAAAATCCTTTTTTTCAACAATCCTATGGATTCTAAGCATCTTATACCAAGAGCGTTATGTTTTCAGAGGATCTCAGTTACCATTAATGTAAACCCCTTGCCAGAGAAGTTTAACTTTACCAATGAAAGCATTAGAAAATGTGAGCTTCTTGAAGGGTGATTACAGAAACAGTGACTTTCTGAAATTTTAATCATTTACTTAAATATCTAAATGAATACTGAAGTCTCCTGAAAAATCTGTCTCCTTGTGAAGCGAACACTTAAGAGACCACTATTTGTAACCATGTGTGAAAATGATTCCACATCTTCCTATGCAGAGACAATTCTGAAACTGCACTACACAATTACTTGTTATTTTACTAGATTTTATTCAGCAGAACATAAATTAAAACTAATAAAGATGACAAACTAGACTTTGACCATTAACTAAAATAATAAGAACAAACATTAGAGCTCCCTCTTTCTCATGAATGATGAATTTAATGCAACCATCTCCCCTAAAGGGGAAAAACCCTGCTGTCTCAACATACCAAGAAAATTGTCTTTTAATGATTATTCTGGAATCCTAAGTATGTATCATTATATTGAACTGCAGGAGGAAAAATGTGTTTATATTTAATTTATAAATCAACAAACGCCTTTAATGGAAATTATCAGTTAAACTAGATTTGCTCAAGAACACTGCACAATTTGTTATTTTAAATTATTTTAGCAGTGCATGTTTAAAATTACCACCCCCACTCCCCTCCCCACCCCCCCCAATTTCTATGAAAAAGGTCACAATAAAGCTTGCATTTTAAGTATTTCTTTAAGGCATCAACAGAAATAACCACACATGATTTATGGATTCCAAGATAACTATAGATTGTTTTCTGAGAATGAAAACATAATTTAGAGAATGTCATGACCAATCAAATTAGAGAGAAAAATGTTTAGAACAATTGTGATGGCTGTTCTATGGACATATGCCTCACATTTTGTAAATAATCTTATTTGTTAACAAACTGATTTTATAGTATCCATTCTGATTAATAATTAAACAGTTCTAGTAGATGTATAAATAAAGTTTACTTCACATTACTTGCAGCCTAGGGCATAATTGGCTGGTCACTTTAAGAGCTTCACTTGAGAAAATGAAGGACTAATAATGCTGTAGGAAGAGTGAAATGAGTTCAGACAATTGACAGAAATGCTTTCTAAAGTTAATTATGTTTGCTTTCCCTTCTCCCTTGGTGTTCATTACCTTTAAATGGAGCCACACATTGGCAGAAGTAATTACCAGGTTGGTCAATGCAGGTGGCTCCATTCTTGCAGGGAAATGAAGCACACTCATCTATATCTGTTTCGCATCTTGCACCTTTGAAAAGACAAAAGATTTGAACATTAAGTGAGACAATCGGCTGCCAATTTCTAATTCATTTGCACCACAATGATCTCAAGTAACTTGTGAGAAGAAACTGATATAAATCAGCTAAATAAAGATCCATATATACAAATGTCAGCATCCATTTAATTCTCCTCACCACAAATATATCACAACTTATTTCTGAGTTGCTAAATGGTAGCTAATCTTCCTGATATGCAGACTAATTTATCTTGTGGTGTTTAGTTTACAGATGGAGTCAGTGTTCCAGTTTGTTGGGATGCAAATGAAACATTAGACCAGGGCAGATAAGGAGAAATGAGAAGGAAATACAAGCAAATTAGCCAATGATATCTTAATGAATGTTTTGTGATCTAACTCTTTGCAGAAAACACGATTGACTGCTGACAGGACTCACCAGTAAAGCCAGGTAGACAGACACATTCATAGCCACCAATAAGGTCTTCACATGTTGCATTATGAAGACATGGAGAAGAGTGACATTCATTTATATTTGTTTCACAGGTTGTGCCTATAAATATACAGTCAGGCATAGAGAAGAAGTTATTGTATAACATATAATAAAATAACAATTATTTTAATTGAATATAACTCACATAGTGAAATATATTTGACAGCCTTCAAGATTTGTAGCCTTCATATTCAGATTTGGTCACTTAAGACAGTATGTTGAGAATTTTAATGTTTAAGCTATTCACTCATTTTCCAAAAATATGAAAAGCACAGTCTTAGCAGTCACTGAATAAATTTCTTGGGCCTAAAGCAGGTAATTTCCATATTATATCAATATAGAAGAATAGAAAGCAAATTACGTTAAATATAATAAACAGTGTTGCAATGACATGAGAGGAAATCTTCCATGTGTAAGTACAGAAGATATACTTACGGGAAATGGAAGAAGACATGTAATGTAGAGAACATGTAATGTAGAGAACACCATTTAGTCTAGACTATAGCTAACATAACATAGTTTCTTAGGATACACAAAGACTATCAAGGATATATCACATAATAAGTGAATTCACTAATAATTTTTTATCATTTGAAGATTTGAAGAATAAATGAAAAATTACAGCAAATTGCAAGATTTGGGAAGTTCAAAGAATTTTTATAAACAAAAATTCAGGCTATAGTTGATCTGAATATAACTAGCAGTAGAGATGTAGTAATTTGCCCTGTGACATTTGAATTGTACATTGCTTTGAATTTCAATGATTACAAGTCAATGTTGTTTAAAAGATGATGCACTAAAAAAAAAAAAAAAAAAAGGATGCACTTTAAATTCCTGATCTGAGCTGGAAGCAAAGAATAACTGCAGATAGTTATCAAAGTGATTACATTTCTCATATGAATCGTACAAATGTGCCATGAACAAAACCTTTCCCACATAGCTTTTTTCTCTGATTCTGTTATATTAAATCTGCCAACAGTTTAAAGAGCTTATAGAAAACAATATATGCTATTTGCAAAATTTCATTGAACCCAGCTGATCTATTTTCAATAGCTAAGCAACCAGCCAACAGAAAACACCTATTTCCATGCTGTCAAGAAAACAAAGTAAATAACTTTTGTTAAGATGTACTTACATCTTAAAGACTGTAGTCTTTTTTTTTCTAATATTCTTTTTCATTCATTTCTTGTTGAGAACTGATGTACCTAATTTACTTTGTTTAGAACTTTAGATGACACTAAAATAGGTCTGCATGTATCTCATCTGATACGTTAAAAAATTGGTGTAAAACTCAAAGTAAACATTTGTGAAATAATAGTTCTGTGGATTTTTAATACCTTGAAATCCATCCTGACAGACACAACTGAAGGCATTCAGATGATCAACACAAGTGGCTCCACTGTGACAGGGATCACTAAGACACTCATCCACCTCAATCTCACAGTTATTACCTGGAAACACGAAGGATTCACTTTATTAGGAACATGCCACTGGTGAGTCACCAGTTGTGAGAAGCAACAACAAAATGAAATAACTGAGATTAGTTACATACAACTTTTACCAATGATCCAAAAATTGCCCTCAGGGAATTTATTTCTCAACAATGCTAAACAAAGACATGATGGAAAATTTATAGATTAATTTATAGACCTACTCAAATATTTGCATCTTTTCATATTTTAAGGGCAATGAAGTTTTGAGTTTTCCTGAAACATCATGGAAGTGTAAGTTGGTTTCTAACACCATATATCAGAGTCTTTTTTTCTATAATATTCTTTTTCGTCTATTTATTAAGTTATGCATTTTTTATGAAGATTTCCATGGGAAATAAAATGAAAGGGAGAAATTATAGATACTGATTTCTTGTTGAGACGTGATGTACCTAATATTTTTCCGGCCTGCAAGGTAGAAAAAGCTCAGAAAATATTTATTTGCAAATTATATATGACATCCAAATAGATGATAATAGCTAAAAAGTTCATGATTATTTCTGAGGGGTTTTGTGTTTTATTTGCCCACGGAAAAAGTATAAACTAAAAATACTAATCTAATATTATGTAGATGTGAGTATAAGACTTCAAAACAAAACAAAACAAAACAAAACAAAAACAACAAAATATTTCAATAAAATGTCATCACAACTTTATTATAAATAACACAGGACAATTTTATTTAATATTTTGATAATAAAATGAACCAACCATACATAGCAGCAAGATATAGCATTTTGTTATGTTACAGACAGTAATACTGCTGTTATTAAATTACAGGTTGTTTCATCTAAATGGATGCCTACATTAGGATGCAGAGCAGCAATTTAAGAGGTATGGTGGACATAACTGAGTCTACTCGAGACCTGAATCCCTCTGTTCGCCTGTGTCCTCCTTGACTACAGAGACTCTAGAGTCAGCCTGTTTCTGATTTAAAAGCCAAGTCAAAGTCCCTGCAGTCCAGATGAATCTGGACTGCAGAGCTGACCTACTGAACAGGGAAATCCTGCTGTGTTTGATCTGAGTCTCTGTCTAGAAATGTTCTTTTTTGTTTGTTTGCTTTACAATGCAATCTGGAATTATAAAGACAATATGCTGACATATCCAAACTACTTTTGATTTAGTCATACCCAGTACTGATGACAATGACCAGCAGGATAGATTTAAACGTGAGTAGTTAAGCCTGCCCAGAATCTTGCATGGATATTTGACAGTTGAGGTCCTTGTTACTGCAGCTTTATTGTTACAGGAAGCACAAACAAATAAATTAAGGCCAGCTTGCATATGGCTACAGGAGCTGCAATCATATCAGCATAAGTCAGACACCCTGTCTAAAGTAGCATAAAGTAAGAGTGGCTGAAAGAGTCCCTCATAGTTAGTAATTTTTACAATGGAATACTCATGTGCTGGAAAACAAAAACTGCTTCTGCCTGACTCAGAAACACTGCTAAATTATATTAATTACTACTTTTGAATAATGTTGTTTTCTGTGGTTTAAGACTGACTTAAACAGATGTTAAACAATACTTTCTGTTGAACCCACCTATAAAACCAGGTGCACAGAAACAAAGATAGCCATCAAATATGTCTTTACAGATGCTGGAGGCTCCACATGGTTGTGACAAGCAGGCAGTAATATTTACTTCACAAAACTGACCAGTAAAACCTGATGAAAAATAAAGCAGAAGACATAAAGACTTTATTATGAGAGTTAGTACAAGAAAACGGGCAAGTGAGAGATCAATTTTTCTAAGTACTTTTGTGTTCTTTTATTTCAAAAGTTTGTTTAGAACAGAGAAAAATATCCCAGTTTCTTTGAAAGCTTGTTTTGTATACAAACCAATTCTGAATTAAACAAAAGAACTCTATGATAAAGCCATACTAGAAATGATCAAAACCATTTATGATACAACAGGCCTTGAAGAGAATTTGACAGAATGACAATTTGTTAAAGTAGTTTTATACACATATTTCTAGTTTTACTGAAATAGTGGTAAGCACACTGTTGATGAATGCTTTCTCATTTTTAGTGTAGCACTCTGTACTGTCTTTAAGAAAAAGAGAAAAAAGAAAATTGTCCTAATAAGAAACCTAATTTTGTGAAACACTGAATATCCTAGTTTCTTGTCGAGGACTACATAGGCACAACATTTAAAAAAGAAAACCAAAGATAGAATTTGAATCAAAATTTTACACTTAGGATATTGGCACGTTGGCAATGGTATTAGAGTTTCTGAAGCCGTCAACCAGGAAGAAAATCAGAGATGGCTGAGAGATGACAGCATCTTTATTTTAGAATGTTCTCAATAAATAGTTGAAAGTTAACACACTTTCACTGAGAAATGTTTTCAATTATAGATAATTTTGAAGTAGTTGATATAAATCAATTAAAATATCAAGCATTATGTGTGGAGCTAGGGTCCAGACATTTTTGTTGTAACTTATGTCAGAAAAAAAATACTATCTGTGAATAAAAGAAGTGTAAGTTTTCTGTTTTCTTATTAACAGAACACTGAAAAAGTTTCTAAAGGTTTTTAGATTCTTGAAAAAATAATGTTTCAGCAAAGATCAAAAGAGACTGGACCTATTTATTATAATTTAACAATTATAGCATAAAAAGCCACTAAAGACTTAAACCAGGGGTTTGGTTCAGTGAGCTAAATATAATTAATTCAAATGTCTTGCAAGCTGGGATACCAAGTCTGGTTGAAAACCTGAACTTCACATTTCATTTTAAAATAGATTTATGATTGAATGTCCTGCTTCAGTAGCATAGGTTTTGCAATAAAAGATTCTAGTGTGCCAGTGAGTTGCCCTGTATCTAACCTTGAGTTCATCAACATTTTACACAACAATGAGAAAAAGAGAGAATTTTTGGTCAAAGGCATTCAAACAAATCTGTATTCCTACAGTATACTGTGTTAGCTTAAAATCTCAAAATAACCTTTTTTTTATTATTATTTTTTTTTAATAAGTGCAGATGCAGAGGAATCATATAATCATAGAATGGTTTGGGTTGGGTTGGAAGGGACATTAAAGGTCACCTAGTTCCACCCCCCTGCCATGGGCAGGGACACCTCCCACCAGACCAGGTTGCCCAAAGCCCCATTCAACCTGGCCTTGAGCACTGCCAGGGATGGGGCATCCACAGCTTCTCTGGGCAACCTGTGCCAGTGTCTCACCACCTTCAGAGTAAGGAACTTCTTCCTAATATCTAATCTAAATCTATCCTTTTTAATTTAAAGCCATTACTCCTTGTCCTGTCGATACACCCCTGGATGAAGAGTCCCTCCCTAGCTTCCTATAGGCCCCCTTTAGGTACATGGAAGGCCACAAGAAGGTCTCCCTGGAACCTTCTCTTCTCCAGGCTGAACAGCCCCAGCACTCAGCCTATCTTCATAGGAGAGGCGCTCCAGCCCCTTGATCATCTCTGTAGCCCTCCTCTGGACTCACTCTAATAGGTCCATTTCCTTCTTGTGCTGGACATGTCCCAGAACTGAACACAGCCCTCCAGGTGGGGTCTCACAAGAGCAGAGCAGAGGGTGAGAATCACCTCCCTTGACCTGCTGGCCACGCTTCTTTTGATGAAGCCCAGGATAAGGTTGGCTTTCTGGGCTGCAAGTACACATTGCCGATTCATATCAAGCTTCTCATCAACCAGTACCTCAAGGTCCTTCTCATCAGGACTGATTTCAATCCATTCTCGACCCAGCCTGCATTTTGTAATAAATTATTACAAAATCTTAGAAGTTCATTCTTGCTTGGGCCTAGTTTAGTGTAGTCTTCAAATTAAAACATATGTAAAGCATGTCCTTAGGGCACTACTGAAGAGCTCCCAATCTAGAAGAATTTTTAGTTGTTGAACAGCTGGTTAGATGAGGTAAGACAGCAACTTCTGACCATCAGGGTAAATTGCTGAAACATACTGCACTTCAGAAATCCTGGCTTGTATAACAAGCCTTTGAGGCATAAATACAAGACAATGCATATTAAAACTGCCCTACACATTCAGTCATTTTGATTTTTAAATCAATAGATGCAGAAAGGTGTCTTCAAGCTATGTTTCTGCTCCATCCAAAACACCAGCTGTGCAATGTCCTCATAAAGCTGAAATTTTCCTCCCTGTTGATTGCTATTAAAAATTTAAGCATCTCTCTCACTTTTGCCTTTGTAAATAAATGTTAACATCTGCTTATTGAACTACTACATAAAACATCAAAATTAAGATAAAGAAGTAAAATTGAAACATTAATCAGTAATGGTAATAGTTATGCACAGATATATGCACAACTGTTGTATGTGGTTAAGTGAGATTGACATCAAATTGGAGACAATGTAGAAAAGCTAATGTGTTTTCTTTTACTTGACAAATTAAATATTCATAATAACTTTAAAGATTGGAAAAAAGGATCATAACCTATGTATGCTTTCATTTCTGTGTTTTGAATCCATTAGCAGTGTTGTTGCATTGACAAATATATCTGAAGTTAATATACCAACTTGAAAAACAAGGGGTGGTGGTTTCAGGGCCAAATTTTAATATTAAAAATATGGTTTTGTATAAAGTTTCTCAGCAAAACAGATTCAGTAGTATTACTTAAGAATATACTATTTCCTATCAAAAGAAATGAGTAAGTGTCTTTTTCTAATACAGTTTCTTAAAAGACACTTCATGAATTAAGACAATGGAAATTTAGCAGCAAACTATTTAAAATATATATATTTTTGCAGATATGCTGCTTTTATATTCTTCAGACCTTTCTTTCTGACAAACCCAAATGTCTCACGACAAAAGTGATTTTTAGCAGTCAGACTATGACATGTAAACTCCCTGGGGAGATCGCTGCATTGTGATCCATTCTGACATAGTCCAGCCACATTTACGAGAATTTCACTACATGGTTCCTTATGTTATGGATGGCAGGTACATCTGAGGCTGTTAGCTGGAACCTCACATTAAGGGTTATTGTCAGGGACAGCAGGATTTGATGTGCATTCATTCACTCTTATTGAACAAGTATTACTTACGGTGAAAAAGTTTTATGATTACGGTTAAAATTATACTGGGGAAAAAAATTAAAGACTGGCAGGGGCAAATGTCAGAATTTGTTTAATTATTTAAAACCCGAACAATATTTTCACTGTTATTAAGATCCTTACACACTAATGGGTTGCTAATTTCACTTTACTTACAGTCTTACACTGGATATTAATAACATACAAGCCATTTTATTTTTTTATTATTATTATTTTTTGAGATAGAAGTGATTGATACTGTTTTTGTCATGCAATACCTATCATAATTTTGCTGGGGTCCTCTAGAATTTCAAATATAAAAATGGTACATGTTGCTAAAATTATACAAAATGTAAAAAGTTCATAGCTAATATTAGCATAGGTGAACAAAATAGAGAAGAAGTAATAAAAAGGAAAAATCACCTCTGGATGGAAAACAGAAAAAAAAAATGCTGCCGTTACCTAAGAAAATACAACAGTACTGTATTATGATCATCTGCACTAGTAAATACATGTTATTGGTGTGTTGGAGTAACCAGCTGCAGCTATAAAAGACACAGTGTAGTATGTAATTTCCTCTGCTGTATCCCTCTTGCATATATGGTTTCTGGAACTCAGAGATCAAAAACCACTAAGTAATTCTCAGTAAAGACAATGAGAACTTCAGTTAGGTTTCTGTAACATAACAGAATTCCTCTCTAAAAATTTTAGAAACGTCATATTCCAAAATTAAAGAGATTGAGAAATGATGCATATGTGACTTTGAGAAGGCTTTTGCATTCTTTGAAGACTGCTCATTATCACAAGCAGACTTGTGATTTTACAACAGCTGAAATCTTGGAAATGGTACTGTGTTTCTGTGAGAAGTTCAGGTGTCATTTAATTTCCCAGTCTGGCTCAGGGACAAGCCAAAACTTGTGTTTATGTACACATAATCTAAAAAGAAGTTAAAACACCTTGTAAGAATACGTTTTTATGAGTATTTAGGGTGTTTGTACATCAATTTCTTACCTAAGTATTCCATTCCTTGGATAAATAGATAAATATTCTAAGGAAAAATAATTTCAACAGATTTACAATTCTATATCATTAGAATCATAGAGTCATAGAATCATTTATGTTGGAAATGACCTCCAAGATCATCAAGTCCAACTGTTAACATAGCACTACCAAGTTTACCATTAAACCAGTAAACCACCTAAGCACCACATTTACATGTCTTTTAAATACCTCCAGGGGCGGTGACTCAACCGCTTCCCTGGGCAGCCTGTTCCAATACTACACAACCCTTTTGGTGAAGATTTTTTTCTCGACACATCCAATCTAGACCTCCCCTGGCACAACTTGAGGCCATTTCCTCTTGTCTTATCATTTGGTGCTTGGGAGAACAGACCAATCCACACCTCGATACAACCTTCTTTGAGGTGGTGGTAGAGAGCAATGAGGTCTTCCCTGAGCCTCATTTTCTCTAGGCTAAACAACCCCAGTTCCCTCAGCCACTCCTTGCAAGACTTGTTCTCTAGACCCTTCACTGGCTTCGTTGTGCTTCTCTGGACGTGTTCTAGCATCTCACTGTCCTTCTTGTAGTGAGGGGCCCCAAGCTGAACACATTATTTGAGGTGTGGCCTCACCAGAGCTGAGTACAGGGGGACAATAACTGCCCTAGTCCTCCTGGCCAAACTGTTTCTGATACAAGCCAAGATGCTGTTGGCCTTCTTGGCCACCCAAGCACACTGCTGGCTCATATTCACCTGGCTATTGACCAATACCCCCAGGTTCTTTTCTGCTGGGAATGGCAGAAGGTTTGAAGTGAAGTATTTCAACAGTTTTAAATCTCTTGCAAAGGTTTCTTGACTAAGTAGTAAGTTAAAAAACAAATGTCGTAGACCAATAGTCATTTCTATCCCATCTTTTCTGATGAAATAACATTTTATCAGATATTCCTCAAAAAGCTTTCCTGGCAGCTGAAAAATCATCACTACAGCTTGCTTTAAATTTAATATCACAATTTTCTGACAGGAGGACTGAAAAAATATTTTTACAGCACAAACTAACATACATCATTTAAGATTAATTTAATCTGGAGAGGAATCTTAGATAGAAGTCCACCTTCTGCTGACCATTCACTTCCTTTGGTATCAAAAAATACATGTACATATACCATAAACACTAATGCGACAATGATGTCAAGATGGTGTATCTCTCACAGGCAACAACCAGAGATTCCATCTAGGCACCAGATACAGAAACTGTGACTTTTTTGCCTCAGTCTTCACTAGCAAGAGCTCTAGCCACATAGCCTGGGCCTTAAAAGGAGAAGGCAGGGACCGGAAGAATGATGAACCACCCACTGTAGGAGAAGATCAGGTTTGAGACTAGCTAAGGAGCCCAAGGTGCACAAGTCCATGGGACCTGATGAGATACATCCATGGGTCCTTAGGGAACAGTCGGATATAGTTGCTAAGCCACTATCCATCGTATTTGAGAAGTCGTGGCAGTCCAGTGAAATTCCTGCTGACTGGAAGAGGGGAAACATAACCCCCATTTTTAAAAAGGAAAAAAATGTAGAACCAGGGAACTAGAGGCCAGTCAGTCTCACCTCTGTGCCTGCCAAGATCATGGAGCAGATCCTCCTGGAAACTATGCTAAGGCACATGGAAAATAAGGAGGTGATTGGTGACAGCCAACAAGGCTTCACTAAGGGCAGATTGTGCCTGACAAATCTGGTGGCCTTCTATGATGGGGTTATAACATTGCTGGATAGGGGAAGAGCAGCTGACATCATTTATGTGGATTTGTGGAAAGCATTTGACACTGTCCCTCATGATATCCTTGTCTGTAAATTGGAGAGACGTGGATTTGATGGATGGACCACTCAGTGGGTAAGGAATTGGCTGGATGGTTGCACTCAAAGAGTTGTGGTCAATGGCTCAATGTCCAAATGGAGATCAGTAATGATTGGTGTTCCTTGGGGTTCAGCATTGAGACCAGCACTGTTTAACACCTTTGTTGGTGACATGGACAGTGAAATTGAGTGCACCCTCAGTAAGTTTGCTGATGGCACCAGCTGTGACATGCTGGAGGGAAGGAATGCCAACCAGAGGGACTTTGACAGGCTTGAGAGATGGGCCTGTGGGAACCTCACAAAGTTCAATGAGGCTGAGTGCAAGGTCCTGTACACGGGCTGGGGAAATCCCAAGCACAAATACAGGCTGGGTGGAGAATGGATTGAAATCAGCCCCAATGAGAAGGACTTGGAGGTGTTGGTTCTTCACACATTTTGCTCTTGAGAAATCCACGTTACCTAATGACCAATTGTTATCCTTTTGTTATTTTCAAGTGCTAAAAATGCAGTTCATCTTTACGTCTTGTCTATTTTCTTTTTTTTTGGGATAAGAATTCAAGTTAAACCTGACAGTTCTGTAATTCACCTCTGCTCATTTCTACTCTTCTGTTACTTGACCTATCCACAAGAACAAAACACTGAAATTGCTCCGAATCTTTTCTAAATAGCATGCTGGAGTTGTGGCCAAACAGACTTTAAAGTATACATTTTTATCTAAGTGTTTTCTAGGTTATTCTTTTTTTTTTTTTTTCTTATCTTTAAAGATCTTTCTTGTGGACTGTTCACTGTGATTGAATTTTTTTTTTTTTTTACTTTATACAGAAGGGATGTTGAAAACTTCTTGTCATAATATGTCAACAACTTTGTCTCTTTCTCTAGGAAACAAAACTTTCTTGATCTCTTATGAAGAATTGCCCAAATATCAGATATAGATTTCCTCCTATCATTTTTGATTTTCAGGTTACTTCATCTCTTAGATATAGAGCAAAACAGAAGAACAAGAGTTAATTATCTAGAAATTTCTTTCAAGATATGTGACTCTATAAACTCTGCTGTTAGTGATCTTCAAATTTCTCTGTAGATCTCTGACCTTTCTGTTACTCTTTCTCTTTATTCTCCCCTGTCTAGAATTTCCTTCTGCTAGTCAGGGCTAATGAGTGCATCCCTTACCTCTCTCTTAGCAGCCTGACTTGAATTGACTGCTTTGGACAAACTGGATCTTAAGCCATAAAATTTAATAAGATGTAAGAGAACCATTGTTCTACAATACTTTTCTTTCAACACCCCCCCCCCCCCCCCCCCCCCCCCAACCAGGGTAGAGACAAAGGCCAAATATAGCTTCCAGTACTCTAGGAACATTTTTGTCAGTTCCAGTAAAAGATGGATTAGACCTAGAGAAAAAAGGATTAAGTAAGAACAGAGGTGTACTCTATACATCTTACAGAAATACAGCAGAAGACTTACAGCTATTACAACAGAAGTTTGATTACTGTAGCACAGCAGGCAACTCCAGTTTCTCTTTATTTACACTAGGAAGTCACAGAATAAGATTTTATTCTGACTGCGCTTGCTGCCTTGGAATGTGTCAGACTATATCTTATCATTTTATGGTATGATGTATTAGAACAGGACCTAATGCTATTTTACAGCTGCAGAATAACTTAGACAAAGAAAAGGAAAAGAAAAGCCTTATGAAATAATAGCAGTTATCCATTTTCATTTTACAAGATGGACTTCTAAGAGGTCAGTGTTTGTGGCTTCGTTTGGAAGGATGACAAGACATACTTAGAAGGTAATGTATATCACTGTACATATCTTGTTTCTTATTAGCAATAGGTAATTTATTACCCTTTCCTAGCTTATCTGTTCTAATAACTTATATAAAAACCTCAGACATTTATACATTCCTTTGTGCATAAGAAAAAAAATGAGACTAAGAAGTTGCCTAACAGTAATAGCTTTGATCTTTCCGTATAATTTTATATTGCATTGTCAGAGATAAGTATAATATAACACTTCACAAAAATTCAGCAGATAAGTAAAGATGAATTCTTGAGACATACTCCTCTCTTCTGCCCATAAAGGAGTGATAGTACATGCTACTTTGATTTTTTTTAAAACAAATTCTGTGTAACAAGACCAAAATAAATATTACGGGCATTTTTATCCAAATAAGGCAAAATGCACACTGGAAACCTTAAATATAAATTTGCATATCCAGAAAATTTTTAAAGGGCTTTAAGGATACTGACTGGTTTTTAGTAATTTTATCCCCCTGTGAATATTATCTAAACAAGTACAGCAAGTACTTTGTCTGGAATCAAAAATCAGTTAGAATCAGGGAAGAAACAATGCTGCTAGTAGATCAGGATGTAACAGTTGATTTCAGCTTCTAAACCAACGACATATTTTAAACAAAAAAAATAGTTCACAGATTAATAATCCAGAACTAAAAAACATAAAATCTTACAGCTCAAATGTTGTTAGGTGTATCAGAAAATAAAGAAATTAAACATCTTGATTCTCATGTGATTTAAAGCACCTGTAGTGAGATTAACTCAAATTAAAATGATGTTGCTCCAGAAAGCAGAGCCAGAACTATAACTCTTCTTAAAAAAAAAAAAAAAGATAAAAATGAGGAAATAAAAAAATATTTATTTATTTATTTCCAGAATGCCTGTTTTGCAAAAGCATATTTCTTAGGGAACTTTTTTTTTTTTTTTTCTCTCACGGATAGCTTACAGGTAGCTTACAGGAAGATTTCTGCCTGTCTAGAATTAAAACAAAAGTCCATCATCTCTTTCATCTTGCTGCAGTGCTGATATACGCAATAATCATGTTTCAGTAGAATATATAGGGGGTGGCTTAAATATTGATTTTTTTTCTGTTTTAACAGTGTTCTGTGGTGCTTCCTTTTGACAGAATTTATTTATAATTGTTTGCTGCTATTACTTACTTTTAGCGATAAATCTTATGTATCCAACACCTGCTCTCTATTGGTAGTCTGCTACCTTAATGTCTATCATCATCGAAAACTTGTGTCTATTGTGCTAAACTATTTCTTTCTGAAAAGAATAGGAATAGTGTTTCAAGTGAAAAGAATTAAAATTTAATGAACGGAAATAAAGTACTCAATTAATTCAAACCAGCTCTTCCTTAAAACCAGTAAAGGAGACTGGTAGAGAAATTTTAATTTCTGTGTGTGTTTACCCTCAAAACTTATATTTATTTGACAGATCTAAATAATTTTCAAACACTTAATATTTCTTAGAAATAAACATCTGTGAATTTCAATAGAAATCCAGTATATGTGCTGAACTATGTTTTCTATAGAAAAGTGAATATAGTAATTATAATAGTAATAACTAATGTATATTTTCTAACTTTTGATAATTACACAAAATGTAACTTATCGTAATATCTTTGGAAAAAAAATAAAAATCAGTGAAACATTAACCTTCCTGTAAAATCAGCACAAGCAGTGGGCAGTGGTACTGTCTCCCATCAGTCACATCTTGGAAGCATTGCTTGCCTTTCAGAATTCATGTGTTAAAAACAAGGAGACAAGAGGATGAGCTGCCCCCCATAGTGTGATTTGACACTCATTAAATAAATTTGACACTCAAATAAATAAAAAACTCTTCAGAGTAATATTCTTATCTTAGAAACAGATTTATTACAGAAGCTATGTTAAATGCCTTAAATTAAAAGTTTCTGAAGTGCAATATAAAGTTGGGTATACGTTTCCTTAATTGTGTAAAAACTTTTTTTGAAGTAAAATTCAAGAAGACAAAAAGGCAAATAAAAAAGGCAAATAAAAACAAAAATCCATTAGACTGCTATTCATGACGTTCACAGTATTAAGGTTGGCAAACAATAAATAAAGTTTTGCTTTTGAACTATTTTTTTCAGAATTGACAATAAGCAACCTCTTTGACAAAGAAAAAGCACATAAACATTACCTTTCATCCATCATATATATTCTAGTTTATCTTTTGTAACTACGAAAGACAATAGTTATAAGATCCAAATATGATCTTTCATTTCTCACCGGATAAGTACACCATTTGATACCAGAAAAGAGGTAGGTTATCAAAGAACATAAAGCAACAGCTATAGACTTTGCTAAGTCTGGTCAGACAATTCTGTTAGCTGAAAACATCAAGATTTTTATACAACATTTTTTTTTCTGCTTACTAATGCAAATATAGCCACAGAAAATTAAAACTGTTACTTGAATGTTACTTACTTTTCAGTATATTACAGGAACAGGACAAGATCAGTTTGACAGTGAATTGTTGAATAAGGAAGTTATTTTACAGAAGGGTAGGAAAGAGTAAAGACAGAGCAAAAATACAAATGAAGAATTAAAGAAGTGTATGGAAATGTCTAAGGAAAAGATTAAATGCCATCCAAAATATGAAATGTTAATATTGCTAAATAATGGCAGTAGAACTAAGACCATTCTGGTTTTGTCTATATAAATACACTCCAGGTTTTTTTTTCAAATAGCAGATTGCAAACGACAGAGCAGAACATAACTCCAAAACCTTTACATCCCTGATTATAAATTTGAATATATTCAGACACATTGGACAAATCTCTTTTTAGTTAGATACCTACTTTCCAGAAAGAGAATTTTTGGAGTAGACAACTCTCAAACATATCAATCAGACATATAAAATTTATGTTTAGCAGATGCGACATAGTAACTACAGAAAAAGTCTGTAGTTTGATTATCACCTTAGCTGCTTTGCAAATAGCGGGAGGTCTAGGTTGGATATTAGGAAAAACTTCTTTACCGAAAGAGCTGTTGGGCATTGGAATGGGCTGCCCAGGGAAGTGGTTGAGTCACCATCCCTGGAGGTCTTTAAAAGACGTTTTTAGATGTAGAGCTTAGTGATATGGTTTAGTGGAGGACTTGTTAGTGTTAGGTCAGAGGTTGGACTAGGTGATCTTGGAGGTCTCTTCCAACCTAGATGATTCTGTGATTTTAAGCATATTGACTAAAATTTTAGGTGTCTATAGCTATGTTCTGGAAAAGGATGTCTAAATATAAATATTTTTGTATTTCTAATAACAGAAACAGAAGAAAATAGAGAGTATCCAGAGGCTGTCAACATGAAAGGCTGGGCAGAGCAACAATCAGACTAAAATTCAAGCTTCAGAAATCTGTAATATGAAGAAATCTGACAAAAAAAAAATGACAAAGAATGTGTGTTGGCATGTGAGTTTATACACCCTCTTATCTCATCCCATGCACATACATGCATATACATATTTCCTTTTCATTGTAAGGGGAAAGTATGAGTGCTCCTGCTTAATGATAATTGCTTCATTTCTCATCATCATGGAATATCTAAGTGAAATGTATACATTACTGGCTTCATTTTTCTTTAAGGAAGTGTCTTGTATAGCTGTTTTGGCATTGCCCAAGGTAGGTTTTGGGAGGTATATTGAATTGAAGTATTATAATTTAAAAATACTCATAACATTGATTGTTTGCCTTCTTCTGGCTAGCTATGCCTGACTTCTGGCTAGCTATGCCAGACAATGTAGAAGAGAAATGAGGAATTATTCATTATTCTTCTAGTCACTGTCTGCTTAGAACTGACGTGACAGAAGTAAAAACTTTCATGTACTTGCCTCTATATGGTGACTAAGATAGGCAGATTTACACCAAGTAATGCTTCCAATTTAATTTGGGCCGTTTTTTTAGAAAACAGTTGCTTTTTTTTTTTTTTGCTTTCTTTTTCCTCTCTTCCTCTGAAATGGGGAACAAAGTTTGTCATCTCTAAGGTGTGCCTTGAAAATGAGCTAAAAACTTTTGAAGATATGAAGCTTGGTGTAACGTTAAGTGCCATCTTTAAAATTAATTTTAAAATATATGTGGCCAAACAATCAATGTGCACGAGTAGTTACTCTCTGCAGTCTTAGAACAGTATAGATATCAACATGAGGGTAGTAAAATATGTTTGTTTTTTTTTTTAATAGAAAATTATAATTGTCTGTACTGCTACACATTTTCTATAGCGTGCACAATACTTTCCAGATAGTTTTTCATAGTGAAGCTTCTCCTAAACAGACGGAGTGCTCTTCCTCATTTTCTGAGAAATTAATTAGTGTTTTACCTTACTCTTTTTTTTTTCTCACCAATGACAGTAGTCTAAATAAGTGTAGATACCCTTGTACATGTAGTCAGCTGTCTATGCAGTTATTTTTGTGCGATTACCCTTCCATTTATCATTATGGAGGTTTTGTCCTGTGCTGACCTTGTTCTAAACAAGCATATGGCAATGAAATGTGTCTATTTTCTATAAAAAGGTCTGGTTTAATGACATCTGTGCATACCATTGACAAAAGGATCACACAGTAAAGGATGAGGGTGTGACAGATCCCATTTATAGGGTACATTAGTCAGAAGCTCACTGTCACACTTTCTTTTCTTCAGTAGAAGACTCAAAGCTTCAATGGAGTAAACAATGGAGCTTGTTTACTATTGGGTTATCTACTATCCAACACAAGCAATGCATGAATCTTCTAATTCCTCTGGTAAATGCTGGGGGTTAGAAATCTGGATCTGCTACAGCTCAGATTCTTCTTGCCCACAGAGATTATATGCATGCATCCAAAACCTGAGGTTTCTCACATTTGAAAGGGAATTAAGTGTCTTTTTAGAACTGATTCATTGGTTTACCTAATAAACCTTAGCTTTCTGTTTGTTTGCTTCCTTTTTTTCCTTTCTTTTTGCTGTCAGGGGTGATCTTATGTATTTCCTGTTATGTGTCAATGGCTTCTATTAGCAAGAAACTCGTAAATATGGTAACATATGCGATCAATGAATCAGACAAAAAGAAAAATGCAGCGACGCCAAAAATAAGAAGCAGCAAATGAAAAATTAACTATCAGTTGAGGAGCAAATCCCCTGCAGAAGAGTGTAAACTTGGTGAATTGTGAAATATGGCTGTGAATGTTTGAACAAGTCTTTAAAGTAACTGCTTAATATTTAGAGAACAGACATTTCCATTCCATTATATTACTGCCCATATAGTAGTTTTAGAAATGAATAGACTCAAGCTGAGGGCTATCATAGAGATATTTCTTCACCTGGGGGATTTGTAATAAGTTATTAAAATATTTCTCAAGAGATCACTGTTTCTTGTCTGCTTTTGTTAACAGTAACTCAATGTCTTATTACCTACTTTGAAATAAATAATATATTTCTATTACAAAAATGTCAAAATTTTAAGTCATCTCTGTTAGGATTGTAGGCTAGAAT
This sequence comes from Cygnus olor, assembly GCF_009769625.2. Taxonomy (NCBI): domain Eukaryota; kingdom Metazoa; phylum Chordata; class Aves; order Anseriformes; family Anatidae; genus Cygnus; species Cygnus olor. Next base: position 28,815,127 of record NC_049171.1, read on the forward strand.
TGACATTACAAATGAGCTGCTAATCAATTGAAAAACGTCTTTATTTTTAGCTTCATAACTGACAGCACATTTTTGGAAAAAAGGGAGAAAGCCAGCAGCTTTTTCTTGTTCTGTTGCAAGAAGTTTTCACTTACCACTATCATGAAGCACTTATACTGATAAGGATAGAAACACAGAATAAAATTGGAAATATAAAAAAGAAAGTAACTTAGTAAGGCTATTAGATCTATTAAGTTTGGTTCCTTTTATAAGTGAGAAATTTGCCATCTTCTCGCCTATTGGTAAGTTTACTTTCCCTTCCTTCATCACAGCCTCCCTTAACACCGAATCCTAAAAGAAACTTTTTTAACAAAGTTTGTGAAGTATGTTGCTGATCTCATTTGACCTTTCTTAGCTTTTCACTTCCTATTTTCATCACAGTGCTTTCAGCTTCCATATTTTGCCTTCCCCTACACTTCATTTCATGCTTCTTCATGCTGCCTTTTATATGCTGGTGTATAATGAATGTTTTGCATTCCTTGGTTTCCTTATCCTTTTACTTCCTTTCTTATCTTTTGTAGAAACTGTCTGTAATTAAAATGTATATCTATTGCAAGAAATGTTAATAATTATGTCTTCTTTTATCTTTTTAACTTACAAAATTAAGCATATTCCAGTATTCAAGCACAAAAGGTCACCAAATGATTATCTGTGTAAAAATAACACAAGGAAATCTCGCCTAAGTAGAAATTGCAGTTTTGTTTCCTGTCATACATATATGTCCACTTTTTAAAAAGTAATAAAAGTTAGGTTTGAAAATTAAAATCCTACTATGCTTTTGGGATCAATATATAAAAGAAGGTACAAGTATCATGGAATATGACAAACACTTTGAATACATAGTTACCACTATGAATTCATGGATTACATGATTACTTAAACCTTACTGTATTGTCACCTTGTTCTTCCAGTGAAAATAATGAAAATAACAAGAGATGTGTACATTTTGAAATATGATTTACAGGTATTACATATACCATACAATAGCATTTTAATTGCCCGTTCTGTATATGACTTAAAGGCAGAATAATGTTGTATTACAAAATTGTTAAATACCTCTTATATTGAAAAGGTAAAGTGGGAAAACTGATGTTGTCTTTCTGTTGACCTGACATTTATAGCTTTTCATTTTGTAAGCAGCAGGCAACAATTTCAATCCAATTCCTTAAAACTGAATGGCCAAACTAACTACATAAATAGGAAAAACTAAAGTGTTAGAATTAATTTATGTAATTTTATCTGTGTTCCTAAGAAAAGTACAGGCTGCATAAAAAAAGTTTGAGTCTATCTAACTGTTAGCAAATGTACAACCTGTCAGTTGATCTCTAGTACTGTCTTTAAAGAATGGTATGGTTTATTGAAGTGTGCCCTCCATTAAGTGTATGGAAAATAGAGTTATTTAGAAAGTATAATAAATATCAGGATAATCTCCGTTGATAAGAAAATATTCTGAAATAATGTAGGATGAGATTCCGTACATGTGCATGTATATAAATATGTGTGTATAGGTGTGCATATCTGTTGCTAAATATGCATATGAGAAACAGAAGAGGCAATGAAGAATGTGAGGGAATGGCACAAAACTGTGCGAGGGACAGACATTCATGCTGGACATTAGGAAGAAAGTCTTTACTATGAATCTTTACTATGAATCAAGATAAAGACAGTTTAATAAGTGAAGAAAAAAATAAAACAAAACAAGTGATGCAAAGGCTGTCAGTCACCACCTCCCACCAGCAGACCCATGCATAGCCAGTCTCTGGGCAATGACTACTTTGTGAAACTGCCCTTGCTCCAGTTTTGCTGCTGAGCACAACATTGTATGGTATGGAATATCTCTTTGGTCAGCTGTCCTGGCTGTGTCCCCTCCTTGAGCATCCCTGGCCTCCTTGCTGCCAAGGCAGAGAAGGCCTTGACACTGTACAAGCACTGCTCAGCAATAGCAAAAGCATGGGCATGGTATAAACACTTTTGGTCACACATAGAATGCAGATAAAGTGTTTTATATGTATATCAACCAGACCAAGTACATTGAGCCAATCAATGCAAGGAATGCCCATTAATGACCCATACTTTTTTAATCTCTCTTTTTGAGTGCTTCTTTTCTGAGGAGGAACAGGTTACAGACTATTTTTAAATTACTTTTCTTAATTCTGAATAATGTGTTTTGTTTTTTTTTTAAGAAATAACAGAAAAAATAGGTAACTTTATAGAGGTTAAAAATTAGGTAATTTTTTAGAGGTAAAAATAAGTGATAATATTGAAGTTAAAAATAGGTAATTTTTTCACATTTTCAGGATCCAAGCCTGTTGTACAGCATGTATGGTTGTTTTGTGCAGGAAGGATGGGTTACACATTTGCTGTTCTAGATTCTGTCCTAGGTCCCCATATAGGACAATTTTGCTTAGCCTGATTATCATCTTTGCTCCATCAGTCTCTTAGGCTGAGGCTAGGATTGATCAGCATGCTTCTGTTTTATTACCATAATTAATCATCTGACATTTTTGCTGAGGCATGCAGAAAATTCTAGCAACCACCCTAATATAGTGATGTCTGAATTTCACGAGGCTATGATTTATTCAACATATTATTTGATACATCTTAGAAAGCTAAAATAAATGGCACTCTTTCATGTACCATGCTTAAACAATGTGGTGGTTAACGCAAGTATTACAGGGGAGAAAGGAAGAGAGGAAGGACAGGTTAACCATTACATTGCAGAACTGAAAAGGAAAGATAAACCAGCAAGATTATTTTTCCTACTTCCCTCCTTTGCAAATACTTTAGAATATTTGCAAATTTTATTATTGTATTGAGTGTACCTGGCAAGGTTTTGGTAGTGGGGAGCTGCAGGGGTGACCTCAGTGAGCAGAGCCCAGCAGCTGCCCCATGTCAGATCAGAGCCAGCTCCAGCTGGCTCCAAAAGGGACCTGCTGCTGGCCAGAGCTGAGCGAGGGAGCGACTCTGGGTGGGCCTCTGGGAGAGCAGATTGAAGAAAGGGGAAAAAACTGCTGTACAACTGCAGCTGGGAGAGAGGGGTGCGAACCAGCACTGCAGACCCTAAGGTCAGCGCAGAAGGAGGGCAGGAGGTGCTCCAGGCACGCAGCAGAAGTTTCCCTGTGGCCTGTGGAGAGGCCTCTGGTGGAGCAGGCTGTCCCCCTGCAGCCCATGGGTCCCACATGGAGCAGATCTCCACGCTGCATCCCGTGGAGGAGCCCCCGGTGGAGCAGGTGGATGTGACCTGGAGGAGGCCACAGCCCATGGAGAGCCCCCGCAGGAGCAGGCCCCAGGCTGGAGCTGCAGCCCATGGACAGGAGCCCACGCAGGAGCAGGGGTCTGAGGGGATCTGCCACCCGTGGGGAACCCGTGCTGGAGCAGTTTGCTCCTGACGGATGGACCCTGTGGTACGGAGCCATGTGGGAGCAGTTCTTGAAGCGCTGCTGCCTGTGGGCAGCCCGTGCATGCTCAGTTCGGGAAGGACAGCATCCCATGGAAGGGATGAAGCGTTAGGTACTGACCACAGCCCCCATTCCCTATTCTCCTGCACTGCTCAGGGGGAGGAGGTAGAAGAGGGTGAATAGAGGGGGGTAAGGGGTGGTGAAGGTGTTTTTGGTTTGCTTTTAGTTCTTACTGCTGTAATCTGTTAGCATCAGGTAATAAAATACATGAGTCTCCCATAAGCTGAGTCTGCTTCGCTAGAGATGGTAAATGGTGAGGGGTCTCCCTGTCTTTATCTCAGCCTATGAGCCTTTTTCCATCATATTTTCTTCCCCTGTACTGTTGAGGAAGGGGAGAGAGTTGTGTGGTGGTGGTGTGCTGCCCATCAACATTAAAGCACCACAGTTCTTTATAAAAGAAGACTCACTGTCATAGCCTGTGCTAATTTTAAAATGGTCCACTTTTTCCTCTAGACATTTTATGACTAAAATATTATACAAAAAGTAACAAATAAATGGCCTTTAATTTTGTAAAGATTTTCATGAAAAAGTGAAATGAGCAATCAGACCTTCTACAGTAGCAAATGGCTGGACATTCTCAGTGAGGAGTGCCATTATTAGAAAAATAGCTAAATGTATCAAGATTCTCAAAAATGCAGAAGAATTAATATAGTTAGTAAAAATATATTTAACAAATATCTGAGAAAAAATAAGGTTTGTGTATGGATCAGATACAAATGCAAAAAGGAACTCCTGGGAAGGGGTCCTACTGAAGCTCCCTCTTAGTCATCGCTGCCAGAAAAGGTATGGCTTTTGCAAAAGATGGCAGATGGCTTCCCTGCCTGGGGAGCCATCTGCACAACCTTCAACCTCTAACAGCTCTGATCATCAATGACCTCGGCCCTCTTCCTGGACTGTGAGTCAAATGCTGTTATCTCTTGGATGTGGCCACCCACAGAAGTTTCAGTATAAAGACTTTGCAAAAGAGATAACATGTACTAACGTCCTAAAATTCTGAGTCCAGCTACCAATTTCCTTTGGATGGTCCTGTACTCTTTTGCATATCATCTCCTGTAAGTGGTAGACTGGTCAACAGCGTTTCTAGAGCTGAGAGGAGGAACATGCTTAGAAAGAATGCTATGCTGGTATGCTGGTATAAAGAAAGATGATGTTAGAGGTAGAAAGAAAAAAAAAAAAAAGACTTCCAAATTGTATAAATAAATTGTAACTTGGAGGAAGAAATTGATAATAGAATTTTTAAACTACGTTTCAAGAAAATCATTTTTGTTAAGCTGAAGAACAGTTTCACATAAAAAAATATTTGACCCCCTTATCAGGCAACTTTAAAGCAAAAAAATATTCTCTACAAATTCTATGTTAAGGGTGATTGTGCTGTAGCAGTGTGAAGGACTGAGTGATTCCCTAAATATTTCCCATCTGCTATTTCAATTATTCACTCTATTTTTTTCAGTCACAGAATGCGACAGTTTTCCTGAACTCTCTTCCTGGAGTAAAAACTTTCATGTATAAACTTCTACTTCATAAAAACAGTTGCCAGAAATGTTTAAAAGAAAGTACAGTCTTATTTCATGGTACAGTAAACTTTAGAACAGGGAACCACCCAAATAAAGAATTTGATTTATAATTTTTCTGTGTATGAGTTTACTTTTAATAAGAACTACTGCTTCTCTGTTTCAACATATTAAGCTGAACAAAAGTTGATTCTAGGTTGAATCCATCAGCCCAAACATCTCAACTTTTAGGATTTTCTGCTTCAAGAAAAGTCTTCTTTAGCAATCTTGCTAATCATGCACTAATGCCACTTAGAAAATAAATATTTATTTATTCAGTTAGGTGTAGCAGGGGTGATACATCACTGAAGCATGGATAGGGATGGGAAAGAAGCTATGTAGTAGACGTTAGGTTTTGTAAAAGACAAAAACATGAGAATGCCTTGTGAGAACCTAAGAAACACTCTGTGTCATCAGTGCAATGTTGCATCTAGCCCAGAACTGTGAGAGTGGCAAAATGAGAGACTATTTAGGGAGAGCATATTAGCCTAGCCATTTCCAGCAGTCTGTTCCACTCTGTATTAAAAATGTCAGAAGATCCATTTGTATACATTTACAGCCTTTTTGTTTGTGTGCTTGGCTAATCCATTGCCAAACCTTCTAATTAAAATTGTCTAGCTACATCACACTCTGTGACAACAAAGTTAGAAATGAATGTCATCTGTTAAAGTTCTTTTATGTGTTTTAACCCCAGATCCTACTGGGTTTTTAAGTGCCTTCTTGTTTTTTGTGAAAAGGCTTTGGTGGACAACAGCTCTGCTTTTTGTTTTGTACATGCTTTCATGATTTTCTTTCAAAGCTTCCTCTCTTTCTCTTATCCTTTTCTTTTACAAACTTGCTTTATCATGAGGCAGTAACTCTATTCCAGTGATCACTTTTATTGCTTTTCTGAATACCTTCTGAAATTCCAACATCTTCTAGATTGATACTTCCTCAAATAGCAGATAACTTCTCTCCAACTAATAAACTTTAAGTAATAAACAGCAACACCTAACTTCTTCCTTGAACTGTGCTTCTCTAGTGTACCATTTCAAGGCATGTTTTCCACATGACAGGTTAGTATTAACCAATTTTTGCTACAACACTGTAGTGCTTGTCTTTTTTTTTTTTCCTTTTTGGAATTCAGTATAGCTGTGAAACAATTTCCTAGTGGAAGGTTAAATTAACACATAGGGAAAAAATGACGTTTGCGAAGTTTTTAAATATTCATACAAATTTTGACTTTTGAAAAACATTGTCTCTACACTATATTTTTTCCTTTCATCTACAAAGTTGATTGATGCAAGGTGACATCCTAATGATTATTAAAGAAGATTTTTTGATATGGCCCAAATGTTTGCAGTCTTAAAGACTGTGCATATAGGCACAGGTAATTCAATTCAAATACAATTAGAAATATTACATTTATAAAGCATAGATAAAATGGGGCAAAGGTTCCTTTTTCAGTAATGGACTCATAAAATAATTTATGTTGGAAGGGACTTCTTGAGGCCACACAGTCTAATCCTCACTGACAGCAAAGCCAGCTAGATCATGTTTAGGGTACTATCCAGGCAAGATCTGACTGTCTTCAAGAACAGGGATTCCACAAGGTTTTTGGACAACTCATTCCAATGGTTAATCATCTTCTTAGCGCTTCTTTTTTTCTTAAAAACAAACAAACAAACAAAAAACAACAACAACATCTCATCAGAATTTTCCTGAGTTCCAACTTGTGTTCATTACTTCTTCCCCGTCCTGATTTTCATCTCTAAGAGTCTTGCTCCTACCTTCCCACAAGGTAGTTGTAAACCCCATAAAATCTTCCCTTAGACTTTTCTTCAGGCTGAGCAGGTTTAATTCCCTCAGACTCTCTTTGTACTTCAGGTGTTTCAGGCCCCAACCATCTTCACGGCCCTTTGATAGACTTGTCCCGTTATTCCACCATCCTTCTTTTACTGGAGAGTGCAAAACTTAGACGCAGTCCTTCAGAAACAGTTTCACAAGTCATGAGTAGAAAAATAAACACCTCCAGTCTTGGTACTCTCTTCCCAATGCAGCCCAGAATGCTCCTTTGCTCCAAGAGCACATGGCTGACTCCTGTTCTACTTGATGAACAACAGGACTCTCAGGTGCTTTTCTGCAAAGTTGCTTTCCAGCAAGTTGGCCTCCAGCCTCTCTCTGCTGGTACATGGGATTATTCCTCCAAAGGTATAGGACTTGCACTTTTGTTTATTGAACTCCATGAGATTCTTGTTGACCTGTTTATCCGGTCTCTCTGAATAGCATCCTTAACCTTGAGCACATCAACTGCTGGCCCAGTTTAATATCTGTGAATTTCCTGAGAACAAAACCCACCTCATCATCCAGGTCACTAATGAAGACTTTAGATAGATTTTGACAGTATCAAATCCAGATGAATGCCAATAGGTAACAATTGCCAACTAGGCTTTGTACTACTGACCACGAATCATTTAACCGTGGTGTAGCAAGATATGATGTGGCTCAGTCTTCTGCCTCTACAGTGTATTTGGAAAGACCTTACTGATTGATCTCCCGCATTCATTCTCTGTGATGGTTTGCAGTCTGCTCATCTCCGTCATAGATGACAACATCATCCCCACCCCAGGAAGAAGAAAGCAGTATTCCCTGCAGATCAAAACCTGCATGGCAACATCATACTTCAGTAGTACTGTCTGTATCAAGACTGATTTGCCTGGGATATTTGCTTCAGCTGATGCTGATGACTACTGCTTAGCTGTTAGCTGTTCTGTTTTATGTCATCACAGTCCTTATGACACATAATTATTATATGTCACTTGTCTTCTTTTATTTATAAACTCTTTTATAAATTTATAAATTCTTTTATTTATAAACCTTATTGCTTTCTTCTTTCAAATCCAGTGCATGTATGCATAACTTCCTATTTTCTTAGACTAAATACCATCTAAATCATTTATTTTCATCCAGTATTTTGTACGTGATAATTCTTCAAAAAAAAAAGTACCTAACAAATGTTCAAAATATTATTAGAAGATTTATATAGTCTAAATTCATATTTGTATTTGTTACATCATTTTAATAATGATTTTGTGCATATCGTAGAATCATAGAATCATAATATATCCTGAGTTGGAAGGGAGCCACAAGGCTCATTGAGTCCAGCTCCTTGTTCCACACAGGACCACCCCAAAATCAAACCATGTGTCTGAGAGTGTTGTCCAAATGCTTCTTGAACTCCAACAGGCTCAGTGCTGTGACCATTTCCCTGGGGAGCCCGTCCCAGTGTCTGGCCATCCTGTCAGTTAAGAACCTTTTCCTCACATCCAAACTGACCCTCCCCTGTCCCAGCTCCATGCCGTTCCCTCAGGTCCTGTCACTGTCCCCAGAGAGCAGAGCTCAGCGCCTGCCCCTCCGCTCCCCTTGTGAGTGAGCTGCAGGCTGCCATGAGGCTTCCCCTCAGCCTGCTCTGCTCTGGGCTGAACAACCAAGGTACTACAGGTAATCCTCATATGTCTTGCCCTGTACATCCTTCATCATCGTTGTAGTCATCCTTTGGGCACTCTCTAATAGTTTTATGTCCCTGTGCTGTGGTGCCCAAAACTGCACACAGTGCTCAAGGTGAGGTGCACCAGTTCAGAGTAGAGCAGGACAATCCTTTCCCTTGACTGGCTAGCAATGCCTGATGAGCCCCCAGATATGGTTGGCCCTTTTGGCCGCCAGGGCACACTGTTGACTCAAATTTCAAAGATCAAATGATCTCACTATTTCAGTCGTGTACAGCAGGCAGATGTTTTCATACTTATATTTCAGTTTGCACAAAGCAAAATACTCTGTGACAAAAAGAGGTGTGACATTAGGTTTATCCACCATGGAAAAAGAAATTAAATATAGTCACATGCTTTGTAATTTAAAAAGTAAAACTAAGCTAATACATCAACAAAAGAATTCAGTCTTAACAAATTAGCCATTGTAATAAATAAAAAATAAAATGACAGAACAGGTATTCTGCATCCTGAAAGTTTGTCAGGAGACTCAGATTTTAAAAGAGGTTGTATGTCTGTGCATGTATAATGCATACATGCACATGCCTCTATGTTTACTAATACCTAAATGTATTTGTGTATATATTCAAGTTATTTTTATGTGCGTACACTGTGATTTAGTAGCAGTGCTGGCTGCTGTGAGTGGTATTTCTATATTTTACATTTCAATATATATCCATCTACTTATACAGTAAATGAAATGGCTTGTGTATGTTTTTTAAATAACTTATATTAAAAATATACATAATTTTTATAGTGACATAATTTTAACCACTTCTTTTTTTTTTCTTCTTCATTATAAGCAAATATCTCTGTCCAAATATGAGCTCAATCATTTTACTATTAAATTGCTAACTTGACACAATGGAACACAGTTTAATTAAAATGTCCTGAAAATCTGAAAAAAACCACAGCTGAAAGAGCACTATCATTTCTTGTTTTAGTTGCTACTTTCCAAACACATGATGACTATTTGACTCTCAATAAAGAAAGCAGGAAAAAAAATCAACAAATAGTGATACTATACAACTATAACATTTAAATTAACTGGTTATATTAAAACATTACATTACAATATGTAGAAGCTGGCCTGTAGCATCAATCCAGCTTTATAGAGAAAAAAAACACAATGAAACATGTAAGTTCATATATTTATAGGATACTCTATATCTGATGGGAATTATCCAAGTCATATAAAGACAGGAAAGAGATTGATCTGATATTATTGATGACTTCAGTTCAGTTATTAATTGTAACTCTCTTTGGCGCAGACAATCTTTATCACAACTAACATATAAATTCTCCCCGTTTTTTTTCTTCAATAAGAAATTTCAAAAATTATTTTTGCAAATAGAAAAGAAGGAAACAAAATTATTATACATTTATGGAAGGTAACCAGAAAATTAACTTTTGAAAGGATTGAGAAATGAAATATTCCTCAAAGATTCTTCCATAAATACCACAGACATTCTAAGACTCTTCATTCACCAGTTTTGCAAGGCAGAACTTCTGGGATGCAAGCCATGTTTTGTAAACAAATTCTGGTGACACTGGCCACATAGCAATTGTCAAGTACACTTACATAGTGCCTGCTCAGTCCTTCTCTCTTTTCAAGCCAAACAAATGACTATTTAGCTGTGGGCTTATGAAAAAACATATTTCTTTCAGGAATATCACAGAACATTTCTCATGTAAATATCACCTGATTTCTTACCTGGCAAACAGCTACAGTAAAATTCACCAATCAAATCCCGGCAATGGCCTCCATTTTTGCAGGGCTTGAAGGCACATTCATCAATATCCGTGGAGCAGTTTTTGTCTGACAGAAAAGAAAATGAAACATTAAAACTATAAATCATGCTGGGTTGGGAAAGCAGAAAAGCTACTTCACAGTATAAGTGACAACTGCATAATTTAACTTTTCCAGGTTGGAAACACTATTTTATATTTGCTTGACAGGTTTAAAACTATAGCTATTCATAGATCATAGCTGATAGTTAACAAATTAAATATTTTAAAGAAATAAGTATGAACTAAATTTGCAAATATATTTTTGTGTATTCTAGCATTATATCTCAACACTGTAATTACTAGAACTATATACCATATTTAAAATACTTTTTAAGTGGTTTAATAAACTTGGTAACAATAAGAAAAAAAATCTCAAAGTTACTTCCATGCTTAGATTAAAAAGTAGTTCTTAGATCCCAACAGAAAACAAATTCTTTCAGCTGTTGCTTTAGTTTTAGATATTTAATTGAGCTGAAATTCAAATTAATGCAAATCTGAAACAACCAAAAATGTAGCAGAAGCATGTATAGAAGACATGTAGAAGACAACATTAGAATACAATATAATATATGAAAACAACTCAGACATACTGAAGAAAATTCACAGTTCCTCATCTATCTGTTGTGCACTGCAATAATTTAGAGCAAGCTCTAACCTGCTATTAATTATACTGGGATCTTTCTGATCCAAAATTTAACCAAAATCAAGGAACAACTTTGGATATTAACAGCTCCAGTGATGGACAATGAAAACTGTAGCCATCACTGATGTGAGCAAGCAAAATAGTGGTTGCTATTCTACCCAGAAAGCGATGGAAGGATATTACTCAAATTGGATATAAGAGATAGGTAATGTCTCCCAGGAATCTCAGTCTAAGGAACTACTGAAGCTTCCGCCACTGACTTGTACCATATACTACAAGCTATGTGAGAAAATTACAAATGAGTATGAAACTCTGGGAGTAGGAATAAAAGTAGGGTTTCTGCATTTCATCTTGGATGATCAAAGCTCAGACAATGATAGATTCATTCTAAGAATAAATGCATGGCTGGCAGACGGTGCCACCTGACAGTTTTGTCTTCCTTAACCATATGATAATTTCTGAGCTAACAGGTAAAAACTGAATCTACATAAAAACCAAAATCAATGGGCTGGAGACAAATTGATGGGAAGACAGTGGAAGAAAAAAGCCAACCTTTTTCTACTGTTTCTCTAAAATACTTATTTAAAAACAGGAAGGAGGCAGAAGTGGAAGAAGTCTTGCTTGCTTGCTTGCTTTCGTTTTTTTTTTTTTTTTTTTTTTTTTTTTTAATTTAATAAATAATAGAACAGACAGAAGTATTAAGAACATAGGACTTGGAATGGTGGGGAATTTAACAACCCAAATATGATTTTGGAAATGAATTATCCTTCAAAAATGCATAGATTTTGAATGCTCTATTGGCAACCTTTTTATTCAGTAGTGGAGATGGCAACAACAACAGATATTGTCTGATATTTGATTCTAAGCAAAAGAGAAGAGTAGTCTCTGAATATTAAGAACACAATATGAAGAATTTAGATGAGAGCAATGGACCCATGCGAAGGGAGAAGAGAGGGGATGAACAGCATAAAAGCAAAAGAATTCAGAAAAATCACTAGGAATGCAAAAAAATTGGTGATGCGAAACCTGCTGAGAGGCTGAACTAAAATAAAAAAGATAAGTAAGAAAGCTTCTGCAAGATTACCAGGATGAACTACATTTCTGTGGGAGTAAGAGCCTGGGTATTAGGAGACCAGGTTAGCAGGTCATTGTTTTCAAAGGATGAAAAATGCACAACTAACAGAAAATAGGTCAGGTTAAGATAAGCTAAACTGAGCTAAGAAGGATAACCTTAAAAGTACAGCATAAATATGTTGGCATAGAATTATAACAGCAAAGACACAGAATAAGATGTAACTATCATGGATATGCAGGGTAGCAAGAAATCATACTTCAGTATGATTCAGTATGATTCAGTACTTCAGTTTTAAAGATGAAGGGAAGGTATGGTTTATGGAGAAGGATAATTCAATGGAGAAGGATAGCTACTGATAATGGCAATCATGCCAAATTATTTAATGCTTCTTTTGCTTCAATCATTATAAAAAAAGGTCAGCTCCAAGCAGATTGTTATCATAATTGATAACTATGATTAAAGGGCAAGACAGGTGGTGTTTTCGTCTATCCCTACAGGGGAAGGGAGAGGCACGGAGAGGACACGGAAAGCTCACGTGGTTAATAGATGGCTCAGAGGCTGGTGCCAGCACAGAAATTTTGTTTTTTTTCACAATGGGGAGCTTTACTCGGCACCCGGCCTGATGGCCACAGACGGGTCCCTATCTCCAAGGGGAAAACGGATCCTAGGCCAGGAGCTGGCGGGGCTCATAGAGAGCGCTTTAAACTAGGTAAGAAGGGGGACGGGGCTCAAAGAAGGCTTGTTGGAGCTGTGCCGGGGGAAACAATGGCTAGGCTGGGGAAGAAGGCGATGGCCCAGCTGAAGTGCACCTACACTAATGCACGCAGCATGGGTAACAAACAGGAGGAGCTGGAAGCCATCGTGCAGCAGGCAGGCTACGACTTGGTTGCCATCACGGAGACGTGGTGGGACCGCTCCCACGACTGGAGTGCTGCAATGCCTGGCTATCGGCTCTTCAGGAGGGACAGGCAGCACAGAGGGGGTGGTGGCGTGGCTCTCTACATTAGAGAATCTTTTGATGTTGTGGAACTCCAGGCTGGGAATGATAAGGTTGAATCCCTGTGGGTTAGGATCCGCGGGAAGGCCGTCAAGGCTAGCATCCTGGTGGGGGTCTGTTATAGACCGCCGAACCAGGATGAGGAGATGGATGAGGAGTTTTATAGGCAACTGACAGAAGTTGCAAAATCATCGGCGCTTGTCCTCGTGGGGGACTTCAACTTCCCGGACATATCCTGGAAACACAACACGGCACAGAGAAAGCAGTCTAGGAGGTTTCTGGAGAGCGTGGGAGATAGCTTCCTGATGCAGCTGGTCAGTGAACCTACCAGGGGAGGTGCCCCGCTAGACCTTCTCTTCACAAACAGAGAAGGACTGGTGGGAGATGTGGTGGTCGGAAGCTGTCTTGGGCAGAGTGACCACGAAATGGTAGAGTTCTCTATTCTTGGTGAGGCCAGGAAGGGGACCAGTAAAAGTGCTGTATTGGACTTCCGGAGGGCTGACTTTGAGCTGCTCAGGACGCTGGTTGGCCGAGTCCCTTGGGAGGCGGTTCTGAAGGGCAGAGGAGTCCAGGAAGGCTGGGCGCTCCTCAAGAAGGAAATCTTAACGGCACAGGAGCGGTCCGTCCCCACGTGCCCAAAGACGAGCCGGCGTGGAAGAAGACCAGCCTGGCTCAACAGAGAGTTGCGGCCTGTGCTTAGCAGAAAAAAGAGGGTTTATAATCTCTGGAAAAAAGGGCGGGCCACTGAGGAGGACTACAAGGATGTAGCGAGGCTGTGCAGGGAGAAAATTAGAAAGGCCAAAGCTCATCTGGAGCTCAACCTGGCTACTGCCGTTAAAGACAACAAAAAATCCTTTTACAAATATATCAACACGAAACGGAGGACTAAGGAGAATCTCCATCCTTTACTGGATGCGAGGGGAAACCTAGTTACTAAGGATGAGGAAAAGGCTGAGGTGCTTAATGCCGCCTTTGCCTCAGTCTTTAGCGGCAATACCGGTTGTTCTCTGGATACCCAGTGCCCTGAGCTGGTGGAAGGGGATGGGGAGCAGGATGTGGCCTTCACTATTCATGAGGAAATGGTTGGCGACCTGCTACGGAGCTTGGATGTGCGCAAGTCGATGGGGCCGGATGGGATGCACCCGAGGGTACTGAAAGAACTGGCGGAGGAGCTGGCTGAGCCGCTTTCCATCATTTATCGGCAGTCCTGGCTATCGGGGGAGGTCCCAGTCGACTGGCGGCTAGCAAATGTGACGCCCATCTATAAGAAGGGCCGGAGGGCAGACCCGGGGAACTATAGGCCTGTCAGTTTGACCTCAGTGCCAGGAAAGCTCATGGAGCAGATTATCTTGAGGGTCATCACGCAGCACTTGCAGGGCAAGCAGGCGATCAGGCCCAGTCAGCATGGGTTTATGAAAGGCAGGTCCTGCTTGACGAACCTGATCTCCTTTTATGACAAAGTGACGCGCCTGGTGGATGAGGGAAAGGCTGTGGATGTGGTTTACCTTGACCTCAGTAAGGCTTTTGACACCGTTCCCCACAACATTCTCCTCAAGAAACTGGCTGTTCATGGCTTGCACTGGCGTACGCTTCGCTGGGTTAGAAACTGGCTGGATAGCCGGGCCCAGAGAGTTGTGGTGAATGGAGTCAAATCTGGTTGGAGGCTGGTCACTAGTGGTGTCCCCCAGGGCTCGGTACTCGGGCCGGTCCTCTTTAATATCTTTATCGATGATCTGGATGAGGGCGTCCAGTGCACGCTCAGTAAGTTTGCAGATGACACCAAGCTAAGTGCGTGTGTCGATCTGTTCGAGGGCAGGAAGGCTCTGCAGGAGGATCTGGATAGGCTGGAGCGATGGGCTGAGGTCAACTGTATGAAGTTCAACAAGGCCAAGTGCCAGGTCCTGCACCTGGGGCGCAACAACCCCAAGCAGAGCTACAGGCTGGGAGATGAGTGGCTGGAAAGCTGCCTGGCAGAGAAGGACCTGGGAGTATTGGTTGATAGTCAGGTGAATATGAGCCAGCAGTGTGCTCAGGTGGCCAAGAAGGCCAACAGCATCCTGGCCTGTATAAGAAGCAGTGTGGCCAGCAGGTCTAGGGAGGTGATTGTGCCCCTGTACTCGGCTCTGGTGAGGCCGCACCTTGAGTACTGTGTTCAGTTTTGGGCCCCTCGCTACAGGAAGGACATGGAGGTGCTCGAGTGAGTCCAGAGAAGGGCGACCAAGCTGGTGAGGGGTCTGGAGAACAAGTCTTATGAGGAGCGGCTGAGGGAGCTGGGGTTGTTCAGCCTGGAGAAGAGGAGGCTCAGGGGCGACCTTATTGCTCTCTACAGTTACCTTAAAGGAGGCTGTAGAGAGGTGGGGGTTGTTCTGTTCTCCCACGTGCCTGGTGACAGGATGAGGGGGAATGGGCGAAAGTTGCGACAGGGGAGTTTTAGGTTGGATGTTAGGAAGTACTTCTTTACCGAAAGGGTTATTAAGCATTGGAATGGACTGCCCAGGGAGGTGGTGGAGTCACCATCCCTGGAGGTCTTTAAAAGACGTTTAGATGTAGAGCTTAGTGATATGGTTTAGTGGAGTACTTAGTGTTAGGTCGGAGGTTGGACTCGATGATCTTGAGGTCTCTTCCAACCTAGAAATCTGTGTCTGTGTCTGTCTGACTTCAGTGCTGAATGGAGAAGACAGGCAGAGAATGTTCAGAGTAGTTGGATATTCAGACAAGTTGGCCTGATGAACTTCACCCTTGGGTACTTTGAGAGCTGGCTGATAAAAACTTAGTGGTTTTCTTTGTGAACTTGTGGAAGACAGGTAAAGTACCTGAAGACTCAGTAATGTCAGCCTTTAAAAAGGAAGAAAAGATGGAGCAGTGAAATTATAGATCCACTTGTGTAATTTTAGTTCCTGGAGAAAACATGGGAAAAACTTAGTTTAATAAGTTTAATTACTTGTAAGAACCTAATTAAAACAAACAAACAAACAAAACTAAATGATCAAAAATGAACCCTATGTAAGCAAAGCAATTCCCTTCTAAGCCAGAACTACCATCCTTGTGGATTTTAAAAATATATATATATTAATAAAAAGCAGCCTATTTAATATTTCACATTTCAGTAAGTTTCTGCTGCTACACTGCTATCTCACATGACATCCTGGCATCACAAAAAGGTACTTTGGAGGACAGGATTAGAAGTCTTCATAAATTTTGACAAATTGGAGATAAAGTTTGAAATAACAAATTTTATCCATTAAGAACAAGTGGAAGATATCACAATACATGAGATCATAAGTATTAACAAAAAATAGAATTTTGTTTCAAATCAGCTGAGATATAGAGAAAGGAACATAACCAGTTAGATGCATAAAATAATCCTTCCATTCTTGTCTAGTTGACATAAAGCTGCATTCAAAGTGCTTTGCACTATGCAGTGAGCTGCATTCAAGAAAAATGATATAGAATCACAGAATATCCCAAGTTGGAAGGGACCCACAAGAATCATCGAGTCCAACTCCTAGCTCCACAGAAGACTACCGAAAAATTAAATCACGTGTCTGAGTGTGTTGTCCAAATATTTCTTGAACTCCACCAGTCTTAGTCTCATGAACTCTTCTCTGCTGAGAAAATGAAGACAGTTCAGAGCTGCATTACAAAAACGATGAGGAACTAAAAGGTGTGACCTCTTAGGGTAAAAAAAAAATAAACAATGAATGGGTTTGTAAAGCCTAAGCAAGGAAGATTTGAATAGAAATATGATGACAATCATCAAATAAGAAAAGGTTTTCACAAATGTTTTTAGTTCTCCATCTCCATAGCCAACAGGATAAGAAGTAATGCATTTAAGCTGCTGTGAGAGAAAGTCAGATTAAACGTTAAGGAACTCCTTCTAATGATTACTATAATAACACACTGAACAGATTGCCTAAGGAAAATAAGGAATGTCTTTGGATATCTTTGAGATAAGGTGAGGCACACGTCAGGAATCACACAGTATAGTAGTGTTTGTTTTCCGCTGGGATGAAGCTGGAATAGACAATATTTAGTGTTTTCTTCTAGTGCTAAGATTATGTAATAGACACCTGCACTATTTATAACACTGAAGAAGATCCAAGGGCTTTTATGTTTGTGTTGTAAATTGTGTTGTCTTGAAATTCGCTGTGTAAAGTAGAAGAAGTATTCCAAATCTGTGGTCATGTAAGGAAGGACCAAGAGACATCCATTTCAAAAGTCTTGGAAATTTAAAGTAGAATCGGAAAGGTCTTAAGTTGTTTGGTATGTGATAACAGAGCTCCCACTTTGGAGCCTTGTGCTTCTATACAGATTTGTATCTCCACTCTGTCTCTCTATCAACAACCATTTCTGTAGTAGTCAGATAAGACAGAGTCCAGGCATGCAGTAGCCAAGAGAAACAAAGGACACACAGCGCATAACAAAAATATCAACACTAGCAAGGGGAAGAAAACACATTCCTCATGCAGACTACAAATGTACATAGTTGCAAATACATATGGATAGATAGAAAATCCTACTATTATGAAGGGAGCGGTACAGCTTTTGACACTCTCAGCCTATACTCACCCAGTACTGCATTTCCACTCTCACTTCCTTGCCTGTATACCTCTGCTACATGAGACCACTCATATGCACTAATCGAAATGTTGTGATAAATTTTGTTTAGTTAAACAGTACATTTTTTTAGTGTGCTGCAGGTTAGTTTTCACTGCTGCCAAGTAAGCAAAAAGATATGTAGCTACTAAAGATATAGCTACTAAACTATAGCTGAACTATATTTAAGGAAAAAGCAAATGTGATCTGGAAAGGACTGCTGATGCTTACTTCAGCATATGAGCTCTGTTGCAATGCTGTGACAAAAAACAGTAATTCTTAGATGTATTAACAAAAAAAAAAAAAGGAAAAAAAAAGGACTATTTATGTGTAAGGGTAATTTTACCTCTGCATAAAGCATTGCCTACAAAGTTCCATACAGTCCTAAGCCTTGTATATTTGAAAATATGCAGGAAAAGCTACATGGTTTATTCAACCACTGAAAAAAGTATGCTGTCGGCAAAAGCTTAAAGACCTCCATATGCTTCATTTAGAATAAACAAAAACAAGAAGTGACTTGATTAGAGCGTATAAGTGTTTCTACAAAGAGAAAATACTTGGGTAGTAAGAGGTTTTTTCATTTTGTGTAGCAAAGGTAATGACACACAATAACTCAAAGTTGAAGACAAAAATATAAACAAAATATTTAATATAAACGTCTAAATCTGATGGTGATTACTATTAGAAAAAAAAAAAAGCCAGTCATATTCTGGCTTCTCTTCATGCATTCAAATCAGGATTGAATGCTTTTGGATTCAATGTGTGCTTTAATCAAAACTAAGTAATTAGATCCAGTACAAGGTGGTTAATGGGCAACATTAACTGCCTTCTGGTATACAGACCTAATGTAGAGCATGCAACCAGCAATCTACGGGTTGTTAGAAGGCTTCCAGAATGAATTTACTCATCCTATAGCCTTCTGTGAGTGACTGCATTTTCTAGGAAAAATTCAAGAGAATTCTGCAAGTCAGATATATTTCTGTGGCACCAATAGCCCACCTCAAGAGAGCTGATCCCTGTAGCATCCTTGTCATCGTCTGAAATATATACATCCTGTCCTTGGGCAGCATACATGCTCTGTTGTTACCTAGAAAAACTGTCTGTCAGGTGCTGCTCTGTTGTTACCAGAGCAAGTAATCTATTCACTTCTGTTTCTTGTCTGAATGCAAAATTGCTAAGGAAGAAGACTTCTGATAAAAGTTATAAAAACAGCTTTAAAAACATAACTGCATTTAACACTTTTCCCCTTCTGCCCCAGGCACTCCTTAGATCTGGGTAAGCAGCAGCCTCTGGCCACCCACCATTCAAGTGAAGTGAGTCTGGCTATTGGGTAACGTCTCCATCATCACCACTGCATCCCTGTAGCCCAGTACATATGGAATTGCCATTGCTAGCATCAGCCCACAGGTTTCGCATCAAACTAACAACAGAGGCCTCAGGGTTGAGGCCTCTAATGGCCAAGTAGATCTTCCCTCATTTGTTTTAGTTTTCCTTAGTTTTGTACAATTGCATGTCGTTATAATTAATAAGTTGTAGACAGGAATAACAAGAATTCTGTAGAACTCTATAGAATGAACTAATTATGACCCTAAGGCTGCATCTTGAAGGAGTACAGGAGAGAGAGCACAGGCCTTGGAAGTTGTGTATGTAGGATGATACTGGAGACTCCAAGGCTATTAATAGGTCCCCTGTAGTCAATTACTGATAGTGATATTGGGCAAACACAGTTCTAGGGGTAACAAAAGAGACAAAGGACAAATGCTTAACATATGTAAAGTGCCTCAAATATAGCAAAATCAGAAGTTATAGGAAGCTGCAGACCTGAGTAAAAGGAAGGTGTAAAAAAAAAGAAAAAAGAGAAAAAAAATCACAACAAAGACTGAACAGTGAAGAAAAAAGTCAACTGTGTCACTGAAGATGGCATAACATATGGTCACTACTTAGTGTGGTCTCTCTAAAACTGATAGTGTCAGACCAGTTCTAGTATGGTGCTACCAAAGAATGGGGTGCCCAAAGATGAATTGTTGTTAAATACACAGACAGATATCATACTATCATTTAGTATCAAAACCTGCGGTACAGTGTTAGCTGGTATTGTTAAGACGGTGTTGAATAACAGACTTCATCCAAGATCAGTGTTTTGTGGGCTTGTTGTTGTAGTTTTCAGAAAAGGATCTGTCTGCTACAAAACAAACCAAAACCTAGAAGAAACTGTTCTTTTTGTAAGACAGCCCTTCCATTTTCCAAACTCAATAACAGAATATTTGGGAGGAATGGAAAATGTGCATTGCGCAAACTGTCAGGAGACAGATTTTGTCATACCAGAATTCACTCACTAATTATTCTTGTCATAACATAAAATTTGGTCCTAACAGGTTAACTGAGCCAGTTATAATAAAAACCTTGATGCAGTAGGAGATTCTGTCTTGATATCCATGTTATTTTTACACATGCAGTCAGATGCAGGTAAAAATAAAAATGGTGTTCACTGTACTGGCATGTTTATGTTCATTCTCTGATGTTACAGATGACTTGGATGAAGGCATAAAGCACTTCCTCAGCAAGTTCACTAATGGTACAGAACTGGGAGGAGTGGCTGATATCCCAGAGGGCTGTGCTGCCATTCAGAGAGACCTGGACAGGCTGGAGCATTGGGTGGTGAGGGACCTCATGGAGTTCAGCAAAGGTGAGTAGAGGGTCCTGCACATGGGAAAGAATAAACCCATGCACCAGTACAGGCTGGGGTCTGACCTGCTAGAAAGCAGCTCTGTAGAGAAGGACCTGGGGGTCCTGGTGGACAGCAAGTTGACCATGAGCCAGCAATGTGTCCAAGAAGGCCAGTGGTATCCTGGAGTGCATTAGGAAGAGCATTGCCTCTGGCGATATTCCCAGTCTACTCCACTTGGAGTCCTGAGTCCAGTTTTGGGCTCCACAGTGCAAGGGAGACATGGAGCTCCTGGAGTGAGTTAAGGGCTACTAAAATGATTAAGGCAGCGGAGCATCACTCACATGAGGAAAGGCTGAGGGAGCTGGGCCTGTTCAGCCTGGAGAAGAGAAGGCTCAGAGGGGATCTGATCAATGTATATAAGCTTCTGAAGGGAGGGTGTCAAAAGGATGGGGTCAGACTTTTCTTGGTAGTGCCCAGCAATAGGACAAGAGGCAATGGGCACAAAGTGAAACATGGGAAGTTCTGCCTCAACAAGAGGAAAAACATCTTTACGGCGTGGGTGCCTGAGCACTGGCACAGGTTGCTCAGAGAGGTTGTGGAGTTTTCTTCCCTGGAGATATTCAAAAGCTGTCTGTACACAATCCTGGGTAATAAGCTCTAGGGGACCCTGCCTGAGCAGGGGGGTTGGACCAGATGATCTCCAGAGGTCCCTTCCAACCTCAACCATTCTGTTATTCTGTGATTCTGTGACCTTAACTGTTTATAATATAAATACATTTAGAGAGAGAGAGAGAGAGAGAGAGAGAGAGAAGAGAAATGGTTTATAGAAAAAGTAGGGACTTAATGAAAATCTGAATAATTTCCTACAGTACCTCAGGAAGACAAAGAATTTTAATAATCTTTTCCAGTCTTGCGCTTGTGCTTTAATCACAATACGAGCTTTTCTAGACATGATGGCTTTCCATTTTTGAATTGATAAGGGCCTCCCAGCAACCTACAATCTTTTTATTTTTTTAATCTATTGAAAAATAAACCTCTTCATTTTAAATTATGTTCCGATTTATCTAAATTAATTAAATACACAGCCATTCCCCAAAAGATATTAATTTCTGTTCTAAATAGTTTATATTATACATGACAATTGGCATCACCATTGAAAAAAATCAAGGGGATATAAATAAATAAAATAAAGGGGATAAACTGAAATAAAAAAATAATCTCATAACACCTCAAGTAGAGCAATGATAAAGTAAATCCTACATAAACTAATTAAATTTTTGATTGAAGAATTAACTTATCTTTTTTTCAGATGGTTCTGACTGTTATTATTCACCCTCTAATTTAAACAAATCATGCTTAGTATTTGCAGATGAGAAACTATTGGAAAAATGTGCCATATGATTTCTCATAAAAATAGACTTTGCTTATTTTTTAGATGACTGGAAAAAACATTGCTACTGAACTATAATTGATTTGTTTTTCTTTCATGCAATTCAATCGTTTCTTTAATGTATTAGGCTATCAAAATTTTTATGTAATGTAATTTGCAGCATGATGAAACTTAAACAGACTTTTGTGCACTCGACTAATCTTTTTTTCCACTCAGTGTTCTAAGCTGAATTCCTTTGAGGGGAAGCAGGTATGCTTATGCATTAGACATGACGATAAACATTCTCTAATAACCAAAGAAATACATATTGAATACTGCTCCACATATGCACAGATATTGTTTGTTTTCCAGATTGTCAGGTTTGCACACACAACTGTAGGAAGCCTGCCCTAGGTGACCCGCCTTCTGGAGCGTTTCTCAAAGCCAGCAGCCCAGCAGCACAGTCCCATCCTAGCAGCCTGCTCTGAGATAGAGCTCTGATGGCCAGGAGCCAGGGAAACCATCTTGTCCCTGTTCAGTCTTCTGTCTCCAGGTTTTAGTTTGGTTTGAAAAACATCAGTGCTCAGTCTAGAGATCAGATATAGGTACTTTGTTTTTATTAGGAGTCATTAGGAGACATCAGAGAAAAGGATACCTGGCTTTTGGCCTGCTTCTGTAAGGGCTAGAGATGTGGAACGATAATCTGATGCATGAGATGCATGTGAGGCTATCCGTGACTCTAAAGATGGGTGAGCACCAAAAGATTTCTTATGCCAGTTCATTCCTTTGAATCATTGAGGGCAGGACTGGAGATGATTAGCGTGGAATGGATGATGGAGGGACTCAATGATTTTAAACTGTACAGTGCTACTGACATTAACTGAAAACATCTAGATCATCCTGCCTGAAAAAACTGCCTGAAATAGGACAGCTTTTGCAGACTCATTGAAAACAAGCCTTAGAAAACCTCAGAAATTGAATACACAGGAAAAGATTTTTTAAAGCACAAAAGAGGTGTCTCAGTTTGCCTTGCATTGGAGTGAGTTGAGTTAGAAGACACCACACTGCCTTTTATAATCTTGATTTATAAATGTTCAGTGTTGCAGCAATCACTTGTTCAGCCACAGTAGCCACTACAGGATTCTTCAAACTCATAGTATGAGACATACCAGAGGGAAATATACAGATTTGATCTTCAGAAAGCTTGGAAATATATTTATTCTGCTTTGCAAAGCTTAGAGACTTATTTAAATCAACATTCAGCTGATGGTAGATTTAGACTGTTGGTTTGTACTGTTTCAAGGTAATGACAAACATGAACAAGAGAGATGCAAAACCTCAAATAAGGATCACGTTACCCATAGAGCATTCATATGGACCATGATATTAGTGAGGAAGTCAGAATCTCATGAATATAAATTAGAATAAACGTCAGTGCTAAGTGCTAATGGGACCTGGCAGAACCATGACAATTACTTTTAACTATGCTATGACTGGTGGATATATGTGATGAATAAAATAAATCGCATTTGTGAATCATAAATATTAGTACTAATCCACAGCCAGCTAATTTGTATCACCTATTTCTATGATTACCTCTGAGAGCAAGCATGGTGTTCTCGTCAGCAGCTTGGAGCTTGTATAAGCCTTTTGCTTTCCTGAATTTCTCTTCCCAACATTAAATTTTTTTTTTTTTTAAATCCATCCCCATTCCAAATTATTCCTACATCCAGAAAGCATACATGACAAAACCTAACAAAATTAGGACCACAGCAGGTCCCCTTCACTTCTGGCTAGTTGTGCTTTGATTTTAGTAAGTTAACAGTAATGCATGCCATTCATCTGAACAGGCTTGCTCTATTTCTGAGCCCTTCTACTCATCTGGTTAAATTAGTTGGTTGATAAGACAGCGAAATGACTCAAGAGAAGTAAAAAACACTTTGGAATCATTTTATTTCTCCCCAGTGGAGACAGGCATAGGTTTGATCTATAAAATTTCCCTGAGGGGAAAAAAAATAAAAAAATAAAAGGATGTGGTTTCATTTTTGAGGAAGCTGAGCTGAAGTCTACAAGGAGCCCAGCACTGCTGTTTCAGTTATAAACCAGCAGGGACCTGCTGGGGCCCTGGAGGAAAAAGGCGTGAGGCTGAAGGCACCACCATCAGGCCCATCTTAGCCATATGGCCAATGAAAGCAAAATCCCTTGGAGATGTGTCCTTCCACACACTACTACTGCTCCTGTAGGTCCCATCCATGCCTTTACACAAAGCAGGCCCAGCCTGGGAAGGGCCAGCGATGCTGGGCACGAGGAGGCAGGCCAGCTGTGAGGCAGCAGGGCTGTCCTCTTGGGGCCTCAGCTTCCCCCCACACCAGCTGCAGCAGCAACCCTCAGGGCTGATTTTAGACGAGACTCCCATTTAATTGACCCTGTGCACTTCTCCTACACAGAGAACCTTCATGTTGCTTTTGAGAGAATGGGAGGAATGTTACCCAGATAGGCAGAGGTTTGCCAGATTTACAGCATAGGTTCTGCATCTGGATAGAATATGCTAACAGACATGGATTAACAGACATGGACTGTCTTTACCTGCCTCGACTGCTAGAAGTGCTTGAAAGCCCTCTACTTGATAAAACCCAACAAAACATTGTGAGGGAAGGAAATGGCACTGCCACCATCTGTCCATTTGTCCAATCGTTCTTTAGTATGGGATAATTGCAGTAATCATGTGTATGCTGACTCCCACAAGAGGGCATTTGAAAGCAAGGTTTGATTTAATAGAGAAGGAAAGGTTTTTCCTTGTCTTCCTCAGAAGGGACACTGGAAGGATGAACATAACAAAGAAGACGGGTAGATAATAGCAGGATTTCTGGTATAACAATTTTGACTCTCCTGCTAATGATGCTTTTCTGTATCTGTTATATAATATGGATTTCTACATTGCTTAAATATTAACAGGATGAACAATAAATTCCTGTATGTACAGTGTTTCCTTTTGCTTCTAAACTTATTTTGAGTATACCACTGCCATTATGGCAATATCTACCAGGGACATTTACATCAGTCCTAGAACTCAGAAGTACATGGGACATAAAGGGTACCATAAGTAAACAGCGGCAATTCAGAAAGCTGCAAGATACTGAAATCTGTAAATCTTGCATTAAATCAGCGTATTGGTGGACAATATGCTGATTTACTACTGTTTGCTTTTCTTAGAAGATATAAGCTCAAATATTCAGTATTTGGCATCGAAGACCATTTCTAGGGAGGATGAAGCAGTTGTCAGAAGGCATGGAGAGGTCTGTTTTAATGACATCCACAACAGTTGATTGTGCATTTATTGCACAAATAGCATAAAGCACAGATGAAAATACTCAGTGTAATCAGGAGGGCCCTTATACCCACTTCCAGTTCCAATCAGTGCACTGGCTGATTTGTTTTCTCGTGGGAGCTGTCCTGTCTCACAAAAACAAGAAAAAAAAAAAAGGCAGTATAATAAGCAGAAAACAGAACTTTTCATAATGTACTATTGATAGCCCTCAAAGTATCCATTAAAATCTGCCTATCATCCACTGGTAACTGTTTTTATCATTGACAGAACGTTTCCTTTTTGTCTTGTAATGAATAGATTAGCAAACTGCTTGCATCAGTATGAATCTAGGATTAAGTGAGCCTCCTAGGGAGAACATACCTTGTTCAAGGTTTTCATGACACACAAAATTCTCCTTGTAATTCTGGTTCTGTAATACGAACTCCCTTATATCCCAAAGTACTGTAGCTGTATTTTCAAATGAATAGCTTTTCCTGCATTCCCTAGTTAAAACTGACTGTTTGGAGACTACTATAAAAAAATTACATGTTTTCTGTTTTGATCCTTGCAGTATAGCAGTGAGAGTTTGCTGCTGTTGTTGTTTGTTTGTTCTGTTTGTTTTTTTCAGTTTGTTATTTTAAAAGTATCATATTAAAAATGCTCCCATTTACATGAACAAATACTTTGTGGTCACCTCCTTTATTTTTATGATTGATATAACATAGGCATACACTATACAAACTCATAAGAACAAAGCCAGTTATCAAAGAAAAAAAGGAAAATATGATCTGGTAGGAAATAGAGCACATTTCAGTTTTGTAATGCAGAATAACATTAAAATATGTTGGCATGAATCAAGCAAAATTGTAAACATCTGTGGGAACTGCAACTATTATCACTTTCACAGATTCTACATTTCTGTGTATCATCTTACATTCCTTATGTCCCATCTGCCTATTGTTAACCATTGATAAAATACATGACTTTCTCCTAAACTGGATGTCATTGGTGTTACTATCAACCTCAAATGCTTTATTTACTTATAACTTAAATTTGTCTCTTCATCCATCACCACTTGACTCATTCCTTTAACCTTCCATCTCTCCATAATTGTTTTTTTTTTCTTTTCTTTTCTGTCACCACAGATTTTGAACACCCTGTACACACACATTTTGCTTTTTATAGAACACCCACTAACTTCGTAGGATTGCTGAGAGTGCCCAGCAAATGATGATTTTTTGCTGCCATGGCTCATCTTGTTACCACTCACTCCATACTAATGCCATTCCATTTGCTTCCCTGAAATCAGCAGCTGAAAGTCAGTGTGTTCCAGTCCCTGACATCACAGCCTATTAGTTGTTAAGATAGCATATTTTCTGAGACAGTTTTATTGATTTCCCCATGATCCTGTTAGCTGCTTCTGGCAGCAAGTAGGTTCATGAAGACTGCTCCTGATGCAAGAGCTATTTTCTTAAGCCTGTTGTACACACAAATAATTGTGCAATTTCCCACCTAATTATCATAAGGATCTGATGGCATCTTTCTTGAAGAGAACAAAGTTTACTCTTGCTAAAATTGTATTCTTTTTTTTCCATCTGAACCACAAGAAAATTATGGCTGTGATATGATCTTCTGAAGACAAATACCACCAGCTATAGCTATTGTTGCTTGCCTAGGAAAAGATGAAATAATATTTTTCATGGGCTATGTATTTTCTGAACACTTTTTATCTAGACAAAATATAGTTCTGCTTTCCATCAATTAGTCTAAAAGCATACACACTGTTTTCAGTTTTTATCATCTTAGTAAGGAAGCTAAAGCAGATTATCAATAGCATGGAAGAGTAAGTCGAATTTATTTTTATGAATGCTAAAATACTAAACAAAATGCAATCGCAAAGAGTTTATTTTTTTTTTAATTTCAGAAAAGTAAATAAACATTTAACTATTTAATGTACAGAGTACAGTATTTAATGTACAGAGTACAATATATCTTACCAGTAAATCCTGGAGAACAAACACAACTGTAGTCTGCAATTAGGTCCAAACAAGTTGAATTGTTTTTACAGAAGCCATAAGTGCACTCATCAACATTCATTTCACAGTTAAGACCTTCAAATCCTTGGAAAAAACAAACAAACAAACAAACAAAAACAAGTGGTATGCATTATTCAGCTACATGTGTGCCTTCTCTGGGTATTTTTTTTTTTTCTAAA
Organism: Cygnus olor; assembly: GCF_009769625.2. Classification (NCBI taxonomy): domain Eukaryota; kingdom Metazoa; phylum Chordata; class Aves; order Anseriformes; family Anatidae; genus Cygnus; species Cygnus olor. The sequence goes on from NC_049171.1 coordinate 28,842,359, forward strand.
GAATAGATTAGTTTCAATTTACTCTTTCAATACAATTATCTTGAACTCTTTTTGAAAGATCTTCCTAAAAGCTTTTCCTGTGCTATCATTAATAAAAAAATAATTTGACCATCAAACATACTTTAAAAAGAGCTAATAATTGAAAGAACAAATTTTAGGATTCAGTATTTTCATTAATCTAGTTGAACTTTATGTTCAGCAGAAACTAAAGAATTGGTATATCTTCTGCCATTTTGAGAACATTACAGATGTGCTGGGATTTGGGCATCTGATTATAGTTTTAATAATCAACTCTCAAATAGTCACTTCTCCACTTATTCTCTATTTGTTTCTCATGTAATAGTGACTTTTAGTAAACTAAGAAGTCCAAACATTTTTTTCTTTTTTTTTTTTTTTTTAATTATACTTGAAATTGCAGGAGAATCTCCACTCCAATATCTGACATTTTATGCTCTTGTAAATGTATTCTAATTCCTGGTCATGCTACAAAATGACTGTCATTAGTGCTGTCACAGGCCATGGCTGCAGAAAGACCATGACTAATGCTAAGCCATCAGCACCCTCAGTGCAAGCCATATTCTCATAATTTCTCAAACTGACCATGGAACCAATTTCCACTGATCCCTAAGTCATAAAACTTTAGAATTACCCTGAGTTCATTAATAATGTATATAGTAACAACTCTCATTTGGAATCGGAGTTTAATCAGACCCATGTCTCACAGGTAACAAGTAAGCCACAAAATTATCAACGTGGATGCCAAGAATTATTTTTCTGTAAGCTGATCAGGCAGAGTAAACAGCAGAATGATCTTTTCCAAGCTCAGTTTTCAACTGCTTTCCAATATCTGTTTTGGCTTCTAATTTAAACTAACTAATGATGGAGGCTGTACTTAAAAGAATTATTTGTAGCAACTTCATGTTTTGTGATGAGTTTCTAAAGTTATCATCAGCACTAGAATGCTTGTATTAGTGTATAAATAACTGAAATATTGTAAACTATGAAATCAATTCACCATCAGTCCAAACATACAAAACAGCACTGTTTGAGATTAAACTCAACAAGTATAAGAAATTTTAAAATGCAGAAACTAAGTATCAGTTTATAAAACACAAGCTTGACTCTTTTTTAACTAAAATTACAATTATAAAAATACAAATATTCAGAAGAAACACATTTTTTGAAAGTATTGCAGAAAGACAATGTAATATTAAATGTTTTCAAGCTTTTTATTTTTTCCTTGAACTACTTTTTTTTCTTGAAACCACTCATTTTTTCATACACTTTTCATACACTGGGCAATATGCATTTTTACAGAAACTGACCAAAGTTTTGAAAAACACATTCTTTTTGTTTGTGAAAATTTTAATACATTTTCATATGGAAGAATTGCTACAAAATCTTGATTTTGGCCATTATAGTTTGCTTCTTATGCTCAGTCACAAAACTGCAAATTAGTACGTCAGGATAAAATATTTTATTTGTAAGCTTATTCATACAATTTTCTGTGAATTTCACGTGCTACACATTTATGTTTTTCTTCACTTATTCAGGTTTTGCTAAAATCATGAGGTTTTGTGTGATAAATGTAACAGATATCTGCCTCCATTCATTTTGAGTGTGCTTGTTTTATTGGGTGCCTTGATGGACAAAAATGCAAATGAGACTTCATTAAAGAATACCTTATTTTCAGAGACAGAAAATTAAAAAAAAATGTTTTTTAGATTGTCAAGAATATATTTTGCAGACTGAAGGCAATTTTAAAAATTGCCAGAGATAATAAAAATAAATTATTTTGAACAACTTACCTTCAGGGCAAAAACAATCATATCTGTTGACATCATTCTGACAGACAGCACCATTCAAGCAAGGAGACGAATCACATTCATTCATTTCTATTTCACAGTACTGGCCTGAAAAACCTGCAAAGGAAACAAGGCAATCTTTGATTTTCTTCATCTTTATGTGTGGTATTAACATGAAACTTTCATTCCAAATGTTTTTCTGTAATTAAAACCAAGAGTTGTTAGAATCTGTATTTCATTGAAAGAGGAACCTGAAAGGGAGAACTTCTGCATTTTATCGACAAAGAATTAAATTTCTCTCACTTCATATCCAGTATTGCAAATACATGTCTTTATTCCTGATATAAAACAATAAATAAAATAGGAAGTACTTCCAGAAAGTAGGAAGACATTAATAGCATTATGCAAACGATATACATATTTTCATGTGTTTTGCTTGTATTAGAGTCACTTTGATGTTTTTATGATACCTTTTGTGAATTTTGACATGTAAGAGACAGTATATCAATTATTTTATTGTCTAGTTCTTTCAGCTGTGGAGAGGGGAAGTAAAATATACAGAGTACGAATACTTTGAAGCATACCAAACAGCTGCCATACGAGTCAGATCTTCAGTACGTGTGAATTGTATAACTTAATTACAATAGGTGAGGATGCTGTCTGCATATCTTGTGAAAAGAAGGAAAGTAGGCATCACAGAAACAAAAGGAAAAGGCAACTTAGTCTCCTTGTTCCTTCAATACACTGTACTAGGGATAGGTAGACAGGCATTGGCAGTGGGGCGGCCTCTGTGAGGAGAGGCCAGGGCTGCCTGGTGCCGCTGCCAGCCCCAGCTGGTTCCAGCCAGCTCCAATGGCCCCACCACAGGGCACGGCTGGGCCCATCAGTCAAGATAGCGGCGCCTCTGGGAAAGTTTATTTTAAAAAAGGGAAGAAAATGCCAGACTGCTGCACTGATCAGGGCTGGGTGAGAAGGTAGAGGAGTTGGGAATGAAGGAGTGAAGCTGAGCCTGGGAAAAGTGTGTGGAAGGTGTTTTATCTTGTCTTTGTTTCTCACTATGCCATCATATTTTAATCAGCAATAAATTAAACTGATTTTCCCCAAGTTGAGACTGATTTGCCTGTCATGGTAGGTGATAAATGATCTCCCTGTCTTCATCTTAACCCATGAGCTTTTTCTGCACATTTTCTCCTCCAGTCCTGCCAAGGAGAGAGAGCGGCTGGGTGGGTGTTGGGCAGCCAGCCAATGTCAACCTACCAAATCTATATAGCTTTGTGCCATGTTAATTCCAAATATTGCTACTAATCTTTGCATAATTGTCAGCACATTCCATTGAAGTGCACCATTCAAACAAGTTGCCACTCTTCTTCTAATCATTATTTTTAAGGCATTACATAAACAATGGATGGAAAGTAGATACTATTCTGTGCACACCTGTAAAGCTGAATATATTCATATTGAGTTCTTCAGCTAATTTTTAATATATAACTGATGATGACCTACTTACTACAAGCAAGGCATGTCCTAATTTAATTAAAACAACAAAAGAAATCATGTGTTCATTGTTACTAGAAAAAAATAATTCCATGTATAAAATGAAAGTGTTTGTGCTGATTTTTTTTTGATCTTTCTGCTGTTGTTGTTTTTGTTGTTTTGTTTTGTTTTTATGTACCTTACAGTAATTATTTGAATGGAGAAAAAGCATTCTATTTTATATTAAGTTCTCAGGACATGACTTGTGAAAGATGTATAGTGAAGACGTGGCACACCATTAAACGTGTATATTTATCTAAAGCAAAAAAAAATCCCAATTTGTATATTTTCTCTAAAAGTGATCTTTAAAACTAGCAGATAAAAATTAATAAATTAAAACTATAGTATATATTGGGAAACCCAATTGGTTTTACATCTTTCTTTCCTATTTTTGTGTCAATTTTAAAGTTCCCTAAAACGTTATCTCATTTGGAAAACAAATTCAAAAGCCTTCAGAACCATGATAACATGTCAATCTATGATGCATTTGTGAATACCAGAGAAAATAATTTGTATAAAGTTGATGGTTGTGTCAGCAAAATAGCAACAAATACAGGTAAATAGTGGAGTGCCCCTGTGCAATCAGTGTATCTGTCAATTCTTTTCCCTGTTCCTTGCAGAATTTATTTATGAATTCTAATATATGGTTGGAGTCTCACATAAGTTATAGAGCACAACCTGCATCGAATACCGAAGTCAAATATCAGACATGCTTTCAAATAATCTAATTTTAATCTTGTCTTAAACTGAGCTTTCTCAGAAGACTCCCTACACAGTCATCACTATTTGGATTATTCTGGATATCAGATATATTCTGGTATATATCTTGATATCAGATATATTCTGGTATCATATATTTCCCATGATTCTAACTATCAAATAAAATGTAGATGACTTGTAACAGTTAATATGTTGATGGTAGACATTCCAAAGTGTGGTTTAGTGTGAGGTAAACTGTAATTCCTGTGCATTGCTGTAGTCAAACCAGGGAAGTGCACACTGTCCCTTCCAGTTTCTTTTTGTTATTTTTTTTGTTACTCTGTTGTGCTGTGGAACTGGCCTTAATAACCTAAGATGTTCCCAGTTGTCCTAAGTTTCAATAAGATTTATTTTCCCACCATTTGGATATTTGACAACAGACTTCATTTTCTAAAGAGTGGGAGTATCATAAAATGTTGATACATCATTCAAGTCCTGAACTAAATTTGTCTAATTTAGCTTACACTGCTAATCAAATTTCCTTATTCATAACAATATTCACACTCAAATATCTTTAATGCTTATTCCCTTTTATACAATATTTTAAATGTACACTTTAAACCCATATTCAGGAAGAGCACAGCATGGGAGCTAGCCAATCCATTGTGCTAACCCTTCATGCAGGCTTAAATACACACCAAATAAGCACCTGTGGGGTTTATCACACTAAGCCCACCCTACACGCATTGTTTCAGTATCAAAAATGTTAACCCGGTTATCTTTTTTCAAGGTGAAAAACCTACAGCAAGATATGATGAAATACAGACTGCCAAACTATAGTGTTCTACATCACAGATGTTGGTAACATAAATGTCTGGACCATAAAATACTCAAGGTTCCATTGTGAAAAGTGCTGTTCACCTTTATAATGCCCTCCTCCCTGTGTCTGTTGGTAGAGGTGCCCTCTCCAAACTATTCTTTCACATAAAGTCCTTCTCCATTTCCCCTCCCCAGGAACTTGTAGAGTGCAATGAGGTTACCTCTTAGCCTCTTTTCTCCAAATTAGACAAACCCAGTCTCCTCAGCCTCTCCTCATATGAATGCCTTCCAGTCCTTTTATCAGTTTTGTTGCCCTCCCCTGGATTCATTCAAGTGTCTTAATATTCTTTTTATATTGTGGAGACCAGAATTGCACATAATATTCAAGGGGAGGCCACAACAACACTATACGTTGTGGGAACATCAACTCTTCGGACTGCCTGGCTGGCCCAAAAAAAAACAAAGAGAATTGCAAATTCTCACTGCTTGGAAGAGTCTGACACATGTTGATATCTTCCTGTGAAGTGTTTTTTTATAATACAGCTTTTAATATATACAGCTTCCTTGTGAGGGGGAGCAGAGGGGCAGGCACTGATCTCTCTGGTGAAAGTGACAGGACCTGAGGGAATGGCATGGAGCTGTGACAGGAGAGGTTCAGGCTGGATATTAGGAAAAGCTTCTTCACTGAGAGGGTGGTCAGGCACTGGAACAGGCTGCCCAGGATAGTGGTCACAGCACTGAGCCTGTCGTAATTCAAGAAGCATTTGGACAATGCTCTCAGACTCTTGGTTTGTTTTTGGGGTGGTCCTTTGGGGACCCAGGAGTTGGACTCGATGATCCTTGTGGGTCCCTTCCAACTTGGGACATGCTATGGTTCTATGATAATGGTATGATCCCATTGAATAACTGTTGTTTTGAGGTCTTCCAAAACACATAATGTATTTTGCTGAACTGAGGCTTTGCTAGCCATTGTCTGACATTTTCATTTTAGGTCAGTTCTCTCAGCTACTGTAACAACTTTGTATTTTTCCAAAAATAGAGCTTTAAATGGTGCTTAGAGACATGGTTTAGTGGGTAATATTGGTAGTAGGGGGATGATTGGACCAGATGATCTTGGAGGTCTTTTCCAACCTTAATGATTCTATGATTCTATGGTTCTATGAAATATGACAAACTTGTTTAAACCACTACAATAGGGAATTATACCTGACGTGTCTGATGACCTAATTGCCAAGACAACTGAGACATTAACACTTGACCATTGTAACTGACTGTTGTAGGGAAAAGAAAAATGGAAGAACTCAGAACAACCAAATATCCCAGTCCATTTGTAGTCAAAAGCGATTTCATTTATAAGCATTAAGATTGGGAACTGTGTGTTTCCAGGCCCTTTCTAAAAATTATTAATAGCTGGAAAGAAACACAGCAGTCAACACATGACACAAAGCCTAAAGGTTCCAGGGATTTCTTAGGATTACATGCCATTACATGAGCAGTAACAACCATGAAATTGCAGTTCTTTTGTGAAGATGACCCTGAGCTCATAGATACACAATGTCACTCTTGCTTCTGAGGCTAGTCCTATCCAGTCTGATATTCTTTCACTCAGGAACACAGAAGAAGCAATTCTGATTTGTGCCAGCTAATAACCTTATGTCAGAAGAAAGTGGAAATTAATAGGAAAGACAGAAGAATTAGGTGAATTGGTGTTGAAAAGACATTTGATAGTCTTATAAATTAGTAAATTTAACAACAATGTTCTTTAATATAACTATTCCACAGCAAATCCAAATGCAAAACTGCATATTTGACTATTCATTACAATTTTATCATCACAACAATACTTTTGGACTAGTTCTACAGTGAATGTGTAAAGGGATCATGATATAAACGGATACCTGATGGCAATTTTATCTTTGTAATGACTAGAATATGCGCCAGTACTCATCCTGCATATTTTATATTCTGTATACTAAGAATTCCCCTGAAGAAGAAACTTCAACAACAGCAACAAAAAAAGAGTTGTGAGATTAGAACTGATTCACAGAATACTAGATGGGCCCTGTGGTTTCAAACTTGCAATGGAAAACATGACAAAATGAATTAACATTTTTTATATGACCTATCTAACTTCCTAATGAATAAAGCAATGTAAAACCATTCTTCGTATTTAAAACAAAAACAATAATTTACCTATGTATTATGAGATTAAACATTGTGAGTATGAAAAGCTGAGGGCCAAAATTAATTGCTATAAATTCTTTATTAATAAATTCTAATGCAGTGCATACATGCATTATCACATGTTTAGCTGTTCTTTAATTAACAAAGAATTATTTCTTTAAGGCATCGTAAACTGGGAGCTTTGAAGAACATATTCAATTCCCAGGTAAATTATTATTATTATTATTATTTATTTATTTATTTATTTTTGCAGGACTCATCAAAATTTCCTAATTTTCACAGACTCATTAAAGTTTCCTAATTTAAAAGTCTGGAAGAGTAAGTTTGGAGGCACACAGTGTCAATGGTGCCATGCTAAAATTTAATATAAATTTTGCTACAATTTGAAGTTGTCATGGCAGAAACTGCAAAACTCTGAGACTAGAGCCTTTCTCAAACTTAAAATGAGAAAGATGTGCCCTTCTTAAATAGCAAATATGTAACTTCAAGTTTTTGTTATTTGTATCTGACTGATCTGCAGATGTACAATCAGACATTCAGGAGGAATTCTATCAAGATAACTCCTGCCAGCCTCAGATGATAGAATAAATGTTCAAGACGTTATATTGTTAAAGACAGATGAGAGCCCTTTATTCACTCATTTTATAGACATACAGCTTTCTCAGCCATGGGACTACCATGGGACTGGTAGAGAACACATATCCAATACATGATTTCTCAAATCCTTTCTCTAAGGTGTGATTTATTATATACACAGACAGGTAGAATAAAGCATTGTTTTTCTAGCAAGCTTATGGCTAGTATCTTTTGCATTTCCTTCTTCATTTTCTATGAAGTTTGCCCTAACTCTTACGCATTTTACATATGGTAGGCTTGAAATGATGAGAAATTAAGCTTTTGCCACTTACTCTCTTTAAATCGAATGTTATGAATTATTAACTGGTAATTGTTATTGCCACAACTTCTTGCTGCCTTTCTTTCTGTCCAGAAGGAAGATAAGAATCTCCTTATGTCAAAGACAAGGGATGGGAAACAAAGTTGTGATGAAAGGAGATATTCCTTTAAGATTGTGAGAGAAAATTGTTCAGTATGTTAGCTGTTACTGTTAGCTACCAAAAAAATGAAGTTACCGGCACTTTTATTTCTTATAATGAAGAATTTTCATGATTTGGCTCTGAACAATTCTACATGGAAAAGATGAGAGAACACTACTGTTCTAATAATTTCTCATCTTTCACAGTGGTAGCCTGTGTTGATCAAAGGGAGGTCCCCCAATTAAAAGAACAAGAAACAGATATACCTTCTTATTAGAAGCACTCAATAACAGAAGATGGGTTGAAGATCTTACAGCATGTTTCTACTTTGTGGCAATACTTCTCAGGGAAAAAAAAAAAAAAGAAAAAGAAAAAGAAAAAGAAAAAGAAAAAGAAAAAGAAAAAGAAAAAGAAAAAGAAAAAAGGTGAATATTTTTCAGACTAACAAGAGACTCACACAAATCAAAGCAGAAAAAAAAAGCCCTCACTTTCTGAAAGCCCTGGTTTCAAAAACAATCCTGTTAAACTGTGATTGACAATTTTCCTCCCTGCAAAGGTATTCTGTACCATCACTTCCCAATAGCTCACAAGAAGCTGCAGAGCTCAGTTTACCTCCAAAGGCATGGCAGCTGAGATCTCTTGTTAGATTTCTTTAAACACAAACTGAAAAGAAGAAAGTCTGCTTCCCTCAGAAAAGAGAAAATATCAAAGATAAAGAATGAAAAATACTATCCAGAAAAAATAATATATATTTTTTTATAAATTTGGTAAGAAGATTATTTTATGAATTGTCATCCTGGTATAAGCAGACAATGGCTTGGACCGAATTTGGATATTGGATAAATATTGACAAAATACATAGCAGGGGAAGGTACTATGTTCTTAATTTTATTTTCAGAGTGGTAGTTTCAAATTTCTAAAATTCAGAGAAGTACAAGAAAAGTGATATTGAGGTATGGGACGCAGTTGAAAGAATTTCCTAAAGGAAGAAAGAATATCTTACATTTATATTTTTCTAAGTTATGAGCAGGATGACCTCATGTTGTTTATAACGCTAGCTACAGAAAGTTTACAGAAAGTAAGAAATTTACAGAAAGTAAGAAAGTTCGTATGCCCAGAAAGCCAACTGTATCCTGGGCTGCATCAAAAGAAGCAAGACCAGTAGGTCGAGGGAAGTGATTGTCCCCCTCTACTCTGCTCCTGTGAAACCCCATTTAGAGTACTGCATTTGGTTCTCAGGTCCACAGTATAAGAAAGACATAGACCTGTTAGAGCAGGTCCAGAGGAGGGCCACAAGATAAAAAGGATAAAAGGATTGGAGTACCTCTTCTATGAAGACAGGGTGAGAAAGGGGTAATTTTGCCTAGAGAAGTGGAGACCTGATAGTAGCTTTCCAGTACTTAAAGGGGGAGGCTTCCAAGAAAGTAGGAGAGTAACTTATTATCAGGGAGTATAGTGATAGGACAAGAGGTAATGTTAAACTGAAAGAGGGATTAGATTAGATTAGATTAGATATTAAGAAATAGATTTAGATTAGATATTAGGAAGATATTATTTACTATGGAGGATGGTGAGGCACTGGAACAGGTTGCCCAGAGGGGCTGTTGATGCCCCATCCCTTGAAGCATTCAAGGCCAGACTGGATGGGCCTTTGAGCAATCTGGTTTAGTGGGAAGTGTCCCTTTCCATGGCAGGGGGCTTGGAACTAGGTGATGTTTAAGGTCCCTTCCAACCTAAACCATTCTGTGATTCATTCTTTGATTCTATGAATAATAATAATAAGATATGAATCAAAAATTAGGAATGAAATATAAAATATATTCTGACTTTCATCAAAGGGGAGGAAGTTACAGGAGAAGAGGGGAGGAGAGCTTGAAAGTGGTGTTGATTTTGAAGAGAAAACCCACCAAGACACAAAACGGAAATATAATTTTATAAATGGTCCATATATACTCAAATTAGATAAGAATTTATGAAAGAAAAGAACTGGAACAAAAATTCTGCACTACCAAAGAAATCAAACAATAAACTAGAAGACCTGTTCTAGCTTTAATTTCTACGCAGCTGAGAATATGAATTTAAGTGAGTCTGCTCATGTTCCTAATTTGTCAGGAGATAGAGTTATACTTCATGAGGACTGTTTGTAGCAACATTTTCAGGCTGAAGGGAGCAAGCACTCTTCAGCAGCACATCTCAATCCAATATGCAGCTCACCTATGGATTGCATGTGAAGTTTTGCATTTATGGAAGTGTACTTTTTCAGTCCTGTATACAATGTTAGAATGGAGAAATTTGTGACAAAAGAATAAATCTTTTCAGATTGAAGATCCATTTACTTCCTCAATACTTCTCTTACGTCTTCATAGTTTACTATGTGACATGTCTATTCATAGTTTAGTATGTGACTCCTCTATTTATTTTGATAATTTTTTAAGATATTACTTGGCTCTGAATCCTCACCTTTTAACAATCATTAGTACTAACTGACCAAACCACAACACTAGGGTTGCGCTGATCACATCAATTGTGAAGAGTTAAAATTCCCTCTATGCACATTTTAAAATTTATACTCTATTCTTTTTTTTTTTTTTCTTTTTTTTTTTCCCTAGGACCTTGTTTGCATGAAAGCATAAAGGCATGCCAAATCAGAGTAAAACTTTATTAGCAATCTTAATTTGGTTACAGATTTTCTTAAAGAATATCAGATATTGAAGAGCAAAGCTGAAGTAGCAGGCAAATAGTCCTGCAGCCTCCCAAATTATCTGTTTAGTTAAATCTGCATTTGTCTCTGTTAATCTTTGTATTGCTGCATTCTTCAAGTAAACAAAATTATATTGCATTGGGTAACAGCTTATGAATTCACTACTTCATGGATATAATGGGATGTGACAGGTTTACTGTGTATAGATCATGGTACTTTGATGATAAACAAAACCATAAAATAATTCACACTGCTAAAAGTTAAACCACTTTAAACAAACAAACAAACAAAAAACCAATAAGATTGATTCTGCACTCACTTACACCACTGTAAATCAGAGAAACACAACTAAAATTCAGTGCAGTTTCCTAATACTGCTGTAAAACTGGTGTATGTGGTATTAAACCATAGCCTTCATTTCTTCTGACAGCTTAGTGCTTCTGAGTGAAACACAATGTTCAAGAAGTTCAAGGGTTTGGCACTATTTTATTTCTCACAAAGTCTTAAAACTGCTGTCCTTGGAACTTATAAGAATAAGAAGAACATTAGGATGTCATAGATGATGCTAAAAGCTATTTTTCTCATATCAGCACGTCTAATACCAAAAAAAAAAGTTTTAAATACAAGAAAATTTGTATTAAGTCAGGATTTCCCGGTAGTAGTATAGTATATTTAGTCTTCAGGGAAAGGATCCCTCTAAAACTTATATTCCTTTTTTTTTTTTTTTTTTTTCTGTCTCCACAAATCCACAATTCCTGGACACTGCCTCACAAAATTATAATACTTAACTCCATAGTAACTGAGTCTGTTACTGTCTATTCTTCTATGTAATTTTGTCTGAATGTCAAGGGAAAAATACTGAAACATCATCACCTAGGGTATCCCAAAACATCCTTCTAAGTCATGGGCTCTGAGAGTTTGAGCACCTTATGTTCAGAGTAGAAAATGGGTGTGAGCATGGATAAAATCCCCCGAAAGGATTTTTAAGGTGAAGATTAGGAGGCAAAAAAATAGTGGATGAGGACAGAAAATTGTGTTGAGCGTTCCTGTTCTGTCAAGTGATAGTTTCTTGTTCCCTCTCCGTCAAGGAGGTGGTATAAATGAGGAGGAAATGAAAAAATTGTCTCACTCACCTCACCTTCCAAGTCTCTCTTCTTTCAGACCTGTACATGTGCTGCTGACAAAAAATGTGCCATATCATCAGGAAAATTGAGGAAAGAAGGCAGCACAGAGATGGCTATGATGCAGTGTTGAAGGAAGATAAGAATGCCAACAAATTCTTTCAAGTAAACAGTCTTCTGCCTTACTTACTTTAACCCACGCCTAATTCCCCCAGTTGCCTACTACAATTACCCTACATATTAGCTTTTGCTTTATTTCTGTTACTAAGCTGTCATTCTTAAATGATCTGCCCAATGGCCTTTTCTCTCTAAATAACCTCCCTCTCAATCTTCTGTAAGAATTCTTTAAGTAATTCTTTAAATGTGCCTCATGTAAGTAAATAACTGAAGTTATCCTAACAACACCTTTCCTTGAAAGAGTGTCATGTAGAGGACAATGAATAGATGGAAATAATTTTGCAGGAATACTTCACAATATAAAAAATCATTTTGCTTTCAGGTGGAATTATTGTTCATGTGAAATTGTTTTATGGGTTATATTAGGTTATGTGATAAAAGACTTGTCTCCACACGGGTGAAGGAGCACAGAGGCATGATTATGGGTGTGGGAACACCAAAACCCCATTCAGAGACACAAACACCCACTCCGGGCCCCTGAGATCTGTCCCAGGGTACCTTCAGACCCAGGGGCTAGAGGATGCCACACACCAAGAGTCCATGGGGATGGCCCCCTGGGCACCTCACATTCCGAGGGAGGTCACTGTCCAGGGGTACAGGGCTTATCACAGAGTGTTGGGGAGGAGTACAGTGGGTTGGAAGGCAGGTACTAAAGCTGCCCTAATTTTGGGCTGGATACTGGAAGTCTGCAAGTTGGCTACTGAAGGACCAGGAGGTCCAAGCCGGTTAGTGGGAAGTCCATGGGGTTTGGGGACTGGCTCCTGGTGAGACTGTAGGTCTGGCCTAGCTACTGAGGAGACCCATCTGAACATGTGTGTGTCTGTGCAACTCCCCCTGGAAGACCAGGAGACCCAGGGGGCAGATACAGGGTTGCCTGGGTGTCTAAGGCCTGGTACCAGAGGCCTCTATGGTATGTGGGTGTGCATGTGTCCAAGCACTTATGTGTGTGTGTATAGGTTTGAGTACCAGCAGCTGCCATGGAGGCCCAGGTACCAGCAACAGGGTAGACTGGGATGCAGGGGCAGCTACTGGATAGACTGAACATCTGAGCCCAGCTGCCAGGATGGATCTACATTGTATGTATATATGTATCATATATGCTTTCCACTAACTTGTTTTAATTCTGGTTGGCTAGAGAAGAGAACAGATGAGGAAGTTGGCGTTGTTTGTGTTTCTGCAAGTGCCATGTGTCCTGATTGTGTCAATCTGTGGGGCTGGCCATGAGTATACGAGTACAAGTACTGTGTCTGTGCACGTACCTGTTAGACAAATCCGCTCAGCCTCACTACTGGATGGGCCAGAGGGCACAGAGCTGTGGCAGTGGGATTTGGCAACTCTTATCAGATCAGACCTGTGTCCGTAGGACACCGAGATTGGTTCTAAACTTCAGCACTTTTCAAGAAATCACAATACCAGATATGTGTCCTTGGATATAGAAATACAAAGCTTAAACTGTGGATATTATCAGGTAAGCTTTGAGTCAGTCAAACTAAAACTTACCTCATGTTCTCTTTAGTGACTCTTTAAGTATATGGTTGCATGGCTAAAGCTGGAAACGGTGTAAAGAATTAAACTGCCTTACTGTTTAGCCTAGAAACACAGAGTTAGAAATTCAGTTTGGCCAATCACAAAACAACAAAAAATTTAAATGAGCTCTTACTGTGGGAATTCAGGACAGAGCTAATCCACTTCCTCCTAATTTATATGCACCAGATACACAAGATGAATTGGCATTCTTAGAAATAGCAACCAAAAGTGCAAGATTTAATCTAAAGTACAATGATGAAGTGTTCTTAAGGCTTTATAGTGCGAACTGAGGCCTGTATATTTTAATTTGTTTTGTTGATACCCAACACTGAAGAAACCTGAAAAAAATCAAAATACTAAGAACACTGATATGAGCTGATAGTTTATACATTTAAAATATAAAATGTAACTATTTTGAAACTAAAATGGTTGCACTGTGCTATGACAATTAGAGCAAAATAGAAAAAAAAAAAAAGGCTGTTTTGCATGTGAATGTATTAAATAAATACAGGCAAATTCCTTTTGCCTGTGCATTTTAGCTCTTTGACCTTTAGGGAGCAAACAGGCAGTTAGCTGCCAAGCTATCTTAATGTACTTGCTAGCTTTCTTAAAATTACCTGAGAACTAGCCAACTAGGTGGAAACTAATTCAAATTGAAAACCTGCTTAATCTGGCTCAAACAACGTTTATTTTTGTGATAAGGTAGGCAACTGCAAGCACAAACGGAGGCACATCCTTCTTAAGAAATAAAAAAGAATATTTTCTAGTTCTTTTCTGCTCTGTTTTAGCATTCCCCATTTCAGAAGTTATCTCCCCAAATCAATGCTTTTTAGAGAGCTTCTTAACAGTTATAAAATATATTACACAGGACTCTTTTAAATAACAAATGCTTAACGTTCATATCATAGTTTCTGTTAATAGCATGGAAGTATTTTAGGTACTGCTACTGCCCTTTCAGAGCCAGGAAAAAAAAAAAAAGTAAAAGAAAAAAAATACCCTTTTTGATCCTAGCATTGGCAATTGACTTATTCTGAAATGTGAGAAAATCACAGTGACTCGAGAGCTCCCAGCACTCAACATATCTGGTTGGGAAGTTGCAAGAGCTCCCTGTGACAAGACATGGCAGGAGCACCCTTTCTCAGGAAGGGATTAAATAGCCAGCGTCAGTTCCTGACATACTGAGGATATTTGTTACAGGAGGACTAGCAGGCAAGGGGAAATATCATAGAGGCAAATGATAGGAAAGGGAGCTGCAGATAGCAGAAACATGTTTTTAAAGGTGCTGATGCATAATTCATTACATTGTCCACGCTGTTACAGCTGTTTGGAGCTGACATTGGTATATTACAAACCTAAAGAGGGGGAGAGAAGAAATTAAAGATATAAGCATAATCTGTCCTTAATAGAATTGTTTGGTGTACACAGTGTGAATTAACCATTCTGAAAGATTTACAAAGAAAATATAGGTTTTTATTTCTGTCTTTTCTTTTTCATGTCTTTAAGAGAACCTCCTGCAGACAGATGCAATTTAAATGTAATTTGTATTTATCTTAATTTGTTTCTGCTATAGCAGACTATTCATTTTCAATATAATATCATATACTTTGATTATGTTTATTTCTTGCTGATCTGAATGCTGACAAATGACACCACTTTCTCAAACATCAGTTATCTATCTTAATGTACTGGAAGAACATGAGGATAAGCATCATTTGCATTATTTTTAAATCAAGAAGCAGTTAAGAGGGAAGTTTTAAACCATGTATTCACACTTAATTACCTAATTTTAATATAATAAAATTAAATCAGACAATAAAATAAAAGGAATTGGGAAATTGAAATATATGTGAGTGCATGAAACTGTACAAGTTTGGTAATATAGAATCTATGATTCTATGATTCTGTATTTTAGCTTGGATATCCTACAAGTTTCACTAGTTTCATACAGATGAAAATATGAAATGGAATTGATGTGAATATGTGTTAACATAGAACATAAAATTATCACTATTGTGACAGTACACGAATGGGAAATAGTATATTTGTCTTTGATTAGTTTATGGTAATGAAACTCTAAAATTAAATACCTAGTTAAAGGTTGTAGGTATAAGAAAATTATATTTCAAAGATGATCATATGTATAATATATGTATAGTAGGACTATTCTATTCTATTCTGTTCTGTTCTGTTCTGTTCTATTCCCTATTTTTACGTCTTATGCATATTGACATATCATTCAAAATTGGAAAACTAAGGAAATTGGATGATATACATAAGACTACAACAAGACTACAACAAAAAGAAATATGAAAATAGAGTTATTCTATACAAAATTCAAGGAACAGTAAGAACCCAAATTAAGTGTTGAGATCAGTCCCTTTTCTCCTCCCTTGTAAAGGCCACAGGAATGGAGCATGTAGCTTTGTGATATGAGTGCATGCACACCAGCGCTTTGACGTACAACTGCTCTGCCTTCTCTATAGCCTCCTATTAGATAGTTGTGTACAGCAATAAAATCCCCCTTACCCTTTTCCTCTTAAGGCTAAACAGACCCAGTTCTCCTGGTTTCTCCACATATAAAATGCAAGAGTCCCGTAACTGTCCTGCTGGCTCTCCATTGGACTTGCTCTAATATGTCAATATCTTGTACTGGAACCAATATAACAGCAGAGTCTGGGAAATAAAACATTTCCTTATTCATGAATCTTATTAAATTGCCTAAAATAAAACCATTTGTTTTATATTAAAATGCATCCAAAATAGTGTATGAAGGAAAAAAAAAAGAAAAAAAAAAGAAAAAGAAAAAGATTTCTTACTGCTACTTGCTGTATACTTTATTTATTAGATATTTTCACAGAAGTACTCATCATCTCTCCTGAGCTTCTTAAATCTGCATAAATGAATTGTGATAGTATTAGGTGTTAATGAAAGGATATAAAATTGCTCACATGACGATTTTTGTATGGTAACATACCAGCTTTGAATTAACAACATATATCAGCAGCTGAATGTGACAGAAGAAAATATTTTTCCAAAGATCAAGATTACGTTTATGATTGAGTTAACACTGCGCTAAATATTATTCAAAATAAAGACATCTCCTTGACTATTGGAATCCAGGAAGAAGCAGAGAAAGTATCTATTGCCTATTAATGTAAATTAATTTTTAAATAATTCTCTAAACAGAAGTCGTTCATAGTATTCTGGACTTTAACTGGCACCTAACAATATTGTAGTGTAGGTATGGAAACATTACTCCCAGGACAAATGTATTCTGCATACTGTAAACCAAAAGAAATTATGGAACTTCAGATTATATGTAAATCCAAGTTTATATGTAACTCCAAGCTATGGATTTACACAAAGGAGAAAAGAGAGGGTGCAGGAAATCATACTGACAACCCTAATTCCGACTTTTTGAGATTTCGAAAACTCATTCTTTAAATCCAATTTTTGGGTGTATACACAATAGGTACATTCTCGTATTAACAAGGAAAGAATGAAGTCCCCAGTCATGCATGGAAAATGATACAGGCAGTCCCCAGTCATGCAAGGAAAATGATATAGGCAAACTATTTTGCTTTTACAAAATTTCACTGACTTCCATGGGATGAATTAATCCAGTTGACAGAGTCCCCAAGAAATGTATGTAACTTTCTGGTTTCAGTACTAGTTTAAAACAAATGAATTACTGTAGATTAATGCTAGAAGCATTAAAGAACAGAATCTCAAACTCCATTGAATGCTATAGCACTGTATTACACAATTGTTTCATTTTTCTAAATCTGCATCAAGATTTGCTTTACATTTCTGGCTGTTCAGGGTTAAGCCATTGCTAACCTCGTGGGTTTAGGAAGTCAAGAAGAACATCTATAACTGGGATACCTTGTCTTCCACAAACCACCCAGCTCTGCTATGGTATTTCATGTCGTATTTTTATTTTTTTCAAGCACTCAGTAGTGTGAGCCTAGGATACCAAAATTTTAGAAAACTTAGAAAAAGGAGAGAATAGACCCATTAGAATTGTCTCCTACAAGGGTTAAACTTATTTGTACAGGAGATAAAGCTTTCTTGACAGCCAGCTAAAGACTGCTGAACAAATTTCAATAGGAATTATGAACAAACGTATAGCAGAGAGTACAGCCAGTCAATTATTTAAAAAACACTGTATGATTTGTCTTTGTAGAGAAAAATAAAGAAAGACTTGCATGTGGTAGATGCTCATCACACAAACCATAATATAGGCCTGAACAGAAAACTGTGGCCCCTGACAGGGTAATTGTATAAAAATTGTACTTTGAGGCTTCCTGAATTTCCTTGCAGGAGATCTACCAGACTTTGCTCTCAACCCATTCTAATTTTCAATGAAATTTTTGTTTAAAGATGAAAAGCAGCAGAGAATATTCTTCCATGGCTGTTAAGAACATATTTATTTATTTATTTATTTACTTTCTTATTACCTTTTTACTTTTTTTTTTTCCTTTTTGATAGCATGTCATTACTGCAGACAGACTTACAAAGCCACATCAAAACCAAGGACACATGAACAGCACCTGAGTATCTTGCACTGATAAAAGGCTACAGATGTCACCACATAGAGCTCTGTTCCAAGTGAGATGCTGAATATACCTGCTACTACAGTCAGTACAGTGACAACCATTGTTTCATCTCTAGGTCTGAGGAACTGCTTTCAGAATTTATCATCTTCAGGACTTACAGCTTGAATATAAGGAATAACAGCATTTACAGCTGAATAAAATAATTTATAAAGTGCACAGAGTTGTACGAAAATACAACAGATCTATGTAATCAAAATTTTACCTGGTGTAAATATCATAGAATCATGGGACATCTTGAATTGGAAGGAACCCACAAGGATCATCAAGTCCAACTGCTGGCTTGACACAGGACCACCCAAATCTCAAACCATAATATGTCTGATAGAACTGTTCAAATGCATCTTGAACTACAACAGGCTTGGTTCCATGACCACTTCCCTAAGAAGCCTGTTCCAGTGCTCTCTAGACATAATAAATATATTAAAGGCAACATATTTACAAGAATTTAAAGAAATGCTTTTATTTGGGATTCTACTGTTTGGTTTCTTGTTTCCTCTTCTTATTTTTCTTTTATTTTTTTTTTCTCTTCTTTTCTTTTCTTTTCTTTTCTTTTCTTTTCTTTTCTTTTCTTTTTCTTTTCTTTTCTTTTCTTTTCTCTTCTCTTCTCTTCTCTTCTCTTTCTTTCTTTCTCTTCTCTTCTTCTTCTCTTCTCTTCTCTTCTCTTCTCTCTCTTCTTTCTTTCTCTTCTCTTCTATTTTTCTTCTCTTCTCTTCTCTTCTCTTCTCTTTTTTCTTTTCTCTTCTCTTCTCTCTCTCTTCTTCTCTTCTCTTCTTTTCTTTCCTCTTCTCTTCTTCTCTTATCTTCTCTCTCTTCTCTTCTCTTCTTTCTTTCTCTTCTCTTCTCTTCTCTTCTCTTCTTTCTCTTCTCTTCTTCTCTCTCTTCTCTTCTATTCTTCTCTTCTTTTCTCTTCTCTTCTCTTTTTCTCTTCTCTTCTCTTCTTCTCTTCTCTCTCTTCTCTTCTCTTCTTTCTCTTCTCTTCTCTTCTCTTCTCTCTTCTTTCTCTTCTCTTTCTCTTTTTCTTTCCTTTTCTTTCCTTTTCTTTCCTTTTTGAGGCTGTTGTCTTTTTTTTTTTGTATTGTCTTTGCATCTATTTTTCTAACAGATTTTAAACTAAAACCAAACACAAATATTCTAGATTAACTGACAGTAGATGAAATAGAATGGACAAATGGTATTAAAAATAATAATTGTATATCTGGACTGCAATAGCCAGATGGGAACTTTTCCATCCAAAGACTAAAATTATCATGCATATAACTGTAGTATGCTCATTGCCCAGCAGATGCACAAGGATGCCATTTTTTTTCTCTGGGAACATGGAGTGTTATGAATTTCTTTTAAATAATTCAGCAGAATATTAATAATTCTACAACTCCATAGATTCATAAGTCTGTTTAAATTAGCTGTCCTTATAAGCAAAGTATTCAGGACACAATTTTACCCTAGGAAAAATTCAAAGGTAAGTTTAGAAATAGTCTGGACACTGCACTTAAATCTAAATGACAAATAGTTCAGCATATGTAGCATTTCAACTAGGACTTGAATGTTAATTTTTACATCTTATTGGTAAAATCTGAACAAATTCTGTCATATAAACAATTAATGAAGGGTCTCTAATTTCCTGTAATTTATAGGGGCAAATATGCTGAATACAACTCCCAGTGAAACCGGTTGAATCCACATCCTCGAAATTTGGTAATCATTCATCATGAAATCCTTAATGTGACGCTCAGAGAAAAAAAACAAAGGCTTAAACAGCAGATAGTTGTGGATGTGGGTGATCATTTGAAACTGACTTTAAACTCTCAAGCAAAAGTCTGCAACTTGTTGGCTGCAGTAGTTTTGTGGTTTTATCTAAATTTTGATTACACCTGGACCAGGTAAAAGTGACATGTCCCGAATCTGCCAGTTAATAGAGAGCCATGAGAGAGAAACACTTATTAGGAGGCTGATCATCCATTGTGTTTCTGCACATAGACTGTTTAGACTGAGAAAACTGTGGAGTTGGGGTTCCAGAGAGAAGAGCTGGTGCTGAAAATTATGAGAGCCTAAAAAGAAGTGGTCTTGGATAGAAAGGGGGCTGGCAAATAAAGTAGTGAAGATCTTGGCTGGAGGAAATATCCTAGAAGTGATCTATCTCTGGAAATCAGAGATAGACGTTGAAACAAATGGCAGGGGATTCCCAAGACTAATAACTTTGAGTAGCAGCTTAACATGAACCAGCATGAGTTTCTGCATGAGCTTGGCAAAAAGTATAAGGAGCAGCTGAAGTCAATTGAATTGTTCAGTTTAGAGAAGAGGAGACTGAGCGGAGGCCTCACGGCGGCCTGCAGCTTCCTCATGAGGGGGAGCAGAGGGGCAGGCATTAACCTCTGCTCTCTGGGGACCAACGATAGGACCTGAGGGAATGAAAGGCATGAAGCTGCATCAGGGGAGGTTCAGGCTGGATATTAGCAAAAGCTTCTTCACTGAGCAGGTGGTCAGGCACTGGAACAGGCTGCCCAGGGCTGTGGTCACAGCACCGAGCCTGTCATAGTTCAAGAAGTGTTTGGACAACACTCTTAGACATAAGGTTAGATTCTTGGGTGGTCCTTTGCGGAGCCAGGAGTTGGACTCAGTGATCTTTTTGGGTCCCTTCCAACTCAGGATCTTCTATGATTCTGTGATTCCAACCAAGTCAAGACATGGTAAACAGGGTGTTAAAGAGGTGTGAGTGGGTGACTCTGTGGGGTAACCAAGTTGAGTAAAAACTCTAATTGATTTGTTCTCAAATAAACCTCATTATCCAGATCCACTATGTATTGTCATTTATGCTGTGTCACCCTTGACAGTGGTTTGACTGGCACCAAAGATGTCATTCTGAATAGACTGAAAATATGTGGTTTCTCTTGATGGAGAATGTCACTTACAGTAAACATGTAAGATGTTTACATGTTTAGAAAGTAATTTTTTATCTAAAAGCCTGTTGGCTTTTTTATCTAAAAGCCAACTAAAGAAGTATTCTCTGTAAGGTTTGATGACTGTGTTCCATGCAACACGTTCTTTTCCATACCGATACAACAAAACATCAGGAATACAGCTGTTTTTCACTCTCACTGTGAATTGGTTATAAACAGTCCTCTGTATTTACTGCTGTGATCACTGTTCTTCACAGATACTACACTATGTATGAATGTGCTTCTCTTGTTGTCCTCCTTAGCATGTGACAGGAATAAGGTGTTCTGGAAATTCTTATGTCACACCAATCTCTGTATTACTTTAGAATAAAAGTCGAGGGCCATATTTGTTAGTGGTGATATGATATACTGTGATGATTCAAAATCCAGTAAATTAATAAATGACAGAAATATTTTAAGGACTGGAAATTTAGATCATATAAAATATGAAGATGATTTTTCAGATGTGTATTTTTCCGTAATTGTAAATCAAATTAACTGTATTGAAATAAAATAGGAAAACTGAATTACCATCTATCTTTAACCTGATTATCATAGAAAGGGAGGGAAGGGATTTCAGGCAACCATCTAGTCCAACTGCATGCCCAGATCAGGGTCAACTGTGAGACCACACCAGATTGCTCAGAGCTTTGTCCAATCTGGTCTTGAAAGCCTCCAAGGAAAGAGACTGCACAATCTATCTGGCCAGCCTATTCTTGACCATCCTCCTGTTGAAAAGCTTTTCCTTTTATCCAGTCAGAACCTGTCTTGGTTCCATCTGCTCCCCCTCAAGACTTTCGCCTTCACCATCAGGATCAAGGAGACCACCATGAGGGCCCCCATGCCCTGAGTGCTTGGTGCTTATGCGGAAAAGTAGCAGACACAATGTCCTGAGGGTCAGTCAGCATTCTGGATCCAAGTGCCTGGAAAGCACAACACGTCTCTGGACATCAAACAAGGTCAGCAAAGAGGAGACCTGCAAGGGATGGAAGCAACTACCCACTGCTGCCAAGCCAATGTGCACTGCTTGCTAACTAAGATCTGGATGGCAGCATCCTGCCCTAAAGCTCTGTCTTGGTGTGCTGGGGACTGTGCTCCATCCTAGGTTGGAGACCATGCCACATGGGGCCTCATATCCATCTCTGCATAGACTTCAGCAGAATCCTCTCCTGGCCCATTCTGCACACCTGCTGTGACGAATGCTTGGACACTGTAAGATATGCTCTTGGTATACCAGATATATTTTGTCTGCTAAATATTAAAAGGGAGGTCCTTCTCATTAACGTACATTGCTGGTACAGTTAAACTGATTCTTCTTTCTAGTTGTATGATTAAGACGAGAGTTTTTATTAAATAAAAACAATTTGAACTCAGAGCCAAACAATATGAGTGAGTCTAGTTTCTTCCCTTGGAGCAACATGATAATAAATTTCTCTTCCATCTAGTGCACATGCATGAAGCTATGGTCAGAATACAGGCAGAAAAAAACATTTCTGAGAAATGAATACTCAGAAATATTAACAGTCAAGTTAGAGTCCTCTGAGGGGAGTAACTGAGCTATATTTAGCATGAAAAATTAAATAATCATGAGGAAAAAATGCATGTTTAGAGTGTAATATTTAAAAAGGCTTGAAAATTAGGGAAAATCAAAATACGGATACCTGGAAACATAAATATTGCCATAAGAGTTAGTACTGAGGTAGTAAAATGCTAATGTGATCATTTTGAGACAGCTAAACAAGCAAAGAAAATGGTTAATCTCTATCATCACTTACTATTGAAAAATAATTTCCCCTCCCACTTATGAATAACAGAGTAATCTGGTTTTAAAGAACCATGAACAAAGAAGTAGTTATTTTTTACACCACTCAAGATGTACCATCACCATTTCCTGAAACAAAGAATTTTAACAATGATGTGACAGTTTAATGCAAGACCATGGAGATCAACTGCTTTCTGTGCTGATACAAGGTGACATAACCATGACAAAATGATTTCTGTATGTGTCTATAGGGAGCCCATTATGAGTCTATCATGCTGGCATTACAGTGTGAAATTATGATGAAAAAAAAAAAAAAACTTCAAATGTGAACTGCATGACAATGTTGTTCTAGCATGAGATAGTGATATATAGCAACTGAAATGCAAGCCTTTTTTTTTTTTTTTACCTGTATTCTGATTAGAAATCTGTCTAAACACAAAGTTTTGAATCACAGTGCAAAAGAACTCAATATAAGAATAAATTATCAGAATTACCTTCAGTATTTTTCTGTACTTACCGTAAAAATTCTGCCTTAAGGCTAAATCAAGATGTTTCTTTGCATGTTTACCATCAACATAATTCACCTTGTGTAGATAAACTACACAAACATAAACATGTAACTAGAAATCAACTCTTTGTTCCTTCATAATCCAAAAAAATAGAAACAAGTTTCCATTTGCTTTCTTCAAGCCAACAATTCTTATGCACCTGCCAACTTGGAGTTCTTTTGCTAGCAAAATAGTTTGGAACATGTCCTTCCATGTGTACAAGAATATATAGCAATGTGTATATTTCCCGATATTTCATTATTTACCTTCCACAATGACTGATTTTCTGTAGGGAATCAGTATTTCTGTACTTACTGATTAAAGGCAATTTTCTTTTTTACTTGTAAAAGCCTCAGTTATCTGAAGTCTTTCTGGGTCAATATTATTTTTATTCTCTTAATAGACTCACCTTTTCCATGCCTTTCAGTTCAAAAATATCTTTCATATTATTTCTAAGAAGAAACAAGTATTTTCTTGTTCTTTTCCCCTATCCTTTTCCATTTTCCTGTAGATTTTATTAAACTTCATATCTTTGTGTAATTCATATGTAAAGAAACCCTAGTCTAAACTTCCTTATCTACTGAACAATTAACAATGGTAACAAGTCTTAAGAAAAAAATTCAAGAAAAAATGATGCAGCTCTGAAAACTTACTCAGTGTTGTGTTGTACCTCCTGTGCCAGGTAAAAAAAGCACTTTTTCTGACATTGTGTGTGAGTATGCTTGTTTCACCACTAGCTATGGGAATAGTTAAGGAGTGTCTCAAGTGTGTTATTCCATGGAACAAAGTGTTGGAATTTGAAAATTCAAGACTTCTGTATTCTCTTAGCTATGTAGCTAGAAATGTTTCATTGAAAACGTGCATAATGTTAGTAAGTATACTGGACAGGCACTGTCCTTTAAAACAGGTGCTTAAAACAAGTACAACGACATCCCAGAAGTATCCTAAACATTGTGACTCATTCAGGCTTTGAAGGGGCCTCCTCTGAGAACAGAAATGCATTTCATTTTCCAGTCTCTATTGTATTTTATTATTGAAACTGCCTAGTGGGGAAGCATGAAATAGTGAACTCAGAAGCAAACCAATAGAAATAACTCTATAGTCATGTGAGTATCACAGAGAAAAGCTTATGATCACTTGACTGCTAAGTTAGATTTGGGGTGTGACAGGTAAAGCTTAGCATAGTTCTGTCCATACTCATCCTACTTACTAACTTAATTTATGTTAAGCATTTTATGCAAATTCTTTATAAAATCCATTATCCATAAGGGAAGTTAAAAAGCCTACAGGTCGGAGCTTAAAGATTTCCAAGCATATGCCTTACATGTTATTAATCTTTAATGCAATTAAAGAACATTAATCACATTCTTGGATTTAAAATTTAAAAAAACAGATCAAATCTGGTATCAGATCTTAGAAGGACAGTGGGTATTTCTCCAGAGAAATGTGGGAATCTGTTAGTTTTCAAAGCAGCACAAGTCACAGGAACACATAACTGGCAGATGCTATTGGAGTCATTGAATCAGCCATCTCTTCCTTTCTCACACCTGAAAGCTTCTGATCATGAAATAAATGTTTATTTCAGGAAAGTTAACAATTTATTCCCATCTCCTAGCAGAAATCTTTTCAAAACAGTGTAATAAAATTAACAACTGTGCCAAGAAAACCACAATTATATGGGAAAAATAAATTGAAAGATTTGACAAAAGATACAGTAACAACAGAATATTTGCTTAATAAAACTTCTTGAGTTTTATAATCTTAGGATGGTTTTTATGACTAAGATGATCTTAGTCATCTAGGATGTGAGAACAGTCTCTGCTATGGAGGAAGGCTAAAATATTTAATATTTATAAAAGAAACTGACAGGGAAGAAATCTTAAGTGTAATTAATAAACTAAACTACTTACTTATATGACCTGTAGTGTTATTTTCAGTAAGACTAAATGAAAGTACCTGTGGGGGTTACTCTCCCCTGCCTTTGTCCGGGGAAGTCAGATGTTGTAACTGCAATTAGCAGTCAGTGGAAATCAGACACTTATGTCCTTGAAGACATTCAGTTTCTTATACTGGAGATTTTAGTAAAGCTTTTTTTTTTTTTTTTGGTAAATTCACACCATTAATATTAAGGCAGGCAATGAGAAGCAGCAAGGATCAGCTGCCCAGGATAGAGCTAAGATCAACAGAGTTTATTTCAAGATTTTGAAGATTTTGAAAGTCTTTACAAGTGTATTTGAGAATAAAAGAAGCATTTCAAAGGCAAATATATTTCAAGTAATGTCAGCAACTAGATCCCATACAAATAAAAATGCAAGAGATACCCAGGCAGGGAATTTATATATTGCTTCTTTGACACAAAGTTTGGCCCATGTTAAATTTAATTTCCTGTCGCTGTTCTCAAAACCTGGTGACAGACACACAGACTGGGACATCCATTGACATACTGAGATCCTGAGATCTCGTTATAGTGTCTTCATATTTCCACAGTGCAATGGGATACAGGAATTCATCTTGTATAAGGATTTAAACCTTGCAGGGAGCTGATTTCTACGGCTATTGGTTTGGGCATAAAGCTTATACTTCTGAATCTTATTTTTTTATTCAAAGAATGTGTACTTCAAACTTCTTTTAGCACATACATTTCAATAAATATTTCTTCAGACATCAGGATTATTATAAAGTCTTTTGCACCTACTGAAACAAAACATGAAAACTACTATTTTTTACAAAACTTTTCCTCAAAGGTGGTATTTTTCCTTTAAAGGCAAAATTTATGTATGGGGAATGCATATGTCAGAGTATTCATACCACAAACTTGAAGACAGTTGTGGCTATAGGATTACCGCTTTGTTCATCACAGTGATCCATGCCAGCTATAACTGATTAAAAAGTAACAGACTGACAATATAATAGCTTAAATTGCTCTTGAACAGGTGTTAGAAATAATGTTTGAATAGGTGCAATTTATTTACTTAGATATTAACCACACAGATGCTTTCACCCACCATGCAGATCCTTTCTTTTCAACAATGATTTAATGGCTTCTTGTACAGAACTAGTCTGAGACAATTAAAAAGCTAATAAATAGTCACAGTGGAGGGTAAATTGCCTTTCCTGCCTTCAAGAAGCATGCATGCAGCAACAAGATAAGATGTTGTCAATCTGTTAAAATCTCAGAATTAAAAACCCATCCTCATCAGATGTTTATGCCACAGCGTACTTGAACATCAGACTATAAGTACTGAAGGTCATTCTTCCATATACTGTCACACCCGGAGAGCATAAACAAAATTATATTACCTGTGACAGTGCAAATATAAATAAATCACATTAAAAATCCCTCCTTTGGAATTTACAGATATATCCATCTTATATCCTCTAGGTTTAATGTAATTACAAAGAAGCACAACTAAGATTAAGATTTAAATTAGTCATAAGTAAAATACTTTGTGAAATTTGAAAAATTCTGAAAATATATGTATATATTTTTTAACGGACACATTGAAGAATTTTCGTTAATGCCTCCAAACTTATATTTCATTATCATTGTTGATGCATTTGTTGAAAATACTGTGAAGTTATACTGAAGAGACAAGACTACTTTTTCCTTTTAACTTGGGAATTACTTCTATTTTTGCAGTGATCATGAAATATTTTCAATTTCATTAGTACTACAGATAACATTAAATGACAGATATTCAATTCACTAAATTTTCAGTCTATGGAGGCACTGAATTCTCATTCAGGATTATTAAAAGAATGAGCTGAGTCATCCTCAATTAATATTTGTTAAGACAAAACTTGGAATAAGAGGAAAACTTCAGAATGATGGAAGAGAGAGTCACACAGCTGACTATTACACTGAAAGTCCCAGTAAGAGGACTCTTAGGGATTTAGATTTGTTAGCTTGACAGTAATTCCAAAAAAACAGTTATAGTAAGATGTGAATTATCTTGTTGAACAACAACATAACTAACAGCATTCATTGCTGTTTTAGGAAAATGGACTATGTCAAATAACACTGACATTTTTAGCATGATCAGAAGCACAGTTAAGAGAAAACATGCTGACACAACGAAATTGCTTTTCTCTATTTATATTTTTGGCTTAGTGTCATAAAATATTCTGAATATCACATCAGTGATATGCAAATTAAGGGCTCCCCAGATTTACTGAAAATAAAATGAGCTGAGACAAAAGTCATTTTGATTATAGAACCTCTGCAAAGCAGTAATATTTCAATTACATATGGAAGAGATCTGTTCTTGGCCTAAATATGTTACCAGTGAGAACACTGTGGGAATCCTATACCTGCTCCTTGGGTTGGCATTTTTAAAACAATTTGGGAAAATTTCAGGTCTTCAAACTTTGCCTTGTGGAGACAATCTTAAGAACCTCAGTTAATCAAGTTTGTCTCAAAAATGCAAAATGCTATATAAAATACAAAGATGCAGAAGAAAACCTCTGCCAGATGAGTTTATATTGTACATACTTTTTGTCCATTCCAGTGGTCAGAAGAATTTGTGATTATTATTGATTTTGATTACTTTTAAATCTTTACTATTCATATGGAAATTTGTAATGCTGCTTTTTATTCTGTTCAGGCCTGTACGAAATCTAAAGTCAATTCTAATTCATTTTAATTTGTATAGGACTATGTAGAAAAAAAGTAATAACTGAATATGTGCACATCTGTAAAGGAAACAGCATTTGCAAATTATTTAAAGGGAATTGATTGACATATTAAATTTCAGGTTGTTTGTTTATAATTTTTGTTAATGTGATCACTTGAATCAATCTGACCTTTTGAAATGAGCATGCATCTGAATTATGAAAATTTTCAATAAATATCCCTTTATTGTTACATTTCTTTGAAATAAAAAGAAACACATTTTCTAATGACAGTGCTTTAGGCCTGAATCCAAGAAAGCACTTAACTAGGGGTACAATTTAAGTGTGTGAGGAATGGTATTGATTTCAGTGGAGGCACTTATATAATTGGAGTTACTCAGGTGATTAAATTCTCTACTGGACTTGGACCCCATTGGTACAGCATAAAATTCACCCTTACGCAGAAATCCAGAGTCAGCAGAATAAAAAGAAATCTCATAAAACTTTCAAAATGGGGACTCTAGTGTGGGTTGACACTCAAACTTTTCCTTTTTAGAAAGCAGAACACCACACTTGCTATAAAACAAATCACACGGTCGAAGAATGCTCTGGCTGAGTTATATCTCTTATTTTGCTTTTAAAGCAATCATGTGTCTATTTCCTTACTCATTTCCTCAGTCATTTTTTCAAACTGGAGCAGGTCACCCTGGATACACCAACTGTAACCCAAGAAATAATTCCTCCCATTGAACTTGCAGAGCGCACAGAATAAGCACGGAAAACCAATTTATTATATTTTGAAGTGGGAGACTTTGTGGGTCGTGTGCTGCGAAGAGGCTGTCTGTGGGTGGATGGGTGGGTTGCAGGCCACAAACCCACCCACAGGGCAAGGAATAGCCCAGGGTGCACCCAGGGGTGCTTGGAGGGTGCTAAGGGGGTTTCTGTGTGTTTGAGGTTCAGTTGCAGTGCAGAATCCTACCAGAGATAGAAACCAGCTCAGAGATCCAGCCAGAAATACCTATGTGGCATTGCAGATCGGAAGGAAGGACATGGCATAGTGTTGTTCGTAAGAGCAGGGCACAGGCCTAGCAGCAGGGCCACATGAGGCAGGAGCTGGTTACACAAACCTCACTTGCACTGTGTGAGACTTTCTCCATCCTAGTTTCCATCAGTGAAACCAGTTCACCATTACTCCTCACTTAATGTTGTTCTTTTTACTGGCTCAGAGCAGGAGATAGAGCTACAACATAGACATAATGGCATTTTAGTGTCATTTACCATTGCTGAGAACAGGCAGCAGACCGTCTGGGTCCTAGGTCTCTAAACCTCTGTGTATGCTAAAAACAGATCAAAAGGTTTATATAAACATTTTTAACAGTATTAATTTTATAATGCCATAGCATTTTAGCACACAAATGTGTATAAGGCTCATAAGTAAATGACTTCAGCATATGTGTGCAGAATTTATTCAACAAGTTTCCCTCTGAGATTACCATAATATTGGTTTTGGCTCTTTATCCAATCTGATTCAAACTCAAATGCCTCCACCTTTTTTTCCTTTTCACAAAACACTCACTGTATGCTTTACGAAGCCAAATAGTTGCTGAAAGCACTTTGATGAGGCAAACTCATTTGAAGTTAAGATATGCTTCACAATGTAGTAATTAAATTGTTGTGATATTTCTGATTCCTGCTATTACAACTAATTTACATAACCACATAATTAATTATATGAGAAAATTACTCAGCATTACTCCCTTAAACCTGTGTTTAAAAATCTTTAGCTTTGGAATGCAGGCATATCAACTACACCAGCACTGGGCTGCAATTATTCGGATTTTGTCAATGTGTATTTCCTAAATACTAAACAGTATTTTTAAAATTCTTCTTGGCAGTTTTCATGCTAACTTAAAAACTCCAATAAATTCATGATGTGAAAAGAGGTCTTCAGCTAAAAAGAAACAAGCATTTTGATAAGAGTCTTCTAAGTTGCCATCCACATTTAACCTCTCTTTCCCTTATGCTTATTTATTTTTTGTTGTCGATTAATTGTGTTGCAAATTCCAGCTTGTTCAGATGGTTAAATTTATTGGCCTAAATGCTGGTATACATACAATCTATACAGGTATGGCAGTTCTAGTAGCTTAGAACATGCAAAGATGAGACAGACAAAGTAGGGAAATGGAAACAGGCACACAATTAAATTAATTTCTGATATCTGAGCAGATTTGAAAAGGCAATCAAAGTTTCGCCTACATCATCCAGAGCTCTGAGTGTGTTAGCTCTTGTTTTTATGACAGGGAAAAGAAAATGAGAAATGCAATGCAATGCCTTCAGAGAGAAAAGAGGAATCTAAGAGCCAGTAGGCTGTACTGCAGCTCATTAACCACTGATGAAAATGATGCAGCTGAATCTCTCTACAAGATGCATAAACAAAGAAATGGTTTGCAATTGCTCTATCCTTAAGATGAATGAGAAATAGTTCAAATACTGTTTTCCATGTCAGAGTTGATCAGACAGGCAGTATTTAATACCTAGCTGTCTGCGGCTGGACTCCAGGCTAGCTGGTTTGTGGCTTACAGCTTTATGCTAGTACTGACACAAACAATGTCCAGCAAAAATCAATGTTTAATAATAGGTAACACAACCAGATATATAACATGCCACAATTATTTTTTATTTTGAAAAGGAAGATAACGTATGACATATGCTATGCAGAGTGTGAACTGTGGGTAAATGCTGTCTGTTAAACTGTGAACGCATTGAGTACAGGGCCAGATTTGTCACAGTGTTTACAGCATTTACTCCTGCAGCTGTAGCAGAGCTAAAGCAAGTGTATAAAACCATTGCACAGCAACAAAAAGCTTAAAAATATAAACATTGTGAAAGTAAACACTGAAGATAACTTTATTCAGCTCATTGACCTGTATATAATTTGCTTCATTCTACAGTTTTCACAGCTTTATTTTACTGTGCTTTCTCTTCTATGTACGCTCTTGCTTAATGCTGCTTAACTACAATATCTTTCTTCATATTACTTTTTATGTTGTAAATGAGTGGCATATATATATATATATTTTTTTTTTTCTGAGAATTTATGGGGTCTTTTATGGCTTATCTTTTCTCTACATTGCTTTACAATGGAGCCTTAATGCTTCTACTGAAATATTTACTCTCAACCTATTTTACATTGCAAATTCTGAATATACCTATTTCTCTTACTGGATCTGTCACTATGTTTGCTCCCTTTCCATCTGTAAATTTGCTTTTAGCATTTGTTGTAACAATATTTTATTGTGTTAAAAATCAGAATATAGACAGAAGGAGGTGCTGGCCATAGCAAAAAGAGGAACTTCAAGTTTTAAATACATAAAGACCTTAAACTTCTTATAGAAAGAAGATTTATAATTTTGTCTTGATATAATACCTTACAGTTTAAGATAACAATTTATACAGGATATTTTACAATTTTTACAGAGAAACTCACCCTTTGTACCCTTGTTCCAGTCACACATCAGTAGCTCACATAAGCTACTTACCCTGTAGTGATGGATTTAAGGCACTTTTTTCATACTCTTCGGAACAACTATACAATTAAGGTTACCTCCACATGATAACCTATTTTATAAGGGCAGAAATCTTAACCCAGAAACTTTCACCCCCCCAAAAAAACTATTTATGCCACCACATATTTTAACTGTCTTAGCATACCTCTTTGAGGTATTCTGCTAAGTCATTTTAATCTCTATATTATGGCTAGGTGTTAAAGATTCTGAGATGCCCAGAACAAATCTATTAATCAAAGACAAAAGGCAGTAAAGTCCAACTTTCAAAAACTTTCAGACAGCTGGAAACTCTTTAGGACTCATGGCATAAAAAGTGAGAAAAGAAATTCAGCAGTTTTTAAAAATATATTTCTTTTTATACCCTATGCAAGCAGACTTAAAACAATGACAACAACAAAATAAAACAAGAGAGAAACGACCCTGTCAGGAAAATCCAGTGCCAGCTGGCTTGCTAGTGCCAGCTAGACAGTTCTGCGGGAAAACAGCACCACCAGCTTGGAGAGAAGTGGATAGCTGAGGGTGAACTGGCTGGCTTAGGGGTCCTCCAGGCTGTTCTCCAAAGGCCTGATCCCACTGAAGCCAATAGGATTCTCTCTATTGATTTAAATTCTCTTTGGCTCCGATCTTAATCTCCCCAAGCCAAGATCTCCATAGTGAGGATTACACCTGCCAGTCCAATACATAGCCAAAGCTCAGGAAGATGGCATAGTACTACATTTAGAGGTAGTCGTTAAACTTTGGTTAATAAGGACTATTTTCAGTTTGAATTGCTCAGTATTATAATCAGAATAGCTATGATTGTACATAAAACCATCTGACAGACAATCAGGTCTTTCCATAATTAAATGTTTGACTCTGACTTAACCAACCACATCTGTTAGACTCAGTGTTTTCCACACTTCCTCATATTTATGGCACTTTCTATAGTAACTTATGAGGATTCATTAAGCAGAACTTAGTGGAGACTATGTATGGAAGATATAGGGAAGAAAGGAAATAATGAGATCAAAGCAAAAGAATTTGTAATAGAAAGAACTAGTCTATTCTTGGTTCATAAAGCTTCTTAGAAAGTTCAGTATTTCCTATTGTGTATAGTCTTTCTTCTATTTGAACAAGATACACTCAAGAATGCTTAGAAAGGTGTAAATCCACTAGTATTTTAGTGTATTATTTATGTGAGAAAATCGACACCTCTATAATCTATTTATAACAGTGCTTTTATAAGTTAATTGACTTAAAAATAAAATAGCAATGATGCAAGGCTTCGTATCAGGTATTTTATGTTTAAGCCAATAATTTCTTCAGGTACATAAGTTCAATTATTTTAGTCTCTACTGGTATCAACATGTTAAGACTATAGGAATTTATCTTAATTTCTCCTGACAGGTCAGTAACAGATGAGTAACAAGAATAATCATGGCTTGTTGTGTTATAGGACATTGTTTTACATCCCCGACTCACAGTCAATGTCGTTTAATTGTATCATGACCATAAAAAAAGGTATTTAAATACTTTTCAAGGAATTCTTTTTTCCTCATTTCATTTTATCTCTACACTGAAGTGCTTAATCAAGGGTGAAAAACATGTCTGGCAGTGGAGTTTTAAAATCAAAAAAATCTGCATTGGGTCAAAGTAGAAGTATGAACCCAACAGTTAAAGTACGTGTATGCTAAGATATAAAGGAAAGAAAGCAAAGAAAATAAAAACTTATGACTCCTCTCCTTCACTGGGTGCTAAAAGCATATATCTTCATTTAATTGTTTATATGAGGAGAGAGAATAGGTGACTGCAATATGGATATGCTGGCTGTGAGATTGGCCTCAAGTAAAATATATATAATCAAAAATGCATTGAAGGAGTATTTGTGATTTTTTTTTTTTTGGATCTAATAGTAAGTTAGGGGTTACAGTACACTAAAGTTTTCTAATAAGCTGCTCTTTAAAATTTGCATGTATAATTACATATACCGTATGACTAATGACTTGTCTACTGCATTTATTTAACACATCAAATACCAAACTTTCGAACTCCTAATGTTTAGGGCTGGGGATCTTTACCTAGTAGAGAATCAAAGCAATAATATTATCTGTCAATGAAAAATCTAAGAATTCTAAAAAACCCTCTACTTCTTAAAGTCAATGGATATCTATATATACATATTTTTCTGCCTATTTCAAACCGATATCCTTTAAAAACAATCTCATTGCATTTCAATTTTAATCTCATATTAATGAAATGTTTAGCATTCTGTTGATCACCAGTATATATTAATAAATTGACACTGCTATTAGAAACAACTATCAAATAGGTGCAAATGCCTTGCACTAGTTTGAAAAAGATTTACATTTGATTAACAGATCTGATCTGAATTTAAAATTGGCTGGGGGCTTTCATATAATGTCAAATGTCGTTGTACATCTTGTTATGCTGTGTTACAGAAAACAATTTAACAACAGCAATCAGTCACAAGCAAATCCCGAGAGCATGCATGTGGAACATCACTGATTTAAAAAGGCTGCTGTTGGGACAAAGCACTGTCAAAGGCCATCCCAGTGTAAACAGGAACTAATCTTTTGCAAACAAAAAGAGAGTTGATTGCAACTTTGCCAAAATCGTGCTAAGTAGTTACTGTGGTATAAATTAATTTGACAAATTACAAATTATGCAAGTTAGATTTATTAGCTAGAGAAAGCAGTTTACAGTGGTAGTGTCCCTCTATTCCTGCTGACATCAGTTCATGCCTTGGTCACAGGATGGGAGTGGGTGTGCTGCTGCCAGATGTACTTTCCCTATGCAAACAGGATTGTGACTCATTAGGTCCTGGAATGGCCATTAATTGTGAGCATCTAATTGGAAGAGATGATTCCATACTAAAAAAAGTAGCTAAAAATACTAAAAATACTAAAAGTGGCGGGCTAAAAAAAGCGTGTTATGCTAGGATAAATTATATGGAATTTCACTGAAGTCAACGATATTCCATTGTACAGTTGTGAAAGAGGAATATTATTTTCACTGTTTACAGTTTATCTTTCCACAAATAGTCTGGATCTGTTTGTCCCTACATAAAGAAAATGTACATAAGCTACAAGTCAGTTCTACCCTCTTGATCAGAACAAAGGGCTAATAGAAAGCACCAACAGCTGTCAACTTGGAAGCAGGGTAAGACAAAACTTTCGCAAACCTCCCTCCTCATTTTGCTGTAACAGTGAGAAGTAAACAAAAAAATCATGGAAAAATGAGGAACTATGCAAAAATTTCATACAGTCCTTCTCTCACCACTTCTCTCTCTCTCTCAATCCTGTTCCAGCAGCTGAGGTCAGACCACACCAGATGTGATAACTTGAGTTAATACAATTTATGGTTTCAACAGCCTGGACTGATTAAGCAAGGCTATTCACCCTCCCCTACTTTTCTTTTTCATACTGGAAGGTAAACTGACCAGGATGGGGAAAAACCTGCTGCAAAGGCAATGTAGTAGGCTGGTTTTAGATCATCATAACACAATGCTGATTAAAGCAGCTAGTGTCTTTCCCTGTGGGCATGGGAAGAAGAGATCTTCTAAGGATTGTGGAAGCTATCATGGATAAGGTCTGGCATCAGGGACAGTGAAACCTACAAAGAATGACCCCTGGAATGGTTCAAACAAGGGAGACAAGATACTTTGTAGGCAGTGAGGAGATGCAGTGAATCCCCGCTGGAAGCCTGGGAGGAAGGAGGGAAGTTTGGGCTGGACACTCTTAATGCCAGCCTACCACAAGTTTGAGAAACTGTAACATTTAAGGGAGAGTAATACAAATCGTTAACATGCAGGTTATTAGACTTTGCACAAATTACTACAATAAAGAAGAAAGGAAATCTACAAAGTATATCACCAAGGACAGTAGGGTATATATCAGATCTTTTGAATTATTTTATTCAGCCTGAATTTTCAGATTCACCTGAATTGTAGTCATGTGTTTACCAATAGAGCACACTTATATAGACAGAAAGTCCTCTATGTCATCAGAAACAGACCCACAACACCACTGAACAAAATGAGCATCAGGAATCTTGAACATAAACCCAAGTGAGAACATCTGATGCCTTAGAGCCACCACCTGTTTCTGCTGAATGCTTCAACGAAGGGAGTGACTGAACATAATCAGGAACAAGGACAGAAAGGAAGGTGGGGACTTTTTCTTTATAGGGAAAATGTTCTTTATAGAGAAATAATTATTCTTTTTGATTTACAATTTATAAAGGAAAAAAAATACTGAAATTATAAGCCAAGTCAGTTAGAACCATCATAGTAAGGACACTATTCATGAAACAATTTTCTCTTGAAGCATATTCTGATACATAAACCCCTTTTTATAAATATTTCAGTAAAGCTAGGTTATTTTCAAAAGAGAGAAGGTATTTATAGGCTGTTACTTCGTAAGCTTACTGAATTTACCATAAATTCATGGGAAATTAATTAAAGGCATGGTAACTCCTGTTTATTTACATTACATAGGCTTTCAAGAGAAAACCACTTCACAATATTTTTAAAATGTTGTAAGCATTTTAAATATTTTAAAATATTATGAAAGTAAGGTCCAGGTTGCTAAGGGCCAGCCATGCCAAACTCATTAAAAACATGGAATCTAAAGTAACACCAAGGACTGTATATATAATTTTCTCACATAAACAATTACTGACAGAGATAACCCTCAAAGCATGAAATTTCAGCCATAGTTAAAGACATTTTGACATCTGCCTTCCTGGAAAACTCTCCTTCCACTGAAAAAAAAAGAAGCAAATCTTTGAAAATCAAAGATATCCAATCAGCTTTCTTCAGTCAGATTCACTTAGATTTATTTTAAAGTGGGGAAGGAGATGATAAAAATATTTATTAGTTTATTAGTTGATGACACTGAATAATTTGTCAAAGGGATGGACAAGTGTCAGATATTCCTTATATTCTCAGGATTTTTGTTTGAAGGAAAGCCTTGCATAGAGAGATACTGCTTTCTAGAAGTTTCTGGACCAAGTCCTTAGAAGACATCTTTAAATCGTACAGTCTCCATTTTACTGCTGGGGAAATGAAGAATGGGAATGATCCAGGCCTTCAAAAAGAGACAGCGACAGAACCAAGGCTAACACCATATAATCTTTACTTTATGTAATCGTCCAAGTGGTATTTTCATAGTAAACAATTTGCCAAGCTCTTCTGATGCCATTTGACTATGTCTTTTGAAGGAGCTTCATATCTCGCTGCTCTAGATCTTTTACACAAAAGTTAAAGTTTTTGCTCAGTGAGACAAGGCAACCTGTAGAGATAATTCTGCTTTCCAGGACTATGCTTTGGTAAGAATTATTGGTCATACAGTCTGATACAGATTGCACTGCAAGCTGGTGGAGAGAGGGGCATGCATAAAAATACTCACCCAATCAAAAAAAAAAAATCTCCCTAATTTTCCATTTGCCTGTGTGACATTGTCCTCCCCCTGCTCCCCCCATCCTGACCTCTAACTTTGCTTGGGTGATAACCATCAGTGACGGCTGTGATGAATGTGTCTGGTTGCGATAGCTGAATTGGGCTCAGGGTGGATTCCAGGGAGATAGATCCAAGGGCTACTGGAGCATGCACCAGTCAGATATGGCTGGTATGCAAATATGACTGGTAGTCAGTCATCTTATCCCATAAACAGGGGAGAGCCCTAAGCCCATTGAGCTCTCCTGTACTGCAGCAAGCTGTGTGCCAGGATCTTCCCCTGGAGCAGGGGTGCCACTCAAGGCTCTTCCTCAAGGTTGAGAGATTCTTTACCTGTGACAGATACTCGGAAAATGTCTAATAGAAAGCTTGTTGAAAATCTGCAAGTAATTTGCTAAGCATGCTAAGACTTAGTTATCTTAGTTACGTGATGTAAAGGATTGATTTTGTATATAATCCTTTAGGCATAAACTATTAAATATCAGACTGGGATAGGATCCAGTCACATCTAGACTCCTCTGAGTTTGGACAGCAAAAGGAACTCCATCCTGAACCTTGAGACTCAACCTGATGCTTTTAGTCTGGCAGTGTCCTCTATGTGGTAAATAATCAAGTGACTGCCATCACAAATCTTGTTAATGTCTCATTTGCCATTAGAACTCCACTGTCTTATTCACAACTAAGCCCCGCTAAATCACAATTCTCATCAATAAATACGTTGCTGCTTCTCTTTTATGAGTGAAGTGCATAACTCCTTTCATGACAACCTGCCAAGGACTCATGCATACTCTTCTGTACTCTAGGTGTGATCAAAATAACTACAGAAGGAATGTAAGCTAAATGAAACTGGATACAGTACAGCCTAGAGCAGAGATCACCAAAAATCTTCTCTTTCTACACCTGACAAAGATATCCTATTTACATACTAGTGGTCATGTTGATCACTGGATTTATCTTTGAAAAGGAGTTTTGCTCTATGTCAGATTGCCAGTGTTCTCAAATTTTCCCAATTCTCTTCTACATTAGCATATACATGTATATATTTTCTGACATCAAACAATATATTCTGTTTAACCTACTTTTATCATTGCAGGAGCTTGAGACACTTTAAAGATACACTCATATCTTTAAATTTCCTTTACGTAAACTGTGCCCTGCAACTGTGCCAGTGGGCTGTCATGTTAAAACTTTTTGATTAGTATAGAGAGGTGGAGGAAGATAACAGTCTGTAATATGAAAGTGGGAACAGATGTTTTGATGATACCTTCTGGCATAAAACTGTATAGCATTCCTTCTTCACCACTTCCTCCCACAATTAAAAATAGTGTAGAAAGTAGAGTTTACATTCATATATAATGAAGAATTTCTAGGGATTATTAACAGACAGCAAGGCACCATGAAGAACATTTGGCAGAAATCAATCTCTTCTCATATCATTACTCCCACTTTACTTGTGTTTTCTGCTGTTTTGGGTAAGCTGAGTCTTCTCATTTAAAGAGTTCTCATGTTTGTGGCTATGTATGTATCTTACAGACTCCTTCTTTTTAGCAATATAATTAGCTATTCTTGAAACCTACAAGCTTTGCATGAAATGTTGTCAGGATTGTTTCTGATTGGTATCTCTGTTTGGGGGGAAAAAAGTCCAGTACCTAAAGGGGATAGACAAGAAAGACGGAGATGGACACTTTATTAGGAAGTGTAGTGATTGGACAAGAAGAAATGGTTTAAAACTAAAACATGGGAGATTTAAATTAGACATTAGGAAAAAATTCTTTACTGTGAGGGTGATGAGGCATTGGAACAGGTTGCCCAGGGAAGTTGTGGATGTCCCATCCCTGGAGGTGTTCAAGGCCAGGCTGGATGTGGGCAACCTGGTCTGGTGGGAGGTGTCCCTACCCATGGCAGGGGGGTTGGAATAAAACGGTCTTTGGTCCCTTCCAACCCAATCCATTCTGTGGCTATATGATTCTATTATTCTAAATAATGGGTTCTAGATTCTTCTATCTGCATTGGGGTCTTGCCATTCAACTACACTGATGATCACATATTTTTAGTATTATGCTTGTGAAGGTGTAAATATGGTAGAAACCAAATTAGTCCAATTTTCAGAAAAATATTTGATTCGCCAAATTACACTTCAATCTGCATGGAAAGCTAACAGAGAGCACACAACCAGAATTAATACAGGAGTGACGTAACGGTCAAATCAGTGCACAATCTATGAAAACTTTAATTCCTCAGATAGAAGGAGCACAGCATCTCATGTCAAGATAAAATCTATTTTTATTAAAAAAAAAAGTAAAATGAAGGCTGATATGAATTGTTAGTGTTGAATGTATCATTTACTATTTCAATTCAGCACACTGGGTTTTACAGTAACCTCTTAACTAAGAGGTCCATAAATCATGAGTGACTGAAAAGAGGCACTGTTATAAGACAAAGTGGAATTCAGTGTCCATAGTGAAGCAGTCCTTCTAGAGGTAATGCTTATATTTTTAGTACAGTCACTGAAAACAATCCTGCCTGTTCATCTTTGGATCATTAAAAACTAGAGTCCTCTGTTATACATAACCAGCCTTTGGAATAGCTAGTTAATGTCTATAGGCAAGCTCAGTTCTTCCTTAAAATCTACGCTTAGATCAAACTATTTTAGGCTTTATAAGCACTAACTAAAACTTTTGATTTTTATTTGAGAAGTTTGATCTGGAATTCTCATGACAATTATTTATTTTACATTGTGTATGACATTTCAGAGATTGCCTGGAGCATATTGTGTAAATTGAAACGGACCAGCAGAGAGAAATGCGCCAGTGCAGAGCAGAGCAGGACAATCCCTTCCCTCGACCGGCTGGCAGTGTTGTGCCTGATGCACCCCAGGGTACAGCTGGCCCTTTTGGCTGCCAGGGCACACTGTTAACTTGCTGTTGACCAAAATCTACAGATCCTTTTCTGTGCGGCTGCTCCCCGGCCTCATGTCACTGAGTCTGTACATACATCCAGGGCATTGCCTCAAATATTGTCCAGAAGGGTACTGTGAGAAACAGTATCAAAAGCTTTGCTGAAATCCAAAAATATCACATCTACTCTAAATAAATGTCCAGTACATATCTACTCTGTCTACTATATATCTACTGTAAATAACTACGTTAAAAGTAACTAAGCCTAATTTTTAATATATACATGATATGTGGCAACTGGGTAATACCAATATTTTTTACAAGAATATAAACTTTATTTTTTTTTTGTATCTGTAAAGGACACAAATTGTCAAAAGTAGTGAGGTTGAAATTTAAGGTTGGTAATCTGCCTATAGTTCATCTCGAAAAAAATACTTAATCCCTTTCAGTTCAGTTCTAATTGCAAATATCTTAATCTGCATAAATAAACCATAGAAATATCTAAATTTTGCCTTTATCAGAAATGAACTAATTTCTAAAAGATTTGATCTTCTTCTCTTATGTCTTTGTCCGGAATTCAGAAGCATGTGAACTTGTTTGCTGCAACAAATACCAGGATATGCAGTAATTACTGTTATGCACACCCTTGCTATTTCCTCTAACAAAGCCTGAGTGCTCCTTGGCAAGATCTCTGTATGTGAAATGCTATTCGGCACAAAGGGAACCTGATTATCTATTTCTGAAAAGCTTTTATACTTATTTCTACCTCCACAAAGTGTGTGATGTCCTGAATTGTTTCACATATTTTTAAAGGGACTACACAGAGCAGAAGATGTCATGGATGTGGTATGTTTAGCATATGCAATAGAAAATTTGTGTTTAAATCTTAAGAATTAATAATACAAATAACACAGATATAATTAGAGGAGAAAGAAACAGTAAGAATTCTTTTAACGAAAAAAATAATCTAATAATTGACAATAGGTTGCCTAGCTAATTATCTAATACAATAACCTATGTCTCTAAAAATAGAGAAAAAATATATAAATTATAGAAATAAATAAAATAAATATTTATTAAATTAAATAATTAAAAAATGTTTTTACTGATACTTGACCTTGAACAAGACGTATTTCAGTATTCACAGTTTGTTTCTCTGCTCTGCTACTTCAAGTGAAAATAATATAACCTTCTTTAGAATCAAAAGCATTTTAACCTTGCTCTTGTGCAGTGTAAAAATCAGAAATGCTTATTTTTTCCACTTTTGATAGGTCTGAAAGTGAAAGCTTATAGCATAAATAGGAAACGTAAAACCTTTCTTAAATCACTTATAGATATTATCTGTGCATATTTTTTTTTTAAAGAAAACTAGTTTATGGAAGGTTTTCCTACTGCAGTTATCTTAAAACCAGCATCCTCAATCATTCATTTAATAAAAATTAATAAAAAAAATTAAAAAGAGTTGGAAAATCTCTTTTTTGATATGTTGAGTATTTGACCAGGATAAAGGTTTGGTCATAGCTCATCATGATTTACATGGGCAGTCAACAATACATTTTTGTCTAGATATCTTAGGTATTCTTTATTGTTGACTGCACCAACAAACAAGTATCATTTGAATTAGTTCAAGATCCACACTCTACAGTGAGTAGGGTATGGTATGAAGAATACAAAGACTGCATAGATACAAAATAGCTTTGCAAATAACAAACATTTAATTAAGCTTCCATCTGCTTAATGAACAAGAAGAGTTTTTGATGTAACTGTGAAAAGAAAACAAACAACCTTTTACTTCTTAAAGGGCTAAGGGGAACTAGCTCCCTACAAAGATAAGGAATTACTGACACGGAGTTGTAACACAGTGACACATGCACACTCACACATGCACACACAGACACTACACAAAGACATGTGGAGAGATTTCTAGGTAGACTAAATTAAGCTCTAAGAAACATCGTGCTATCCATACTTTAAATACCTGAACTTGCTTATCCAGAGGTGCACTACAGTATGTTGGTACATCCAAAGAAGGCTTTATTAACATAATATCATTTCTATCTTTGTACATAAAGGCTGAAACTCTTTCCTTTTCATATTATTTTCTAGATGGAAGATTAAAAGTTACATTTGGAAATAATATTGTAAGGATTTTTTTGGGGGGATTTTGTAAGGATCAAGCCTGGTTTGCTTACTCAGTCTTAGGAAAAAGACCATTGATTTCTTTCTTAATAGTTCCTACTTTTTATAATGTATGCTGTTCTCTTTCAAGAAGTTAAATAATTTTTTTCCCTTCACTACCTAGTCCTACATTATTTCAATGAAATGCTATGGCAATTTACACAAGATCTTTGGATAAAGATCTTTTCTTAAAATTAAATATTCACACAAAACCATTTTCAAAATAATTCAATAGATTTCATAAAGATTTTAATAAAATTATTCCATTGATTTAGTTTATAAATGAGAACAGAACACAGGCCAAAAACATATATAAGGAAATGGTTTTGTATCAGG
Source organism: Cygnus olor (assembly GCF_009769625.2). Classification (NCBI taxonomy): domain Eukaryota; kingdom Metazoa; phylum Chordata; class Aves; order Anseriformes; family Anatidae; genus Cygnus; species Cygnus olor. The sequence continues at coordinate 28,884,867 of NC_049171.1, forward strand.
CAGAAACATGAGAGAAAACAAGAATATCAATATAGGTATATACGCTTATACTCATTAACATCCTTTTATATAATGCCAGTAATATATGCTCTGTAACTGCAGTATTGAAAATAACCATCTATATCAATGGTAATAATGTAAAAGTATCAATACTATTGCATTATATTAAAAAAAAAAAAAAAGAAAAAAAGAAAAAAAAAGCTTTTTAAAAGGAAACAAAATACACTTTACACTTGTTGATCTGTGTAGAATTATTTATGCTTGGCTGTAAAAATTCAGCAAAACCATATATGACAAATTTTTAATAGAATACAGGGCACATGTAATGATTATACATATATATATATGTATATATATATATTTGTTAAAATTTATCCATCTCATTAAAATTGAAAATTAACTGTACTGCTGAAGGTATGCAAGTTATCCTTTTTTATTTAATGCATATTAACTCATTTTAATATATCTAGTGGATATAAAGTAATCCCAATTCGCAAGAGCCTTCCAAAAAGAGAAAAAGTTCAAGAACAAATTGTCAATAATATGCCACACAGTCTTTCTTGTTCCTACTGAGAACAAATGTCAGCTGTCACTGAAGACTACTTAAATAGTTATATTGTCACAAGTCTTGCCAAGTTAGTAACAGTTGTGACAATCAAGCAGCACTGAAAAAGCCCATCCTGGATGGCATTTGTTCTGGTGAATTCCCTGAAATCTGTAGGTTAGGTTAACCTCCAGACTCTAGTTCAAGAGAATTATTAAGCTAGAGTTTCACATGAGAAGGAAAACTACAAGAAGCAGAATCATGCAAGCCTGGAATGGGCCATGAAGCAGGGCTAAGTGCTGTATAATAGATGCCACATTTGAGCTGTAGTTTGACTGGGCAAAAATCCTGCTCTTTCATCTTCTCCCTCACTTTTATTTGTTTTTCCTCACGTGCAAGTCTGTGGGCTCCCAGATATGCCTCATGCCTCTAACCATAATGAAAACATCTTTAATGGTCCAACAGTATCCATAAACATTAAATATGTTAGTAGAAAATGATAATAATAGTGATCTTAGTTATTGAAATAGGGCCTCTTGCCTGTGTAAAGCTGCTGTGTTCTGGACAAGTAGCTGAAGCATTTGAATTGTTCAGAAGATTTTAGCCGGGAATAACATGCCGAGGACTTGACGAAGTCGTCAGGACAGTTTCATGAGGCAATTCAACATCTTCTATTTCAGCATGCTGATAGGAACTGTGCACAATGGGAACTGACAAATTGAGAATTAGCTTACACTGTTTTCTAGATGATCTTGGAATGTGAACCAATCTTAAAACCTTCTTTGGAGTAGAAAGCCTGAAAAAGCATAATTTGGGAAGTAACTGTCCATGGTGTTGACAAGATTATTTATACTCCAGTTCTGTGAATGTTTTCACATGAAGTCTTTTTTTTTTTTTTCTTCCCAGTTCAACTCCAATACAAAGCCGAAGGAGCCTGGATACTGAGTGACAGATGGGATTTTGCAATGGCAACAATGGCTACCAGACTTGGGAACTTTGCTAGGGTTTCTGGAAGCCCTGAAAGTTCTGTTCAAGTCACAGGCTCTGCAAGATGTGGATCACAGAAGAGTACTTAGCAAACCAGGTGTCACAGTCATTAGACAGAAGCTTGCTGAATAAACCAGAACAGAATAAATAAACACAATTTTGCCAGAAAATTTCCAAATAGCTATTATGGTAATTCTGCTGAAAACTTGAGAGCACTCTATTATAAAGACTATATTCCAATAAGTCTTTGAATTAAATTGAAAGAAAGAAAATGCTAAATGTTCTCTATTCCCTGGACATTGTTCTACAAATATATTCTATCTTGGAGAAATAAACATTAATCCTTACTTTATAATCACAACACGGTTTTGTTTTATTTTATTTTATTTTATTTTATTTTATTTTATTTTATTTTATTTTATTTTATTATTTTATTTTATTTCATTTTATTATTTTTTGTAAAAAATGTTTTCGTCTTATGAACTACTCTTGAGCTTACTGTGAAACAGTTATAGAAAAAATTAATCTAATTTGCAAGGTGTATCATTCTGAATGCTCACATAGTGAGAAGTACTCCTTGCCAAAATATGCTACAAATTGTGTTTGAAATTAACCTTTTCATTTTAAGTGTTACTTTTGACCTTCCTGGAGAGGACCTATAGCACTGACGGATGGTATTTTTCACTTCAGAATTCAGTAGGAGATTTTAAAAGAAGATAAACAAAAATCTTGACAATTTAAAACTGAGATGTAAAAAAAATCAGTTTGATTCTGTGAAAAATCTTTGACAAAATTGATCAGGTTTTTAGTTACTTTTAGATATTGTTTAGTGGAACCCATATAAATCAGGCTTTATCCCCAAAATTTATCCTGTGGGAGACATCACAGGGTATTATATATCATAGATCTGATTTATTACATTTGTCTTCAATTATTAAAACTACAAAAAAGTAAGAATTGAATTACAAACAGAAAAATTAAGGAAAGTCAATATGGAAATTGTAGAAATTGTATCACTGACATGAAAGGTTATAAAAATTCTCCTCAACATTACTTTGCCTTGTACAGTAGTCTGAGAAGATAAATATGTACCAGCTTAGCCCAGGACAGTAGTAAATCAATTACTGCAGATTTCTCTTAATGATTTTTTTTTTCTTAATATTCATCTGAAAGCAATTCTGACCTTAGAGAGAAACAGGTACAAACTCTGAAACTCTGACAGCTTACCAAAAAATGATGAATCACAGTTACTTTGCAGAGTCATAAGACAATATCCTACCCTAAGAAGTAAGTAACTAACACCAGTTCATATATTCAGAAAGCTATGTTTTTATCTTGAATGGCCTTGATGTTTGGTCCACTGCAGATATATTAGAAGCTTTAGCATGTGATATGTGTATTTGTAAAGAGTTTACTGAGTAGCCCTATGAGTATTTTTTTTTCTTTTTAAGAAAGGAAACCAGTTATTAAATTTATACCTTAAATGTTTTACTTCATCTACAGTAAATATCTTTCTATTTCAAAACCCACATAAAACTAAAGGGATGCTGCAGAAAATAAACACATAAATGTGTAACAGCAGCAGAATTTAGCCTGCTATGTCTACACTTCAAGGTGAAATAGAAATTTCCTCTAATTCATATCAGCTCAGAAAGAGTTACTCTTACATTTTATTGCAATATATTACACTGAAATTTCATTCACTGCATGATAGTCTTACGCAGAAAATTAATCCTATAACTGAAATACTTATGCTTTCTCTCAAGATATGGAAGGCCAAGATAGCTGCAAATATTTCAGAAAGCTCAGAGATCATCTGTAGACAGCTTTGTCTCTATAGAAAAGGCTGAAGCTCTCATAACCTACAGAGGTTATTGCTTTCAGGTCTACTCTTCACCCTGTTCTGAAAACACGATCAGAAGTTTAAAGAAGTGTAAGCTAGGTTTGTTCTGAAGTTACTTTCACTTTGTATCTTCCAGCTGCTATTTGGACTTTATATCCACTCCAGGAAACCTCCAGAGCAATAGGCATTTCAATAATCCAATGAACACGTACTCTACCTATGGGATGCAGTGCAGTTACAAAACCAATTCAGTTCAGATTCATTAAATGTCAATGAAGAAAACAGAATAGGAGATCTTGGTAGCTAAAAACAGCAACACAAGTATTGTGTAAAACCAAACAGACCATTTGATTTCTCATCATTTTTCTCTAAGGAATACTATTTTAAATTTTAAAGTTCTATGTGATCTAGAGTATGACAAGAATAGAGATTAGTCCTTTCCCTCCACATGTGCAAAATGAATTTATTTTTATAGTGTTAACCTGATGGCCTTTTAGTTTAATCCGTAAGTAGGGCTCAGATGTACAAGAAATACCCGCTTTCATGAAAGGGATACTTTATTCAACTCATCACAGTCCAGTTTGACTGGCTCGCTCTGCTGTATATAGTATTGGTAAGATGCTTATCCCTGTACAATATCTAAAAAATAAAGGCATTATCTTACAAAGGAATGCATAAATCAATGCATGGTAATCACAGAATCACAGAATCATCTCGGTTGGAAGAGACCTCCAAGATCACCTAGTCCAACCTCTGACCTAACACTAACAAGACCTCCACTAAACCATATCACTAAGCTCTACATCTAAACATCTTTTCAAGACCTCCAGGGACGGTGACTCAACCACTTCCCTGGGCAGCCCATTCCAATGCCTAACAACCCTTTTGGTAAAGAAATTCTTCCTAACATCCAACCTAAACCTCCCCTGGCGCAACTTTAGCCCATTCCCCCTCGTCCTGCCACTAGGCACGTGGGAGAATAGACCAACCCCCACCTCGCTACAGCCTCCTTTAAGGTACCTATAGAGAGCGATGAGGTCTCCCCTGAGCCTCCTCTTCTCCAGGCTGAACAAGCCCAGCTCCCTCAGCCGCTCCTCATAAGACTTGTTCTCCAGACCCCTCACCAGCTTCATTGCCCTTCTCTGGACTCGCTCGAGAACCTCCATGTCCTTCTTGTAGCAAGGGGCCCAAAACTTAACACAGTACTTGAGGTGCGGCCTCACCAGAGCCGAGTACAGGGGGACAATCACCTCCGTAGACCTGCTGGCCACACTGCTTCTTATACAGGCCAGGATGCTGTTGGCCTTCTTGACCACCTGAGCACACTGCTGGCTCATATTCAGCCGACTATCAGCCAGTACTCCCAGGTCCTTCTCGGCCAGGCAGCTTTCCAACCACTCATCTCCCAGCCTGTAGCGCTGCTTGGGGTTGTTGCGCCCCAGGTGCAGGACCCAGCCTTGTTGAACTTCATACAGTTGGCCTCAGCCCATCACTCCAGCCTATCCAGATCCTCCTGCAGAGCCTTCCTGCCCTCGAGCAGATCGACACACGCACTTAGCTTGGTGTCATCCGCAAACTTACTGAGGGTGCACTCGATCCCCTCATCCAGGTCATCGATAAAGATATTAAAGAGAACTGGCCCCAGTACTGAGCCCTGGGGGACGCCACTAGTCACCGGCCTCCAACTGGATTTGGCTCCATTAACCACAACTCTTTGGGCCCGGCTATCCAGCCAGTTTTTAACCCAACGAAGCATACGCCAGTGCAAGCCATGAGCAGCCAGTTTCTTGAGGAGAATGCTGTGGGAAACGGTGTCAAAAGCCTTACTGAAGTCAAGGTAGACCACATCCACAGCCTTTCCTTCATCCAGTAAGCGTGTCACCTTGTCATAGAAGGAGACCAGGTTCGTCAAGCAGGATCTGCCCTTCATAAACCCATGCTGACTGGGCCTGATCGCCTGGTTGCCCTGCAAGTGCCGCGTGATGACATTCAAGATAATCTGCTCCATGAGCTTCCCTGGCACTGAGGTTAAACTAACAGGCCTGTAGTTTCCCAGATCTACCTTCCAGCCCTTCTTGTAGATGGGCGTCACATTTGCTAGCCACCAGTCGACTGGGACCTCTCCTGATAGCCAGGACTGCTGATAAATGATGGAAAGCGGCTTGGCCAGCTCTTCTGCCAGTTCTCTCAGTACTCTCGGGTGGATCCCATCCGGCCCCATCGACTTGTGTACATCTAAGTGCTGTAGCAGGTCGCCAACCATTTCCTCATGAATTATTAGGGCCACATTCTGCTAATATGTGTAATTAATCAGACTGTTCAGAAGTGTGTGGAGTGACAGAAATAGAAGTAGGAGAAGAGGCCTGAATCTTTTTGGTGGATAGAAATATTTAGGAAAGGTAGGATAGAAAGAAAGCAGAAATACTTAGGTAGAGTTTTATAGAAATATGAGAACTGGAAAGCTTTTAGAATTCACTGTTGTAGCTCAAAATATGAAACGTGCAAAAATACGTTTACATTAAATTTATATAGTTAATATTAGCTTGCTAATTTCTAATGATGCTTGCTAATTATAATGATGAAAGGCAGTTCAAAACTGCTCAATACTTTAGTTTAAAAATGTATTTAAGCAATGGATTCTGAGAAAAAGGGAAGTTATGGCTACCTGCCTTTGTTATCATGACTTGCTCACACTGTGAACATATGAATGAGTCTCCAAACGTGGTATTGCTTATATTGTGTAATTTGTTCTTTGGTTCATATAACAGTCTTATATTTTTCTTTGCTTCAGAAGATCAGCATGGATATGGGTCAGTTTGTGTTATATAAGATAGTCCTTAAGCTGAAGCTAATGCAGGAGGGCAGCAGCAGTCACTGGGCACCCAGCACTGGGACCAGTGAAACCTGGCTTAAGCCATGAAGAGGCTGAGCCCCTACACTGCTGGGTTAGCACACAGCTGGGGCCTTCTCTGGTAAGGGAAGATATCAGCCTGTGTCTTGGCACTGACTGACAGGTGAAATTTCGTTCAATTTATCTGTATAATTTGAATTCTGGATAATCCTAGACAGTCTTTTTTTTTTTTTTTTTTTAATGTTCAGGATGTCTAAATATAAACTTAGGAACCTAGCTCTGGAATTTTGTCAAGGTAGTAGAACTTCAAATTAATAAAGACAGGCACGCTTTCATAGACCCTTCTCTGAATCAAGTCCTACACTTACAAAGTAGACAGAGAAAACATTTCAAATTGTATTCCTCCTAACTCCTAAATGGAACACTAGACCTAAATGTGCTATACTTATAATGAGATTTTTGGCAGCAACTTTTTTTTTTTTTTTTTTTTTCCCCCAATGTAATGTTAACCATGGACTTGGGAATTATCAACTCTAGAAAACTAAGTCAGTCTAGGGAAGGATAAATATGAGGGTCCTGTAGCACACAGCTGACCAAAAGTTATAGAAAACCAAAGTTGGTTAAAAATAGGATAAACATCCTCATGCTGATTTGGAATTTAAAGTATTCTCTAAGGGACAGGAATAATAATAATTAATGCTTTGCATATACATGTTATCTATTATCTGAAGATATTGAGTACTGCACATTATTACCTCATTAAACCTTACAACACCCTTGTGAGGGAGGAAAGTGCTTTATTAGAGACATTTTACAGTTGAGTAAACTGAGGTATTCAATTAAGAAAAAACATGGAAGCTCAGTAGCAATATTAGCTCATTGTGTCACTGCAGTTAAAAAGCAAATGATTTTGCTCATTAAAGAAGAGCAGCAACAAATGAAAAAGATTAAAGCTGTTCTATAAAGGGGAGAGGTCTTAATTTAAAACACTGTTTTGAGTTTAATAACTTAAAAAGTTATTTGTTTGGAAGGACCCTTAAAGATGGACAAAGACAGAGAAAATATTGCCTAGAGAAGCTAGGGATATTCTATCCTTAGAGATTTTCAAAAATCTTTTTACTGGACAATATCCCCCCAAAATTGAATATAGCTCTGTTTTTAGCAGACATTAGAAAAGATCATTTCCACAAGGTCTTTCCAGACCAAATCTTCCTGTGATTATATTATAATCAGCATTACACTGCAAATATTGATCTCTCAACTACGCAACATTTTAAAATAGAAGTCCTCCATCAGAGACATTTACAAACTACACAATTCTAAAGAAATAACCTATCACAATTTTCACTCCATGAAAAAATAAATCATAAAGAATTTTGAAGTCTGTTAAGAATTATGCTATTCCTTTATTTGCAAAGTTAACAGATGTTGTTCTAAAAAGCAGAAGTAAATGCACACAGAGAAAACCATAAAGTATTAACTCTTAACCACACATATATGCCCAACTGTACTCTTTCTACTTTAACTTAGTTTTGATAACTCACTGGAGGCTATTACACTTTAGTCAGATAATTTCATTGTTTTCCTAACTAAATCAGTTAGGAAACAAGTCTTATAATTCAAAATGTTAATCTTAGACTTACAAACCAAACCAAACTAAAACAACTTTTTAAAACTTTTAAAGATATTTAATGTAAAAGCAGACATTTTTTGTTAGACTTCTGATTTATCTGCTTTTTAAACACACAGTATCTTTCTTAAGACTTTTATCTTTAGAACTGTGAGAGTGTAAAGTCATTTTTCTATGCTATAAATGTCAATTAGCTTCTCAAATTATCATAAAATGTAATGACAGCTCTCAGATGGTATGCCTGACAGGGAAATCATTAAGTGCCTTTCAAAATTTTAATTTTCTTTTTCTCTTCCCCAACATTCAGAAGAGCAGATCTGAGGAATGAAAATAATTGTCTCTGCTAATTGTGTCATTTTCCACTTGGCAAACATTCAATGTCCACTTAGCAACACTGAGAACTTGCTTCTGCTTACTACTGATACAAAACTACAAATGTGCAGAGCAGAGACGCACAGTTTGGGTCTTTGTTTAGAACACTTAGTATGTTCTAAACACAAGTAGTTTAGACACTTAGTATGTTTAGTAAACTTAGTATGTTTAGACACTTAGTAGTTTAAACACTTAGTATGTTTAGATCACAAGTATGTTCTGTGTAGGCTTTAAAGGCAGAAAGGACTTCCACCAGGTCTTACTTTCTGTAGATAAAAGGGCATTACAGTTATCTTGGTTATTCAAGTAAGGCATGTAACCTGATTTACAGAGCAGAGCTAGAGAATAAACAGATTAGTCGAGTTCTTTGTTATATCTTTATCACTGAAGAAATGATTGCCGCCTGTTTTCTACATCATGGAAGTTTTCTTATGAGCTATGACATAACCCTCCATTATTCGTTCCTGATAAACTGAACTCTTATATCTTTCACTATAAACTGTTTAATCAATTTCAGACATTCAGCATTGTCCACTCCAGTTTTTCACCAGGCTTTTTAAAATGAGCAGACAGTACGCTACACTGTCAATGTCTTAAGGATGAGGGAAAAACGGATGTCTATACTAAAACAGGCATTATCTATCTTGTCTAGGCTAATAGATATATTTCTAGCAGACTGGAGAACTTCATTACCATATGGTTATGTAACAGCAGGTAACTTCCTTTTAACCATACTAAATCCATCTCAAGCATTGGTTATTGAAATTATGTGAATTTTGATATGACGATATAGTTTTAGCATGTCCCCTTTCATTATATAGGGGGAAGGAGTTATCCTTCCCCCTATATAAGGGGGAAGGAGTTATCATTATTGTAAACTTGATGCTTCAAACCAGATGGACCAACATTTTAAAGTAGAACATGAGTTATAGTTTCTTTAAAAAATGAGGTAAATAGAACATTAGATCATAGCACATAAGAAAATTATATCCTAAAGTTAAATTTTCTAAAATGAGTTTGCCTGGATATAACCATGGGACTTAGGCTTCTAAATTACTTAAGTACTTTTGACAATTGCCTTTCTAAACACCTAGGGATGAATGCTTTTATAAATTATTCCTGGTAAAAAGAAGTTTGCCCATGAGAACATTGACTGCTCTATTAGAATTGTTACATTGAGATTGCTTAGGCTATAATTCCACAAATACCACTCTTACCTCCCTCCCAAAAGGAGGAAAAAAACAAACCAAAAGACCTGGTTTCCAAAAATTCCTTATTGGTAGAGGGTAAATAGGAAACCTTATTCATTTGGAAGAATTTTCAAGCACCTAGAATAGAAAATGAATATCGTGATTTTAGATTTTTTGTTTCCAGTACTGCTTTTAACATATGCCAAGGTTTAATGCTAATGTTTGTTCCTGAAGTATGTAAAATAAATGAATACAACTGACAAAGGGAAAGACAAATGCAGTGAAATGAATACAAAAATAGAATTGAGAGACTTTATAAATAAGATAATGGCTCTCCTGAAAACATAAAACAAAATATTTCTGAGTGTCAGATTTTAAAAATGGTCCCTTAAATGCAATTGTGTCATTGTCAGGTCTCCCTTTAATGTGGGCTTCTGTTTCTGTCAATTTTCCTCAGGTATAGGTCAAAACTGCTTTATGCAGGTAAAGACTTGAAACATTTGGCAGAGAGCAAAATTACAGTTTTCTTTCAAGTATCTAATAACTAAAGGCATTGTTTTTAACAATTTTACTTTAAAAATTGTCACTGAAAATTGTACTTTCTGTAATTTATTATTTATATTTAAATGAGATAAAATAATTATGAAAGGTTCACAGAAGAAAATTATACTGAAAGTCCTCAAGGGGTTGGGTGACAAGCAGAGAGACACAGGCTAATCAATACTCCAGTGAAAAATACACCAGCTTAGGTAAGGCTAGCTTTGTGGTAATTTGCTACTATTGTCTGTCTATTTTAGAAAAGGAAGAAAATATTTAGTCTAAGAATTCCCAAAGTGGATGAAGTTAAATCAGTACTACACATATACCACCCTGAAACTGCTGAAATGCTTCAGGGTCAGCTGTGAGGAAGCATCAGCCACTGTGGAAAACAGTGGCCACAGTGACAGAGTCAGCTAGGGGAAGTAATTAACAATGAATTAAGGCAGTTGGAGTAACTGTAAAAGCAGTTCCAATTAAATAAAGATCAAGTAATATTTATTTGGGAGTACTTATAAGTAGAGAGATTATAATATGGGATGGAGGAAAACAAATGAAAAAAAAAATTGTCTGAGCTGTAGAAAAAACCTTGGTGGACCTGAACAGAATCCGTAATCCCAATGACTGAAGGAAGAAAAAAAAAAGACCATGCATGTTGTTCTGGTCTAAACATTAGAACTGCAAATAAAAGGCAAGAAGGAATATTTTCACATGTAAATCTCATAAAGGTCAAAATACTGATTTTTTTTTGTTTGTTTGTTTGTTTGTTTTCTCCGTGACTAAACTTTTTTGCTTGGTTACTTTGTGCAGAGTGGCAGCTGAAGAGCTGATTAAGGACATTTGTTAGATTTTGTCATTGAAAATACTGTTTAGGATTTACCAACTATATATTTAAAATTCTAGCACTTCTCATGTTCAGAAAATTCTACCTGCTGCAGATGTAATTGATAAAGACAAGTAGCTTCAATTAGTTATTTAGTGAACAGCAGAGTTTTTTTTTTTTTTTTTTTTTTTTTTTTTTTCCCCACGTACGGGATAATGCAGTGGAGTTAGCAAATATTAAGTGCAAGTATATCCCATTTACTTTATAAAATGGAGGTTGTGACTGTAGAGTCACTGATTTGCGTAACAAGCAATGACATTCGCTAACATGGTCTTAGACTTCCTGCACCCTCACAATATTTAAATAATAAAATATACATCATATTACATATTACATTATACGTTTTAACAGATATCAGAAAACCATTAACAAATATTGGTCCAATCCTGCACATGGATTTCATCTAACAATTGTGAGGAGGTCATCTGAACATGCAACAGCCTATCATTTACAAGACATAATGTAAGACATTACAGGGAATTCTTCCATAATTACTCCAATTCTCCTTATTCTTGGTAGGACAACACTGTTACACAGTATAAGGAGAAAGTTACATTGCAGTCCAAAACAAAATCAAAACCTAACTGCTAAATAAAACAAAACAAAGAACAACAACAAAACCCACCACCACCACTAACAAAAACCCACATCCTATGAAGTCAATTTTCTTTTAAATGAGTTTTGACACTGTAGGAAAGAAAAGGCTGTTCTGACAGGAAGGTTAGCTTAATGTGTCAGTACATATCACTTTGGATTTACTCATTCTCTATTTTCAATTACAAATGTAATGTATATTGAAACCAGTCAATCTTTGTTTTTCATTTAAGAGATACAATTCTGTTGAGGGTTAGGAGCTCAGACTAGCTTGCTGCGGATTTTTGATAAGCTCCTTTTTACTAAAATAAGCTTTTGGTTAATGATAATATGAATAGAATACGGAGTAAGGTATTTTAACTTCTTATTTTCTTTTTCATTGTTTCATGTATACTTGAATTTTCTTTCTTGAAATATTTACTTTTCTAAAACAAGTTATGGCTCGATCTAAACCCCTGTGAAAACATATCCCTTGCATTAGGACAAAATGAAGGCAAGTCAAATTCCATTTCATTTAGTAACAGTCAAAATAATAGAGGACATTGTATTCAATTTCAGCTCCCTGTCATGACTGAACAGAGACTTAGAGGCTTAAGGTACTTTCCAGGAAATTATATAGCAAGACCAAATCTAGCATATAGATTTGGCACTAGAAGAGATGAAAATGCTTAGTGGGAGATAAATTAAGTCTTTTACAAATCTTGGAAGAACTTTCCTTGTTTCTATAAAATGTTGATATAGCCCTCTGGATATTTACTGATTTTAATTACTTTTTTTTTTTTTTTCCAAAATCAGAGTAATTTTATCACTTTTAGTCAGTTTGTTTGATCTCATTGTGAAAGATCTATATCTCAATGTATAAAGGTGCAGTCAGATCATTCCAGCAAAGGAAATTAAGAGTTTTATTACAAAAATTACATTTATCAGCAAATTCCTCAAGGGATATTATTAACCCTTTACTCATATTCACCAATTCTTTACTATATAAACCATTCTGCCTAAATCAAAGGAATAAATGATGAGGTAGCTCATAACCAAGATGAATAATGACAGCCACAGAATGGGTTCATACGAAAAAAAAAAAACAAAAAACTGTACACTGAGCATAGACAGCAAAAGAAACAAAGCAGTATTGCAAAATGTTATATTGAAAAGAACATTTTGCATTTCTAAGGACTTGGTAGATTTGTACCTCAAGCAGACTTTGGCCCTTTCATACATAATACTACATTTTATCTCTCCATAGCCTTTTCTTCACTAGATATCTTTTTTTGACTATTCAGTCATGAAACACACAAAGTTAAATTCAGTATTCATTTAACAAATTTCAGTTTGGTATAAAATATGAAAAAAAATAACCTAAATTCCTAATTTTAATGCAATGGAAATTACAAATCTTTTATGATCTGCTGTTTTATTTTGTAACTCAGTTATTCCACAATCCAGGTACAATCAGATGACCTTACTAATTAAAAAGCAAGTACCTCTAAATATTGACATAAATACAATACTTTAACTTTTGTAGATTGCTCTAAATATATTTTAAGATATAGTTTCTACACTCAACTGCAAAAAAAATTCAATACTTGAAATTCAACCTAACTGCAGACTAGGTAAAATTCACTTCAATGCTTGATGCTGTCACTAATATTGCACATTTACTTTCAAACTACCGTACCACTGTTTTATTTAAGTGAATGGAAATGTTACTCTTGGTGTTTTGTTTTTTTTCTTCCTTTTACTGTACTTATTTCAAACTAAAAAAAAAAAAAAAAGAAACACAACAACAACAAAAAACACCTCCCCCCCGCCCAAAAAAAAACAAAAAAACCCACCACCTTTGCATACTTTACAGCTGCGTAAATGTTATAGGAAGATATATGGTCAAAATTTTAAAACTGCAAAATGCTGAACTCCTATTGAATATGAATTTCAATACCTCAATGCAAGAGAGCTTTGTTAATATCTGGACACTACACTAGATTATTGAAAGTTAGAGACAAACCAAATCAAAAGACTAGTATATTCAGGGATTGCAGTGATAGGACAAGGAGTACTGGCTTTAAACTAGTAGAGGGTAGATTTAGATTACATATATGGAAGAAATTCTTTACTATGAGGGTGGTGAGGCACTGGAACAGGTTGCCCAGAGAAGCTGTGGATGCCCTATCCCTGGAAGTATTGAAGGCCAGGTTGTTTGGGGCTTTGAGCAACCTCGTCTAGAAGGAGGTGTCCCTGCCCATGCAAGGGGGTTTGGAAATAGGTGATGTTTAAGGTCCCTTCCAACTCAAACCATTCTATGATTCTATGATTTTCTATTTCCTCTCAATTCAAACTGGAATATTTTATTCTTGAATCTTTAGCTTTTGAAAGTCATATTATGTACTGCAGAATGTCATTGACTACCTTGGTTCTGTTCATGATGGAATGTTACAATCTGTGTGGTTATCTTTAAAATTTTCCTACTTTCTTCTAGAATAGGAGATCTATGGAAAGTCACCTGTCACACAGTCTAATAGATGACCCTGTTGTTAAGCTTCTGAAGTGAAATAATGAGGTTCCCATACCAGAATTTGGGATGACACTGGTACTGTGAAATGGCAAAAATCATATGCCAAATGAGGAACCACTGACAGCTAGCTGGTAAGATATATCCCAAGAAACATGTGCCTCAAATACATGTCATCTCTTACTATGTGTCTCTAACCCTTTCAAGAGCAAATCTGGGAATCATTTACTGAGAATCAATATCTCCGCTCATCTCTTTATATTTTAGGTGGTAACACACAGAAGATTGACAGGCATGTGTCAGGACCCTGAGGGTACCAATAGACCTTTGTGTCCTTGCCTAGCTTCCCTGGTATGCTTCCTCTGACCTCTGCCTGTGGGCCCATAAGCCCCATTTCATTTCAGCTCCAGTTGCAGCAATGCCACAGGAGAGTCAGTCTTGATCTCTGTCTCTGCCCTGTCTCCTGGATGGACCTCAGCCCTACACAGTAGAAAAATAGACCCTTCTGCTGTATGCCTTCATGTTGCAGCCTTGTCTCAAGTCCTGTGTCTGGCCCTGTTTCCTTTGCTCCTGACTCGACTTTGTGGATGGACCTTGGACCTGGTTCATTACTTACTGTGTCTGGGATATCCACTGCTACCAGCCCCTGGCTCTGTCCATAGGTTTCAAGCCCTATGGGTGGAGCACTGCCTGCCCTGGGGTCATCCTTGCTGCTCCCTGACATAGGGTTCTTATTACTTTATACTTTGAGTCCTAACCAATGAAGTGAAAATCTTGATTCAGAGAGTTTCAGATCCCTAAATTATTTGTGCCAATATCTTCTATTACTTGGAAAATGTCCTAACCTTGCAGCCATCAGATATCTTTGTGAAAGATGCAACCTTCATAATTTTCTCATCCTCAGTGAACAAATAATACATAAAATGGGTAAAGACAATGCACAGACAGAGGCAAAAATGAAAAACTTTGTAGACTAATGGTTAAAAACTCATTACAGTTGGCAAGTTTTGACAAGAACAGTATCTTCACAAGAAATCTGTAAAAGAGAAACTCAGATGTGAGTGATCTAACTGCAAGGCTACAAAAACAGCCTTCACTTTGTTTCTCAGGTTATGCATCTCTACGCAGAAGGCTTTGGAATCATACTTTGGGGCTGGAGTGACTCTATTCTGGCTGTCTTGCATTAAACCTGTTAAAGAATTTAAGCCTTGAGCTGGTTCCTTATTCAGGCAATACTTTGCATTTACCTCCCAATGATACCAGGAATTTTGAGTAATAAACAAATGGAATTAAGCACAAGAAGGACATTGACATATTAGAACAAGCCCAGAGGAGGACCATAAAGGTGATCAAGGGGCTGGAGCTCCTCTCCTATGAAGGCAGGCTGAGGGAGCTGGGGTTGTGCAGCCTGGAGAAGAGAAGGCTCTGGGGAGACCTTATAGCAGCCTTTCAGTACCTAAAGGGGGCCTACAGGAAAGCTGGGGAGGGACTCTTTGTCAGGGAGTGCAGAGATAGGAAAAGGGGGAAAGGCTTTAAACTAAAAGAGGGTAGATTTAGTTTAGATATTAGGAAGCAATTCTTTACTCAGAGGGTGGTGATGCACTGGAACAGGTTGTCCAGAGAAGTTGTGGATGCCCCAGGTTGGATGGGGCACTGAGAAACCTGGTCTGGTGGGAGGTGCCTATGGAAGGTGGGTTGGAAATAGGTGATGTTTAAGGTCCCTTCCAACCCAAACCATTCTATGATTCTATGAATAAATACAAAAGATAATTTTGTACAGTACCTAAACACTCAAGGTGGAGTAATTTATAGACCAAACTTAGAGATTTTCTCTTACCTAAAGACATTTGACGTCTTCCAGGTAAGCGTATTGCCACTTTGCACCTACTGTGAGCATTAGCAATAGCATCTACCACAGTATATTTCAGTGTAAGAGGTTAATTAAAACATAAGTGTTTTGATTTCCAGTATAAATTACCACCTCTGCTAACAGGTCAGCCATTAAATGTAAATGGTGTAACAAGTTCAAAACATCTTGCAGTATAGCTGTATCAAGTTATTTCTGCATGAAGAACAGAGTCTCTTCATACTATATTGTCCTTTTGAATTGTTATCTGTGTTCTTATATGTTAATTATAATGCTCTGAGTACTCTGTATTGATAAACTCACAGAAAGTTAAGGCATATATATTATAAAGCCAGAAAAAGTGAAAAGGAGAAAGAAAGCATGAATACTAATGCCTAGGCTTGTATAATACATTTGGTTCAGAACAGCAGATGCACTAGCGTTAGCTGATACTCTGATAAACATGAGCTACTCACAAGTCAAGGAACAGAGAAAAATACATCTGTATCTGCTATTCATGCATGCACAGCCACATAGATGCAATCCTCTCTTTCTTTAATGTACAGGAAAAATTACAGATTTATTGAGAAAGGTGCTCCCTTTCAAAAAAAAAAAAAAAAAAAAGTCCCTGCGAAATTATAAATCATGCGATACGAATAACTGCAGATTGAGAAGTGTGGAATAAAAATTACCAAACACAGACACTAGTTCTAAGCAACATCAGCTAGCAAATCATCCACCTAAGATGCAGTGGTAAGGACATCATTTCAAGCTACATTGAATACTGCATGGTATAATACAAGCCATTTTGAAAGATAATTAGATGGATAATTTCCTATACAGACTGCATAAGAAGCCCAATCAAACTAAATTTGTCATTTTACTGACACATTTTTGCTATACTTAATGTCAATTTGCTGCAGTTTTTTTTCCTCCGACTGTTGTTATTTTTGGTGAGGAAGTGTGCCAGAGAGCCTTGAGGTATATTTTGCACAAATCAATATATCAGAATGACAGCTATGAAATTCATTTACAAGAAAAGACTACGTAAAGCTTGAAGAAAAGACTTTAGTGGGCAGACACATAAATTAATGTTTGTAATACTGACTCTCACTTTTCTCATTTGCCTTACATATATATTCATTTATAACAAAGGCAGAAATTTTATGAGTTAAAAATGATTGAGACATTTATAGTACCCTATTGGTGATGTCAGAACAGAAATGGTTAAATTAACTGTTTTATGATGTCCTTATGAAACTTAATAGCAAAAATGTTTCTTTCATCTTATTTCCAATCCTATGTCTCTCAGTACTTTTTCCTGGTAGACTTTATTGTAAAATCTGGGATCAAGAAGTGTAAAAATGTCCTATTTTTACACAAATGTCATATGTCACAATCGACATTGTTTTAAACCATATTGGTCTCATTTCTTTTCTCCTCTCTTTCCCTTTCTCTGAAACACACACTAATTTATGCAAGTATCCTCAAATTATGTTCCTTCCGTGGTGATTAATAAGTATATATACACTAAAGAAAGTATAGTTCATTAATTACAATATTCATTATATTCATTAGAGGTGTCAGTAACCATAGGTTATACCTTCCAGATAAGTAAGCCTGCACACATAGAGTGAATGTGCCCTACTTTCTTCAAAAGACAATGTTCATTGATCATTGATTATTGTCAAGTCTTTTTTTTTTTTTTTTTTTTAAATACAGGTACAACCACAAAATCATGTTATTGTTGAGTTTTACTAGGCCTAGTTGCCTAGTTGTTGGATATTTGACCTGCCTGATTGATGCAATAATATCCCCAGCTCAAAGCTGTGGACAATAACAAAGCTATTTGTATAAGAATATTTGTACTAGCAGAAAGATTGCATAACTGAAACTTATTTTTCATTAATTTATTTCTTGCTATTGATTTCTTGCTATTAATTTCTACATCAACCTGCAACCAATACCAAATGCACAAATTAATTAAAAAAAAAAAAGTTTTCACCATCCAGAGGTACGGTTTTATGTTTTACACAGTAAATACTGAGAAATATAGTGCACTGATTCCCTAAATGAATCAGTAGACATATCCTATTCTAAAATTAGCAGCAGTTATTTCTTTGTTCTTTTTGCCTTTGTTTATATTCTTTGCTTCTACGTGTGTCACACTCCTGCCAGAAACACTTAGTACCAGAGGAAAACGACTTCTATTTCATCTAATGTATCATGCTAAGTTTTCTACCACAGAATATGTTAAATTGCAGTCACTCATCTAATGCTGCATTTTTGGTTTCTGTTACCTACTATGTCTTAATTATACTCAGCAAATGGCCAGCTATAAACTATGGCTCCTTATCACCAGACACACAGAAGCACAATAGCTTTGTACTTACATTGTTCTCTTCTAACACCCCTCATAGGTCTGATTTGCAACACTTCTCTACAGGGAGCCTAGAGAGATGTTAATATAATTGTTTGCAATTTGAATGTAAAGAAAATTACTAACAGATTCATGGAGGGTGCTCACAAGATGACTGTACTTCTTATTGCAGGATTCAGCATTTATGAATGCATACTGACCTAGTTTGCTATACCGATTTTTCAATGTGAGCAGTGTTACATAACCATAGCTTTGTTTCAGACATACTGCTCTAGATTCTCACAACTGTGTAAAGCAATGTATAGAACTTTCTACCAGGAAAATAGCTGCTATACTATGTTTACATAGGTTTCAAGAAATCTGTTTGTGCAGTGGTGAATGCCTTTTGAAGAGAAGACACAGGAGAGGTATGTCTTCCAGATATGTACAGGTTTAGCCCCAAGAAATGATTTTTCCTTTTCCTGGTTGCAGAGTAAACACTATGAGAATGAACATTTTTTAGTCTTACTGCTCTTCTCGTGAATGGTAATTGAAACAATTACCTTGTAGACTAGTTTCTACTGGAAGGAGTGGTCTGTGAGATAGCATTTATATACATTTACATGGATACTTATGTGGATGCATAGGTATGCTGTAGCACAGACAAACCTCTCTTGCTGAAATCTAAATCTGAACACCAATACCCAGTTCCTGAAAAATTTACTGCATGCAGCAAGATTAAAGCAAACACAATGTTATCTTGCCACAGCTCACTCAAATGAAATACAACAATACAAGAAATTCTGAAGAAAGAATATATGTGCATATTAAAAAAAAATATACGAGTACATATTTATAATATGTTTTGGAGCACAGTGAAAAATTAAGAAATCCATGAGCTAGGTATAGTCTGAGATGTTATGAACCAACGGATCACTGAGACAATGCCATTTAACTTATTTCCACAGGAGTGCTACTACATTGTGTTACAGTGCTCCCGGGGAGCTGCACCTGGTCCAAGCCAGCCCATACCCAGCCACCTGAGTCAGATAAAGTCATCTCTGCCCTAGATCTAGAAAGACTACCTTTGTGACTAGTTGTACTTCCTATTTTTCTGTTTTATTCTTTATAGAAAAGCATTCTGCGTTCAGTCATGCATGAATATAATGAGAATGTATTAAGACCATTGGGGGCTCTATATTGATTGAAACCACAGCCATGTAGAAATTTGACTGCTAGTTAAAAAAAAAAAAAAAGTTGATTTTATTGTCTAATGCCAGCTGAGCAACTCATTATCTTATAATGACAGATCTTCACCCTCCCTTAACCAGTCTTCTAGATACAGAACATTAAAAAAATGCCTAATGACAATGGAAAGACAGATCTCTAATGCTTGAGTGTCAATGAAGGAAGACAAAAATTGTGTGACTACTGTAACCACTACACTATTAATGAAGATTATGTGTTAATATTAGAATACCCTTAAATAAAGCAAAGCCTACCATTTTATTTTGTATACAATCCCATGTGGTAGACACCTTACCAGAATACATGATAACTTACACATGAGAACTCTGTAGATCCATACTGGGCTTTGCTCAGCATCTAGTTCATGCTTCTCAGGTCCTGACAAGACTTATGTACTTGTGAATTTGGTGAGAAGCAAAAGTTGGGGAACTATTAAGTGCGACATCCATTCATTTCAGAGCATAAATAGTGGATGACATGAGTACCTTCTTACCATAAACATCTTGTTATTTTTTCCTACTGATTTGAGCTTTTGTTGGTAGGATAGAAAAATATTGGAGTAGCTTTATGCAGCAGCAGAGATCTTAATTTTTATGAGTGAAGGTCTGATTTTGTCCCAGAGTGCTATTAGAACAACCCAGTATTTCATTTTTAAAGGATCTGCTCATTATGCCTAATGAATATTTGTTTAGTAAAGGGGCTGAGGCATCAACAGTTTTGTACTCTACAGGCTGGAAGCCATTTGTTTTTTAAGAAGAGCTTGCTTGTAAACACAGAACAATGTACAGATGTATAGGCATTGATAATGTGCACTTCATGTGATATGCATTAATATAAAGATGGACTTATATTTCCTTTTTGGCCCTCGCTCCCCACTGTTACAAAGTCCACTGAACTTGTGATGTTTATTTCTAGCATGAAGAGTAGAAGAAAGTGGAAAGAAGGAAAAGGAAGACAGAAGAAGGCCTACACTGGAGAAAACACATCATCTAGTCAATGTGTACAATGTGTGACTTACTTTGTATGGTATTCCAGATGGAAAAAAAGATAATTCCTTTGCCTTCCTGTTAAAATTCTGTCTAGAGGTAAACCATAAAGGAACTTGGGAGTCTATATTACAGAATGAAATTAAACGCACTGGCAACTAAATGACCCATTCTTACATAATTAATACATGTTAAATAACTCCACAAATGGAAAGCACAAGCTGCCTCCTCTGTCTGGTCTTCTGGGCTATCTTTGGTCATAATGCATACTTTTGTTTAGAATACCTTCTCTTTATGTGCAAGCAAGGCTTGGATGTAATTTAAAGTCCAGCAGCTAAAAGGTGATTTGATTTTAAATCGACTTTAAATTTTCAAGAATTTAACTTGCAACTATTTCTGTCTCCTAAAAGACAGGTCCTGCATAAATGTCCCTTTGAAACACACAACAGAAATTCCTTCTCCCACAGAAGCCTAAATTTTTTAAGATTAGCTTTCATTCCAATTACATATGAAACATTTTTTTTAATTTGTTAAGAACATTTCTAGAAAAAAATATTTTAAATAATTTTAAAACTATCAAAATTCTTAACCACACAACTGAATATACAGAATTTTTAATTCGTGTACTATTAACACACTAAAAAGAGTGGAATTGAAGAGGGATATAGTTGTGATTCCCTCCTCTATGGATTGTTTTCCTCTATATAGTTATGAACTTATTATAGCTAATTGTAATAATTTATTATCACGCTTTAAGTTTTATGAATGGAAGAAGCATGCGCTTCCTGGATCTCATTTACCACTGTCAAGTTTAAAAAGCATGTGAGATTATAATAGATTCATCAGAGACTCCCTATTATGCGAATAAAACCCCAGCAAATTAATATTGGGGGGATGAATTCATGAATATTTACATTTTCTTTGAAATTGATTACGAAAAAAATAGTCATTTGTGTGAAATTTATCAAAGCAGACAGGTGGAAAAAGATGATAAAGCACATTTTTATGAATATGGGAATGCATTTCAATGTAACTTATATTACAAGATACCACTTTGTTATTCTGACTAGAAGACCAAACTTTCATTTCAGAATATTCTAATAAACCAGCAACAGTAAATGTCATGCTGAAATACAAAGTCAATGGTAACTGTAAAAGAAATGTTGAAGCAGCCAGTATGCAGTTATTCTGACATACAGCAAAATAAATAAGTTTTGATTGTTGTGAGGCACAACTCAGTTACTATATATCAGATGCAAAATAGCACTTCTATGAAGTACATAAGTGGCAGCACTGTGTGGAAAAAATACCGTAAGGTACATATAACATGTTTTTTAAAAGTTTGTTTATCTCAGAAATGAAGTCTGAACTACTGTATTTGATGGCAAATAAATAAAACAGAACTTAATGAAGTATGATAATCAATTGCTACCAATAATTTGGTAAACTATAGAATTATGCAATTAATAAACAGGTAGTTAACATATTAAACACATGCTAAGAATATATAGTTCATGTTTAGAAAGGACTTCAGAGGAATTCAAATTAACTTACAGTGTTTAGGTTACAAAATGAATAAAAGCTGCTTAGTGAATTCAGGAATGCATTACCCTGGTAATGATAAGTGAAACTGGTCATGTTCCAGAGACCTGACAATTCCAGGGTTGAGTCTATGCATCAGTGGAGCAACTGGATAGGATTTGGTCAGGATGCGTAGCTATTACTGTGGCAAAGATAATTGTCTTTTCCAAATAATGTTACATACCAGGGTTTTCTTAGGAGGCCAAAATAAGCACACATATTATCCCTTTGTCCCATATAAATTATTATAATGTAATTCACATCCATTTACATTCTCCTCTTCAAATGAGTCCTCGTGACCCAGTCAAATATTGTATATATATGGAAAGACCATGAATGTTAGTAAAAAAAAAAAAAAAAGGCAGAAAAAAATTAAACAAGTTTTGGAAGGATCCATATATTTACACATCTACTTATGGATTTATAGCACAAAAGAGGTATAAGGATGTTTACCTTTTTTTCTTGAGGTTTATTTCTGTGAAAGAAGTAGAGAGGCAGAGAGAGAAACTGGTAAAAATCGGTCATGATTGAATACGAATAAGAAGAAAGTTGCAAGCCATGAAAGTGATTGAGTTTCCAGAACAACTTTCCACAAATCACAGGAAAAAAAATACTACTTTTAAATGGAACTTCATCAGTTTGTGAAAAATATTATAAAAAGTGCTCATCTGCAATAGCAGAGAACTAGGCTCAGGCCCAGAAGACACCTCCTAATACTATATTACTCCATAGGAACTTGTTTTTATGAAGTGTTTAAGACAGTTGGTTACTGTGTAGCTAGTCAAATTGCCCATGGAATGAGAAGATATCTGCAAATTTTGGCAATCAACGACACTCTTACTTTCAAATTAATTTTTGTTAGCCTGATAAATCTGTAAAAAAGTATACACTTTGACTTTTCCCTGCTAAGTTTCCAGTAGAAAATACTGTTAAAAGGATCCCCAACAATTTCCCAACTTCTCTTCCTTTCCCTTTCCCCTCCCCTCCCCTCTCCTTTTTGTTCTTTCTCTTTCCTATCCTTTTTTTCCTTTCCTTTCCTTTCCTTTCCTTTCCTTTCCTTTCCTTTCCTTTCCTTTCCTTTCCTTTCCTTTCCTTTCCTTTCCTTTCCTTTCCTTTCCTTTCCTTTCCTTTCCTTTCCTTTCCTTTCCTTTCCTTTCCTTTCCTTTCCTTTCCTTTCCTTCCTTTCCTTCCCTTCCCTTCCCTTCCCTTCCCTTCCCTTCCCTTCCCTTCCCTTCCCTTCCCTTCCCTTCCCTTCCCTTCCCTTCCCTTCCCTTCCCTTCCCTTCCCTTCCCTTCCCTTCCCTTCCCTTTCCTTCCTTTCCTTTCCTTTCCTTTCCTTTCCTTTCCTTCCTTTCCTTTCCTTTCCTTTCCTTTCCTTTCCTTTCCTGTTCTTTTCTTTTCTTCTTTTCTTTTCTTTTCTTCTTTTCTTTTCTTTTCTTTTCTTTTCTTTTCTTTTCTTTTCTTTTCTTTTCTTTTCTTTTCTTTTCTTTTCTTTTCTTTTCTTTTCTTTTCTTTGTTCTTTTCTTTTCTTTTCTTCTCATGATCTCTTCTGCCTGGGTTGTTTTTCTAACTCCTGTTTATTTCACAGACTGAAGTGCCTGACAGGAGAGTCTAACCCATTATTTTTAAGTAAGTGTTGTTCAAGTTTGACCTTAGCTGAATTAACATCACCAGTTCAGCACATGAGGTTTGAAGAGCAATGTCTTGTCACTTTACAGCTACTGTCTGACCCTCAGCCAATAATGTCAATATATTTAGCCTAAGTATATTCGAATTTTTAAACAAAATTAGCATGCATGCATTTGGACAGATAAGGTGCATTTGTAATGTGATCGCCACTTGCCGAGGCGATCGGCTCCGGGGCAGGTGCGTTCTGCAGCGGAGCGGGGCATCGGGAGAGGTAGGGCTTTTTTTCCGACATCGAGGCGGCTCGAGGGAGCCGGCAAGACCCGGCAGCCCTCGCGAGGGAGGCTGACGAGGCGTAGGCGGAGCCAGCAGCGTCCCCTCCCCGGCCGTTCAAAAGCAGCTCCTAGGGAGCGCGGCGAACAGGGCGGGCAAACAGGGCGTGGCGCATCAGAAGGGCGGGGCGCGGGAGTTGGCGCGGCAGTTTGCGCGGCAGTTCGCGCAGGGAGGGCGAGCAGGGCGGGCGGAGAGGGCAGAGGTTCCCCCCCCGCCCATAAGAATAACACCTTTAACAGCTGTCGACCACTAGCTAGGCTGCAATGGTCTACACCAGGCAGACTGCTCTCTCTAGAAAGTCTGTAACCACCCAGACTGACTGCCTGCTCAACAATGCGGCAGTTCAGGTCTCTGGGTGCAGGGAGTGTCTGAGCCTGTTGCTGCCATTTGAGGGAGGCAGAGGCACCGTGTGTGTGAGGTGTGAGCAGGTGGATGACCTGGTCTGCCTGGTGGCAGAACTCAAAGAGGAGGTGAATAGGTTGAGGGCTATCAGGGAGTGTGAGCGGGAGATAGACTGGAGGAGTGACTCCCTGCAGGGCCTGAAGGAGAGGTACCGGGGTGAGACACCCCAAATAGGGGTGGATCCCCTGCCCTGTCACTGTCGGGCAGAGGGAGGGGACCTAGGAGTTGAGGAGGAATGGAGACAGGTCCCTGCTCGACCTCGCAGGCAACGCCCCCCCCATCGGCCCCGCCTTCCCAGGTGCCCTTACATAACAGATTTGAGGCCCTGGACCTTGAGAGACTGGTGGGTGAGGATGAGGTAGGAAGTCTACCCAGGAGGATGCCTAGGGAGAGGAAGCCGACTCCACGCCTCAAGACTGCCTCCACCAAGAAAGACAGAAGGGTGATCGTTGTAGGTGACTCCCTTCTCAGGGGAACAGAGGGCCCTATTTGTCGACCTGACTCTACCCGTAGGGAAGTCTGCTGCCTCCCTGGGGCCAGGGTCAGGGATGTTGCCAGAAAGCTTCCCAACCTGGTTCGCCCCTCTGACTACTACCCTCTTTTGATAGTCCAGGCTGGCAGTGACGATATTGAAGAGAGAAGCCTGAAGGCTATCAAACGGGACTTTAGGGGACTGGGACGGTTAGTGGATGGAGCGGGAGATCAGGTGGTGTTTTCGTCTATCCCTGCAGTGGCAGGGAGGGGTACTGAGAGGACACGGAAAGCCCACCTGATTAACACGTAGCTCAGAGGCTGGTGCCAACACAGAAATTTTGGGTTCTTTGACCATGGGGCGCTTTACTTGGCACCCGGCCTGGTGACCGCAGATGGGTCCCTATCTCTAACGGGAAAACGGATCCTAGCCCAGGAGCTGGCAGGGCTCATTGAGAGGGCTTTAAACTAGGAAAGAAGGGGGATGGGGCTGAAATTAGGCTTGTTGGAGCTGTACCAGGGGGAACAGTGGCAAAGCCGGGGAAGAAGGCAATGGCCGGACTGAAGTGCATCTACACTAATGCATGCAGCATGGGTAACAAACAAGAGGAGCTGGAAGCCATCGTGCAGCAGGCAGGCTATGACTTGGTTGCCATCACGGAAACGTGGTGGGACCACTCTCATGACTGGAGTGCTGCAATGTCTGGCTATAGGCTCTTCAGAAGGGACAGGCAGCACAGAAGGGGTGGTGGTGTGGCTCTCTATATTAGAGAGTGTTTTGATGTTGTGGAACTTGAGGCTGGGAATGATAAGGTTGAGTCTCTATGGGTTAGGATCAGAGGGAAGGCCAACAAGGCAAGCATCCTGGTGGGGGTCTGTTATAGACCGCCGAACCAGGATGAGGAGATAGATGAGGAGTTCTACAGGCAGCTGGCAGAAGCCGCAAAATCGTCAGCGCTTGTTCTTGTGGGGGACTTCAACTTCCCAGACATATCCTGGAAGCACAACACAGCCCAGAGAAAGCAGTCTAGGAGGTTTCTGGAGAGCGTGGAAGATAGCTTCCTGACGCAGCTGGTCAGTGAACCTACCAGGGGAGGTGCCCCGCTAGACCTTCTGTTCACAAACAGTGACGGACTGGTGGGAGATGTGGTGGTCGAGAGCTGTCTTGGGCAGAGTGACCACGAAATGGTTCAGTTCTCTATTCTTGGCGAAGTCAGGAAGGGGACCAGTAAAACCGCTGACTTGGACTTCCGGGGGGCTGACTTTGAGCTGTTCAGGACACTGGTTGGCAGAGTCCCTTGGGAGGAGGTTCTGAAGGGCAGAGGAGTCCAGGAAGGCTGGGCACTCTTCAAGAAGGAAATCTTAATGGCTCAGGAGCGGTCTGTCCCCACGTGCCCAAAGACGAGCCGGCACAGGAGAAGACCGGCCTGGCTGAACAGAGAGTTGTGGCTCGAGCTTAGAAGAAAAAGGAAGGTTTATAATCTTTGGAAAAGAGGGCGGGCCACTTACGAGGACTATAAGGATGTTGCGAGGCTGTGCAGGGACAAAATTAGAAGAGCCAAAGCTCATCTGGAGCTCAATCTGGCTACTGCCGTTAAAGATAACAAAAAAAATTTTTACAAATACATCAACACAAAAAGGAGGACTAAGGAGAATCTCCATCCTTTACTGGATGTGGGGGGAAACTTAGTTACAAGGGATGAGGAAAAGGCTGAGGTGCTCAATGCCTTCTTTGCCTCAGTCTTTAGTGGCAAGACCAGTTGTTCTCTGGATACCCAGTACCCTGAGCTGGTGGAAGGGGATGGGGAGCAGGATGTGGCCCTCACTATCCACGAGGAAATGGTTGGCGACCTGCTACAGCACTTGGATATACGCAAGTCGATGGGGCCAGATGGGATCCACCCGAGGGTACTGAGAGAACTGGCGGAGGAGCTGGCCAAGCCGCTTTCCATCATTTATTGGCAGTCCTGGCTATCAGGGGAGGTCCCAGTCGACTGGCAGCTAGCAAATGTGACGCCCATCTACAAGAAGGGCCGGAGGGTAGATCCGGGAAACTACAGGCCTGTTAGTTTGACCTCAGTGCCAGGGAAGCTCATGGAGCAGATTATCTTGAATGTCATCATGCAGCACTTGCAGGGCAACCAGGCGATCAGGCCCAGTCAGCATGGGTTTATGAAGGGCGGGTCCTGCTTGACGAACCTGATCTCCTTCTATGACCAAGTGACACGCTTAGTGGATGAGGGGAAGGCTGTGGATGTGATCTACCTTGACTTCAGTAAGGCTTTTGACACCGTTTCCCACAGCATTCTCCTCAAGAAACTGGCTGCTCATGGCTTGCACTGGCGTATGCTTCGTTGGGTTAAAAACTGGCTGGATGGCCGGGCCCAAAGAGTTGTGGTTAATGGAGCCAAATCCAGTTGGAGGCCGGTGACTAGTGGCGTCCCCCAGGGCTCAGTACTGGGGCCAGTTCTCTTTAATATCTTTATCGATGACCTGGATGAGGGGATCGAGTGCACCCTCAGTAAGTTTGCAGATGACACCAAGTTAGGTGCGTGTGTCGATCTGCTCGAGGGCAGGAAGGCTCTGCAGGAGGATCTGGAAAGGCTGGACCGATGGGCTGAGGCCAACTGTATGAAGTTCAACAAGGCCAAGTGCCGGGTCCTGCATCTGGGGCGCAACAACCCCAAGCAGCGCTACAGGCTGGGAGATGAGTGGTTGGAAAGCTGCCTGGCCGAGAAGGACCTGGGAGTACTGGCTGATAGTCGGCTGAATATGAGCCAGCAGTGTGCTCAGGTGGCCAAGAAGGCCAACAGCATCCTGGCCTGTATAAGAAGCAGTGTGGCCAGCAGGTCTAGGGAGGTGATTGTCCCCCTGTACTCGGCTCTGGTGAGGCCGCACCTCGAGTACTGTGTTCGGTTTTGGGCCCCTTGCTACAAGAAGGACATGGAGGTGCTCGAGAGAGTCCAGAGAAGGGCAACGAAGCTGGTGTGGGGTCTGGGGAACAAGTCTTATGAGGAGCGGCTGAGGGAGCTGGGGTTGTTCAGCCTGGAGAAGAGGAGGCTCAGGGGAGACCTCATCGCTCTCTATAGGTACCTTAAAGGAGGCTGTAGAGAGTTGGGGGTTGGTCTATTCTCCCACGTGCCTGGTGACAGGACGAGGGGGAATGGGCTAAAGTTGCGCCAGCGGAGGTTTAGGTTGGATATTAGGAAGAACTTCTTTACTGAAAGGGTTGTGAGGCATTGGAATGGACTGCCCAGGGAAGTGGTTGAGTCGCCATGCCTGGAGGTCTTTAAAAGACGTTTAGATGTAGTCCTTAGTGATATGGTTTAGTGGAGGTCTTGTTAGTGTTAGGACAGAGGTTGGACTAGGTGATCTTGGAGGTCTCTTCCAACCTAGACGATTCTGTGATTAAATCTGTGATTAAAATGGCTGAGTTATAGGGTTCTTGAAAATGAAGGTTAATAAAGAAACCATGGAAAGACACTTGAATACAGCAATAGTACATAATGGCATCTTGATATATAAAAGAAAACTCATATTCTCTTTTAAAGTTTAATGACTTTTCATTACTCTTTTGCAGTATCCCTGGACTACAGCCACATACCCTATGAAGTGCAGTCTAATAGAGGCTTCATCCTATCACTATTTGTCATCATTTAGAAGGTGCCTCAGGAAAGGAGGCATTAAAATATCTTCAATTCCTCTCATTGGTTCAAACCTTTACAGAAGTTCAATTTTACAGAAATTGTAATTCAAACAATATATATCTGCAATATTACAGTATGCAAGTGCTTTACTTCAGTAGGCAGCAAATCCAAATGACTCATACTTACTTACACAAAGGTTTTACTTCAAAGATAAAATGACAAGGAGTGTTCTTTTATTCTCTTAGCTCCCTTTCAAGGAGCTTAAAAAAGAAAAAAATCCCCTTAAAATAATGGTATCTTTAAATGCAACAGCAGAAAACTACTAGCAAGAACATGTTCCCTGAAGAGATATCAGTACAGGTAAATGAATCATGTTTCAGATAGAGAATAACTGTTTGTTAGTGGTTTTGTGCAGATTCTCAGACAGAGCTGAGTTTTGCACTAATTGCAAGAAACAGATCCATTGTGAAAATAGTGTCAGAATAAGTTCAGAAAGCTTCACAAGAGACACTGAATTAATCTAATTCATATTTTAAATAATTCACGAGAGGCTGTATTTAATATATGTATATGTTTTTTGTAGGATCATGCAAATAAATCATGTATTTTCTTCCAAACTGGTCTAGAGGGCAGCAGGGAGATGAAACAGCAGTTTTGTTGAACAATAGAGTAGTAGGGGTGGAAAGGACCTTGAGGGGTCATCTACTTCAACCTCCAAGCCAAAGCAAGTCTGCCTTTAAAGGAGATGAGTTTTTTTCAGGACTGTTTCCAGTTGCATTCTGAAATTCTCAAAGGATGGAGACTCTACAACCTCTGTGGAAGCTCTGCTACAACTTTTGACCATCATCCCTTGTTCTGTTGTTGTATATGCCAGAGAAAATTCTTCTCCATCTTCTCTATTAGCTCTCATTATATAGTGCTATATGAGCCTCCTTTGCTTGCTTTCTCTTCCCCAGGCTAAATAAACAAAGCCTCTAGGTCTCTCCTCCTAAATTATGTATCACAGCACTACTGACAGAAAGAAGAATCAACTCTTCCCATTCTGACAATGCTTTGATTATAGTTCAGATTAGTAGTGTTCATAAACAAGTGACTTTAAAGAGAGATGACTTGGCAAGTATCTATTTTTCTGCAAGAGAAAATGTAAGTGCTTTTTAATAGAAAGATAGAAATAAGACTCCACAATCATTTGAGAAACACCATTTTAACTGCTACTGGAATTCCATTATATAGTAATGATGAACACCATGAAGTAAACCGAAGTATGTTATTTGCACATTCCTATCGGCAAGGTTTCATTCCTACAATTTCGTCTTAAATTGCTCAAAAAATAAAATAAAAAAGAATATAGACTGGATGTAACTCTCACTGGTTTGCTAATTTTTTTTGAGACTTTCTGTATGTTATCAAGCTGAAACAACCTTTTCAATTCAAATTTTCTTTATAGGATAGTTTAAAATCATACACATAGGCATGCGTATAAATTCTTTTTTATCTTCCGTACTCTGAGATGTTAAATGAATGACAGAGTCCCAGAGTGGTTGAAGGTGGAAAGGACCTTTGGAGATCATCTAGTCCAACTGCCCTGCTCAAGCAGGGTCACCTAGAGCACACTACCCAGGATTGCGTCCAGACAGCTTTTGAATATCTCTAGGGAAAGGAAGGGTACTTACAGCTCAAAGAATGGTTTCATTTCTAAAAAGCTGTAGGAGACAGTTCAGTGAGATAAAGGGAGATCTGCTTGTGGGCATTTCATTTCCTGCGAGGAACATATTCAGTAGTTTTTGGGTGTGATGAAATGAATCATTCACTAAAAGTAACTCTTTTGTCCCTATTTGCTATGCAGCTATGCCTATATGGCATATGACTGTTTCAAAAATAATTCAAGATGAATGAAATTAATACCATCTCTGCTTAAGGAATTCATATTCGAAATATACAAGATTGCTGTAAAGGACTCTTCAGGTACTTCCAGTTTCTGAAATCTAAACAAACCTTATCTATTGTTCTAAAATGTCTGGTGTTCTTGGAATGTTGGTCAGCCAAAATCTCTTTTTTCTTCAGTTAATCTGGAACACAAACAGTTCCTTTTCCAGTACATTGTAAGATAGAAACAGTGCCATGGAGTTTGATATTCCCAGTTGCTTAAACACATTATTCCCCAGAATCTGATCAAAAAGTTAGCATATTGACTCTTAATGGGAAAAGAATGAATTCCTATTTTATATCATGAATGAAAGAGTACACAGTTCATGCATACATTCAAGGTAGTACACTGATGTTAACATTGACATAGTCAAGTACTTGATCACCATTTTTTCCACAATGTAGTACTTGAAAGATCATAGAATCATAGAATGGTTTGGGTTGGAAAGGACCTTAAAGAACATCTAACTCCAACCTCCCTGCCATAGGCAGTGATGCCACCCACTAGATCAGGTTGGCCAAGGCCCCATCCAGCCTGGCCTTGAACATCTCCACGGACGGCGCATCCACAATTTCCCTGGGCAACCTCTTCAAGTGCCTCACTACCCTTACAGTGAAGAATTTCCTCCTAATGTCTAATCTAAATCTATCCTCTTTTAGTTTAAGAGCATTCCCCCTTGTCCTATCATTATCTACCAAAGTAAAGGGTCCTTCTCCATCTTTTTTATAAGACCCCTTTAATTATTGAAAGGCCATAATGAGGTCTCTCTGGAACCTTCTCTTCTCCAGACTGGACTTCCTCAGTTCTCTTAGCTTTCCTTCATAGGAGAGGTGTTCCAGCACTTTGATCATTTTTGTAGCCCTCCTCTGGACTCGCTCTATCAGGTCCACATCTTTCTCGTGCTGAGGGCCCCAAACCTGGATGCAGTATTCTAGGTGGGGCCTCATGAGGGCAGAGTAGAGGGGGGCAATCACCTCCTTTGATCTGCTGGTCACACCTCTTTTGATGCAACAAAGAACATGGTTGGGTATCTTCTTCCAACTCAAAACAAAACAAAAAACTATTGTCAAGTTGCTTAAGAATTCAGTTTGTAGCAAACAGTTCTAGTAATGTGCCCTACCTCTGAATTGCCTTGGGATAATTCAACATCAATAAAATTATGACCAAGAGTGCCAACGTTGATAAATTTATGCATACTATTTTATTTGTCTTGGCAAGATTAAGAAACCCATATGCACTGATATTACCATAACAGCCTACACAGATGTTGATAATGCAGAAGATTCAATGCATTGGTTTGTATTGTTCCTTGCCTATTGCATTTTTTTGTATTGTTATACAATACATATGATATTATAGTACTCCCAAGACTGGAGCATATGGAAAAAATGAATAGGACAGGACATTGGTTTTGGTGTTTTCTTTAGCTGATTTTCTATTTCCATATGAAGACAGCAAAGGCCCTTCTCCTGGTCAGAGCAGGTAGCTCTGGAGCTGAGATGCTGGAATGAGAGTGGCCATGTAGAAAGCATTGGGAAGATGTAATGTCCTGGCTATCCCTGAGCAGTTAATTTTCGCAGAGGATTCCTGGCAAATGTGTGATGGTTTTCTACTGGGAGAGAGCACTTGGGGCAGAAGTCATGATATAAATAATGAAAATAGATGTAATATGTCTGGTAAACTACTATAAAAGCCCATCTTGTACATGGAACAATACTTACCTTATCCGTGTTTTTTTTGTTGTTGTTGTTTCTTTGTTTTTTTAAATCATTTTTTCAGAACTATAGCATTCCCTTATGTTGTCCTTTTATTTATTAATTTATTTTTTAAATCAACTTTAGCATAACTGTTGCACCTACTTTGCTTTCCCTTTTCAGCTGAGGGGTTATTTCAGGTACATCCTTTCTTAGCCCTTTGGAAGAAGAGGGATGGAGTACAAGGAAGAGGGAGGAATGCCCCTGTCTTTACATTAACAAAACTTGCTGGAACACATCTGTTTCTTTTAATAGAGAAGGAATTTCCCAATTAAGGCAATGGCAAATATTCATACTCTACTATTTTATTTATTGGATATATTTCTTCACTCTTACTAGTATGAAATATACATATTGAAAAAGTTTACAAGATGTATGATCAGATTACACAACAATTATTAGGACATGACTTGATGTAGAATGCATCAAATTAATTATTCACATGAGTTATTCACATCGATGGTCTTTTATTCTTACTACTTCCTCTCCGTCCTTTATTTGTAGTATCTAATTATTGCATATTTGTATTGTCCTTAACATGCTCACTATTAAAAAATAAATAAAATCAATTTTCAAATATAGCCTATATTGGCTATTGGCTATAACAATATAACATGAAATAACATTTTGCCTTTAGATTTTTTTCTCAGTGCTTGGTTGAGTGAAATGTTTTCTGTTTTGCTTTAGATAAATGAATGTTTTAGTTAATAGCTTAAATTTCAATAACTGACTTCTAAAATACCTTTTCAACCTTTTTTTTTTTTTTTTTTTTTTTTTTCTTGTGCAAAAAAAGATCTCCTTCAAACAGAGAATGAAACTGAACAGCTGGGATGAGAGATTCATTATCCCTATTATGAGATGAAATTTTATATTTTCAACTCGGGTTTATTCTGACAGACTTTAAATATGGTACAGTGTGATAAAAACACAGAATTGTTATTTTTAGGTCATGCATAATGTTCAGCCAAAATATAAATTTTAGAGATGTATATAATCAAGATGACAGTGCTATCAGACTACCCAATCATTGTAATTATCTTTTTTTTATTAAAAAAAATAAACCTTTATCATACTTCAAAGATCAAGAAAGTACCTTCCTACTGCCTATATACAAATATCCCTGCATCAAGAAGATGTTTTTACAGGAAAATTAGCTGGAGACTAGATTAATTGATTTTGTATGGTAAACTGAGGTAAATTAATAAAAGTATTTTATATTTAGACATCAGTGAGACAGTAACCCAGTTTATGTATTCTAAAATATGTAATAATGATAATTGTTTGATCAGAGCAACAAGCAATATATTGTCATTGGATTTGGTAACCAGCTCTGCTGAAAATTCACAAGTGAACATTTCTTGTATTTATATATAATATTTATGTATAATATTCTGTGAATCTAAAATAACTATAACTTTTTTTTACAATTACTGCAGTACACTGGGAAAAGGAATTTAATGTATTGTATAGGTATTAAACGTATACAAGTTTCTCTAAAGGAACATCATCATTTTGTTAATGCTTTCATGAAAATCGAGTCCCAAGTAAATAAAAGTGTAACAAGTAGGAAACACTGTAGGAAATACTAGGAATTTGCCACTGCAGATGTTGTAAGGCCTATTGCAAGAAATGTCTCTTTTTCCCTATTTTTATACAGTAATTTGTTTTGTATTATATCTTGTATAATGAACTGTACCCAAGGATGTATTTTAGAACATATAGTGGATATAGTGGTATCTGCATATGTTGATATACTCAGAGAAAATGTTTTTTAAGAAGTAACACAGAAGAAACTGTGCATACCCATTTCAGTCCATGGCTACATGAGCTGTGACTTCTCAGAGGACATTCCGAAAATACTCAGGCTGTCGGACTGGTTATGAATAATGGATGGCACTGTAGCTGGAAACAAAGGCTTTCAAATTCAAAAGGAAAATTGAGGGTCAAATTCAAAAGGAAAACTGGCATTCCATCCATTCTAAACAACTATATTTGAAAAAAAAAAATATTCAAACCCATCCGTGAAATATTGCCAAACAACACCTGCTCCATGAAACAAGTCATGAAAAGAGTTTTTGTAAATACTCATTTTGATTAAACAAGTTGCCAGTATTGTGAAATTGCAGCATTCCCTTGAGTCTATTCTGTTTCTATTCTGACATGACAAAAACTTGCTACTAATTTCAGAAACAATAAATTTAGTAATGTCATATCAGACACATCAAGTCAGATGGAAGACACAAAGTCAGCATGACTTAACAAATTTGAAAAGATACAGGGTGTCACAGATGTCAGAATTGACGTGCTGTATTACATTCCTTTCAGATCATATAACAGCTACCAAAGCTGACGGGGAATATTACAAGGAGATCCATTTGAGGATCTCCTCACTCTATTAGTTGTGAAAGTCCTTATGTATATTTCTCCTCTAGTTTCTGATGAGAAATAGTGTATTGTTTTCCCTGCTATAGCACCTTTTCCAGGTGAAATGAAAGTATTTCTGGTGTTAGCATGCTTCAGCTATGCTGGTGACTGCACCCATTCTCTGATTCAGCTGTCTCTGCTGTCTATAGAACTTACTTTACATCACTTCAGTCAGGTCCACACACTTGGAGTTCTTTATTTTTCCTAGTCTTCTTTTCTCAATTTTTCTATACTGTTTATCCAGACAAGTGCTCACCACTCTAGGGTAAATAGTTCCCATTTACTTCTGACATTTTGTCAGGGCTAGCATTTAAATTTTAACTTTCAATCATTTTATCAAAACAGCTGGAATTGTTGACACACTTGACTTTAGCTCCCAAGACACAGCCATGAGACTCAGAAGATGCACTATATATCTCCTGAAACAAGAAGACCATGATTTATCATGGAAATATGAACAGAAATGGTAGCTTATGAAATAAAGAAAAATAAGCAACATCATAACATTGCTTTTATGTTTGTTCTAGTTTTGGCTAAAAGGCATTTTTCTTTCCAAACCAAGTTTTTCTATTTTATTTTATTTTTTATTTTTTCCCCGGGAAAAGAAATATACAGAATTGAATGCAGTTTGACACTTAAAGAAACAATTTAGTATTCTGATATTTTTCCAGTGCTTCCAAAGCTAGTAGTTCATAAAGTATGTTCCTTTTCAAAGCCGTGCTCACCTTGGAAATATGTGATTCATTGTAGACAACTAGCAAATTCCATATCATTTTGACAGAATCAAGATTTTACCTTGGATTTCTGAAGTCTTTTAGATTTAATGTCACTTTTGTAGTTACACCCAGTTGTTGAATACTGTTATTCTATTTTTTCCTGTGAAAATACATACTGCAATAAAACCTGTAACCTATGATGCAAGAAAAAAATATCTCTTAGGAGCATTGCTGTGTTACTTGGCCTAGCTCTAGTAGTGCTAGAGTTGGTGTCACTTTTGGGGAACAGGAAAGGAGGGAAGCACGTATTTCAGAACAATGTTCATCTACATTATTTCCTATTGCCTATTCTTTTGGAGGAATACTTTGAGAAAAACAGGACTTAAAATATGTTCCAGGTGTCTAAGAGCACAGAAATGAAAAGGTGGTTAGATCTTTCTGACTATTGTCATACTGATTTGAAAATCAGCTAAGCCACATGGTATTTTAGATGTAAAGAATAAAAAGCTAAATACCAGTTTCAACATGACATCAGGTACTTCCTCAAGAAACCTAATTAACTCATTCATAATATTCCTCCCACTGCTTTTAGAATTGTTCTGCTGGAGGCATCTCACATACATTTCACTCCGTAATCAAGTGTGGTTGATAATGACTGGTCTTTGGATGATTTGAAATATATTAATTCTTCCATAGAAAAAGAATAATTTGAAGACATTTAGTATAACTAATGATTTCCATGGATTTCACTATGTAGAATAAATAATTAGATTCATCACATACACAGCTAACATCTGTGATTATCTGATCAATACTGTTTCATAAACGACAGCAAAATTGTAGACATCAGCTCTTTTTGTTGATATTCCTTCATATGTCCAGAAAACCACCTGCCTTTATAAAAGGCAACAAGATATCAAGTCCATTCAACTTCATACATGTCTATGTATCGTAGTCTATTCTTTGTATTAGGAATAAATCTTCCTGAAATATAAGATTGTTTTTTTTTTTTTTTTCTGTAAATTCTAATGAAGCTCTTTATGAAATGTTAAGTCTCATTATTTCTTGAAAGTCTTGTCTGTTAAATTTCTCCTTTCAAAGCAAGACGTTATATGCTAGAATGTATACTGAAGTTTGTTCTTTCTAACTTGTCAAAAAGTTAATCATTTTCTGTTATAAATTGACTAGCTAAATAAAATTTGAAAAAATATAAGAGCTTAAGCATTTAAAGAATATATTATTTTTAGCCTTATTTCTTTCTAAAATAAACTTAACGTGACTACTTTTTTATAAAGTAAATCTTATGTAAGTATTTCATTTGTGGGCGTGTGTACAAGAAAAAAGCCAAGCAATCCTAACATTAAATTCACTCACCAATTTAAAATTTCAAAAAGGCATAAACATAAAAGTACTATTTCTATATATTCCATGAAAATGAAAGTTGAGTTTTGGTGTTCTGATGACTAAAAATCTTTACTATTATCTCTCCTCTTCTAACACATCATAGAATTCATACGGAATTCCAGCCCTGAGAGAAAAACATCTAAAAATTAAGACTTCATTAGGTGGTGGCTGTAATCATTCTTGATTTCAGTAAGGCCTTTGATATTATTACTCACAGCATCCTGCTGGACAGCAAACTCAACATGAGCCAGCAGTGTGCTCTGGCAGCCAAGAAAGTTAACTGAATGATTCTCCCACTATATTTAGCAGTAGTGCAGCCTCCCCTTGAATGTTGTGTGCAGTTCTGGGATTCACAATATAGAAAGGATGCTAAGGTACCTGGAAGTGTCCAGAAGAGGGCAACAAAGCTAATAAAATGGCTGGAAGGCATGTTGTATGAGGAGAGGTTGAAGAGACTGAGTTTGTCTAGACTGGAGAAAAGGAGGTGACCCTACAAGTTTCTAAGGAAGGGAAGTGGAGAGGGAGGTGCTGGCCTCTTCCCCCTGAAGACCACTGAAGTTATTAGGCAGGACTTTTTTATCCTGTAGACACTTAAAGAACTTAGACGAATAAAGAGCTGTTCATGGTGGAGGGGTGTGCTCAGTAAACCCATGGTAAAGTCTGGCCAATGTGAAGAACCTTCACAAGTTTGAATATATTAAAATCTCATTTAGTTAAAACCTTTTTATCACATTATACAGCCATCACCCTAGATTCTACAATTCTTCTGGAAGGAAGGAGCTCTTATTTACAAGAACTCAGAGCTATTTAATAATCACAGGCAAACATGACATTTTATTTCATGCATCTTGGAACCATAAAGAATGCTTTTCATATACATTTATATATATAAGAATGTAATATGCACATATAATTTCAGTATTTTGATAAAAGAAGTAAAAGGGCTCCTCGAGCATGTGTCTTGTACTACTTGAAGGCACTCAGCCTTCTGGAGTGATTATAAATATAAGAATGACAAATAAAAGGCTTGAGAAGATAATTTCTGCAGAATAACTGAATACTTTAAGAGGAAAAAGGTAACTAGAAAGGAGTGGGTGGGCAAAGGCAAGAATTATTTGCCAATAATAACATATATGTGAAGAATGGAAATGACTGGTGGTATGAACTATTCATTGAGCTACTGAGAACAGTCCAAAGCAGAGCTAATTTTATCTCAGAGGAGAAGACAGAAGAATATGTAACAAATCTGTTCAACTAAAATGGATACTGATAATACCTTCATGCTTTTAGTATTCTATAGTATAGCTGCCTCTTATTCTAGGTAGCAGAAACAAGGGAGAGAAAGTATGATAATGTATTGGGTTAATGGCAATTTCAGGTTGGAAATTAGGAGAAATTTCTTCTTAGAGAGTAGTCAGGCATTGTAACAGGTTGCCCAGGGAGATGGTGGAGTCACCCTCCCTGGGGGTGTTTAAGGAAAGGTTGGATGTGGTGCTTAGGGACATGGTTTAGTGGGTGATGTTGGTGGTTGGAGGACTGTTGGATCAGATGATCTTGGAGGTGTTTTCCAACCTTAATGATTCTATGACTGTAATGCTGGTGGGCAGTTGAACCCCACACAGCTACTCATTCACTGTCCGGTGGGATGGAAGAGAGAATCGGAAGGGCAAAAGTGATAAAACTCATGGCTTGAGATAAAGAGCATTTAATATATGAAGCAAAGTGGTGCAAGCAAAGCAAAACAAAATAAGGATTCATTCACTACTTCCCATCATCCGGCAGATGTTTAGTCACTTCCAGGGCTTCATCACATGTAACAGTTACTTGGGCAGACAGATGCCATAATTCAAATGTTCCCTCCTTTCTCCTTCCTTCCCCCAGCTTTTACTGCTGAGCATAATGTCATATGGTATGGAACAGTTGGGTCTGTCTGTCCCAGCATGTCCCCTCCCAACTTCTTGTGCAGCTCCAGACTACTCACTGTGGGGGCAGAGTGAGAAACAGAGAAGGTCTTGACTCTCTGTAGGCACTGTTCAGCAATAGCTAAAACGTTGGCAAGTTATCAACACTGTTTTGGTCAAAAATCCCTAAAATAACACCATAACTGGTACTATGAATTAAATTAACTCCATCTCAGACAAAACAAGTCTACATTAAAACAAATAAAATAAAATCAGTTTGGTTTTGGTGACATAGAAATTAATTGCATTAGAAAGAAATTAAATGGACTTAAATTGAAAAAAAAAAGAAAAAAGAAACTTGAATTGCACCAAAACCTCCAAAGTACAGCACCTGTTAACTGAATCTCAGTTAGAAAAGCCAAATTATTATCTTGGGATTATATACAGTCCATACTGTACACTGTGTCTCTGTTGGTTAATGTACAGACTCCCCATCCAGCTATCAGAAGCATGCTTTATATTCCCTGGAAGTCCAGCCAATACAGCTGCCAGAGGCTAAGCAACAAGCTTTGAGAAGGCAAGCTGACAAGCCCTCCCAGGAAGTACTTGCAGATGGTGAGTAGAAAGAATAACCAAACAGTCAACTTCCTATCTAACCAAATCACAGTTTGTCTAAAATCAACTGGAGGGAATAACTGTGACTAGCTGCAGTGACAGACTAGAAGTCCAAACAGATTTTCTGCATTGCTAACTGCAACAGATACATTTTTCACCCTATCATAGAATCCAACAGTGATAAATTTGCCATTCAAAGTTGGTCTGCAGTGATATGAGGCATCTTTTCCTAACCATGTTACCAATTTCAAGTTGTAGAATACTTCAGGTGGCAGGGCTGCCTTGTCATACAGAAGTATAATCACTGTAATAAAATAAGGCATAGAAATGTTGCAGTGTCATGACATATTCCCGTGAAGTACAGCATGATTTGTCATCCAGGCATAAGCAAATAAATACATATTTTTCCTTTAATTTAACAAAATACTTTAAAGAAAGATTGAAGAGAACTTTGGGCAGTGTAAGTAAATAAGCTTTACATATTTATACCAATAATTACACCTCACAACAAGATTTTAATGAAAACATTGCATAAAATTGTTTCCAGTGAAAGAGTTTCATCACCAGCTATAGAAAAGATTAAAGTCATTGTTCTTTCTTTTTAAATATTTCCCAAGAGTAGTAGATATAGATCTTTTTCATCAACATGTGGCTTGGTTCATGAAATCAAATACATTTCCATAAGCAAGTTTGATAACTGTGATTAACAGTTATAAGTAGATGGTAATAACAGATAAATTGATATAATATGCATATTTTACAAATGAGTTTGTATTTTTTTGAATATATTTTTATTATTGCGATGTAATGATTCTAACATACCTTGTCTTAAAAAAATGTCTATCTGCAACTGAAGAAAAATATACTTCATAGATGGTGTACAACAGGTTTTCTAAGATGTACAGGCTATCTAAGAAAATACATAATGAAGGACAGGCAACACAACTGGCACATTTTCAAGTTTTCAAAACAAAAATATTTGTGGAAAAATCAGTTAACCTTGTACAGAGATCCCAACATAACCATGTAGATAATAACTGAAGTAGACCATAACTATTAGCATAACTAGGGTAAAGGTGCCTCTAGTTTGGGAGCATAACGCTGTAGGAAATCCCAGTGTGTTTTGCAGGTGCTCTTTTCTTAAGAAACAAGTATGCCAAATTAGTCACTGATAGTCTTTATGTTATTGCCAATTACATCATCATTGTTTTATTGTTATTAAAGTGAACTGCATGAATCTGGTCTAAGTCATTCTTGGTTGTGTTTGGCCTGGGTATATGACTTTGTTGACTGCTTACTAAATCTGGATTCAACAACTGGTTAAGAATGTGGGCAGCCCAGATTAATTTGGTTGCAAGAAAACAATGTTATTAATTAGTTTTCATTTTTATGATAATATATATAAGGTATAATGTATGCAAACTGTGTGCAGTTTGCCTGAAATGTCAATGTACCTTAGCAGGCATCAGCTTTGCTGTTTCAGTCCTGAGTTACTCTTTAAAAAGGACTGCCAATTATGTTGAATTTGATGAAATTGTGTGGTAGGTTTTGTGAGGTTCAATTTTATTGAACTTTTTAATGGTGCTTTATTACAACTGATTTTCATTGTCAAATAGGGATTGAGATTCTGCTCTTATAGTCCTCTTGCACATAAATTCCTTCATGTTATTTCTCTGAGGATTCACATTTAGTTATAGTATACACACAAGTTGCCACTTGTCCTTTTAAGATTTACTCAGGATCTATATAAAGTTGTGCTTTACTAAAGTAGATGAACCTTTTTGAAAGCTGAAAGGTGTGATGAGAAAAACAGAATAGAAAACTGTGAATCAAAAATCCAATCCCCAAAATTCAGTTATAAAGACGTAAGAAGGGCAACGCACTAAGACTAAGGACTATCCACTGTTACTGCAGTGTTGCTAGTCATACAGAAAATCACTTCAGTTTCCTAAACCTAAGATTTCTCAGCTTAAGCTCTGTTAAAAGAGACTGGTACCTCTAATAAAATGTTCATCCTACCTGTATTCATCTTGCTTCTGCAACTACTAGGAAATTTCTAGGGAAAGCAATATTAATATATCCAATCATGTTCTGATTATTTTGTTTACAGCAATGGCAATTGGCCTTAAAAACAAAAGAAAGCAAAGAAAAAAAAAAAAAGCAGAAACTACTGAACTTTCTGGATTGGATGAGTGCCTATTTTGCTACTGCAAAAACACACACATACCTAAAGCACATTGTATAATCGCTCCTAATATAAATCAGGTCTCACAAACACCATTATAGTACATGTAAAGAAATATTTTCTATTTTATATGGATAAAATAGAAATATCTATCAATTAAAATAACATATAATGAAAGTGATGAGTAGCACGGGAGTAATGCAAAAATGGTTTTTGAAACGCCAGGAAGAAGGTTGTCATGGAAACAGCTGGGTTAGATATCTTTTTGTTGCTACAGTTTTATTTAGTTGCTGCTTAGTCTTTATGTTCTTTTAATAAATTAATCTTCCTCAAGTCATTCATGATTTTATATATCTCAAAACAAAATGCTATGTTAAGAACCTTCCAGATTCAAGGCAATGACTAATGGCATATTCATCTATACTGAAACATATAAAAATGAAAACTTCCATTTTACTCCCACACTCAGTCAGCTGAAAGATTAAAAGAGAAAGATGAGTAAAAGAGTTAGTCACTCTCTCCATAAAAGGCTATCATGGCATTCTAGACTATTTTGCCGGGAGTGAAATGAAGGAAAAAGAAAACATGCATAAACAGTCCCCCAAATTTTGAAATGCTTAAATTACTTTATTCTACATGAATGTAATGTGAACTAAAGTGGTTAATTAACAGAACTCATTTATAAAAGTAAAAAGAAAGGAGGTTTAAAATTTAAACAAGTAAACATGTACTTGCCAAGTTAATCAGAAAAGGAACACCAATACTAGGATAATAAAAAAATAAAAAATAAAAAAAGCTTGCTAACTGGCCTTACTGCAAGAAACAGTTTATTAGTTTAATTTTATTTTTTAATTTTTTTAGTTTAATTTTATTTTTTAATTTTTAATTTTATTTTTTAATTAACAAGTTTAATTAGTCAGTGTGAGCATACCTCCCACAAATAATTTTCTAAATATTAATTATCATCAAACAAAAGAAGTGCTAAGTACCATTGGGAAAAGAATGGGAAGGGCAACACTGACACATCTTCAGAAAACAACCTGAAGCAATGAATATAAAACAAACACCAAGGCAAACAAAGTAATAGTGTTTCAATGCAATATAATTGTCAAAATGACCAAAATAACAAACCTGAAGACTGAGTTGCATTAAAAGAAGTAGCACGTACAATGAAGTAACACGACAATAAAATACACAGGAAATGAATGCTGTTTTTCAGAGCTATAACAAATCTAAAACTCACCATTGAGATTTTTTTTTTTACTGATAAAAATGCTGATTTATTAAATGTTTTGTGGACACATTAATCTTAACAAATCCTAGAGCACAGCATAGGTTCAAATACTGTACTGGGTTTCCTCATCAGTTATCTGCCCTTCAGGTTTCTTGACAGACCCTGTGAAGAATTGCATTCACTCTGTGTTGACCCAACATCATATTAGATTCTTTATCACATATTGAGTATCCTATACTAGCTACATATCATCACTGAAATTTCATTGTCTTCCTCTTCCTCTGCCATTCCTTCCATTGACAAGGATGGCATTAGGTTGTGCTTTTATTACACTAAATTTGGAATACAAACTAATCAATACTCATCAATTCTTCTGTTTCTTGTGAAAAAGATCACAGAGGGACTGTGTGTGACGGAAACACACACAGTTGTAGTGTCTATCATATTTTCCTTAGTACTTGTAGTTATGGTGGGATGTTTTCTCCACTCCAATGAAACAGGCAGAAATTTGTTTCTTCCTAATAGAATTGATGGAAAACATCTTTCTAGGTTGTATTATTTAGCAATGCAATAATTCTAATTCCCTGGAATTCCTTGCTTTTTCAGTCCCATCTTCCAGACATACCTCTTGCCAAAGGTGTAGCACTTGTTTCTGTCAAAGTATTGAGCAGAAGGTTTCTCTAGGGGCTTTTCATCCTGCTCATAGTGCTTTATGTATTATTATTAGGGTACTTGCACCATATTTCAAGAATCTTAAACATAATTCCTCATGTTAACAATATAATTGGCTAACCTGGACTTAAATATTTTAGAACTGCCTTGCTATAAATTTTGTCCTTATATGCAAGACATACTTGAGGAGGTTATGATGATAAAGAATCCTATTTTTACTTCTCTTTCTATTAAATCTGCTGATTTCCAAGACTGGTGCTTGTGTATGTGTGGTGGTTGACCTTGGCAAGCTGCCAGATCCCCATCCAGCCACTTTCTCACCCTCACCTCCCACTCCCTCAACACGATAGTGTTGATATAAAAATGTAGGGTCAAGAGAAAGACGGAGATCACTTACCAATTCCCATTGTTGGCAAAACAGACTTTACTGGGGGAAGATTAATTTAATTTATTGCCAAATAAAATAGAGCAGGATAGTGAGAAATGAAGACAAAATCTCCAGCACATGTCCCCATCCTCCCCCTTTTTCTCAGGCTCAACTTCACCCTTTTATTCCTGATTCCTCTACTCTACCCCACAGAACAGTGGGAGAGGAAATGGGGCACTGTAATCAGGCCAAAACAGTTCCTCTTTGCCACGTCTCCCTCATCACACTTTACTCCTGCTCCAACAAGGGTCTTTACTACAGGCTACAGTCCTTCAGGATAAACCTGCTCCAGCATGGGTCCTGGTTTTGAAGAGCCTGCAGCTCTTCAAAAACTGCTCCAACATGGGTGTTTCCCATGGGCTACAGTGCTTCAGGAAAAGACCGCTTGTGTACAGGCTCCTCTCTACATGCTGCAAATCCTGTCAGGAGTCTGCTCTAGCATGGGCCACTGATCTGTCAAGAAATATCAGCCTGCTCTGGTGTGGGGCTGCATGGGTTGCAGTGTGGATATCTGCTCCACCATTGGTCTCTCCATGGGCTGCAGGGGAATCTCTGTTCTGGCACCTGGAGCACATTCTGGCTTCCTTCTTCTGACCTTAATGTTGGCAGAGCTGTTTCTTACTCCTATCTCCACCTGGCATTCCTTAAACACATTTCCCAGAGGTGCCGCCATCTTGGCTGCTGGGCCCAGCCGTGCCCTGAGGTGGGGCCATTGGAGCCAGCTGGAACTGGCTGGGGCCAGCATGGGGCAGCCCTGG
This sequence comes from Cygnus olor, assembly GCF_009769625.2. NCBI lineage: Eukaryota > Metazoa > Chordata > Aves > Anseriformes > Anatidae > Cygnus > Cygnus olor. Next base: position 28,929,322 of record NC_049171.1, read on the forward strand.
TCTCTCCTCGCAGAGGCCACCCATGCAGCCTCTCCACTGCCAACACCTTTCCACTTACACCCAATACACTTTGCACAATCCAGACTTCTAAATCTCTCTGGCCTAGGTATCTAAAACGTATGCAGTGAATCTGGTGTGCCTCAATTTCTTGTGACTAAAATTTTAGCTTTTTCAATTGTGTCTTTATCAGCGCTATCAGTTATGTGTTTTCATGAGCTGCATTCCATGAAGACTGAAAATTTGCCTATGCACAAGAAACTCATATGCCTGTTGCACAGTGCCAGTGTGCACATTCTGTACATAGTGGTCCATATATTGAGTGGGAGGTACAGATCATCAGTCTTACCTGCTTTTCCAGAAGCTGCTCTGTTAGAAATGAATTAGCATAGCCAGGCAGCTGACATTCAGAGGGTGTGTTCTTTACACCCTCAACAGCCCTTTAATAGGATGCAGCCAACATCATATATATATGTGTGTGTGTGTATAAACTAAAGAAATTCACAGTAGGTAATCATACACCATAATCAACCAATTCTGTTTGCCAGCTAAATTGAAATACTATTCTCTAAAACGACAAAGTTCAAATATAAAAGGAGCTTGTAAAATCTCCTGTATAAGGTCTAAGACTCAGCAGAATATACCAAAAGCCATACTAGCAGTAACCAGTGATGCAATCTATTATTATAAAATGACCTTCCTGTTGAACACTTTCAAAAGGTGTTTAAATTTACAGATGTTTACCTGAAAACAATACATCTTCTGCACAGAGAGAAAAGGAAGGACTTCGTGATGCCACAAAATATCTAAAGACATTGTGCAATTCCATTTCATCCATTTTATGTTACTATGGTATTCTTCATCTTATTTCTTGAGATATGAATGAATTTGTACTTTATCACAGAAGCAGAGTCCCACAGGAGTCCCCTAATTAAAGTAACATATACTTTTTTGATGGGTGGGGTTCCTATGCTGTGATACAAAATTAAGACTACACTACAGAAAAAAAAAAAAAAAAAGGAAAAAAAAAAAGCTGGTAACAACCAAACCCAAATGCTTAAATGGAAGGAGTTTTCTCTAGTTACGCATTTTTAAAAATTAAGGCTTTAGTTAACATCAGGTCTCCAGCAATGCTCAGAAATATTTATGTGAATCAATGATCTATATTATTAAATGTTATTTCATCCTATTTAGTGACAACATCTTAAGCAGGCTGGAGTAATAAGTAATTTCTAAGAAATATCTCAGATGTACTGTAGGGAATTTTAATAAATAATTTTTAAAGCTGCTGAAAAGAGATTTTTCATATGAAAATAATAACTTTATTATTATTAACTTAACTTTAAAATATTAAGACAATGAAACTCCTGACAGAAACTAATAAAGGATAAGGTATATTTCCATAAAATCAGCACATACAAATTAAATGTGTATATTTTAGATGTGCTAAATACATATAGTTCTTCAGTTTTCTTATCAAGGGAGAGTAATCCTGCTTCTCAGGGGCAGAAAAAACTATATAAGTTTGTAAACTAAAACAACAAACATAGGTAGTATTCAGTCATTTTACATGACTGTGTAGGAACAAGAAGTGTTTACGGTAGATCTGGATGATAGTCTGGTGACAGATGGCATACCTAAACTGGTACCAAGGATTCAAGTGAAGGTTGCAGTTAGAATTCAGATTTAGATGAGCAGAAGCCAGAGATCAGAAACTTCTGTTCAACACCTTTTGCCATCAATGTCATTCTGCAGCTTATATTAGCAAACCAATTTTTTGACAAACTTGAGGTATTCAAATATATTGTGTAAAAATTTGCTCTGGAGCAACAAAGAATTTGCAGTAGATTTCTTACATCACAGTTCATTGCTTTAGCCCTCAGGCCATTATTCTTTTCAACTTTTATAGATGAACAATTTCCTTAGTGGTGTTCTCTTTGTTGAAAAAAAAAGTGTTTTTGTTTGTTTGTTTGTTTGTTTTTGTTTTTCTCACATGCTCAGACTTACAAGAGAGTTTTCCTGATTTCACCTGAGACAGAACAGGTATGAAGACTGGTGTGCAAACTTTTCTCTTATTTTGTACTTAATTATTACTTCTTATATTAAAGGATGGAGGTCAAATTTGTATAACTGAAGGGAACATACACCCTTTCTTTTAAAAACTTTGTGAATTTCCTCAAAGTTTTTTTTTTTTTTTTTTGAGAAAAGAGTGGCGAAATATGATTTTCTACTTTTGTGTCAGGGTTGAAACATGATTTCATAAAAGACATACTATATGAACTGCTATTAACCAATTTAGTACTTTGGTATTTATGTTGCTGTTGTGACTGCAGAGGTTGGTAGTGCATCAGTGAATTCAAGCTAGGCTAGCTAATCACTTGAGCCATCAGAGGGATTAATACTGAGGTCCAGCTAACGGTAGCAAAATTGTCAAAGACAATTGAGTTTCCTTGCATTTAGGTGGAGAGGACACTCTTACTCATAGTTCAGATAGAATATTTTCTGAGGACTTAATATATGAAGTGTGAATCAGAAAATAAGAATAAGTAAAAATAATTAAAATTTTAATTTTCAGTAACAGCAGTTGTTTTCTGTAAAGTGGTCAGAATCTGATCCCTAAAAATCTAAAGCAAATTTTAACAAACTTAAGTAATTAATGGCAATAATGCTTTAAATCTACCAAAGTATTTGATATACCTAAACAAATTATTTTCCAAAAACTGTATTCAAATTTTCAACGTGTATTTCTTACTATTCTGTTGGTGAGGCCACACCTAGAGCACTATGTCCAGTTCTGATCCTCTCATGAGCAAAACCTACTTATTTTCACACATCCAATATGACACTAGATTTTACTGAAAGTATGGAAGCTTAAGTTTTCATTTTTCACTTAAGGATTAGTTAGAATTAGTTGCTTTGTTTTATGAAGTGATGTTCTTATTAGGACCAAGCCAACAGTAAAAATGCCCAGTAACGTAGTGACTTTTATTTTCAGGCAATTTACAGACATTATCTATTTAATCATTGCAATATCTTTGTGAGATGGTTACATTTATTTATCTACAGCTTCAACTGAAGAATACGAACTGGGGATATTAATTAATTTACCCAAGGGCACAAAGGATATCTGCATCTGTATTTAGATTAAAACATCTTTTCAGCTCGTTGTTAGGTGTGCTTGTCACTAAACATTTTTTTTCCTTCTCTAATTCAAGTTCCCATAATTTTAATAATGTAGTTGCAAATGTTAGTACAGAAAATCTTCATTCTTTTCAAAAAATAACTGACCATTTATACAGATCACCTCTGGTTCACTAGGAGTTACTTGATCCTTTGATAATGATGAAGAATCACTGCTATTCACAGCATTTTAGTAGAGTCATTAGGATGAAACTCATAGTTTATATTGTATGTATGTCCATTACATAAACCTCATTGTTCATAATAAATCCCTGTATTAACCTCAGAGGCACAGCAAAAAGGAATGAATAGCTACAGACACTCAAACCATGTATGCACAAGCCAAGAAAAATAATAAAAATTCATTGGATAAAGCCTGTATATAATGACTGACATCTTTAAAGGAAGAGGCACAAATGATCTGCTGAGAGAATGTCACAATAATTTTCTTTTCTATCAATGACACACATTCTGCCATGTGAAAAGCAATCTCCTTTCAGATCTGTGCAAGGAGGTGCAGGACGCTGCTGTCTGAAGTTCCGCTGTACACAAGAGTTAACAGACACCAATAGGAACTAAATGTGGGATAGCAAAGCAGTATATTGAATGTGAGTATCCCCATCCCAGAACAAAGGAAATAATGTTTGTGATAATTTTTAGCTACAGACCTAATTAAGCAACACATGCCTACATGAAGGGACAAATATGAAAGCACAGTCTTGCATTTGAAGATATAACTCAGTGTTGTCTTCAGTTCCAAACTCAACAGGATACTACTCAAAGCATTTAAGGATCTTTGGATATTAAGTATATTAAAGTGCTTTTACAAACAATTGTTTTGCTTATGAGGGATGGTTGGACACTTGTGTTTCAGTATTCTGACATTTTCAGGCTTTACTGATAGCTATCAGTTTTTCTTCTAAACACCTTAGTACTTCTGTAAGCCCTCTCAGACCATGCTTGTGTAAAAACAGGTTTTCTAACCTTGTTTTCCACAGTAACAATGTCTGTAAATGCACATGTCAAAACCTATTCAGAGTTTATCAGTGATTTCTTATTGGTATTTACCAATAAATACCAGTGAGTTTACCAGTCTTAAAGCTCTACTCCAGCCTTCTTTGGCCACTGTGCTTTTAAAAACTGGAGAAAGGCTGTTGATCCTGGCCAAAGGATCTCTAATCTCAGGAATCTCTACTTTCCCCCCTTTTCTATTTTTTCTTAATCTGCATATAATAGCATGCAAAATCACAAATTATACAGTATATATATAATTGGCAAAGAAAAATCTTCAACATCATATTTCTTTCTTCCTTTATTTTGTTGTGTCTTTTTTCACTGTGTTGCTGCCTGGCCTGATTTATCTTATACGTCCTTTATAGCCTGCACTATTATCTGCCAGCCTCATACAATATCTTGGATACTTAAGGGCACTTCATGTGATACAAAATGCACATGCTCAGGTAACCTGATTGAGCTCATGCATACTTTAGAGTGGTGCTTGATTCTTTTAGGTGTGAGTAATGCAGCCAGCAGAATTGAATCCCAAAAACAGGGATTTTGGATGTTTGTAAAATTTCAACATTTTTTTTGCTGCCTAAAACTTACAATTTCATCAAGAAATGTGTTGCTATAAGGTCAAATATATAACCAGATACTAAACTACTGGAAATCTCCAGTTCTGTCATATTTCTTTAATGGTATGTTACAGTATTTCAGTGGCTTTTCACAAAATACAGGTATTTTTTTAATCCAAGCAATCATTTATTTATTAAAAATGGCTGCCCCCCTCCCAAGGTCAGGTCGGATAGGGCTTTGAGCAACCTGGTCTAGTGGGAGATGTCCCTTACCATGGCAGTGGGATTGGAATTAGATGATCTTTAAGGGCCCTTCCAACACAAACCATTCCATGATTCTATGAAAATTGGTCATAGACAAATTGCCGTGGACACTAACTGACAAAATTTTCATTTTCCTTAATCTAAATAACTACCTCTGTACCTTTCAAAATGCAAGCAAGGTGCTTTTGCCATATGAGATTTCATACCACACAAGATATAAATGTGGTACTTACACACTATACCAAATTAACAATTGTATAAAAAATTTCAAATGCTTACCAAGGGGGCAATTGCATTTGAATCCATTTATGTCCTCTTCACAGGTTCCTCCATTCCAACAGTGTCCGTCTAGACACTCATTCACGTGAACAGAACATGTTTCTCCTGAAATTTTATATTAAAATAAACAAATAAATCAATAAACATGCAGATCTGTTCAAATTATAGGGACATATTTATAATAGAAAAGGACTATCAGAATGTCATAGACTGCATGTTGACCTCACTGGCCAAGGCACACTTAGTAGAGCATGCAGGGACGCTGGTAGGCATCCTTTATGTCATGAATTTTTCTAGTTCATTCATTACAAGAGTCCATTTTGACAGGCAATATTGGAAGCATGACAATCCAGAAAATAGAGAGCTTTCCTAGAGAGGATACACACAATCCTGGAGGGTTTTCCTGTTATACAAAATTACTGTATTCAGGCAGTTTTTTATTTTTTTTTTCAGTTGTGTCAATCGTTTTCTTTCATTTCACTCACTGTCTCCTTTGAAAAAGAATGGCAGAGTATCATTGAACATGAAAAGCAGGCCAACACTAATTTACAGAGTTATATGTAACAGTAGAGTTCAGCTTATGTTCAGCAGAATGTTGCCACTACTATGATACCAGATATACCTTTCCATGAATACAACAGAAGAGGATAATCAAGTCACTGAAGAATATTTATTTAATGAAGCAAAATACAGTTATTACTTAATGAAATAATTCAGAGCTAAGGTAAGAAGTGTAATTAAATGTAGATTTGTAATCTACAACAGGGGTTGCTTTGATTTGTAACAGGAATAGGTACTTCCAGCCACATGAATATGGAGGAAAATCATAAGTGCAGTGCTTATCATAGGTCAGCAGTGTATAAAGCATGTGGGGCTTTTGCTGAACCTCACAGAAAAGCATATAAAAAAAATAAAAATCCTGAAATTGCCCTAAATTCCTTGCACTGAGGAAAATATTTGGTCTCTTATCCTCAGCACACATAAATGTCCTCTCATGCAACCATATGTATCAAGACAGTCGGATCTGAAAAACCTTTATTTTGTCACTAGAAGTACCTATCATATCTACCAGAAATAAAAGGCCTTCATCAGGGAAGCCCATAGTAGCACTAAGGTTCTCTTCCACGCTTAAAATGGTTGGCAGAGTAACTTCTATTAGTGTTTTTTTCTTACGTCTAACCATGCTCTACATTGTTCATATGATTTTAAGATATCTGGAGGAAAAAGTGGAGACACGTAGAGACCAAGGAGAGTCCAGATAACTCAGTAAACTAAAGAGCTACCTGCTTGACAGCAGCAGCTGCTGAATGTTGCTCAATGTGCTGTGGCACCTGTCAGGAATATAGATATTTGGAAGTGGCCAAAATATAGATGTTTTTAGATTTCTTTTTTATATTTGTAAAGTTTGTTTGAAGTACTGAAAAAGAAATAGCACTATATGCAACCTTTCTGATCTAATTCCAATATTTTGCTTTCCTTATGTTTTCTAGTTCAGACCTATTCCCACAGCTATGTCCCAGAATACGGTAGGTCTCTTTGGAGGGAGATAAATGGAGATGCATTGGCTCTCTTCTTATGCACAGATAAGTGGAGAGTAGCACAGAGTTTCTTCTAGGAGTAAATAATATGTTTACAAGCCATGGGTAAGCTGCAATATGTACAAGAAAAACTACCTGAAACAGATTCTTTCACATCCTTTAAGGTGTGGTATACTTCTAATGGATAAAGTCTAAAATAAAACAAATGCAATTCTAAGGGAATTGCCTCTTGAATCTAAGGCAGCAAAGGTATCTTTGTGAACTGTATGGTACTATAATTTGAAGACATGGCTGTACCAGGTATAACTACAATTTCTTCCAAATTGTGAACTGTTGTTAACTATGTCCTTTGATTTTTCTGTTCTTTTTGGGATATGAAAATTAGTGTGGGATGAGTCAACTGCATCTAGGCTTCTAATTAGGTCTATACTTTTCAACTGAGAATTTACAGTGAAATTCAGCACCCTAAATGATGTTATCTAATGCTATATAGACAATCCTGTATTCAGCCTCAAGAAAATACTTCTTAGGGGATTAAATGGACACTAAGCAGAGACAGTCACAACAGTTTTATAAAAGTACCATAAATTGGTACCATTTAGGCTGGCAGTCCTGATGGGATAGTAGGAAATAAGAGAAAAGACCAGACAGAAAGGGCAGCAGTGAACTGCACAGTATTTCCAAAAACTAACAAAAAGTAGTCTGCACTGTGCAAGGTGAAGCCTTTGGGGAATTCAAAAGTAAAAAGACAACCAGATAAACAGACCAAAAGGTTAATTCTCTGGCCATGTTTTGACTGAAATATATGAAATGACACATCTGGGGATTCATGAGAGGATGATGAAATAATGAAGGCTCGAGAAGTTTGGGACATGAGATGAACATTGGAGCTTTAGCTGTTTTGAGGAGCAGTGACAAAATCTGATTGTGTGTAGAAAAGCTGAGAAAGGATTCAAAGCCATTCTCCTATTGAAATCTAACCAGAAGCATAGTGATTTGAGCAATATGAGAAAGGAAGCAGAAAAAGGGGATTTATTTTGTGCCTTCATTTGGAAAAAAATAAAATAAATATTGGTTATAATCTATAGATAAGAAATTCCCACTAGTGTTATCAGAAACTGATTTTCATTTCAAATATCACACTATTAACTCCCATTCATTTAAGACTTTATTAATACAGTTTTTCTTAATGTATTAATCTATACTGCAACACTCCATAGACTAAAATATTTAGTCCCAATTTAGATGATTGATCCCAAATGTAAATGTCCAGACTAATACTATACAGTAGAAGTATACCTGCTGTACATTTTCAACACTGCTGAAAAACAATCTGGTTTCAGGTATTTTGCTTTTATTTATCTGTAGCCATGTTAAATGTGTGTGAATTCCATTCTGCATTTAAAAGAACAAGGGAATTAGGAAAAAAAGGCCCCGCTCTGATAACAATGGTGTTGATTTTATGCCTGGAGGCTGTTATTACAGCTAAATTACTTCAGTTGACAAAGAAGCAATTACATGCCACTCAGCCTCATCTGAGTTATCAAGCTTTGACAATACCTTTCTCATAACTGACAAAAATATTTACAAAAACCACTGACTGATTTACATTTTGTGGTAGCTAACAGTACTTGCAGAATGATTTAGAAAATTATTTAATTTACTGGAATATTCCAGTTGAAAATACTCTTAACACATTAAATAGTTCACTGTTCTTTTTGTTATTTTGTTTATTCCTGTTCGTTTTTGTTTGTTTTCCTGGCAAACGAGCAGTACTTTTGACATTCACAGCTAAGACTTTAGCTTCCATGCAGCTGTATTGCCATACCATCAAGATCACTTTTGTTTTCCTTCTACTTGTTCTATCTAGCCACTGAAAAATGTCCAGATTACAGATGACAGAAAATGATATTATTTTCCATCTAAAAGTTAAAAGTGCCACTTTTATTATTTTGTACACCTCATAAAAGGCTACAGAAACAGCATTTTTTTAATTATTATTATATGTGAATGATGTTAAACCTTGGAAAAACCTTCCTGTGTTAGTGCAATAACTCTTGTAGTTATGTGTCCTAACACAGAGCAGCACTAAGCTGGTAGTTGCACCCAGCAAAAGGCGTGTCCTTAAACTTCTTGCATACAGTTGCAATGGAAATATAAGAATTTATGCCTTCAGAATAGGAGGGCAATATTTGGACAGTACTTTTTAAAGTGTTTCGGAGAGAAGAAAAGAGTTTATAAAGTTAATGTGTGATATTTTCTGAGTATGCAAGACAGGAAGAAAGGTGGAAAAGCTAGATGCATACAGTGCATCCATTTATTTATTTTTTTAGTATACAGCTAATCTCAACTACACGTTTGAAATGGATGATGAAAACCTTATTTGAACATCCAGTCAGAATAATTAATTGGCTACAAATTACTTTAAACATCAAAGTATGTTCATATATAATATTTTCTGGGTTTACACTTTTAAGGTTAACATCAATACAACAAATCCAAACATAATTAGTAGTATAACATAATATTTAATTAGTTATTTAATAAATCATAGCTTTAGGTCTGAATTCCTAAGCAATTCACAGGGTTCATGCCATCAAATTCTGAAATACAAGCAGAATGTTAAAACTCATCATAAGCTGATTCTATTTCCCTTTACTTTATAGTGTGTTTTATCATGTATAAAATTGCAGTCTTCTTAAAATACATAACAAATAATTAGAGCTGCCTAGGAAACTCTGTTACTCTAGCAAATCTCATGGCCTGATGCTTAGCAGCTTTCTGCAGGTACACTGATGTCGCAGAAGTGACTGATTATTCTGCAGAACAGAAGACTTGCTAAGAGATACGCGTTTAGGACCTGCAGTGGATGCATGCTTAGGAATTTGGCAGACACATAGTCTGTCAGCATTACTAATATAATGTTTAAAGAAATCATACTATTTTAGCAAATGAAGACATTTGTAAGTTCTCAGGTAAGTAGACATAAGAAACCAAAGGAATACTCCTTTTCAAAATATAATGGATGAAGTCTCATTGAATATTCCTTTACTCTGAAGTAACAGCAACTCTGTAAGATTACAACATTGAAAGTCTGCACATTTCAGTAGTTCAAATTTTGATTGTTTTATTTCTGATGACAAAATTGCCTAACCTCACACTTTAACTGAATGATTTTAACTGTTTTGACATTTTTTAGGATATCTGCAAAACTGATTTTTTTTTTTTAATCTCAGAGTAAGCTTAATTTCATATTGTTCTCAAATTAAATATTCGTACATTAGAGTAAAACCAGGAATAATTAGAAAGCTTATTTTCTTAATATAACGGATGTTATATATAAGTATCTGTATTTTAATGTCATCCATTTTATAAATTGCCACTGCTACTTTTAATGTCTTTCAGGCTTACTTCATGCAAAAATATCAAAATGCCACACTTCATTTGCATAATGTTCATACCAAATTTTGTTTTATAGGCATAATGGAATATAAAGTTTGACAATGAAAAGATGGACAGAATGAACACAAAAAAATTGTCTGTTTTTTTTTTTTTTTTAATTATTATTATTATTAAAACCTCTTAACCCCTTAATTGGGAAATATTACTTCAAGACATAAACTGCATATTTCTATTCCCAGATCAAATGAAAAGCAAATGATTTAAAATTCTGCTTAATGTAATCTTAATAAAGTACTACTGAAAAAAATGCTTGTTTTTTTTCAGTCCAGCTAGTAGCCATAAAACCTAACAATCTATTTGCAGGTTGCAATCACAACTTCCTGGCGAATTCAGGGCTAATGAAAAGTTAATGCATATTATTAAGGATCTTACCAAATGCCCTATTTAACACTGACAGGCATGGGACATCAACTGCCTAACTAGGAAGCCTGTTCCAGTGTTTGACCACTCTTACAACGAAGAATTTTTTCTGACTATCCAGTCTGAAGCTTTCCTGGTACAGCTTTGTGCCAGTCCAGTGCATCCTATCATTGGTTACCAGAAAGAAGAGATCAGCACCTCCTTATCCTTTTCCTGAGGATAAACTGTAGATAGCAATAAGGTCGCCTCTTAGCCTCCTTTTCTCCCAAATAGATTAACTCACTCTCCTCAACCTCTCCTCATACAGCATGCCTTCCAGCCCTTTTATCAGCCTTGTTGCCCTCCCCTGTATGCATTCAAGTACCTTAACATCTTTTCTATATGGTGGAATCTAGAACTGCACACAATATTAAAGGGGAGGCAGCACCAATGCTAAATACAGTGGGAGAATCCCCTCTTTTGACGGGCTGGCTGTGATGTGTTTAATGCATCCCAAAATGCAGTTAACCCTCTTGGCTGTCAGGGCACGCTGCTGGCTCGTGTTGAACCTGCTATCAACCAGCACCTCCCTTTCTGTTGAGCAGTTCTCTAGCCACTAATCTCCCTTTCTGTAACTGTGTCTGGCATTACTCCATCCCAGGTGTAGAACCCATAATTTGCCTTTGTTGTATTTCATGCCATTGCTGATCACCCACTGTTCCAATCTATCTAGATCCCTGTGCAAGGCCTCTCATCCCTCCAGGAAGTCAACAGTACATCCCAGTTTAGTATTGCCAGTGAACTTGCTGAGGATGTATTCCACTCCTGCCTCCAGATCAAAATGTTGAACATTGAACACGGACAAAAATATTGAACAAGACTGCCCCTAGGACAGCATCTGGGGGAACACTGCTAGTGACTGTCTGCCAGCCAGAGGTAGCCCATTTGAGCTCTGCCATGGAGCCAGTCCATCACCCAGTGCATTGTGAAGCTGTTCAACTCCCATTTGGACAATGTGTCCAGAAGGATGCTGTGAGGGATGGTATTAAAAGCCATTCTAAAATCCAGAATGATTACATCCACTGCCTTCTCCTCATCCACCATGCATGTGACCTTATCATAGAAGGAGATGAAATTACTACGGCAAGTCTTTCCCTTTATGAAGGCATGTTGACTACGTATGACAATTGCTTTGTTCTTTAAATGTCTTTCAGTAGCACCTAGGATAATCTTATCTATAATGGTTCCAGGTACTGGGGTTAAACTAACAGGTCTGTAGTTTCCTCGGTCTTATCTCTTGCCCTTTTTGTAGATTATTATTGCATTGGCTCACTTCCAGTCATCAGGGACCTGCCAAGACTCCCAAGACATATTATGGAGAGGAGACCAGCTATAACACCTGCTAACTCCCTCACTACTTTGGTGTGAGTCCCTTCATGTCCCATGGTCTTATGAATATTCAACTGATACAGCTGTTGTCTTACAACTGTGTTGCCCACAAGCGGAAAGTCGCTGCTCCCCCAGTCATGGGCGTCCAACTCTGAGGACCAGGAAGCCCAAGATCTACCACGAATTTTAAAAAGTGAGACAAAAAAAAAAAGGCATTAAATTACTTTTCCTCATCCTTACTTGCTAGGTGACCTTCTTTGTCAAGTATCAGCCCAATGTTTTCCTTGAAATGGAAAAATTCCATTCACTGGAAATGGTGAACAGAAACGTGAATCCATTTGCATTCCTTTGTGCAGCAGAAACGTTTTCAATACATCATATAGGTCACTTTGCCAAAGGATGGGCTAACTAAGGAGACATCTCTTTCTCATAAGAGTAGTATCTAGGTATCTTTGTCCTGCTACACAAAAGCACTATTCAAACCTGCCAACTAGCAGCTGCCAACCACAGGTAAGTAGTTTCATTCCAGATCAGTACCTGCTACTCTTCCAGGCCTTTAAAAGGTCCTTATGCCCTTTTTGCATCCTGGTACTGTAAGAAACTCATATGAGGAACAATGTTGATATTGTTATTAAAGAGTTTTCATTTTAGGTCTGGATTTCAATTTGTTTAGTAGATCAGAGCAAATCTCTGTGTAGATTATGTGCTGAATAGCAAAATATATGAGCTTGACTTCACATGCTACACAGATCAGTTAAGAACTTGCTGGAGTAGAGGGCTCCTATATCTTTTCACAAGACAGCTTGGCAGAGTGCACTGGAAGATTGATTGCACAGCACACAGCCAGTCTGATCTAGTTAATAAAATAGCCATTGAAATAAAAGGGACATTATCTGTGCATGTGACAATGCTTTGTAAATAATTTTTCATGAATGTATTTCACCTAATTGTATGTATCCAGAATTAATTTAATTTTACTAAATTAGGAACAGTAGGATGGGGATTAGTAAGTTAAACATAGGTATCTAGTATTACATTAATGCTTGAGAGTGTCTTGGCTTTCATATGTTACTAAAGGGCAGAAGTCTCATGTGCACCTTGAGTCATACCTGACCTATGAGGATGTCTTAGGCTGCTAAGACAACAAAAATGATATCTAATGCTTAGAACTGGAAGCACTGGAAGTGCTCCCATAATGTCTTATGTTTCCTGCATATGCAGTGGAGAAAGCATATTCAGTGATTCAGATAATAGCTACATAGCAAGCTTATAGTATTTTATTCTGAATTTTGAATTACTTTGGCAATTCTTCTTTCTTTTCCTACAGATGGAAAATCTGTAAAACTAGAAATTTAGGAAATATCATTGAAGACAGTATGAAGGCAATGGACTGGTTTAAACTCAAAAAGAGGGGACTGAGAAGATGCAATCTTTCTATTTATGAAGATCTTTATAAATACTTTCTCTGTGTCCATTTTTTATGTTAGTAAAAGCTTTTTAATATTAGCCATAATATTACAATAAGTTTGATTAAGAGCTATCAGAATGGCATATATAGTAACAGAGGTGAAGGACATTACATGTTGATGCATCTTCCAGCTATACAGTTCTATGACTTGTATGCTTTTAGGAAAAGTTAGCAAAAAATAGCAACAACTCTTAAATTAGCAAATATTACAAATAATTTTGCAGTTCATGATGACTACTACTTATGTGTCTGTAGGCTATCCTTTAATGAAAACTAAAAATCAAAATCCTATCTTATCCGTGAGGTAATTGTCTTAAAGAATTAGCAGAAAACAAATCTAGCACTAAAAAGAATCAGACACATCAGTGTTCTCTGAAAAATCTCAAAGACAAACTTTTTTTAAAAAAAACGTCTCAGAAAACAGTTATGAATTTGATACAATGTGTAGCTATACAAACTGTGGTTCTGTACAGTTTTCATAATTTCATAATTTCAGGTGGACCTGCTAAGATAAATGCATATCAGGTCCTTGAGAACACTGGTGGAACTTAATTGTCCTTAGCAGCCCCAACTGGGACTTTCCCAAACACCCTGCCCATTGTCCAACAAGCCCCATTTCAGCTCAGCCCTAGGCAGTCAGCTCTGGCCTGAGCTATGCTGTATCTGTGCCTGTTTATAGTCCTGCCCAAGGCCCTGTCTCAAAAATGGACCTCAGCTCACACCATGGGTAATTTGTCTCTTTGAATGGACCCCTTGTATGTACATTGCAGCCTTGCCTCTGGCCTTGTCTGTACCCCTGCCTCCTGCTGCTTCTAACTGGGCCCCCTGGCCCTGGGCCTGGCCAGTTGCTTTCAGTGCCTAGGGCTCTTGAGGGCAACAGGTTAACAGGGCTCTGCCTGCTCTGCTTAGATGCTGCAGGACTGTGCTCTGCTTAGTGAGGGCAGTGCCTGCACTTGGGGTTGTTTTCAGCCCCTGGTTCATTGCTACCCTCATGAAGCAGCCTTGTGCACTTGCTGCTCCGTGATATAACATAGTCAATCTTCATTATATTAGTGTCCACCAGCTGTTCTAGACATTAGTTGTTCAAGCAGTTAAGTTCACTTGTATTGAAAAGGATAAGTTTCACACAACTTTGTGTTTTTCCTTTCAAGATTTGTCTTTAAGAATAGCATCAAGGATATACTGTTAATTTCTACCACAGAAATGTAAAACTATCTAAATAACATCCAAATGATTTAAGAACAATTAATAACTTACTGAAAGTACAAACACTTAAATGCTTCCTCTAATAGACTCTAAATGTTAGGTGGATTCTTCTGATGTAGCTGTGGCATAATAGATAAAAAAGCAAAGTACAGAAATTTAAAGTAATACAATGATATTAAAAAAGTCTGTATGTTATTTTCCTGTTTTGGACAAAAAAAGAGAGAAAACTGAAAAGCAGCATATATAGAACATATAAAGCTACTTAAAAAGCTATTGGAAGACCTACATTGGTGATGAGTGTTAATTGTGTTATACATTGCTTGCATATGTATAAAGCAATGACGGATCAATATCTTGCTATGTGAGTTACAGTATAAATCCAGAAAAAGAAAACAAATAAAAAAAAACCACACATCTTAACTATACAGCAATCAATGTTGTATAGATACAAAACCTCAAGAGGCAATATTGCTTATCTACTTAGAATTCTCAGCAGCTGTCTTCCCATTTTTGTAAGTACCCGAACAAACAAGACTTTTAATGAAGGATATGTTTGAATAAAGGCAACCTTTTAACGAATACTTCCAAGAAGAGCTTCTATTGAGCCAGAATGAAGCACAGCAGTATTTGCTTAGAAATCCAAGTCATTAATCATGAAAGATAGAACCATTCGATGCTGAGCACTGATTTTGTTATATGGAATAAAATGAAGATATGGAAGAAGAGAGACTGACAATGACTTCTCATGTGAATAGAATTATATTATGTTTGAAGAACTGAATCACAACAAAGCAATATAGAGGACTGTCACATGATCAAAATGGTGGAATAAAGGTTTTCATAAAACTACTAAATTTTTACAGGTCATACTGCAAGCTTCCAAGTCTGGCACAGGCCAAATTCTCTTGCTGGTAGTGGAGACACCAACAAAATCTCTCCATATTAAAGTCTCCATCACAAGTACAGTTAACAGCTCAAAAGAAAAGAATGTGGCATATGATGCTACAAAATATTATATATTATACATTTATATTTAAATATATTATATAAAATATTATATTTATTTTTAATACGCAGATGCCCAAGCCTTGGATTTTTTATAAGCTTCTTTTTATCAAATGAGATTGTGAAAGCTGCTCATATTGATAAATCCCTTTACAGTGCCTAAGGGAACCCTAGATAATAGAATGTAAAACATTTGTGAAATACTGATAGACATCAGACTAAAATGATCATGTAGGCAGAGGAGACTGCTATGAGTTGTCTATGTAAAATCTGGTTCTGAAAAACTGACTCTAATGCTATATCAAAGAGTACCCAGGGTTTCATTTATTAACAGGAGAAAAAACAAGTTGGTGGCTGAGTAGTCATGACTTATTTGCAAATCTGTGAATCCTGGTACACATAGTATAATAGTTCCCAAAGATTTACAGAGTCCTGAGCAGGAATAACTTCGGTTTTACTCTTAAATTTATTTACTGCTGCCTTTGATATTTCCTCTGAAATTGAATTTAGTACTTATGAAGAAAAATGAAGCACATGTGGATATGTAAAAAGGTTGAATTACATATCATAACAAAACCAAAATGTGTCTTTCTAGCATCATACTGAGATACTCTTCACTGATTCATAACATGCAGTTATGACTGAACTTCAAATCTGTTCTGTAATATAAAATATCCCAGGATCATAAAACCCTAGACAAAAAAAAGGAAAATAGAAATGTGTAGTGGGTTTACGTGGCAAGGTTTTGGTAGCAGGGGGCCATAGGGGTGGCTTCTGTGAGAAGGATCTAGAAACTGCCCCATGTTTGGTAAGGGCCCCACTGCTGACCAGAGCTGAGCCAATAAGCGATGTTGTTTTGCACCTCTGTGAGAGCATATTTAAGACGGGGAAAAAAAAACGCTGTGCCACACAGCAGCTGGGAGAGCGAGAGGAGTGAGGAACAGCCTTGAAGGCGCCAAGGTCAGTGAAGAAGGAGGGGGAGAGGTGCTCCAGGCACCGGAGCAGAACTCCCCTGCGGCCTGTGGTGAGGACCCTGGTGAAACAGGCTTTCCCCCTGCAGCCCATGGAGTACCACAGTGGAGCAGGGTTCCACGCAGCAGCCCATGGAGGAGACAACGGTGGAGCAGGTGGACCTGCACCGACGGAGACTGCGGCCTGTGGAAGACCCCTGCCGGAGCAGATTCCGGACCGGACCTGTAGCCCGTGGAGAGGAGACCACGCAGGAGCAGGTGACCTGGCAGGAGCTGCTGCTGTGGGGGATCCAGGTTGGAGCAGTTTGCTCCTGAGGGATGGACCCTGTGGTACGGACCCATATCTGGAGCAGTTCTTGAAGAGCTGCTGCCTGTGGGCAGCCCACGTCGGATCAGTTCAGCAAGGACTGCATCCCCTGGGAGGGACCCCACAGCACAGGGGACGAGAGTGACCAAGAAAGAGCGGCGGAGGAGAAGCGCTATAGACTGACCATAACCCCCATTCCCCCTGTTCCCCTGCGCCGCTCGGGGGGAGGAGGTTGAAGAGGGTGGATGGGGGGGAAGGTGCTTTTGGTTTCTTTCCTTTTTTTCTCACTTCTCTAGCTTGTTAGTAATAGGCAATAAATCTTACTATCTCCCTATGCTGAGTCTGTTTTGCCCGTCACGATAATTACTGTGCGATCTCCTCATCCTTATCTCAAACCTTAAGCCCTTTTCATCGTATTTTCTCCGTGTTCCTCTTTGAGGAGGTGGAGTGAGAGAGCGATTGTGGTGGAGCTCAGCCGCCCACCTGAGTAAAACCACCACAAAATGCTAGAGTAGTGATAACATTTTTATAAATTTCTAGTCTTTTATTAATTGTTTTTGTTTTATACTGTATGAAAAAAAAAAAGAATTAATTATATTCTGTACATATGATAATGAGCTGCACTACATTAATAATATTGTGAAAATTCTTTTGACTTTGAATTTGCTTCTCTTGGAATACTATCATATAATACCTCTCTGGGTGATAAAATAAGACAAAAGTACTTTCCAGTAAGATGTCATCTATATAAGTAAATCCTAATGCTCACATAATCACAGAATAGTTGAGGTTGGAAGGGACCTCTCAAAGTTATCTGGTACAATCCCTCTGCTCAAGCAGGGTCACTTAAAGTAGGTTGCCCAGGACCATGTCTGGATGGCTTTTGAAGATCTCTAAGAAGGGAGATTCCATGACCTCACTGGGCAATCTGCTCCAGTGCTCCATCACCCTCATGTTGTCTCCTGATGTTTAGATGGAACCTCTTGTGTTCCAGTTTGTGCCATTTCCAGTGGACACCACTGAAAAGAGCCTGAATCCATCTTCTTCGCAACTTCCTTTCAGGTATTTATATAGATTAGTGAGATTTCCTGTGACCTTTCTCTTCTCTAGGCTGAACAGTCCCAGTTCTCTAAGCCTTTCCTCATAGGAGATGTGCTTCAGTTCCTCAATGATCTTCATATATCCCTTCACAGGACTCTCTCCAATATGTCTATGTCTCTCTTGTACTGGGGAGCCCAAAAGTGTATCCAGAACTGCAGATGAATCTCACCAGGGCTGAGTAGAGGGGAAGAATCACCTGCTTCAACCTGCTGGCAGCACTCTTTCTAAGGCCACACAGGATATCATAACCCTTCTTTGTCACAAGATTTGCTCTTTAGGGAAACTAAACGAACACAATTGAAATTGTGTTTTGGAACTTGATCTTTTTTTATTGCCAAAAGCATCAAAATTCATGTTCAGAATTGTACAGTTAATAGAGGGAGGGTCAGCAGAAGAACAGTTAGGAGACACAATGTAAGAATTTCCATACTAATTCAGTTAAAACTCTGTCAAATCACATATACTTTCATGTATACACATGTATACACATAGTTCTTATAAAAAGGCCTTATAAACATTGCTGAGATAGAGTTGGACAAGCACATTTGTAGTACAAGGCACTTCAACAGCGAAAACTTACCTTTGAACCCTTCAGCACAACGACATGAAAAGTGATCAATTAAATTCACACAGGTAGCTCCGTTTTTGCAAGGTGAACTTGAACATTCATTAATTTCAACTTCACAGAAGGGTCCTTCATATCCAGGCATACAGTTACAGCTGTAATTATGCAAGTGGTCCTGGCAGAAACCATATTCAGAGCACTGGTTTCCAATGCAGTCATCTATATCAAGTTCACAGAAAGTGCCAGTATAACCAAGGGGACATATGCACCTGTTGTTAAAAAGAGAAAATTAAAAAAGGCAGTCTCTGATAGGTGTGTGTAGGTCAATAATGTCTAACAGTGTTAACAACATTTTTACTTTTAATTACTCACAAATGAATTGGATTCTTTTTCAGTCTTCATTCTTTACTTTTAATTAGTCACCAAGTAACTTTGTTTCACATAGACTGCTTGGAATGAAATTAATTAAATGGAACTGTGCAATAATCAAAATCGTACGAATTTAGATTGGACAAAATAGCAGCTGTATAGCTTTTAAAATCAAACTTTCAATGATAATATTCAAATGGAATTGGTGTGATATCAGATGAGAAAATAACTTCAAAACTGGATCTTACAGTCATATGAAACAGTGACTGATGTATAAAGCTAATCATGCCCCAAATAGTGGCAGTAGCTCACAACAGTGGCCTACTACAGACTAATGTTGCAGAATGAGGCTTTGTTCTGTTATTGTTTGCTCAACACATAGCAATATACAAACATATACATTAATGCAAACAGGAGTGTTCTAGTCCTCTTACTAACCTAAATTCTTACTGTAGATTAAGATGTAATTTATTGAAGATTACAACATCTAAGAATCATTCATTTATTTTTTATAATCCAGACTGATCTTTAGTGGTGATAGGATCACAAAACTCAATAAATATTTTAGAAACATAATTTATAATAATCTACTTCAAATTCTAAATGTATATTTACAAATAACATTAACACATAATATCATAAATGGAAAGTCTACAAAGAAGGGCCAAAATACTTTAAAATAAATATATTAGTAACTGTCATTATCTAAAATCTGTATTTTATGGGTAATATGTCTATTTTTCAAGAAAAAGAGATTATTTTTTATGAAGCAAAATCTAAACTAATCAGGTCTTTAATTTTAATGCATTTTCTGCTAATTAATAGCATTAACAATTAATAGTTACCTTTTACATTAATGTCTTGTACATATAACAGTAATATGTACTAAGCAGATATGATTATACTGTGTGTTTCTCAAATTTAACATATAATGACATAAGTGGAGTTCTGTAGGCTTTGGATATTAGCATCTGACTGTATTTATTTGTAGCTCCAGCATTTGTATAAGATACTAAATTATCCAACTTGTATGATTTATATTATCATTTTCTCTCTGTTATTCTATGAAATTTGTCTTGAACACAGTTTTGTTAAATGCTGCACTGGTGTAACAGTGATGTAGCTGAACTTCAAATACCTTTTCCTGTCTTTCTTAGGAATGATATGAAGTCCAATGATCTCTAAGTAATTAGACCTTTTGCTAGGAAAATACCATCACCACATTAGATTTTAATGACTATGACCTTGCATTGATACTTCAACAGTACTAAAATACTGAACATGATATCAAAAGCTTTGAATGGTAGATTGATTTGCAGTTTTCATTTGCTGTAAAGCTAAAATGCTTCCCTACAATAAATTTTAAAAGCACAAGCCAAGAAAAAAACAACACAGAAATATTAATATTTCAATGACATACATATACATATACATATAATTTTTAAGTGAATGTTTGTCTTGCCCTTTCATTTCCACCTTTGGTATGGGGTGAGTTACGGATACTCCAGTAAATTAACAGTAACTACAGATGTACATGTGGTACCATAATTTGTGTTTGTAGGTGAATCTCTCACCCAAGAAACATGTTTTTTTTGCCCTTAGCAGTAGAAGCTCCCTGGCCGTGTGCTGACCCAGCAGCGTAGGGGCTCTGCCTGGCCTTGGCCTGAGCTGGATTTCTCAGGTTCAACCACTGCACCACAGCCCAGTGGCTGCTGCTGCCCTGCTTTAGCTTCAGCTCTGAATGGCCCTGATGGGGAAAGGGAGACACCTCCCAGAAAAGACCTGGAGATGCTAACGTCACCCACCAACTACTTTCTTACGGAATACTAAAATGTCAGCCTTAGAAACTGGAGAAACATTTAAAGGACGAGCAAGGCACTACAGAAAATGTAAATATGAAGTTTTGTATACCACTTTTAACTGTTTTATTGAGGATTTATTGTATTCATTTGGACTATTAAGTATGGCCATCCGACTAATAATTTGATCTATTAGGCTCTTCAAACACTAATGGGAATAACAACAATTTCTTAGGTTCATGTGTGCTCCCTTTTGTCCATAACAAGACTGAGTGTAACAGATCCTAGGAAACAGGTCCTTGTTGTTAGGCATTGGAATGGGCTGCCCAGGGAAGTGGTTGAGTCACCATCCCTGGAGGTCTTTAAGAGACGTTTAGATGTTGAACTTAGTGATATGGTTTAGTGGAGGACTTGTTAGTGCTAGGTCAGAGGTTGGACTAGGTGATCTTGGAGGTCTCTTCCAACCTAGACGATTCTGTGATTCTGTGATTCTGTGAAGAAAGCCAATGTTAGTGCTTTTGCTACAAACATAGATTTTAGTAGTGGATACCAAACTCAAGCCACAGTTACACTATTATGGATTGCTTTGCTCCAACACATGTTGTGTAGATGGCTGAACATTGATACTCTACTGCCTAAACCTGGTTAATATTGCACAAAAATTTGATATGCCCATGAAATAAATGTAAGATGGAGACTCATGTAAGTCATGCACAGAATTTTGTCTAAGAAGTAACATGACACTTGAATGTGGATAGTTATGGGGTGGCTGTAATGTGTTCCTACCAAAATGTAGTAAGACATAACCTTTTTACCCCCCAACGTCTGGAACAGTAGGTATGTAGTTAGGTGGGTTCATACTGTTTAGTCCAGGCACAGTAGTTGTCACAATGCATTTATAGACTGCGTGCACTGAAGCCATGTAGGACTTGTGCCATTGAGTAAATAACTGTGGCAACTGATGAATCTTTAAAATGACTGAAAAAGGCTAAAGACCAGACTGAAGATACACTGTGTCTATGCTGATCTGTGCTACATGACCCAACTATTTTCTATTTTGAGACAAGAAGGCACATTTAAGCTAGGCACTAGCAAAGATTTCTCAGTATCTATTTTCCTTTTTAATATATATATTTTAATATTGTTATTATAATAATCCAAGCAAATTAACTGTGTTTACTCAGTGTTAATTATTTTGTTTTCTATAGGAACTGCAAACACATTCATAAAGGGACTGAAAGGTTATTTAGTGCCACTTTGGCTTTTTGTAAGTATCTGTGTTATCTACAGAAAAGCTGTAAGTATATATAAGTATAAATTATTACAGAGATATTCCCTAAGAAATTGTAGCATATATTCACCCACTTTCTGGAGCTTTAGCAAAGTGAGGAAATGTATTTTTCCTCTTTCTCTATTGGAAAAAGCCTATTATTGCTACAGAAAACTGTGTATATCATAACACTAACTTTATATGGCAGTGCCAACTAGGTCCTGCAGTCAAATTGCATATATACTATAGAATGAATAAAATTGAAGATGGAAAATTAGATACAAAGGAATCTAATCAAACAGCTTAATTTATCCATCTGGCAGAAAAAAAAATGGAACAAGTCAAGAATGAATAAAGCTTTAGATAATGTGATACTCCAAAGTTATCTAAATTATGTTTGCTTTCATAATCTTGCTGGCATCAAGCAAATAAGATTTTCATATTCTAAAACACTTTATTTAACAATGTGTCACTAGGTCTTTCCTACTGAGGTTAATTCAAGATTAAACTGTCCACATTAAAATATATATACTGAATATTGAAAATTGAGTTGGCAAGTTAAACTTTCCTGTACACCAAATCCACTTTATGGGAAATTTTCCTGCATCAAACTTCATGAAATGCTGACCTCAGAGCAATACCTATAGAGAAAGATACATTTATAAATCATAATAGTTTAATATAATCCTTTATAAAAATTGCAGTAGTAAGTCATACAATACAGCTTCCTCAGGCATCTTAATCTTGATGGGCTTCCCTGGAGCTATAAGTGTAGAACTTCATCTGAATGGACTGAACTGAAGAAACATGAGAAACAGGACAGCTAATGGAAACTACATTGAATTATATATTCTATCTTTTCCCTTTATTGCTTCCCTTTACTAAATAGATTACAATACACTATCTGTGACCTATTTCAGTTAAGATCTTGATTGTCCAAAACTTTACTTATTGGCAAGAAATAAATTTGCAAGGGTGAAGAAAATAACCTCTGCCACCCTTGGATTTTAAAACAGGAGGAACAACTCCATAAAGTGTTCTTTCACTTTATTCATTAATTGCTCCTCACTGGCCCATGTTAATTCTGTTCTTCTCTCTCCTCTCTTCAGAGAACATAGTGGAGAGGTAGAGGCTATTTAGAATAGAATAGAATAGAATAGAATAGAATAGAATAGAATAGAATAGAATAGAATAGAAATAATGAAATTATTTACAATAAAGAAATTCTTCCTAATATTCATTCTGAACCTCTTCTGGTGATGCTTTGTGCCAGTCCTACTCATCCTGTCATCAGTTACCAGGGAGAAGAGGCCAGCACCCGCCTCTCTACGTGCCCTCCTCAGGAAACTGTAAACAGCAATAAGGTTGCCTCTTAGCCTCCTTTTCTCCCAAATAGACAAACCCACTCTCCTCAGCCTCTCCTCATACAACATGCCTTCCAGCCCTTTTTTCAGCTTTGTTGCCCTCCTCTGGACACTCAAGTACCTTAATATCCTTTCTATATGGTGAAGTCTAGAACTGCACACAATATTAAAGGGGGGGTGGTACCAATGCTAAATATAGTGGGAGAATCCACTCTTTTGACAGGCTGGCTATGCTGTGTTTAATGCATCCCAAAATGCATTAAAATGCATTGCATTAAAATGCAATGCCCACTGTTCCAATCTATCTAGATGCCTCTGCAAGGCCTCTCATCCCTCCAGGAAGTCAACAGCACATCCCAGTTTAGTGTTGTCAGTGAACTTGCTAAGGATGCATTCCAGATCACTGACTAAAATGTTGAACAAGACTGACCTTAGGGCAGAGCCTGGGGGAACACTGCTAGTGACTGTCTGCCAGCCAGAGGTAGCCCATTTGAGCTCTGCCATGGAGCCAGTCCATCACCTAGTGCATTGTGAAGCTGTTCATCTCCCATTTGGACAATGTGTCCAGAAGGATGCTGTGAGGGATGGTGTTAAAGGCCATTCTAAAATCCAGAATGATTACATCCACTGCCTTCTCCTCATCCACCATGCATGTGACCTTATCATAGAAGGAGATGAAATTACCAGGACAATCTTCTCCATATTTTTCCAGGACCTGAGGTTAGACTAAGTAATTTTGAAAGGAAAATTCAAATACTTTTGTATGTAGCAACACAGTCTATTTACTAAGGCAACAAATCTGTTTTTCTCCCAGGTATATGTGACCAAAGGTCAAGACATCCTTTTGGTGTGCTGATACTTTGGCCCACTGCACTATTGCATGGTATCTGCCAGATTCATAGTATCTACAGATGCATCATCAACCCAGTGGTAGGAGCAGTAATTCTTTGGAGAAGATATCACTTTAAATACATGATGATTAACTTACGATAACTCAAACAGCACAGGGTCAGCAGGAAATGCAGTAATTCTTTTGAATTAGTAGGAGGCTTTGTGACAGTCTGTTTTTAGCCACTTTAGTTGTAAGAGAGGCTCACTAAACCAAAGGAGTAAAACTTCTAAGAGATGTTATTCTGATTATGCTGTTCTTATTATATATCCTTACTATCATCCTAGTATAGGTAGGTAGTAGTACAGGTAGAACGGCATGAAGCCCAGTGCCCCTCCTTCATCCAGAGCAGCTTCCTGTGGTGAACTCAAATTCTGCTCATATATCAAATGTACACCTATAGGACACTACTGTCTGGAACAACAGTTATATAATGGGAGAAGAAACGGAGTAAACAAGTCAATAGAAAGTTAGAAAAACTATGTACATCTGAATGCATATTTCCAATCTGCAAAAACCTGTCAGCTCCTCTCACAGAAGATGAAAGTTTAAAAGAGGGTAGGCAATGTTCTTTAAGCAAAGCTGGATATTCTCCATGATTTTCTGGTCTTAACATTGCTGTAACGAGCCATCACTGGAAAATGTGTTATGATCAAAGTTTAAAAATTAGTTTAAAATTTATACTTTCTTAAACTGGCAGAAAAGCCTAGAATTTTATGACAATTTTCCATTAAAAAATAGTATATGACATTTTGATAGTTAGCAAATAATTAAAATGTTTACTTAATGAGAGGAGGAGATAAGGTAGGTAATTCTTTGAATGGCTATAATAGCTTTAAAAATAGATCTCAGTAGAATTGTTGATGTCACTTACACATATAATTCACCACATGTTCTGCTGATAGTGTTCTTGTGTCTTCCTAACACTACTTTGCATCAAATACAGCTCTTGATATCTGCCTTATCAAAAATGATACTTTAGGATAGAAATGCAAATAGCAAGAGTCTTTTGAAAATGTTGGGTGATTACAGTAGTTACATTCAGCATTTCTCCTTTTTAGCTTTACTGGTGTATAGGAAAGGGAAAATGACAATCGTTTCACTTGCTGAAAATAACTCCTGGGAAAACCATAATTCTTAAGGAAGATACAGTTCAGGTCTCTTAAAAAAATCTTCTTTGTCATTCAGAAGTAACAATCTTCTGTCCACAGAGCTGGTATTATTCTGTGAACACTTTGCACACTGTCCTTGCAAAATATCCCATTATGTTTCTGCAGGGTCAAGTTCTATGATAAAACTGTCAGCTAACACATCTAGGATTGGGATCTTAGTGGTATGTTTTCTTGTTCCATAAATAAACAGACTAATCAGTCAGCATAATTTGTCTTTCAAGGACTGAAAATGTAAGAATTAAGTGTTTTCTCCTGTGTAGCCTGAGTCTGGATTAGTGAGTTAAATTCAAAAGTTCTTGTTCTACTGGAAGTCTTCAAATCTACTCATTTTGTGATAAATATTTTTGAATTTTTAAGTTAAGCATGGCTTTGTTCTTCTAATAAAATTCTCTTTTCTCTCCTTGAGATGGACAGGAAAAACAAAGATTTATCAATCAAATAAAATGTCAAATTATGTCCCAGTACTTTGAAATAAAAGTTGGTTGTGTAATCTGACAAAACAAGAAGGATGTGCATTTTGCAAGGGCTCTGTAAAAACAAAATCCTTTCGACTTTGGTATATTGAGATTCACATACTTATCTGTATTTCTGTGTTTACTTGGGGATTTGAGTTATTATTATTATTATTACTATTATTATTATTATTATTACAGCAGTAATTATTATTACTAAAGAACCTAGAAACACAATGGTGGAGTGAAAGAAATGTTTAGTTACTTCTATTTGAATTGTTTAATTACAGAGCTTTCAAGTTCAGGAGAGAGCATAAAATCAAAGCCCTTCAAAATACATTCACAGACATTATGTACAGATTTTAGTTATTCTTTTTTTTTTCTTCTTTTTTTTTTTCAGAGGAAAGAAATAAATAATTCAAGTCTGATAAGAACTGAGCTCTGCTTATTCAAAAAATCCCTTTCCATTTATTTTTCCCCATACTTTTATAGAGTCTCATTTTCAAATATCTATAGCATGTTACAGATCGCTAAGTAAAGCATATATTTTATAGTTTTGTCAATACCTCAAAAAAGAAAAAAAAAAAGCTACAAAGTGCTAAAAGTTTCAACTATTCATTTGAAAATTATAATTCAGGTTTTAACAAGAAAAGTTATTCCATGTCACACTCCAGGCTCAAAAAGTGTTTACCATTTGCTAAATAAATGTTTTATTTATCTGAGATTTTGCGTAGCTGGTTTAGCTTCTTTGTCCAGCAAAAAGAAATATTTGTGAGGGTTTCCTTTGTAATACTTCTGACTAAATAGCTTACCTTTTTGAATATGTGTGCTTATTAAAAGTTAGTATCCATGACACTGTATAATCTGAGGAAAATATTGCTGCAATAGCAAATCCTGTTGTAATTCTTGTTGAAAGAAAAATATTTTCAGTGCTATCTTCATACAGTATCAACTTCTAACATCATGTTAGTACCTGTATTCATTCATTCCATCTTCACATGTGGCTCCATGTTGGCACTGATTTACTTCACAGTCATTAATATTCTCCAGGCATGTTTGTCCTGTCCATCCAAGAGCACAGACACAGTGAGATCTCTGGTTGTCCTCATCATAGAAACAGCTACCTCCATTTGCACATGCCTGATGATGAGAATTACATATATGAAGAGGCTTTTCTTTAGATGTTTTTTTTTTATTATTATTTTTTTAACCCCAAAAGTTTTAACTGAATAAATCACTGGTAACAAATACTGTTATTTAATATTTTTAAATTGTAATTTTACAAAATACAGATCTCTGCAGATGTAAAATGCTGAGTGTCATTAAACCAAGATATCATTCATTGTTTAATTGGAAACAGCCAGTTACAATTCAATGTAACAGTGCCTTTTGTCATAATTCACTTTAGAATATGCTTATTTTAGGAGAGATGATAGTGAAATAACCTGTTATTTTTCCATTGATAGAGTGATTGAGTTCACCTTTCACTGAAAGACTGCAACTGTTCCTACATTTAAAATTCAGGGGTAATGTAATTTAATTTGTGGCTGTCAGGATAAAAAGACAGAATATTTTAAAACTTTAATCGTGATCCTCATTCACAATCTTGAATCCTGTTTACATCAATATATCTATAGATATTGATATATTATAGAATCAAAGAATATCCTGAGTTGGAAAGAACCCACAAGGATCATGGAATCCAACAGACCACATGAAAATCAAACCATATTTCTGAGAGTGTTGTCCAAACACTTACTGAAATCTGGCAGACTTGGTGCCATGACCACTTCCCTGGGGAGCCCGTTCTAGTGCCCAACCTCTTGGTGAAGAACTTTTTCCTAATTCCCATCCTGAACCTCCTCTGATACAGCTTCATGCTGTTCCCTTGGGCCCTGTCAGTGCCCCCCTTTCTGTCCCATGAGGGTGAGGAAGCTGTGGGCCGCGATGAGATCACCTCTCAGTCTCCTTCTCTAAACCGAACAAACAAAACGATCCCAGCCACTCCTCATATGGAAGAGCTGTTTAGTATCTTTATCAGTGTCATAGACACTGGGATCAAGTGCACCCTCAGCAAGTTTGCAGATGACACCAAGCTGAGTGGTGCAGTTGATACAACAGAAGGATGAGAAGCCATCCAAAGGGACCTGTACAAGCTTGAGGAGTGGGCCCATGTGAACCTAATGAGGTTCAACAAATCCAAGCGTAGTTACACTTCTTCACCACCTTTTTTGCCCTCCTTTGTGCACATTGATATATATATCAATATTACATCTATGCTCTGGGAAAACCGTAGTCTTCTTTCTTTTGAAGCCGTATATCTTGAAAAATTAATAAACCTAGACAGGAAAAACATTTTTTTTTCCATTTCTTTTTTTCTCTCTCTCTTTTTTCCGAATATTACTTATTAACACAGTATCCCCTGCATTCTTTAAACATTACAGAAACTTGTAAGTAGGAATGAACACTCCTTTCTTTATTGTACTTTTAAGGTCTAGTTTCATTTCAATGAAAAATTTGCTGGTGTAGAAATGGATAGCTATGCTTTCATTTCAAAGCAATTAAGACCTCTCTTTCTAATCAATTGGTTCCTAAAGAAAATGGTGTCTAGAAGATGAGCTAATGTACTAGTACTTCAGTTTGATTGAGTTTGAATCTCTTTAAAATATCGTTAAGATTTGTAATAATAACAGTTCTTGCCAGAAATCCTCTAATACTCATTTGTCTTTGATTAAGTTTTAAATTGACCTTAAAATTGAGAGATTTTTGCTATGCTCTCAGTACTGAATTTTAGACTTATCTTGGGATTCTTTTTAAATAGGACATCTTCTTGAAGAGGAGCACAGTTCAAGATAAATGCAAAGAGTACTGTGTGTACAGTCTCGGAAGCTTTTTTTTTTTTTTAATTTTTATGCATCATCTTTTTTATTTAACCATTGCTGCAGGATTTTGTGCTGAAGATTACTATTTACTCAAAGCTCAAAAAAAAGCCAAAGAAACTTACACTCAAGGAAAAGTAACACAGTTTTAATTGCCTAATAATCTTTAGCCAAGCTATTCTACCCATTGATGTTTGCATGTACCTGGTCAGGGATAACATTAATATTTACTTTCACCACCTGTGAAAGATAGGCTAAGCAAAATTTAACCATGAAGTGAGCACATTCAGCTCCCATGGGTTTAATTCTGAGAAATTTCTACTTATGTGTGGATTGAATGAGCTCAGATTTCTTCCATAATAAAAACATGATCCTACAAACCATGTGCCATAAATTTATAAGTTAACTTGTAACTGAGTTTTCTAGGTCCATTTCAGGACTGGGGCCTGTAAGAAGGTAAAGAGCAGAATCAAATCACAAAATTGTTAACACAATTGTTGTTAACACAAACTGTTTTTAAATCCTAAAGATTATCTTTATGAATTGTATCTAGGCTATGTTAAAATATTAATTTATTTTTAACAGAAATCATTTAGGAAAAAAATAGAAAATTAAGACAAAAATTAAATTTCCATATTTCAATATTGCCACAACATGGTATTGACTGTATTTTTGTTATTTTGATGCTTTATACTGTGAAGAAAGATGTTATCCTTTAAGATTTTAGTGCAATCCACAGCATCTTTAAATTTGATTAAATCTATTGTAGATATCTTTAGCATAAAATCTAGTAAGCAGTTTTCTCTATCAGATAGCTGTTTATCTCTGCTGAAAAATTAATTCCTATCAATTTAAATATTGAAAACTCTGAATTAGAAAAATAAAAGGTTTTATAAGACATTAAGGCTAATTAATTAAAGTAGGATTATTAATCTAGTATTGATGTCCTCTATATTCTAAAACTCTTCTACTCTACTACTGAAAATCTCCACATTATGTTTTTATAAAGTTTCTAGCAGCAGATTTTTTGTCACTTTTTTATACAAGAAACATTTTTTAAAACTAAAATAAATAGACAAACTTCTGGAAAGAGTAGCAAAGTCCCATTAATCAGCTTTTTTCTTTTTCCCAAAGTGAGTATTTCTTGTAGTTAGGGATTAAACACAAATCCTACAATTTAAGAGAAAGACTGTTGGTCAGTCTGATCATCAAACTTCTGTCTACTGCATGCATCATAAAATAAATGTACCTTATTATGTAGCATTGATAAAATGTAAGAAGAATTACTTCACTCTAATATCAAGCAAGAAATGTTATTACAGCAAGGAAAGATAATTAATTTCTACATTATTACACTTTATTCTTCTCTCTTAGCTTTGCAGTAATTGAAGGAAGTAACCCTAATATATATGGCTATTTTCTATGTATCACTTATTGTCCATTGCTAGAGATAGTACACTGAGCTAGAAGAACCTCACCTCAGTGCAATCATTATTTCCTAACACTTCTTCCAGCTTACTTTTCCCAGAGTTCTCTGCAGTTTGAATGAAACTAATTTTTTATTTTTTATTTTTAAAGTTATATTTCAGGCATATAACTACTACAGTCTTCAGGCTCTATTACTGCAAATCCAACTGTACCCAGATGTTCAATTTTTTCCCGAAGTACAATTTTGATTCATCTGCCCTGTGTTCTTTCCTGGACTAATAGTACATTGAGTAAGCAGATAAAATGATTTTCTTAAACAAATAACTCCCTAAAATGAAAATACTGGATTTTCAAGAAATATTTGCTGGAAAGACCAGAAGAAATTATGAAAAACAGAACTGTGACTGGTACACTTTTAATTCTTGGAAGTCGTACTTAGATAAAGACACACACATCAGGATGAACTCCACATGCATGCAGTTCATTTCTAATTTATCAGGTACTGCACAGACTTCAGCTTGCAACTGTCAACAAATATGATCTATAAAGGAATAAGAAAAAAAGATGTATCTGTCTGCAAATAGAATTAAAAAAAAAAAATACACAAAAGCCTGGAAGACAGGATTTAAATTGGAGAAACACAGGATTTAATGTCCATCTTGAGTCTTGCCAAGGTACTGACATCATCCTGGAGGGGAAGAACATACAGATCCAGTGAGGACTGACATGCTGCTATCAGAACTGCTAAATTCTTAAGGACAGACTAAAAGAAATTGGTACCTAAGGATGTAGACTAGACACTAAGAGGAACTTTCTGAGATGGTTCAGATCTTAACTCATATGGGAATTATCTTTAATAATCCAAGCTGATGCCTACAAAGTGTCCCTGTTTACATTTTAAAACTGAAAAAGATTGGAAAAAAAAGTTTTTAACTCCTATGATTCTTTTTATAAAACAATAACCATTGGCTTATTTCTTCAAGCTCCTGTACTTCTCAAATTTCAAACCTCCACAATGCTAGTGGAACCAATTATTTTTTAAGCTTGCTAAAAGCACTTTGAAACATTTTGAGGGAAGTAATATAATTGAGCTATAGGATTTACGTCAGTAAAGTAATCTCAGGATGCCTCCTCTTTTGTGAATTTTTGGGTCACAGGTGTGAGCTTTTGAAGTGAATTTCCCAGTTATCACTATTTCTGCATATTTCTGACATTGCTGAGCAATTGCTCAGACCCCAGGGCAGCTTCTTTTTGTATGAAACTAAACAAAAGATGCATTTTGGGAACATGCCTAACATGTTCCAAACAGTAATCGTCATCCAGTCAATCCAGTCAACCTTCAGCCAAAACTGTTTCTCTCCATTGATTTTCTCTTGTGCTACACTACTTACTGATGTAGACATAGAGCAGTGAGGATGCTATACTTTAAATTTGGCATGAAATACTGATGTTTTATGTTCCTGGCAACTGACACCCCAATACTAAGGTTACACTAAGTAACAATGCTTACTAGGAAGACTGATTTCTTTCTTATACTGTGCATACACACAAAAGTTCAATTGTGTGTACAAAGTGCAATAGCTGAGCAGTGCAGGGAATAACCTTATAATGTTGCATCAATACCCTATCTCACTAAAAAAATATTCCAGGGAAAGAGTAAGAAACGCTATAATAAACAGAAATATCCTTCTGGCAGGAGAATACTTTCTCTTTTTATTAACACAAGTACTATTAAGACATGAGTCTTAATGCAGTCTTCACAGCCAATGAAGCACTTGTGCAGATATCACTTTAAAATTATGGTTATGATCAGTCCTTTTGCAAGACTGGACAGTTTTTTTACCTATATAAATATTAAGGTCTTACCAGAATCTCTGCATCATTGTGTCTCTACTGATAAGGGTATGGCTGCCTGAAGATTGTCAATGTTTGCCACAGCCTTTTTTTGACAGAGACAATTTTGTGGGGATGGAAGCCCAAGCAATGAATAGCAGTCCTGTCCTGTGGACATCATGCTGACCTCCACCAAAGGAATGAATAGTCTTGAGTTATGACAGCTATTAGCTTGCAGAAAGTGACAAACTAAATTCACGTGGGAAATCAAAAAAGCACAGACAATTCACTAACTGGCCACTATAATCAAGCAGGTGATTGGGCTAACAGCTTTGACAATTACTTTGATATGGTTGAAAAATACTACAGATAATACTATCTATGTCTTATCATAGAATATCTGAATTGAAAGAGATCCACAAGGATCATCGAGTCCAACTCCTGGCTCCTCACAGGACCACCCAAGCCAAAAAAAAAAAAAAATCGGATCACGTGTTAATCATGTGTTTGAGAGCACTGAATTTCTTGAACTCTGGCAGGCTCGGTGCCATGACCACTTCCCTGGGAAGCCTGTTCTAGTGCCTGACCACCCTCTGGGTGAAGAATCTTTTCCAGCCTGGACCTTCCCTGTCACAGCTTCAAGCTTGGGTCCTGTCACTGGTCACTAGAGAGCAGAGGTCAGCACCTGCCTCTCCGCTCACCCTCGTGAGGAAGCTGAATTAAACTAATGCAACACAAAATGGAACTAAGTTTCTTTCTCTGAGGCATTAGAGTATTCCTATAGCTATATTGTAAAGTGCAGGAAAGCTCCCTTTCCTGCGTATACCATGTGGGCCTAGTGTGATGCAATAAACTTATTTATTATTCACTTTGCTCTTACCAATTCTCTATTAAGTCCTGTTAATAGAAATGTTAGATTTTGTAGCATACATCCTATATTCTAATGGGACAAGGATTTTTCTTTATTTCTTTTGATGTCATAAATACTGTCTTGTTGGAAGTCATTAATTTAACAATGAAAAAATCTGATTTATTTTGAGGTCCTTCATAATTCTAGGCACATGGCAGGTAGGCTTTTTCCTGGTTACAAAGATTAGAGTTTGAAACTTAAAGGAAGATATTCCCTATTTTAATATGTTCACTTTTATTATTTTTGTATGTTTATTTTAAAGAAAAGTAGCCTTAACCCTTTAAATGTTATGCCAGGGGGAAAAAAAAATCATGTTTATATGTTATGTCATTATATGTTTATAAAAAAATAAAAGAACACCAATAACTTTTACCTTTTGGACTTTAAGATAACATTAAAAACATTAACATTCTTTTTAGTCTATTTTGCTGAATGCACGAACCGTGTTAAAACTGTTCACAATACCTAAGGTACCATCGGAGAGGGAAAGGAAATGAAAGAAGAATGAAAAATATATACTAATGTTCTAGCCACAAAGAATAAATAAAGGATTAAATGCTGAATGAATTATGTAATTTACTTAATAATGGAAAACTTTAATCTCACATTGTTACATACACAACTTCAAAGAGTATTCAAATATTCATTTGCTTGAATAAGACCATTATTTTTTCCAATAAGCAAATGATATTACTTTAATGATAGGCCAAGAAAACAAGTAAAAAGCCAAATATATCACTCCTTTATTTTAGTTTTTATTCGCTTTCCCATAAGAAAGCGTGCTAATTATTGACATTATGGCAAAATTAAGTGTCCCATAGAGTGATTTCATAAATATAGATAGATACATGTATATATATACTCCACATGAGATTTATGATGGTCTGTGTCATGTTTGTATTAATAAATTAAATGTTTGTGAGCTTTTAAGCAAATATTACAGTACAATGTTTTAGTAGCTCTCATCAGCATCCTTGGCACACTATTACTTCCCATTCTGACTAGCCATAATGATTTTTACATCATTATAGTGTTATGCCATGTACAATAAATTTGCACTCAGTATGGCACTTTAAATCATAAAAATGTTAAAATTTACCAGATGCTGAGCAATTTAAATATAAACCTGTAAGCCAGTATGTATTTCAGTACTACATTTCTTAGTCATTGGTGAGTGGGTACCCATGGACTTCAAGGTGACATAAATATTGATTGCTTCTTTGTAAATACATTGCTTGCTCTGCATGGTATATTTTTATGGTGAATATATTTCAATAAAAGACTTGATTAAACCTTTGAAACACTGGTTATCATGTTAGAGCAGCTGTTTGGAATGGATATATGGCATTATGTATACAGCTTTTAAAATAGCTTTCAGAATGAAAAGGTGCTACAGTATTTTACTTTATCCCATACCAAAATCTCAGTAACTCAAGGACCTGGGTCTGTAGACCACCCTGATGTGAACGAATGTTACACAAACCAATAATTTAACTAAAAGTGTCACTAAAGGGAAGTGAGAAGGACACAGTAAACAAAGTTCTTAAAGACATCTGGGTCCACAACGGATGCTACTTTGGCCTAAGTATTATCAGTATCTAATTCAATGATTTATAAAAGAATGTACTAAAATGAAATTCATTACTATATTATATGAGCACTTAAAAGTAATTTTCAATAATTTTGCTTGTTTTCTAACTGCATTTTCATACTCCTTGCAGAGTTAGTCTTTATTTTTTGTTTGCTTGTTTGGTTTTCTTTGGTTGATTATGGTCTCTACTCTTGTTTTCTGTGGAAATGCAGCTTTTGTTATTCTTTCTGTGCATTGGTGCATCATCAGCCTTCTCTCTAATAACTTTTAAACACATCAGGACATTTCAAGCAAATTTTGCATCAAGTTCTTACAAGTTTCACAACATAGAAAGTAGGGAACAGAAGGATAATTATAATTCAATAACAAATAAACATATAAAGAGTAATGTAGGAAGAGCTCAGACATCATACTGTTTGTCTGAGAGTGGCTAGGCCAGTCATATCGTGCACTTTTGGATTCACATGTTACACACAGGAAAGAGGAAGGTTAGCATAAGAATATACTGAGAATGAGTATATATCCTGTGTTTAGGAAAGCCCTGGGAAATAAGCCTTTGTTGGCACAATGCTCTTCAAATAACTTTTTTGATTTCCCCAAAACACTAGAGGGAATATATCACTTTATCCTACCTTTGTGTTTCCAACACATGGTGATAAACATGTGTAATTAAATCCATGAGATTTATTCACACACAGTGCTCCTGGGGCACAGCTTATATTGTAGAATAGGCAGGCGTCAACATCCCGTTCACATCTTTCACCTTCAAAACCTACACCACAAAGAGAATGGTTAATCACAGTTCATTCACAATACTGAGATTGTGTCTATTCATGGTGTTAGCAGTTAATATCACTCTACTATTTGGCATTTTTGTTTCCTAAACAAAGTGAAAAAGTTCTATTCTTCATAAAAATATTAATTTCATACATTGAGATATATCACTATTTTTTAATTTAATTTTTATATTTTCTATTTTTTAACTTAAATATTTGGATGGGATTTTCTTGTTCTGTTCAGAAAATAAAATAAAAAAATACAATGACTCACCTATGGGGCAAGTGCACTTAAAATGGTCTTCACAGTCCACACATGTTCCTCCGTTTTCACATGAATTGGAATCACAGTTATCAATTTGCACCTTGCAGAATTCTCCTGGGGTTGGAAAAAAAAATTAACAAGGTTAAGAATTAATATTGTGTTTTTTAAAATAGATAAGCAAACAAAACCACAACAAAAATAAACAAACTATATTAGTAATATTAGTAAAATAGCCATTGCTTTAAATAGGAAAATAGCCTTTCTGTTTTTTTAGAATTTGTAAACCTTATGTAAGGTTCCAGACTGCTTTAATAATATGAAAAAGCCTTACAGTCTTAAGGAAAAGGTCAAAACAAATTTTCTTACGTTGAGAGAACCCTATCAATATTAAGAAACAATTTTAGATTGGGATTCAAATGGGGATACGGAGCTGAAGAGAGCATTTTCACTGGAAATAATCATCTGAAAAAAAGGTAATACCTTTGCATTTTCTTCTACATTTTACTGCTGCTAAAAAAAAAAAAACAAAAACTGATCTCTAGTCAAGACTTCTTATTCTATTATACATATAAAATTTTTATGTCTTTTCTGTGCTTTATTTTGGCTAGGAAAAAGCTAGTTACATTTGTCTGAGGTAACCTTTAATGTCATTCTGCTGGACAATTATTTGCTTATTTAGCTGAAGATATTTCTTAGCTCAGCAGAAAGAAACTGAACTTGTAACTGGGCAGTTCTAAAAACACTATACAGGAGAGAAATATATTTCTGGCAAGAGTCTATAAGGAAGACAATGAACTGGAAAGCCAGTAGATTTGACAAAAAAAAAAAAAAAAAAGGAAAGGAAGGAAAAGGAAGGGAAGGGGAAGGGAGGAATATTTTCTCCTTATTTTTTTTTTGGTATGAAAAACAATATAATGAGTTCTGTGTAAGTGCTCTTGAGATTTTTTTCTTGTTCTTGGAGTGATATTTTTTTCCATGATATTTTTATCTTATTTTTAGTTAATCTTATGGCAGGAATTTTGATTTTTTTTTTTTTTTTAATTTTAGAAAAGATAAAAAATACATAAATGAAAAAGTGAAACAATTTTTACTGTGGAAAAATCTAGAAGAAAATGGAGGAGTTCTTAAGAGTTTCATAAAGGAAAACTTCAGTAAAGAAAATAACATTAAGATTACTCAGGTTTACCACCTACTTGTTTGTAATCAATGTTACTGATTACAGTGGCTTAAGCAGAAAAAGCAAAAGAGCTGAACAGGACAAACATATTGGAGAGATGTACAAGAAACTGGAATATATTTTTTTAATCAGGCCATATGTTCTGTTAAATGCTATGTAAAAAGTTAGCATTCTATTTTAAATTCTTCATATAGCAAAAAATACATATTTTATATATAATGACTTTTTTTATGCGTTTTGATTTTTAGTCATTTCTCCTTTTGATCTAAAGCTAGAGACCTCAAGAGAACATGAACTAATGGTATAAAATATGGTAAGGGAAGGACTCCCTGTTTCAGCAAAGCATTTCTGTTAACTTCAGTCACATTACTCCATTCCTAACCAAAAATATTTAAGTTTTCAGAAACATACATTATATCTTTTAATAAACTGGAATAGAGTATCAAACTAAGACTTAAAGTTTGCTTTTTACTGACTTCTGTAAATGTTAACAGGAGTATTAAGGCCTCATTGCTGTGATTTACTGGCCATAAATCTCTACCTTATGTAACAGTTGGTACAGCACACATACAGTCTCATGTATGTTCAGAAAGGTCGACCAACATACCAATCAGACAATGTTTATTTTTCCCATTGCTCCTCAGCAAAAAATAGCCCAGTATATAACAATTTTTCAACAGTCAAGAGCATATTTTACTGTTGTAAAGCTTACTGAGTTAGAAAGACTTAAAAATATTTATTTATGAACGCTGTAAAATTTTAAAAATACAGACAATGGGAAATTAGATACCTCTTGTTATTTATAGTTGTTACATAATGCAATGTGTAACATTACATGGACAACTATGGACAACTTGACCTTACATTTACAAGATTCCAATTTGCTCACATTGCACTGACACTAACAGTAACTAAATGCATCTCATACTATTGTGATTAATAGTTTTAGAAAGTAATGCTATGAGCCAGGATGAGTTACAAGACGTGACTTTGTGATATGATTGGCAAAAAGAAAGGTAAAAAAAAATTAATAGAATTTTAATCAGGAAATAGCTGAATGCATCTAGGAAGTTATGCTGTCTCCTAGATTTTTTTTTTTATTTATTTTTATTTATTTATTTATTTAAAAAAGGATAAGGAAAGCAACATTGGAAAAAGGTGGCAATAAACTTCAGCTCCATTTGATAAAGATTTTGGATCTGTTTTTCACATTTATTCATAAAGGTGGAATTGTATTGTCCAAAAACCCCTTATGAATAAACCTGTGTACTAACACATCAAACTGGCTTAAAGAATTATTTTGGTATAAATCTGAAATCCTTATAAAGGCTGAATCCTTTAAGCAAACTTTACAACTTTTCACTGCCACAATGAGGTCATGGAAACCCAGTAACTCCAAACTGTTATAAAATTTTTTAGAATCTTAATACTGCTGAGAAATGCATAATTTATGGTATTAAGATCTGATTAAGTGCTAAATGGATGTCAGGAGAGATCTCCACAGTAATCCACTTAGCTTTTAATGCCTAATTATCACTTCATAGTGAGTGAGGGCTGAATAATTGAGAACTGCAGTACTTATATAACTCAAACAAGATTTTTGTGTGCAATTAAGAATGTTATTCTTCTATCAGGAATAAGTTCAGCAGGTACAAGGAACAAAGGAAAAAAATGAAGAAATTGCAACATAAGAGGGAGGGAAATAATTTGATTAAAGAGTTTACTGCTGTACTGTTTATTTTAAAAATTATCCTTACACTTTTTTTACCTAAGTGTATGCTCTTACAGTGAAATTGTTTAATTACAAATTTTATGCCCAAGATATCAGATAAATAAAATATGACCACAAGAAATAGCATACTTAAAATTAACAACAAAGAAGTGGGGAATGCTAAACAATTTTCAAAGTATTTAGGAAAATGGAAAGGAAAAGTACTGGTTACAGCCAAGTATTTACATGGATTAATGATTTAAAAGGGAAGAAATTACATACTGCTGCACAGACTACATGTTCATGCTTATAACAAGTAAGAATGAAAATTTCTGATGCTTTACAACAGTCCACCATTTGGAAATAACGAAGGATGATAGAATCATGGAATCATATAGATTGGAAGAGACCCCTGGAAATCGTCTTTCATGTGCTTGGAAGTGCCTTCCAGGTGGACTTGGTCCATAACTTTACTAGGGACTGAGGTAATAGCCTGTACTTTCCCCTTTCAGTGGTGTCCAGTGACAGGACAAGATGCAGTGGGCACAAACACAGGAGGTTCCCATGGACCTCTATATGTCTGATGTGCTTCTGTGCTCTCTAACAGTATTTTCTTTTACTGTGGATACTGCTACTGGTCTCAAGGAACCAGAAGGATATAACAGTAAAAACTGAGGCATAAAAAGCAATTTACTTCTTTTTGGATCCCCCTGTCCCATTAAGCAGAGAGTCCTGATTTTTCCTGAATTTTCTTTTGCTACAAATATACTTACAGAAAACCTTCCCTAATGCAGTGCTGTACAGAAATATAGGCCTGGTATGACAGCAGAGACCTTGAGAAGTGGAGTAACAGAATGTAGCATGGAGTCCCACAGGCATGGAATGAAAGCAGATGGGGCACAGACTTGGCACTGGAGACTCCAGAGCAAAACGCAAGTCACCGGTGGTAAGCTAAATAAATACAGACCTATAGCTGACAAGAACTCGTCTCAGGTGTAACATTCAGTTTTACTTTCAGCCACTGCTGCTAATGACATATTAAAGGTTTAATTTAACCCTGAACAAAGCAAGTTCCGTGACAGAAGCAACTGATCCAGCTATATCTACTTTGCATATTGGTGATACTAGGAACATAAGAAAGCAAATGTTTCGATGACACTTGAAGGTAGAAGCAAGAGAGTGATTCATTCAAATCTACCATTCTTCCCCTGACAACTTTAAATAAATAAATAAATAAATAAATAAAAATGTTCTTTGAAAAAGCACGAACACTTGAGATTCACCTGCTGAAGTGTGGGCCTTTATATCCATGCTATTGCATTTACAGGCCATGAAAACCTAACTTTTAAAACGTGATTTGTCTCATCCTGAACTTTACATCCAAACTAGATCAGATGATTGGAATATTTAAAATGCTCATTTCTTTCCACATTATCTGCAGATAACACAGAGCAACAAGCTTGATACAGACATTTACAATGTAGGCACTTAAAATCAGGCTTGATTTATTCCACTCCCAGCAACTCTACATTTAATTCTTTTGAGGGTCATTAAATTCATTTACACTAACCTGTATTGGACCCACTAGAATTTGGAAAACAGTTTTTCACTGGTTCTGAATAATTCCTCATTGGAAATTGTGTTGAACTGTGTAGTAAATGTATTTTTAGATAAATCTAATCATAGCAATTAATTGTTGTGCTTTTCCAAATAAAGTAGATTTTGCAAATGAGAAAAGAAGAGCAACAACAACAATTAAAAAAACACAGGAAAAAAGAACTGATCTGACAATTCACATGTGCAGATGGTAAAAATGTCTGCCTGTCTGTAACTCACAGAGTTGAACAACCAAGTTTAATGACTTGGTTTTATTAGAGTTCAAAAATTTTACTATAGGCTCCATGAAAAATCTGTCTATAATAAACCAGTGATTACAAATATGAAAATAAGTATTTAAGACAAATGCACATTGTTTTTCAGTCCTTTCAAAACAAAATATAATTGTGTACTGATAAAACATAGTTGACTAGACTCCCTCTACAGCTAAGCATTAAAAACAGGAGGACGTAATTCATCCTGTTTGAGGAAAAATTTATAATATAGGTGAAAATAATTGTTTTGTGAGTTGAGGGTGCTTACAACTAGATAAACTCCACTGACTATACATAGAATCGAAACAACCTGTAGACTAAATTCTTACTTTTAAATTGCTAAAGATACATCATACTGAATTAGGTATGTTATCAATTATCTTTACTTCTATCCCAATATTTAATTAAAAAAATACTTGAATAGTGTAAGTCATAGACACTCAGTGTAGGATGCATACTACTAAATGTTGACCTTTACATATGATCTACAAATTGAGACAATGCATCTATTATGTATGCTTCTCAGAACATAGGAAGTATTTAAGAATACTTTATAAAATTGATGAATAATACCACCTACTGAAATGACACT
The DNA here is from genome assembly GCF_009769625.2 of Cygnus olor. Taxonomy (NCBI): domain Eukaryota; kingdom Metazoa; phylum Chordata; class Aves; order Anseriformes; family Anatidae; genus Cygnus; species Cygnus olor. Next base: position 28,970,315 of record NC_049171.1, read on the forward strand.
TGACTTCAGAATGCACACATTTTTCTATAGTGGTATTTTAAATGTAATCTGTGAATATTATTTTTATACTTAAATGTAGTGGGTTTACGTGGCAAGGTTTTGGTAGCAGGGGGCCATAGAGGTGGCTTCTGTGAGAAGGATCTAGAAACTGCCCCATGTTTGGTAAGGGCCCCACTGCTGACCAGAGCTGAGCCAATAAGCGATGTTGTTTTGCGCCTCTGTGAGAGCATATTTAAGACAGGGAAAAAAAACCGGTGTGCCACACAGCAGCTGGGAGAGTGAGAGGAGTGAGGAACAGCCTTGCAGGCGCCAAGGTCAGTGAAGAAGGAGGGGGAGAGGTGCTCCAGGCACCGGAGCAGAACTCCCCTGCGGCCTGTGGTGAGGACCATGGTGAAGCAGGCTGTCCCCCTGCAGCCCATGGAGTACCACGGTGGAGCAGGGTTCCACGCAGCAACCCGTGGAGGAGACCACGGTGGAGCAGGTGGACCTGCACCGACGGAGACTGCGGCCTGTGGAAGACCCCTGCCGAAGCAAATTCCGGGCCGGACCTGCAGCCTGTAGAGAGGAGACCACGCAGGAGCAGGTGACCTGGCAGGAGCTGCTGCTGTGGGGGATCCAGGTTGGAGCAGTTTGCTCCTGAGGGATGGACCCCGTGGTACGGACCCATATCTGGAGCGGTTCTTGAAGAGCTGCTGCCTGTGGGCAGCCCACGTTGGATCAGTTCAGCAAGGACTGCATCCCCTGGGAGGGACCCCACAGCACAGGGGATGAGAGTGACCAAGAAAGAGCGGCGGCGAAGAAGCGCTATAGACTGACCATAACCTCCCATTCCCCCATTCCCCTGCGCCGCTTGGGGGGAGGAGGTGGAAGAGGGTGGATGGGGGGGGAAAGGTGCTTTTGGTTTCTTTCCTTTGTTTCTCACTTCTCTAGCTTGTTAGTAATAGGCAATAAATCTTACTATCTCCCTATGCTGAGTCACGATAATTACTGTGCTATCTCCTCATCCTTATCTCAACCCTTGAGCCCTTTTCATCATATTTTCTCCGTGTTCCTCTTTGAGGAGGTGGAGTGAGAGAGCAGTTGTTGTGGAGCTCGGCCACCCACCCGAGTAAAACCACCACATTAAATCTGAAAAATTTTAATATTTTCCTCTCTTTATTTCCACAGTTTACCTCCTTTTTAGGATGGTGTTTCACAAGGACTTGGAAAGGATAGTATCACCTACTGAATCATCAATATTTCTTTCTTAATTGTTTTTTGGGACTTCTCATCTAAGAATTTGTTTACTGAATGTTACTTAGGTAGAAAGTATTGAACATATCAAACATATTTTAAAACACCGTCAGCAAGAATATCTCTCTCTAATTTTTAAATTGTTTTAAAATCATTCATTATGGGAATAAAACGAATGGATGAAAAGAAAAGGCAATAGGTCTGTACAGAAAGCTAGAACAGATGTAGAAAGAATAATAAGTGATAATATTTTGAAAGGAAAGAAATAACAAGGATGAAGGAAAGAGACTATCTTTATAGAGATTAAATCCCAGTGTGGTGGTGGGGGGATAGGTTGGAGGAAAGCCTTCTCCTGGTTTTTACATTTTTTTTTTTTTTTTTTACCCAGCATCTGGCATTACGTAGCATCATATAGACCTTAGGGGTTTTAAAAGCTCAGTAGAGCTCTTCCTACTTGAGTAATAGTTTATGCAGTTGTTTTACAGAGAGAATGAAGCAAAAATTTTCAGTCTTAGAGCTCTTCCTTTATGAAATATTTTGCAATTTATCTCCTGAAATTAATTCTTAATAAAGAACAGGTGCTAGATTGTGAAATCCACAGAAGCAGTGAAAAATTATTTTAAATATTTGAACTCTATGTTTAGAAGCTGGTGTTTTTAAAACATTTTTTTCAAAGAATCTTGCAAAAAGTTGAAATGGTTTACAAAACTTTATAGCATAGCATTGAAATTGTCTTTCTTTTAATATTTGAGTTTAACATGAACACACTTTAAATTTAATTCTTGTTTTTCTGAGAGGAAGAGATTATAGAAAGTTAGCCCAAGAAAAATGTGACATTAATAATTTTTAAGGATACAGTTCTTCTAATCAAGACTTAAAGGGAACAAGTTCCATTAGCTATTCAGAACCAATAATTTGCTTGGGTTGGAGGTAACAGTTCTGGAATCAGGACTCACAATTTACTAAACATGATTAGGTGAAAGATATAAGGCATATTTACACCACACAGTGGAGCAGTATTCTAGAGAGCTACTACTCCTTTTTTTGAGAGCAACATAACCTTTTTAATATAGAGACACATATACCTCAATAAGTGAGAGCAACCAAAATGAAAACACACATTCACTAAATGCTGCTCCAGTTTCATAGATGAAGGGAATCTAAACTTTAACACAATCATTTTCCAGTTCAAGTTTGTATTATATATATTTATATATAACTGGTATGCTTATTCTCAAATTTTACCAGCCAGCATCTTTTTGTTTACATAGATATAGATTCCAAGATTTCTGAAAAGATATAAAGAGCTTTCACTGATTGCCATCAGCTTATGACTTAGCCTCACATCTACTGCTGTATGAATTATAGGTACATATTATCAAACGTTAAATATGCAGTTAAAATATCACCTTCTCCTGGTTTAGGATGAAATGACTGTTAGGAATAATCAGTGATAAAAGTTTCTCTGTAACCATTGTTTTAGCAGAGTCTTTTAGCTGAGCTACTTTTTACAGAACATCTCTACATTTGTGTGAAACATTTTATTAACGCTGGTTCTTAAAGTAACTCAGTGTTCTGGAACAGACAATTTGACTTTTGACCATCAAATAGATTAGCTGTCCTTTCTCTTAGAAACCTCCAGGATTCAGCCGGAAATGCAGCCTTAAAGATTCAGCACTTGGCTAAGTCTATTCTAGGCCTCTTCTTCAAACAGAAACTCTTGTAAGGCATTTGTTTGTTTTGTTGCTAATGTGCCCATCATATGTCTCACAAAAAATAATTAAAATATATGTTGATCTTAAGAAAACAACAGCAACAACAAAAAACCAACAGGATACTAGAAGAATGTACAAAGCATTTTTCATGCCTAGAACAGAAAAATTCCTGCTAGTTTTCTCTCTTTTCATTTTCTTTTAAAGTCTTCCTCATTTGATGGGAATCAGTCAGTCATCATATCTGATATATGAAGAGGTCCAAAACAACCACTCACAGAGATGATAAGCCTTCCACAGTGAGCATCCCACTCAGCCTAGATAAACAACACTATCCTTGCAGGTTTTTCTTCCTTCCAGATCCTGCAGTTCCCCTAACCATCCCACAGACACTGTCTAAGAGACATGAAAGTACTCCACCCACTTAAGTCAGATGGAGAGAATCCAATTAATAGAGCACTGGTAGTTTAGCCTGGATGCCTATCAGATTAATTTCAGTATTGATGAGAGGAGCAAAGAAGTAGGTGTTACAAGGAGACAGCTCTGAGCACACTGTCTCCCTACAGCTTTCTCAGATGCATAGCTCTCCTAGGAAGGTCTTTTCTTCAGCCAGTTACTTGCTGTGGATGTCATCATTCTTCTTCTACCCTTCCTTGCTATGAGTAGCAGGGTAGTAGGATATGTTCAATGGCATATCAGGGTATTTCAACAAAATTTCATTTAAAAAAAAAAAAAAAGAATGGTTTCTATGAGCTTTTTTTCTTTTCTTTCCTTTTCTTTCTTTTTTTTTTTTTTTAAAAAGACTGTTACAGGTGATAGATTATAGCAAACTACAAATATTTCCATATAAAAAAATCAAAATAATTCATTTTGATTTAATTTTCCACATTTTCTCATTTACCAAAAAATCTTTCTGCTTTATAATTCTTGGTCAAAAATGTCAAAAGATTTTTTTTTCACTTAAATCTGATTTTTCATTTGAAAAAAAAATCAACAGAAGATTCATCTACCTCAAACCACCTGTAGAGTGATCTATTTAACAAGGCACATCTGTTCAATTTACAGTTACACTGTTGAGATGAAGACATCCCAATGCTAACAATAAAAGCTAAATTAATGTTTTTTAAAAGGGGCATTAAAAACTGTGCTTTTGCAGAAGTAGATAAAATACTATGAGAGATTACTCTTCTCTCAAATTTGAATGAATCTAATTTGCTAAGCATGGCAAATACTTCAATCATTAGAAATTTTTTTTATTAGTTTCTTTCTTTTCTTTTCTTTTCTTTTCTTTTCTTTTCTTTTCTTTTCTTTTCTTTTCTTTTCTTTTCTTTTCTTTTCTTTTCTTTTCTTTTCTTTTCTCTTTTCACATTTCTAATATAAGTATATTCACAGATCATTTATGTTCACATATACACATTTCAGTGATCTTACTTCACACCCTAACATAAAAAGTCAGTGTAAAATATAATCAAAATGTGTCATGTTCTCTTAGACTTTCCATGAAAAATTCAATCTTACTAGAACTTACGTCTAGCTGGATTGCAATGGAAGTAGAGCAAGCACAGGCCTATTTGTCAGAGCTTGTGAATAGATTTTTTTTTTTTTTAAATATATGTTAGTGTACAAGTAAGTCTAGTTTCTAGATTCATTAATGTTTTCAATCTGCAGCTGGGGCCACCTAAAATTAGGCAAAGTTAATTTGGATTTTAATCTCTCTGCATATCAAATCCATATCTATGTGGAAAAAAAAAAAAGATAAGTAAAACTAAGCTATTCAGAGAGAGAATCCCAGAAAATAATATTGTTAGAGTGAAGATCAAAGTACAGAAGTTTGCTATGCAATTTTACAATATAAAGTGAGTTAAAAAAGAAGTGAATAGGTCTTGCAATGCTTATGATGAGTGCTTATGTCAGAGGAGAAATATCATCATCAGTAGATGAAACCATGCCTTCAGTCTGTCACATTGTTGTAGTACCATATATAGTATTCAAACAAAACTGATTATCTCTTTTTTTTTTTTTTTAGTAGGAACAATAACTGAATACAAAGCTTGAGAAGTAGCATAAGAAAGCCTTGAATAATTTGTTTCTATGTTAGCACAAATCTAACTTCAGAAGAGGTACAGTGGACTATGTTAAATAACGGTGTGGTACATTGTATCTTAAGAGTGATATGTGGTTAAGCATGGTTATCAGTGTTTTAAAGAAGAAAGGGGATATTCAGGCTGATATAAGAATACTATGGTAGATTGAGTTTTGTTTAATCATGTTTTCTACCTATTATGATAAATTCTTCAAAAACCTTAAGCCCCATCCTGTATTCTTCCAATATACAGAAAGATTTCAGAGGACAAAAGGTTTAAGACTGGGACCTTTTAATGAAGTAAGATAGAACTACGAAGATCAGTTGCGAAAGCAAAACTGTCACTAGGTCTATGTCATAGTGTTGTTCATCTCTCCAATCCATTTTCTCTTTCTAAACATGCAATATTTATATCCATACTACACAGTTTTTATGTTTTAAGACCATCAGTGTGATAGGAGATTTTATAGTGCTGTTGAAAACTTCTGAACCTTGGTAAGATCTGAAATGCTGTGTCTGGCTGAGCTTAACAACACAGCCCTCCTGTTTCTGTTTCTTATTGATTTTTTTTTTTTTTTTTTTTTTTTGGTGATGTACAGCTATATGGAAGTACAGTTTCTTCAGCTGTCTCTCTGTATGGTTAAAGAAAGCTGCAACCTCTTATTTCCTTCATCACTTACAGCAGACATATATGCTGGGTAATGAGAATAATGAGAATGAATAGTGAGTGCACTGTGTTCTTTTTGACCTAATAGACCCAGAAAGTAAAAGATTAATGAGTATTGTACTTTGATTTAACAAAAAAAAAAAAAAAAAAGTTTTACAGAGAGGGTTGAAAGTACTATATTTGGAGTTCATGAACAGATGTAGCCAGAATATTTTATATGTCAAGTTTAAGGGCATATTTTTAAGCATCTCTTTCAATATGCTATCTTATTGAATTATTTACTTAGAAATCCATAGACATTAATGGTATATATAAGCTTTTCAACAAACTACAGCACCATTAAACTAAACATGTAAAATATAGCTTCACAATGGACAAAAATTCTTTCAAAGTTTTCTTATTCATAAAGGCCAAATGCATTCACTGTGCACTGACTTAAACAGAAAACTGAAATAGTAGGAAATATGAACATATTCATAAACATACATGTCCATTGGGAGTGTTTTGTTTCATTTTAAAACCAGCCAGAACTTAAATACTGATATTATGTTTCCTGTTGAAATATCAGAACATTTTAAAAGTCTTTTTCATGCAATTGCTGCATGCCAAAGGAAAAAAAAAATGTTTCCAGCATAAAACTTTCAGTAGGCTCAGTATTTCTTGTGGAAATCAAGACCTGAGAAAAAATATTGACTTAACCTGCCTTTAGGTCCCAGGCAGCCTGGAGCTCCCACAAGTATGGTACATCAGACATCACTCCTTTCTTAGTACTCTAGAGTTTATCTGCCTCAAAGTATGACAGCCTGCTTTAATGTCTTCCTTTATTTTTGGACTGTTTACTGCTCTATCCTTTTATTTCAGCTAGTACAGTGGAGTCAGTACAGTTAGTTTAGTTAGCTTCAGATGGAGTGGTAACACTGCTGTTTCAATGCTCTCAAATAATTCAGCTTGCTATCTTCTTAGGTAAAAGATCTTTGTAAAAACCCATGCCCTACCTTAAAACCATTTACCTTTCACTGTAGCTAATGTTATTCAGCCACATCCTATTCTAAAGGTCATTTTAAATAGCAGGAAACATTTCTAGACATCCGTTGAAGAGTACTAGAGATTGAGTTACAGTGGTTATTATTTTTGCTCTGTCAGTTATCACTGAAAGTTCTTAAACAGAAAACTGAATCCTCTGCAAAGGAGTCAGTTCTAGTTTTCTTCATTTAAAGAAGATAGGTATTCTGAGTGAATTCCTTTAGTAATACTTAGCAAGTGTTTTCTTTTATTCCATTATTTCAATTTGTAATCTTGATTTCAAAGTTCAGTCTGTGAGCAATCCGTGTGCACCAACAATTTCTCTTTTAAAGGTGACAGCAGTAATAACACCTAAAGTGCAGTGAACAAAGCTTAAAATGACAGCATCTGGTGCTGAGACACACTTCAATGTAATTCCAGTTACACTTCTGTGTTGTAGGAACCTCCCATGATGCTATGAAAATTCTTTTACCAGCTCACCTTTAGCTCAGGGAATAGAGCTGGGGAAGAAATGTTATAGTTCTTTTTGTCCATTTGAAGGTTTTGAGACTTATAAAAGTCTTCCATTGAACATCAACATGAAATAGAGGCCTTATCCAAATGTTCTGGACAATTTCTTGAACTGAGAAAAAGTAAAATATAATTATTTCATAGCAGGGACTTGACCATGGTATCCAATATCTGCTGTGATTTTGAGGACTGTCAGACCATCAGTTATCCTGGGATGGTGTTTTTCAGTCTCTGCTTCTTAACCTGTTCATTGTGCTGGGGAAAGACAATGCCCCTATATGTAGCCCTTCTATAGGGCTACATCTATATCAGTAAATTAAAAAATGCCAGTGAAAAGTCTGTTGAATGGTTAGAACACTTCCAGGTGGGTTCCTGTATCCTCTTAAACAATTCTGAAGCACAATTTTTGTGTTAGCCTCAAGAAGACTCTTAATAGGCAGTTTTGGGTATAGCCATTCTATTATAGAGAATAAAAGAATTTTAAAGCGTGTATACGACCAGAGAGAACTAGTTAGATCAGGCCATATCATTGTTTTATTCACTAGTATAAGCATTGTCTTAACTGGATTGTGAAATGAAAGATTTAGAAATTTTTATATTTCATATCTACTTCTATTGGACATTGAATATGGTACTTAAGGACATGGTTTAGTGGGTAATATTGGTGGTAGGGGGACAGCTGGACCAGATGATCTTGGAGGTCTTTTCCAATCTTAATTATTCTATGATTATATGATTAGCTATTATGGCATCAATGATTCTTTCTACAGAAGACTGTCTCAAACCACCTACATAGTTCAGTAGTGCAAATTTCATTCATGTCTGTGTATATGTTTCCAATATACCTGTGGAAATTAGTAACCCTGCCTTAAATCAATAGAACAATGAGAGAAGGAGAAACAATAAATTGTGGATAAATCTGTGAATGCTCTTAATGAGTCTTCCAAAAAGAAAGTTTGAATATGAGGAGTAGGTATGCTATTGAAGGAGTACTTTAAATTCTGATCTGTGAGTTTGCTTGGGGTGCAGTTCATTTTAGCAGCAGTAAGATTATTGTAATTAAAGGATTTTTCTACCAACTAAATTAAGTGTCTAACATGCCCAATCAATTCCTGCCAATATGATTGCTCTACACACAAGGAAAGTTAGTAATTAATTAGAGGAAGCTTCTTCAAGGACAATTGGTCTACTCTGCAAAACTTGAGAAATTGCTGACAAGGATTGTTTCATTTCAATGTCATAAGCTGTGTTGCTTACATGTACTTTGTAGATAACACAGGTTTTTATCCAGTTTCAGAGAAGAGAATGAATTGTAAGGAAAAATACGGAGCTATCTGTTCAAGGAAATCAAATGCAAAAGTCATGACACCTATTCACCAAAATAACTGTATTTTATAACATTTTTATTCTACCCTTTTAGCCTTTAAAACAAACACATTTTTTTCTAAGTCAATTATCTGAAATGTATTTTACATATACACAGAAATAAAAAAATACTTCAAAATCACATTTGTGTGTATATACTAAGTTTCTACAGAGGTTTCATTAAAGAATATGACACCAAAATGAAATGCTTTTAACTTTTTTGACTTTGCTTTTGACATTTTTTAAGTCTAAGTGCTGCATTTCAGAGCTGAGAATGTTACACCATATCATACTTTGCTTTTCCTAAGACAAACCTACCCCAAATATGATTTAAATGTTAATGCAAAGGCTACTGCTCTAGTGTTTATAATTTATAGACATAGACATATATTAGAACAATTAGATGTGAAACTGCAACAGCCCATGTGGTTGCAGATGCTATGTAATTCTGAGTTGAGTAAACAAGCCAAAATAATCAATAAATGGTCTTTCCCTCTTTCCTTCCCAGGCACACAAATGAAATAATAAACATAATAAAAAATGCTAAAGAACAAGATTGAAAAAGTGACATTATTTAAAAGCAAAAAGAATAAAACAATAAAAAAGAAGAAAAGAAAGAAAATAAAATTATTACAATACAAAGAATCTCTTAAATTAGGATCCCACAAAGGAAAGAATATTGACCTGAAGGTAGGATGGGACTCAACACTGAAGTCACTTCCACTTGAACCCAGTTGTAATTCAGTTTTTAGTAAGGCTGAACTGTTTTGATTGCATACATTTATTATGGTTTACTATTGTCTGACAAACTTTTGTTTGGGGGTTATATTTTTAAGTAGAAGCCTTACTACCACCCCAAAAGCCTTGATGTGTTCTAGTGAAATAGTACTGCTGTCAACAAATCCACAATTTTGGTTGTTATGCCAAAAAGCATAACAAAAGCAAATCATACAAGTGACAAGGTGAAAGTGAAAAGACAGGTTGATAGTTATTACTGAGGTTCTTTTTCAATGGTGGTATATTTGAAATCTGTTTCATCTGTATATTACTAGAATTTCTTTTGCCTAATTTTATTTTATTTATTTATGTAGTAAATACTGTTTCTACCTTTCTTTCTTTCCTTCTTTCTTTCTTTCTTTCTTTCTTTCTTTCTCTTTCTTTCTTTCTTTCTTTCTTTTTCTTCCTTCCTTCCTTCCTTCCTTCCTTCCTTCCTTCCTTCCTTCCTTCCTTCCTTTCTATCTTTCTTTCTTTCTTTTAAACTTTTTTTGGCACTTATATTTAAATTTATATGTATATAGCTAATATAAGTTTCCTTAATTTTACCTAAAATTGGAGTGAATCACATGTAATACCTCTCTTTCAGTGCTCTCCTTCACCAAAGATTTCTAAAGTATTGTAGAATCTGCTTCAGTCTAAGGTTCTATTTAGAGGGTAAGGCTGGAGGAAAATATTGAAATTGTTTCCTTGCCAGCTAAAACCCAAGGTGGTTAACCTAAACTATTTTTCTAGGCTTCCTTTATATCCAGTAGAAAGAGAAACACTCCTGAAGAAAGTGTTGCAACTACTAACAGATATCTAATACAGGTGGTCTTTATTCCCCTCTGAAAATTCTTACTCACTGAGTATACGTGGAGCCTGGAAAATTTGTTTACTAGGTCTCACATTACATTAGACTTCTAAAGTCAAGTAAAGTGAATCAGTTAATCCCACCCCAAACTGACTTGTATAAGTCATCAAGTGTCCACCAAGGAATTGAAATATAAGGTGGGATGCAGCTCTTAGCTAACTAAAGTTATCTGAACAAATATAGGCTGATACAAAGCTAACAAACTCCCAGTCTTTCCACTAGTTAGATCTATAATTCACATGTATACACATACACTTAGTGTCTTCAACTGGAGCTGAAACCTGCTCAAGGTCTGTTCTTACATTCCTATGGAAGGTTCAAATGTAACCTGTAAGTTTAATTTAGATTTCGTAAGCATCAGAGGACAGAAAATACAGAGATGTGATTACTGCACCAAACACTTCTCTATTCCTTATTTTTGAAAATTCAGCATACCTGTGCTTCAATATTTGAAAGTTAATGAAACTATAGAATATATGTATATGTATATGCCTTACCTGTGGAACCATGAGGACACAAACACTGAAAAACAGGTTGCTCTCCCAGTTGGCTCATATCAATGCAAGTTGCTCCATCAGAACAAATATTTGGGTAAATCAAACATGCATTTTCAGCGAATTGGCAAAATTTTCCTGTCCATCCAGGTGCACAGAGACACTAGATATTAAAAACATATATGTGTATTAAAAACAAATTAAAACAAAACAAACAACAAACTACCACCAACAACAATAAAAAAAAAAAATGGAAATGTAATGTGGAAACTTTGTATACATTTATTTGGGTCTTGTATGTCACTACCACAGGGTCCATCCATCAGGAGCAAACAGCTCCTTCACGGGCTGCAGTGTGGAGATCTGCTCTGCCGTTGGACCCATGGGCTGCAGGGACAGCCTGCTCCACCAGGGGCCTCTCCACAGGCCGCAGGGGAACTTCGTCTCCGTGCCTGGAGCACCTCCTGCCCTTCTGCTGCACTGATCTTGGGGTCTGCAGGGCTGATCCTCAGTCCTCTCTCTCCCAGTTGCAGTTGTGCAGCAGATTTTTTTTTCTTTCTTTCTTAAATCTGCTCTCCCAGAGGCGCAAACAGCATCGCTTATTGGCTCAGCTCTGGCTGGCAGTGGGTCCCTTTTGGAGCTGGCTGGAGCTGGCTCTGATCTGACATGGGGCAGCTGCTGGGTGCTGCTCACAGAGGCCACCCCTGCAGACCCTTGCTACCAAAAGTTTCCCATGTAAACCCAATACACTGGCAAGACACAAAAAAAGCACCAATGTTAAGTAATATTAGGAGGTGATTAGGAGGAGAGCCTCCATTTTTTTTTTTTTTTTTTTTTTTTCCTCAGAGTAAGGCAAAAGAGGATAAAACATCAAGTATCTAAGTAGGAGGATATTAGAGTTGGCAGCATACATGAGTGGAAGTATTCATTCCCCCACATCCTGCTTATGGTATATGAGTCATTATTGCAGTGTTGGTTCTCGATGGCTGCTGAAGTGGCTTACTTGTTTGGTCCCAAATCTGAATAGATAAGGGATCCACAAAGGTGGCTGAGCCTTCTGCTGGTACAGCTGTAGTATTCTGTCCACTGTGATCACCATAATCATAGAATCATAGAATCATAGAATATCTTGAGTTGGAAGGGACCCATAAGGATCATTGAGTCCAACTCCTGGCACCACACAGGTCTACCCAAAAATTCAGACCATGTGACTAAGTGCACAGTCCAAACACTTCTTAAACTCCAACGGGCTTGGTGCAGTGACTACTTCCCTGGGGAGCTAGTTTCAGTGTGCGACAACCCTCTCAGTGAAAAACCTCTTCCTGATGTCTAGCCTAAACCTCCCCTGCCTCAGCTTGACACCATTCCCTCAGGAATCATTCCCTCAGGAATCCTCAGGAATCCCTTCCCCCTGACCTCAGGCCAGGGTCTTTACCACTCCAGGGACATTAAGAGATGAGATACTTCATCTCTAATATGACATACTCATTCATGTGAATCTCTGATTTCAGGTAAAGTTATTAAGGGTCTGGACAGAAAAAACAAAAATAATTAAAGATGATATTTTTTCATTTTTCAGGTGGACGTTTGTGGGGAAGCAGAAACTACATGAAAGAGACTAATATTCCTCTGGCTTCCAATGAAGTAAAATTCTGTCTATGAATATCTCATTTATAGAGATATGGGGGGGGGAGAGGATCTTGATTTTTGCATAGCTCAAACAGGTGCCACCTCTTGTATAATCAGATTTTATAAAATAATGGCATTTTATTAATATTTAATTACACCTGAGAAAGGGTAGTTAAGAATGTTCAATTTTGTTGAGTGTTTGGTAGTAGAGGAAGAAAGGTATTGAGGGATGAAAAATAACCATCAAGAAGTTGTACCATGTGCTAGAAATTCAGGGTGGAATTTTGGAAACAGCTGCTGAGGGTGCCACAAAATTTATACAGCATGTGGAGAATGTGTGTCTGATCTTATTCACATTAACAAACAGGTTAAACTTTTTTGTTACAAGTTATGTACCTCAGAGATACACAGTGCTGAGCTGGCTGGCCGAACTTTTATGGAATCTTTCTACAGCCACCCTCCTTATCTCAAAAGGCCAGCTCCTTATTAGATAATGAGGACAGAAAAGATGATGTTTAGGGAATTTCTGAACCCTTGAAAAGTAATTTAAACTTGAGCACAGGCTTGCTTTTAACTGATTTTGTTAAAAAATAATTCAAACTCAGCTGGTTTGCCCGTTCCTTGAACTTATTCCTGAGATGTAGGAAAAGAACTTATTTCAACAGTTATACAACATTGTTGGTTCCGTATTATTAAATGCACACTTTGCTATGCAATGCATGGGGCCAAACAAACTGCTTTTGCTTACACAATGTATATGTGTGAAGGTGCAATGGTCTTATACAGTCTTGTTTTGTTATAAAATCATAATCTATGGACAGTGTTGGGGGAAACTCACCCTTCTGCTGCTATTAACCATTGTGATTCAGCCGATATGAAACATATAACTGCTTTTCTACCTATAGTGAAAATATAGTCTATGCTCTTCATAACAGTAAAGATCAATTTTCACTTGTCAATACAGCAGTAAAATTCAGTCCACATTTCCTTCTTGATTATTCACAGGACTCTTAAGCCCTGGGCCCTGTCTTTCTTTTGCCCCAAACACCTAATCTTTTAGATCAGTTGAGTAACAAGAGTGTAAAAGAAATTGTGAAAGACCCAACCACTACTTTCTCCATATTTCTCAAGAAATCATGGTACATAGTTGTTTTTTGTTTGTTTATTAGTTTGTTTGTTTTTATACCTGGTCCTAACTGTGAATAATCACAGCTGGAATAAATATTGTGTCAGCTCAGCTAACTAGTTTACAATCAGTGTAATTATTAATATGATCCTTCATTCCTCTGTGCTTCCAGTATAATTCCCATTTGATGAAGATATACCATTTATCAGGATACTTATTTAGAAAATCAGTGCAATTATTTTTCAATGTGAAAAATATTCCAGGTGTTGTTTTGGTTGGTTTATACAACCAACAGAAAAGAAATATTAGGTCTGCTTTGATTCTCTTATTTCTGTTTTGGGGATAGTTGTTGCATTGTAATTCAATGCTTCATTAAAAAAAAAAAATCTTCTTTGTATAAAGGTTTTGTGAAAGCTATATTGGATTTATGTGGCAAGGGTTTGGTAGCAAGGGGGCTGCAGGGGTGGGCTCTGTGAGCAAAGCCCAGCAGCTGCCCCATGTCAGATCAGAGCCAGCTCCAGATGGCTCCAAAAGGGACCCACTGTTGGCCAGAGCCAAGCCAGAGAGTGATGCTGCTTATGCCCCTGGTAGAACATATTTCATAGCATCAAGGAATATCCCGAGTTGGAGGGGACCCACAAGGATCATCGAGTCTAATTCCTGGCACCACACAGGTCTATCCAAAAATTCAGACCATATGACTAAAAGCATAGTCCAAACGCTTCTTAAACTCTGACAGGCTTGGTGCCCTGACTACATCCCTAGGGAGCCTGTTCCAGTGTGCGACAACACTCTCAGTGAAGAACCTCTTCCTGATGTCCAGCCTGAACCTTCCCTGATGCAGCTGGACACCATTCCCTCAGGTCCTATCACTGGTCACTAAAGAGAACAGATCAGCACCTGCCCCTCCACTCCCCCTTGTGAGGAAGCTTTAAACCGCAATGAGATCTCCCCTCAGCCTCCTCTTTTCCAGGCTGCACACAGTATTTAAGGTGAGGCCACACCAGCACAGAGTAGAGTGGGATAATCAGTTCCCTCGACAGAATAGCAATGTCACGCTTGATACACTCTGCTGCCCCATGTCAAATCAGAGCCAGCTCCAGCCGGCCCCCAAAAGGGACCGCTGGTTGGCAAGAGCCAAGCCAGCGATGCTGGTTATGCCTCTGGGAGAACATATTTAAGAAAGGGGAAAATCTGCTACGCAATAGCAGCTGGGAGAGAGGAATAAGAAACTGAGAGAGAAACAGCCCTGCAGACCCCAAGGTCAGTGCAGAAGGAGGGCAGGAGGTGCTCCAGGCACGCAGCCGAAGTTCCCCTGTGGCCTGTGGAGAGGCCCCTGGTGGAGCAGGCTGTCCCCCTGCAGCCCATGGGTCCCACATGGAGCAGATCTCCATGCCGCAGCCCGTGGAGGAGCCCCCGGTGGAGCAGGTGGATGTGGCCTGGAGGAGGCTGCGGCCCATGGAGAGCACCCGCAGGAGCAGTCCCCAGGCCAGAGCTGCAGCCTGTGGAGAGGAGCCCACACAGGAGCAGGGGGTCTGGGGGGAGCTGCTGCCTGTGGGGACCCGTGCTGGAGCAGTTTGCTCCTGGGGGATGGACCCCGTGGTACGGAGCCATATGGGAGCAGTTCTTGAAGAGCAGCTGCCTGTGGGAAGCCCCCACAGGATCAGTTTGGGAAGGACGGCATCCTGTGGGAAGGAACCCATTTTTGCACAGCTATCTAGTGATTTAAGTTATATTCAGCCAAAGTATCAAGATGAACAAGGCAATTCTAGTTACAGTCTATCATTGTGACAAGTGTTTAATATGATTGTACCCCTTATTCATGTTGGTAAGTCTAGAAGGCCCTGATATTTAATAATCTTATATATTATTGCAAATATATACATAATATATATTTTTATATATTATATATTTATATATTATACATTTATATATTTTATACATTTATGTATATTATATATTTATATATGTAATATTTGTATATTTATTGCTTATATATTGCATTGCACATTTATGATTACCTACTAGCAATGAAAGCATAGCTATAGAAAAATTCCTCAAATTTTTAGAAGCTTAACAATGAGCTTAAGCTAGTTGACACTGAAACACGCTCAGTATGTTTTCAGTTTACACTGCTATATATACTATCCTGTGTTCCTTACTATAACTAGGCAACTTTGGGGAATAGTTAACTAATTTGTGTGTTTTGTATAAACTGTACATTTGAGTCCTGGTACAGCTCTTAATTAAATGCCTTTAAGTCACACTGTTGCCTGACAATTTTAGGCAAGAACAATTGAAGTTTTGACTCAAGCATTGAGGATATAAGAACTAAACACATGGACAAGCAAGGGAAGTGGAAAAATAATATTTATGAATCACAGTACTATTTTTTTAAAGAACATAATCTTATTCAATAAGAACATAAAATTCTTCATTAATAGCTTTATTTCAATAAAAATTTATGTATGAGATCAAATCAGGTTGCTCAGGAGTTTATTCAGTTGAGTCTTGAAAACTTCCAATTCTGGAGTCTGCATAACATCTCTGGCCAACCTGCTCTAGTTCTTGGTTGTCTGTACAGTGAAAACATTTAACTTATATCTAGTTGGAGTGTCTCTTGTATCAGTTTGTGACTGTTGATAACACATCAATGCAAACAGACTAAAATCTTATCTAATGACAATAAAAATTGCCTCTATCTAGAGAACTTCTTCATACATGTTGAAATTAATCTTTCCAGCTCTCTTTAATACTTAAACTGTCTAACTGCTAGATTAGGCAATAACACATTATTTTATATAATTTTATATGTTTGAATATATAGGAGCTTAAATCACTGAAAGATTTCATAATAAATATTTTTGAAAGAGCACTGGCTATTAACATTGTGACTATTTATTATCCAACCTATTAAACTTTTACATAGAACAATTCTGGCTTCACTCAATGAAATTAAAATCATAATTCCTTAAGGGGAAAAAAAAAAAAGTTGCTCATTAGCAGTATCCTTTCCGGGATTCTACGATACAGAAGTGCATTGCAGACACGTATGGTTACATATGGTCCTTTTTTAATGCACGTGATGTTCCACCCTGGTAAAGGTTTTCATCTCCCCCTATATGTTTAATATCCTCCTATATAAATTAGAAACATCTGTGCTGTAGGTTGTATGGCCTTTAATATAAGGACTATTTCATAGTACAAAATCAGTAAGTAATACTGTTACTATTCTTGTTTTAACACTGTTTTCTTAAGATTAATTTTCCTTTCTTCTAGAAAATCTTTTCGTCTTTCCATTCCTATCACCTAAAACCCAGCTTATATTATTTGTCTCTTTCATTGTGTCAAAAACATATTATTTTTTCCTTTTCATATAATTCTTAGAAATGGCATTGCATTTTATCAATAACAAACAATATTTCATAACTATCATATACCAACTCTTTCACTGTAATATTTCCTAGTTTTAATTATTTTATTTCTCATTTTTTTTGTGCTGCCTTGTGCTTTGTTTGCTTTGCTGACATTGAGTTAAAATGACTGTCATGTTCTCATAGAAGATTTGTTTAAAAATTAAACAAGATATTCTTATTGGTTATCTCCAGTTTATTTTATTACGGTTTTACATTTATCTATATGCCATTATAGTAGATCGATTAAGATACATTCTACCTTTACCATTTACTCTTGTAAAGGTATTGCATTATCAGAGCTTTAACTTAATATTTTTATTTTAAATTAACATTTGGAAAACAGAATATTTAGTTCATTACATGAAGAATTCCACTGTTCATTAACTTCTGGAATGCTCAGCAATACTTAATATAATGTGTGAAATGCACCTAGGGTGCTTTGATGCTGTTTATTTCAATAAAATAAGAAAAGTAAAAAAAGGTTATTTTGATAAAGTTCTAATTAAATACTGAAGAAGCACGAAACTGTATAGGATGCTTTAAAATTTATGTGAACTCTTCTGTAGAATTACTACTCCTGTGTGGAAGGAAATGGACTAATTAACTTGTGCAAAACTAGCCCCCAATGGAAGTATCTGACTTTGAACTGCTGCTGTTTGAACAGTCAGCTGGAAGGACAAATACAAGAGAGACATCAGTAGAATTAATGACAGTGGCAAAGTGG
Source organism: Cygnus olor (assembly GCF_009769625.2). Lineage (NCBI taxonomy): Eukaryota > Metazoa > Chordata > Aves > Anseriformes > Anatidae > Cygnus > Cygnus olor. The sequence continues at coordinate 28,987,924 of NC_049171.1, forward strand.
CTTCACATAGTTGGAACTATATTGCTCAGATAGTCCATGGGGAGAAAACGGTAGGAAAGTCTCTAGATTTTTTTAAAAGGAAAATGACAATAATCTATTTTATATGTTGTACATAAAAGTTGCATCTGAGAGCAGTAGATTTTGCAGTGCCAATTTTCATTGCTTCTAGCATTGCTAGTAGAGCTGTTATAAATATTCATAACAATTTTATCACTCCAGCCAACTACTTTAATATATAGTATGCCAAACATATTAAATGTTTTTTTTTAATACTCAGAAGACAAATTTTGATTGATACAGTATGGAGGGCTTCAAAAGAGCCCTAGTCTCCCTCCCCTCTGCCCCTCTGGCCTTTTTTTTGTTTTGTTTTGTTTTGTTTTGTTTTGTTTAGAACTACATTTCTACATTTGTTAAACAGGGGAATGCTTTCTCTCAGCTATACTTCTTTTACTTCCTTTTCATTCTGAGCTTGTTATCTAGAACTTATTTCTTCTCTCATGCAATAAATGCAAATGGGTTCTCTAAGCGTATGTCTGTGGCCTTCTTAGGGCAATGAGATCTAAGCAGTGTGACTGATGTAGCTCAAGTTGGAAGATTATTGCTCATTCTGCATAGAAATGCTTTGCTTCTGGGTTATAAATTCAGCCAGACTTCTGGGGATAAACTGTTGTCAAAAAGCATTAAGACTGAGAGAGCCTCCTCAGGGAACAGCTCACAAAGTGGAAAAGGGGAGCAGTGACAGCAGAGTTTGCGGAGTTTGTTGGTCAGGCTGTTTTAGGGTGTACCACATGCTTGTGGGCTTGTTCTAGCCACTCTTCTGGAAAGAAGCAGTTGGACTCCCAGCCTAGCAGGTGGCTTAAGGCTCAGATTCTGCACCCACAAGGGCAAAACTCATCTGGTTATGAATAAGACCTAGAGCTTTGTATACCTGATTGTAATTTCTGCTTATGTTATGGTGAAGGTGTACCATATAATGGCATTCAGAAGTAGGGGAATGGGGGGATGGAGGGTGAAAATAAGGGAAAGAGAGATTCCCCCCTCTTTCCTCCTTCCCCCATTCTGCAAAAAAAGAACTTGTATCATTGCCTTTGGTGAAGGTAGTTCTTTGTGTTAGCATGTAAACCTCTTCTGCTTTAGTAGGGAGCACAATGATCCTTGGGCCGCACACATTTGCTTTTTAAATCTAAACCACAATCACGTGACCTCTGGTGTTACCGGTTATTCATTTGTACTCAAAAGTGTACTTTATCAACCATATATTCTCTCAGTTCACATTTTGTTCTTGAAATATCTTAGGTTCACCATAAAACTCCAAGTACAACAGCTATGTCTTTGGTAATATTTATGAGGAAAAGGATCAAAAGTATTTATCATGAACAGCCACAGAGCCATTTGCAGGGCAAGTGTTTAGATACCAACCTTTTCCATTGGATTAATTTTTATGTCCTGTTACAGTGGAACACACTATTCTATCTACATTATTAAATACATATCCATATAAAAAAGCAAAACCTGAGTGACTGGAAAGTGATTCTCTGAAAGGTAGGCATAATGGTACATATTTAGGTGGTTTCTGGTTTGGTTTTGGTTGGTATATATATCTTTTTATTAATCAATATTTCCCAGGCATATGCTGGATGTTTGTAGAACACATATTCTTCAAGACATTTATAGAAGTTAAAAACATGATTTGTTTTTGATCTAGGTTTGTTCTGCCTTTACAGCACAATCTACTTCCATAGCCCTGTATAAACACAACCAGGAATCAGCACCAGTTCCTGCTGATCTTTTGAAAGGCACCAGGACATACATTGACAATGATTCCAACATTACATTTCACATTTCAGTTTTAGTACAGCTTCTCAAAGAAAATGTAAATATTTGCTTTGAATGACCCTAGTTTAAAACCCTATAGAGATAGCAGAGATTATTGTCTCTTTCTTTAACATTGCTCTAGTATTTATTTGCTTGCCAATTCAGCCCAGCTATTGAGGCAGTCTGTGTGATTTGCTTAGTCCTTGTCTCAAGTGTAGCGCATGCAAATACGCCCTTACAATGACACTGCTTTCACTTCATATTTTAGCTTCAGCATTTGTGCCTTTATAACTCAGTTCTTTTGTTTGCAGTAAGCACATGTCCACGAATCAGTGACTTGTCAGGATGACGGTTGAAAGGCATATTGACAAAATAGTCTTGGGTACACTATGCAAACCATGTAAGTTGATAGATTGTTGCTTGTAACATGGTAAGGAGCAGTGAGGAAAGAAAAAAGCTGTGAATGAGCTTTTTTTACACCCTACAAGAAGTGGAATGCAATTTTAATCTGCATTTAGTCCCTCCATAACACGTGTGGTTGAGCGGAAATTGGAAAAAATATGTAGCTATTCCAAATTCCCTGCTTGCAAATGCTGTAGGGCTGCACCTTCTCCCTCAAATACACTTCTGTAGGTAGTCATAATTAGCCTATGGATTCTGTAAACACTATGCAATTCAATGGTTGAAATATAAGAACACCATCTTTTGTCCCTCCCTACAGAATAAGGCTGGTATGCCTGGTACTGGACAGTCTTCAAATCCTCAACCTTCCACTGTCATATTCTTCTGCTCGTTTTTCCAGGATTCCAAAATTTGATAATGGACAGTTCTGTTATCCTCATAAGTTAGACTAAATTAGCTTAATCTTTTTATTTTTATTATTTTATTTAGTATCTTTGGTTTCGATATTTGTTTATTTATTTATCTATTTATTTATTTATTTAACTTTACTATTAATGGGTCAGGAAAAAAAAAACGGGATCTTAAGCAGAGATAATTCTTTTTGTCTTGATCTAATCCGTTTGCCGTAGATAAATAGGTGGGATCCCACCTTTGAATCCCTTCTTTCCTAGAGGAAAGTCACACAATCCCCAGATGATTCCTTGTTTGTATGCCCTTTTTTACCTGCTTTCACTGTCCAGTCTCTTTGTGTGACAGGCCATTCTAATTCTGGAGCCATTCTAATTCACTGGGAGAAATTTACTCACAGCACTCATGCCCTCTTCCTCTGCAGATGGTAATGGTTAACATGAAAGAAACAGCAACTCTTTCTTTCCTATCAGCTGTCCTCTGGGAGTTCAGTTTTTTCCCATCTTCACAGAAAGAATAAACAGATACTTATAGTTATAAATGACTGTAGACCCTCAGATTAAAAGCATTGAGGAAATACTATCAACTGCAAGTTAAAAACACTGACTTCTCATTTATAAAATAAATTTAAGAAAAAAGTGACAATGAGAATAGAAATATCTGTTGAAATCTGTTTCTGTGGGCAGATTTTTTGGAAATGTTTTTAAGAAGCAGCCTGTCATATTTTCAAATTAAAGTGAATAGTTTTATTGAATAAACTACTGGAATCTACAATTGGTTTACACTTTCAGCACTTGTCATTTTGAAAGTGTGGTTTATGTTAAACCTGTATTAATTTTATTAATTTTTCCTTAAAATACTGGTCCTTGTCTTCTAATACTGAGCAGGTGGAAGTGTTCAGGGTTCAGGGTTGCTGAATCAGGATAGCATTAATTTTAAAAATTCCTATGTAAACAACATCGTAGAAAAACAAACTACATAAGATTTTCTTCAGAAGTTTATCAGAGATTATATGGATTTTTAAAAGTGATTTCCAAAATTACAGCTGCAAAACAGAAGAAATTCAATAACAGTTTTCAATAATTGACAAATCAATAGTAAGTGTTAGAATTTTACATAGCAAGATTTTCTGAAAGAGGAAAATCTCTAATGTTCAAATGCTCACCTGTTAAAATATGTGTTCAAATGATATCTAAATTTCTCAAGCAAGATGGCAATCCTATCTTTCCTTATTTTAGAAAATAATGAAGTAAACATCATATCTTTGACCTTCTTTAGAGTCCAAATAATGTGTTTTATTTAAATGGTGACTATTCATGGCAACTCTGGTAACTATAATTTTTGTCCCAACTTTTTAATATCAGTGGAAGGAGTCTGCTTGATGTCTTTTAGAATCCATCCACAATAAGTTCTCCAGCCCTCAATCTTTTGTAGGAATCCTGGGTTTTAGATCCTCATGAAAATTAATAGTAGATCCTACTATTAATTTTCAATTAATAGATCCTACTATATCCTACCAGGGCTACAAAGATGGCGATGGTGAAGGGCCCAGAGCAGAAGACGTATGAGGAGCTGCTGAGGTCACCTGGCCTGTTCAGACTTGAAAAAGAGGAGGCTGAGGGGAGACCTCATCGCGGTCTACAGCTTCCTCACAAGCGGGAGTGGAGGGGAAGGCACCAATCTATTCTCTTTAGTGACCGGTGACAGGACCTGAGGGAATGGTGTCAAGCTGAGGCAGGGGAGGTTTAGGCTAGACATCAGGAAGAGGTTTTTCACTGAGAGGGTTGTCGCACACTGAAACTAGCTCCCCAGGGAAGTAGTCACTGCACCAAGCCCGTTGGAGTTTAAGAAGTGTTTGGACTGTGCACTTAGTCACATGGTCTGAATTTTTGGGTAGACCTGTGTGGTGCCAGGAGTTGGACTCAATGATCCTTATGGGTCCCTTCCAACTCAAGATATTCTATGATTCTACTGAAAATTAATGTATACTGTAGTTATTCTCTAGGACAGGACAGCTGTGACCTGGCCTTGCTGATCTACCTTAAACCTGCTAATACATTGCATTACACTGCATTTTATTACCTAACAATTTCTTAAATGCTTATGGTGTAGTCAGTGGTGCATGGAAGAAGCAGCTGCACAGCGCTATACATAAAAGTAACCATTTCCCTGCTAATGTGACTTCAACATCTTTTGGTACCTAGAATTAAATATTTTAAATATAGTTGTTCCTTTGTTTTTCTTCTAAGGAAAACTGGTAGCCCATGGACTGCCTACACTTTGTGAATGTGTACATACTTTTAAGGATATAGTTTTGAATAATCTGTAACCTACAAAACTCATTGTTATAGGGGTTTCCAGTTTTTCAGCCTCATTAAAACAATTTTGATAGAACTGCCCATGATATGCCCTCTACTGAAAGAATTACGCCCACACAGAAGTGCTTCTGTTTTTGACTATATGGATTGTCCTTCTCCCTTCATCAATAGTGCGGTGGGATCTTACGTCAAATCCAATATCTAACATGAGCTCAAAGTTGTCTTAATCATCACTGATTATCAGGAAACAGTCACTGCTGTGTAACTGACAGATTATTTTTTCTTGTGTATGCAGACTCTTTTAGAACACTTTTTATGTTTTTTTTTTTTTTTCTAATTCTGAAAAAAATCCAAAAATTTATCTATGAAAGAAATCTAGCTCTGTTACAGTCCTCTTGGCAGTTGGCCATAACATGCACATCTAGCACACACACTAACACACTGTGGGATCTTGTGCTTCATCTGAGGAGGGAGGGAAGCTAGAAAAAGCAGAATATTCAGCTATCTTGTGTCAGTATTTTTTGTTTGCCTAGATCCATTAAAGTGTCATCTAGATTCAGATTTTTTTTTTCTTAGAGCTGAACATGCTCCATTAAATGATTTATTTTGTTTCATGAGGGAATTGCAGCAGAAAATATTTCTCTATCTCTATCCATCAGGTTATCTCATTAAGTCAACTTTGTCTGATATGATCTGTTTTCATTAAGCTATGTTAACTGCAATTAATTATGCAACTACACACTATTTTTCTATTGATAAATCCTATATCAATGTATACATCATTACTTTGGTTCCCAGGATGATAGAAAACAACAGATATCCTCAACAAAGGATATCATTTGTTGCTACTACAGCTGTATTCTGAATTATGAGGTATTAAAATTGAGATGTAAGAACTATGAGAATATGAAATATGAGGTCAGTTTCCTAAGAAGTAACAATACCTATATTTATCTGACACAATAGCATCATCAGTAAATGCTTCCTAAGTATTACTGTCTAACATAAAGTTAGCATACATTAGACCTAGGGAGTTCTTCATAGAGGCAGAATTAGTTTTGAAACTTAGAGTAAATTAACGAACATAATAAATGTAAGCAGAATATTTATTTGTGTTACAATTACTTGTAATTAATGCTAATTAGTAATAGAGGATTTGTGCTGATAAATGTTACAATTCTGAAAACATATAACTATACTATTTCAATTCTAATTACTACACTTTGAAGCTAAATTAGAGATGAATTTCAAATCTAAAATCCATGTATAAACTACATCTTAAGATTCAACACTGATTTTTTAAAAATTCTTTCAACAGTCCCTAAGGTCTCTTAAAGTATTTCTCAGGAAAGAGGTGGAGTCACCATCACTGTAGGTATTTAAGAGATATGTGGATGTGGCTCTTGGGGACATGGCTTAGTGGTGTACTTGGCAGTGTTAAGTGATGGTTGGACTTGCTGATCTTATGAGTCTTTTCCAACCTAAATGATTCTATGATTCTGTGATTCTGTCACATACTATACCATACCACCCAGTACTGTAGGCATTGAAGTCTAAATAAAATAATCCAGCCTTTGCTGTGCCAGCTCTTTTGGCTACATTTTATAACCTAACAAAGTATCTGCTAAGGGAGTATCACATCTTATACTGGTCATGAATGTGTATTTTTGATGGTTATCATATGACGACATTCACTGTCAGACACCTGTTTTACTTGTGTGCTTTTTAAAATTTAATTTAATTTGTATATTCTAGTTTTTGCTGTTGCTTGACATAATTGGACATGACATATAAATATCTGAAAAGAGCTGAATGAAATGTTTTGGACCTTAATATAACATTTCTATCATGTAGATAAGTTAACTGCGAGATACAGACACCAGTATACTCTTTTCTTGACTCTCCTTATTTCAGTGCAGCAGAGCTGGGCTCAGTGTTCCTGTTTGTTGCATCTGTTATCAACAATCATAGAATCACAGAATCATAGAATCATAGAATGGCTTGGTTTGGAAAGGACCTTAAAGGTCATCTAGTTCTAACCCCCCTGCCATGGGCAGGGACGCCACCCACTAGATCAGTTTGCCCAGGGCCTCATCTAAGCTGGTCTTGAACACCTCCAGGGATGGGGCATCCACAATATCTCTGGGAAACCTGTTCAACAGGGCAACAATGTGGAGGGGCAAATTATCAGATAAAGATACTTACTAGCCATCTATTTTATTCTTCTGTGGGTATATTGCATACTCATCAAAGCAAGAATTATGTTCTTCTATAAGTGTATGTTTTAATGCTCTTAGTAAAAATGTCTGATATACAATATCTTGCAAACTGCCTCAGGTTACTCTTAAAATACATTAAGTACTATTTCTCTAGTTAATGTATATTTGCTGACAGTGCAAAAATTATTCCTAAAATGCTTTTTTTTAAAAAATCAGTATTCAGAATTTAGCAGATACTACATACTTACTTCTTCCAGTAAAAAGCAGTATTAATTAATTGCTCAACTTATGATTCACGTGTATTTATTTCATTAACTTTCTCATGCTCTTAAATAAAATTATTGTTATAGATCTGTTACAGATCTGATTACCTTTCTGTAGAATTGCAAGCAGCTGAATGAGTTATGGGTCAACCTAAATAGCAGCTTCTGGCAATTAAGATCAGGGACCAAGGAAAAGGACAAAATGAAGCAACTATGTGACTGTGATGCAGTCAACAGTGGTATGAATCTGATTCTTACTGATGCTTGAAAAGTCCACAGCAGAATCTGACTTAGAACTTGCACAAAGACTTAGGTGCAAAAATACGAGCCAACTACTGTGAACAAAGGACTGGAAGTTTCTTTTCTCTTTGTTCCTATATATAGATAGGATAAACAATCTTTGGTCACCTGTATAAAGCAAATTTGAGATCAGGTAAGACTCAAGAAACCTGACCAAACACAAAGTGTCAGCTGAAAAGCACTGGGGAGAAAATATCTATGCTTGTTCAGCTTTTGTGACTATAAGAAAGTCAGTAAGATTTGTATTGAATGAATAATTACATGCAAGGAGCATTCAGATTCAAATTAAGTTGGGAGAGAAACTGTCAGGAACTTGAATGCATCCACAGGCTCTAATCGGCCTAACCAGTTTGAAATTATCTTTCTCTGCACTCTTCCTCTGTGACCTCTTTCCCCTCTTTCACAGGTTTAACTGCCTGTGTTCAAGGTCGGCTCAGACATGGCACAGAAGTGTCACCTTGGATCAGCCTGCTATGAAAACAAATCCCCACTCTGAGATGTCCAGTTACACGCCTTCCATTCATGAGCTGTGTTAAAACCCAGGTCTTTACACTAGAACTTTTCCTGAGTTATTTTGTCAGTAGGTCTGTATCCAACTTTGTATCTTGCTGATTCTGACCTGTTGACTTGACTGCTCAGCTTGACTGCAAATCTGCTTCATCACTACGGACTTGTCTTGGTATCAGTGGGCTATTGGCTGAATATTGATCTGCAGTGTTTTTGTGGCTACTGAGGGACAATGCCCCTTGCTGGTGAGGACATTCACTGTTCCTGCCTGCCTTGCTGTAACACTTGGTCCCAGCAATCCTTCCCTTACAGAGTAGACTACTCTTCCAGCTCCCTGTCACAAGAAGTAATAGTAATCCTAATATATTTTGCCTGAACACCTAAACGGACCAGTGGAAACCAGAACAGCGTTAAGACAAATATTGTTTCTAATAAAACATAATCAAACAGCTTTTGAAAAGATTATGAATCCTGAGAATTTTGAGTTCAGTCTAGAATTTGAACTGTTTCTAATTCTCCCAGGAGCAGTCTGAAAATCAGAAGGCTATACCGAACTTAGAAGATTCTGATTCTACTCACCTTTTCCAGGTTCTACATTCCTCTTTTCAAAATTCCAAGGGAGAAGAGATACCAGACTGTTTGGTCCCAGACAGACTGCAGGGAAGTCTTTGATTGTGTGATCACTTTCCATTATTTGTAGAATGAGTGCTAGTTTAGAGTAATCTTTAAGTTGCTTTGGGGGAAATTATTATTTCCTCTCTATTGACAAGTTATGGCCAGAAAAATCTTGGTATATAATGGATATTGCTCAGAATTTTCAAGAGCTATTTCAATTCAAACCAGCCTGAATTATGGTGTATTTTTTTACTTTTTTTTTTTTTTCCCAAATTGTCAGTTAGAACCAACCTCACCACACTGCAGTTTCATCATCAAACTACTGTGTTTTTATTAAATTTAAACAATGGCAACAGATGTACTCAATTAAGGCAATGCATTTTTAAAGATTGTAACATAGCTGTGATTATTATCTGTGTGGATAATAGCACTGGAACACAATTAGTTATGTATTCTTTTAACTATAAAAATACTCTTCAGTCCTCTTACTTGATAAAAAGCAAAACATTGTCTCAGTAGAAAAGTAATAAAAAAATCCATATCACCCAAGCGAGTACTCTTTGTGTTATTGATTTAAATAAACAGCAACCGTATAAATGTATGTCCCTCTTGTCTCTTAGAGTAATGAATGCATTTCAAGTTCTGGTTTTCTGAAGCTTTTATACTTTGGAACACTGAATTAGTTTAACATGTATTAAATTACTTACAGTGAATCCTCCAATTATATTAAGACACAATCCTTCATTCAGACAGTTGATGCTGAGCAGTCTGCAGTAGTCAATTACTTCCTCACAGTTCTTTCCAGTGAATCCTGGCATGCAGCTGCAAATACACCAGTGTATTTTAGAGGGCTTGGATTTTAAAAGTTAATTGTATTTAATTATGTTCCATAATTCTATTAAATAATATTCTTGCAGTAACAGAACAGATCTCAAACGTTATTTAGAATAAGCAGAACATGTTTTCAAGCAATTAAAATCAGTTTCATGAGTTTGGATATTTTTACTTCTCCATAAAATATTTTTTTCATTGATTAAAGTATTTTCATACCAATGCTTCATATAATCTTCCGGAAACAAACACAATCTAGAATGAGGCGATATTTAATAAAAAGCTGTAAACAAGGTTTTGGAAATCTATTAGAAAGGATGGGTCAATTAAACCATCAGAGAGAAAAATGAGAAATATGATTGTAAATGGGGTTTAAAATAGTTAGCATCAATCATTGCTAATGATCAGCAAAGACTAGTCACTAATGACACACTTAGGTATGAAGAAACAATGTAAGGAAACTGTTCAGAGGATAACACATGGCTGTTTTTGTGTTTGCTTAACTGTAATTTTGTATTTTCTTTAAAGGAGAAAACTAATATTCTGCGTTGTGACTGTTTGTTGGTTCTATGTGATATGAATGGAGCTGTGGCTATTCATTCTATTGTAAAAGTAGCTATAGATATTTCTTCTGCTTCATGCCAGCATTCATCATTATAGAATAGTCTTTTCTATTCTAGCCCTACAGTGTTTAAAAAGAATCCAATGTGCAATAAAAAAGATGAGATTCAAATGGATAATAAAAAAGTCTTATTCAAAAGAGATAACAGAACACTGCAGAAAAATAAATATTTGAATATTTATATCTTGCTTAACATGAGCAAAAAGTAGAAGCCAGACTGCAAAAACTCTCTTTTGAATTTTGAAAGATACATAATCCCTGTCTAATTCACTAGGTATGTACTTAGAGACATACTAAGCATGTTCCTCTTTTTAAAGGCTCTTTCTGGTAGAAAATATTTAAGTAAAAGTGAAAGGAAACGTCCAGTTAGCTGAAAAAAATGTGACTGTGAAGGAACACAAAAGTAATAGATTGGAGGTTTCTTTTGCTTTTTCTGATGGGTATTTTGTCTCATGGCTCAGCCCAGAAGCTGGAAATCATGAAGATGTTTTCAGAATGCATGAAGCCTCTCATAATTATGGAATGTACAACATTAACAGATATATTTTCAATATCAAGTATAGTAGAGGCAATAATTTTCAATAGAAAATTTCTGAGTTAACTGTATTTTCTAAATCAGTTAAAGAATTCTAAAGAAGCTTAATCAGTGTGTATGGCTATGCCACTGAGGGATGCACAGAGACGTCTACTATGTCCAGGGGCACAAGTCATTTATTAGCTTTTGGTAAAGTGTCAAACAGGCTGGTTTTCACTACAAACTCTTTAACAGCATCCACACAGGTTATTTGTAGGACCATGAGGACCATGTGGAAGGAGGACAGTGGATATAGGAAAACCTTCTCTACATAGATATTTACAAAACTTCTTTCTTTAAGCTAGTATAAACAACCACAGGAGGGTCCTCTATGCTACCCACAAGTAGCAATGGACTACGTAATCCTCACCTTCTTCTTAGAAATAGTTGCTGCATGCAAATCCTGTATGAAATCCTACACCAAATGCAACTGTTACACTTTTGAATACTTGGAATCAGAATTCTTGCAAAGTCTATTCCTACAAAATTTCCAGTTCAACTATTGTAGCTAGTTTATTTAGTTTTTTCATAATGCTTAGATGCTTTTATTTCAGCAAAGATATGAGGGATTTATTGAACGATATCAGGCAGTTACATACTTAGACATAAAAGAAATATTACATGTATATAAACAATTATATAGTGTCTTTTTTATAATTTGTTTTTAAAATCACACTTAAAAACAAATCAGATTAACTCAATTACAATACTTGTTTTACTGATAGGTTTTCAGCTATGATATGAATTAGATAAGAGAGCTTCTGTTATTCTTGGTTCTATTTACTTGAGTAATCTATGACTGTTTCATAAAATAGATAATTTAGTAAACCAATTTTTAAAGTTGTTTCTTCTAATTTTTATATTTGCACATTTTTCATAGTTTTGTTTTTGTTGTTTCTTTGCAATAGACATGAAAATGTCAGAGAATATAAGGTAAATTAACAGCAAAAAATTTGGCAGTAAAGTGGCAAATATGGCACTAAGAAAACAAATTTTCTCAGAACATCCTTTCACATTTTTTGTGACTTGTTATTGTCCTAAAGAACATGAATAATAGAAGAAGTTACAAAGTAAACAGTCACCATTTATTGTGATGGATATCCTTGTTCACTGCCTATTTGAATTCACCTTAAATTTTGACATTTAAGAAAAAATGCTACTATTAGATTCTTAGCACAAAGTTGTATATGATATGAAGACTGAGGGGATGGAATTAGGATACAAGATAGTCATACATCATAACTGAAGCGAGGAAAATTAAATCAAGTCTGTTTGGTTATGTTTAGACTGGGAAACAACTGCTTTCTCAAAGAAGAAGATAGAAGCTTAGATGGTGATGGATATAAGCAGAATGCAGCCTGAGCATAAGGAGAAGCAGATAAAGTAGGTACAACCAAAACAAAATAAAAGGAACAAAAAGGTCAAGTCGGCTATTATTTATATATGTATGTAGACTAAGTGCCATTATATTTATTTAAAATGCTACGATACTATTTAAGTCGATCAAGTGTAACACCAAATGAAACACGTGGCCTTTTATGGAATAACTAGATATAGTCATCTACAGTATTTGAAAATTATTACCAAAAATGTAACAAAACTTCCACTTAGAACTCTGAATGACCAGCTTCAATCCTCCTAAATAAGGCTCCAATCCTCCTAAATAAAAATATCTAAATAAGGTATTATTTTATATTAATTAACATATATTAACATATTAATATATATATATATATATATATTAATATATTAATTTACCTGAGGCTTTCCACACATAAAATAAATTATAAAAAAGTGACTCACGCTCCTAGAAAGCTTCAAAGTTTGTAACTTAACAAAACCGAAATTGTTAAATCACAGTTCCTATAGGTCTTCTGATTTTATTATTTTTTTTATCCAAGTAACTAATGCAAGACACATTTACAAAGGGGATTTTGAATCTTAAAATTAGTAAAACCTTCTGATAGTTGGACCTCTCTAGAGCTCTTCACATCTCTGCATTTCAACACTCTCACTTTGTCAAGACTGCAGCACTCACAACCAAGTTACTGTATCTGGTCTCCTTGTGAAAAGTACCTGACATACTCCCTCAAAATGCTTTCTCTCACCTAAATCCTTTCTTCCAAGTACAAGGGTACAAATGTGCACATAATTTACGTTCCCTAAGCATTTGGGATTAAGTTGTGCAAAATTGATTTTATTTTCACAAAAATGAGAAAATAAATGTAATTTATTAACAATAACATTTTTAAAGTTGTAACCACTAATTGGATCCTTCAGTGACTGAATGTTAAAATGAAAGATGGGTTTTGAAACTTAAGTTCCAATGTTGCCATTTTTATCTAACTTTAAAAGTTTACAGTTTTAGTATTTAGTTCAGGACAACAGTCTGGGCTTTCTCTGTACCTCTCTACAGAGCACCTTGGGAACCTTCAGAAAGTGCTTCATATCACCACCTGTCTTGGATACTTCACTTTGGAAAGTATGAATCACTTGCTGTAGTTCTTCTTTTCCTTCACCAAGAAAGCCTGCTGTATAGTTTAGATATTAGGGAATAACATGAGGAAAGAACATGAGCAAAAGATTTTACTTGAATGGTACGTTCAGGGCCAAACCATTGACATTGTACAAAGTTGAAGGATGCACTGCTTATTACTGTATCCAGTAATGTTTTCTCTAGGATGTTACTTTCCCTTTTAAAATCATTCTTGGTGTTAAAATAATAAGCTTATAATCCTTATCGCATATCTCAAACCAGCTTTCCATAAATGTGACTTGCCTGTCTTGTCAAATATGTATTTTATAGATAGCATAACTGAATGCATAAATAATACGCAAATACTAAAGGTAAAATCTTGGCAACACTGCTATTAATAGGATCTTAGTGTTTGGTATTAATAGTGAATAGGCTTGTACCCTTTTTGAGCCCAAGACTAAAACCTCTGGTATCTACCTTTAACAATATAACTTAAGTGGTTCTCTTTATAACCGATTTAAATGGGTTGTTAATTTTACATTTCTACTTTTATTATATTGATCTAAATAATGTATATCTGTCTTATTCTCACATATTATATCACTAAAAAGACCATTAAAACACCATACCTGTGCATAGTTATTTTTATTAACCACAGTCAGTGGCACAACAAGGTTAATGTTAAAGCACCATCTCTAGCAGTGCTTTTTGAAATTATAAATTATTGAAATAGCATTACACACAGGGCTCGGAATATTTTTTTCAATATTATTAAGATTATTATTATGATTATTATGAGAAAAGGCAATCTGCATCTTGGTATTAATTGTTCGTGTTATTCAGATTTTAAATGTAAGCTTTAGGCATCATTTCATACTAACTCATGCACCAACATACTGTGTAAAAAACTGGCTACATAATAGTAAATTATTAATATCTTATATCAGTGTTTCAAATATTGGAAAATAAATGGTAACACTGTTGTTCTGTGCTATGCATGTCTATATGGGAAAACAACGGTGTGTGTGTGTGTTTATGTGTGTATCTGTATGTATGTAGAATCTCTTTTGTTCCCTTTCATGGGAAAGTTGTAAACATAGTTCTACATATATTTATATTTCCAAAATGTTCATCTGAATCTCCTCTTATGTAACTTTATGTTCTATACTTCTGTTATGTGTTTGCAGTTTCTAAGTTCATTCGTAATGTGTTTTCAGGCTTTTGTGTACCACAGCTATCAATTTTCTGCTTTAATGAATATCCTAAAATTTGAAAGTTGTTTACTGCACTTCAGTAATGCTTAGCAGATTTTTTTTAAGGCAACAAGATAAAAGCCAAGCAAATCTGAAGAGTACAAATTGTACTCCTCAGTAGTGTGAGAAAATATCTATAAAGCTATTTAAAACAGAATGAAGTTGTATACCTACTGCATCACTTCTGTTATTCGCAAATGGACAATTTTCAGCCTGGTCCTTCTGAATAAAGAAATTTTTAATATGCTTCTTGAAGGATGAATCTAAGACCTACTAATGAATGTCTGTGAATTAGGAATGAACACAGTTGTCTTATCTTTTCAGAAATATAACATAAACATCATATCCTTTGAATGGGAATGGTATCTGTAATTTAATTGTCTCACATACTGTCGGTCCATCAGGATTTACATATTTTATCTTAAAGAATTAATGAGGAAACAATTTATAACTCCTTAAGTGCTTTAAATCTTTTTTTTTTTAATCACTTCAATTAATTTTCAAGATGTTACATTGTAGAGCACCAGAAAATAAGAAAAAATTGTTAAAATGTGTTTATAGTTTTCTGTGCACTCTATAACTGATGACACCTTTTCTTTCTGCAGTCAATGACATCAAGTGATCCTACAAAGTACTGACATAAATTAATTTCTAATCTTACCGGCAGTTATAGTTCTGTTGTTGAGCTACACAGGTTGCATTATTTAAGCAAGGCAACAATTCACATGGATTCAGTATTCTCTCACAGAACTTGCCAGTGAATAATGGCAGACAACTACATGCCACATCCTATAGAAGAAAAGGAAATTGGAAATAATTATTTTTTGTACCCAAGGCAACTCAGAAATTAGTATTTACTTCCATTACATTACTACAGAGACCCTAAACAGGACAGTATCTCATCATGTTAAACAGACTACAAATACATAACAAAAAACAATCATAGCCCAAAATAGATTACAAACATAATTTAGGACAAGTGCAATAGGACTTCCAGCACAAATTATACCAGAGGTGAGTTTGCTAGTTCGAAATACACCAGCTCTAAATTTGTCTGGCTTTGTGATTTCATAACTGAATCAAGAAGGTGCTTTGTAACTTGTTTGTTTTTCCTCATTTCTAAATTTGTTTCAGTGTGAAAATCTCTATCAAACAGTGATAGTGCAGGAAATACATCATACATCAAAGAGTATTCAATATTTAGAGAAGGAAAGAAAATGGTTTGTATCCTTCCCCCCCCCCCCCAACATGAAGCACGGATAATATGCTTCTTTATGATGCTGAAAGACATCTGCCAGCTACTGCAATCTGTAATTTACACAGCAAGAAGAGTAAATTATTTTACAACAAAATATTTATTAGAGCTGATACTCTCATCCTTATTTTTCTGGACAATGTAAAGCTCTTTCTTTACAGGCCTTTCCATGTCAGAAAGAAAAGGGAAAGTATATGGGGGGTTGCTCCCCCAGTGAAATTGGTAGTGTTCAACTGTTGCTTCAGAACTGGTCCTAAAAGCATGATCAAGGAACTTTATTTTATCATCTGTTGAGAGATTTTTATATGTTTGAAACAAACTACTGCTAGTATGTGCTAGTATATCTACTAGCTAAGAATTAAGTGGAGACATGAAATATTTAGACAGTTTGCATAATTTAGAAACCCATCATGTTTTTTAGCAACTTAGACTTCTCTTTTTCTCTCTCTGTGAATGAGCATATATCACTGGTTTATGGTAACTGAGCTTTTGAACTCTTCTTTGACTATATTGCTTCTGTGTAATCACTGCTATTTGCAATAGTCATGCTAATGAAAAAACATTGACAATGCAGTTTGAAATACTACCAGATATAACTGTATTATCAAATCTTGGAGAGTGTGCGTGAATTTTATTCTATTTTACAATGAAATAAAATAAATTAAAATAATAAAATTAAAAACAGATACCACAGGAAAAGCAACAATATGAGACTACTACTAGGTAATAAAGATGACTGTTGTATCATGTTTATATTAGAAGATTTTATTAGAGAAAAATAAAAAAAGAAATGAAACAACATTGTTGGTTTTGTAAGTATCCTCTAAACAACTGAAAATGTGGAATTCAAACATTTTAACCACAGAAATATTGTGAACATAATACATACAGATAACGCTAAGTTAGAATTAAATTGTTTTGCACTGTGTTCAAATATAGATCTTTGAAGTTTATACTTACATTCAGCAAATCAATACATGTACCTCTGTTCTTACATGGCCTTGAAGAACACTCATTGATATCAATTTCACAACTGTGACCAAGAAAGCCTGCTGGACAATCACAAATATATCCAGACTGATTATATTGGCATAGACCCCCATTTAGGCATGGCAGAGATGCACAAGGATCACTAGGTTCCTCACAGAAAGGACCTAAAAGAAATGAACACAGGAAATTAGGGTGTGTTTGAGAGAAGGATACTTCTTGGTATGCTGCCTATAAATATTAGAATCATAGAGTGGCTTGGGCCAGAAGGGACATCAAAGATCATCTAACTCCAACCCCCCTGCCATAGCAGGGACACCACCCACTAGATCAGGTTGCTCAGGGCCTCCTCCAGCCTGGCCTTGAACACCTTCAGGGATGGGGTATCCACAACCTCTCTGGGCAACCTGTTCCAATGCCTCACCACCCTCTGAGTGAAGAATTTCCTCCTAACCTCTAATCTAAATCTCCTCTCTTTTAGTTTAAAACCATTCCTCCTTGTCCTGTCATTATCTGATTGAGCAAGAGTTGTTCTCCATCTTTTTTTATGAGCCCACTTTAAGTACTGAAAAACCACAACGAGGTCTCCCTGAAGCCTTCTCTTCTGTAGGCTGAACAGTCTCAGCCCTCTCAGCCTTTCTTCGCAGGAGAGGTGCTCCAACTCCTTCATCATCTTTGTGGCCCTCCTCTGGACCTGTTTGAACAGGTCAACACTCCTGGTGTTCTGGGGGCCCCAGACCTGGACGCAGTTCTCCAAATGGGGCCTCACAAGGTCTAAGTAGAGGGGTACAATCACCTCCCTTGACCTGCTGGCCACTTCTCAGTTGATGCAGCCCAGGATGCAGTTGGCCTTCTGGGCTGCAAGTGTTCACTGCTGGCTCATGTCAAGCTTTTCATCCACAGAAACCCTGAAGTCCTTCTCTGCAGGGCTGCTCTCTTCGAGTTCTTCTCTCAGTCTGTACTCATGCCTGGGATTGCCCCAACGCAGGTGCAGTACCTTAGGTTCATGTGGGCCCAGTTCTCAAGCTTGTCCAGGTCCCTTTGGATGGCATTCCTTCCTACTATTTTATCAACTGCAGCACTCAGCTTGGTGTCATCTGCAAATTTGCTGAGGGTGCACTTGATCCCACTGTATATGTCATTGATCAAGATATTAAACATTACTGATCCCAGGACAGTTACTATCTTGCGTTTGCCTATTATTTCTCATTAGCTCACTTTAATTAATTAACTATTTATTTGATTAATTTTAGGAGGCATTTAGATGCTTTTATTTATTGTGTTTTTCTTAAATTGTCTACATTGTGAAGCTCTAGTTACTGACTGAGACACCTGTAAACTATCACCACTTAAAAAAAAGAAATTAGAATACCCCTGTATGTTTTGTTTGTTTGGTGAATACACACGGCATAAATATGTGTGAGTGAGTAAACTCATCTTTATTAAAGGAAGGAAGAGATAGGGAACTGTGGTCCCAGGAGACAGGGAACAGTCACATCTGCGTCACAAAGGAAGCTGAATCCAGTGGGCTTCCAGACGAAGGAGGTTGTTCCCATTACTTTGGGTCTAGCGAGGCTGAGCGTATTCTCAGTAGTTGCTCACACACAAACACACAGACACAACACACTCATGGTGCCCGCATAGATGGGTATGGAAAGAGGTATCCTTCCCCATACCACATAGGCACAAAGAATACTCATGTGAGCGTGTAAAACACAGATGACTTTAATATTCATTCTCCTCATCTCTAGCTGGTCAGGATCGAAGCTCACCAATGAACATGCACACTTCCTCACTTTCTAAACACAAATAGACCCAGATTCATGAAGCCCTCAAGCATCAGCACGAGTTCTAAATCAGGCTAATATCTATACACAGATCCTGAGCCTTGCTAGTTCAGACTTGGAGTCTTTCCAGATATGGGTGTCACTATAGCCACTGGCCAGTCCAGCTTAAAAGCCCAACCCCTGCCCAGTAAAAAGAGTGGTCACACAGAAAGAGAAGGTAGTAAAGAATTCTGCAGAGACTACACTGATCAGATGCAGGGCTCAGCCAGACAAACATAATAAGCAGCAGCCTTATTACACTCCACCAGTCCTTTTGTCACCTCTTTTCTGCATTTTCCCGTATTTTTACTTCCATCCACCCTAATCCCTACCTTTCTCTACCTTTGTTTCCTCCTAGATTAATAACCCTTACCTAAATGCTTGTCCCCATTGACCCCAGTTTTGTCACAATCATACACAAATTCAGTATTTTTGATATGGTGACCTAGAAAATCTTAGCTTTATATGGGATTACTGATATGGTTGCCTAGCGCTGTTGGCCTTGCAAGAATATAATCCCCCTGCAAATCCTCAATCTCCCCTTCTCTTCTCTCTAACCGCCCCCCCGCCCCCCCAGTTATCTCTGAATTCTCCCCTAACCATCTTTGAAATCCAGTCATCATTCATGACTTTATAACTTGTCTGCTACTCATTCAGCAATGTTATGCTCAGCAATTTCTCATGTTATGTCCAGTAGTTTCCATGTCCTGTTCAATTATTGTAAATTCAGTCAAGTGCCTACAAATCTGTCCACATAACTCAACAGTTATGAGCTGCCTAGATATTTTGGACAGTTAACTTTTTTTAATTGTGTAACATTAAAGAAGTAGAAGAGCTATAGCAGAATGAATTTACTTCCATTTACTTATGGAAAATTGTATAGCAAATATGCTTTTTTGCATATCCTGTACTTTGATATTCTGCTGTGAAGGAACTCTGATTTAAAATGCCTTCTCAATACATACATCAGAAGCACTTTTCAATTATTTGCTGTAGCAATAACATTAAATTCATAACAAATCTATTCTCAGGTAGTAGCATGTATTGATTCCATATTTTGTCAGTCACTTGAATCAACAGAATTAAAAATAGACATTCATAAAACAGTAAATTATACTTTTCAAAAAGATTTTTTTTTGTTTTGAAATGGTAAACAGAATGCTTTTAACTTGGAATTGTAAAACATAAGAAAACATAGCTAATTTGTTCTAAACTGGAAGATAAACAGAAGATAAACTAGTAGATAAACATGTGGGTCACTAAATAATTTTCTTGCCAATACATACTAGCTGTATGGAACTATTGTAAGTACGTGGAACATTTACCAAGAGATCCAAATACCACAATCAACCTCTATTACATACAAAAACAGTTGATGCAACAAACACCTTACAAGAAAATACCATTAGCAGAAAAAGGGTCAAACCACATTTTAATTTTATCATTCAATCCATTCATTGGAAATAGTTGTTTCAGAAAAGCAAGATGAATTGGACTTATTTTTTAGGACATATTATTCACTTTTCTTTAGAATCAGAGGACATTCAAAGTACCCTTTCTGAATTTGTTGCTATTCCTCATCACCATAGTAACAAAATTACAGTAAAACTATATAGCAACTTGCAGATGTTAGGGCTTGCTAATAGGAATAAACAAGAATGCCATTCCTCAGAGTCATAGAATCATAGAATGTCTCAGGTTGTAAGGGACCTTAAAGATCATCTAGTTCCAACCCCACTGCCATGGGCAAGGACACCCTCCACTAGACAAGGTTGCTTGACGAATGAGGCTATTGACTGGTATTCATGCATATATGAGAACATTTGCAACATGAAGTGAGGGGAATTGGTCTATTATTTCTTATTATTCAATTTAATAATTAGCTGTCCTTTTATAGTTCAGTAAAATACAGCAGCACTCACAGATGAAGCTGACACTATATATCAAAGCTTACCTTGTTTATTTTTTTCCTTTGACCTGGGAACATCTGGGTACTCCTGTCTCACACACATTGTACAACCAGTGAAGACAGATCATCAAAACAATGATTCCAACTGCCCTACAAAAGCCAGAAGGCATATTTCTACAAACCAAGTGGATTACTGAGCTGCTTCTTCCATTGTTTCTACCCCGAATCTTTCTGATCCTCATCATTTTTCCTGCCACCAGTGTAAAAATATTCTCAGCCTTTGTTAAAATTGCCACTGGATTGGATTATTAGAACAGTGAAAGGCTAAATGAACAAAATAACACAGTACAATGAAGGCCAATTGGGAAAAAGAGATCAAAGAAGTGCCTTTTTGGTAATGCTGTGCTCATTTGTAGCAAAGCAAGGAAAAGGGTATTGTTCTGCTAAAAAGAACATAGTTATATATATTTATATATATTTAGGGAACAGTAAAGGTAGCTAGAAGAGGAATAGAGAAAAACCTGATAGAAGATAAGGAAATATTGTTAATCACAGCATGGGAGGGAAGAATGCAGGGTTCAAGGACAGCAAGAAAAAAAGTGTTTAACCTCTTTTCTCCTTGGCCTCACCATGCAAAAGGGCAATATATACATTTATATATATATGTTGTATATATATTTATATATTTGCTACTTTGGAAAAAGAGTGCATTTAGTGTGAATTGGGAAGCCAATTACCTAACCACGTCAAAGGGGATCAATTTAAAAGGAGACACTGAGGCAGCAACTGTACTCATGATCTAAAATACAAAGCACAACTTCCATAGGTCTATCTAGGGTGAATTCAATAAATTCTTTACCAACTATCTAACATCTTTTAGGAAGAATTCAGTGCTGAGCAGGAATGGTTATTTAATCATTAAAGCTACCTATGTCTTTGGCATTCCTCTACTTTATTATTTATTGTGTTCAGAATCTTCCGTGGAAAGCAAGAGCAATGCTCTGTCTCCTGAACATCCATGCCTGATGAGTTTGAAAAATCAAGTCAATAAAAGGAATTCTGGAGAACCAGTGTGTTGAGCTTTTTATTTTACCATTCCAAAACCTGATGTCATATTCAATATATTTTCTAAAGAAGATTGAAAGGTGACTTGATTACAGCCCTCAGAGGGAGAAAATGTCAAACACTAAAGGGTTCTAATTCAGTGGAGAAAAGTATAACAAAAGCAAATGAATGAAGAAAGAATTTGAATCAAATATAGTTAGAAATGCCTCACATATTTACAAGTGAGGTAACAGACTACCATGAAAGAACTGGATTCTACAGTTGCTGATGTTTTTATGTCAACGCTAGATGGCTTTCGAAAGGCAGTACTTTAACCATATGCAAGATAGAAGACCCAGTATATAGGTAAGCAGTATAAAGACTTCTGGCCAGAACAGATGAACTGTTCTTCTAAACTTACAAATCTATTCACCAACTTTGAGTCAAAATGTATACAAAACCTCTTAAAGGTTGTGTAAAATTAGGAATTCATACCAAATTCCCATTTAAAAGTTCACATTTTTGTCATTATCAGTACCTCGTGTTTAGCTATGTTTAAATAAATAACTAACTTCATAGCCATGCTAAGATCTAGAATGCTGTTAGCTGACCTCTGAATGCTGTTAGCAAGGTAAAGAGGAAGCAGGATAAAAATAGATCTGTGCAATCTGAAGTCAAATGTAAATCCTTGAAGAAGGATAATACTTGTTAAGCAATGAAAAATGTATCTGGGAACAACATATCAGTCCAACTTGCAAGTGCGTAAAGAATATCTACAAATTTTGGAGGCCAGAGGCTTAAATTAAAAATGTGCAAGGCGAATTCTTTTAACTGCATAGATTTGATGCATAACATTCTATTTTACTTTATATCAGTAACAATGGCATAATTTTCAACATAGCTGTTTTGTATTTTTGTTGTCAACAACTTCGGCAGATCATGGAAGTACTTCTTCCATTAGTTAGACCCAAAAAGAGACAATTACTGAAAATACTGAAGACTCCTTAG
Source organism: Cygnus olor (assembly GCF_009769625.2). Taxonomy (NCBI): domain Eukaryota; kingdom Metazoa; phylum Chordata; class Aves; order Anseriformes; family Anatidae; genus Cygnus; species Cygnus olor. The sequence goes on from NC_049171.1 coordinate 29,010,556, forward strand.
TGTTCATTGATGAATGGTTAGCTACTTGTAGCTATGATATATTGTTCAAATTTTCAGAAAAATAAATGCCCTTAACAGAGACCATATTCTATTGGGAGATGGCTGATTCAAGAAGCTTCAATATGAAAACAATAACATAAATTATCAGCTTGATTGAAAATCTTTAATCAGATTTTCCTCTGATTAAAGAGGAAAATTCAAGAAACTAAAGACATCATCAGTAGGTTGGGTTCACCATAGTCTTTCAATACAGTGAATTCTTGTTTGTTTTACTTCAATAAAATAAAAATTGCAGAAGATTAATAAGCAGGAATGAATTAGGAAATAGGAGTATCCTATAGACCTATATGAAAGTAAATGAATTTTTATTTAAGGAACTGAATCTTATTTCCAGAATTTCCTATTACTTTTACATGTGAAATGAATAATACCCTCCAGTACCTTTGTCTAAAAAAAATCAAACAACAGCAATAAAATCTTTCAATGTTTGATATAACTGTATCCCTGCTAGTCTTCCATAGTTTTATTACTAAATTTGAATGATAATCCATTGAAATTCAAAGGACATTCCTGGCACCTTTGATAAGGATCAATTGGTCAAAATAACATGTAGTGCCATTTATATGAATATCTGGTGTTACGGGTTAACATTAAATATATATATATATATAATAGAAGTTTCTCTGGGCTTTGTGTTTATATAACCATTTATCTTAGGAAGAGAAATATTTCCCAAGGAGCAAAATATGTGAAAGATTATACTAGGCTTCTATGCTTTAATGTGATTTCAGTACTTTTATTTTTTCATTCCCCTAATGAAAAATTAGTATTTTCTAAAGCATTTATGCATAAGGCAGAGTAGACTATTTCAGGAAACAGCATGTGTTACATCCATATATATTCACTTTACTTAGAATGAAGCAATAATATTTCAGGGTTAGCATAAAAAAAGGAACTATTTAATGGGAGAGTGATTTATTTTCAGTTTAATTGAAACAAGTGGTTGCTAGGAGTTACAATCAAGGACCAAGATACACTGTAGGCAGTAAACAGCAGATAGCCTGGGAATAGAGAGAAGAATGATAATTCAAATGTTATTATTATTATTATGTTCAGTTTGACAACTGAAATTATAGAAACCCACTTCTTATGTCATGTCCTTCTTAAGTTGTGCCATTGCTAATGTTCAGCACTCTTTTTCACTTTAAAACTAACTCCAAGATAAGGCTTTCTTAATCTGGGGACCATCGGATTTCTGTTGATTAAATGAAAGTATTTCTGTAATTAAATTAATTCCTATTTGCATAGCTCAGTTAACAATTCATTGTAATTAGTCTAATGCAGTTCAATTCTTGCTTTTACTTTCCTGAGTTTTATCAGCTGCCCTTCCTTTTAAATGCAAAACTGAAATAGATTTTTAACAATTCTCTTCAAAAAAGAATCATAAGCTATTGTCTCTCATATATCTAGACCCTGAAATGCACCAATATTTCTGTTGGTACAATAAATACTAATCTTTGAAATAAGAATACAGTATTGACAACTTCATGTACATTTCTAATCAAACACAGTGAATGACATTTTTTTTACTGCATGTGAAATTTCAAGAAAGTTTGAATGAAAATGAAATCTACTTAAGGCACTGTAAATCTAGGTCTCAGAAGAGACTGAGTGCAAATCTCCATGAAAGATTATAAGGGCTACAATCTTAATTTTAGACCAAATAGGCAGTATCAAAGCTCACTGATGTGCTTTATACAAAGCTCCAATCAGCAGACTTGAAAATAGACATTTTCGAAGCAAATGAATGAAAAGAACATTAGCTTCCATCAGAGGAAAGCCTATTAGAGACAAAATTATGGCACTGCTGGAAAGACTCATCAAGAGTCCTTGTAAACTTTTTGTTTTACTTCTTATCTTGACTAAACCTCAGAAATTCTAAAATTGCTGAAGCAAATAGAGTTGGACTGATTCTGAGCTGATGCCATCCTGGTCACTATGAAGGCAGTATGCATTTGCTGTCACTGCTAGTGGAAGGCAGTTGTTCTCTAGGGTGAGAAAAGGGCATCACCCTAGTTCTAACAGATATACTATTTCCAGTCTAAAATCATTTCCTAATGCCTCAGTTTGTTGCAGAAAGGGGTGTTCAAATCACTGCTAGGGGCAGCAAGAAGAATAGCCTTAATGTTCAAATTGAGAGCTTTGACTTTTACCAAGGATACCAATGCTACCCACCCACAAAAAGTCTGGATATAAAAGTGCCTTTCTTGCAGCAGGCTGACAGGGTTTACAATGCAGCACAAGAAAATCTAACAGTGTATCCATTAATAGGGAAGCCATTAATACTCTGCATTTTTTACTACAGTAAACTGATGTGATTACTTATGCATCTTTGGGGAAGGTGATTTTAAAAGTCTGGTGATTAATTCCCTTATAAATAAATGCCCTTCTGTAAGGCAACAGTTTCTCCACATAACATTAATGCAATTGCCCAGCTACCCCTCAGGTGACAAGGCCTTTCTTATACAAAAATGCAAGATGTGCTGCTAATGGCTCACATAATTCTTCTAAATATTCCACCTCTTTGAGATGACATTGTCTATTCTGTAATTTGTGGACTAGCATTGTATTCAGCATGTTCTATACAGGTATGAATGTGAAAGAGACTTTTTTACTTAAATTGTGCAAAGGCACTAATGTTTGTCTGGCTGAAACCTGGGGATGCAGCTAGATCAGTGAAGGGAGAAGAGAGAATCCAAGAGGTGTAAGATCATAGAATCATAGAATGGCTTGGGTTGGAAGGGACCTTAAAGATCATCTAAGCCAAGCTCCCTGCCACCCACTAGATCAGGTTGCCCAGGGCCTCATCTAACCTGATCTTGAACACCTTCAGGGATGGGGCATCCTCTCTGGGCAACCTGTTCCAATGCCTCACCACCCTCTGAGTGAAGAATTTTGTCCTAACCTCTAATCTAAATCTCCCCTCTTTTAGTTTAAAACCATTCCTCCTTATTCTGTCGTTATTCAATTGAGCAGAGTCACTGTCCATCCTTTTTATAAGCCTCCTTTAAGTACTGAAAAACTGCAACGAGGTCTCCCTGGAGCCTTTTCTTCTGTAGGCTGAATATCCCCAGCTCTGTCAGCCTTTCTTCACAGGAGAGGTGTTCCAACCCCTTGATCATCTTCGTGGCCCTCTAACAGATCAACATCCCTCTTGTTCTGGGGGCCCCAGACCTGGATGCAGTACTGAGTCTGGTCTACAGTAAGAGGGCCCTCACAAGGGCAGAGCGGAGGGGTACAATCACCTCCCTCGACCTGCTGGCCACTCCTCTCTTGATGCAGCCAAGGATGCAGCTGGCTTTCTGGGCTGCAATCACACACTGCTGGCTCATGTCGAGCTTTTTGTCCACCAGAACCCTGAAGTCCTTCTCTGCAGGGCTGCTCTCAGTGAGTTCTTCTCTCAGTCTGTACTCGCGTCCAGGATTGCCCTGACCCAGTTGCAGCACCATGCACTTGGACTTGTTGAATCTCATTAGGTTCATGTAGGCCCAGTTCTCAAGCTTGTCCGGCTTTGGATGGCATTCCTTCCTTCTATTGTATCAACCGCACTACTCAGCTTGTTGTGATCTGCAATCTAATGTTTTGCTTTGCCAGGATAGGCTTATTTGTGAACAGATCAAGTCAAATTGTACCAGTGCTGGACCTACCCATGCTCACAGACCATCTTCATATGCTCATATTATCTCCTTCTATTGGGCAAATACCAACATTTTTTTTTTTTTTCTAGAAGGGAAATATCTTCCTGGGTTTGCAACATAAAGACAATGTATGATTAATCTAGTATGGACAGGAATCAGGACAGAACTAGTAGGCAGAAAGTGCCTTTTTAGAGATATTTGAGAGGACGTTTCCTCAGGAAACAGGCAGAAACCACTTCAGTTATGAGAAGGTGTTGTGGGCAAAGCAGCAAAAATAAATTGAATAGAAAAAAAAATCACACATGAAAGAAAAATGTTAAATGACCAAAAGGGCATCTATTGTTAGATGTTTATGTTACTAATACAGGGATGTATATTTCCTGGTCTTCAAGAGCTGTTGCAGAAAATAAAAGCAGTATTTATTAGTAAATGATAGGTGAAAAACCTTAAAGAAAAGAAACACATTTTGAACAAATATGATCCAACCTTTTCTACTTTATTGTTTGTGTGGTTTTGGCCAGCTAGAAATGAAGAGCAACATCCCTCCTGAAGAGCTTAATAATATAAGAAAGGGAACATGCCTCAAGGAACAGTGTAAGTCTAATAAATTCGCAACAGGCAAGGTGTTACTTAAAACTTATATGGACGTCTATAAAAACCCCATCAGAAATTGAAAGGTCCTGAACCTTTCTGTTATTTGTGAGGAAATATAGCCATATTTTCTTCTTTTCTGTTTAATGGAGTAATGAGTAGTAGCTTCAATGCTTCATAGTGGCAATGATTAACTGCCTATTGAAATCCAATCCCTTCTTTACTTAATTTAATTTAATTTAATTTAATTTAATTTAATTTTATTTTATTTTATTGCATTTTATTTTTTAAGTGGTGGAGACTTTGGGGCTTCTGCTTCTCCTTAGGGTCTAAGTTGTTCAGTTGTTTTTTCAACTTCCCTCTTTTCCAAAGGCTAAACAATGGGCTTAAAAACAAATTTCACATGAAAGAAAATACTGAAATATTTTTTTCTATGTCCCATAGGTATGTTTGTTACTTATGCTGTTTCTCTTGGATCTTTTAACAGATTTTTTTTTTCACTGAAATTTTGAATAAATGCTGTGTTTTATTTTTTTATTTTTCTGAAACACAAATAATTTGATCATTGTGCGTAATGTGGGTAAAATATTGTTGATATACTTTAATTTTCCTAATTCTAATATATTATAATTTTCTGTGAAATATCTATCAAAGAAAGTTATTTGTCTTTATACATGTATATTAAGATGATATTACTATAAAAAATAAAATCCCGTTTCTATATTTCTTCTGCTCAGATTTGCTGACTTGCCAGCCAATGTTGGATGAGAAGATAGTTAATCATTATATTAACTGAAGGGACTCAGTCTAGTTCAACAAAATAAGTAGAATAGCAGTTTAAAATATTAGCCAAGCTTGTACGTATTTTGGTAATATTGTGACAACAGTAAGTTGAAGATTCAAGTTATTTAAAGATTTTTATTTCTAAAAAGACCACATCAATATTTAGATCTTACATCTCCAAGAAGTACACAGAGTGGGAAATATACTGAAAAAGAAAGAAAAAGAAAGAAAGAAAGAAAGAAAGAAAGAAAGAAAGAAAGAAAGAAAGAAAGAAAGAAAGAAAAATGTACAGAGTAGACTGTAATTTTTTCCTAAATTGTTCTAATTGTTCTAAACTTGTTCTATCACTGCACTCACTGGTAGAATCCATTCCCATCTTTACTGTAGGCCTCCTTTTTATACCTTCTGCTTAATGTCACGTATACAGAAAAAAACCTATCCCAAATCCCACATGAATTACTATTTAATGGGAATGAAACAACTATAGAAACCCCAAATGGAAAAATTAACATTTAAGAGGTTTATTTAAATTTACTGAGTATGAAAAAGAGGTGAAAATGCTACGATTAATAAACAGACAAATTTGAAAACAAGAAAAATGAAAAAAATGATGATGGCAAGATTATTGCAGGAAATGGTTACAAAAAAAAAGTATAAAAATCATTTTCTTACTTTACATGTGATACAACCATTGTGCTTGTATCACATGTAAAGTAAGAAAATGATGTATTACAAAGCATCAATAGATCTCTTCTAATTTAATATGAGACTCTAACTCTGAACTTAATTTGTAGTCTATTATCAGTCAGACAAACTTTGTAATGATATGATTCAAATTGTTGATATCTGTAGTAGACAAATGTAGTAACTACCTTTGAAATTTATATTAAAGATGTGAAAAGACCACACATTCAACAGCACGAAGTCATACGGCTGAGCAGTGTAATTACTTTGTGTAACTTTGGCTCCTACACTCATGTTTAATGATACACTGTACTACTGCTTGAGATTTTAAAAAGCTACATGGCAGTTTAATTTTACAAGATCAGTACAAGTCTGATAAGTAGCATACATGGAACAACTTAACAATTTATTTTTTCAAATTTTGAACACTCTATCTTACCAAGATAAACCATAGGTATTATCGTAATGGAAACTATTTAAAAATTAAAACAGACTGAGATTTATAGAAATATATTGGTGAAGTTAGCTATTTAGTAAGCTCTTTAGGAACATAAAAAATGCACTACAAAATGAAGCAAGAGAAGTTTTGTAGGGACAAAACAGCTTTTGTAGATGAAACCTGGGTCTTTATTTATTTATTTTTTTCTTCAACTGTTTCTGTCAAATCAATAAATGTATTTTTACTTCCACCTTTCATTACTTTAATCTTTAGACCTTCAGTTGTTAGTTACTTGCAGATTTTGGTCCTCACTGCTACAAAACCCTATGTCTATAATGCGGAAGATCAACATGTCTTTAACTACATTAACCCCCAAATTAATTTTCCTCTAGATTGTATGTTTTTATTTAAATGGAAAAGGACATATTGCTAAAAAGTGGCAAAACCCCTTCAGAAGGCATTGAATGTACAGCCTCTTTGATGGGATATATAAAATTATGTATTTATTGGCTACTGTGAAACACTCATAATACTTTGGGTCGTTCTATTTTATAAAAACATAAAATTTTCACAACATGAATAACAATCTTTGTGTAATCTGTTTTGTGTAATCTAATCTGCAATCTAAATTTGTGTAATTTGTTAGTACTTACCTTTCTGGCACCATAAACCTAGCTGAGATGTTAAAAACACAAAAAGAGCCTGAATTACATTTCTGAAAGCACCTAAATGACTTGACACAGAAAATAAATGTGCTATGTGAGATATCTCACTTAGAGGTCTCTTCTAGTAAAGCTAGACTATTTCACAATTTAAAATAGCTTGTATAAAGTAGTGTTGGCAACTCCATATTGAATTTTACACTTCATTTTTTGGGTGAATTTGGTACTTTGATATCTTATGAAGCCCCATTTTTAAAAACAATCTAGGCACCTGCAGGATGAAAATTCTAAGCTAGTACTGCAAAATACGCTGATAAATGACAGCTTTAGATAGTGGAATGCACAAGTTGGCCACATATTTTTGAAAAGTGATTGTGAATTCTGTGCTAACAGGTTTACTGCATTCTACATAATAATTTATTCTGCCCATCTTCTTTTTCCTTCTTTTTTATTTTTTTAATTTTTTTTTCCTAGCATATCTTTGGAATCCATAAGATTTACTCTGTGCATTTCATAGCAAAATTTTATTTAGTTTAGTCATTCATTTGTTCCCAGGGTAGCATAGAGTTTTGCCATCAATGAATATATATGTAGTCCAGGCAAGAAGAGCCTGGAATTAATAATGGTGAGCAACTCCCATGTTTCTGAAATTAAAGGTTTTAAAGCTGTCCTGGTTTCAGTTAGGACAGAGTTAATTTTCCTCCTAGTAGCTGGCAGGGTGCTATGTTTTGGATTAGAATGAGAAGAGCGCTGATAACATGCTGATGTTTTAATTGTTGTAGAGCAGTGCTTACACCAAGCCAAGGACTTTTCAGCCTCTCTCTGTCCTGCTAGCGAGCAGGCTAGGGATGCAGCAGGAGCTGGGAGGGGACAGACCCAGGACAGCTGACCCAAACTGGCCAAAGGGGTATTCCATACCATCTGACGTCATGCTGAACAATATATAGGGGTGGCTAGCCGGGGTGGAGGGGGGGGCCGGCTGCTCGGGGATAGGCTGGGCATCGGTCAACGGGTGGTGAGCAATTGCATTGTGCATCACTTATTTCGTACACATTATTACTATTAATACTATTATTATTATTATTATTATTATTATTGTTGTTGTTGTTATTCTTTTCCCTGTCTTAATAAACTGTCTTTATCTCAACTCACAGACTTCACTTTCCCGTTTCTCTCCCCCATCCCGGAGAGGGAGGGGGGAGGGTGAGCGAACGGTTGTGTGGTGTTTGACTGCCAGCCGGGCTAAACCACAACAAAAGCAAATAAAAAAATTCAACAAAAACAAAAACCCAACGAATGTTATATTCTAGCAAAACTAACCTCCCTCTCTCACAGAGAAAGAAGTCACCAATTATCAGCTAATCAGGTGTCATTCTAAATGCAATCTGCAGATATATGTTTTTCTATTGTTCTGTGACTGATGAGACTTAAAGTCTTAAATTAACTTATATTTTTTATCTTCCAATGGAACATGTTATATGAAAAGAAAGAAGATAACTCTTAAATTTTGATTAAAACTTCTGAGTCAAATTATTATACTAATGACAAATAGGTAAAACAAAAAATCCCATTTGAACTGAATTTAGGTATAAAAGAGATAAAGTAGAAAGAAATGATTGACAAAATATACACCCTTCTTTGGTAACAATCTGGGTTATATTTCTTAGGCTATTTTTAATTCATTTATGCAAACATGCAAAATGCCGCACCCCCTAGTCTTTAGGCAGTCATAATCATGCTTATTGACTAACCCATCTCAGTGCATATATCATCTCACATAGTCTGGTATAATCAGAAGGAATCCTATAAAAAAGTTCATGAATGTACGTTGATGAAACATATCAGTAGATGCAATAAATATATTCAGAAATTTCCTCAGCTTTCCTTCCTACAGAGTAGAAGTCATCAGATTAATAGTATATTTTACATCTTTGGACACTGAAAGCTCTAGACTAATTCTTACTGAGATCCAAAAGAAATGAAAGAGACCTGTAACTGGAAGTTCCCTAAAAGACCTCTAAATATTGGCTCTAGCATGCCTGTACTATGTACTTCAGCATTTAGCAATCATGACTAAAATATAATAAATGTAAACATTTAAGAACTGTTAAATTATTCAAGAGTTGTTTATTATTACTATTTTTTTTTTCAGCAGTATTATTTTCAAGAATTATTCTGAAACTAGTAGAAATCAGAGATGTAATATTTTAAATATAGGTAGTTCAGGTAGTTATATGAACCCAGGAAGAGCTTTAAATTAAGCAGCAGAAGGAAAGTTGACATTTTGGTACTTATCTTCTAATATACAAAGTTTCTAGAAGCACATGACAGGTCATTAGCTTTGTCCTCTCTCCTCGAAGTTACTACAGCCAACTGACTGATGATAAAGGATATGCGTGGGCTGGAAAATCAAATGGACTCATAGAATCATAGATTCATTTAGCTTGGAAAAGCCCTCTAAGATCATCTGTTCCAACCTTTAACCTAGCATTGCCAAGTCCACCATTAAACCATGTCACTAAGCACCACATCTACATGTTTTTGAAGACCTCTAGGAATGATGACTCAACTACTTCCCTGGGCAGTCTTCTCCAATACTTCACAACCCTTTCAGCAAAGAATTTTTTCTTAATATTCAACCTAAAGCTCCCCTGGTGCCACCCATGGCCATTTCCTCTTGTCTTATCACTTAGTGCATGGGAGAAGAGACCAATCCCCACTTTGCTATAGCCTCCTTTAAGGTAATTGTACTTACAGTAATGTACTACCCCAGCTCCCGCAGCCACTTCTTGTAAGACTTGTTCTGCAGACCCTTCACCAGCTTCATTGCCCTTCTTTAGACACGCTCCAGCGCCTCAATGTCCTTCTTGAACTGAGGGGCCCAAAACTGAACACAGTATTTGAGTTGCAGCCTCACCAGGGCCAAGTACAGAGGGACAATCACTTCCCTAGTCCTGCCATGGTATTTCTGATCATAGTTAGGTAGCTGTTGGCCTTCTTGGCCACCTGAGCACACTGCTGGCTCATATTCAACAGGCTATCAACCAATACCCCCAGATCCCTTTCTGCCAGGCAGCTTTCCAGCCCGAAAAGTGGCTTTCCAGCCACTCTTTCCCCACCTAGCCTGTAGCATTGCAAGGGGTTGAGCATTCATTAGAATACTCTAGTGCTTTCTTCTGCAACATGTAGCGTGACCTCTTCTCTTGATTACTGTCAAATCTGTATTGTGTGAGAAAGTCAAAAGTTTCTAGTAAACAGGTACCAAGCCATTTATACCTTTGTACATCAACTCTAAATCAACAAAATACACCTGTAGTCAAATGCAGCTCACAGCACTATTTTATTATGTGCAGATCTACATAATGAACTTGACAAGTCTCTTGACATATTTTCACCGTCAAGTTTTCACGTGGAGTCCTTTAGTGAGATACAGTTATTAAAACCATTTAATTCTCTCACACAGTACTACTACAACACAATTACTAGTAATGCAAAATGCAAGAGTACATAAATAAAAGAAAAATCCCCAGCAATATATACATCCAGAAAAATTACTACTAGGTACAGTTAGCAGTGCTACTTAGCGAGCAAACTAAGGCCATTGAGAAAAGGGATGAGACCCAAGGGCTGGTGGCTTGAACCTTTAGAATCCACTAATTCCTATGAATACCTGCACAAAAATATTTTCAAAATGAGAAGTTTAACAGATGTGAATGACTGAAGCAGTAATTTATTTGTGTCTATGGTTTTACTGTTACAGAGGACATACTTTTCTAATCTGTTGGTAGTGTAGAAGCAGGTTCACAATAAAGTAAGAAGAAAGAAACTGGTGTAGGGAATAATGAAATTGGAAGAGAATTCATTGTTCAGTGCTTGACTGAATTATTTGGAATATATATAAATACTTTTTTGTTTGTTTGTTTCCATGGTTCTCAGAAATCACAGTCCTAATGACATATTCCCTCTATTATAGTGAAACAGAGGGTTTCAGCTGAGATGCCTCCCTACCAAATTACTTAACATTGTGCAGGAACATGACGGTAGATTTGAGGAAACTACTAAAGACCTGGAAAACAGATCTTGGAGAGATTTCCACTTGAAATTCAATAATTCAGGGTTGAGGAAGAGATGTAAATCATAGCAATATATTCTGGGAGGTTGTGCCCTCAGGCAACTTCAGAGAGCAGGGAGATATGTTAAATAAGGGGAAGCCTGAGGCAGAAGTGAGGACTGAGTATATTGCTGCTGCTGCTGATGATGATGATTATAAGGAGGAGGAGGAGGAGGAGAAGCAAGTGAATGGTAGAGAAAGCAAGAGAAAAAAAAAGCCCTTGAATCTCAGTAAAGGAGTCCATGACACTAATGGAGAAGCAGTAAAATGGGATGAGTAGCTCCCAATATCCTTGTTTTGGTACATTTTGTATCCTAGCAGGCAGAGGAAGAAGAAAAATGTTGAGAACAGCTGTTTAAAAAAAAAAAAGTTTATAACTTTTATGTTGATGGTGAGAAAAAGATGCTATTTTTAGCTTGAGTATTGCCACATACTGATTTTTAGACTAGCTAGTGAATTTTAAGAAGATTTTAAGACTGCCATGTAAAATCCCAAGAGGGCTCAGTTGTGCTGAAGAAAATGTTCATGTGGGTAAAATGTGTTATGTGTTAGGTGACCACATCACATCGTTTTATGATCCAACTTATCTTTTCATCTTCTAGAATACATGTTAATGTATTATAGTGAATTAATCCTGAGAGGAAAAAATCTCTAGGACTACCTATAGAAAAAGAACATTAATTAAAATTAGATAATCACGTTTTGTACATCTGCCAACTATTCATATTGTGGTGAGAAAGAAAATGGCTGTTTATTATGGCAATTGATAACATTATTAGACTCAGAAACAACAGAGTATTATATCCTTTCAAGAAAATCAGCCTTTGAACATCCAAGGCTTCTTAGAACAGTAACTTTTAGTCTCAAAGGACCTTTCAGTATATTTCCATTTCCTGAGGCCAAATTTGATATCCATCAGAATTATTTAATGTGACAGGTTGGGAGTAGTTAGATGGATGCCCCAGGATGCTCAGCAGTCTATCGGGGCACCCAACAATTCAGGAAGCACTGAAGACATAGAATGCACTTGGTACAGACAACACGCCAGGGCACTAATATCAAGAGGGTAATAGGGCCTAGAGTCTGAAAAGCAGATAGTACCGCCATGGTCTTATGATTCTAAAATAGTTATGTAATATAAATCAATATAAGCTGGGTATGATAAAAGAGGCCTTAGAAAATGGAAACAGAGGATGAAGCATAAGGGAGTACAAGTAAGGGATGATAAGAGATGGGGCACAGGCTTGACACTAGAGATTTGATGGCTGTAAGCAACTCGCCAGTGGTCAGTTAAAGAAATGCAGACCTGGAGCTGGACAAAACTGATCTTAAGTGTAAAAAAAGAACAAAGAAATAGTATCCAACTTACTAAAAGCCACCACATATAATAAATTCAGATGTAATGCGGAGCTGCAACCCAGTGAAGAGAAAGAAAGATATAAAGACATGTTAGCAAACATATAAACATGACCCTAAGTGGATCCTGGAACAAGGAAGATGAATCCACCAGAATAAATATTATATTTCTCCTGGAGAAGGACTTCTGCTGCCAACACTGGTATAAAACCTCTTAGAGAAAAAGGGTAAGCATAACATCTGGAAAAGGGTTAGATGCCAAGAAATGTGTGTATAACAACCTTAACTGTATTGTTGTTGAAATATTTTCTGCATTAACGATTGTTAAGATTTCATTTATACTGTATATTTTTGTCTTTATACAGACCTCTTCTCAGTTGCGCCCAGCGACAGGATGAGAGGCAATGGGCACAAACTGAAGCACAGTAAATTCTGGATTAATACGGGGAGTCACTTTACTATGAGGGTGACAGAGAACTAGAACAGAGAGGTTGTAGAGTCTCCTTCTCTGGAAATATTCAAAACCTGCCTGGATGCCATCCTGCTTGATTTGCTCTAGGTGGTCGTGCTTGGCAGAGGGGTTGGACTAGATGATCTTCAGAGGTCCCTTCCAACCTCGGCCATTCTGTGATTCTGAGAATAAATACACTGGTTAATAAGAGGACCCCTTTAATAGTAAATGAGAGCTCTATTGTGTCAGAAAATTATGTTTTCTCTCAATATATGTGATGTCTGTGCTCTGAGACATATAAAATGCAATTTTATATGACCTAACATGAATCATATAAAAACTAGATGTTCATTGTAACCCCTGTTAAAACCACCAAAGTGAATCAAACACCTTTAGAGTATGGTTCGTTCCATCTTAAAAAAAAAAAAAATCTATAAAAGATATCATTGCAAAGATGCAATGAATTGTTCCTGGGAAACTTCAATTTCTGCTAACTAAACAGGGCAAACTAAACAAAGAGTTCAGGTTAGACACAGAACTATGCAAGTAATGTGAGGCTGGTCAACAAAGAATATCTGTTTGTCAAATGAATAGATTAAAGGTAACCAGAGAATGTAGTCTTACCACAGATTTATCTTCAGAAGCATTCATTTTGCAGAAAGCTAGAAAAGCTAGTCGATAAAAACAATCTTTTTTTAGTCTGTTGTTTTTACTGTCAAGGTAGTAAATCATGTTTTTGAAATGACTGGTTACTGTTTGGAAAAAAGACAATGAAAGAAAAGCTACTTCAATAGTGATGTATTCCTACCTACATTTTTAGAGATTTTGTTATGGATATGACAGCTAAAACTCTAAAATGGACAGTGGTTAACATAATCTTTTCATTTTTCCTAAAGTGTATTTTTATTTTCACCTGTAATCTCCATTCATTTTTGACAATGTCCTTAATTTAAAAGATTGGAGTTTGATGAAGCCAAGCCATGCCAGACCAGAACTAAGATAAGATAAGAGTGTCTGCAGGGTGCACCACGTTACATGAAAGCAGCCTCATACCTGAAATCAAACATTAGTCATTTACCAACCAAATTTCTTGGATGTTGCCTATGGGTAGGTATTGATCTTAAGGCATGTTGGGGTGTGGAAAAGGAGCAAAGTGAAGCTGAGTTGCTACTTAGAGCAGGAAGACAGTTCAAGTGAGGGTTGCTCTCTGGGAAGTATTAAAATATCAAACAGCAAATCTTTGGTATGACAAAATTTGAATTGCTTTGAGAATGATGTAGAGATATTATAGCGCCAACAGCACAGGGACACTAAGCTTTCATTTGCCTTCAGGACCATACTCCACTTTAATGAATCATAGAATCATTCAGGTTGGAAAAGGCCTTTAAGATCATCTAGTCCAACCTTTATCCTAGTACTAAAATCCACCACTAAACCATGCTACTGGTTTAACATGCTACTGAAGGTCTTAAAGGTGTAATTTGTAAATGCTAATGGTAAATGATATCAAATGCCATAACAGCAGATGTATTAAATGAATTGGTTGTATGCAGGTCAATCAACATTATGAATGGGTTGTATGCAGGTCAATCAAAATTATTTTATAATTCTTTAATTATTACCTTCTAATAAAATCAATATTTTCAGATTTTTAAACATACCCATTTTTTTAAACATACCCACCTATACTTATTTGGAAGAATAATGAAAACTGTGCAATGAGTTCTAGCATCTTTTCTCCATCAGTGATAATTAGCTACTAGTCCAGGGAGAAAGATTAGTATAGTGAATAGCGGTGTTATTAATCCTGTGACTTTCTGTCTGGAAATTATTTCACAGACCACTAGCATTTAGTGGCATGTGTGGAAGATGTCATTTATGCTCTGTCTCAAAAATTGTTTTCAGAGTTTCCTGCCTAGCAACATAGACGTACATATCCCTATGGCTAGCGCATCTCTTCTTGATTGAACAGACCGGGATCCATGGGCAGGAGAAAAATGCAAGTATGGCACATGCTAGGCATGTGGTACTGGAGGTCTCCCTGCCCAGTGACAGCGGTCTTGACCAATTGGAAATAAGAGCATACGTAGTGATGAACTGGCTACGTGCCATTACCTTGGAAAACAGGTAAAAAGACCACGAGGGGAACACTATAAAAAGACGGTGCCTTTTCAAGACACGAGGGACCTTCCCCACTGCAACTTTGAAGACAACAGACCAATAGGATGTTGCTGGATCCATGGTGGTGACTATCCCTTGCAATCTATCAGATACCTTTGCTTATATTTCAATACCTTTTCTGTCAATCCTCCTTTCTTAACTCTTGCTTCTCTTTTGATATTTTTAAACAAAAGTAATTAACTGGCAGACAACATTTGACCTTGCTTGTATCTTGATCTTGCTGTGGGTGACTCACAGTCCTCTGAGCAATCAGAATGGGACAGCATGTCATTATAGAAGAGCCTCAACTTCAATTCTTTAAGGAAGCTTGTACTTCTGGTGGAGAGATTCCAAATGAGAAAGTTAGATACTTGTTTTACTGGTTTTACTGCATGTAAAATGACACTATAAGTTGGTATATGTTAAATACTTTTAAAAGCATGAGAGTGTACAGCATAAAGGATTATTGTCTGTTATAACTTTTTCTGTCTCCCATACTACATGTTAGATGGAAGCTGCTGGAGGGAATGGGCGAAATCACTCCTGAGTACAACTGAAGCTGCTGGAATACAGGCAGAGCTGCAAGCAACAAGGTGGGTGATATGAGCATACAGAGAGACAGAGAAAACATACGAGCTAAAGCACTCTGGTGAAGGACAGAGACAGATTTTTCCTGTGATCCCAGGAAGAAAAGCATAGGAATTGCTTCAGTGCAGAGAACTGGGCTGACAAAAGAACTGTTAGAGAACTGATAGCGAAATTGGAGGAAAGGACACAACAAAGGTCTTTGTATTTTAATCTGTTCTAGTATTTATGTATCTCTTTATAAGTTAATTGTTCTCATGCTTTTATAAAACACAGCTTTAGCAGTTTAAAGCCCTTCCTTATTAAAGTGCAGGCAGGCCTGCTTCAAAGCTTTGGCTGACTCAGGTTTTGTCACATTTTCTAATTTTTTTTCCTACTCTGTAGTGGAAAAAGGTAGTGTACAGTATAGTATAGTATCATATTGTATCGTATCGTATCATATTGTATTGTATAGTATAATTATAATACACTTACACTCAGTACAAGTTAGCTAGAACAAAAGGTACTTGAGTAGGCTACTAAAAAAATGTACTAATTACCTTAATCTTGACTTGGAGGGTAAGAAAAACTCTTAAACAAAACAAAACTAAGTATTGGAGAACATGGAAGACAAAACAGAAAACTGCTAGAAGCAGAAAATGGACGTGTGTTCGCAAGTATTTCACTTATAGCTGCCTATCTGATTTTAAAACTGCTTGAGTTTCAGAGTTTACAAAAACATGAAATCTTAATTAATTAATTGAAGAGTGAGAGCTCTTCTGCCCTTTTCAATATACAGTGTTATGAGTCAAGACAGCTCCACTCAATCTGCTATGTTATTTTTTACTGCATGAATTCTGAGGAACTACATCTGAACTGTAAACATTAACAAAATGAATTATTGAGTTATTTAAGTGTGGCACACTAATGTACTGTTTCTGATGCTGGATGACTACAGATCACTCCCAAGGCATTGTTCTCAAAGACAGAGCCAAACAGCATGATAGCTTCTAGCTGTACCTTCTTGTCTCACATGTTATTTAACAACCACTGTTACCCTTCTGCTGCTGTTAAGGCTAAGGATGAACTGGGATGATGACTAATTTACTGATTTGCTAATATCCCTTCCTTCTGTTGTTATTTTTATGCTTGCAGTGGTTTTCTGGACCACAAGTTTGACAGATTTGTCTTCCTAAATAAGAAGGGGGTGAATGTTAGTATTAACTATGCATAACATAGCATTAACATAATATTAACAATGAGAGTTATGAGCTCTTGATGCCTTCTTGATGAAAAGTATGATGTTCATGGAAAGAGTTTCATCCTCCTCTGTCTCAGGTGTAAGTTACTTGCTCGCTTTCAATATATTTTCATATTATAGACCACTTCTCCCATACTGCCAGCAGCAGTCTAGCAGTGGCCCCCAGCCCCATGCACACAAAGGCCTGCTGTCTGTCAGGAAGTGACTGGTGATGATGGTGGTGTCACCCAGTGAAGCCATTCCCAGAGCTGAAGCTAAGGGCAGTACACTGGGCCCTGGTGCAGGGATTACACCAATGAAATCCAACTAAGACAAAGGGCAGGCTGAGCCCCTGCCCCTGCACTGTTGTGTCAGACTGTGAGCTTCTATAGGTAACAGCAAAAATCACATATTCAGTGGGCCACACAAGCATTACACACACTCATAGGTGCAAGACATTGTCAGCCAGCTAATCAGTAGCATGCTTGTCCTCTAACTGGCAAAGAAAAAGGTAATCTGATGCATATATACTGAAGGACTTGTGATATTCACTTTAGAAAGCACTTCAGTTTGTGCACGAACCTATCGCCTTGCTATCCAAACCTGTATCTTATTGACTTTACTCATACTGTTATGGAAAAATGTTCTGTTACTTCATTTAGAACACTGTTTTGGAAGATAAAGTATACAGAGCCTTGTAAAGTTTGATTCATCCTCTAAGTCCACCCGATGCAAAAAATAACTTTTTTTTTTTTTTTATCCTTTCCCTTCATTCTATTTTCAAACTGTGTTCTGTTCTTTCTTCATATCCTTCATTTCTACTCACTTCTAAATATACTGAGCTTATTCTTCTATCTGTTCAGTTTGACAACATAAACCCTTACAACTGTAGTGATCGCTAAACTCTGCAGAAAAGACAAATTCTTCAGGACTCAATCCATAACTTTTACTTCCTACAACTCTTCAACTTACTGAGGTTCCAACTAGCATTCTCATATCCTTAGCCTTACCTATCCTTTGGTAGAAAGACTCTAATTCATAAACATAATTCTGTAGTTTTAGCTTCTAGAATCTCAGCAGACATGAGATCTGGACATAAGAGAAGATTTAAACCTAGCTTTTATTTGAAAACACGTACTTAAATTGCATGTGTACAAACACGTACTTAAATATTCAACTGTGCTCTGATGCGACTGAAACCTTACTTCTTTTTCACCTTTACAGTAAGCATTGTTTCCAGTAGAAGTTGTTGTATTGTTCAAATTTCCCCAAGATGAATGAGACTACGTATGTGCATTTTTTTTTCTTGAAAGAATATTAGAATACATCTTATCTGTTTTGGGTAATTTGACCTCAAGAACAAATTACATGATTGACTCTTGAAGTAAATAAATGAGTATTTAAATATAGTAATTTAGTTCCCACTGACAGGTGATTTTTTGTTTGTTTGAAATTAGTTCTGCTTTTGCTGTAGCTGTTTTTGGCTTGTTTTAAGTCTTGATTTCCTTCAGATTTCCTCAGAGAAGTGGTAAGCCATTTGGATGGGTTAAATTATGAGACAGGCTGAAGAAGAGAATCATGAGTTGTGATTTGTTAGAATTGTCTTTGGAAGTGATTTACCAAGAGAAGAACATCTATGCAAAGTACATGCACATTCATTTAAATTCTGTTTTATGAGTGGGACATAAATATATTGGAATGGGTCACCAATTCAGCCACCAGACTGAGGTGGAGCCACCTGTACAGTGCAGAGGATTCTCCCCTAAGTCTGCCCAGTTCCCAACAGGGAAGAAGGAATCTACCCTTGACTTTTGTTGTTGTTGTTGTTGTTTAAAGTGACAGAGTATATCAACTGAAACCACCAAAAAACAGCAATTCAGTTTGTTACCAATACCTTTTAAATGCTCTGCTGAATGGGTGCCATTATTCCATACTGCTCATTTTAGTTAGTTTAAAATGCTGTGTCATATGGTGTCAATATCTCTGACTTACTTACGGTTTCTTCTACCTCGCTTGTGACTGAAGAGCCTTCTATTCTGAATTTATTATCCTATTGCATACTATCATTAAACACTTTGAATACTCCTATAAAAATGATAAAGGTACTGCTGACATTGAGTCATGACATATGTTTACAGTTAATACTATTACCATGTATTGGGTTTATGTGGTGAGGACTTGGTAGCAGGGGGAGCTGCAGGGGTGGCGTCTGTGAGCAGAGCCCAGCAGCTGCCCCAATGTCAGATCAGACCCAGCTGGCTCCAAAAGGGACCCGTCACTAGCCAGGGCCAAGCCAGGGAGCACCACTGGGTAGGCCTCTGGGACAGCAGATTGAAGAAAGGGGAAAAACTGCTGTGCAACAGCAACTGGGAGAGTGAGGAGAGAAAAAATGAGAGACAACCAGACCTGCAGCCCCCAAGGTCAGTGCAGCAGGAGGGCAAGAGGTGGGTGCTCCAGGCACGCAGCAGCAGTTCCCCTGTGGCCTGTGGAGAGGCTCCTGGTGGAGCAGGCTGTCCCCCTGCAGCCCATGGGTCCCACATGGAGCAGATCTCCACGCTGCAGCCTGTGGAGGAGCCCCCGGTGGAAGAGGTGGATGTGGCCTGGAGGAGGCTGCGGCCCATGGAGAGCACCCGCAGGAGCAGGCCCCAGGCCAGAGCTGCAGCCTGTGGAGAGGAGCCCACGCGGGAGCAGGGGGTCTGGGGGGAGCTGCCGCCCGTGGGGGACCCGTGCTGGAGCAGTTTGCTCCTGGGGGATGGACCCCGTGGTACGGAGCCATGTGGGAGCAGTTCTTGAAGAGCTGCTGCCTGTGGGAAGCCCCTGCAGGCTCAGTTCGGGAAGGACGGCATCCCGTGGGAGGGACCCCACGTGGAGCAGGGGCAGAGAGTGACCGTGAAGGAGTGGTAGAGACAAAGAGCTGGGGACTGACCGCTGCCCCCATTCCCCCTTTCCCTGCACCGCTCGGAGGGAGAAGGTAGAAGAGGGTGAATGGAGAGGAACGTGGTTTTGGTTTGCTTTTAGTTTCTCACAGTTCTAGTCTGCTAATGATAGGCAATACATTATATTAATCTCCTTATGCTGTGTGTATTTTGCCCATGAAAATAATTGTTGTGTGGTCTCCCTGTCCTTGAGCCTCTTCCATCATGTTTACTCTACTTTTTTTCTTTTGAGGAGGGGGAGTGAAAGAGCGCTTGTGGTGGTGTTCAGCTGCGTAACAGGGTAAAACCACCACGTACTATCAATTAAAGTAGGGAAGGTGTTTTTAAAAAGGATGTTCTATTCATCTCTGCAAATCTTTTATGCCTGTAAGAGATACATGTGCACATTTATGTATAGAGGCTGCTTTTAAGACCTCTGATAAAGCAAAGCTGTGAAAAAGCTAGTTATTGATACAACCCAGCAATAAAGTATATAGAAAATTACAGTCTGTGAATTTGAAGGCATATAGTTCTGATTAGATGCATATAATTATAAATATTTAGCAGTTGTGTTTTTTGACTAGGCAGATACAATATGGAAGTATTTTTCTAATGTGAAACCGCATTATGGGTCTTGGTTACTGGGCTCAAGCTTCAATGCACATAAGCTAGAGTTGCTTTTTTTATGATTATGGTCAATGTAGTGGAAGGTTCAATGAATTTGCATTCTCAGAACACTCTCCTATTATAAATTGTTGTGAGACACAGAACAAGAATCAAACTGATTGAAATATGGCAAAACTCCCAGTGTCCAACTCCCTCTCCTTGAAAAGTGAAAGATCTCTTTTGCTAATGGCTTATTTAGAAAGTTCAGAATTAGAAGAATTATTCTGGGTAGTAAACTAAATAATCAATCAACAATCATTCTTTGCCCTGCACTGAACTTGTGGCCTATTTTGCAGGAAACAACACCAAAGTTAAGGATAAATTTCAAAATGAACCACGGGTTAAAGGTAATTTGCAAACTACTTAAATTTCTTTGTTTATTTGGAAATCCTGACAAGAACTGCCGTATAGACCAATTTATAATGTACAGACCAAATTGTCCACATAATAATGGATAAAAATGGAAATTCTAAATTGAAATGACATGATAAAAGGCCTAAAGGAGTTACATTCTTTAATATACAATACTTTTTCAACACTTTATTTTACTAGAAATAATAAACATTCAAATTTGCTTACAGGATATGCTTGTATTTCCAATTGTATATGCAATTAGCTTTTTTAACACATTAATGTCAATCAGGCTGCCAATCACTTGAAACAATGTAAAGATTTTCTAAGAACGAAAGACTGAAATGAAAAGAAAAGAGTCTTGCTTTCAAATGCAGTTATCCTATATTTTGATGACTTTGATTCATTACTATGTGGACGAAGTTAAATTCAAGATAATGCTGAAAGGTGTACTATCTGTTAACTTCAGAGTGATTAATAACAAGGCAAGATATCAGGTATCTCAGAGTTGAGAACCCATTAGCTCGGGAGAAAGCTGAAAAGCCAGAGGGAAGAAATAAGTCATAGTAACAAAACAAATGAAGAAGCAATCTAGTTCTCTTGACTGTAGATTGATATGCTCCTGTGGTCATGTTTAGTGTCAAAAGAAATTTCAAATTACTGCTCCTGTATACTACAGTTTTACATTTGAACGAGCTATCACAACTTGACCAGTAAGCACCGAGGGCTTAAGTAAGAGAAATAACAGATTTAAGTAACAAACTAAAGAAATTATTCCCTATAGTGAGTCCATAAAAACAACACAAGTTCAGATATAGGAAAAGTAACAGCAGCAATTATGTTCCATTACCATAGTATTTAAAAAGGAATTGAACTTTTGAGCAGATAGAATTGTAGGTGTATGATATGTAAGTTAAATCAGTAAAAAGTACAGCATTATCTTTTCAATTTATTTTATAAATCTAGTGTTCAATCCTCTCAATGCACTGTCAGAATAAAAATATGAGTTTACATTCTGCAAGGATATCCCTCAAACAAAAGGAAAAATATTTAGAATGAATCTCAACAGCATTCTATACAAAGTGTTACTGTACATTGTTAACTTTTCTGCATTTGCAGTCATTTCCATCATTAAAAAAAAATCTCAGTTCCTTACCTACCACAGCATTCCTTTGAAGGGGTGAATTCCATGTATGTTAATAGGCATCCACAAAAGCTTCTGTCTTGTACAACAGTTTAAGACAGTATATTAAGGCTTTCTGTACTTTTAATGAATTCCATTTCAGGAACTGTTCTGATTGTTTCTTTTTATAGAACAATAACAACAAAATAAGAAATACCCTACTGTCATAAGCAAATCATTCTTTACTTGTCAAGTGTTGATAATATGGTGCCTGCTAAGTGATCTTCCACAAAATTAATTGACTAGAGAGTACCTGCTGATTTTAAAGGCCAATAATAACAGTAAGAAATTGTGAATCTGTAGTTTTCATACTGAACACTTATTAAGCTCTTTATTCCTGCTGTGAAAGACATTTCTTTTGGACAAATCAAATTATGTGTGTACATCCACATTCTGTATCCATATATGGTAACGGAACACTTCAAGGTACAGTGCTCAGATCTACGTGGAAACCTGGATATGGAAGATCATGTGATCTGCAGCCTAGATCTCATAAAAGCTTCAGAATTAAGGGCAAGACTTTGGTAACTAAGTTCTCTCTATATAAATAATTGTGGTAAAATATCCTCCAAACAGCTACCATCAAGACACCCACAGTTTATAGGCATCATGTTTTCTGTATTCTATATTTGTCTAACATGCAGATGCTATATTTAGGCTAGAGCTACTCCAGTTTGATTATTCACTACCCATCTTCAGTGGTGTAACTAAGATAATAGAGCCAAAAGATATTTATTCACTTCTAATTGAAGTAACATATACCAAGGACATCTGCTTATCTTTTTTTTTTTTTTCATACTCTAAAGCTACTATAACCATGTTCAGTGAGGATACAAAAATTAGGAGCCTCCATAAATTGCCAGAAAAGCTCAATAAACTATACATAATTAGAGAAAGTCATGCTTATTATATATTATATAATATATTATATATTATTATAAAGAATTCAGTCCACAGCATGAGAAGCTACAGTTACATGCAATCATGGTTAATTTTAATAAAACTGAGCTCTAGCCACTTTCTGGAGGAGGTCACATTATTCTCACAAAAACTTACTGCAGAATGTTTGTATGTTTGGTTCACAAAACTTTTTTTTTTAAACAGATATTACAAAAATATCTTTATATAGATATACAATTACAGAAGAGGTCACTGTATTGACAGTCTTTCAGGAACTTCATTGTTTTTAAAAGATTTAATGATTATTTAATAGGTATAATTAAATAAATTTTAATTTGTTGTAAATAATACAGTCACAAAGTACAAAAATGTATTTTAAATTGGAGTACAGTGATAGATGCAGTTTGGCTATTTCTTTTTACATAAAACTAAATAGAAGTTTGAGTGATTTGTTCCTCTTACCCAACAAAGCTACAGTAATCTTGCAGCTGCAATTCAGTCCATTCAAAACATATTTCTTGCAGTTCTAAGTGTGTATTAATTTATGGTATACTGTTTGACTCTGGGTTTGAATCTTTTGTAAATGATCACTGGAATAAATCCATAAAATCATGAAAAATGAGCTTGATACAAATGGGAGTCTATAATCACAAATTACTAAGATGTGTTAGGGACAGCTTTTTGCTATGGAATATGGCTTTTAAAATACTTGAGAATTGTAGTAGGCAATCCAGTGGAGCATGTTCAGAGTTCTACAATTAGATAACAATATTAATATGTGTAATGACTTGCTAAATAACATTCTTTAGAAAAGAGTTTCATGCTTTTAGAGTATCATACTGAAAATGTGAATCAGTAATTTCTTGCTGTTGAAAAAATAACTTGTATAAATTGAAATATTTTCTGTATAAAGAAAAAAAAATATGTGAAATATTTTCTCTTCTACTTTTTCTTTTTAGGCATAGTTTCTGATTTGTGGCAGTAGCTGCCTGCTGGATTTTGGACTGAAATTAAGGCGGCAGTGATACTTTGCAAAGCCCTAAGGGCTTGGAAACTGCGCTTTTTCCTATTTAGTACTGTTGCAGTTCTGAGCAGTGGACACATGTAAAAGGCTATAAATAGACAGAATGTGTAGATGCTTCTGCATTTTCTGCTGTTGAATATAAGAAATTTATATTCATTGACCAGACTCAAACAATTTGCATCTTACTGTCTTTTTTTTTTTTTTTTTCAGTTATCTATGTCAATACATAATTAACAGATAGGAAAATAGGAATGGTATCACACAATTTTTCTTGCTATGATCGTACAATTTGAATATATATTCAGAATCAGTGCCGCACCTTTCCTTTTATGTTTGACTATATCGACTCCTACAGTGGAGAAACATAGAAAAAGTGATAAGCAGATGTAATAGTTAGAATTTAGAAATGCTTCACCAGCAAATCTCAGCTGTAAGACTTTGAAGCTGCATAGGTTGGCAAAACGGAGGAAGGAAAAGAACAATATGCAATTACTGACAAATAAACCACTATGTAAAGAACTAGTAGGCCAATAGTTGGTGTTGCAAAGAACTTGCTGGTTCCTGTGCTACTCTTGTGGCAATACACTCACTATGATGAAAGAACACAGGAGGTCATAAAAGTTTTTGTTTGTTTTTACAATTGAAGGTAAATAATGAAGGGAATAAATATTATGAAATGGCAAAACCTTTACTTCCTATATTGGAAAGTTTAATGTGAACATATGATCAAAGTTTGTGAATCTTAAAAATCAGCATAGTCTTAGAGAAGAAAAGTAGTATACTACAGTTTCGGGTGGCCATTAATAGAGAATCATAGAATAATAAAATGGTTTGTTTTGGAAAGGACCTTGAATTTAATTTAGTGCCCTGTCAAGGGCTGGGACACCTTCCAATAGATCAGCTTGCCCAAAGCCCCACCCAACCTGGCCTTGAACATTTCCAGGGATGGGACATTCACAGCTTCTCTGGGTAACCTGTTCCAGTGCCTTACCACCCTCATAGCAAATAATTTCTTCCCAATGTCTAATCTAAATCTACCCTCTTTTAATTTAAAACAGCTACTCCTTGTGCTGTCACTACACTCCTTGATAAAGAGTCTGTCACCTTTAAGGACTGGAAGGCCACAATAAGGTCTCCTTCTCTTCTCTAGGCTCAGTAAACTCAACTTTTTCAGCCTGTCATTGTAGAGGAGGTGCTCCAGTCCTCTGATTATCTCTGTGGCCCACCTCTAACCCTCTCTAACAGGTCTCTAACAGTCTTTCCTAAACTGTGGGCCCCAGAGCTGAATTCAGTACTCCAGGTGGAGTCTTACAAGAGCAGAGTAGAGAGGGAGAATCAACTCCCTTGACCTGCTAGCTATGCTTCTTTTGATGCAGCCCAGTTGGCTTTCTGGGCTGCAAGAGCATGTTGCTGGCTCATGTCGAGCTTTTTATCCACTGGTATCTCCAAGTCCTTTTCTTCAGGGCCACTGTCCATCCATTCATCTCCCAGTCTGTACTGATGTTTGGGATTGACCTGACCCAGGTGCAGCAACTTGTACTTGGCCATGTTGAACTTCATAAGATTCATGTGGGCCCCCGTTATTCTTGCTTTTACTGTGACTTCTTTGAACTGAGGTGACCAGGACTGTTTCAGAAGACACAACTGCAAGATAATTCACTTATGAAAAACCTGTCTATTTAAACATGTTCTGAAGAAAATAATTTATGTCGGAACCATCAGTCACAAACTGCACAATTCAAAAATGCATGACTGAAAACCACAGGTGTACTAAAATATAAACAAGGCAAACATTTATGACATAGCTTTGATTTAAATCAACACTGGTTCTATTTCAGTTAGATTACATGCTTAACCTAAAAATAAAAGTTAAAAAAAAAAAGTGAGAAAAAGTGAATCATTAGAGAAAGCCCTGATCAATGAAAAAAAAAAAAAAAAAAAAAAAAAAGAAGAACAGTTTCGTGAGCAGGATTTACAAAGGCAATTTCAATGAATTTTGAGTTCAGCTTAAGGAAGAAAATACAGATAATAGAAATTTTCAAGTACAAAAAGTGCTGCTGAAGGAAATACTCTGTGCCTGTGAAGACTGTAGAATCTTCTGTACTGACCCTGATCAAAGACCACGTTACGCCCAGCAGTTCGTAATCCACATAACAGCTGCCCTTAGTAGCTACAGGCCTGTGCCATGCTGCACATACAGTGTGTCCTTCAGGCCTGTTATGCTGTGCATAACCTTTGGCTTCAGGATAAACTTAGCTGCTCCATTCTAACAGCTGAAGCTTCCACAACCTTCTGGGGCAAAATACCTTTGTGACTAAAGAAAAGGCAAGGCAGACGTTAACTAGGAATTATATGGTAGTAACCTTGTTGTAGCCTAACAAAGGAAATATCCCTTCCTATAAGGAATAATGCAAGTAATACCTGATCCTGTACTGGAGAAGAGTGATGGAGTAGATGACACTGGGAAGACTTTAATGTTATATTTCTTTGACTCTTGTCAGTAAAAATGCAAGTATCTCAGGCAGCATGCAGTGCCTCAGAGTAGGTTCTTTGCTTTGCCAAAGACAAATGTGAGAAGCATTTTTTGTTTGCTTGCTTTTGTTTTGTTTTTGTTTTTAATAAAAAGTGATTTCATCACAGCACTATTAAATATAAATATGGCACAAAGCTTGACCGAAATGTAAAAACAGGCAAACAAAAAAGCTGCATATATGAAAGATTTAAAATGTTAATGAGGAGAAGCATATGTCAACAAAATTCCAAACAATATCACATCAAACACCTCTGCAATGACTTTAAACTATATATCCCCTATGATGGTGCTGTTGCACAACATTTCAGTGGAGATGATCAAATTCTGCCAATTGATGGAAGAGAAATCCTGAATCACTGGTGCAAAGTGAACAACTCAACACCATTAAATCATTCATCTATCATTTCTGACAAAATGTTAAATGAAACTTAAGCTGCCCATCACAAAGCAGAAAGTATCTATACCCCTCTGTGATATACCTGGCTACCAAACAGATGCAATAAAGCAGTTCAACAGAAACTTAAACAGTATTCCCACCAAAGTATGGAAATATTGGAGGCACTAGTGTGTCAGCAAAAGTGTGTTTTTGATTGACTTCATATAAAAAATGACATTTTTTTCACAAGAAAATATAATGTTCATCTCTACAAAGAGAAACATGACCTCTCATGCATGATAACTACCGTATTGATTCTCTCAGTGGTAGAATTGTTATAAAAGAATACCAGTTGACAGTGATGATGCAATAAACTCCTTCTAACCTATCAGTTCAGTTTCTGAACAAGCTGATATAATTTTTTTGCAACAAGGGATATTTAGGAAAAATGTGTACTACTACAGTACTGTCAGCTATCAGATTCTCTGGTGGCTGCAGGAAAATATATCATCATTCAGGCAAGTTTTTGAATATATTTCTTTTAATTTGTAGAAGGTAAGGGGACAGGTCCTTAAGGCAGACTGCTTAGGTCTTTTTAGTCAAAAACAGTTAAAATGGAATAGTTTGTGCTATATCAAAATTTATATAACCATTGTACCATCGGCTGTTCTTTGTCAAATAATTATGCATATATTAGGATGCCTCATTAACTCTTTTGATCA
Organism: Cygnus olor; assembly: GCF_009769625.2. Taxonomy (NCBI): domain Eukaryota; kingdom Metazoa; phylum Chordata; class Aves; order Anseriformes; family Anatidae; genus Cygnus; species Cygnus olor. The sequence continues at coordinate 29,037,965 of NC_049171.1, forward strand.
CAAGACTAAGCCATTAAACGTGCACTTCAGCATAAAGGAAATTAAAGTCTTGATCTAGCTTCACAACTCTGAAAATCTAGAAGATGCTAAAATGTCAGTTAGACCCATGCATTGACACTGAGGCACTCAAATATCTGTGAGAGAATTTAGCTAAGCTGGCAATGTAACTGATAAAATGGACATTGGTGACAATGAAATCCAGTTCAGTTTTGGGACTTTAAAAACTCATCTATGGAATAAAGAAAAAATAAAATAAAATGATTTTGAATTAAAGTGTGTTCTGCTCACTTTTCAAAACCATTTTTATGTCAGGTGCAAAAGTTAGAAACTTGCAGTCATCAGAATAAACATTTCAATGCTTTCCACATGAGCCTGTATGAATATTGAGATCAACAGCAGGGCTGTATGTTTCTTTAGGAACAAATATGCTGGTCCAGGCATCTGCATGTCACATAACAGATTGCTCAAATCTATTTTCACTGGCAAGGTAATAAACAGTAAATGGCTGAAAATAAGTTTGATGAAACATTAAATGGCTATACTCAATCTTTAGTGCAGTGGCAGCAGTACCACTGCAAAATGGAAAGCTAAAGTCTAAGGGTAATTTGCTGAGTCACAGAACCACCTGTATTGATATTGCCAGGGCCTTCAAGCAACATCTTTCAAACAACATGGACGAAAGACAAAATTCAAACAGACTGCAGTGAAAAGTACATAATATTTTTATGGTATTTATGGTACTAATTATCTACAAGTCAGTATTATAAATTACTATGGCTATAAAAAAGGGACTAAGTTCTCATGAGGAAGCCACAAAGCTGAGTCTTCACATACTGAGTTAGTAGTGATTCTGTAAAGAAATTCCTGTAAAGCCCATATGTTTAAAGATACACAGAAGACAGTTTGAGAGTTAGGATATTTTGATGGAAGTCTGGCACTGCAGAGCTTTGGAGGAAAAAACAAAACAAAACAAAAACACTTGTTTTATTCAGGATGAGTAGAACTTTCATGAGTTGTGGTGGTGAAATGTAGGTCAAACTATCTATTTTTTGTAGAAAAATTTGTTTGTGAACTGGCTCCATTTTTATTTTAAAGCTGGAGTGTTTTTTTTTTTTTTTTTTAAATATAATTCTGGGAAAAAAAAAGTAATGTATATGCTGCAATCAAAATATCTAAGCAAATATAACTATTACCATTTCTCCCTGAATGTTGATGATATGATTTCAAGCTGATTTTGTAAACCTGATCTACTAAGTGAAAAAAGCCAGCACAAGATTAGTTTGTGGGGGTGAAGCCAAGGGAAATAACACATGCTCATACAAACTAAATATTTACCTCATTATCATCTGTGCTGCTGGTATGTTATTTCCTGTGGCATGCAGCAGACAATAGGTAGTTTGGTGTGAAGGCTTTTAAAAAGCTAACTAACCTCAGTACAAATCATAGATGTGATACAGACTCTTTTCTGCCAGGAAATACTAACTTATTTATTGTACTATGGAGTGCAAATCATCAATGATACCATTGGCTTTTACTTATGGTTACCATAGCAACTAGATTATCATGTTAGCCTTCTATTATTATTCATTTCTTTCTCTTCTACTTTTATGAAAGATCTTCATTTCCTTCCTACTTGTTTAATAAAGATTAATAAGGTCTTAAATAATCCTTAATTTATCCTATAACATTAACAAGTTCTTAGATAAATCTTGGTTTCTTCTTTAGATCTACACTCCATTGTAGTATTGTTGTTATATAATTTAGACCTCTTTTCCAGCATTTCTTTCCCTTTGAATCATTTTAACTGTCATTTCCTGTTTTCCATAGTATCCATTTAGGACTCCTAGGAGAATGATACTGGGTGAACTGAATTTATATTACAGGAGTAACATTATTAACAGGAGGACATTATACTCAAAACATAATGCGGTGGTTTTGAGTATAAAACATTATACTCAAAACATAATTTGGTGGACAAATTTACACTGGAACTCCTCAACTGAATAAAATAGTCTATATCAAGCCAGAATTAGTAGTTCTTTTACAGTTGTTTAGTTGCCACAAAGGTGGGCAACAAACTGCCTTCTGTTGATAATACAGGTTACAGTTGCTTCATGGAGATACATGAATTAGAGGGACTTAGTTGGACTGTGGAGTCCCATACTCTGTTGAAAGCACTACATCAAGCACTACATCATATAATTGCTTTTGTAAACATGAACAAGCTTTGTTTTGGGAGAGATAGGATCCACCTGACTAAGCAGGGCAAAGGCATCATTGCCAGTAGAAAGGCTGACCTGGCAAGTAAAGTTTTAAACTAGATAAAATGGGGGACCAACAGAGTTACCAGAAGCCCTGTGAGAGAGTGATGGAAAGCGCTGACAAGCACAGGGCCTGAAGTGATGTGAATGAAAGGGAACACAAAATCAACAAAACAGGGTTTCACCTCTGTCATTTTTTCATGTAAGCAAGGAAATGCCAATAAGAACTCATCACTATGAAACAAAACAAACAAAACAAAAACAAAAAACAACAACAAACCCTAGACCCTTTCTGAGAAAACAGCACGTTGGGGTGCCTTTCTGAAGTATTTTTACACTGATTCACACAGCATGAAAACTAAAATGGGAAATTTGAGATCTCTGTGTGGTTGCAGGGCTATGAACTTGTCATTATAGAAACTTGGTGGCATAGGTCCCATGACTGGAGAGCTTCAATGGAGGGATACAGACCTTTAGGAATAACAGGGAAGAAGATGAGGTGGAGATGCTGTTTATGTGAGAGAACAGCTGGAATGTGTGGAGCTCTCCCTGGGGAGTTGATGGAGAGCCAACTAAGAGCTTTTGGGTAAGGATTAAAGAGCAGACCAGTATGGGTGACATTGTAGTTGGTGTCTGCTATAGGCTGCTTGACCAGGAAGAATAAGTGGATGAGGCATTCCCTAGATGGTTAGATGGTTAGGAGCAGCTTCACATTCACAAGACCTTCATGGGACACTTCAGCCTGCCTTATCTCTGCTGGAGGAACAACACATGAGGTGCAAAAAGGAGCCACATTGACCAGATGACCTTGAGAGATCCTTTACAAATTCCATCATTCTATGATTTATTTAAAAGATTTTTTTAAAAAATTTTATATTTTTAAATGTTTTATTTATTTTAAATGATTTATTTATTTTAATGATTTATTTAAAAATTTGCCTGAATGTATGTTTCACAAGTTGGGTTGTTGGTTTTACAGGACATTCACAGTAGCAAAATTACAGAAGTCTTTCAAAATCTACAGAAAAAAAAAAAAACTTTGGAAAAAAAAATCATTGTGTTCTCACATTGTATTTTGCTGGGTTACAGGAATAAAGTTGATATAAGTCTCCTCTTCCTTTATGCTTTGCTTGCACAACTTTATTTCCCTTTCATGAAGATAAGCAGAAGTTTACAGAATATGTTCTGAGTTTCTAATTTCATTACTGTACTTTGTAAATGTGTGAATACCTCTGTATGCCAGTAGAAAATACCTCTAGTAAAATGTCATAGGATCTCAGTTGCCTTCTTCATGACAGTACTGCACTGCTTGCTCTGTATGGGTTGCTTTGGGATCAGCCAAATACTGACATTTGCCTCTCCATCTATTAATAACCTTACTTTTTAACAGACTTTTTTTTTGTTGTTATTTTTACTCTTTAAAAGTATATTTTTAATGCTTTTATACTCCAGTCTTCAAGGTCACCCAAATCTTCCTGTAAAACTTTTCTAATTCTCCGTTTTATTGACAGAGCATCCTAATTGGAGCCTTTAGCAGATTTAATTACCACAACTTTACCTTCTGTATTCCAGTAATTAATAGGATGATGTTAAATCCATTGCTGATCATCTCTCACACATATTTAACAGCTCACTTGCCCAAGAACCAGTCATTGTAGATTTACATTTCCAAATGTAATCACCTTTTTATACAGTTGTTTGATGTAGATAGTTACTATGATTTCTATGGTTGTGCATAATGTTTTTGCTATCATAGGTGCTATCAAAATTTTCTTTTTTCATGAAATCTGATTTTGGTTAGTCAGTCACTTTCTGTTGGTATTTTCCACATACTGTACAATAACTCAATGAGATACATACTATGCAAGTCACTTCCGTATATAGAATTCTACTGTAGATAGGGTTATCCAGTAAATAAGCAGTGATTTTTGTATGGTACCTGAGCTCTTGGCTACCTCTTGGCTCCCACAGTGTCCTGCTGAGTGACTTTGGAGCTTCAGCTACAGTTTCCCAGGATTCACCTGACATGTTATTTCATCATAAAGTCTTTGGAGAAGAGATATTTTCCTTGCACAATCCTTAGTACAATAATGACTGGAATTACAGGAAGGAAGGGAGGGAGGGAGGGAGGGAGGGAAGGAAGGAAGGAAGGAAGGAAGGAAGGAAGGAAGGAAGGAAGGAAGGAAGGAAGGAAGGAAGGAAGGAAGAGAAAAAAAGAAACTACAAAGTAGCTTCTATTTTTTCCAAATTCATGATATTCTGTCTTATTCTTGATTTTTTTTCCTCCTCTTTGTGGCTTTTCTAAGTCATTAGTATCATATCAGTGTGAGATAATAACATCTGTCTTTTATTTTTGATCTTAAACTATGGATTTGATTTCACACTATTTTTCTTTTTTAAAAAAATTATTTACTTAACATTAAGAATTTTAAACAGTCTTCTGTTTGGAGTGGCAGTACCTTTATTGACTGTGTCATTTTTATTATTTCTTACAGTATTTGTCAACTTTTTATGATTGCTATTATTTTTAATATTTGTTTGGTCAGAATTTGTCAGTCTTCAATATACTTTTTATGGTTTACTTTTCATATCACCTTGTGTTTTTTTGTCTCAGTGAATGTAATTTGTAACTCTGTAAGTGAAATGGCAGCACAGGCAGAACCAAACAGGAATATTTCATCTCTATATTTTCATCAATATTAACCCAATATATTGCCATGTATGCTTTGTCTTCACCAATCCAACTATGATTGCTAAATATGAATACTGACAGTCAAACCATAAGCAATCTCTATTTGTTGCATTATCTATCTATCTGTCTATTCATCCTTCAACCCAGTAACCAATCACTTCCATAAAAATGAATACTGATGTGTTCTGTGGGCTTAATAGAGCCTTTGGCATGTCTCAGGCCATATTTCAGGCCCAGCACTGTTCTGGAGGTAGAGTTCTTTTCTTAGTATTTGCTGTGGCTTATGTCTAAAAAAGGATGTCACATTTGAGCTACCTCTTATCCTCTTATTCATCAGCCTTGTTGTGTCCCCTAGACTCCCATGCATAATTGATATATCTCACACTCACTTTGGGCATTTTGCAAACTATACCTCTGTTTTTATGGTCACATGAACTGTTTCCTTCCCTCTTCATTTTTATCGTTTTATCTTCTCTGTTGTCTTCAGCTTTATTTTTTTTTTTTTTTAATCCTAATTGTTAAACTCAAAATGTCTTTCTCTGATGCCTTATTTCTTCTCAGTCTATTACATGACACCACCATGTAAGCCTGTGTTCCATGAAGGCTCATCATCCTTAAACTCAGTTTTACAGAAAAAATCCTCATTTTCTTCTTCCCTCCCCATGTTTAATAAATACGCCATGTTAATGTTTATATTATGTTTATGCCATGTTTAATAGCGCCATGTTTAATAAACCCCAAAATATTGTTTGCTCTCTTGGTTACTAGGGCACATTGCTGATTCATCTTGAGCCTGCTGTCAACAAGCACTCCCAGATCCCTTTCTGCTGGGCTGGTCTCTAGCCACTTATCTCCCAGTCTGTTTCTGTGTCTGGTGTTATCCTATCCCAGGTGTTTTCTGAATTTCCGAGGCCTTTTTTGAATTTCATGCTGTCTTGGATTTATGTAGCAAGGGCTTGGTAGCAGGGGGCTGCAGGCGTGGCCTCTGTGAGCAGAGCCCAGCAGCTGCCCCATGTCAGATCAAAGCCAGCTCCAGATGGCTCCAAAAGGGGCCTGCCTCTGGCCAGAGCCAGGCCAGGGAGCGACACTGGGTGGGCCTCTGGAAGAGCAGATTGAAGAAAGGGGAAAAGCTGCTGTGCAACAGCAGCTGGGAGAGAGGAGTGAGAAAACGTAGAGAGAAACAGCCCTGCAGAGATCAAGGTCAGTGAAGAAGGAGGGGGAGGGAGTGTGCCAGGCGCCAGAGAAGGAGGGTAGGAGGTGCTCCAGGCATGCAGCAGCAGAAGTTTCCCTGTGGCCTGTGGAGAGGCTCCTGGTGGAGCAGGCTGTCCCCCTGCAGCCCATGGGTCCCACATGGAGCAGATCTCCACGCTGCAGCCTGTGGAGGAGCCCCCGGTGGAGGAGGTGGATGTGGCCTGGAGGAGGCTGCGGCCCATGGAGAGCCCCCCACAGGAGCAGGCCCCAGGCCAGAGCTGCAGCCTGTGGAGAGGAGCCCACGCAGGAGCAGGGGGTCTGAGGGGAGCTGCCGCCCGTGGGGGACCCGTGCTGGAGCAGTTTGCTCCTGGGGGATGGACCCTGTGGTACGGACTCATATTTGGAGCAGTTCTTACAGAGCTGCTGTCAGTTGAAAGCCCACACAGGATCTGTTCAGGAAAGACGGCATCCCGTGGGAGGGACTGCAAGTTGGAGCAGGGGCAGAGAGTGACCGTGAAGGAGCAGCGGAGATGAAGTGCTATAGACTGACCACAGCCCCCATTCCCCCTTTCCCCTGTAGTGCTTGGGGGGAGGAGGTAGGAGATGGGGAAAGGGGGGAGGGGGAGGTGTTTTTGGTTTGCTTTTAGTTTCTCACAGTTCTAGTCTGCTAATGATAGGCAATACATTATATTAATCTCCCTATGCTGAGTCTCTCTTGCCCATGACACTACTTGTTAAGTGATCTCCCTGTTCTTCTCTCAACCCTTGAGCCTTTTCCCTCATATTTTCTGCCCTTTTTTTCTTTGACGAGGGGGAGTGAGAAAGCACTTGTGGTGGAGTTCAGCTGCATAGCATGGTAAAACCACCACACATACCATTGCTGATTGACCAATACTCCAATGTATCTAGATCCCTCTGCAAGGCCTCTCATCCCCCCAGGAAGTCAACAGCCCCTCACAGTTTAGTATCATTAACGAAGTTGCTAAGGATGCATTATACACCTGCATACAGATCATTAATAAGAATGTTGTACACGATTGTCCCTAGAATTGAGCCGTGGGGAACACCACTAGTGACATCTGCCAGCCAAATGTAGCCCTGTTTCCTATGACCATTTGAGCTGTACCATTGAGTCAGTCCCTCACCCAGTGTAGCTTGAACCTGATTATCTCATAGTTGAACAATTTGTTCAGAAGGATGCTGTGAGGGATGGTATCAAAGGTCTTACCGAAATGCAGAAAGATTACATCCACCACCTTCCCCTCATCCACCAAGCAGGTAACCTTATAATGGAAAGGAATCAAATTACTAAGGCAGGAGTTTCCCTTCGTGAACCCACGTGGACTATGTCTGATAACAGCTTTGTTCTTAAGGTGTCTTTCAGTATCCCCCAGGATAATCTTCTCCATAACTTTTCCAGGGGCTGCAGTTAAAATAATAGGTCTGTAATTTCCAGGGTCTTGTCCCCTTTTTAAAGATGGATATAACATTAGCTGGATTCCAGTTGGCAGAAACCTCCCCGGACTTCCAAGACCTTTGATAAATTGTGAAGGCGGATTCAGCTATAACATCTGCTAACTCCCTCATTTACTCTCTTGGTGAGTTCCATCATACCCTATGGACTTATGAGCATTCAACTGATACAACTGGTCTCTTACAATTTCGGCGGCCAGAGATGGAATGTCACTGCTCCCCTAGTCATGGTCGTACTCTGAGGAACAGGCAGCCCAATATCTATCAGTACTAGTAAATACTGAAACAAAAAAAAGGCATTATGTATTTAACTGAGGCATACAAGTTAGTACCTTGCTTTCTGTAGATATTTTTTTTTCTTTTATTTTTTCTTTCTTTTTTTTTTTCTAGAGAGACAGATGATTCTAGAACAGATTAAGTAAGATCAAAATCTGTGTCTCCACTAACTGTGTATCAGGATTGAACTATAATTGTTAAAGAACCATATTAAAAAACATACCAAGTAATTGCACTGGTTTGATATTGATAATAACTAGTTGAGAAAGTGATACATATATGCCTTCAAACACCAATGTTGTGCTGTGTTACTGCTAAGTAAGTATACAAAAGTGGACAATAACAAGATAGTAGCAGGGGTCCGTTAGAGTTCAAAGCAGAAGCGTTGAAAGTACAGAAACATATCAAAGTAGGCAGTGCAATGCACACAAATGGCCAATTACTGACATCAAAATTTGTAACAAACTAATGAAGCTGCTCATAACTCATAGCATAATGAAGTATTTTTAGTGTACAGAGGTGACCACTCTGATATCCTACATTGTATTGCTGCATATCTCAGTATTGTTTTCTTTCCGTTAAAGAAAACATTATTTAGTATTTGGTCTAAGGCTTTTTTCAGTGTGTTTGATCGATCTGGTTACCAATACATAAGGACTAATAAAACTAGATACAACTAGATACTGTCTAATAAAACTAGATAACAACATTTGAGTTAAGTGGACTCAACATTATGCAACTAATTCTATTCCTTACAGGTACAAGAATTGGGGGATTCTATTTATTTATTTTTTCATCTGTCATTGTATTTTCTCAGAATATCCAAAATATTAATACATCTATCCTCAGTGCCCAGAGTATTGTCTTCATGGGGCAACAGATATAAACTCCACAACTCCTGGGGTTATTAGAATGGAAATATATTATCCTTAAAGTTAACCTTTGACTGTTTTGAGTCTTCATGCCTGACAGAAGAAGGAAAAATAGGGTTGTTTTTAATTATTTATTTATTTTTTCAATAAAATGTGTAAGTAGTTTCTATTAAACTGTAGTAAAAACTTAAAAAACAAACTAATAAACAACAATAAAAACTAAACACTTTTAAAAAATGTCATTGAGTTCCTGTCTAGCATATGAGCTCATTTCACTGAAATAATAGATTTAATATAATGTCTAAATTCAGAAATTAAAGAAACAAAAGAGAAAACAAAGAATATAGGTGGTTGATTTACTGTCAGGTTCCAGAAAAAGTCTGGAACAAAGCACCTAGAAGACAGCACAGAGTTTAATGCATTTGGGAGAGACTAGCCTAAGGAAGATATTATTGAACATAGGTATCATCATCTTCATATACAACAAAGACCGTTGCAAATAGAAAAGACAGTTCTGTTTGCCCAGCACAAGTCATGGCACTAAACATAACTTGGCAAAAATATTTAAATTAGTTGTTAAGCAAACTGTTAATGATGAGGTTAGAACAGAAATGTTTGGGAGATCAGAAAGTCTCTCTCTGGAGCTCTTTAAGAACATATGAGAAAAATATTGATATGAATGATTGTGGGCTTGGCTAAGGGCCAAATGCCCACCCATCTGCTTGCTCACTACCCCTTTCTCAACAGGACAGGGTCATAAAATAGGAAAGACAGGAATTAGAATGCTTGTGAATTGAAGTAAAGACTGGCAGGTTGCTTGTCAACTATTGCTATGGGCAAACCAGACTCGATGTGGCAATCATGACAATTAATTTACTGGCAATAAAAACAGATTTTGGTAGTGAGAAACAAAGACAAATATTAAAACAACACATTTCCTCCTCACTTTCCCAGGCCTGTCTTCATTCACTCCATCACTGCCCTTTCTTAAAAGCACTTTACCAAACACGCCACATTTTGGCTGCTGGGCTCAGATATGCCCTGTGGTGGGGCCATTGGAATCTGCTGTGTCCAGCACAGGGCAGACCTGGCCTCTCCTCACAGAGGCCATCCACCCCTGCAGCCCACCTCCCCAGCCTCCCCACCCTCCCACCCACCCTCCAGCCGCTGCCTACATTTATATATATTGCATATACTGATACTTTGCATATACTGATACTGATACTTTGACACCTACACCCCCTGGAAAGGATAAATACAATTAGTCACCGGAAGGAAAGGGGTAAGTTCTAGATTACTTCTTGGTATCTCCCCCTCTTCTGTTTTTCTGTGATAATCTTACATCTTTTAAAATGATGTTGACATCAAGTAACAGCCTCTTCTTTTGCTAGTATTAAAACTCTTTGTGAAGAAGACATTTACTTTTCTCCTAGTTATATGAGATTGTATTTGACTATATTAAAACTGTAGTTGCAGCATCCGCAACACCATTGTTCACACTTTGCTAGCTTAAAAACCTTTAGAAATGTTAATTTTATGTTTTCTACCATATGCTGACACTGATACTGATCAGGTTAGGAACAATATGGAAATAATAACACAAGATAATTATTTATGCCTACATCTGAAATATCAATTATGTTTGTACCATTTTACACACTATTACACACTATTATTTATTTTAGCACTTTACAGATGCTGTTATTTTGCAAAGTCTAGGTTTAGTACATAAAGATAGTGTAAAGTTTCTTCAAGATCTGTTTTGCAGAAGACCATTTTGATAAGTGTTGATTGTATAGTCATCAAGAGTATTGAGGTATTAACCATATACTTCCACTTCTTGCTTTTAAGAACTCATAGTAATGTACTATATAGCATATCTTTAACAACTTGTGCCTCTTTTAAATCACGTAAAATTATTTGCAATCAGTTGTTGAAAAAAATCATTTATAAATATAGCTTAGCCCAAAGCACATCATTAACATCAAAAGGAAAAAACATTCCAGCATAGTTGATTTACTTTCTAAGTTGAAAAGGAGGAAAAAAAAGAAAACCACAAACAACAGCAACAACAAAAATACTGTGCTACCAGGATGCAAAAGAAGACACAAGAAAAATGGCATGATATTTTTATGTTATTTAAAGCACAAAACGGTAAATATGCCTGACTGTATTAGGCATATTAAATCTGTTTTATCCTTTTTGTAAAGAGAGACATTTAGACACTTTTTTTGCACTTGAATGCTCTTGGTACAGAGTAATTCACCAGTGAAATATAAAGATAGGAAATTAACTAATTAGATGTATAATGCTCTGAAGTCATAGTTAATGAAACTAAGGTACTGAAATCATCACCAGCTGTTATGTGTTGAGGGATTCTTCAGCTACTTGTCTGACTGAGGCTGTGGACTTTTCAGGAACACAGCTTCCTCCCAAGAAGAATGAGGATTGCAAAAAAGTTTCTCATACAAATCCTGAGATGCTACAGCATGACAAATTGAACAATGAAATATTCTGATGAGCTGATATAGCTTTGTAGCATCAGCTTGTAGCCAGCTTTGATGTCATAGTGAGACCTCTGAGAAACTGCCTAATCTCCTGCCTGCCTTCCTTCCTCTCATTCTTCCTTTCTTTCTTCCCTTCTTCCTCATTCACTTTCCTTCCTTTCTTTTCTTTCCCTCCCTCTTTTCTCTGCCTTCTTTCTTTTATCTGATAACATTCAGGAAGTATGTACTGAATTTTACATCACAGACATATGGGCTTTAAAACAAGATAACAGGCGTCCTACATCACATGTGCATACATGCTAGCACCTTTTATAACATAGGTCACATGACATCGTATGACTGTATCAAATCATATCCATTCTTGAGGCATATGTGCTTGTCTGCTTTAAAACTGTGTCCATTATTAGTCTATTTGGGAGCTCTGTTAAGAGCTTGAAGTGCTTACTAACCATAAGATTAGGTTTCCTTTATAGTGTCTGCTGCTAATAACAGATGCTCTTGGATTGTCTAGTCATGATTATGGCTTCCTAAAATATCAAAAGGATGTTGAGCTGCAATGGCTGTAGTATTGTAAGGGTCATGATCTTTTATCATCTCATTATGATATATGCACCAGTGCAAATTAAGTACTAGGACCTGTAGGACAGTGACTATATCATTAAGGGGCCTATCCATTCTTTTGGACTTGTTTCAACCTGTATCGGTTATGAATTAAGTTTCAGAAAAGGATAAAACACTTGTTGAATGTCCTTGGTATCAGTACTGCCTCTCAAGTCATTAGCATTTTCAGCCCATTATTCCATCAAATACAGATGAGAGTAGTTTGGCTTGTTTTTTAGTCTTAATCCCCGCCTACAGTTTTGAAATGTTACATCCCACTTGGTTTGTCCTCCAATGTAAATTTTCCTACATATGCAAACTGAAATATTCAGATTCTTAGATACTGCTTGCATCTGTGTTCTTTCATGGGTTTTGTAGAATGTACGCACACTGATGGTGCCTCAGCGAATCATCTATTATCCCCATTGTCATAATATTATGTGTTTATTGCTTAAATAAAAACAACTGTAGGCTCTGGTCTCTACAATAAGGGGTTCATTTTTCTCTCTATTCATGGCAATTGTGTGAAGTACTTGAGGAGAATATAGGCAAGAATTCTACTTCCATCCCACACACCTCTCTTCTGCCCTGCCCTCCAAGCTTCTTTGAATAGAAATATATATTCTTACATTGTTATTCAGAAAAGATTCATGATCATACACTTGGAATTACAATTAGATAAACATTTTTGCATTTCCTGCCATAATTGTTTTAAATAGAAAGTGAACTACATTCAGATTCAAATGAACAGAGAGATTTGTAAAGAGAAAATTGTTATGAACTGCTATGGTTGGTGTCTGAAGAATACAATGAGACTAAGAAAGTGAAAGAAAAAAATACATTGCTATGTGTTGGTAAGCATACCATCTTTGGATGCTAGTACAAAACTGCTGGAACACTGAAGCTATATTCCACCACTTAAAAACTTCTAAATTGCTGTTGACAAAATTTAACAATATACTTTATCTGGTTTAAAACTAAAAACAAAAAATTTTTTTTTTTTAAGTTTTAATTTTTCTCCAGAATTTTTACTTTTGCTGCTAAAGGTGCCTTTACTTCATTCAGAAACAACAGTAAAAGACTGTCTGCAGGGTGTTTGGAAGTGCTAAATATTCAGATAAATAACTAAGGTTAAAATAAGATAATCTGGAACTTCTGGCTTATAAAAATTTTCACAGGACTTAAGACTTGACCCTATCAAACAAGAGCTATCCAAAAATAGTTTCGTTTTTTTGTTTCCTTTTAAAATGCATTTGTAATGCAAGATTACAGCTGTGAAGCCACAGTCTTTAATTTTTATAGGACAAGGAAAGCAAGAAAATACTGGTTATCAGAGAAACCATTTCTCTTTACCCATAAATGTCTAAAAGAAAAGGAATGTCAACTTGATATAAATCAACCTCAATTATACTTCTGCTGAAATTAAGCTTGGCATAAAATATATTTAAATGAATAGAATATCTGCACTTAGACAAAACATGTACTTTTCTTTCTTGTAACTTATGAATGTTTAGATGTATTTAAGTCTTCCAATGGTTTCTTAAAATATTCAGCATAGTATAGATTAGAAAAAAAAATCTACAATAATAATTGACATCTTTGTAAAATGCAGCTTTTGGATCATTGCTATCAAGTTTTTGTTTATTTTTTTTTTGATAAGGTTGATTTAATAAGAAATATCAGTTTTAAACTTTGTTCAAACCCAATTATTAATGTATCAGTTTACAACAAATTAGTAATGAAATGGCCATGCAGTAATTCATGCAATCACTCTTTTTTTTTTTTTTCTTTATCTCAAAGTTATTATTTTCTGTCTTTTTTTCTTTCTATTAGCGATCTTACTCTCCCAACTGCAACATCAGGCATAAAATTTTAAGGAAGTGCTTATGGCCCTGATCCAGAAAAGCACTTAGGAAAGCATGTAACTGAGTCTAGTCATGTACTTGCATGTGCACATGCACTTATACCACCTGTACAAAGCTCTGTGCTTTCCTTGAAGTATATGCGAGCTTCAGTCAATAACAGAGGTACTGAGATACACAGTCTGTGTCTGCCCTATTTAGCTAAAGAAGGTTAGAGCCCGTTTTGGAGGGGCCATGGAGAAGAAATGGCAGAACATTTTAATTTAAAACTCTAAAAATTGAACTATCTTTAAAACTATGGCAGAATATGTATTCATTGCTGATTCTATTTATTCTTAATTGTTGAATAAAAATTAAAAAAGGAGAAAAATAGAAAGTTAGCAAAAACACAGCCAAGGGCAGTAAAGAAAATCCTGACCACATTAAAATGGAATTTAGCTCAAATTCAGAGGGACTCAAGATTTTTCCAGGATCTTTTTTTTTTTTCTTTTTTTTTTCCTTCTTTATAGATAGAGCCTGGGAAACACTTCCTCCCTATCCACCACACCCCAGAAAAAAAAAAAATAAAAAAGAAAAACTTAACACCTTTGGACTTCTTTCTCATTCAAGCAGTAAAGACACCCAGCAGAAGAAATAATGTGGGTTTTCTTCAGTCTTGTTCAAAGGACAGATTAATTATCTTTTCTTTTGCTGTCTGTATCTTTTCACTTGTAAGAGGAAGAGCTGAAAACTTATGTCCATCCTTGATATATATTTATAATGGTAAAGATTATGGTATAATCATCCGTGACATTAGCTCAGAAGAGGTAAAAGGTAATCAAGTTGGGGCATGACAGCTAAAGACTAGGATTACATAAAGTTACAGCAAAGCCCTCTTTGCTCTGTGGATAAAAAGGTTGCAGAAAACTATATGTAGGAACAGGAGACTTCATTTAAACAAACAGAAGGAGATAATTACTTTTTCATTGCCTGTCTTTACTTCTTCAGACCTTCATTTTTAATGGCATTCCAGTCATTAATGGACATTTCTTTTTACCTTTCACCATCTCAAATTGTAATAAAAACTGAGAAAATGTAGAAAGTGTAAAAGCTGAGAAGTGTTGAAAGAAATACAAAAAATCACTTGTCTAGCACCAGGCAATCATTTTTTAAGAAAACAAAACAAAACAAAACAAAACCAGACAAAAGATATTCCAAAAAGAAATAAAATAATACTTCTGTGTTAGATTTATTTATTTAATTAATTACTAAGAAATCCAAGTAATTACTGAATAACTGTAGTTTACAAAAATACTTCTTAAATTCTGATAAAGTTTTTCTGTGATGAATCAAAATCTACATGTGTCTTAAAGTATTATTTGTGCTGTTAGCCTCTGAGATAATTGGAAATGGTTTTCTTCCTGACCTCTGAAGATGCAGCTCAAGAGGAGTGAAGATCTAGGTAGAGATCTTCATTCCTCCCAGATCCTGGGAAAACCTAATCATACGCGTGATCCTCACTTTCATTGCGGCCCTTCCCTTGCTCTGCTGGTCTCTCTCCCTTATCTGCCTTTGTGAGTTTGGCTTCTCCTGTATGCCCTCTCTTACTGAGTCCCCTGCCATGTGTTCTACCTTCATATTCATAGAATTGTAGAATCATAGAATGGTTTGAGTTGGAAGGGACCTTAAAGCTCATCTAATTCCACCCCCCCCTGCCATGAGCAGGGACACCTCCCACTAGACCAGGTTGCTCAAAGCCCCATCCAGCCTGGCCTTCAATACTTTCAGGGACAGGAAATCCACAACTTCTCTGGGCAACCTGTTCCAGTGCCTCACCACCCTCAAGGTAAAGAATTTCTTCCTAATATCTAATCAAAATCTACCCTCTTTTAGTTTAAAACAATTACTCCTTGTCCTACCACTATACTCCCTGACCATCTATGAGCCCAGGCAGTCAAAACACTTGGAAGAGTATATGAAAAAATTGAACTCTTACCAGACTCCATGGTCAAAATGTATATAAGTTGAAAATTATTTTGGGGAGAAGAGGGCACAGATTATTCATGCTGCATTACATAGTTTTCCTGATTTATCTTCCTTCTTCAGCAAAGGGGAAACAAGAGCAAATATTCATTGAATGCACAAGGTTGCAACCTTTTCTTCATTTCCTCTAGATCCTGTATTGAGTCTGTACTTTTCCTTTAGTCCTTTGTTTTATAATCTCTCCATATGAGGATCCACTTATTCAACCCCCTACTCAACTTCTTCCCCCCTTTGACCAAGTTGACAATTTAAACTAGTACATGAAACAACCTTGTTGCGATGTGGTATGGCAACAGTCGGGCCTACATTTGTGTGTTTTTTTTTTTTTTTTCAGCCCATTGGTATTGCATGCCTCTATAAACTTAAGTGGCAGGAATTTTTGTTAAATTATTCTCAAAACAAAATAATGTGCAATAATCAAGATATGACCACGTCAGTGCTTTACGTGTGACAGATTGAGGCCTCTGTCTTGTTCTCAACATTGTTCTTGATGAAGCCCAATAATTTGTTGGCTTTTCTGTCTGTCACAGAACATTTAGCCAAAGATTCCAGAATTTTTTAAACAATAACACAAAGGTGGCTAAGAGAATTATTGGGACTGGAGCACCTTT
This sequence comes from Cygnus olor, assembly GCF_009769625.2. Taxonomy (NCBI): domain Eukaryota; kingdom Metazoa; phylum Chordata; class Aves; order Anseriformes; family Anatidae; genus Cygnus; species Cygnus olor. The sequence continues at coordinate 29,054,332 of NC_049171.1, forward strand.
TATATGAAGAGAGGCTGAGAGAACTGGGACTGAGAAAGAGAAGGCTCAGGAGGCATCTTACCCATGCATATAAATACCTTATGGGAAAGAAGGAAGAGAGGGAGACATACTCTTCTAAGTAGTCCGTATTAACAGGACAAGAACCAGTGGGCAAAACTGAAACATTAAATTCTTTTTGGACGCCCAAAAACACTTGTTTACTATAAGGGTGGTCAAACACTGGGGCAGGTTGCCCAAAAGTTTGTGAAGTTCCCATCTGTGTACATATTCAAAACTTGACTGGGAATGGTCTTATGCAGCCTTCTGTAGCTGACCCAGCTTGAGCAAAGGGTTTGTGCAACATAATCTCAAGTGTTCCATTCTGACATAAAGAATACTGTGATTTTGTGACTCCTTTCCTGAGTCATATCTGGAAACTCAGCATCATTTAAAGATTGTTTAAATCAGTTTTTGCCTAGGTTTTCCATCATTTACTAATCTACACTGATGCTCATAATTCAACTCATTCAACTCAAATTCAACTCATAGTAAAATGAAGGGCCTAGAACACAAGTCCTATGAGGAGTGGCTGAGGGACCTGGGGTTGTTTAGTCGGCAGAAGAGGGGGCTCAGGGGAGATCTTATTTCACTGTACAACTACCTGAAATGAAGTTGTGGAGAGCTGGGGGTCGGCCTCTTCTTGTAGATAACTAGTGATAGGATTAGAGGGAATGGCCTCAGGTTGCACTGGGAGAGGTTCAGGTTGGAAATTAGGAGACATTTCTTCTCAGGAAGAGCAGTCAGCCATTGGAATGGGTTGCCCAGGGAGGTGGTGGAGTCACTGTCCCTGGGGGTGTTCAAGGAAAGGTTGGATGTGGTACTTAGGGACATGGTTTAGTGGGTGACATTGGTAGTAGGGTGATGGTTGGACCAGATGATCTTGAAGGTCTTTTCCAACCTTAATGATTCTATGAGGCAGGATTTCCCTTTATGGAATCCATACTGACTCTTAATCACATTAGTGTTTGTTGTGCATTCAATGGCCTTATTTTTATTTTTATTTTTTTATTTTTATTTTTATTTATTTATTTTTTCACCAAATTATTTAAACTGATATATTTTGATACCACAGCCACTGTATATTTAACTGGCTTGACTTATTTCCAAACCTTTATCCTGTTGCTAACACTAAACCAATCACTCCCTGTAAAAAGCCACTCATTTCTTACTTCTTATTTTTTTCCCTAGCCCTTCTTTCCTTCAGTACTCAGTAGAAACTCAAACTCCTCTGAGCTTTCTAATCTATATTACTCTAATCTAGATTACTGGCTCCTTGCATATCAGTACATTTATCCCTTACCAGTGTTGGAAGTAATCCTCCATATCTTGTAACTCAGGACAAGAACATAAATTTTCATCTCTTTCCTGACTTGTTACCCCTTATTTATTTTCCTACTAGTTTTTACTAACTGGAAACTTACTTTTAGATATGTGTCATGACACAAATTTACTTTTCCCGTACTTCTGCAGGTCTGTCACAGTCCATTTCCCAGAGACTCTTGCTGCCAGCAGTACATGCTCTCTCTAAGCTATTCACAATCTGCGATCATGTTAGGCCTGGTAGAGAGGGAGGGCATTGCTGAATTCATGGATAAACCTGACCCTTCTTCTCCACATCCGTACTCCTCAACTGATGTGTCCATGGTTCTGATTGCTCTGATGTGGATAGGCTAGTATCCTTGTATTTGAGGGCAAATTATATTATAATATATTTAATATGTTATAATATATTATAATATATATATTATATTGCCATTTTCAATTTATGTCCCTTGAAGTGAAGGGGATTACAGAAATTAAGTAAAAATTATCTTTTTAATTCCACATTTAAGGGTGGGGGGTGGGGGGAAGGGTTCTGTATAATGTGATTTACAGCTGGGAAACTTAAAATGAAATTTTAAGACTATAATCCTAAAAATGCTTTTAGCTAATAATATATTTTTGGCTAGTATGGAAAATTTTGTATGACTTTACATTGCATAAACATTCATAAACATTTACATTACATGAGACGTTCTGCTAAAAGTCCTTGATAATGATAACTGAATAGTATCTTCGAAGAAATTCACTTCTGCTTACCAAGGATCTGACTGAGAAAACAGCTGGTCTTAGAGGATATTCTCTTTCCATCCTTACTTATGTAAGGCTGAGTCAATGTCATATAACCAGGGAACACACACAAGCATTTGATATCACGATGTATCAGAGCTATGTAAAATATAGTTTAGGTAACTACAGCACTTTAGATTTTCAAGTTGCAGATATTAAAAGTTAATTTTCAGCCAAATAGCAGTTCTATTTCTTTATTTGTACTTCAAATAAACAGTGCTAACAGACTACTGATCAAGTGGAAAAGGTTGAAGGTTTTTTTTTTTTTTTTTTTTTTTTTTTTTTTTCAGCTAAAAGAAAGAGTTTGAAGAGTTTGATCCCAACGGGATCAGTAGGAGTGTGGACAGCAGCTTGGCAGAGGTGATCCTACCACTCTACTCAGCTCTGGTGAGGCCACACCGGGAATACTGTGTGCAGTTCTGGGCTCCCCTGTACAAGAGGGACATAGAATCTCTAGAGAGGGTCCAGTGTAGAGCTACGAAGATGATTAAGGGATTGAAGCATCTGTCTTAAGAAGAAACACTAAGTGAGCTGGGCCTGTTTAGCTTAGAGAAAAGGAGATTGAGAGGGGATCTTATCAATCTCTACAAATACCTGAGGGGACAGTGTAAAGAGGAGGGGGTCAAACTCTTCTCAGTGGTGGCCAGTGATAGGACAAGGGGTAATGAGTACGAATTGAATCACAAGAGGTTTAATTTACTTAAGTTTCAGTGAGAATTGTGTTGTTTATCCAACTACTAATAACCCAATCACATTTTAAAATAAACAGATTTAATTTTAAACAGAAATAATAAAAAAGTTATTCATTTAGAAATTTGTTGCAGAGTATGATATTAAGAGTCATGTAGGGGAAAAAAAACAAACAAAAAAACCTTCCCTGAAGAATACGTCAGACAATTCATTTGAAAAAAAAAGATGATACCAGGAATTTACTTTATCCTGAATCAAACTAGTGCATCAGTTATTATAAATAACATAAATGGTTGTATATCTGCTTTCATAAAATGTATCAGTTATATGCTGATGTGTTCTGTGGACACTAACTTATAGCCTAAGTCTTGGCATTTAATGAATTATGAGATAGTTAAAGAAAACTAATTTTAAAACCAAATTTTTAAGGTGACACTGCCCTCCAATACTGATGAACAGCTTGCTTTCACAAAGACAAAGAGAAATTATGAGGAAAAATACATTTTCTGAATTCAGCCATCTTTTGGTATTCTGCCATAGATTTCATCAGCCAAACTGTTTACTTCATCACAGCTCAAGCATACATTCCCAAAGAATCTTATAACCAATGTACTTAAATCTGTACAGCACACGCAAGTGTTTGCACATTGCCATCTACTTCGGAGTTATTTTAGTGTTGATAGTGTTGCTTTTCATATAATAGTACAATTTCCATCTTTTACTGTACAACTAAGCATTGTTATTCATCTCGTGGCCAGTAATTGTCTCTCCCCTTCCGCCCGTTTTTAAAAATATTTTGTTACAATGCATTTTGTTACAAGCTTACTAGTTGGTATATTGGGTTAGAGTGTCATTGAAATGTACAATTTACTCTCTAAGGTCTTAAGGTTTGGAAAGGTCACATAACTTTAATAATAAGGAAACTTGAGTGCAAGCTAGCTTATTCCTTTAAAGTGAGCAAAGGATCACTGAACTGCTCAGCATTTGATGCTGTTCTACTTAGTAGTTAACAATAAACTACAGGAAGGATACATGTCTGGTGTTATCCCAGAGTAATTATATTTGTCTACCATAAAGTACTGTCAGAGATATGCTCAATCATTGTATTGAAACTGATTTATTACTCAATGATGTTTTTCTGTTAATAAAAGGAATTCCTGCATTGTATGATGCAGGAAGCTTATTAAATATCATAAGTTTTGAAAACTAGATTACTGAAGTGTGTAATAGAATCATGCCAGGAAAGTGCATTTAAGAAAACTTAAATCTGCTTGGTCAGAGAAACTAATTCATACCATTTGGTGCAGCTCCAACAGGTCTTTGTTGTGTATCTTTATTATTATGTAAGATAGATTGATCTGTATCATGTTTGTAGAAGTAAATTATAGTTATTTTTATCAGATTTATCTAGCACAAGTTTAGACAGTTGCCTAAATTGCTTTAGCCTCAGCAAGTATATGAAAAGTCCTGTCAAATATTCTCTTCATCTAACTTAAAGGCACTTAGCTCTCAAAGTAAAATGTTCCTTTGTTACTGAAGTGGTGTCTTCAAGATCTCAGTTCCCTGCATCACTCTCTTGAAATATCAGCCCCTAAAAAACTTAAGGTCCCAATTAAGATTACCTAATTGAAAGTGATTTAAATAAGATATTATGAACTCCCTGGTACTGAGTTAAATACAGTAATTAAAGAAGTATGTATCAGAGAATCGGGAGCTAGGATTTGCATGTTTACTTTCATGTCTGAGTCACATGTGACTGACATATTATGGTCTCTGGCATGCGATAGGACTCATCTGGAGAAGAGCTGAGTCTCTTAATCATCAGATCAGTGAGGACAAGTACTGCCCGAGGAACATGATGAAAATTAGTAGGGCAAAGCATCTACAGAATGGTAGTTTGTGACAGAGGCTAAATATAGCAAAAGATGCTGAGGAAGACTAAAACTAACTTAAAAATTTCTTTTTTTAATTGTTTTAAAGTTAGATTAAAAGTAAATTAGAAATGAAGGTGTAGAAAGGGTTGAGAAAAGTAAACCGGACTGAATTCTCATATAGAAAGCATTTTATAATAAGAAGTAAATATTTCTATGATACTTGAGAGAGATGAGAGATACAAACTCTTATACTGAACATGCTGTTACAGATCTTACAGTACTGCTGAAAGAAGCATGAAATATACACGAAATTACATGATTAAAAACACAACTTCATTTAAAATAAAAAATACAGCATGCATTTTCTTCTTTAACACTAAAAGAATTACAGCCATTTTGGTGTCATTTATAAAAATGGCCAAAAGGCTTGGCCATACTTTCTCCATTCCAGTGACATTGAGCAGAGTTAAGGGAATATTTCTCAGGATGATTTTATAACTAAGGATCATCATCCTCATGATTGAAAGCTTTCTCTGAGTAAACTGTCATCCTTGACAAACTGTTTTATTAAACCTTTGTCAGCTGAGAGAGAGAGAGAGAGAGAGAGAGAGAGATATTAAAATAGCCTGGAAAGACTTGATCTCTAATTGCCCTCTTCCCTTGATCTCCTTTCATCCCTGTTGTTGCCCTGCCTGCTCCCTAAAGAAACAATAAATAACAAATTCCATATAGGAGGAATATGTCTTCAGGCTGACCTTTGTCCTGACCTGACAGTGCAGTGGCTCAGAACCTGACTGGTTAATACCTGGCATCCCCTGATACCGATTTAGCTTCATCTCTAGGAATGGCCCCCCTGTGGAGGGAGTGACACCACCACCTTCCCTCTCCCCATTATGTTACTGCCTGACAAACAATAACCCTTTGCGTCTGTGTGTGTTTGGAGGGAAGGGAGGAAGAGTAGTTGGGGCACTGCCAGCCTATAGCTTGGAGAAAGAAGAAGGATGTGATATGAAAATGTGTAAAATTAACCTGGACCCTTGACTAATGGGGGAGAATCTTCCGCCATGGACATCATGCTCCTCCCAGAAAAGACTTCAGGATACTGATGACTTGTAGTGAGTCCTGTCCTCAGTCTTTGAGGAAGTTTGATGTGTTGATCTAGGGACCAAGAGGAATACTGAAAAGCTGAGCATAACACCCAAATAAAAAATAGGTACTAGGAAGAGTGTTTTTTTTTTTCCAGTCATTTTTTTGGTTATTATTAATAAGTCTTTAGGTTTTAAATTGGACTACAAGTGTTAGACAAATGGAATCATTAGGCTGTTAAAATGCTAACTGTACAAACAATAAATGTATTCAGACCATATATATATATATATATATATATATGTCTTTTTATAATTATGACTTTTTTCACAGTACTCAGGCTGTAATTGACTGATTAAGCAGACCATTTTAAATGAAAGTACCTGGATGATGGAAGCTCTAGTAAAGTGGCTCCAAGCAAAACCACCTCATTCATAAACATACTGTCTCCTGTCCCAAAAGGGAAGATTAAATTCATCATGGTCTGTAAAGAGGCTAATTGGACCACTGGGGAAGACAGAAAATACAGGTTTCCCTTACAGGAATATGTGAAAAAAAAGGAACAATCTCAAGTGCTCAACAGAGGGTTGTTTTTTTAATCATTTCTGTTAACTCCCCTCTTCCCACCTAAGGAATTAAAAGCCCCCCAGATTTAACAAAACATATTCAGGCAGAAAACTTCTTCTCTCAATCCACTAAACACTGTCTGTGGTAAATACACTACCATTACGGAGATAAGTAAGATACTGCTATTTCCTGTTGGTTGTGAATGATCCATTAATTTTTGTGTGCATCTTCAGAATGGTACCACAAAATCTGTCAGAATTTCAGCTTCAGAAACATTCTGCTTATTAGAGGATATATAAGAGGCACCTCCTGTAGTGGAATCCAGGATTCAAGGATACTCCTTTCCCAGCTGTGGGAAGCCAGCCCCATTCACCCTGGAAGTCCTTCCCTTGCAGGCTGATGGATGGAGCTGCAGTGTTCCCATTGCAGGTTCAACCAGTGGAAAAGATGAACATGTAAGCCAGAGATACACGCACAGGTGACACACGTGAAGAAAACACTAATGGCCCGATGCGTAGACTGCCCACAGAGAAGGTACTTTTAGCAATACCCATGTATAACACCACAACTGACATGAAACATAAGCACAGAACATCGAATCCCAGTCCTCCTCTCTGATTTACCAGCATTGAATCTAAACAGCTAAAATATGCACACCTTTACTTTCTTATTCACAAGGACATGCATATTCATGGATCCCTAGAACACCAGCACGTGCCCTCAGCTCAGCTTATATCGATGCCCAGATCCCAGGCTTCCCACTCACCACCTAGTCCAGCACTATCTGCTAAAGAACTCCACATGCGCGCACACGCATACACACACGCTCACCAGGTTAAGGGAAAAGGACCAGCCCCCACAGTTGTTGGTGCTCAGACACGCTGGTCTTATAACCCTTACACTCTACAGGTGCTGATGCTGGGACCCTCTTTTGTTCCAGATGATGGCACTGGACATGCTGACCACCATCATCCAAGACCTGACTCCAGTCAGTGAAAGTATATTCACTCACTACAGACACACACTCTTAATGATCTGTAGTTCCTTCAGCTGCAGACCTTAAGACCCTCATTCACTCCAGCTGCTGGCACCACACAAGTCAGAGCTGTTATCACCAGCTGTCTAATTTTCATTGCAGACCCCATATTCAGTCACATTATTATCTCCTGTCACTGGTACCTAGACCTTGAAGTATTCGGTCAGAGTTGACAGTGAGATTACATGGAAAGAAAATTAAGAAAGGATTATATAAGAAGATAGGATTGACTACAGTGATTAGATGCAGGACTCAGACAAGTGTGCAGACTGGCAGCTGCTCTCATACTGTCTTTTTACCACCTTCATCCTTATATCCATCTTGTCTTCATTTCTCCCAGATATCCTTGCCTATTCTAAACATTCCTTAATAAGTTTAAGTGTGCAAATTTCATCATGGAGTATTCAATCATAAAGTAATGGCATGCCTAATGTTAACTGCTTGTTATTGAAATATGTTTAAAATGTGTGTGAGGAGAGTTGTGAGAGCTCAGTGAATGAACTAAACAATCTATAAAAAATAAAAATCCATAGCTAACATGAACATATACATTACCAGTCCAATAAGAGCATTCTATCATAGTGAACGCAACAACATGGGTTAAGTAACCTTTACTTCTTTTGAATAAATACTTGTAAATAATAATTGTATTTACAAATATAGAATAACTTTATCATAATTTTATTTACATCTTATCATCTTGCAGTGACAAAAATATTTTGTATTTTCTTTCATACCATGTTAACAGTTACTGCTAGTCTCTTACCTCAGTTTGGAAAAAAATTACATTTATAAAAGTTTAAAAAAATCTTAAACATCATTTACACAATCTTGTTTTTTTGTTTGTATTTTCCATGCACAAATTCGTTCCCCAAAACAGGTGAATGATTTTAATCTACTCAAACACTTAAAATAGCATTCTTAATACAAGATTCATAGTTAGACAGCTCATCTTGTCTCAGAACACAATACAGATACATTGGAATACCAACAATGCCACTTTTTTATAACTTTTTTTTTTTGGAACTATTCTTGAAATTGCCTTAATACAGACAGAAAATTTTACATAGTATCACAGGAAGAAATGTAAACTTAAAACAAGCACACTTGGTCAAAAAATACTTAGAGAACGTTATTGTATATCGGTCAAATAGTTCTGATGCAAGGTATGCTGATGTACTACATCCCTATAACAGCGAAAGCTGAAGTAATTTATATTACAACAGGAAAAAAAAAAAAAGATTCATTCATAGAATAGAATCATAGAATCATCTAGGTTGTAAAAGACCTTCAGGATCATCAAATCCAACTATCAACCTGACCTACCGAGTCCCGTCACTAAGCCATGTCCCTTAGTGCCATGTCCACATGTTTCTTAAATAGCTCCAGGGATGAGGTCTACACCACTTCTCTGGGCAGCTTGAGCACCCTGTACATGAAGAAATTCTTCCTAATATCCTCTGAACCTCCCCTGGCATAACTTGGGACCATTTCCTCATGTCCTATCGCTTGTCACCTGATAAAAGAGACCCTCCTCATTCCTGAAATCCTGCCTTCTCCTTAGTGTGCTTAGAGAGAAGAAAGAATACTCCATGCTCTTTTAGCTACCTAGGGAAGAAAAAGGAAGGTAATTCACAATCAGAGTCTCATTTTCTTCTTCTCAATCCTTGCCAGAAACCTGGAGCACTACATTTCAATGACTGCTGCCATGTCACCAGAGTTGAGTACATTGAACTATTTTCATGTCACATTGGGTTCAGGTTTTCTGTATATGGAAGGGTGGTCCTTGTCTTCTTGCCTCAATCCCAATAGGCAACGATTGCTTAGATCCAAAAGAATTTCATGGGTAAAAATTTCAAAAGAATGTTTCAGCACAATTTGGGTGAAAGGGACAAAACTATTTAAAAAAAATAGACCATGCACAGGGAAAAAGTTGGTTGTAGAAAACTTTACTGATGGATTCTGTGACTCTCTGAGTTTCCTCCTTTGGAAAGAAAGGATTTTCTCAGAATGAGGCTGATCATGATCCCCTATCCAGTGAAGGAGAGGGGAGAGGAATATAAAAAGGAGCTACTAAAAATATAGAATTAGGAACTTTTTTTTTTTTTTTTTTTAATGGAGTCAACTAAAATGTAAACAGGAATGTTCAGTCTTTCTTTAAGAAAATAAACAGTGGCACTGGAATTTACTCCCCTTTGCTTTCTTTTTCTTTTTTTTTTTTCTCCCATGTTTTGCTCTACTTTTAATTTATTATCTCAATGTGATGATTTATTTATATTCTGTACTTTTCAGGGATAACTAATGCTTTCATGAAAGAAACATTTTTTAGAAATTTTGCTGTCCTTGGATATTCAAATGCTAGTTTTATATTTAGCTCATTCTTAAAGAATGTTCTTCTGAGTATTGCTACTTCTCTTATACCAGCACAATAAATCTCTGCTGTGAAGTATAAGAATGAACAGTTTTAAGTTTAACTGCTATCACAACCTCCCAGAAAAAGTGTTTATAATAGAATGGTTTTAGATACACTTTCTGATTTAAGCTATTCTCATGAAATCATCTTATTTGTCAACTAAATCTTACATAAACTGATTAACCTCTGAGTTTTGTTTCTTTTGAGAGACACACCACTTAATCATAACATTATTGACTCTTTAAATTATTTTTACCTTACTTTTCTAGCACATCTCTTAAGAAGATATTGAAATTTTGAATATATATGTCAATCATCCTAAATCATTGAGCAAGAACTGATCCTTGATTCTTGCAAACTCTGCATCTGAGAATCAGTGAGTTGGTGATTATGATCCTACTTTTGGCATATTACCGACAAGAGGAAGGTCCTCATGTATGTGAACCACATATCAAAAACTGCTGTCATTTACACAACTTTACTTTAGTATTCAAGTCCTTTAAAATTATCACATGGAAGTCTGATTTCTTTATGTTACAAGACATTTTAAAAATCTGAGGAAATTACAAACCATGAAACAATCATCTAAAACAATTGTTTCAGTGAAGCAAAGGTTCACACCATTATGATAGCAAAGGAAAAAAAGTGTTTTCTTACCTGTAAAGCCCTTGTCACATTCACAAAGAAAAGTGTTTGGAGTAATATTGCTGCAGTTACCACTGAGACATGTATGTGGCTGACACTGTCCAACTATTTCTGTACAATTTTTACCTATTTAAAAGAGATAATAGGAACACAGAAAATAAGTAAATATTTACTTTTTTTTTTTGAAATGTCAAATTTATATGTAAAATATAACATTTAATTTTATAGATAGATGGTTAGACACTTGTGCTCATATCACTAGCATTCACCGAAATTACTAAAGTTCTAAAGTGAGATATAAAGATGTTCAGCTGCTGGAATATGAACTCATTTACCATATAGCTACAAATTCACATATAAATTAAAACCCAGAAATGCTATTAGTACAATAGGTATTTGTTCTTTGTGACTTGAAAGTAGCTTACAGTTTCTTCCAGCATAAGACCAAAAGCTGTTTACAAGTGGAGTCCAACTTTTGACTAAGTTTTTCTTAATACGAAGCTTTCTGGGAATTACAATTCTAATTATCAGTTTATATGCTATTAAAACATATGGATCTGAAAAAAACACATAACTGCTTGCCACTTGAATTGTTGCTATAACATCATTCACACTTCAGCAATTTTTCCACTTTCTAATGCACTTTATGGGAGGTGCTTTTAGCTCTTGTACTTTTGTGTAGTCATATCCATAATATACGATGGTTTAATCTCCTATTTTTTCTTGTTTACAAACAGTTTATTTACTGAACCAATAATGTCAGTGCAAAATGATGGCCTTAGCCAACACTGTCTCATATAGTCTAACAGAATATTTTAAGCATTGCTTAATGATAGTGTTAAGCACGATGATTGGTTTTAACATAATTGCTTGTGAATCTTTCCATCAGTTTAAATAAAAGTAGTACAAAGCTTTTTTAGATTAAAAAAAAAAAAAGAAAACATGCTGCATCAATAATTTGCCATTGTTTTTCCACTATTTTTACCAAACCTTGAATAATTAAAAATATATTTTTCTTATAATACTGACAGATTCATACCTGCACAATCTGCTATTTGCAGGTGCATTAGTAATCAAATTATTATGCAGTCTGAAAAGCAATTAAAAATAAATTACAGCAAACTTTATGCAACATAACTTTCATTTCTGTGTTCTGTGAACCTCACTCATTCATGACTCATCAATTGTGTTTCACAGCATAACATCACATTTGTAAGAGCACAGAATTGCAATCCACCGAAGGAACAGTGCTAGAATTCTTCTTCATGAAAAAAGAAAGAGATACAATAATCCTTCTTTTGATAGGAATGTTTATTTCTGGTACTTCCTAAAGGACTCCTGAACTCCATTGTTCTGAATCTATGAAAAACATACCCGTACTTTCCTTCATCCACTTATGTTCCTCCATGAAATCAAGACAGTGACTGAGTGAGAATGTATATAATCATGTTGTACTCTCTGGTAGTTCCTTCAGTGGGTTTTAGATAAATACTGCAATATTTCCTACACAAAATTGTTTTGTTTGTTTGTTTGTTTGGTTTGTTTGTTTGTTTTGTTTTCAATTTGTGAAATATTTAATCCGGTAACAAAATTATTTTTAGTAAACTTACTTGGAAAGGAATTTAACAATGGAAAAATATGGAAAAAATAGTACTTTTTTTTTTCGCTTGCATTTCAAATTAAATGCATGATTTTTCAATTGAAAACAGATTTTGATTTTAACATTTTCTTTAATGTAACTTCAAAGGTCTTTCAGCTGAAAAGGACGTTTTTGTTGCCGGTTGAATTAAATGTTTATTTCAACAAAACTGTTGGCTGTCAGAATTTTGTTTTAATAACTATTTGTGTATGGGCTGATTCCCAACTATTTATGTTATTTTGTGTAAACTTGATCTGCTGAGCAAGCAAGCAAAGATAATCAGTTATCTTTTTAAATACAGAAGTACTTATCTATGTCTTGTTCTTAAGTGGGAAGGAAACATGATGAGGATTTATTTATTCTTTCCTCACAATGTACACACAAATGTAACCAACTACATTTCTTTGGATGACTGCATAGTCATATAAGAAACTGTAGGTAAAAAGGACAGTGCAGGTGTGGTAGGGTCAATGGACAATCAAACTGTATAAAAACATTGTTAATAATGTGCTCACTGCATTATTATGCATTAAAGAATATATATCTATGTAACAGTTATATATGGAGAGAAAAAAAAATACCTGAAAATTTTGGAGGACAAGTGCACTCATATGAATTTCTGGTACCTTCTGACTTGTCGGTACATGAGGCATTATTATGGCAAGGTTTAGTGGAGCACATATCAAACTTCTGGCAGAATTTTCCGGAATACTGTGGCAAACAATGGCAATTATATGCTTTTTCCCAAACGTGGCTTAAACATCTTCCATGCCCAGAGCATAATGGTGCATTTGGAGACTGTTGGCAAAACTGCTGCTTTACGGTTACATTCAGACGAAGGCCCATCTTGCACAATGCTGGACCTCTCTTATGAAGCTCTGCAAAGTAATGAGTTCCAGCACCAAGCCAGTTTGGGTCAACTTGGTGCAGTCCTCTTATCTGGCAAACAAAAATCAGCTGCTCTTGAAAAAAAACACTTTTAGGGCAATTAATAAATTCTTCCTTGGAGACGTTTACCAAATTAATTCCATAGGACTGAAAGGATGGCTCAGAGGAGATGAAGAGACTGTCACCTAATTGAAGCTGTAAGGGGCATATCTGAGGGACACTGAGATTTTTATCTTCCCCAGTAGTATTTTTATTCATCTTCCAGCATTCTGCATAAAAGTCTGAGCAGATGTTTTCCCTTGGTGTCCATTTTATTACAATGGGTTTTGGTTCCACTTGCCACTCAGCAACCATTTGCCTCTCACATATTATCTGCCCCTTTACAATGCAGAGTTGAAGAAAACACACTACCATGTGAACTGTTGATTTTGTAGTCATTGTTCCACCTGGCAAATGGGAATCTTGGTTCACACCTGCTGCATTTCTGAAGATAGATTTAGAGCACTTTTTTCCTAAGTCGCTTCTGTATTTTCCTTCACAGCCTAGGAATTCAAATGGAGAAAAACATTTCTGTGTTCACACTAAATACAGTCAAAGCCTCATTAAATTTTTATATATATATATATATATACACAATAAAACAGGGTCTACATCTAATTATACTACACAGGTATAACTAAAGCCAGACTTCTTTTTCTGATCCTGCTGAGGATTTGATTTTCATTTAGCTGGTCAATATACTTGCATATGGAACAGAAGCAGCTTAAAATCACACATGCCATCTTCCCTCCCTCTCTTGGCCAAAGCTAATGATAACCAAGTTCAGATAATACATCTGGCAAAACTGAGAAGTAAAGCATAACATCTAAGTACTAGTCATGAGTTTTAACTACAGATGTTTTCCTGATAATGATTTAATAATTTATCATTAATTTATAATTAAAGTAGAAATTCCGATTATGTAGGCAAGTGAATTATGTCCAGCAGATTACAGAGCCTTCCAGGATAATTTAGTTTATGAAAAAGCCTTTTTTGGCCCTTCAAAATACCTATTTTGATTTATTTTTTTTCATATTTACACAGTATGTGAAGTACTACCTTAATTACTTCTTATCATGAAATCTCATCTTCTTTCCCCATGTATTTCCAAAGTATTTTGGATCATACTTTGTACTATGTTAAGTGGGCAAGTAGGACAAGAAGTAAAGATGTGATTAGTGGAAAACTTGAGATGAAAATTATTAAATGCTACAGTGAACTGTTGAAAATTATAGAGTAATATTAGTGTCTCCTATTTTCACCTAAAGTAGGGTGAAAGCATCTAAAATTTAGTTATGTCCTAGACTACACTCTAGTCTAACTAGCTTTCAGCATTACATAAGCATTTCAGTCTGGTCTGTAAATGTGTTCATTAGGTTCCTTTATATTTACTTTGATAGTTCTGTGGATGTTTACATTTATTTATCCATGTGTACTTGGTTCTTGTTTCCCTTGTTTACCACTTAGGAATTACTTGGTAACAAACTTAGGCAGGTTGCTGCATTGTGCCTTAGGTATCATAGCCTTTTTAATTGCTAAATCCTTCCGTTGGCACTTCTGCAGCTTTCTTGCTGCTCACGGCTCTGCACCCTTTCACCCAGGGTGATGTGTCACTGTTCCCTACAACTTCTGTGGCAGTATTTTCTCCTTGTTGTTCTTATGTTGTTATTCCCATGCCCTTGTTCCTGCAAGACCTGATATTGTTGATAGCAGACTTCATGGTAAGTCATTGCCATTGGCATTCCTCTCTTTTCCTCCTTTTCTTTCTCTTGGGGGGCCCAATGAAAGACTCAGTGATATGCATGTGCAAAGCTTAATGGTATGCAGCACCTGTCCCTGATCAAAGAAATGATCATCCATTCATTGTTCTATACAGACTGTACTGTATATGGAAATGACTTATAGGCAAACTGATGAAACTCTATATTTACTACAGTAAAGATATGTGGCAACCATTTTCAGGATTTGAGGGTATGGCCAGGGGAGAGCATTCTTCTAAGAACTTCTCCATCAATTCTCTTCCCAGCTCACCAGAGGGGAGACTTACGTTTGCCTTTCCCTTTGTCTTTGCTTTCCCTTCTCCCTTTCCCTTCTCCCTTCCCTCTCTCTTCTCATGCTTCAAAGTAACCTTCATTGTTTGAGACAATGTTTGACAACACTGGACCTCATTAAGAAATTGTTGTACATGTAAGTCTGGCCCAATGACCTTTGTGAAAGCAGTGTCCAGCACTGTTTAAGCTTTTGAAGAAACAAGAAAGGTGTTAACTATGACTAACAGACTTCAGGCTTAAAACATTAAACTCAAAAGGGATGGAAACTAGTTTCGCTCCTCCTCTCAGAACTGTTTTTGTTTTCATTTAATTATCAAATTCCAATTCTGCCTTCAAATAGGTGATATACTCTAACCACCAACTCCACAGTCAGGCAGGTATACCAATTTCTAATTCCTGTCTCTGTCTTTATATTTACACACCTGGGAGTTAATTCCCCATAGGAAAAATAATATAATAAAATAAAATAAATAAAGAATGAATTTGCAAGCAAACTGCTCTTCTTGAATACTAAGCATCTTTCTATTTTGAGACTATTCCATCATCTTCAGTATCACATGAAGTATCACAGTTCAGCAATACCATTAGATAATATTCTAGCAAATGTGTAATTTGGATAATTTAACATTTTTTCTTTTAAGCTATCAGTGTTGAACTATTATATCAATTATAGCTGCTATTACTTCTGTCACTATTATCAGATGTAAAAGTCTATGCATTATATTACTGTATATTTAGAAATCCTACATTCAGCAACCCATCTTTACATACCTTTTTCATAATGAGATTTTGTCAGGGGTTACTAAAATTGGTGTTTATAAAAGGTTATCTTTCTTTTCAGACACTTTGAAAAGAGAACTAAAATGGAAGAGTTCTTGCCCACATATTTTGCCTTTCATCTCTGTGGTTCTGCATAGTTCTGATATCATACACAGGCTTCATTTTTACTGATAAAGGGTGCTGCCTCACAATGGGATGGGATAAAACTTCTGATCTATTTTTAAATAAGCATTACAAAACTTGATACTCAATCTATACAAAATCCATTATGTTTTCACACAATTGAAAGAGATTATTCTGAGAATACTAGAATGACTAATGTTAAGTAAACAAATACATCCTGTAAAAACAATGGAAAAAATAGGTCGAGATGCAATACATGGAAAACAATAAGAGAATAAATGTTGTTGTATTTTTAACAATAAAATTAAGAGAAAAAAGGTTATATAACGAAGAGTATGAAAAATACAGAGCTAAGTGTGAAGTAGTTACAATATTAACATACATGAAGTAGAAGATCAACCAAAAAATTAAACATCCACAAAATGTTGATGCCATAAGTCATGAGACAAAATCATGCCATGAGATAAAGTTTGAAAGCAATTATGATAACTGTTAGATTTTAGGTCAACATTAGGCAAAGACAAAATCTTCCTATCTATAACCCCAGATGTTTCCATGTAATTGATAAAGACTAAGAAAAGTCCATGACTGGGACTTGTGTGGACATGCTGTAGATACTTCAAGAAAAACTACCTCTCAAAGGAAAAGTTACATAAGACTGAGTGAAAAGAAGCATAATGATTTTTTATTTTTTTTATAGTAATGGAGAAGCAAAGCAGCAAGTTTTATGCAGGACCCCAGGGAAGTCATTTAAAAGCAAAAATTATATCTATGTTTCTTTCATTCCAGTCCAGTATCTTACTGGATATGGTTTTATTTTATTAATAAGAGTTCATAAATATTAATGACAAAAATAAATACATTTTAAGTTGAGATTGGAGAAGTACACATGGAATTTATCTGCCTAAGAATTTCTCAGAAAAAAAAAAATCTGTCCAAGAAGGGAATAAATCAGAAAATGTTTGTTAAAATCATGTCACTATGCCGGAGCTGGGGGTGTACCTCTTGTCCCCTCCCTGCACCTTGCACACACACTTTATGGTCTGCTGTCTGTGCTCACGGTTGGCTCTGGTTGCATGGGGCTGTGACCTTGGATCAAGATGCTGTGAAAAGAAGTGAGACAGAACTGTTGGCTCCCTCACCTCCCTCAGCTGCTGCATTTAAGCTCAGGCTCTCATTGTTGGTCTTCACATATGAGGAGAGGCTGAGGTCCCTTGGTTCGTTCAGCCCAGAGCAGAGCAGGCTGAGGGGAGGCCTCATGGCGGCCTGCAGCTCCCTCACAAGGGGAGCGGAGGGGCAGGCGCTGAGCTCTGCTCTCTGAGGACAGTGACAGGACCTGAGGGAACGGCATGAAGCTGGGACAGGGGAGGGTCAGGCTGGGTGTTAGGAAAAGATTCTTCAACCAGAGGGTGTCTGGGCACTGGGACAGGCTCCCCAGGGCAGTGTTCAGAGCACCCAGCCTGCCAGAGTTCAAGAAGTGTTTGGACAATGCTCTCAGACATATTGTTTGATTTTTGTGTGGTTCTGTGCAAGATTTGGACTTGATGATCCTTGTGGGTCCCTTCCAATTCAGTATATTCGATGATTTTATGATTCTATGACTTACCTGGGCTATGCTGGCTCTTATGTCCTACCCTTGTATCCCATTTATCCAGGCTCTGACCCAAATATTTAACTTTACATCTTGATTATAGGACCTGACTCCTCATTATGGATGTGTCTGGTAACAACTGGCCTATTGGCTGGCTCTGGGTGCCATTCCAGACCAGCTCTGTGCTTCTTGCGTGGGTGCTGTGGGATGGTGCCCAGAGGTCTTTGTCACTCCTTGCTCCCTGCTTCTTTTCCTTGCAGGACAGGCCACACTTGCTGCTCCATGAGACGGTGACATCATACTTGCTTTATTTCTGATGTGCATTTGAAAACATCAAATTTAAGCACAACTTAATAGGTAAACTGCAACTAATACGTGTAATACAAGAAATGCCTCGAGTTATATAATGCTTGCACAATTTGACTTTCACCCTGTGTATTTTACAAATACATGCTAATTTTGGCAATGACATACCTAATTGTCTTTATACCCTTACACTTTTCATCACGAAATTAAGAATCCTTGGAAAATGATGGAATATTTGCACTGATCTTCACTCTTTGCAAATGATCCTCTCCTTATTTACTATACAACATTTTAAGTATAGTGTTAGCTGAATTATTAATTTGCTAATATGATTTTCTAGAAGATTGAACATTCTAGACAGGGAATTAACCTGCACCTCAAAATACAGAATCATTATTTCTATTTTATAGATATACTATAGTTATAGACAGAAGGAATGGAGATTCAGCCAGCATTGAAATTGTAGGGATTTCTGATGGCTAGTCTTTTGGTCATGAATCCATAAAATATAATTGTAGGTAAAACAGTCTTGATTCAGAGAATTTTACTTGACTTCTGTTCAGTGATTCCTATTTAGAGAAAAAGAACCTCATAAACAATTAAACAAACATGTACATAAACATCTATTTCCTCCAAACTCATCTCAACTTTCTCTGTAGGTCACACTGAGTTTGTCCAAATTCCTACAATGCAAGGAAAGGAGGGAATTAGGGAATTATTTAAATATTTGCATAGAATAAGTGACTGTATCTTGGAATAGTAGGTTAGAGAAGCCACAAAATGCAAAGCAACCATTGACAAGATTCCAGTTATTGTTTACGTCCTGATTCAGAACTGAAGAATGGCTCTCTAACAGTGGCCATTATGTTCTTAGATTCAAAATGCTTGCTGAGGAAACAAAAGTAAAAAACAAAAATAAAAACAAAACAAAACACAAAACAAAACAAAACAAACCCTCCATGGTTGTTCTCAAATTCCAAAAGAGAAACTACTTATGCAGTTAATTTATAAGAAAGCGTTTAAAAAGAGGCTAATGGTGTTAAATCCTCATAGAGAAAGCAAAAATTGTATTAGGAAAGGATACTGTATTAGAGGGTGAAAAAAAGATGTGCCATTAATCAAAGCTTGAAGAATAGAAAAAAGGTAGCTGACATGGCTAAACTGGAGTGTTTGGGAAGGAAAGCAAGTTGCAGAATCTGCAATTCCCTAAAAATAAATGAAATAAAACCATCGCAGACTATGGCAGGTTAAGAGAAAAAACAGATTCATATAAAAAACACTGGTGGGAAGAAAAAAAAATGCAAGTAACACAGTATCAAAGCCAAAAATAAATCTCCAGAAGTAGTTGTAACAAAGCTTAACAGAGAGCCTCCATAGCCAGCAAATATTCTGTGTACAAAAGGAGCATGCAGGCAGATAAGTTAGAAAAAATAAATTACATTTTGTTTCTCTATTTGCTTTGAAATAGTTCGATGAGGCTGGCACAGAAGATTTGTTAACACTTGAAGTGTTGATAGAAGATATTTAAGACAAAGTAGACAAAGTTAACAGCAACAGTGAACACCATCCCATGAAATACCCAATGTTAAAGGATTTCAAGTATTAAATGAATGAATTTGTTTGGGGAAGGTCACCTCACAGACAAGGACATAGACAAAGTGGAGATGTTTAATGCCTTCTTTGCCTCTGTCTTCAACGCTGATGATGGGCTTTGGGACCCTGGCGTCCTGAGCTGGAGGACCGTGATGGTGGGAATGATAAACTCCCAACTGACCATGAATGTGTGTGGGATTTGCTTCTCCAGCTGGAGTCATAAAAGTCCATGGGTCCAGATGGAATTCATCCCAGAGTGCTTAGAGAGCTGTCTGATGTCATTGCAGAACCTGTTTCAATTATTTTTTAACGGTGCTGGGAATCTGGAGAGGTCCCAGTAGACTGGAAGCTGGCAAATGTACCAATTTTCAAGAAGGGCATGAAAGAAGACCCTGGCAACTACAGCCCTGTCAGTCTCACGTCAGTGCTTGATACTGAGTGGTGCAGTCGATAAAATAGAGGGAAGGGATGCCATCCAGAGGGACCTGGACAGGCTGGAGAAGTGGGCCCATGAGAACCTAATGAGGTTCAACAAGGCCAAGTGCAATGTGTTGCACTTGGGCTGGGGCAATCCCAGGTATTTGTATAGACTGGGAGAAGAAGAACTTGAGAGCAGCCCTGCGGAGAAGGGGGTCCTGATGGACAAGAAGCTGGACATGAGCCAGCAGTGCATGCTTGCAGCCCGGAATGCCAACTGTGTCCTGGGCTGCATTAAAAAAGGGGTGGCCAGCAGGGAGAGGGAGGTGATTGTCCCCCTCTACTCTGCTCTTGTGAGACCCCACCTGGAATACTGTGTGCAGGCCTGGGGCCCCCAGCACAAGAAGGATGTGGAGCTCTTGGAACGGGTCCAGAGGAGGACCACTAAGACGATCAGAGGGTTGGAGCACCTCTCCTATGCAAAAAGGTTGATGGAACTGGGCTTGTTTATCTTGGAAAAGAGAAGGCTCCAGGGAGACCTCATTTCGGTCTCCCAGTACTTGAAGGGAGTGTATAAACAGGAGCCTGTTTATGTGTGTTGATAGTGATAGGACAAGGGGGAATGGTTTTAAACTAAGATGGGAGATTTAGGTTAGATATTAGGAGAAAGTTTTTCGCTCAGAGGGTGGTGAGGCACTGGAACAGGTTGCCCAAGGAGGTTGTGGATGCACCATCCCTGGAGGCATTCAAGGCATTCAAGCTGGATGCAGCTTTTGGCAGCCTGCTCTAGTGGTTGGCAACCCTGCCCAGAGCAGGGGGGTTGAAACTAGATGCTCTTTAAGGTCCTTTTCAGTCCAGGCCATTATATGATTCTATGAATAATTAAATCATATATATTATATTCATCAACAACCTGGATGATGGTATGGAGTGCACCCTCAGCAAGTTTGCTGACGACACAAAGCTTGGAGGAGTGTCTGATACCCCAGAGGGCTGTGCTGCCATTCAGAAGGAACTTGACAGGCTGGAGGGTTGGGCTGAGAGGAACTCAAAGAAGTTCAACAATGGCAAGTGCAGAGTCCTCTCTTGGGGAGGAATAACCCCAAGCACCAGTACAGGCTGGGGGCTGACCTGCTGGAGAGCAGCTCTGCAGAGAGAGACCTGGGAGTCCTGGTGGACAGCAGGCTGACCATGAGTCAGCAGTGTGCCCTTGTGGCCAGTGGTGTCCTGGAGTGCGTACAGAAGAGTGTTGCCAGCAGGTCGAGGGAGGTGATCCTCCCCCTTGACTCAGCACTACTAAGGCCACACCTGGAGTATTGTGTCCAGTTCTGGGCTCCCCAGTACAAGAAAGACATGGAGCTACTGGAGCAAATTCAAAGGAGGGGTACTAAGATGATTAGAGGACTGGAGCACCTGTTGTACGAAGACAGGCTGGGAGAGCTGGGCCTGTTTAGCCTGGAAAAGGCAAGACTGAGGAGTGACCTCATTACTGTGTATAAATATCTGAGGAGAGGGTGTCAAGAGGATAGAGCCAGTCTCTTTTCTGTTGTGCCCAGCGACAGGATGAGAGGCAACAGGCAAAAACTGAAGCGCAGAAAGTGCCAGCTGAATATGAAAAGGCACTTTACTATGAGGGTGACAGAGCACCGGAACAGGTTGCCCTGAGAGGTTGTGGAGTCTCCTTCTCTGGAAATATTCAAAACCCACCTAGATGCCATCCTGTGCAATCTGCTCTAGGTGATCCTACTCAGCAGGGGGGTTGGATTAGATAATCTTCAGAGGTCCCTTACAACCTTGGCCATTCTGTGATTCTGTGATATGCTATTTTCATGTTTTGGATAATACTTGAATAGTATTATCTAAAGTACTCGAATTTTCATAGTGGCACAGTTTTTTCTGTATAGAAGACTGAACAGTGAAACCGCATTAAATAAAAATACTACTAATGAAATTAAATAAATAATTAATTAATATAGCAGATCGTAAAACATATGTTGTACCTAACACTCAGCCAATTGTCATATTTTACACTAGTGTATTATATAATGTAGCGTATTCCAAACCTTGTGTTGTACCTAACAGCTGTTTAGCACATTTACTCTAGTTTCCTTGAATTTGAAAGGAGACCTCTGTGAATGATGGAGGAAAGAAAAAAAATAAAAGTTAACAGTATAGTAATGATCGTTGTAACATGCATATACTCGGACATCCAATGTTAGCACTTTTCAGTTGAATAGAAGTTTAGTATACTATAAAATATTTTTTATATAAAACTGCTTATATGTTTCCAGGAATGCCTGATTTTATACTAAAACTGACTCATGGTGCATTTTTAGCTTTTTTTTTTTTTTTTTTAAATACATATTTTTTCTATATTTTCTATATTATGTATATTATAATATATATTATATATTATATATTAAGATGATTCATACTAAATTAAGATCAACTGTACTTTAGCTAACTCTGAGCTGTATTCTACAGAATGTTATTCTTCATCTTTTTCAGTTTCAGTATGCAACTATATTAAAAATGTAAGGAACAGGTACAGAACAACTTAATCTTTATTGCCGTAGACACCCTGATCCACAAATCAATTTTAAACTGATTATAATCTTACTTCCATGTTTTTAATTGAGTTTTTTTTTTTTTTTTTTTTTGCGTACCTATAGTAGGCATTTTATAGGTATGTTCACGATAACCATTTCCTTAGGATTGGAAATGTGGTTCCGAACTCAACTCCAAATTATTCCCTCTAAGTGTGCTTTGGTTCACATAATGCAGCATTCTCAGAACAAGTGATCTTCGGATGAAACAAAGCTGAAAGAACCACCTCAGAAATAACTAGTGCACTCTAGCCACTAATGGACAGTTGATCCGTATGTATAGGACTAGTCAACAGTAACACTGAAAGAATAATAGAATGGATATTAGGTAACTGTATCAAGTAACCTCACTACTTCACATTGAGATTCTCTTACTGCTCCAAAACTGCTCAAAAATGTAGACTTAACTGTGAACTAAATGTGAACTAAAATAGAACTAATTTCTTAAACTATTCAAGCAAGTATACTTTATTATATTCAACAAAATTGTTCCTCAATTAGAGCAAAATGAACTAAGTCCATCACATAGACTAATCTGCCTGAAAACTAGGCCTGAGTTTTGAAAAATTCATTGTTGCCAACTCCAACTAATTTAGGTCCTATGAATTGGTCTCTGCAACTGTATGAGAGGAAGTATTAGCCTGATTCGTTCATTCTTAAGAAACCATATTAGTTAAGGGTCACTTGACTATTGCAGTCTATTGTAAATGTAGTTCAGGATGAAAAGAAAGAACAAGATTACTGGAGACTCCAGCATGTCCTACTTAAATTAAAAATGTATCAGCAAAGGAGGTAGAAAGAAGGAAGCCAGATGTTAAGGGAAAGCTCAGTTCTTTTTTTGAATTTATATCAAAATGTTCAGAAAGGATCACAGAACTATGATTTTACTTTTTTTTTTAATGTTATTTTTATTTTTTTTTCATTTTTTTTTGACAAAGTACTAGAATGTATTTTTCCCCGATTCTACAAAAAGTAAAAAAAAAAAAAAAAAAAGTAAAAAAAAGACTTCAATTATTAGCAACACCTAAGAAATAAACTAAGAAATAAACTGTAATATTTTTGTAGCTATATAAGCATTCAAATTTGGCAATATGGTATTAATTAAATTTAAGATACGATGGCGATGTCCGTAGTACTAATCAATTATCAAAATAAAGCAAATCTGAAGATCGATTCAGAATAATATTTAGATCATGGAAATATCCTGTCTAATGATAGTATCAGCAAAGAATGAAACACATGCAAATTACCAATACATATTATAATAGTTTGGTACTGGGAACAAGACATTGATACTGTTAGTCTGTTTCTTGGAATTATTGTGACTTATTACCAACTCATACTTTAACAGTCAGCTGTGAGGCACAATTTACAGCAGATTTCAGGCCAAGGATCATTCCCAGTAGACAGAGTGCAGAAAAATATTCTAGAGGCTATGAAGGAATAATAGTTTGGATAGGCAAGATAATCCCATTAAGCCTCAGAACTAGACAACAGGCTCTCATCAATGCTCAGATATTAGAATAATGCCTTCAGGCCTTTAATGCAGGATTTGGTTATTCTGTTTGAAGAAGCTGGGAAGCACAAGACAAAATATAATTTTTAAATTCACCTCAAAAAATACAATAATTGCCCAAAATATATGACCTAGAATCTATGCCCAGAATGCCTATTTAACTAATATTTTAAAATATAAATTATATATAAAAGCAAAATGATCGGACACATGAATAACAAAGTAATGATAACAATTTCATTTGTATGACTCACAGTATTAAAGGGCCTGAATGATATTTATCAGTTCTGTAATGATATATTTTACGTAATCCTAGACATTAGGAATTCAGATTAAGGAACTACTTTTTTCTTGTAAATATTCCATAGCTGCCAAACACGTACTAACAGCATGTGCAATATGTAATCACAGTGATGAAATCTTATTCTTGACACAATGTGTAAATGCATAAACGCAATGAATACATATTCAATGTAGGTAACAATATTAATAATGTATATACCTAATAGGTCTTTTCTTTGAAAATTCCTAGTAGAGGTTACAGAAAATTCTATTTAATGATAGAATTAAAAAGATATTCTACTTAAAATGTTAAGATTGAATGTATTTGATACCAAATGTACAACAGCATATCTAGGTAGCAAGAAAAATGAAAAAACTGATTTATCTTCACCTGTGAAGATGGTGTAAAATTTATGGTGTATTTAGTTGCCTCCATCATAATTCTTGCATGAATCTACATGGAAAAGAATATGGGACGTCTATATTTCAGTGATAAAAATAAGCAGAAAGCTCAAAATTCTCATCTTATTTAATTTGAATAAATAAGTATATGGACTGATGATGGACTGATCCTTCAAGGTTTTCAGAAGTCACTATTAACACTGAATATCAACAAAGCCTTTAAAAATCACTGTCAATAAACTGAGTTTTATCTGTGTTAAACTGCAGCAGGTGCATAGGGGAAATCTTTTTCACATACAGCACAGGAAAATAAGGTATTTTTCAAAGCCAACCTTTCCACTAGTCAAAACAAGATGAATGGAATTTTAAACTAAATTTTGAACAATTCATATAGATATCATATCATATAGATTGCATTAGAGAATTTCAGTCTTGATGTCAAAAATATATGAAGAGCAATGATAACACTAGATATAAACTTGCAATTCTCCTAGAACCAACCTCATCTGAACTGGATACTCAGGAAGTAATCAAGACTCTAACAATAGTCCTCAAAAGCAGATTTTAACTGATTTGGTAAAAACAAATAAAAAAAAACACCAAACAAACAAACAAAAAAAACCACCTGTGGACAACAAAAAATAATAATAAATTAATTTTAAAAATCAACATTATTCTCCATATCCTCATCACAATTAGTGATCATTATAGGTTATCTTTAGCTGAGTTAAATGACTTAGTTCCTGAAACAGTAGTATTCAAATGCTCTAATTATGAGGAATTATCTTGGTGACAGATATCTTGTCACCTGTTTAAATTGCAGAAACACACTGTAGGACTGAAGGAGTTTTGAGAAACTCTGAAGAGGCTATACTTGAATTTAATTGCCTACAAAGGTCTGTTTTGGACCTCAGGCTGCTGTTCTTATTCAGCTGGTGATTTTATTCAGCCATATACCTGTGTTGAGACAGAAATGCTTGGCTCAGAGGGAAAAGGTTACTGATGCATCAAAACTAATTTGCATTGGCACACGAACTTTGATTTTCTTTTCTTAAAATAACATTGCTCTAATGGCAGACTTTAGATGGATAAAATGTATATATTTTACTCAGTCCCTCTTTATGATCCCAGAAAAGTAATCTCTCCAGTAACTGTGAGAAATCCCTTGCTATTCTCCTGATAATTCATGAAAGAGGTTCATGTGCCAGAGTAGCTTTCAGCTCTGAAGGAAGCATGCAGACTGTAATTGGCAGAGCAAAGCAGAAACTTGTTCAATGCTTCCTGCTGAGAACACTTCATTTTTCCCAGTAGGCTTTGGTAAAACTCAGCAGAGCTCAGAAACAAAACAAACCAAAACAAAGCAAAGCAAAGCAAAGCAAAACAAAGCAAAGAAATGCAAAACAAAACAAAACAAAACAAAACAAAACCCTTAGAACATCTGACAAAGGAAAAAAATTAGTGAAGTCTCTCCAGAACATGTAAACGTAGAAACTGATTGATGGCTACTTACCCCAAATCAGCTACGGCTTTTAAGTAGAATCGGCCCTCTTGATTATTTTTATTTTAGAAGGAGCAAGAATGGATTTCTACAATTATTTGAGAAAGATCCTTATAAAATAGAGATGATCAGACAAGAAAAAAAAAAAAAAGGTTTTGTAAAAACCATTACTAATACCTGTTGTGTATAGGTATAAGTCGTGGATGTTCCATCCCTGGAAGTGTTTAAGGCTGGTAGGATGGGGCTTTGAGCAACCTGACTGAGTGGAAGGTGTTTCTGCCCACGGCGGGGGGGTGGAATTAGATGATCTTTAAGGTCCCTTCCAACCCAAAACATTCTGTGATTCTATGATCCCTTTCTGTAATCCAGTAATTTTCAGAGATCTTTTGGGTTGAAAAAACTGTATTGGTTTTATTCATGCTTGACAAACTCTTACTTCAGTTCTTGTTCACCACGTACATCACAAGAGCTTCTTTAAAAGCTTGTACTTTAAAAGCTACAATCAGCTCAATTTTTCATATGGGTATACCCTTTTTTCTAAGGGTATTCATATGCATCAATTAGGACGGAACATATATAACTCTTCTCTGTTGCCAAGCCACACTTATTGTAACATATTGTGTAAAACACAGCAAAATATAAGCAAAACAAATGAAATCAATACCATCTGTGAGAAGTGTCAAGGAGACAGACATGTCACAGAAACCTATAAAATGAATTGCTCAAGCTAACAACTAAGTCAGAAGTTCAAAAAATGATACCAGAGGATATATTTTCTGTCTCCTGAATATAGTTGAAAGTAAATGTTTAATCTGAACTAAAACACAAAAACTTCATCACTTATGAATCAAGGAAAGAGACTTTGTCTTTCGAAGTTTTATTATTCTTATTCTGGTATTAGGAATGTTATAAAACACTTGAAATGTAGACTGGAAACTTCTGTCTAAATTTTATTTTTATTATCCCAGGTAAACAATATCATCAGCCACAGCTACTTTTTTTAATGTTAATAAGTCTTCAACATTAAGAGGACTAAAGACAATGTCTAACATACAGTGAATTCAGAATATTATATTAATTATTGCATAAATAAAACTGGAAAATAATTCAACACGCTTTGTGTAGAACAGTTTTTGAGGGTTTTCAGAAAGTTGTATTAACATTCCAGAAGCTATAAAATATTTTAATTCATAGTAATTTATTTTCTGAAGGAATGTACATATATTGAGAAAAATGCAGCTATTTAATTTTAGAAAATATTAAGCTGTCTTGTTTGGTTATGTTTTTTGTTTGTTTGTTTGTTTGCTTTCTTGTTCTTCTCCAAATATTAAATGAAAAAGATATATTGACTAACTCATCAGGGAATTCACCTCCAATAATTGAGATTTACAATTCAATTATATTTTATACTCACTTCTTTTTATTGTAAGTTTTCTAGCATTGTCAGTTTGTTTTGTGTGCACATATTCTTATTCAAAAAACAGTAACTCTTTAAAATATTTAATCTGTTGACTTCTGTAACACATTGCAATACACGAGCTACACTAGGAGATTTCTATATCCATTTAAAACATTTAAAATTACTTTTACTTGATGTATGATTTAATTCACAATTTTACATCTTCTAATGGTATTACTGTTACTTTTCCATATGTGAAATTCAATTGCCTTGTATTGTTGTCACTTCTTCAGTTCTTTTATCAGAATTAGCCATCAGTGGCTCTTAAAATGCAAAAAAAGTAATATCTGAACAACGTTTCTCTCATTTGTTCTCTAGAAAAAGCACTAATTTTGCTATTTATGTTGTGTAAAATAAATCTGTATTTCTGTACTACAGAAATAATGAAAACATATTTTTCTAAAAACTTGAAAATGTGACATTTTAATACTTTTAGTCTAGAAGTTGTCGTCGGGTCGTTCCTCTCCCTCCCCCCCCCCCCCCCCCCCCCCCCCATGCTTTTATATTTCCATTTGGCACATTTTACTTCTCAAGAGGTTTTTGTATTCTCACCATATAATAGTTGAAAAACCTGTTTTAATTTCCTTACTGTATTTTTTCAAGTTCCCCCATTTATAGCTGTAATAGCATTTCTGAGTGTGATTATTTATGTATTTTTCTAAGTTGTACATTTGCAATTATTCTGTTCCTAGACACTGCTTTACGAATGTATCTTTCAACTTTCCTTTATGGATCTTACATGTAATTACAATAAGATACATTTAAAATTGTTGAAGGTTTGACGTTCAAGCCATGAAACCAAGATGTGTCACAAAAAAGGCTGAAACTCTGGCCTGACACTAGCACCTTAGTATATCTCCAGTCTCACAAGTAATCCTCTTAACTAGTTCTATTTTCCGTCATCATACTTGCAGTTCAAGTAGAAAATGATCATAATCCTTTAAGCAGTAGAAAAGCATTAATTCTTTCAAATTTAATGTGCAATTATGTAGATATATACACAGGAAAGGAGAGGCAAGAGAAACCACCTGACTGTGTACTGCAGATATACCTTGAGTTATTTGTCATAGGTTGATTGTAGTATAGAATACCTAGAGCTGGCAAAGTGGCAACCTCTAGCACAGAATGGAAATAGGTATTTCTTAAAGAGAAGAACCAGAAGCCCAATATATTTTAAAAGTTGTGGCTAGTCATATACTTTCCCCTGACTTATAAACAGGGATGATCAAACAATAAATTGTTTTGATTATTTTAAGATAATTGGAGGAGAGTGTTCTTCAATAAATTTGACGGTGTCCATTTTTTTTAAGAAAAAAAATGAAATCTTTCATAGAATGTGTTAAAAACACCACTTATTATTTTCCATTTTCAAAATAGATTTTTTTAAAAATTTATTTTTCTGTTGTCCCTTTAAAAGGAGAGGAAACAGAAAAGGAAGAATAAATCAATTCCTAGTATCTGATAAAAAACCACAAATATTTGAAAAATTTTACATATTTTATTTTCCCCTATTAACCAAATAACAACTTGTGAATTTCAAACCCTGTATGCATTTCTGAATTTGTCATTGTGTTTTAAGTATCATCATACCTCTACACAACTAATGTGAAGCTGAATTAATTAAGAACATTTTATTTATATCAAATAATATTTTTAACAAGGTTTTTGTTTTGCAATTGCATTCTTATTGCTTTATTATCTGTCACAGATTCCTATTTCTTTCTTGCTTTCTGCATATTTGAGTATAGAAACTTCATATGGCTTCCACTTCCCTTTTGCCAGGGTTCAATGTGCTTTGCATTATCACAATATAATATTGTACATTAAAAAACAACCATGTGTTCCAGAAGTAAATGAGCCATCCTTGCTTTGGAATAGATGTAAGGCAAATTAATATTACTTTTAAGGCAAATCACAGTTCACTGGAATTGTTCAATTTACTCTAAAGTAAATACAGTCTGAATCTTTAACATCATGACTATCTTCCTGACTTCTCTAATAATTACAGTATTGTCCCTCTCCCATTTTTTTCCCTTTCTTCCATTTCACCATACGTAAGTCTCAAGAGGAGCTATGAGAAATATTCAAAACTCACTTTTTTTTTCCTTTTTTTTTTTTCCCCGATTTTCTAGACAGTTGTATCTGCCTATATTCAACTGCTGGTCTGTGTTTCTTAAGCTTATTATCTACTGTAAGTTTTCCATATAAAATGGAAAATACATGCAAAAATACAAAAATACACTTATCTGTAAATTACAAATTCATTAAGATACAAGTTATACTGCTATTCCTATATACAATTGTGTGTCAATTTTTCTTTACAGTATCATTCACAGGTATGATGTAGAGCTTGGTATCCATGGGGCACATTAGCTAAGCTATGCAGCTTCTCTAAAATAAATCTTTGATGTAGTTGTATATGTGGGAATATGCTGCATCTGAAAATAATCTTGCTGCTGGTAAAAAAATTTAGATAGAATATTGTGGTGGTTTTACTCGGGTGGGCGGCTGAGCTCCACCACAACCGCTCTCTCACTCCCCCTCCTCAAAGAGGAACGGGGAGAAAATACGATGAAAAGGGCTCAAGGGTTGAGATAAGGACAAGGAGATCACACAGTAATTATCGTGATGGGCAAAACAAACTCAGCATAGGGAGATAGTAAGATTTATTACCTATTACTAACAAGCTAGAGAAGTGAGGAACAAAGGAAAGAAACCAAAAGCACCTTCCCCCCCCCATCCACCCTCTTCAACCTCCTCCCCCCGAGCGGCGCAGGGGAACGGGGGAATGGGGGTTATGGTCAGTCTGTAGCGCTTCTTCTCCACCACTCCTTCTCGGTCATTCTCGTCCCCTGTGCTGTGGGGTCCCTCCCAGGGGATGCAGTCCTTGCTGAACTGATCCGACGTGGGCTGCCCACAGGCAGCAGCTCTTCAAGAACTGTTCCAGATATGGGTCCGTACCACGGGGTCCATCCCTCAGGAGCAAACTGCTCCAACCTGGATCCCCCACGGGCAGCAGCTCCTGCCAGGTCACCTGCTCCTGCGTGGTCTCCTCTCCACGGGCTACAGGTCCAGCCCGGAATCTGGTCCGGCAGGGGTCTTCCACAGGCCGCAATCTCTGTCAATGCAGGTCCACCTGCTCCACCGTGGTCTCCTCCATGGGCTGCTGCGTGGAACTCCGCTCCACCATGGTACTCCATGGGCTGCAGGGGGACAGCCTGCTTCACCATGGTCCTCACCACAGGCCGCAGGGGAGTTCTGCTCCGGTGCCTGGAGCACCTCTCCCCCTCCTTCTTCACTGACCTTGGCGCCTTCAAGGCTGTTCCTCACTCCTCTCACTCTCCCAGCTGCTGTGTGGCGCAGTGCCCATTTTTTTTTTTTTTTCCCCTGTCTTAAATACGCTCTCACAGAGGCACAAAACAACATCACTTATTGGCTCAGCTCTGGTCAGCAGTGGGGCCCTTACCAAAGATAGGGCAGCTTCTAGATCCTTCTCACAGAAGTCACCCCTATAGCCCCCTGCTACCAGAACCTTGCCACATAAACCCACTACAAATATTTAATGCACTAAAACTAAATGGCCATTTAATCTTGTCATCTGAGCTTTAACTTAGATGTAGCCCTACAATGTTATACCAAACAAAGGATTTAATTTGGTTCATAAGAATACAGAACTGGGTTATGTTTGTGCCAATTCATATTTTGAGAGTACAAAAGTATACAATTTTGACTTTTCCTACTAATAAAATATAATTAAAATAAAGAACACGTTTTAAAATAATATGGTCAACATACTCTCCAGTCATTAGGAAAAAAACAGTAAAATTTTCTATTTCCCTTTAATAAATGCATAAAATTATTTAAAAATTGGAATTAGCAAACAATGGAACATTTTAAAGCACGAATATAAAAAAGTGAATATAAAAAAAGGAAGGAAACTACATACAAATGTGCTGCGAGCTAACCATCAGATTAAAATATTTTAAAATGGTAATAATTCCTCGTAAAGTAGTTAGCCTTAGCATCTGTTCAGTTAATTGACAGTAATCATTCTCACAGAACAGGCCAGAATATTATCCTGTAACTCACAGATTGTTTTTGACTGAAATAGCCAAACAGAAATATATGACCTATTTTAAAATTCTTATTTATTTCCTTGTAGAATGGAGCAGACATAAAATAAGTACAATCAGAATAGCTACTTAGAGGCATTTGCTACCCTTTAGAATCCCTGTCCTTCCTGCCTTTGAGCTTTAAAAAATAAGCCAAGAGTTAGTAAGTTGGTGTAATTCTCTTACTTTATGTAGAAATATGTCTGTGAAGTGCTAGATTTTCCTATATTTGTTACATTGGCTATGTGGATGAAAAACTCTCAAAGTAAGCTTGGAGATTTTTCAGCATAGGATATTTTGGTGTGGGGAGGAAAAAGCTGTGAAATTAAATATTAAACATGTGGAAAGTGAATAGGAAGAAAAAATGTCTTTAAACTTGAAGAAAAAACTTGCTTGGCCAAATCATAGAATCATTAAGGTTGGAAAAGACCTCCAACATCATCTGGGCCAGCCATCGTCCTACTACCAATGTCACCCACTAAACCATGTCCCTAAGCACCACGTCCAACCTTTCCTCAAACACCCCCAGGGTCAGTGTTGCTACCACTTCCCTGGGCAACCCCTTCCAATGGCTGACTGCTCTTTCTGAGAAGAAATGTCTCCTCATTTCCAACCTAATCCTCCCCTGGTGCAACTTGAGGCCATTCCCTCTAGTCCTAACACTAGTTATCTATGAGAAGAGGCCAACCTCCGGCTTCCCAGAACATCCTTTCAGGTAGTTGTAGAGAGCAATAAGGTCTCCCCTGAGCCTTCTCTTCTCCAGACTAAACAACCCCAGTTCCCTCAGCCGCTCCTCATAGAACTTGTGTTCCAGACCCTTCACCAGCCTTAAATTAAAGCATTTGCTTTAATAAGCAAAAGTAGGTATTTGTTAGCTAGGCCAACAAAAACAACAACAAAGAAAGAAGTACTACATATACCAAAAGTATACTTTATATATACAATAAGATAAAACTAAGTATACAGTATAAAGCTATGCAGTTCACTGACGTTTTGCACTGTGTAGTATTTCAGATTATTTTTAGGACTATGTTTATTGGCCAGGTGTCCCATTTACAAATCTATTTTCAGCAGTCTACATCTTGTCGTCTCTGTGTCACATCCAGAACACAAATAAGTAACTGAAATAAGAGAAATAGAGATAAAATTATGTTCTGTTTCAAGAGTAGCTATTGTGGCTTTTAACAGAGTGAACTATTCTTATATATTCTTATATAGTTCACTCTTAAATTAAGTTTATAAGCTTAATCTTTAAGGTAGAAGTCACTTTCCCATCAATGTTTAAAGGAGTGCTAATAATGCCTCATACATACAGGAGATCACTGTGAAAGATGAGTTTACAGGTGTAAGTTATAGGCTTTAGGAAAATGAGATTTGATCAGCCAAGCATTTCAGGTGAAGATCATGAGAACAGTTAATGAACTTGAAAAAAAGGTGTTAGCTCTCCTGAGACAATTTCTTAGTGACTGGGAGGTAATGATACATATTTGCAGAAGCAATTTAGATAAGACAGCAAAAGAAGAGTCTAAGAAACTAATTATCAGAAGTGTCACTATGTGTTGCTTTATTATAAATACAAAAATCTATTACATGATTAAAAAAATAAAAATATTGCTTTCTAGTCTAAAAATAATCAGCCTTTCCTGTCCAATAAGACAAAAATTGCAAGTTGTTAATTATTTCTACTAATAGGACACTGATTTCAAAGCACTAAAAGCTCAGGAACAGAGTTCTCAGGTAATCCAAAGTCATTGTGAAGACTTTTGTGATGATCTAAAAATTTCAAGAAATTTAAGTTATTAATGTACCTGTTTATCAGAATCCTGTTCCTCATTAAACTCTCATTTTTAAAATAAAAAGCATGTACTCCAGAAGCATAATGTATATAATGTCAGATGCACAAAAAAGTGCACTGTTAAAAATAACAGCCAAGGTAAAATATAGCCTGTGACACCCAACATTTTAGTCAATTTACAGCATCGTCTGTATAGTGCAGGTAAGAGCACAACAGTGACATCACTAGACGGACAGACGGACGGAAGAAAGGAAGGAAGGAAGGAAGGAAATCTTCGCGTGAGTAAGTCAATTACAATGTATACACAATTTGTTGCATTTGATCTGTACTGACACCAATTATATTTTCAGCAAAATATATTCAACATGAGAAATCTTGTATCCAATTCTGATGCAGATGGTGTTATCATAATCTAAGAGCTACATAAGCTAATGTTTTAAAATATAATTTCTGTTTAACATGCAAGGAAGAAAGAAGTTTGTAAGGAGTACAAAACCAAACAAAGCCAAACAAAATGCACAGTAATTAACAGTGTTGTATGAAAAGTAAAATAAAGATATTCATTTCAGCAATGTCAGTGCATATTTGAAAGGGAAATGGATTATCAGCAATTTCAATAATTGCTTTTTCACCAATTATTTAAGATATTAATAATCAAATCAAAGAATTTGGAAAGCTGATATGTTACCAAACAGAAATAATAGATGACAGCACGACAGTCTTTTCAATTTATAGCAGAAATGTCAAGCTTCTAATGCATATTAACATCACATCTGTAAAACAAAATGTAGCTCTACACAGAGGAAGTCTCACCTAGTACATTTTCTCTGAAGTTGCGTCTCACCTCTTAAAGAGAATACCCACATTAGAGAAATAAGAGCAAAACTGCTATCTAGCATCAGTACCTGCATGGCTACCTCAAAGAATTTAACTGGCAAGCTGCAACAAAAGTACAGCCAAAACCTGAAGATGGCTTCAAAAATTTACATTCCAAAACAATGCTGAGAGAAGGAGCAGGGCAATTGTGTGCTGATGCCAAAGACATTCTTTATGACTTTAATGGAAAGGAAA
The DNA here is from genome assembly GCF_009769625.2 of Cygnus olor. Taxonomy (NCBI): domain Eukaryota; kingdom Metazoa; phylum Chordata; class Aves; order Anseriformes; family Anatidae; genus Cygnus; species Cygnus olor. The sequence continues at coordinate 29,088,959 of NC_049171.1, forward strand.
ATGTCTCAGGACAAACATGCTGGCAACCGTCAATCCAAGTCTTGCTCAAGGGAGTGTGAGAGATACAATACCTTTTTTACTATGTTATCTAGAATCCAGAGGTACTGATTTCCTTCTCGTTTAGTCAAATCCCCCTTCTTTTCCTATTATGCTGAGCTGGAAGGCCTGGTTAGTGTTGGATGTCTTGCACGGTTAAGATATATCTTGTCCAGAAAATACATTTATTCTATTCTTATTTCTAAATTTCTCACTGTTACATGATAACAGATAACTCATATAATCATATTTTGCTCCAAAATGAGATGCTGCAGCATCCTTAAAATGTTACATATTGTATTCATACATATATTCTATTACATATCACTAGTATTTCTTTTAGTTGCACTCTCAGTGTGCAAAGCATCTTCTTTGCACTTCCAAGATGACCCCTGTACGAAGATATTTGTATTCTAATGACAGAGGAAGAAATGAAGGGAAAAAAAAGTAAAAAGAAAAAAAAAGAATGGAATTAAAAATAAATATAAACCTACTAGATTGAATGCCTAAAGGGCTGCAGCATCAAAGAAATGGGTCATTAGAGGGCCTGAAATGCAATCAGAGCAGGGGCCCTGCATAAAGCTGTGATATCAGATGCAATGCATAAGAAGCCCTGTGAGTGAAGGCATAGGGTCAATCTACAAGAAACTGACAAACAGGCAGTCAAGGATGGAAAACTTAGAAAGGAAGATGGGAGCACTTTACACATGAATGAGCAAGAACAAACTTTGCTATGAAACAAAAGTAAATAAACTGACAGTACCTGAAAGTTTTTGTATGTGTTTTTCATAAATAATACTGTTACAAAAAAAAAAAAAAAAAAAAAAAAAACTAATTAAATAAATATTGGGAGAGATGTAAGAGAAATGCAACCTTTTCCTTTTTTTCTTTTTTCTTTTTTATTTATTTATTTTTTTTTCTTTCACATCATTTACCTACTTGGTCTGCAATGAAATGGAAAAAAATATATATTTTTATGGGAATAATAATATTGATTTCATAATATTTTTCTATACTACTTTTATTTTCCTTATAATCTTGAAACATTTGATTTAGTGCTTGGTCTATGTACCCAGGCTTAAAAATTGAAAAATCCTCATATAATCTTACAAATTATTTGACAGGAAAGCCTCTATGTGTAGAGCTGGCACATACTCTCATTTTTGGATTATTTTTTTTTTTATTTTTTAATTATTTTCATTTAGAAATGTTTCCTCATGTATCTGTTTTACTGGGTTTCCTGTCTGTGTTGAGATACAACTGCAGCACCATCAGAAAAGCTTATGTATTAAATACTTTATAAATTTTTATCTTAATTTGTCAGTACTAAATTCTAGCCAATGATAAGAATAAGAAGTTATTATCAGATAATGCCCGGGGACTCATCTAACCTGGTCTTGAACACCTCCAGGGATAGGGCATCCACAGCTTCTCTGGGCAACCTGTTCCAGTGCTTCACCACCCTCTGAGTGAAGCATTCTCTCCAAACCTCTAATCTAAATCTCCCCTCTTCTAGTTTAAAACCGTTCACCCTCGTCCTGTCATTATCTGATTGACCATCTCTCCATCCTTTTTGTAAGACCCCTTTAAGTACTGAAAAGTCATAATGAGGTCTCCCTGGAGTCCTCTTCTCTCCAGGCTGAACATCCCCAGCTCTCTCAACTTTTCTTCGTAGGAGAGGTGCTCCAGCCCTTTGATCATTTTTTGGCTCTCCTCTGGACCCTCCATAACAGGTCCACATCCTTCTTGTGCTAGGGGCTCCAGACCTGGACACAATGCTCCAAGTGGGGCAGAGAAGGGGGGTACAATCACCTCCCTCAACCTGCTGGCCACTCCTTCGTTGATGCAGCCCAGGATGCAGTTGGCCTTCTGGGCTGCAAGCGTGCACTGGTGGCTCATGTCGAGCTTTTCATCCACCAGATGAACCACTTATCAGGTGGTTCATGGATCCAAGAGCACCTGCTGAAACCTCCTGAGGTGGCAGCTACTTCATGTTTTTACAGTTCCTTTCTGGAGGGTGCCCTGTTTAAAGACATACAGTAATGACTCCATTTATAACAAAAACCTATCTCCTTTTCTTGCTCTAGACTATTGGCCTTGTATTTCTGTCTTCAGGAATGAGATTTACATCTGAACGGCAGAAGACTAGTTATCTCCTAATAGCAGTCACTAAAAGAACATAATAACAATAATAGTAACAAAACTTGTCCCTTACATCGATATGCCTGAATCATTCACACTAAGTTGCTTATTTAATTTGATTGATCTGAGACAGACACTCAGCACTCATGTCACTCTTTGTAACTTGACTGAAATAAACTATGATGAAGAGCAAGCTGGACATGATAAAATTTATTATTTTCATATAAAATAATGGATTAGACTACCAACAACAACAACAAAAAACAACAACAACAAAAATCAATATAAGTGCTGATTGTCACATGGGGTATAAATGCTAGGTTTTGGTAGCAAGGTGTGTGTGTGGGCTGCGGGGTGTAAGTGTGGCACCTGTAGGAAATCGTGACTGCTCCTGTACCAGACGTGGTGGGTTGCAGTTGGCTCAGCAAAGGAGCCACAAGAGGGTGCATTTGATCCCATCAGCTAAGTGGGTGGCACTTCTGGGAAATATAAGAAAGGTCAAAAGACATTGAAGAGGTCATTGAAGAACAATAGACAGACAAAGGGGATGAGTCTCATGATAGTAGGAAGTGATCCGTGGTGGAACTGATAATAGCCCTGAAGAGAGGGAGACCCATGGATAAGCCTACAATGGAGCAGGTGCACCCTAAAGATACTGCAGCCCATGGAGGACCTATGCCAGAGAAGTGAAAATAAGTAAGAATGAAGGGGCAGCAGGCAGAAACTTCTGTCTTCATCTCAGTCCCATACCACCCTCACCAAAGAGACTACATGTAATTTGCAGCAATAACAAAGAGAATGGACAACTGGAAGTGGAGAAGAAAAGTTTCTAGAGCGAAGCTGAGCCTGGGAAAGGAGAAGGAAAGATATTCTCTGCAGTGTTTTATTGTTTAATTTCATTTCCCACACCTGAATCAGTAATTAATTGTTTACATTATATGATTTTGGCAATCAGTTAAATGAAATTTGCCAAGTCAGGTTCGTTTTTACCTGTGACAGTGGCGAGTGATTTTTCCCTCTTTATTTCAGCCTGAGTTTCTTCATTCCTTCTCTTCCTATTTTGTACTCCATTCTACTGAGACTTCTCTCTCAGTAGCTGTGTGGGTGCTTCGCTGCTAACCAGGGTCAGCCCCCTACAAATATCAAAGAAATTATTTTTACTACTGTTTCCTGTTTGTAGGAGTATTTAGTGTAGATAAATATAAATAATTATTTTAGAGTTGTACTTTTTTTTTTTCCCTTTTTGAAAGTGAAATATAATTGAGTGCTCACTGAAATAAGATGTTAATAAACTGCAGATAACAGGTACATTTATGTATACATAAAAAGCAGAAAAAAATACGGGAATATTCTTACTGCATCCCCTGTACTGACCACTAAAAAAGCCTTCAGTCTCAAATTCTGAATGTCTTTTGCATAGAGATTGACAGTCAAAATAGGTTGCATGGTGATTTTTGGATTAAAAATGTCCTTCAGAGAAGAGGAGATCTAAGCTATTCAACCCAAATTCACTGGTACTTGGGAAGAAGGAGTGTTTGGGGAGACTAGAAAATCTGTTTTATATAAACAAATATACCTATAATGTTAAATATTTATGTCTGTTATATACAGCCAATTTCTAGTTTTATCGTTTCCACATATCCATTAATTGATGTTGGTTACACTGTTTTGAACTAAAAGACAACTCATATATAAAATTTATATATAAAATACAGTTGAAGGTTCATATATTTTTCAGAATCACTAATTTAATTGTTGATTTATATATATCATGTAGAAATGCAAAGTGGAATTGCATTTTTTTCAACAACAAACTCGAATAACAAAAAAATGTGCATTTTAATATTACATTAATTTTCCTTGCTAGTGCTATGCAGTAAAGGTTATTGGGCTTGCTTATAGATTTATTTTTTCCATTTTATTTCTTTTAGAGGAAGAGTGCTAATCTATTTTTTTTTCAGTTTGATGAAAATGAAAACAAATATCCTTATAGAACAATCTCTAGAGCCAAGAGTGAAAATTATTGTCACACCTTTTCCACACAGATAGCTAAAATGGATAAAATATTTGAAATTTAGTGTGTTAATAGCACTCACTTTGACAAAGACTGTGATTGAAAAAAGAATCGATTTAATAATAATGACAAGAGATGAGAACTTTGTGTAAACTCATTAAGCACTGACTGAGATTCCCTTTAGCACCTACTAAATAAACCCAGCTGCTTCTGCACCTCAAAATAGGAATTTTTTCTGCTCAGTCTGGCAGATAGAGCAGCTGCTCATGGACAGTAGCTTCCCTAGGAGAAAATTCATTAAGAAAAGACATATGACCCTATATAATCAAAATATTTAAAGCAAAAATGTTATTTCTTTTCTCTGGATCTATTATATCATTGGAAAATAAATATACATCTGTTTACACAAGGGATATAGATTCATTCAAGTATTAGGAGAAATAAATCAAATTCTCCATTTTCAGTATTTGTATTGAAAGCCTACTGTACATCATCTGGTTGGTGTTGTTGAAATAAGAATGCCATTTAGTCTGTTAAGACTATTAAAATTCCTACAAACAATGGTAATGCAAAATCAAAGCTGAACTATTAATTAAGAATTTGAATATGTATACTCTTATCAGAAAATATAATCTTTAATATACGCTAAGAACTAAATATCATTGTTCCGCAATAGAAGTGAACTGTATTTAACCAGATCTGCTTTGAGGCTTATTAAATGTTTGTAGGTAAATTTTTATTCACTTGCCTTCATGAGATACATCTGTTGAACTGAAGCTTTTCCTTAAAAACACTCCAGATGTTTTCTGGATTCTAATCCTGCCCTTTCAGAATTGTAGATCATGTTAACTCACAAAAGTAATCAAGAAATCAAGTTCCAGGAAGTTACCTGAGTTCAGTGTTTGTTGAACATGATCCTTCTGTTTTATAGTTTGGTGAAGTTTAGGAAACAATGCAAGAGAAGCCAGATACATTTACTCCATTCTCACTGGAGAGGGTAGATGAGAAAATCCCCTAAATTTGCAGTTCATTCTCATTTTTCCATAGTGTACTTAAAGGAGTTGATAAACTGTGTTATAATCTTAGCTCTGGGGCATCTACTATCAGTCTTTTTTTTTTTTTTTTTTTTTTTTTCTGACAAAATAAAATTTACTTTGTATGTGGCCAGCAGGACTAGGGAAGTGATTGTCCCCCTGTATTCGGTTCTGGTGAGGCCGCACCTCGAGTACTGTGTTCAGTGTTGGGCCCCTCGCTACAGGAAGGACATGGAGGTGCTCAAGCGAGTCCAGAGAAGGGCAACGAAGCTGGTGAGGGGTCTGGAGAATAAGTCTTATGAGGAGCAGCTGAGGGAGCTGGGGTTGTTCAGCCTGGAGAAGAGGAGGCTCAGGGGCGACCTTATTGCTCTCTACAGGTACCTTAAAGGAGGCTGTAGCGAGGTGGGGGTTGGTCTGTTCTCCCACGTGCCTGGTGACAGGACGAGTGGGAATGGGCTAAAGTTGTGCCAGGGGAGGTTTAGGTTGGATATTAGGAAGAACTTCTTTACCGAAGGGGTTGTTAGGCATTGGAATGGGCTGCCCAGGGAAGTGGTTGAGTCACCATCCCTGGAGGTCTTGAAAAGACGTTTAGATGTAGAGCTTAGTGGTATGGTTTAGTAGAGGACTTGTTAGTGTTAGGTCAGAGGTTGGACTAGGTGATCTTGGAGGCCTCTTCCAACCTAGATGATTCTGTGATTCTGTGATACTTGTAGCTGATAGTTGAGCTATGACTATCTTTCCACATTAACATGTTTCTATGAACAGTTTCTTGCTAAAGTTAAAGAGCTTTGGTTTATTTTATCTTAAATTCCTCTCGACAGCAGTGTGTTCTGGGTTTTGTGTAGGTAGTTGACTGGATATGATGATGAATAGTTAAATATTAAGTATGCCAACCTGATGATTTAAATCATCAGGATAAGCAAAGATGAACAAAGATGGTAGCTATCACAAGACTATTGTGATTAAAAAACAAACGAACAAAAAAAACATTGGCAGATCATAAATTACTTTTAATAATTTTTCGAACATCACATTGGTTATATGATTACTCTCTTCATTTAAGAATATAGCAATGATCCACACTGGATTCGAACAAGTCTGTCTAGTTTTTATCTTTTCTTTGTAACAGCTGTAAAGCCAATTGCAAACACTTAGAAAAGAGACCAGAAATAGGGCCAATATGCAACATATCCCACCCTCCAGAGACATGAAGCCAAGGAACAGCCTGAGTCAACGGTGATAAACTTCATATTTCATAGCTTTCTTGATTCATGAAAATTAGCTTTTATCTTCTACAAGTCCTTCTTAAAAAAAAGGTTAGCAAAGTTGAATATACAGGAATTGATAATTTTACTAATAATGCCAATATAAATGGCTGCAAAGATAAAGTGAATATGGTAAAGACAGCAAGGCACAAACACACACACAATCTCTGTACCTGTTAGGTGCCAAGTTCCAGTTATAAATTGATAAGACTGAACTGAAGATAGGACATTAATTGAAGAAATAATGACATAAATATTCCATTTTCTTCTATAGCATCTACAGGCTTTTTACACTGCATTTTAAACACTTCATTCTAAATAAATAAGCACAGGAGTTTCTATTTTAAATAGGAAATTAATTATCAATTTAAATCTAAAAATGGGATACACAACAGAAAAAATGAGAAAATGAGTGAGAAGAATATTAGCTTATTAATACAAAATACCAATAAAAGGTCTGTATCTGAAGCTGTCATCTACTATACTTAAGCATCTGCTAATGTGCCCATGTTCAAATGATGACTGATAAAAGCATCACCAGCTTATATTTCAGCAGAAGCAACATATTCCAATATGCTGTCCCTGACAGTAAGTAGCCAGCAGCAGGAACTTAGAAAAAGAGTTTAAGAAACAGAGCAACCATGAGTAAATTGCACTTGGTCATGCTATTCAGTACTGATTACTGATTGAAGAAGTGGTTACTGATTGACCTATCATTAGATAAACCTCATTCTTTTTCTACTTCCAGAAATATGCTATGGCAAAGTATACCACAATTTACTTAAGCATTATGTTAAAATACTACTTCCTTTTATTTGTTTTAACTGTCAGTTGTGAACTGTAAAATGTGGCAACTAACAATTTTCCATTCTTACATTATTTTAAATATTTTTGTCCTTTTTATTTTTTTGAAATTTTATCTAAGAATCATATCATGCCTTTGGTAAAGATTCCTTTTGCTCAGGAATCTACCTATTTCAAATACTCATTCAGTAAATTAAAGGCATAACTTTCCACCTCAGCTATGCAGGATACAAATCCTCTGTCTTCCATTTCAAAGGAGAATATCCTGGAAATTAAGCTGCAAAGTAATCAGTTAAGTTCACAAGTATGGTTAGATTGGTTCAGTTAAAATCAAGTAGGTAACATCCTCTGCTAGTTAGACTTGACTGTCTTCACTTCAAAATTATCTTGGTACAGTTGGCAGTGGCTTTACTATTTATTCAATCAATGTCACTTGCTAATATTGGGTAAAGTCTTCTGTTAAATAGTGACAGAACACAGGAAAGAGGGCTGTACATTCATCTGGCCCTGGTCGTCTTATCTTGTATGAAAACCTACCACAGAGTATATTAAACTGAGATTTTCTCTTGATCATTAGAGTGTACTCAGTTTTAGAAAACCTTCTAAATGGGACTGTGGAATAAAGAAGGGGGACTACAGTAGAATGGAGACAAAAGAGGTCACATTTATAACTGGAAACAAATTCAAAGTTAAGTCTCAGAAATGGTGGAAAGAAGGGATCTTCCATGGAGAGATATTACCACATATTATTTTGACATGTAGAGCCTCTAAAATTTTGAAAGTTATTGTCTGGAAGGCAAGATGAGAGGAATGGTTGGAAGGTCAGACTGCTTAAAGGAAATTTATTTTCAGACTTGTATTTAATCTATTTCACCCATAGATATGAGTATTTCACTATTTAAGGAATCCCATTTTTTTTTTTTTCCCATTTATTACTGTTAGAAATCAGAAGTTTTTTGCTGTATTCTGAAAGGATGTGAGGGACTTCATGAAACCCAGCATCCACTCTCACTTAATAACTGTATCTCAGATGGATGTTACTAACAGCTAAGATTCAAGGAATGGCCCAACCTGTTGAGGTAGGTTCTGCACTAGAATGGAGATTTTGGAGCATATTTGCTTCAGATTATATAAGATTATTTATATAGTATAATTATCTTCCAAAATCTCACATTTACTCAGCACATGCCTGTGGGACAGCTTCCATCCATGACTTGAGTGGGATTAATATATTCTTTGAAGAGGGTGGAAGTGAACATAATGACATGAATTTGCACTCAACATAGCCAGGACAAGAAATTCAATAAGCTAAATCACAGTTCAAGCCAAGAATGAACTGTAAACATACCATTCAGAAAGAGTAGATTTGGTTTCTGTTAGCAAGTAAGCTCAGATTTATGTGCAGCACAGAAATGTCAAGACAATTGGCATGGGAAAAAGATACCCAGTGCTGCTAACCCCAAACCATCTGTCAGGAGACTTTTTGTTTTTCTATTCTACACATTAAAATCATATTAAATTTTTACTTTAAACCTCAAAAATACAGTCTCAGTGCTCAGCACTGCAGATGTAGATGTTTTGGCATTGTTTATTAGTACACAAATTATCATCCAGGATATTCTGACAGTATGTTAGGAATATTATAAAATAAATCTGAGATTTAGTATGAGTAAAAGTAAAAAAAAAAAAATAAAAAAAATCTCAGGTCTTTAAAAGTCTTATCTTCAAATATTAAAAACAGTTTCTGTTTCTTCCTTGTTGCTTTGTCATTGGGATTAATATTTTTCACTTAACATTTGCATGAAAGCAACATTAAACTTTGGATTACATGATCTGCTTTCAGTCTCCAAGACAATAATAATAATAATTAATAAAATAAAAAAAACAAAAAAACAAAAAATGCATATACTGAATCAAAAAGGGGTTTCTATAGAAAAAAGTGTGCAAAATCTGTTCTCAGGGACACTTCTGTTACCCTCCCTGAAATTATATCACAAAGATAGATGTCATAACAAAATTATAGCTGCTGTATATTTATGAAAAAAATATAGCTCAAATTGTAAGACAACAGAGTATGTGAGGGATTTTTTTGGGAAAAATTAAAACGAATATTTATAATCTTGTTATCAATATATTTTAAGATAATAATACGATTATTATAAAAAAGAAATAAAATTTAGAAAAAATAAATTGTAAGATATATATTCAAACAAAAATTGTAAAATTAAGATATCATAGAATTAAATATTAAGGGAGTCTGAAGAGGAAAGAACAGAAAAAAATCCACATCTTCACTCAGTTTTAAAATTCTTTTTTGGTCTTTTGGAAAAGTGATTCAACAGACACTTCCTGAAGAACTGTCAGTCACAGATTGTCCCAGTTAAGAGACTGTCACTCTGAACACTATATACAGCTCAGTTAAATTGGCACTGCTCCATAATTGAGAGGTTGTTTTTTAAACCTTTCAGTTACATAACATCCTCAGACTCAATAATAGAAAAACAGCAGCTTTTTGTCATATGTAAGAGAACTTTTATCATGTCCTAAATGTCCTAAATGAAGTAATAAGAAACAAGCTTTTGCATTTTCAAATCCAAAGAAGACAAGTAACTGGATTACTTGCAGTGAGATTAGTGTGGATCAGGTCATAAAAGTGAAGCATGGGCTTTAGTGTAAATTAGTATGAACATTTTCATAGATAATCTATTAAATGCAAAAAGAGTTACTAGCATAATTTAGTTGCTATGCATTTGGGAGGAGTATATTTCTGTAGTGAAAAATGAAAAATTCTTTGTGTCTGCACTCATTTTTCAACAAACTGTTTAATCAAGAATTACATTCAATTTCACACAAATTTAATTAGTTAATTTTAAGGAGTAAATTGTTATTTGGGACATGATATTTCAGTTCATGTTCACAAAATAATTCAAAGAATAAACATTCGCTTACACATCAGAAGTCATTTTTGAAGTTAATTCACATTGATTACCTATCACATTCTTGAAATCTAAGTGCTCATGTTTGTTTCTGAATACAGTACTCATTTTTCTGATGTTGATTTTCTGTGAGAAGAGGTGATATGCTGGTTATTTTTCTCAAACTATAGAGATGTGATGTATTAATGGTGAGACACATAGGGAATTATTCTGAATTTGGAGAACTCAGACAGCAGTCTTTCAACTGCTGTCTGTTCTACTGCAGATTGAGCACAGTAGTATTGAAAGTAAAAGCACCATGCTGAAAAACAAATTCCTTATCCTGATGATCTCAATAACAAGACCAAAAAGGTAACAAAGTGTTAATAACATTTGTCTAACACAAAGATATGGAAAGCAATACTGATAAAGAGAATCAGAACATTTTTACAGGGAGGAATGATGTTTGCAGGAACAGAAATGGAAATTAATTATATTAGTATAAAATGCATGATTGCTAATAATAAAAAATCTGTATGCATGAATATTTTGAGTTAGTAAGGGCAAAGGAGGACAAAATCCTACCTATATCAGTTCATCACAGGATGTTCATCCACTAGCAGTGTAAGGGAGAAATGAAAGTCACTGAATTTCTCTATGGCTGATCAGGCCATGTACTTGAAGTAGGTATGGAATTGTGCTAATGTGCACATACTAGTGAGACTTCATCTGGAGTATTGGAAAGAATTGTTACTTGTAGGTTTCTGACTGAAACACCTTCATTATTAGAAAAGTATCCTATGAAATCAATAGAAACAAATAAGCTTTTCAATATGTGAATAGTCTGAATCATCATTCTCTCTGGCCTGTTTTAAAATGTTATCATATAAGGAACCTATAATAGAATCCTCAGACAAGTAATATGGGGAATCCTTTGTTGTATACTGTTTGGGTCATTGTTTTTAAATATTTAGTTAGATGCAGAAATTGAATGATCAAAAAAATAGCCTAATTTAGACAAAAATACTATGCCAGATTGATTTAGTGAAGTGAAGGCTATATAGGTTTATATATAGGATCATAAAAAGACAGACCAAATGTCTGGGAGAGAAAACAACTATTAAATCTGAAGCACAATTCTGGCACAAGAATGAATGACTATAATTGCACCAGAAGTAAATTCAGGAGGAAAAAAAAAAGAGATTTCTAACCTTCAGACTACTGACATTATGGAGAAATACTTCAGGAAAAATAAGTTGGGCAAAAATATATGGATAATGTTATTAGAAAGGTGAATCATTTTTTAATATAGTTGCTTAAATTATTGGGGGCTGGGTTTAGTTGCAGAATAAGGCAGAGTAACCTAGAAGAATCTGAAGGGTTTTTACATTTATTTGATTAAAAATTGGGGGAAAATCTCTTTTCTATGAAAGTTCACAGAATCATCTAGGTTGGAAGAGGCCTCCAAGATCACCTAGTCCAACCTCTGACCTAACACTAACAAGTCCTCTACTAAACCATACCACTAAGCTCTACATCTAAACGTCTTTTCAAGACCTCCAGGGATGGTGACTCAACCACTTCCCTGGGCAGCCCATTCCAATGCCTAACAACCCTTTTGGTAAAGAAATTCTTCCTAACATCCAACCTAAACCTCCCCTGGCGCAACTTTAGCCCATTCCCCCTCGTCCTGCCACTAGGCACGTGGGAGAATAGACCAACCCCCACCTCGCTACAGCCTCCTTTAAGGTACCTGTAGAGAGCAATAAGGTCGCCCCTGAGCCTCCTCTTCTCCAGGCTGAACAACCCCAGCTCCCTCAGCTGCTCCTCATAAGACTTATTCTCCAGACCCCTCACCAGCTTCGTTGCCCTTCTCTGGACTCGCTTGAGCACCTCCATGTCCTTCCTGTAGCGAAGGGCCCAACACTGAACACAGTACTTGAGGTGCAGCCTCACCAGAACCGAATACAGGGGGACAATCACCTCCCTAGACCTGCTGGCTACACTGTTTCTTCTACAAGCCAGGATGCTGTTGGCCTTCTTGGTCACCTGAGCACACTGCTGGCTCATATTCAGCTGCCTATCAACCAATACTCCCAGGTCCTTCTCTGCCAGGCAGCTTTCTAACCACTCATCTCCCAGCCTGTAGCGCTGCTTGGGGTTGTTGTGCCCCAGGTTCAGGACCCAGCACTTGGCCTTGTTGAACTTCATACAGTTGACCTCAGCCTATCAGTCCAGCCTATCCAGATCCTCCTGCAGAGCCTTCATGCAAGTGTTTTTGCTAATGCAGTTCTGATTTCCCATCCCAGAAATTCAAGATGCATTAATTTGTCCAAGGTTGACTTTTCTTTTCCAGTGGTACATATGAACTACTGTAAGACCCTTTATCCTTCCAATGAAGTGCTTATTTTCAGATAATACACGTTTCACACCTGTAAACATTGTTAGAAATTTAAATCACTTGATCCACGTATTTCACACAGCAATATGGAGAATCTTTATGTCAAAACATAGTTACTAAATACTTTTCATTTACCTTTACAACTATTGGGTGGCAATCACTATTAATTGTTGAACAGAAAAAATCCCATTCAGTCAGTCATAACACAGAAATATATGAAAAAGAAAGGACCCAACATCTTGCTATGCTTTTTCCATGTTATGGAATGTTTCCATGTTATTATATCATAAATCATCATTCAAGTAATAGCTTATTTTATTATTTTATGGTGCTGTGGCAAACACTGATAATCATTTTGTTGTTTAAAAACTCAAACACATCCTTACAGCAAAATCAAAAAAGTTTCCTAGCTTTGGTTAGTCAGAAGAGAACTTAAGGTATACACTGGAAGGAAAAGATTTATTTCAAAGATAAATGTGTGCTTAATGGTATCTAGAAGAATTTGAAGTGAAATGAAAGACTCACAAGGTACAGACCTTATGTTATAATGGTGTAATTATGCACAATTTCAAAATTATATACTGTATAAAATAAAAATGTAAAATAGCATTGTCTCCGTATTTCCCCATATTATCAATCTTCATCAAATAAAGTAATGTCTTAGTATTAACTATGCATTAGGTATACTATTCTGATATTAGTGTTACTGTAGTCAGGACAGTCCATGGATATAACATAAGGAAAATTTGTAGGAAGGAACATCCTTTTTGATGCTATCTGACATGACTAACTTTTCTCTGTAAGCTAGGTATAAATCTTAACGGAGCTGAAAACTACACATCTTGGAGAAAATGTGGAATATTTTTCAGATACGGATACAGCAGCCAGAGTAGGTACACAGTTCAGTCCTGCTGCAAGAGAGCTGTATCAACATCAGGAGTCCCTGCTAATTTGCAGTTTTCCATGACTAAGTACTCAGTCTAACAAAATCCTGCCAAGGCAAATTTCATTGCTGATTGCACATTGCCCCTGAACAGTTGTTCTTGAACTGCATGAAAGCTAGGTGAAGCTCAGTGAAGTGCTATTTGATTATTTAGCTTGTATATATGTCATATATGTACATGTGTGTTCACGTGTGTGTTGGGGGTTCTGACTTTGAGGTCTAAGTGTTCAGCTATACAGTACTTAAATTGAGCTAGAAAATAAAGCAGGGGGTTGAATGACTCCCTGTTTCATCTGGACCAGTAAATGTTTAATTGTTTATATGCAACCCACTAGGTTGTATCCCCTAGGTAATTAAAAAGGGTGTATAAAACATTCTTGGAAATGAAGGTGATTAAAAGTCTCAGGTAAAAAAGCAAACAAAAAACAACCCACCACCAACAAAACCTAGATCTGCTTTCTGAGTGAATAATTAAACATATATAACTGAACAGTAGAGAAACCACCAAGTTTTCTGAATCTAGTCACAAATTCTCTTCGCTTTTCTCATGCAAGATAAAATTTCTTAGCAGACTGAGTGGAACATATCCTTGAAAACTAAAGATGTTTTTAAGGTTTTCACTTCCATTAAATAAATAAATAAATGCTGTTCTGCTCAGTCTGGTTTGGTTCCAAAGGATCAACTGCATTTGCAGCTTTGACCTTTATTTGACTTCTATTCTTTGTAGTTCCTTCAGGATAGTAAGGGACATATGTCTAAGGTTATACAAGCAAGAAGCCCACAAAACAGTCAATTTTAATTTTGGGGAGCTTTTTGTATACCTTAATGGAAGCAGCAGACTTATTGATTATTATGATTAAATGTTCTGCTTTGCCTCGTTATTATTTATTAAAAGTTGTGAATTCCATTTTAGAATCTGTATTCTGCCTTTTTAAGCACATTGCAATATTAAAGCCTGTCCTTTACCAACTGTCAAAGTTGTGTCTGTCAAGTAGTGTGTACAAGTTTTTGAACTGTGAGACTTGGTTAAGGAAGAACTAGCACTCTTCATTGAATTAATTACTCTGGTACTCAGCATATTCATTCACCAGTCACATGCTCTTAATGATCCCATGCCAAAGATTACCAATCCACATGTAATTTAGAGACTATTGTAACCTATTTTTCTAGCGTTTGCTCTGGACAAAAAGTTGCATTTGCCAGTATTTTGGACTTACTCACTGGTCAATTCGCCTAAGTTATCTAGCTTTACTCACTGTCTTTTCTTTCCTGAGGTCCAGTTATAAATGTACATGGATATCTCTTATGGACTAAGTCTATGTTAACGTGCATCCCATCAAGTCATCTTGGTTTCAATTGAATTTGGCATGTTGACTTCAATAAGAAGGAATTTATGAAAATACATGTGGACAAGGAGATTGCTCTTTAGTCTTCTGCTCTGCTATAAATGATCAGAGCATCACTCCTGCTTTTAACAATGGCTGTATTAGTAAATCCATTATAAAGTACCTGCATAATTTGTTATGGCAAAGGTCAGTCAAAGAACAGTGGTGGAAACCACCCTCTTTTTCAGAAATATATGAAATTGCTGCAGGACACTCTTCTTTATGTAATGCCTCACATTTACTTTTCATTTTTCCCACCTAATAATGGCATCCACTACTCCTTTGAAAATGTTCCTTTTTTTCTCTGCAGTTTATACAGTTATTATTTCATTTCTGCCAATTTTCTAATTTCAACTTTCTATGATTTTTTTTTTTCTAAAAGACTCTTTGTCTAAAACCTGTTAATTTTTGAACATTACTTCCTTTCTATGAGAAGACAGTGAAGCACAACTCAGCTTGATAATGTCTGGAATAGGTGAAATGTTGTTTGTCTCTTTAGTGACCATTGAAATTAGTAGTCAGAATCTTGATGGTTCCTCAGGGCATAAAAAAAAAAAGCAAAATTCAGAAATATATAATGGCGAGATATGCTGATTTCCTTCAAATTGAAGTCCAGGAAATTTAGAAAGGTAAACAAATAAGAATAATGCAATCAAATTCAAAAGCACTTGAGTTGTTATTTAGCCAGCAGATGGCAAGTGATGTTCAGTGCAGAAAGATAAGCTTGAAGATCTTTCTTGTACTATGCAAATGTGCTATGAAATGAAGATCTAGACAGACTTTTTTTCCTGACCCATTCATCCAATTAAAGAGTACACTTTTCTTACTGTGAGAAGGAAAAGGCCAATATCATATGGACCCTAGCAGTCTCAAGGATAATGTGCTGTAAAATGTAAAATAATTCCTTTGTAATAGACCTGAAGGACCATAATTTCACTTTTTTTCCTGGATGTTCCAATCAGGGATACCTTCATTTTCTTTCATTTTGGAGTATTAATCTCTGCTACTTGCCTGAACATACTGAGGGAAATGTAATAGGAAAAGGGAACAAAACCAGCAGAACAGCAGAAACAGAAAACGTGTAAGAGACTGCCAACAAAACATTACTGTTTTTATCAGAAATTATTAAAGACAGAAAGCATAGCTGAAGCATGAAGTAAATGCTACCATAAAAATGACAACTGTCCAGAAGAATAGTCAAAAATAATGTAGTAATTTTTTTTTCCCTACAATGAATTCTGTCAAATTTGGTGTTAGTATTGATATAAGCATTAGGGAACAGCTTTTAACCCTAACAATATAAATTACTTTGAAAATACAAACAGTTCGGTGACAATGCAGTTCTAACTCTTAGTGCATTTGTTATGTCATCTAAAATCACTTTTCTGGAAAGGAAAATGTCTTACAAGGTAAAAGCCAAGGTTTCTACTGTGTATATGGCCAAGCACATCACGTAAACATCATCTAAAGAATCTAAGAGATAAGTTCTCCAAACTATACCAGCTGAACATCTGAAGGGGGCATTTAGATAAAAGCATGGAATATTTTCACTAGTTTAGGTGAACACTAAAGTTTTCAGCTTGTTAACACTTGTTAACAATTCTAATTAGTAGCTAGGGGTAAATAATTTTCTCTTGCCTTTCTTTGTAGGAAGTTTGATAGTCCTCATTCTTTCTTAAAATATGCAGTTAATCTTGGCTTTCTAAACATGCTCACTAGAGTTAAAAGTGCCTAAATAATACTCATTAAAATTATGATTAATTAGCTTAATGGAAATAAGGCAGGAAAAACATTGCAAAAGGAAAAAAATATGCAAATTTATTTCTTCCTCATCTTTAAAATAATTTCCTTTTCCCTTCAGTACCAGTAAAACATAAGTCGTGACGTGCATATAACAGTACACCACATGGAGTGGAGTCAGAAGACTTTAATTTTGTAGAGACTTGATGTTAATTGGCTTAACAATCCTGCCAAAGCAATTAAAACAGCAGTGGGTGGTTTGAGGATGATGCAGATCATTGATGCCCCATCAAACTTAATACAATTACAGCCATATTTTACCTGAGTGGATCCTGAACGAACCGCCCATGGATTTCATAAAACCTCTGTTAAAAAGATTTTAGTGATAAGTGTATCACAGAAGTGTTAAATGTTGCAGCTTTTTGCTTCAAGTGTCAGGCAGGATGAAAGCTTAAAAGCTTTCACTTTACAATCTAATTTAAAAGAAAGAAAAAGAAGAAGAAGAAGAAGAAATTGAGGAAGAAAGAGCAAGCACTGCTTTCTTATGACCAATAGAAGAAAGCAGATTGTAGCTGTTGGATTTTAATTATTATTGCTTCTAGATAATTAATAAAACAAAAGCATGTTTTTATCATTTGTTGTCTAAGTATGGCTTACTTTTCACTGACATAACTTCAATTGTCTTTGACTGAAGACAAACAGCTTGAGTTCTACATTCAAAAATATCAAATGTATTCAAAACATGCAAACAAAGATATGAAAGTAGAGTTATTAACACCTCTGAGTCAAGCCACTCTTTCAGCAGCTGTCACAGATGTCAAAATCTTCCTCAGGTACTTGGAGAATTTACCAACCATTGCAGTTGCTTCGGTTACTTTATTATCAATATATTTGTTTAAATAATCTATTTGAAAATATCTTCATAGAATCATAGAATGGCCTGGGTTGAAAAGGACCTTAAAGATCATCTAGTTTCAACCCCACTGCTCTGGGCAGGGTTGCCAACCACTAGAGCAGGCTGCCCAGAGCCGCATCCAGCCTGGCCTTGAATGCCTCCAGGGATGGGGCATTCACAGCCTCTCTGGGCAACCTGTGCCTCACCACTCTGAGTGAAAAACTTTCTCCTAATATCTCCCTCTTGTCCTATCACTATCAACACATGTAAACAGGCATTCCCCCTCCTGTTTATATGCTCCCTTCAAGTACCGGAAGGCTGCAATGAGGTCTCCCCCGAGACTTCTCTTCTCCAAGCTAAACAAGCCCAGTTCCCTCAATCTTTCTTCATAGGAGAGGTGCTCCAGAAAATCTTCAAAAATATCTTCCAAAATATCTTCAGACATGAAAATGTAAATATTCAATTAAAAAAAAAAAAAAGGAAAATGAAAGACCAGACCTGTTACATTGTATTTTTGTTATTTAATATTATATTGTAGAATCCGAATTCATGACCCTTAATATCTTCATTTTTTTAAAAAAAAAAAAAAAAAAAAGAGTATAAAGCTTGGCTTTTGGAGACATTTTTCTCCTTAGCTGTTCCATTAGTCATTGTATCAGAGGGCCAGATTCTTAGCTACTGTAAATATTCAAAAGAGATTTCAAATAACTGGTTTACTGAAGCAAAGATTTTGGAAGAAGTATAAGAAGTATTAGTTGGAAGTTTTCTGCTCTCTCTCTCTCTCTCTCTTTTTTTTTTTTTTCTTTTCTTTTCTAATGTCCCCAAAATATGGTTATTGTAGTGCTACAAAAACTGCTTATGAACTGGGAATTGACCTCACTTTTAAAATGCATAATTTTTATTTTAATTACATTTTAGAGTTTTAGGAGAAAAAAAAATGAACAAGAAAACTATCTGCAAAGAACAGAAAATTCTTCTTACATTCTTCTCATAAAATTCTTATATTTTAATTTGTCTTACATGTATTCTCTGTGTAAAGTGTAAGCTTGGTTCATTCAGTAATGAAAACCGGTTAGCTTCAATAAGATTAGAACTTCACAGCATGTCTGTCTTTTCTATATGAACAGAATGCAAGTAGAACTTTAAGGTTAATCATTACTGAGGTTTTATTGTGCTGAAGCAAATAAAAGCACTCTCATACCAGAAGTTTCCTTTGCTGTTATGTTTTTTGTTTCACCTCTTTTGACATATTTTTGCTGTTTTTTTTAAATGATTATTATTTTAAGTAAAATTAATTCACAAAATATAATATAGTTTGATGACAACATTGCACACCTGCCCAGAACATAACTACTTTATCATCTTTTGACTGTAAATTATGGAACGGCATATTTATAATGAAAATTATATATACATGAGACAATACAAAGTGGAAAACAGTTGTTCTTGAAGAAACACTGGAAGTAGTTAAAATTAATGTGCTGCTCAGTCGTAAGATGCATCTATAGAGAAGTGTTGGAAATCCTTTGATCCAGGTACGTTCCCTAGCAGCTTCCGTCTGAGGAAGTCTATTGCTCCTATCAAGTGCATCTATTTGATAGCTGCTTCTATAGTTACTCAATATATATATGTATATATATATATATATTTTTCTAAATAAGCTTGCATGTCTAAGTGAAAATTCTAATTAACTTCACTGAAGCACAGCAATTTTAAAGGTATGTGGCATTGACCCAGGGTTTTTTGAGAAGAGCTGCAGAGTTCAGTTATTTCTACCATTAGCAAAGTTTTTATATGTATCCATGTTCACAGATTTTGCCCTTTTGCATTCAAAAGTAATTTAGCTATATCTCTCTTTCTTGAGGCCAGGAACCCTGAAGCTATCTCTAACCTGCAGTAATAAATAAAATTTCCCAAAAGCTGACCCAACTTACTCATTGTCTAAGCAAGGGTTTCTTAACCTCTTTCAAGATACGACTCTGAGGTACATTATTATTGTGTATATTTTATTGCCTATATATAGTTTTTCTTGAATATTTTCTGCTTTGTCTCAGAGCAGGTTTTGTATTGAAAATATTTGACTTGTAAAATGAAAACAAAAATTAACTAAATGTTCGTGTAAACCTAAAACAAGTCTGTAAGTATTTTCCCAAAGCCCTCTGTGACTGATGATTTACTGAAGAGAAAAATAAATAAATTACAGAAAACCTGACTGTTCACAAATCAGAAGTAAACCTTACAAAATTCATTAGGGGCCTCGATGTAGTGATATAATTCAAAAGGTTATTTTATAACTATTTTTAGGGTTGTCATCTCAGAAAATTCTGTCTAGATGGAGGGTTTCCTATTGAAAGCATTGACCAGCTCCCACCAACTAGAAAAAATGGATGACTGCAGTTTTGTATGAGTTAGAAGGGCTGGGTTTTCATGTACATCCTTAGAGGTATATATTTCTGTTGTGTATTGAGTTTTGTAAGGAAATTCAAATACAATAAAAAGTGAGTAGTAAACTAGTATGGCCAGTCAAAAACGAAGAGCAGGGTAGTGATATTAAATTGCAAAAATTGCTGCATGAGATGTACATGATACACTCATAAGAATGAAATCAATTAATATACAGGTGAATTGCTAGTACATTAGTAAAATGGTAATTGTTACAAAAATTAGATAAGATGCATTTTGTGAAGTCCTGCCAAAATGAAACTTTGGAAAGACAACTCAGAAAAATAAATAAATATGAGTTTTTTTTTTTTTTTCAAACATTTAATATTTTGTTTATTTTCTGTAAGCAAATGAACTAAAATGCTTACTAAAAAAGAAAGGATTATTTGATTTATCTCATTTCTTGCTGTTAAGGTCTTTAAGGAAAAAAAATTTGATATGATCAATATGAGCTGTCAACAACTGGATTGCAGTTCCTCCTTATACATTAATGATTTTTTCCACCTGTCATTCTAGAAGCTATCCACATACTGTTACTTAGAAATGGGCCATATCTGAATTCTCTATGCATAAACATAAATTTGTCTGTGTCTTAAAATTATATGACATAATTTTGCATAGAAAGTGTTTCAAGCTTGTCTAGTGGTAATGAGACTTAGTGTTATGCAAGGATGCCTTGCCACTTCTCATACTTCCAAGACAGTCACAGGACCTATGCTAGAAAGACCACAGAGTCTCTCTTCCCACATATTACAGGGAAGTATGCCCTTTTCAGTGAAGGTGTTGTGTCTGGATATCTGACTTCCTGACCTGAGAGTACCAATTGATATTTGAATACAAACGAGGACAAAACCATGTAGTTTTGTTTGTTTGTTTGCTGTTGTTGTTCAATTATTATTTTTCCTCTGAATCATTTATAGGGATAATATATATCTGCTGGAAAGGTAAAGAAAAATGTGAATTCTGGGAGAGAACTTTCTCCAAACCTTTTTGGGTAGTAAAATGCAAGCAAAAATTTGTGTGCATAGCACTGTCTATCTCCCTTGCATGTATGTACAGACACATGCACATATGCAAAAAAAAAAAAGCATGTGAGGGTATATTATATGAATAGGGAGAGTGGGAAAAATTAAAGAACCACTTAGACAACTGGGAGAAAAAGGTTCTGAAAACACTTCGTAAAGTAGCAACAAATTTTGGGATATATTTTTTCTGCTGGTACTATACAAGTGGTGTGACAACACTTGAAAAAACAAGCATTGTTTGTATACCATCTGTTGAAACTAGCAATTGGTGAGTATAACTTCTTTAAATGTTTATTTTACTCGAAGTAGTATGTCTAGAGTGTCTTCAGTAAATCTGTTTATTTAGAATTTACAATGGTTATCAGATTTTCTTATTTTGTCTGGCCTGCATCAAATATGCTAGCTTAATTATGGGTATATTTATACTATGAACTAATTGATACCAGTTTCAGACACTTTACCAACACATAAAAAAATGCTCATACTTCTCACAGGAGCAAATTAACTGCTGCTGCATATTTAAAGCTAACTCAATCAATTCATTATTTTAGAAAGGATGGATCAGTCAAGTAATTATTAGCTAGGCAGAAACATTACTATCTTATTACATCCTACCATTTTACCACTTTAACAGTATAAATAATCAAATTAAATCAGATATATATTGTTGTCATAGCAAATTAATATTTTGTCTTATCATTGGCTAATAAATATGAAGCAAAAAAGCAAAGACCTTTAGTACAAATATCACTTATACATTCCTATTTTGAACTTGGAAAATCTCTTTCAGGATGTGATTGACCACCCAGTTAACATATTATTTTCTCTGCTTTTAGAGCAGATGTAGTAGTTAAAGCTAAAGAAGTGGGAAGTGGGCAGTATTTTTAAGTGTTTACTGTTAAGCTGTGCTGCTTAGTCTAATTTCTAATTTTTGCCTAAAGGCTTGGAATATAGTGGTTACAAAACCTGTAGTCCGACAAACTAATAAATTTCCTCTAACTTTAAAAAGAAATGTGCTCTTTCTCCATGACTGTAAAAGTAAATCTATTTTGATAGAGCTTGGAGTGAATGACAGAAGTGAAGTCAAACTACTATTGTGAAAAAAATAAGTCTGAGTCTCGCTGATTCCTGTTCTTTCAGGTTAACTGAAAAAGGAAGATTACATCAGTATTTCATGGCATCTAGATAATTAGATGGGGTTTATTACATCAAATATTATATCAAGGTTAGTATTTCTTGTGGCCGAGAGGCGATAAAACATCTTGTTCTATAGAATTTCAAAAGATTGTGGAATTTTTAAACATCCAGTAAAATTTGTTTTATTGAAATTAAGAATGTTTTTCAAGAATACTTTTTTCACTTCGTATTGTTTTTCAGGTAGACAAAGACAATCAGAGTTGCTGTGCATGTCTTCTTCCTGAACCTATCATGTGTTTTTATGAAACTGGATTCCCCCACTGGATGGAAAATGTTGGAGACATCCTTTTCTTTTTTCTTCTTTCTTCTTTCTTCTACTTCTCTCTCTTCTTCTTTCTTTCTTTCTTTCTTTCTTTCTTTCTTTGTTTGTTTCTTTCTTTCTTTTTCTCTTTTGTTCTTTCATTCGTTTTCTTTTTTCCTTTTTTCTCTTTCTCTTCTTTTTTTTTTTTTTTTATTTTTTTTTTCTCCCACTCTTAAGGCCCAGTCCTACAGTTTGGAGTAATACATAGTATACTCATATTGTCCACAAAAAATCGCAGCTTTCTTCAGTGGAATAAACTTTATGCAATTGAGTAAATGTCAAATTCCATGTTCTTCACTGAATCTTGCATCTCCAAGTATTTTATGACAGAAAAAGTCTTTTCAGTGCTTCTGTTATTCAAATGGTACACTGTAGTAGGCTTGCTTTTTTATTCTTACTCATTTTCTAGCATTCAAATGTATTTCATAACTGTTTCTTAAAGTCTTGCTTCATTACAGGTAATGTTAATCACTTGCCTCAGATGTCTAAATTAGATCCTTATTTCCAAGCTGCATTTTACAGTCAGTGGAAAAATATCTTTCACTTCCAGAGAGTGATTCTTAATCTGACTGACAGATTAATTAATCTTTTGTAGTAGTTACATGACATTATAATTACTGATCTTTCACAAAATTCTGGAAGCATTTTATAGAGAATATTTGGTCTATTTTTTAGGATAAGAACTTATCCACAAGGGCACTGATTTGTACTTGATGATATGATGCAAATGAACCTTACTCAGCTTAACTTTCTGGAATGCAAATAAAAGTATTATTGGCCATGAAATAATGTAGGAATAAACATGGACATAGTTTTTGACTTTACTGTTGCATATGATGTTTGTAGTATGACTGATCTCGTTCGGTGTTATTTATGAAGTCCCATTACAGTTTTCCTAACAAAAAGAATGGTGACAGTTTCCTTTATATAAACATTATATTGCTTAAGAATTATTTGTGTCCCAACTTCAGGTTGGAATAGCAGTTTTTGTCCCCTGTCTATAAAAACCAAAGGGCTGAGTCAAAGTTTTGTACAAAAAAGACCATTCAAAAACATTTACATTATCAGAATCCATCTTTTTTTTTTTTTTCTCTCAAGATTTGTAGTTCATTTGATTATGATAATTTTAACTGGATTTGCCAAACTTTGGAATCCAAGAAAGACACGAGACATTTAGGTTAGCTTTCAGATTTTTGATTTGTACAATAACAGTTTAAAGCCCTGTGGCAGTCTAACAATTCTTCAAGGGAAGTTTAATTCTTATTAGTCACTGATTGTCTATGCAACTAAGAATTCACTATTAGAAAGGTGATAGGAAAGTAGGGACAAGTTCTAATTTTCACACACATTCTTAGGTCATATCATTCACCTCACTGTATTTTAAGAACATGTATACACAGAAATCTCTTGATTTGTATCTGTAATGAAACTGTATCTGATGAATAATTTCACCCCTTATTGTGCTAAAAATTGCTGTTATGTTTTCTTTAAAGGTTTTACACAATGTCTCCTCTACATGAGTGTTGTGAATGATTGTTTCTATGAAAATTATTTCTATATCAAAAGAATATCTATATCAAAAAGAAAAAATTCTACAGCCATCTTACTGACCTTGCTTTTGCTTTTATCTTAGGCTGACTTTTATTCTTGTCTCCTTCTTTATTTGAATCATATATAATAGCTGTCTTTCCTGTATAATTTTTTATATATCTCAAATCTTTTTACTGTAGTAGAAGGTACAGCAGTTTATTAGCTACCATTATTTTATTATTATACCTTAAATATTACTATATTATTCCAGTATATGCACTTTATGTAGGTAATTAGGAGAGAGGTTAGATTCCAGAATATAGTCTCAGGTATCTTAACATTTATTTTTAATTGGTTCATTCCATTTGAGACATGCAAATTTGAACAAGCTTCAGTTACACCAAAGAAGATGCTTTATAATGTCTTTGGCTATGGTTGAATGTATCAAATCAATAGATCATTGTCAACACTCCACATTAATACCATTTCGTTGCTACATTTTAGTTTTTATGGAGAAGGTGGAAAAGAATGTGGTTACTTCATGCTACCACAGTTTGAATCTGTTCACAGGATTCTGTGAAGCAGGCTCAACACCTGTGGCAAGACAGCTGAGCTGAACCTCTATGATGGCTTCTATTTAAATAGTGATTCCTATCTGTGCAAGGAGAATCATTCTGAGGATCAGCTTTTTTTTTTTTTTTTTTTTTCTCCTTTCTCTTGGACATAAAATGTTGAGCAATTATATGAGAAATATTATATTTATTTCAATGACTTTTTTAAATTACAATGTTATAAGATTGTAATATGACTGTAACAAAGACTATTTTCTACAGCCTTTATCTTATATCTTATCCTTTATCTTATTTCAAAACAGGCTGAGCTTATCTAGTACTTGGAGTGAAGGTCAGATGAAGAACATCTGCTTCTTTATTGCAAAGACCATTATTTATGAAGCATCAAAAGCTATTTCCCATGAAATGTACATTTCGCATTTGAATGTATAATGCAAAACATAGGTAACATTGTGAGTGCTGTTGTTCAGAGACACAAAATAGAAATAGTTAATTAAAATCATGGAAACTCAGGACACTGCCAAATTTCTTTTGTATTTAGCTCAAGCACTGAATTGTTTAGGTGTTACCTGCCAATCTGTATTAGCCATTGCACTATCATTTCTGGTAGGAGATATTATTTAATTATTTTATAATTTTATATGTACATATATATATTTATATACATGTGTATATATGTGTATATAAATATTATTTATATATATATTTATTTATTTATTATATATATTATATATTATTTATATATTATATATATATATATTTTTCCCACTCAGATTATCAGATTGATAAGTAAAGGCAAATCAAAAGGCAAATCAGACTTTTGGGGGATGGTCATAGCTTCAAAACAAGAAATCTGTATTGATATGGACATCTTTGCATTCTCCCAGACTTCCAGCTTCTATCACACATTTCTATTAAATGTTCTGTGACTGGGGAAAAGGAGATGGGAGGGGAAGAGAGGGGAAGAGAGGGAGGGGAGGGGGCTAGGAACATAAAAGCAACCAAGAGTTGCGCAAAAGTCTCTGAAAGTAAGAGGGTTCTTCTCTCCTTTGTATATAATGAATTTTGAATAAATATTCCCACTTTTATTTACAGCATATTAATTCTTAACAATTAAACTATGGTAAGACTAAGGAAAAAGACAAAGTATCCATAATAGGGGAAGAACTTCTCCCTTTCTCTCTTTGACTGCCTCTGTTGGAAAGTATCTCCATCTCCCACTCTGTATATATATTGATATATTGTTTAGATGCAAAATAAAATATATATATATATTTTTGGAACACTTTATTACAAAGGGAGTTAGAGGCAGGGGAAAAAGAGAGGCAAAAACTGTAGGAGAAAATGGAAACTTAGCTAAGTAGATATGGTTGGATAGGTGGAAGGATTGCTGTAAAGCCTTTTAGGCCTCCTCTTTTCAACTCTTGCTCAAGTCTTTTAAGGTGATTTCAGATGGGAATTGTTACTTCAGCACAGGCAACTCTGAATTGCACAAGATGTGTAACAACTGTAGTGTCTGATGTTGGCAAAACCTAAAATTACTTCCCTAAAGATACTATATTAGACGTGATGTCTGTAGACAACAGTAATGATTTCTGAAGTAGAAACCCGAAACTTTATTTTTCATTTTCAAGAACTTCACTGCTTTTTGTGTGATCTCATTAAATTTCTCCTCTGTTTGCAGGTCAGCCAGTGGGGAATGAAAACAAACAAACAAACAAAAAAACCCACCCTGCTGTAATTGTTCCTGTCCTACGCTATTTATTTAGGCTTCTATAATAATCTTTTTGCCAACCTCTCCTTAAAATATGGACAGAAGTGAAAATAAGAACAGGTGGCAGCTTGCGAAGTTAAGTCCAAGAGAAGAAAATGGCAGAATAAATGAATTACTCAACTCATATCTGTCAGTGATTCTAACGCTAATGCTAAGGTAAATAAAATGCAAATGAAGTTGAGCAACAATGTCATTCAGGTCGGCTACTGAGACTCCTGAATAAAAAGTTTTTCTTTTTTTTTTTTTTTTTTTTTTTTTTTTTTTTTTAAAGAACAAAACAAACAAACAAAACAGGAACAAGGTCAATCTTTCTTATGCCAGAGTAAGTCAAGTCTCAAACGCAGAGTCATTTTTCTCCATTCTTACATCCACTAAACTGCTGTATACCAGTCCTCCAATAGTGGTGGTAACTACATCTCTAGCTTACCTTGAGTGCAAAAATATTCCTACCCTATATTTAGCATTCTTCCTTAGTCTGTCCTGGTAAATACATTTATTATTGATCCAAAAGTGAAACACTTATTTTATACTAAAGGTTGTGTTTATAATTTTTTTTTCCAAATTTAGAAACAGAGACAACAAAGGACTCAATATCTGAGAAAAATTTCAGGTAGTGCAAGCTATCTGAAATATTTGTTCAAAAATTCATAGTCCTTAAGGTTGATATTGCCTTCTAATTGTGGAGGTTTTATCTAGGCTTTTGTGCTGATAAACTATGTTTTGTTCAATTTTGCTCAGTTTTGTGGCTTATTGACCTCAGTTTTTTATTTTTGCAGTTCATGTCTTCACACTTTTTAGCCTTGGTTACTATATTTAAAGGGATTAAGTTCGATTTCTGTGAACAGTTATTCCACTTACAACATTTTTATCAAAAGAAGGAAATAGGTTGGAACCAAGGCATTCCTGGAGTCCCTCTTTTCCATCCTTTTTTTTTCCCTCAGTTTCTGTAGTTCAACAATACATTTTTTCTGACCAACTCTGTGATGGCGATTCACGCTTTTGCCACTGGGGGTCTCAGTGGCTATGCTAGATTTCTTGATTTTCTATCATACCAGTCTTTTAGAAGCTTGGAATGATGAAAGGAGAATGGAGAAAAGTTAAATATAAGAAACAGAAACAGTAGATAATCTTTTAAAGTCTGATTTTGTCCAGAAAGTTAATTATAGATGTACTGTTCTGTTTTACCACATTTATCTTATGTTTAATAAATAATTTTGTGCTAAGTGTTACTATTCTACTTTAGGTTGTACTTGCATCTAATGGTAGTCAGCGGTATTGCTGTCATCCAGCAAGGGTGAGCATAACCATCCAGGAGACTGTTTTCAATGTTTTTCACCAGATTCTCAGATGCACTTTGAAAATTCAAAGGATTTCCAATAAATAGGAAGTGTTATAAAATAATCATGAACATATATTTACCACATTTGACCATACGTTGAATTTACTCAAAATATTAAAAAAAGCAAATAAGTCAAAAATATTCTATAAACATTTCTTAATAACTCCACAAAATTCCAGGCATAATACACAGAATAATTTGAATATGTAGAAATTGAATCAAATGACTGAAAAGTTGATAGTGAAAAAAAAAAAAAAAAGATTTGTACTAATGAAAAGAAATATAACAATCAACCTGAATATGTTATGTTAATAACCATTAAGCCTATTAATAACCTTTCCTCACTCAGATTAGATAGAAAGTGTATACTTCTACTCTAAAAGATACCATTTATATTTCACGTTATAGAAATATAAGAAAGTAATGTAAGAAATATGAGAAAGTAATGTTGTAGGAAGCAAAAAAAACAGGTGCTTTTAACTCCTAGGGTTAAGGATGTTTGAGCATACTTTGAATTTTTAATTTAGTATCAAAGTGAATATAAAACAACTGAGTAGTTTAAAATATATACAATTATGACAGATTATATTTTTAGGATATTTAGGGATTTCTCATACTTCTGAAAATAAGAGTGAATAAAGTATTTTAAAATGGTATAATTCAGAGAAAGATGTATATTTGGACTGACTTCTTCAAGCCAGGGTGAAAGTGATTCAAAAATCAATTATATGCCGCTAGGAGAATGCACGAATTACAAGCAGGTAAAAGTCTTGTATTCTCAATAGTTCTGATATTCTATTACATTTAGCAAATAAATATTCTTATTAGAAAAGAAACTGTACAGTATACATAGGAAAGAAATAATAAGCATTTTTGTATTTGATCACAGTAAAAATCTCATTTCCAGGATAAATTTGTTTCATTGTATGCCGTTTATACTTCCAAAAGAAAAAAAGGTAGTATGGTATAAAAGAGGGAGTGTGTTGTACAAAACAGTCTTACTGGAAAAGAAAGTTTGTTTCATGCCTGTCACTGAAATATTAGACCTTACTTGTCAGACAAATTACTTTGAACTATAGGCTATACGTGAAGGAATTAATATTTTCAAAAATGTGTTTTACAGTATCACTTGATGAGGCTTGTGGCAGTGAGATAAGACTGAGATAAGACAGAATCATATCAAATTCTGTGTGAATTATTGATTTTTTATTGCCACAATATTCTTAAAGGAGGAATGTTAAATGATTTTAAATTGGAATCTCAGCGAATGAACTAATTTATGCCTATGTACATAGAATAGGATGCAAGAAATACTAAAATGTTAGCTCATTTTATGTCAGTTAAAGCTATTCAAAAAGTTTATGGCTCTCTACCATATTATCATGTTGTTTTAGTGCCTTGGATATGTTATTTAAAGAGTTTCTTGTCATAAGCAATTATATTATGCAGGTAAATACATACATATATAACTTCAAAACTGTATACCTAGAACTATATATATACACACACACATATAATGCTTTGTAATATTTTCAACCTTTTCACCACACCTTGATAAATATGGATATGTTCTTATTTCCATTTTTGAGAACAGAATCCATAGTACAGAGATATAAGTGATTGAGGATTTCCACAGGAAATCCTACAGAAGTCTTAAATATTTGTCTCTTAATCCCAGCTAAAGTACTACAGTTTTGTTTACACTGTAAAATTTAGCTTGTATGTTTTATAAACATTATATCATTGGCACTTTTAACCATAAAGCACTAGACATTTTTTTTTATGTCAGCTAACTAAGATGAATTGTGACAAAAGGTTTATCAATGTGAAAAGGAAAATTATCAAATTTTATAAATAAATAAGTGAAACTATTAAGTCTTTTAGGAAAAAAAAAATCTAACATGTCCAACTGTGTACTTATACTCAGTTATAATATTCAAATGTAACAATATAATTTTTAGTTCAGGGATTAATTTTATTTAAACATTTTAATGTACTGCATTGTATTCAAAATGTATGGCAATTAAGTACTATTTCATTTCACTATAAGCAAGAACATAAGAGAACATCAATCATAGAATCACAGAATCGTCTAGGTTGGAAGAGACCTCCAAGATCATCTAGTCCAACCTCTGTCCTAACACTAACAAAACCTCCACTAAACCATATCACTAAGGACTACATCTAAACGTCTTTTAAAGACCTCCAGGGATGGCGACTCAACCACTTCCCTGGGCAGCCCATTCCAATGCCTAACAACCCCTTCAGTAAAGAAGTTCTTCCTAATATCCAACCTAAACCTCCCCTGGCACAACTTTAGCCCATTCCCACTTGTCCTGTCACCAGGCACGTGGGAGAATAGACCAACCCCCACCTCTCTACAGCCTCCTTTAAGGTACCTATAGAGAGCGATGAGGTCTCCCCTGAGCCTCCTCTTCTCCAGGCTAAACAACCCCAGCTCCCTCAGCTGCTCCTCGTATGACTTGTTCTCCAGACCCCACACCAGCCTTGTCGCCCTTCTCTGGACTCTCTCGAGCACCTCCATGTCCTTCTTGTAGTGAGGGGCCCAACACTGAACACAGTACTCGAGGTGCGGCCTCACCAGAGCCGAATACAGGGGGACAATCACCTCCCTAGACCTGCTGGCCACGCTGCTTCTTATAATGCCAAAGAAATTTCCAGGAACAACTTTTAATTTAAAACTTCAGTTTTCCTGCAGTCAGAAACATCATTGAGAACAATAAGCTTTTAATATGTCATTGGAAGTGATATAGACATTTTTTTATTTTATTTTTTTACTGGATTGAGAAGATGGTATTAGCTCTATACATTTTTTTTTTTTTATGTCACTAGTAATTTTCCAGTATTTTAAGACTGATTAGTCTGTGTACAATTAGAGAATGTAACATCTGCTATAATGTATTGAGAGAAAAAAATATATATGTTTGCATAAATGACTTGCAACACAAGAAACTAAGACACTATATCCCTAATAGGGCATGACCATATCAAGTTCTGAAGTTCTGAAACACATTATAGATATGACATTCCTTAAGTATTAAGGAATTCCTTAAGTGTATGAAGGAATACACTTAAGTATACTAGGGAAATATATTTAAGTATTAAGCATATTCTTTAAGTATTCAACTTCTTAATTTTATTTCTATTTCCCATTACAAAATGGCTGTTCTTAAGGTATATGTTACAGTATACCTTTAGAATCTACAATGATAAATACCAATATACAAAACACCAATAAACTCACATAAACACAAACTTCAGCCACACAGTTCTATACAAGAATAACAACATCAGGCTCTTCTTTTATCAGTGACCTATACATGTCTCTTTAAACATTTGAGAAAATAGAAAGGATTTGTACAATGCAAAATCAATACCCTATTAGTTCCTTATCCTGGCCTACTGTCACACCATCAGGACTGATACACCTTAGCCATGAATCCTAGGTTATTTCCAAAACAAAATAGCTTTTTTTTTTTTTTTTTTCCCCCCCCCAACTTTTCTGAAATCCATTAAAGTTGGATACAAAAATCATTTAAACCAATACACCTAATTCACCTACCAGTGCAACAGTATACATTATTTTCCTTCACAGCTAAAAATATCTTTCCACTATGACAATGTGTTATTTACTTCTGTCTACCTGTTCACCTTTCTTGATGAGTTAGCACGTTGACATCCAGTTCCTCTGCTTTCCAGATGAGATTATGCCTATGTCTGTCTACACAGCATCATGGGGAAGCTTCCACTTCTGCTGATATGTGCATGTTTCAGCATAAAGCAAGGTTTTAGTCTCTGTGAAATTAATATTGTATACTTTCCATACAGTCCATTAGATAAAAAACTGTATCCATAAAATTATTTTCAAAGGTAATATTTCGTAAATTGACTTCAAATGCAGTGCAGAATTCTGCTAATATAAATTAAATGTTAACACAAACAGTGTGGAAGATGAAACCTCTGCTAAACTAGATAGCAGCGTGCAGCAACTAGGACACTGATTTTTATAAACTTACTCGTAATATGTTACTGCACTTTATGCAAGATGATTCCTCTCTATTCTCCATTGCTCAAAAGAAGCTGAATAAATATACACAACAGTAATACAATAAGATTCTCGTGATGGAGACTGCCTTTTTCCACCCCCACCCCCCCCTAATTTTTCCCCTGTGTTTTTCTGCCAAATGGCTTTAAGTTACATTTGAAATAAGGAAGAATGTTATATTTCCTTATAAAATGTAATTCCAATATCATTTAAGAAGGTGACCTATTAAGCTGGTATAACAAGTAAGTAACACTAAAACAGTGAGCCAATAAAATGTAAATTAAGTGTACTTAATTAGAAATTCTAATTAGAAATGAATAAAATTTATAGGACACACAAAGGTTATTGGGATGTTAAAGAATTAGAAAGATAGGTCAGTGATAAAGTGTCTTCATGATTTGATTGGCTGTGGCCAATCAAACAGAAAGCAAAGGGTTTGGAGCAAGAAATGAAGGCCATACCTACAGATAACACATTCATAAACTGCAATGGCTCTAGATTTAAGTCATAAAAATGAAAAAAAATTAGAGTGATTTGGTAAAAAATAGTGCAGACACAGAGAAAAGTAATTTTCTACTTGTAAAAGTTTGCATTGAGTTTTTATAACTAGATTTTACAGATAATAAAATATACAAAGCACAAAGAAGAGTGCTAAACTGATATACAGCCACTGAAGAAAGCCTATTGTCATTGACTTAAATGACAATATGTTCCAATAGAAGAAATTTCCAGCTTGACCATAGTTTTTCATTCCTCTCGCTGAAAAAAAAAGAAAAAAAAATCAAAAAGACTTTCTAATGTAGAGAAAGGCACAATAAGAATCAATGTCTGGAGCCTAAATTTAGACAAACTTATAGAAGGAAACATATCTAATAACTAACTAATCCTTTTGGAAGAAGTGGATAGATTCTATATATAGTTTTTGTCTTAATAAAAACGAGAAACATTTTTGGAGTCATGTTTTCATCATCATAAAAAAAAGGCAGGGTAGGTAGGGTCTGGAGGTATTATAGGTATTATAGTACAGGTTTGGAGGTATTATTACATAATTAAATACCTTTTGACACACAAAAAAATATGATCAGAATAAATCTTCTAGATACTAGTCTAAAATAAAAACCTATGTTATGACATCTTATGTGATCATAGTTCATTATGTGATAATGAACTGTGAAAACTAAAGTAGTAAACTGTCTTTTAAGGATATCACTCCTTTTTAAAAAGTACACCTGAAATTATTGTCTAATTAATTCATCTGTGTCTATCAATGTGTTCAAATTTCTTCATAATCATAGTGTTTCATGATGAAGATAATGTCATTATTTGTCAAGTTAAATCTATCAGTCAAGCATGTAGTGTCAACAAAAGATTTTTCCAACTATTGTAAATTTTGCATAAAGTCAGAAGAAAATCAATTATTACACTCACTTTCTAATGTGTAACAGATGCAAAGACCATTAAGACTTTGTCAAAATCAAAAGTATTGTGCCACAGTTTATTTTTCTGTCATTCTATATACTTATACCATATTGACTTTTACAGTAAAATGTGGGTGACAAGAGAAAGCAAATGATATATTGTTGCCAGACTTGAAAGTGTAATATCAAAATGTGTGTAATCTTGACAGATAAGAAAGAAAATTGTTATCTTAAAATAGCAGAAGCTGTTTCACTGACAGTGCATAAACATAATGTGTAAGATAGATAAAAATGAAAAGAACGGAACCAATAACCTATGATCCTACATTTTTAATGCATTCTTGAAAAATCTCTAATGATTGGGCCAATCCTGCCCCAAATTTGAACAAATAATTTGTGTCATGCATGACATGAGATTTTGCAGTGCTTTGATACCATTAGACAATGGTCAAAGGCAAGAACCAAAGAATTTTTAATTTGATTGAAGTTGTAGCTATCAAGTAAGCCTTGAATGGGGAATAATCCTCATTTGCAGTCATTCATCCTACCATCAAAATGTACTACTGACATAAAAGTAATATATAAAGACTTAGCAGATTTCCTGCTATATTTGAGTGTAATACATTGTCAAAAAGCAATAAAGTCAGAATAAATGACACTGGATTATAGAAAGGACAAAATGTGGAACACCTGTTATGAGGAAATAGACATGTAATCTAGTGTCTCTTGCTTTCTGTGACATATGTTTGTTTTCTGCTAGCTGACTGAGACTTTTACAGGATTAAATGAACAAGGACTTGGATACCTAAGGAAAAAAAATCAGAATAAATATGTAATACAGCTTCTAGTTCTTGAAAATTCAGATTTTCTTTCCATAAATTGTAAGGATTTTAAAACTTTTCAGTAAGTATAAAAATTATACAATGAAATCTATTACTTTAGTTTGTTATTTAAAAATAGGATGCCAAATGTTTGGTGTTATTTAACACTTTGACCTCCTGTTATTTGCGTTTCTGAATGACAGCATTATCTTACTATGCTGTTGGTGTCATTGTTAAGAGATGTTACAGAAAAAAAAATGTGGAAGAAGAATCTAGTAGATGAAGATAATTGTGTTAATAACAGTGACAGGCTCAAAAATATATCATTGTTCTGTAGTTGCATTTATATTTTTTGTTGCGATTACCAAATCCATTTGGCATGTTAGTAATTTTCCAGCATCTTGAGATGATACTTATAGTCAACAGTGGAAACACAACATGGAGTATCAGAACATCACACACCACATTATGTACAGGATACCTCTATCCAACACATTTTAAAATGGGTTGCTGAAATGTTCCCTTTTATCGCTGGAGACCCAAATTCAAATCATTAGCTCACAAATTACATTTTATTTCTTGAGCTTGTCTTAATCCCTGTGTATCCATATCATTGAAACAATACATCTCCCTGAATAATTGGATTTGGAGAATGGAATCTGAAATAATGAAAGTGACAGTATATACATGTCAAGCTATCTATTCTCCACCTAATAGAGTAAGATAGAATAGAACAGAACAAAACAGAACTGGTTCAGATTTTTTTTTTTTTTTTGGATAGGAAGAAAGATCTAAACCTTGAACTACACCATCTCTTCCATCCAACCATTCTCTTATTACTTTATTACTTTGGCATTTATCTTGCAAAAACATCTTTATCATGTGTCTGTGTGGTCCTTTTAAACAGTATTATACGATAAAGTCAATCACTTTTTGCTTAAAATGATCATGTCTATTCCTGCTTTAATAGGTATCTGCCTATAACAGAGAAAGCTGCAAATTCAAAACATCTGCATAATGGACTGGCAGAAAAGTGATACTGGTGGATACTACATTTCCAAGAGAAAGGTAAATAGGTGGCATTCTACTGGCCAAAAGTTGATGGTTGTGTTCTGAAAGGCCTGAAGAAACCACTGTAAGAATGTGTCAGATTAGAATGGGGTTTATTTGTCAAAGTTTTGATTAACAGTCTGTAATTGTTTGTCCTCCTTTTTGTGTTACAAGAACAGTCTTAATCTTTGTGTATATTTTCACACAGACCCTAGATATGGAATGACTGTCATCTCTGTTTTACGCAGAGGGAAGCAAGCAATGAGAACCAAAGTTATCTGTGGAATTCTCCCAAGAAACCTGTGTCAGATATAAAAAATGAACATGCTTTCTCAATCCAAGTTCTATTTTTTAGATCAACCTGTATCACAGATCTGCCTTAACAATTTTAGTAACATCTCGAGAGATTTTCAAAGACGTAAGTGTTCCAGCTGTTTCTTGATGATATAATAATCAACACCATCTACAACATACCACTCTCAAAATAAAAGCTCACACATATTTATTAACATAATAAATTATTCAGTTAAGATTTCCTTTACACATTCAAAGGTGTAAATAAAGCTTTACCAGTAAAATGTATGAATACTGATACAACTTCTTTTAAAATTATAAGCTGGTTAAAGGACATTTTATACAAACTTCATCGTGTTCTAGATTTGAGTGAAATTTAAGTTTATTCTGGCCAATGGGCCAAATAACTAAAATGAAAACTGAGCATTTTCCATGCAATATAGTGATTTTACTATGTCAGTTAGTTTTACTACATTTATTAGCACTAATTCTTGAGAGCACAAGTCTAAGTTCTAAATTGTCAGTGTTTCTATTCAGTTATGCTTGGAAACACAGCAGAATGCAAGATAGTTTCAAAGAATGACTGCATATCTGAGCAAAATAATGGAATATTTTCTTAGCTACTTAGCTAGAGGTATATACATGTACTGTGAAACTAGATTTTGTTGTTGTTGTTGGTTTTGTTTATTTGTTTTGTTTTTAATTTCAACAATACTGATTTTATTTACAAATTATCAGTGATAAATGGACAACATAATGTCTAGTTAGATATTACTGACACTGGTTTAAAAACAAATATTGAAGTATAGTTTAAAAATAATTCCTTTTTCAACTTTCTATTATTTGCAGGTTTAAATTAAGTAAAATGTAACTACGAGTTTCTGTCCTGCATTCCACTTAAGCTAGCTGAAAATCAGGTCTCAGGGTGAAGCTAGTCTTGCTGGATCTCCATCAGTAATGGAAAGAAAGAAAAACCTCAATAAGATGTATACCTTCTGTCTTAGACATTTACCTTAGAACAAATTGCTTTCTGGAGATTTCTTTTAGCTACACAACTTTTCCACAAGCATATTGACAGAAAGCAACTGAGGAGAAGAAAAGCCTGAATATACAAAGTCATCATGGAATGAATAAATGAACTATCAGTGGAAGAAAGATAAGCTCCAAGATACTTCAGCTAAGACTTTCCCCAGAAAAATGTGGAATCACCATCACTTTTTTTCTCAAATGCTCAAAACCATTCTTTTTCCTCATGTACAAGAACAATAGCATCAAACTACAAACGATGATGACAAGAGCAATGACAAAGTGAGTAGGGACCTGATCTTAGGAGAGGAAACAGGAAATATGCGGTTTATGCACTCTATCATAGTATTTCTAATGTACTGTGAGGAACACTAAGAATTGTAGTGTTAGAAACATCTTACTACAAATTTCAAATCTATGGGCTTGTCATAAAGATTTACATTAGCCAAGGATCTGTTATTTAGCTAGACTCTAGGCAGTGGAATTCTGTCTGTATCAGATGCAATCTAGCAAAAGAAAGACTGAGGAGTATGATACCTCTTTACAAACACAATGAGGGTATAAACATCAGCAAAGAAAAATGCATTGTGTAAGCTACAGGTCAGTATTGGCACAATAGTGGATGGGTATATACCAGCTGCGAAAACATTTGAATCAAAAATTAG
Organism: Cygnus olor; assembly: GCF_009769625.2. NCBI lineage: Eukaryota > Metazoa > Chordata > Aves > Anseriformes > Anatidae > Cygnus > Cygnus olor. The sequence goes on from NC_049171.1 coordinate 29,126,053, forward strand.
AAAAATATCTAATAGTCACTAAACCTGTCCTAAACAGCATTCTGGCATAAATAGGTTTGTCAACTAAAAGAGAGAAGGACAAAAATTAAATCAATGCAAAGGAAAATTCATCGACTTTGAAATGGATTTTAAAGGATTTTTGAGCTATGATTACTGCAATAACACAGGCTTTATTTCCAACACCCAAGAGCTCCCAGTGAGACCTATGTTTCTAAGTACTTACTGAAAATTATCTTACTGTGTCAAGGCCTAAACTGACCTGGAAAAAGAAAAGAATAATTATATAAAAAATGTCATTCCTAGACTTTGATTACATTATGCAAATGGTTTCTGAATCATCTTTGTAGCAATCTTTTACACTTTAACGAAACGTGGAGACCAAAAATGAGAGTAGAAATTGTTGAAAATAAAAGAGAGATAAAGTCCTATTAACAAGACCTGCTCAGCAAGAATCATCAGGAGTAATCAGTATGGATTCAGCAAAGGGAAGTCAGGCTTGACCGACCTGATAAGCTTCTATGACAAAATGTCCAGCCTGGAGCACGAAGGGAGAGCAGTGGATATTGTCCACCTGGACTTCAGTAAGGCCTTTGACACTGTCCCCCAAAAGATCCTCAAAGACAAGTTGATAAAGTATGGGTTGGATGATCAGGCAGTAAGACGGATCAAAAACTGTCTGAACGGCCAGACCCAGAGGGTGGTGATCACTGGAGCAAGGTCTAGTTTGGGGCCAGTAAAGAGCAGAGTACTCCAGGGTCAATACTGGGTCCAGTCCTGTTTAACATCTTCATTGACGACATTGGTGATGAACCAGAGTGTACCCTCAGCAAGTTGCTGATGACACAGTTCTGGGAAGAATGGCTGAGGAGGGTCATGCTGCCATACAGAGGGACCTGGACTGGCTAGAGAAATGGTCTGACAGGAACATTATGAAGTTCAACAAGGAAAATGTATATTCCTGCACCTGAGGAAGAACAACCAGTCTATGTTGGGGGCCACACAGCTGGAAATCAGCTTTTCAGAAAAGGATCTAGGGGTCCCAGCAGACACCAAGTTGAACATGAGCCAGCAATTTCAGCTAAGCAAAGAAGGCTCATTGTATCCTGGGCTGCATTAGGCAAAGTATTGCCAGCAGATCAACGGAAGTGATCCTTGCCCTCTACTCAGCTCCGGTGAGGAGTACCATGGAGTCAAGCTCTTGGTCCCCCAGTATGAGAGATATGGACATACTAGAAAGAGACCAATGAAGAGCCGTAAATATGGTGAAGAGACTAGAGTATCTGCCTGGAGGAAAGGCTCAGAGAGCTGGGACTCTTCAGCCTGGAGAAGAGGAGGCTCACGGGGGTATCTTATCAATGTCTATAAATACCTGAAGGGAGGGTGCAATGAAGATGGAGACAGACACTTTTCATGGTGCCTAGTAGCAGGACAAGAGGCAATGGGCACAAACTGTAACACAAGAGATTCCATCTAAACATCAGAAAACCCACAACCATCAGGTGCGTTGGACTAAGTGACCTCCAGAGGTCCCTTCCAACCTCAACCATTCTCTGATCCTGTGATTCTCTGAACACATCTCCAGTTATTTTAATGTGTAATATTTATAGTGCATAAAATGTTTGAAGATACAATGCAGCAAGAGTTTAAACTTTTTTTTTTTTTTTTTTGCAAACAATTGGAACAATGATCTAAATGGTGTACTGCACTTTCATTTTTAAATCATCAAATATTGTCATTCATACCACATAACTGTCAAGAACTTATTTTTTAACTATAACCCAAGCTTGTAAAAAGTCACCAGTAAGAAAGCAATCTTTTTACATTCACATTTTAAAGAAGAAAGAGATGTAAGATAGCTGTACAAAAAGGAAAAAAGCAAAACAAAACAAAACAAACAAACAAACAAAAAAACAAATTGGATTTATTGTTTGTCCATAGATCTGTTATGTTCACTACTAGAATTTCTCATAATACAAAGTCTTATTTAAAAAAACCACTGGTCTAATAACCTGATACTACAACCAGTAACTGACTGAACTGTTTTGACTAGTTTCATATCAACAGTACTCTTTGACTCAGAAGTTAGGAAAGGTTGTGATGTTTGTATGCTTTCAGCTTCATATTGGTTTATAAAACAAAAGGAACAGCTACATTACAGACTGACAGCTCTCTAATGTAAATCATTAGAAAGCTGGAAAAGTTCCTCGTGCAGCCTTAGCTCTGATCCACCAGAAAACACAACATTAAGATAGTCATTGTTATTCCCATTTGTTTAGCTGTTGCATTTACGTTTGTTAGCAAAAAGCACGCAATATCACTATTACTGAAGAGAGTCAAGTCTTGTGTAAAGAGGTAATATCATTTAGCATATGCTACCAAATGACTGCAAAAATAGAAAAGCTTTCAAGCATACTCGATTTATGTTAAACTCCATATTAAAATAATATTACCTAAATAATTAAAATATTACTTAAATGTACCTTCAATAATCTATTCAGAGCAAAAGAATACGTAAATATCTTAATATATTTTATTGCACAATTCTAGTGTTGACCAAAGCTGCAGACTTTTTCGTATTTTGTTTGTTTGTTCTATTAATTCATTACTATAACAAACACTGGCAAGTTAAAATTATTAATTTAAAAGTATGAATAGTCAAAATGGTAACTCACTTTTTTGCATGCAGAAGTGAACAAGAGAATCTTGGAATGATGTAATTCTAAGTACATGAAAAGCTATATAACGTTAGTAAAAAACACACACGAGAAGTGGGCCTATAATATTTCTGAAATGAAAACAAATCTGTTATGTTTAAAATCTAAACAAATAGTTGAAATGTTAATTCAAATGAAGAACAAAATATAGACAAAGCCTTTTCTTCATTCATTTCAGATTATTTCTGCAAAACTTATTCTTTTTGCTTCCTAAATATTACCTAAACCAGAAGTACTTAACCGTTCTCACCGTACTTTACAATATATCATAACCATGCTATGAGTGTTACATATGTAAAAAATGACATTTGAGCTCATATTTATTTATACACCTGATCAGGAATTTCCTAATAAAGTGTGCTGAATCAAGTAAAGCTAATTAATTGATTCTGAAGCGTTAAGTTGGAAACACGTTATGTCTAATAACCTTTTGGTCATTTGAAGGTCAGACTTCAAGGGGAACAACAGAGCCCAGCACAGACAGATTACTTGCTGAAGTGCTTTACTTGCTGAAGTGCTTTCAGGAGCTGCAGTTGCACCTTTTCCTGTTAAGATTTTAATCTGCCAGTTACCAATTTCACTGATGATGTCTTTTAGGTGAAACAGTGATTTAAGATTTCTGAAATAAGTTTTTCCACAATTTCCAGTTTATTTGGACTTTTTTTTTTTTTCCCATACTATAATTTCACCTCAACTCTGTTGAAATGATATTCTGAAGTAATCAAAGCACATGAAAAAACAAGACATTGGGGTAACACTTTGCAGATTTTCTTGAAACTATACTATTTGGAACATAATGACTGATTAGCATTCTGTGTGCATGTTATAAGGAATAGATTCTTAAAACAAAAATAATTATGGCCTTACTGCTTCAGTCTGAGTCAACAGAAGAATAGTTACTGTTACTGTCAATATTTACTGTCAATATTTAAATATTGGCAAAGATTTAAATATTGGCAAAGATTTCTTGTTGCTTTGCAGTATTCTGCAGGTATAGTTTACTGCTAGAGAGTAACGACTTAGTTCAAAGCTGAGCACAGAGGGGCATACATTTCTATATAGTGAGATCTGACCCATGGTCAGTGCTGTACTAATGCTGCCTATGTACTTTCTCATGTTCCTGTCACACAAATCTAAGTAAACTTGAATGGCTGACTACAGCTAGTCCTAAACCTTTTGATGGGGAAGTGGCTTTTCCTGCTGTTATCAGGAAATATTTTAGATAGAGTGATCTTTCAGTAACTATGCTATGCTGGCTTTTCATGGATTATGCATGGTTCTTGCAGACCAGGAACTCCCAGGAGACTCCTATCTGTAGCTTTGAGTCCTGCTCCCTACTTGAATCTGGGAGTTCAGGGATCCAAGGGAGATCCTTCTATGGTCAGATTTCTTGGAGCCAGTGGTGCCAGATAGGATCTCTCCTGCAAGAATCTTCAGATTCCATGCATCAGCTCGGATCCTCCTCTGTTCTAGGGGAAGAAATAGGGGAACATGTTCGGTAAACATTCTGCACCAAAGACTTCAGACTTAATTTATTCAATATATGAACTACAACAAAGCAGGTTAAAAAAACATAAGCCTTTATTGCACAAGAATTTCCACTATTTCCAATATTTCAGAGCTTTTTCAAGAGTTAGGACTAGGTCTACAGTTAGGGTGAGGAGAGAGAGAGAAACCCTAGAGCTCTTGGTTTTGAGGATGCTGGCACTTGTATTTTTTGTCTCAAAAAACATAAATTAAAGTCTTCTGCATTCAAAACAGGAATTAGAGACATAGAGCTAAATGATTGTGGTTATTGCTCCTGATTCATAAATACCTTATGGAAAGTTAGAACTCCTTTATGTAGCTGCTGTTTGTCATCTATTCCTCTTGATCAAATAATTAAAGTGTTGAAAGCTTGCTGACTAAGTTTAAAATGTTTCTGATTCTGACGCCTGCAGTGAGAGGAATGAAAGAACTGAGGACAGAATGGAAATGAAAAATCTGCACATTGCAAAAAGACAGGGAGGAATTTTTTGGCCAACTACTAAAAAGGTATTTTTCTAAGACACCCATTTTTCCATGGAGCTGACTCCAAGGACCCGGAGTAGTTTTTACTGTCTTCAAGAATACATTTGTCTACTCTCATGTATTGCAAAAGTAAGTATTGGCTTTCAGGGATTTGTGCAATGTATTGTGAATTCTGTCAAACATTAAGTGAACTGGTCATTTTGAGAGGTTCACAACTATTGTTAGCTTTGAAAATGATGATGCCATTTGCCTGGAAAAAATGCATTGTTCAGTGCTTGGGGAAAAAAAAAAAAAAGAAAAGAATTTGCAGAAGCATTTTTAAGCTGTGCTTTTCCTCACTTTTTTTTTTTTTCCTAGTACTTTAAAAATTGGTTTCAAAATGAAAATTCAAGTAAAAATTGTAATTTGTATTTCCATAATTACATAAGATGTTTTCAAGACAAGAAATCTGTCTTTCATCTGATTTCATGAGGCATCTTTCATGTCTGTGTGACTTAAATTACATATTGCATCCATCATCCTTGCTGCCAAGTATGTTAGGAAAGGCTTTAGCACAAGTATTTGTATTGCTGGGCTGCAACCAATTTAAAAAAAATACAACAACAAAAAAAAAACTTTTCATGGCAATTTGAAGTAAATTTATCATTCTGGTAGACAGAGTATCCTACTCAGTTTTCTAATTCAGTACCAATAGAGAAAAAGAAAGAACACCATGGTAGTTTAAGTGGAGACTTTTACAAAATTTTGATTTCTTTAATATTACAAAGTGCAGTCAATTTTGCAATTATGAAGCTTAATATGAATGGAACATGGTATATACAATCCCAAAATGTAAATATATTTCCTATATATTAGGTAGTCGGTTTTATCCTGATCACCAGAACATCAAAGCCAACAACAGACTTCAATTTCAAGTATTGAATGCAAAGTACAAATAGTGAATATCCAAAGTAAACTGAAATGATGTTTGGTCAAAATAAATAAATAAATAAATAAATCAACATATGTTCGTAAAGGAATTGATAAAGAAAGGCCTAAAAATGCATCCCCAATTCTAATTTACCTACACGTCAAGCCTTGAATGTGAGATGCACATAGTTAATTCCTGCCTTGTGACCATTTGGTGGTGTAAACCTGTGACATTCATTCCCACATTACACGAATGCAGCACCTGCAAACAACTCTTCTTCATGTCAGAGGCTGCAGCACAGTCTCATTTACTGGAAAAAGAATGTTTGAAAAGTTTGTCTTTATTGTCTGATAAGCATTAGAAGTATACACAGTTTGTGCTGAAACTAAAGTTTTTATTCTAAAAGTATGTATCAATATTTTATGGTGAAAGACATAGTAAAGGTAAAGTTATGAGGTTATCATTAGGCCCCATAGAATTGTACCTGTTCAGTTAGACAGTTCAGATATGACAATCAGTGATTTTACAGATCAATAAAAGAAGAATCTCTAAATAGTAAAACATCATTTATAGTTTCATAGAAGAGGTCTGAACCCTGGATAAATGAAATTACATCTCCTATATTAAGCCAGAACACACAGCTGGAAGACTTACGAAGGTTTCTCTTATGACCAATCCCTGTACAGTACCTGTCAACTTCTGGAAACCATTGTGATTCCAAAATTAAGACTACATAAGACTCCTAAGGAAAGGAAAGCAATTCTGAAGAAAGGTTTTCAATTGATGTAGCACATAGTGTTGCAGAATGTGGAGGAATGAAGAAAAGTAGTTTCTCATTTATTTCATGAGGAAAAGTTTCTAAGGCTTTAAGGAAAGAAGTTGTAGTTCTTTGGTTTGTTCTTGCAAATTTGTAGATTTACAAATAATGAATGTCCCAGATTAGAATTAAATTCTCTGTCACTGAAGAGAAAAAAAATCATATGTAGGTGTTGTCCTCCCCGGGTTAGTAAGGTTTCATGCTTATTGAGAATTACAGTCAAAGCAAGCCTCTGCTGCTAAAGTCAGAATAAAAGTCATGCTTGGGACAAAGTTTTACCATTGAGTCTACAGCCATTGTTTCAAGACCAGAAGCCAGGGTCATTGTACAAATAGGTTTCCATAGTGCCTGGTATTTGGAAAGTGGCTTTCTGAAAGATAATGAAAATAATAGGGCACTCAGGATAGAGGTAAGAAAGAGACATGTCCTCTGAAGGTGCACAGATCCCCTGGCACCATTAACCCAGTGTAATGTGGGTGTTTCTTAAAATAGACCTGTTCTTTCCTGCTCAGGACATAGAGAAAAAAAAATATATATATTTTTCACAGTGGACTGAACCTATACTCAGAGAAATTAATTGCCATAGCCAAGAAGATATGAAGATACCACACTGTCAGAATGGAGCTGACATTTCAATTTCTGCTTCTTGAAATGTGAATGAAAAGGTTAATGACCCAAATAAATATGTTAAAATAAAGTAAGCTTCTTGCCCCAATAATGTAAGCAAAGAAAAATAGGAGAAGTAAAAAGGTGGGCACAGTTTGAAGAGTTGTGAGACATACAACTGGAAAGCACACATACAGACCTAAAGAGTCAATTGTTGAAGAGTAAGTCCGAAAACCTTTACATAAGAGCTTTATGCTACAAATCAAATACTTTAATTAGAGTAATTAATTTTTTTTCATTTTTTTTTTACATTTTTTTCTACAGGTTGTCTCCTCACGCAATCCAGAAATTCCATCATATTATTTTATGATGAACATACATCTTCACGAGAATGAGAAAACATGAAAAATACTAACTCCAAAATTGATAGAAGAATAGGTTGTGATGAAGAAATTGGAAATCAGCATTAAAAGTTGGCCAGTCCTCCTCCAGAAGTCATAGAATGATAGAATCATAGAATGCTTTAGGTTGGAAGAGACCTTAAAGATCATCTGAACCTCTGCCATAGACAGGGATGCCACCCACTAGATCAGGTTTCTCAGGACACTGTCCAACCTGGTCTTGAACACATCCAGGGCTTCCGCAACTTATCTGGGCAACCTGTTCCAGTGCTTCACCACCTTCACAGTAAATAATTTCTTCTAACTTTCTAAAGTCTCATTTCATTGCCTAGAAAATGTCAAAGATTTACTGAAAGAAATATTTACCATATTGTTAAACACATGAGAAAAAAGTACAATTTATTTCTCCCTTGCATAATAGAAAATTCCTACAAAAAGTAATATTCAGGAATATTCTGCAATGGAATACAAAGATCTGTGGAACATAAATCTGCTTGTATTTAATGTTTCCATGTAATCCTACATACAATTTCTTTCTTTCCTACTACAGATGCTATTCTTTATAAAATGTTTCCTTCTACTCTGCATTCTTTCTCCCTCTCTCCCCTCTCAAAAACAAATACAAAAAGAAAACCTTGGAGTTTTGGCAAATCTTAAAAAAAATAATAAAATAATAAGCATGACCATTTTAATTGAAGAGCTGCTGTCATCCTTGAGAGATAAATGAGAAAAGGAAAAAAAAAAAAAAGGAAAAAAGGAAAAAAAGGAGAAAGGAAAAAAGGAAAAAGGGAGTCGGTGGGAGGAGAATGAACTAGCTTCATAGACATAAAGCTGAGAAGAAATGTTTTCTTCAGAAAGAGAAAAAAAGAAAAAAAAAGTATGAGATGTTTCATAACCCCTGGCTTGGAAAAGTTCTGTATTTGGTGAATAAATAAGGAAGCAAAATAATGAAGGAGTGTTCTTATTCTGAAGTGGGAAACGGTGTAGGTTGCAGCTGTGCAATGTGTAGCTGTTTGAACAGTGTCCAGCTACGTTAGAAGTCTCATGGAAAGCAATGCTTTTGGCATCTGGAGTAACATCATTCATTAGAAGAAGTGATGATAATTCAGTCTTTACTGATCAGTACAAAATGCAAAATATTACCAGGATTTTTTTGTAATTTGATTTCATAGTAAGGTAAGTGTTCATTGAGTCTTTATAAATATTCAAATTCATAGGACACTCAGAAGAACTCATAGTGAGATTTGTAAAAAGAAAATTCCTGAGTTAGCAAGTGAAAATGAAGAACTGTGGTAACTTGAGAACAAGGATTAAACCAAAAGCTTTATCCTTATGAACAGTGGTATTTAAGGAAAATTTTACAAGGAGTTCTGAGGACAAGAAGTAAATGTTTACATTGTATTTTATCTGATAATTAGAAAGCTAACAGAAAAATAAAAGAAGACAGTATACTGTAAACCATCTAAGCTTCCCAGATTGTTCATATCAATACAATGTGTATATACACACATTTTATATTTATATAAATACTCATAAATGTTTATTCATTATTACACTAAGTAATTTTTCATGTGTATGTATATAAGCATCTAAAGTCCATTTCAGATTTTGGATTGGAATAAATCATGTGAGCACTGGATATTTAGTGGCCATTTCATTTCTTAAAAAAGAAGAGTCTGCTGACTCTGAAGATCTCTCTTCACAGCTACTGCAGAAAAACCTGCAGTAACTGATTTCAGAAATGAAAGGTGTGTGCTTGTGGGTGCTAAATGGCTTTCATGATAGAACTAGTTGAAAATATCCTTTTAGATTTGTCTGTGTAATTGAAAGCATTTTTACCCTTTTAGTCAGAATAGTTTTTAGCACAGGTGGTCAAGCCAGATACTTGATAAGGACTCTGGACTGGTGTCATTTCCTGTCTTTGCTAACTTTCCCCTCTGGAATTAAGGTGAATCACTGACCATGAGCACAAAATGACAATCTTGGCTTTGCAGCCATATGTAATTCTCATCTGAAATGAGAATCTGAAATTACTGTCACTTAAGCAACTTCTGATTCTTTTTCAAGCCTCGTTCAGAAGAACAGAAGAACTTCACCTTAAATATTTCTATTATTCTATCTACTCTTACTCTGACATGAATATAGGTGGTTAACTTGCTGATTGTAAGGCTGTGAAAGAAATTTTTTTAGCATTACTTTATGACAGCAGAGAATGGTACATCTTCAAAAGAACAATATAATACAAATACTTTGATTGTAAAAGCAAATCTCTTTTTTGCTCTTTCAGATAGTTGTTGCTTAACAATTACTTTGGTTAGTAAGTCATAAATGCCTTAAGAGTATAAATTGTTTGTATACTGCATTAGTTTATACATACACAAATAGCACAACATTAAAACTTAGCTTTATAACTAAAAGCTTTTGTCATCTAACCACTAAGGAATCTAGAGCTTCAGTCAATTGGTATTTTCTCTATTAAACTCAGTATTGATTTCTTAGATCACAGAGCTTTCTGAACTACCTTGGGAATGGTTAAAAGATTCTTGAAGTGAATGTGTAGCCTTTTTAATTACAAAAGCAAACCTAGTTAAATCTCTTGCTACAACTTGGAAACCATCTTTACACCATTATTTACAAAAACAATCATTACATGGAAAGAATTTGCTCTAACTTAAATACTAGTGTAATTTTTATGTATGAAACACCAGAGATTCTCATATAAAGTGTGTATTCATCTGTCTTAATACCAACACAACAGGAGTGGAGTTAATATAGGAATAGTTAAGATTGAAATTGCTTTCTTTGAGCTTGCTTTTAATCATCTGGATTTAGTTTTAACAGTTAAAGGAAAGAAAATAAACTTGAGTAAGAGTAAGCAATAGAAAGCTACTCAGTTCTTGGATTTAACTGCAATCACAGAAATTAAAACTGTGTTGTAGATAAGTTAAAGATTGTTCAGTCAAATATCTCTTGTTGGTTACTCAGGTACCATATTTAATTTAGGGAATTAAATGATAGCTTTATTTTTTTAATCTACAAATATTATTATCGTTACCTTTCTCATGAAGATTACTCTTTCTTCTCTTCTATTTTACTGTTTTTGTGGCAGGTGACTAGCATCCTTAGAGTATTGCAGGAATCTAATTCTTTAGAATGAAGACTTTCTTTAAACTTTGCTAATATCCATACTGATTTTAAAAATAATAATAAAAAATAAACAACAAAACCAACAACAACAAAAAAAAACCACCAAAAAACACTTCTGACATTAGACATTAGTGGGTGAATTTTGGAAAATCATTGAGCTTTTGCATTTAGAAAAGTCTATCTTTTTTCTGTATCTACCAACAGGCATGATAAACAAATGTTCAATGCATACGTAACTGCAGCACATCATGGAAATAATGGGAAAACTGTTGAAATCGTGCATCCCTTGTGCACAGAAAGAAGAAAATCAAAGCCAGAACTCAGCTAATCTATGAATTTTTGTGAAACCTCATGTTTATATACAAATTTATTACTTGAATGTATATGTAAGGAAATAATCTAAGAATTTTATTCATTAATGATATACAAGAACAGCTACAACCAAAAAATTTAGTGTGCACAGAAAGGTACATACAATATCTCTATTTTATTTCTGATGACATGAAATATTCTTTATTTACAATGACTGATGAGAAGTAAAGGATCAAAAATATATTCAGGTTGTTACTGTTCTTTTTCTCAATACTGTGAGCATGTGATAGGAGTTTAGTATTCAGAGTCCCAACAGAAAAGTAGCAATCTTGCTTTTGAGAACGTAGATTTCACTGAACAAACAGTAAATATAATAATGAAAAAGCTGTAAATATTAAGATAATGTATTATTTGAAATTATGTTCCGTGCAATTTATATAGTATCAGCATAATACCTTATTAAGCAGGTGCATCATGGAATTAATTTCTCTGTTTTGTTGTTGTTGTTTGTTTTTGTTTTTGTTTTGTACGTTATCTGGTTTATAAATAAATAAGTAAATAACCATACTTTTAAAAACGAATCTACTTTCAGAATCACAGAACTATAGAATAGTTTGAATTGGAAGGAACCTTAAAGATCATCTTGTTCCAGCCCTCCTGCCATGGGAAGGGACACCTTTCCACTAGGTCAGGTTGCCCAAAGTTCCATCCAACCCGGCCTAGAACATTTCCAGTGATGGAGCATCCACAGCTTCTCTGGGCAACCTGTTACAATGCCTTACAGCCCTCACAGTAAAGAATTTATTCAAAATATCTAATCTAAGTCTACCCTTTTTTATTTTTAGAATGTTAACCCCTTGTCTTGTCACTACACTCCCTCCACAGACCTGTTTCCTGTAGGCCTCATTTAGGTACTGAAAGGCCACTGTATGGTCTCCTCAGAGCCTTCTTCTTCAACCCCAACAGTGACTACAACAAAAAATACTACCACAAAAAAACAAAACAAAACAAAAAAAACACTTATATGCTACCTTGGAAATATGTATACCCATTTTTCCTGTAGTTCAAGTCTTGGAAACGATGGTGAAGTCTTCCTTTCCATCATATTTATTAGGGATCTTAGGGCTTCCACAGATTTTAATGAGAGGAAAATTAGGGTGTGAATGACTAAAGAAAAAAATAAAAATGATAGTTAAAAAGAAAACAGTAGATATAAGTTTCAGGGCATTAGCTTAATTGTCACCAATAATACTATTACATCTCTAAGCTGTATAGCCTTGAAGAAATTTGAGATATTTTCAAGTACTGTTGGAATAGGAAGAAATATCTGCCCTGATACCTCAGCAGTGCAAGTGTGTGGTCTGATCAAACAGGAGAATAAATGTATAATTACAAACTTAAAATACAGGACAACCATATTAAGAAATTTAATTATCTTTAACTTTCTTTTTCAGGCATACTTGTGAAATTTGTGTGTTTCAACTTAAATATAGTATATATATAGTTTTATGTATATACATGTGTGTTTATGTATATATAAGTATAAACCAAAAATTTTAATAGCGTCATTTTCTCTTCAGCTACATTCCAAATTTGTATAAATTGTAAGCTGGAAAAGCTAACATCTCCATGTTGAGGAAAAAGTGCTTGAAGATGGATTCATGTGGGATTTTCTGTTGTTTCATTTTGTGTGTTTTTCAAGCAGTGTTTGATTGAAAAGTGTCAAAATATTCAAATTTTCATGTGGAAATAGAAATATTTTTTTTCTTTTTAATATATTATACATCAAGCAAGCAAAAAAAAAAAAAAAAAAGTGTTCTTTAGCTCAGGCAGCATATTAATCCTATAGTAAAAGTTATCAAGTAGGTTTCTCAAAAAATAGTTCCTAATTATTCAGTTCAGTGATTTAAATAATACTTAAATGTTAACCATCTGTACCTTGGGACATTAACAACTTATCATATTTTCTAACTGATTTTTTTGATAAAAAGAGTATGTAAAACACAAGCACACATTTAAGGAAGGCAAATGCAGTGACTTCCTTAAGTGCAAAAGAGTGGTCATGCTTATGTTAATCAATTTAATAATGAATTTATACCTTCTATATTAGAAAAAATGCTAACTGCAAAACTTACATATTTGTTTTGACAGGCTACAAATGATTGTTTTCCATTCTAATTTCCCAATTTAATATGTTTCTTAAGAGACTGTACTATGCATTTGGTTATTAAGAATCTCACACACATTCTTCCACATACCTTTAGAATCTGTTTTAAACCAAGGTAAAAATTAAAATGCAGACCTACAAGGAATTCTCATCATCCAGAAGAAAAAGATTTGGAAAAAATCTTTATCCCATCTATGAATACAGGTAAGCCTCTATTTAGGCCATACACCTCATCAGAAACTTTTTCTTTGTTTGTGAACTATATATTAAGAATTGAAATACTGAAGAATTGTACTACTTTAAGATATTGCAATATTAAAACACTTTATGCTTAAATGAAAGTTACCTTAATACGCTATCTTTTCTGTTTATATTAAAATAGAACGGTTCCAATTTTTAGGATAGTTGGAAAGTTCATAATCCAAGGAAAATAAACATAACCAGGTATAATTTTAGTGTACACTTCACTTATGTAAAAAGTTGATTATAATGAGATATTAATCAGATATTTATTAGGTTGCTATTCTAAGAGTGCATGTTCCATGATTTTTAGCAAATATTTTTATTGATTTATATATTTTATGAGTAATACATTTATTATGAGTGCAACCGTTCATGCATTTATGTGATTATTTTCAATAATGTAAAATAAATTCTGTAATCATGACAAATGTGGATTAGGCCATAGTTATTGGTACAGTTTGATTATATGGCAAAGCTGAAATAAATGGATTTGATCTTCCAAAATTCAGTCCTCCAGAATGCACTTTATTTTTTCTGGACTTTTTTTTTTTAATTTTATTTTAAGAATGGAAATTATTCAATTCTGTTAAAAAATCAAACAAAAACAAACAAACACAAAATCACACAATAGCAAAAAACAGGAAAAAAAAAAACTGACATCACCACAACCTCTACACAACATATCACTGTATCTTTACCCGTTCTTCTAAAGATATTCATGTGTTATCTGACTTCTTTGTGGTCATACTTAACCTTTACAATACTAATTTAATAATGCATTGCTTTTTGGTTATTTAACACAGTCAACTACTGAAAGCTTATGAACATTATATTCATACCAAATAATAAATGTACATGGGTATTAAAAATTGTATCAATGACATTAAAATTTGAGAACTTCAAATGCAATATCCTCCATGTTGACATAACAAATTAGAATTTTTCTGAAACATTTAAAACTTTGGATGCTTTTCTTCTCAACGCTTTAGATAAATGCAAGTGCCATTGGCAATACGCAGCAGATCCATTTACTAATGCAGAAGTAGTAGAAAATGTCATTTTATGCACTAAACTTTTCTAACAAGTCCCTAGATTATTCATAACAAGTGACTGTTTATTTCTCTGTCACTTCTAATAAACCAAAGGCATTGCAGTTATTTTGTCTATTGTCTAATTTAATCTCATTTTATCTTCTTTTAAGACTTTGAATTATATTATTCTAGTTACAAAAAAATGAACAGTTTCCAAGTTTCATCATTATTTGCAGAAGCAAAATAATGATAGCTTCCTTTTTTATGGAAGCTCTTTCAAATTTGAGATCTCCAAATAACAGAGAATGTGTTGTATTAGAAATATTACATATATTCAAGCATATTGTATTGTTTAGGCAAAAATATTAATAACCCTAAATAATCTGGTTTATCTATAAATCTGTCAAAAACTCAGTGTATGAATAATTCCCATGGCATTTCTTCAGAATTATTAATATGCTTCTTTTGCAGATGGTCAGAAACTATGATATTTTCTGTTCTTTCTTCTTGTAGAGTTTCTGTTTTCTGGAAACCATGACAACATTAATGGAGATTAGAAAAGCAGAACACTCTGCATTTGATGTTTATTTCAGAGGTTTTCCCAATACAGTATTAGAAATATGCTTAATATTGAACACTTTCTTCAAGAACTACCTGCACAGTGAAGCTATTTCTTCATCTCTTTAATATATGCACCTGCACTACAAAAATCTATAGTCTTCTATTATGTATGTCAGAGTGAATAGTTGCATGTGTAATGCACAACCGTCTTATTCCACAGCTGTGAGTTTAGTCTCCAACAAAGTAATGGTGACTATAGTAGTGACAATATACTATTAATTTGGCTCAACATACCTATATTTATAGAATTCAGGGAATTTAAATTTAGATTTAGGAAGATGATGCTTTCTGAGCTTACTGGATACTGCAACAGCCATAGCTGATTTCAAAGCAAGTGATCAAATCTAATTTATTTTTTTTAGATCATGATTAGTTGCAGGGAAAAGCACTATATCACAGTGTTTATCACACACCATTGCATGTAACATTAGTCATTATTACCTGTTTAGAAGTTAGATCTATGTGAAAACGAAAACCACCATCATAAAACAACTACAACAAAAACCAACATCAGCACCAACAAAAATGTATCAGTCACTGTATCAGTCAGAATCTCTGGAAATGTTAATAAAGGAAAAGATTACACCAGTTTTCTTCCATGCTATGTTTGTTAACAACTAAGCAACATGCCTGAAAGTCTGTGTGCTATGAAGACACTAATTGCTTTATATTAATAAAACAGAAGGTTAAAACAAAACAAAACAAAACAACAACAACAAAAAAAACCCTGTAGATTACTACAGACAATGGTACTCCAGTATGCAATAGAAAGACAAAAATAGTACAAAGCTATCTTTTTCCCTGAATGAGAATTCATTACAGTTCTTTTCCATTTCTATTTTTAAGTGTATGGAATGCTTTTTTATTAACAGACATTATGAATACAATATATTGAACAGATGCAGTTGCTAGATAATCAATTTTTCTCATAATTAAAATAATTTTTACCATCTGAGATAGAAATAGACTCATTGTGTTACATACATTAATTTATCTTAAGATCTTCTGTTTCTTTAGTCCTTGAGAGAACATCTTCAATGTAATAGAAGCAAACAAGGAACTTCCTGCTCAAATCAACCTAATCCCAGATGGATTAAAACAGAGTAAGGCAGCCACTTATTGGATAAATGGGCATAAGTTTCTGCTCTTTTTTCCAGTCAATGGCGCCAGCAATGATTATTATCTTTCTTGCTCTTAGTTCAATTCTTCAGTCACAGAGTCAACATTTTGCAATTTTACTTTGCCCAAGGTCTTGTAGTGACCTGATTGAGACAGGTCACAATTTACAGGAAAATTATTGCTTGTTATTTACATCTCAGTAGTGACTTGAAATATGTATATATTTCATCCTTTAAAGCATGAAAGATTAAGGATTTTCCTGTGATTTTTTAACCCACCTTTTCCTGGTGTTTTTAAAAAATAGGGGAAAAAAAAAAAAGAGCATTCATTTCACTTAACCACTTTGATTCTCTCTCCCTTTCTGCTTTCTCACTTTCCTAGAATTTTTTTTTTCTTGAAGCAACAAATTGTTTTCTTTTACACTTTCTTTTAAATCTTTAAAATTAATTCTAACAAATATTTGTGTGATTTGTGAAAGAACACTTACAACAAACTTAGAATTGTGTTTTGATGTTTTTATTCAAAATGAGTAATTGGAGATTATTTCCTTCTACCTCCCATATGACTACAGTCATAAAAAATTAACAGAGAAAACTAAATTATTTTGTGTGGTGTTTGCTTAATGGTAGGATGTATATGAAGAGAAAAAGATGCATCAGGATAGGGACATTAGATTTTATCAGCAAGAGTTTTACATACAATAAAAAGTGATCAAAAACTGAGCATATGCACTTGTCACTGCCCTTTACACAGCAGGTGTCTTAACGTAACCTGTGTCTAGTGGGGTTTTGAAGGTTTGTTCACTGTAATGATGACCAGTCCTGCAATCTCATTACAGAATTTTCTTATTAGAAATGTTTCATAGGGCCTTTATGCGTGCTTGTTCTGTTCAACAAATGAAGATGTGTAAAACAGTCTCTAACTCTTTCTTTGGTTTTAATATCTATTTCTTCATAAATAATTTTGCAACACATACTATATAATAAGGGTAGTCCATATCCAAGGAACTGAATATATCACAGCAGTACTCAGCTTTTAAATATCTGGACCTTGGAACATGATCAGCTTTCTAATGGTAGACACAGAGGCTCTTATAAATAAAAGCAACACAGATCTGAAAACAAAACCTACAAACACTGAACAGGAGTTCATCTGAAGTTAGCACATTCAGCAATTGATTATAGCTACCTATATGAAGGAAACAGGAAACACTGAGGGCAGTGGTGACCTCAAAATCCTTATCACAGAGGAGTAACACAATGTTTATGAATGATGCTCTCATCCACTCAGGATGTAATAGTCTTCTTATTAGAGCATTGACACAAGAAGTGCAAGAGCAAGGTTCAATATCTTCATTTTTTACAGGCATTCAAATATATATGTTCCTACAGATTACTTTGCATAAGTAAAGTGAAGCTAAGAAATTCACTTTCCTGCTTTGGGAAAGTAAGGCTGTATAAATTCAACAAAGCAGCTCTAAGTTTTGCTTCTTGCTCCCAAACCTGTTATATGATAATTTATTTGTGATGTCTAATTCATCAACAGTCACTTGGGCCAGGACTTGTGTTTTATTTGCAAATCAAACTTTTAAATTGAAACTGTTTGATGAGTCATCAACTGTGGGAATAACAGATCAGACATTTAATATTATCCTAATGACTAGAAAGCTCCAAGTCTTGTTTATTTCCCACAGCTCTGATATTGGGCAGGCAGGATTTCCTTTTTTAAGTTCTTTATACAGAAAATAAACAATTGAAATCTGAACCATGTAATGCACCACACTGTAATATGAACCTTGTATTATAATCCAGAAGCACAGTGATATTCAGGTGAAAAAACACCTAGATCTTTGGGAAATATGTAACATGACACTCAGGAACTAGAATACATCCAGAAGACATGAGGAGAAATATCTGAGGAACATTTCAAACACTCCAGTAGAAGGGCTACATTCTGAAAGGAATTCACATCCTTTTGAAATAGCCAGCCACTAGTCAGGAAAATTCTGCAATGCATGAAGTCAGGAAAACTAAACTATGCATGCCATATTTTTGCGAGCAACTTTGAAAACAATGTGGGATTTCTTGAAGGTGAAAGGTATTCAGAAGAGGATTACAAAGTAAGAATTTGGGAATCTTAAAAATTTTTCTTCCCAAAGGCTTAAAAATAATTTTGTTTGGAGATAATGATTTGTCTTTAAAATTCATGTTAGATTTTGTTTTCCATTCTTTTTTTTTTTATCTGTTTATATTAAAAAACAAATAAACAAGCAAACAAAAAATTTCTAAAGCTATGAGATTTTAATCTAGCATTCCAGACAATGAGAAATTACAGAGTTCCAAATCAGAGATGATATGCTGGTTTGCTTCAGGCTGTACTAACAAAGTGATCTCTCTCTACTTATCTTTCATTTAATAGATCGATGCAAAGAGTTAAGGCACTTTGAAGTAGGTAGAACAAGATAAAATAGAAGAGGCTCAAAGGTGTTCTTACAAGGCAATTATCATTTAAAACAATATTGATATCATGACTGTTTCAGTTTTTACTCATAATTTTCTACTGAATTACATTAAATATGGCTTTTTTGTACTCTGCGCTATACTACTAAGAACTTTGCTACTTCATCAGTATTCAGACTTGACTTAGGTATGTGTATGAAGGAATGTCTGCTCCTTTAATTGTATCTGGTCAAGGACCTTTTCCAATGCAACAATGGATAATAAAAAAGGGAGGATGGGATGGGAATAAAAACCTGGTCAGTTGTACGATTTGATAAGGAAAGGAACAGATTGTGGAAGTGTTGACTGAAGCAAGGTTATCTGAGTGAGAATTTCTGGATTGGGATGGTAAGAAAAAAGAAGGGGAACAATAAGCTAAATGCTCAGATACAGAGCTGACAAAGCAAACATGGAGACAATGACAAGGAACAAACCTCCCAGTCACAATAGCTGATGGTCCATCAAACTACAGGAGCCAGTTTCAGTAAGACCAACCTGGACTTTTCAGTTGTTGAGACTGTGAAATTATGCGGGGGCTGGGGGGAGAGCAGGAAAAGGCAAAGCTCTGCAAACGCATGGGAGGGTGTGCAGAGAGAGGGAAATAAGGAGGAAAAAATAAAGGGGGGTATAAAAGGCCTGATCATGTGTAAAATGGGGCTGGGCAGTACACTTCTCTGGCTGAGCCCTGCACCTGATCAACTCAGACTGTCCTATCTTCTTATATTTTCTCATTAAATCTTTTCTTAACTATCTCTTCATATTCACTCTCCTGTGTGCTGCAGGGAGTATGTGCCAGCTAACAGGAAGACTGTGAGTGTGAGTGAAGAGTGGTGCCAGCTACTGGAGTCAGACTGGGGAGCAGGCACCTGTGGCCTCTAGTGCCAACTACTGGAGTGAGTGCAGGGGTCTCAGCTCCAGTTACTTGGGTGACCTGTGTGTGTATGTGAGTGAAATTGGTGCCAACTGCTGGAGTTAGGCCAGGGGTGTCAGCCCTGTGTCAGCCCTGCAGGTTGTGGTGCCAGCTCCTGGAGCTCCATGGGACAGGAGCAGCGTGTTTTCCTAAACCAGCAACTGGTGGGGACCAATGTGAATGAGGTGACTTCAGGGCTCCGCAGCAGCAGCTGGAGCAGGGCCATGGGTCACAGCCCATGTGTCTGGTGCCAGCTTCTGGGAGGGGTGAGTATGTTTTCCCCAAATCCAAAGCACATGGAATGAGTGTGTGTATACATAGAAAACTTTAAACTGGACTAGATGGAAAGTCTCTGGGCCTCAGCACTGAGCTGTGCTATCAGTTCGGCGGAGAGTCTGTGTTGGTAAGCTCGGGGGGACTGGAGAACATGATGTGCATGAGGGATAAGTGTGTGTGTGTGTGTGTGTAGGTCTGTGTGTGTGTCTGTGTGTGTGTAGGTCTGTGTGCATGTGTGCGCGCAGCGAGCTTAAATATGGACCAGCTGGTGAGTAGGCAACCTTTCAAGTGGGTAAGGGACCTGGGATCCAGGCAGGGGTGCTTGTCAGACAGATGAGCTGTGCCAGTACTCAAATGATTCACAAATGTGTGTATGCTTGTAAACCTAGACAGTGCTATGAGTGAGCTTTCACTAGTGACCGTCTGTCTGTACCACCTGAAGAGGAGGAAGGGATTCTGGCTGTCTGTGTCTTTATTTTGCAAGAGTCCTGTGTGTAAGTTCTGTTGAAGTTACCCCTGGGGTGGGACAGCCTGCATGACCGCTTGTGTCTGTCCTGTCTCTCTCTGTGTATGTTTGTGTGTCTCTGGGATATGTGCTTAGCTTTGCTACCTGTAGAAACTGCAAAGGAGAAAACAGTAAACATGTGCCCCAGCCTGGACAGAGACCCTGGGTCCTGAGACACTAGGCTGGGCCCCGGCAGCTCTGCAGGAGTGGTCCTGGGCCAGAGCAGCTGGAGGAGGCAGCCATGCTCTTCACCTCACTCAACAGTTCCATGTGCTGACTTTTTGTCCCCTCTTTCTTTGTCTGTTGACCATTTTCTCCCCTTTCTTGAAAACACTCTCCTAAAGGCACTACCATCTTGGCTGCCAGGCCCAGCTGTGCCCTGCAGGGGGGCGGTTGGAGCCATACGGAACTGGCTGTGCCCAGCAAAGGGCAGCCCTCGCTTCTCTTCGCAGCGTTCCTCTGCAGCCCCTTCTGCCAACACCATGACACACACACACAAATGTATCAACTTATTTAAAGATCACATGCAGTCTTGCTCAAGACAGAAATAAGAACATATCCCTATGTGGAGGAGAGTTTCATACAATTCCACCATCCTACTTGAATTACCATGCCATCTTACATTCTTCTTTCAGCATGTAAAGCAAAAATACATCAGTTTGTAAGTTATGTAATGCCAATGATTATATAATGCTTGTATGGACTTGTTTTATTTCAAAATTATTACTATTTCAGATATTTGATGAATGGTTGATGAACAGTATTCAGATTACTATTTCATGTATTTGATATGAATCAGAAGTAGATTGAAGAGAAAGTAAAAAAAATAAAAATAAACTAATTGAAACAGGCTAGCTCAAAATTATAGTCAAATGGCTTATGCACAAATATATGCACATATGAAAAGGATTGTATATGTTCTCTGAGGTGCTTTCTCTGCCGTGTTTTAAGCTCCACCATACATACTTCACTACAATGAAAACATAGTGGGTTTGAGTTTTGGTTATAATAAATATCTTTATGTCTTATTGTCATAATTTAAATACCAAGTACACTTATGTATGCTAGAGGTATTTTGGATGTATAACCCTACTTTTCCATGAAAATGTAAAAACCTAAATAGTTAACTAAGTCACTTATGACCTCTATCCACTTGTCTCCATAGGTATTACATTTTTGTATTTTCTACTGTTCTTGCTATAAACTACATTAAGAAAAAAAAAATCTTAATATTTTGTTGTGTTTCTCATGCTTTCTGTTTCTACTGGTATTGTTTCATCACAGAGGGTTATACTATCCAAACCACCAAAAAGAGAAGTTTGAATTCGGCAGGCCTGTAGAAGTTTTACAGATTCTTATGAACTCATTGGGTCATGAAAAATTTGGTGTTCTGCCTTCCTGACAAAGATTAACAAGAACAGAAGATGGCTTGGCATGAATCCATTTTGTGACAAAAATTGCCATGAGAATACAAAATAGCACAATATTAATCCATTCTCATGAAAATGAGGGTAATGAGAATGAGAAATGCCATCAGCTAAATCCGTTTTCATTACTCTGTTATGATTGCAATCTTGTAGCTCTCAGATAGTGTGCTGAGTGAAGAGATCTATATTTTAACCACATTTTTAATTCCTTTGATGTGCATCTCCTGGCCATTTTGCACTGCTTCTTTCTATACTTTGCACTGCCATTTTAAAAAAACATTCGGATCAGTTCCAGGTAGCTAAATTTGACAGCATATTTATAAATTGGTCCTTTTTTACACATAGAAACAAAGCCGTGGGGCTGTGAAGAAACTGCAATGGCTAACCTGATTAGTGAAAATCAGGGCACCCTTCCCCCCATATGTGTGAAACAGCTATGTAAAAATTCAGACATATAGTATAACACTGGAAGTGCTCAGATTAATCTTACTCTTAAGAAAAGAATACGTGTTGCAATAAAATGAAATGTCTAAGGTTTTCTGGATTACGAGTGGCTTAAGATACTCAGATTTTCAATCTCTATAGAGTTTCTTTCACAGGTAGAAAAAATGTGACATTAGAAGATTTTCTCACTCTCAAATCTTCCAGTTTTCTTCATATGGATTTTTTTTTTCTAAGCATAACAAATATTTTGTCATTACTGTTATAATTGACCTTGCTTCATGTGGATTACAAAGAAACAAGTCAATATTTGCTATCAACATTGCTAAAAATAATGTTAAAATTATGTGTGTTAACATAGCTTTTTAAAATACACATGGCTTAATATCCAGAAAGATCACTCAAAAGATATCTCCAAAGAATCACATCCTTATTTTAACTACTGCGTATTATCTGTATTTTGTCACCACTTAGGTTCATAGTGTTATTGCTTAGGCTGTATGTAACAAAAAAAAAGTCAATTTGTATGTAGGCCCCACTGTTTAATCTGCCTACAGCTAAAGTATTTCCATCTCTATGCTTCCATGATTGCATTTTTGCAAAGCTTAAACAATTCCCTCTGATTTGATTTCCCAAGCGCCAGAGAACCTGATGCACCATGAATAGGATTAACCATGTTCCATAAATCCAGCTCAGTGTTTTAACAGGAAAAAGCTGAGTAGGTTAATAGATACACTCTAATTGGAGTATTCCAGTAGGAACTTCCACATTCATGTTTTTCGCTTTTTGCATGGGCTTCCTTTGTGTCATGATCTAAGAATTCCCCTTCTGCCTACCATGATAATAGTGTTTCTGCAGACAGTGTTACTTCATTACTTGTCTTTAAAAGATAAATCCAGGATTTTCAAATTCTTTCTTTGACATTGCGTAAATAGAGGGGACAAAGTGTCTGACTGTCAAATTACCTCAAAAAATAAAAATCCTCTGTGATTATGCTTAATTATGACAAATGCTATCCAAACACATGGTAGAGACCTATGATACCCTCTTTGTGCAGTTCCCAGCATCACATCAAGAAATCTGGTGAGCAAAACAGATTGATAAAGTGATCACAAGAACCACCTGCTATGCTAGTGTATTGCAAGCTTTCCTGAGACTGGGGGACTCAAAGATGAGGCCCAGCTCCAATGCAGCATGGCCATCTATAGCAGCTGGTTTATGTCTGTCTGTCCTGCTCGCCGTAAACTTTTTTTCTTTATGATTGTTTCTGTGAGTTATACATAAATATATCACTTAGATTTTTTTTAACAGGTCTGATTGCTGTTTGTCTTCTTCAGCTGGAAACATTTGCATCGAAACAATATATGGAAAAGAAGGAGAAACACAGAACTCAACCTGATCTCACATAATTTACTGGGCATACAATTCTTCAGAGTTCTCATGACAAATAACTTAATGAGAATAAAGCCTAACTCTTTAAATTACTAATTTACAAAATAATGAATAAAAAAATTAGAGAGCTTGACATTGATCAATTTTGAATTAATCTCATAGTCTTGCCTTGTTTTGTATGCCTTATCCTACAACACTAAATCTGCCTTTGGTCTTGGTATCCTAATAACTTTCAGAACTGACCCAAAAGCTTCAAAGCAGAGTCGCTATTACTCTTCTTTTTTGCTCACTACAGTTTTGAAACTGTAAAGTAAAAGAAAGCAGATAAAGTATATTGATTCAGAATTGTATTAAGCAACACCTCTGCTCAATGCTTTATATCATCTGAGCAATTACCTATTCTTTAAAAGAAAGTTGCTCCATCTCCAGTTGAGATGGAGCAACTAAAAGGTTGGTTTACACATTCAATTGCAATAACTGTAACAGGCAAACTATAAAATTCTGCATATAAAGCCCATTTCAAACTTTTATTCAAAAAGACCATTGAAATGTTGGCTAAGTTGGCTTTTGTCTCTCTTTTCGTACCCATGGAGTCTTTGTGCCATGTCTATCTATCTATTTGTTTAATGATGTCAGGATGCTGCCTCATAGGATCTAGCAGATACAATTCTCCTAATGAACAAAATGATCTCTCCAGGCAGTGACATCAGACACTGTCTTCAAGGCGATCCAGCCTCTTACAAAGAGTTAGTGTTATAAAATTGCATATATAGTTTCTTGAAAGTCATATCTAGGGCAGTTTTTGAAGAGAGCTGTTCTAGTGTAGACAGCAGGGAATCACAGCACTTGAATCTCAGCATAGTTAAAATAGAACTACTTGAAGTGAGCAAAAGCTGAATGGTCTGGACCATCTGAAAATTGGTCCTGAACACCCAGCTTCTCTGACTGAACTTTTTATAGGTTCAATGATTTTTCTAAGGACAGATGTTATATTAAGTTGTAGTGCCCTTCAAAAGGTTGCTGTGTCAACTACTTGATAACGTACTGTTCTTCTACTGTCACTGTGCCTTTTAACACTTAGCTGGTAGCCGGGAGACACGTGGCTCTTAGTTAAAGAATTCACCAAGAAACACACACGCTTGCTGTGATGATATGATTGGAAGAGCAAATTAAAAATAGCTAGGTAACCAAGCAAGAAATGGACTGAGTTTTGAGACTTCCAAAGACCAGAGAGCTCAGGAGCACAAACTCTCTTAATCCTAATTAGGGAAATAGCATTCTGTATAGAATATGAAAGGCAAGAAACTATGTTTCACTGAAATGGAATTACAGAGTACACTAATTACCTTTCACAGCAATGCTTCTTCCTTAATAGATATACAAAAGTATTTTCTATATCAGATATTTCTTTTGGCAGTTTGGGGAACAAATCTGTATGTATGTGTGTTTCTGATTAATGTTTTCTGATATAATGAGTTCTTTGCATTGTTTTCTTGTGCTTTGATTGTCAACATTTTCCTACATCACCTATTTTTCTGTTAGAAAGACAGGAACTCCTAGTCTTTTGTCTGACAAAAATATAAAAAATATATATATAAACTAGTTTGAATAAACTTTATCTCAGTGGAACAATGGAGGGGGTGCAACATACACAAAGCCAGTATTCTGCAGGAAGAAGGGAGAAAGTACAAGAGCAGAAGAAAAAGGACATGCTGCTTTTTGAGAGAAAGCAATACTTTCCATTGTCATACTTGCTGAAACTGATTGAAATTGGTCAGAGGGGTAAAAGATAATAATAATAAATAATAATAATATTAATATTACTGGAAGGAAAGACAAACAGTTAGGTCTCTGTTCACCTGAAATTCTGAAACTGTTTAACCACCTCTGGATACTAAGGAAACAGAGGTGATAGTGATATACACAAACACTTGGCTATATTGGTAGATCTGTAAGTCTCTTGAATTGTCTATGAGTTAAACACATCCTATTCTATTCTGTTCTGTTCTGTTCTATTCTATTCTATTCTATTCTATTCTATTCTATTCTATTCTATTCTATTCTATTCTATTCTCCTATTCTATTCTATTCTATTCTGTTCTGTTCTGTTCTGTTCTGTTCTGTTCTGTTCTGTTCTATTCTATTCTATTCTATTCATCCTTCAGAACAGTTCTCTTCAAAAATCTGTCAGTATGATACCTCTACAATGTTTCCTTTCTGAAAGTTTAAATCAATATAGTAAACAGAAGTGTGGCAAAGCATGCATTTTTGCTACAGCTCTATTTGTTCAATTCTTTTCAGTTGGAGATACAGATTATGATTATATGGACTGGCTACCACAGGAAAACAAAACAAAACAAAACAAAACTATGCTTTGTTTCAGTTTAACAACTATGGAAAAGGTTGTTTTAATAAAAATGTTAGGCTAATGATGTCCAGTGCCACTGGTGAGGATATCTCAGAGACTGCTAGTTTCTCTTTGCCCTGGTTTTCATTACTGAATCTCACAATTGCTTTGCTTTTAGGTGCAGTAGTGTTAGAAACAAAACAGACCTTCTGATGATGAAAAGCAGCATTGTTTTCCAGCTTCTAGAACAATGTAGTGTTGAAAGCAGTCTCTGTGTAAGAATGTTTTATATAAACATACAAAATGATTGCCATCCTGCTGATGAGCTAGATCAGTTTACACCTTGAGCTCAAGTACTACAGTCCTTAGAGGGCCACATGCAGATATATCCTATTTAAAGCAGCCTCATAAAAAGATGTACACAACAATGAAAAGCAGATTTCATAAAAGTAAAGAGCCATAAGGTGAACACAGCACTAAGTGGCATGATGTAGGAGTAGCATTAACACCTCTTTGGTAAATTTGCACCTGATATGGGAATAGGTAGCCATTGATCTATTTTATCAGCTTTCATTTCAGCATGAGATGTCATCGATAACATACCATATAAATATGAAATTAAGACATTCATAGTGTAAAACTGACTTTCTATATGAAAGAAAACACAATAAAAAATAAACATGCAATCTGGTGCTCTGCCCTGATTACAGGATTTGTTTGTGTCTTTGTTTTTCATAAGATGCATTTTATGTGCAATCGTTGTATCACACTGTGTCTGACTTAATGTGTGAGGCACTTCAGTATGGCATGATTGCGTTATTACTTCAGGCAGCCCTCCAGCTGTGGACCAGTACTTGGTCAAACTGATTTGTTCTTGGCAGGAAGCTAAGAACACTAGCACTTCCAATTTTATGTTATGACTTTGGGGGGCTGTGGTGAGAAACAACCAAAAGTGTTATCTCAACCCTTTCAACAGTGTACACTACGGTCTGCTAATCAGTCACCTGCTCTTAGAAACCTCTGCTCTTAGAAAGGGTTGGATTAATGGCAATGTTTAAAGTCTTCAAAAATGCTGTTAAATTTACAGCAGTTTGGTAGTTTGTTAGATGGCAAAACTATTCCTTGTCAATTATGTACCGTTTCTCATTCCTATGACAATGAGTGTATTGAGAAAAGGAAGTTGTACAACATGTATCTTTTCTTGTGGCAAAGGTTATTGAAAGGATTTGCTGAGGTACAAAATTAAATGCACTCTCTAAATATTCTTGAAATTGTCATCTGCTGTCCTCTTCAAATGCCATAAGGGAGAAGGCTGCTTGGACATTGTCAGTCACAAAAATAGAAAGCAGATCTGCATGCTTCCTTCAATACAATGAATCATCATGCAGAGATTCTATTGTAAGTGATAAAGGCTGCTACTTATGCAAATTAATTAACGGGCAAGAAATCAAGTCTTTTAATTTAGCAAAACAAGACAGGGAGTAGGGATGAAAAGCAGAGCTTGGCCAAATTGACATGTTTGGCAAAATTCCTCTTTTTTCATGTTGAGATTAAAGTGATTTGTGTAATAGAATCAAAAGGGTAGATACTCAGTCCATTCTGCCAGCCTCATTTTTAACAACATTTTGCTTTTTCCAGTATGTTGCTGTTTTTTACCTTCTCCGATATGTTGTTAAGGCTACCTATAGCATATAACAAAGTAAGGCTGAAAATCATTTTTGTTTTAATTAAGTGTTCTGGCAATTGGGGTAATAAACAGAAATATTTCCTGGAAAACAAGAGAAAAAGAAAGAACATATTAAATGATTTAACTGACTAACATTATCTGAATAACATATAACAGTCTTTTGTCACCCTGGAAAAGTTCTGCAATTTAGAAAAATTAATTGACATATCAAAGGCCCTTTATGTTGTAGCCACAGGCTTTTAGGTTGTGTAATATTCATAAGCGAGCATTAATGTTAACTAGTTTAGTCATTGCTATACTGAGTAGGATCCATTAACACAATGGGCTAAATTTGCAAAACTTGCTGGCTATGGATCACAACTGTGTTAGCCTCACATTGACTTGAAATAAAGCAATTGAAATGCAGAGCTGAAAAAAAGCATGACAAAATACAGCATTATTTATATGATCATTCAAGTATTGGTTCCAAAGACTAAGGAAGGCTGCATTAATTCTCCATTACTTCATAACCTTCATGTAAGTCACATGTAGGTTCTTCATCTTTACATACAGCCACTATTTTTAAAATACAGTTCATAATACTTTAGCTAAAATAATCTGAAAATATATTCAAGACGGTGAGATATTAGGTTACATATGACTATACAAGAGGATATAACATTTAAGAACACAATAAGAAATAGTTTTATTGCACTTTGCTTATTTTAAGACTTCAACACAAATAAAGCATGCTAAACACCGCAGTATTTGCTGGTCTGATTCCAGAAGCATCTAGAATGTCTTAGGCAAAAAGTAATATTATTACCTATTTCAAAAACAAGAGAATAATTTGAGGCTGTGACAAGGTCATAATGCCCTAGTACTTTCCCCCCTTATGTTATAAATCACCATTTAATTTTCACCACACAGATCCAACCTGTACAGATGCAAAATCTGACACTGAATGAAAATAAATTATTTTCTAGCTGACAAGTGGGGAAAATATGTATTCATTGTAACAGAAAGTGATTCATCCATGTAGCTGTAGATAAGGACATACACTTTTTAATGATGAGATGTCTTAAAAGTGTCTTTCTTACATTTACGTGAATATAAATAACTACTCTGCTTTCAGCAATGCATCATTTATCTGTAAAAGAACAAGCATGTACTGTAAAACAGCAGGGACAGAAGAGAAATTCTGATCAATAACATTGCATATGAGGTACTGTTGTATGATTTGCAAAATGCTAGGAAAATATCTAATTAGTTTTTTATGTAAAGTGAACATAGGGTAGCACTTCTCACCACAGAGTGGAAACTGAGAAAGGCAGTCCCTTCCTTGAAGAACTGCCTTTTGCTGCTTAACCCACACCCAGGAGAAACAAATAATAAACTAAGATTAGTCTGATAAATGAAGAGGGCATTATAGAAGGTAAAGCTGATGTCCTTATGCAAAGATGAGATGACTTTTAGAAGAAATATTTTGCTTGGATTTATTTTTTTTTTTATTTTTTTTTTACATAGAATTTGCAAAGATATGCAAGCACCTGGCTCCTACAGCTTTCATAGATTTTCCCAAGGCTGCAGCATTGTTTAGAACCAACTGAATGGCAAAGTATGAGACACCAAAAGAGGGAATTTACAAAGGTGTAGTAATATATCTACCTTTCCTAGTTTTCATTTCTCTCTTTTTCTTACAGTTTCCTGAAAACTTTATCTCTATGCACAAAGCTGCAGCAATTGTATGAGGCGATTGTACTGAACTAAATAAGAGCAAATATATCTGAATTTTGTTGCCTGTAGCTGTCACCTAGTCACCAGTTCATAGCAGTGGGGTGAATGGGCTCAAGAAGAGGGGAAGCAGCAGAACAAGTAATAGCCTCCACAATGTCTTCCAGCAGCTCTAAAAATGGAATTTCATTAAAAAGGGAAGATAAATTAATCAGGAGGATGCACTACTCGGTAAAAAGACTGCTCAGCTCTTGATTTTGTTATTCAAGACGCTTTATTTCAAACATGGAGTAGTGCATGAAGAAATGGGAAAGTACAGGGCTAAATTTATAGCTGAAAGAGGAGCTGTGCTAGACAATGTTTTTGTTTGGATCCAGAATGCATTTATGTGAATGTCCTGATTGCCCTCTCTTACTGTGTTTAAGGTCACATCACATAGCACATTAACAGGATTCTTTTAAAATAAAATTAAACCACAATGTGCACTCCTGATGCATAACTAATATATCCAATTGCTAATAGTCCCCAGGTAGAGACCAGAGTTAATCCAAAATAAAGATCCTGAAAAGCATATCATGTGGGTACTGAGCCCTCAGCTTGAATGCTTTTGCTATCGTGATCTCCTCCAGCTGGGACATATGACTTGGTGTGCTAGACAAAAGCTTGTTGATATCTGCTACGACAAGGGAAAATGTCACAGACTTTGCACACCATGCTCAGTACTCTTACAGTTTTCCTTTGAACAAATGTGTTGCAACCTGAGGAATAAATATTCACTATAGCCACATAGGTTTCCCATTTAGGTGCTATGGGGAAGACGAGACAAAATTTCTGTGTTTACACTCAGAGCTTGGCTTCATACAAACTTTATCTGTGGTATCTCACATGAAGCCTCCTTCTCTTTAAGTCTGAGCAATAAATTGTGACTTAGATTCTTCCCTTTTAACTCAGAATTGTTATGATTTTACACTGAAAATAACCTTACTTGGGGGACTCATAGTGGGCTAAAATACTACTCATATTAAATCTATCTATATATATCAAAATTCAGACAATATTAAAAAGTATGTTGATTTTTTCCTACCCACAGGAATCATTCTTGTTCTACGTGTATACTAAAACATTTATTTTTTTTTTTTCAGGGAAACAGATATTCTTACCTGATCGCCTCTCTGTTACCTTGTATTACCCTTGTAATACCCTTCTATTTCACTGTGTCCTGGGATTTGACAAAATCCTACTTTATAGAAAAAAAATGATGGCCATCAGGTAGTGGAAATTCTATCATGTCCATTTCAGTAGTTATTCGCTCTTAATGTTAAAAATATGTGCTTTGATTCCAGTTTCCACCTTCTAGCTTTAGTTTCTCTACACCAGTTCCAACTATGTTGTGCTTATGTTATTGGAAATAATAATAATAATAATAATAATACAAAATGACCCTATTAAGATGCTTTAAGACAACCTTTGAGTCTTGCATTGAAAAAGTTACATGCTTGAATTCCATCACAAGCATTTATGTTTAACAACCCCACAATGATTTTTGTGATTCTCATCAGCTCACCACAAGCATATGGAGGAGCACAATCACTCTTCTAATCGGTATTTTTTATTTAACTGTTAATTATGGAGTTGCTTTTATTTAAATTCAACATTGGAAAGGATTTTTGGAATAAACATGTTTGCTTTCTAAGCTCTGTCTTGATTTTTTCTGTTTTTTTTTTTTTTTATGACATTTTTATGATTTCAATACATCCATGTATTTTGACATATCATAAAACACAATCAAAATAACTTTAAAACTTAAGACTGAAAAAAAATCATGAAATATATATTTCAATAATGCTAACAATAGTGTCATATTTATATATCTTTCATTATTATATGGCAAGAGAATTTTGCATATCATAGATATAAACATCAACACTTCTTTCAGTGACAGTCTGCAAAAATAAAATTACTTAGAGATATAAGTATCTCACAAACATTGTATTAATGAATATTTACAATTCCCTGACAAGATGTGTAGTGAAATAGGACTGGAGGAGCATTATGGTTTTAGTTCAATAGCGTAACTTAAGTGTGGAAGAAGAGGAGAAATCAGTTTAAATAGATAAAAAGAAAATAATACACCAAAAAGTTATTTAGTTCTCTTCATTGAAATGAAATTTTTTTCAAGACAAACACCAAATTGTGCTCATCTTAAGACTGAATATATCATTTCCACTTCAAAAGATGTAACGTAGATATTGTTTCACCAACTTAGCATTTAAGAAGAAAACTAACCTTTTAACCGAAATAGCTTGGGTATTTTCTATATGTTCTGCACCCCTGTAAAATTCCTTAAATACCAGGATTTCAGTTATTCTCAGTATCTCGTTGAAGCTAACATGAACTGTATAAAATACATAAGCATTCAGTGAGTAAGCAGAGGGAAGAATGCATAAGTTGCAAACCCTCCTCAAGCAAGTGCAAAAAAGTAGTTTTAAACCTTGTAAGAAGCAGGAGACTCCTATGGAAATTCACAGTAATATCTTGACTAGAAAAGAAGGAAAACTGCTCCAAAGTTTCAAAATGACTAACAATCCTGGAAGAACATAATATCTTTCTTTTCTGCCATTAAAATATTTCAGGCACATTGAATTCTCTTTTCCTATGAAGAATGATCTGTGCAGCTCTCATAGAACAGTTGTTCGTGCCAAAGAGGGGAAAGATTTCTGTGTAGCTCATTTCTTTAGGAAATGTAAAATGTCTAGGAAATGTAAATTCATATAGTCCACCAATGACTTATCTATTAGGTATTATGTATTAGCCAAGCAAGAAGCATCCACTCAATCTGTGAAGAAACCAGTGTTCAGGAGTTATAGATCCTTTAAGATAAAAACTGAACAATGTTCATCTGAGTATCTAACATAAAAAAAGAGGCCATAGGGAGTCTACCCTGCAAACGCTATGTCCAGATTTACTAATGTAGTATTGATGAATTAAAAAAAAAAAAAAAAGAAGCAGTTTTTATCTTCTAAGAGAAGATGTTAAAAAGAGCTCACTGCTGTTGGGGAGTCATAAAAAATTAGAAAAGCCAGTAAAAAACTGGGGGGTTAGAGGGGACCTACAGACACAGCAGAAGCTTGACAGTCTATACCAAGATTTTTTACAGCCTGCATCAATGAATAACATTTATAGAAAAAAATGAATCTTTGTCCCTTTTGATTTAATAAATAATTATTATGATTTATAATTGGTGCAATAATTGGAGTGATCCAGAATGTCAGTGTTCAAGATATATTTATAGCTACTAGCAGCTTCTTCATCATGTACCTTGAAAATCTTTATTAACCTTAAATATCTTTCACACTTTAGTCTGAAATTCACGTTGAATACATTTTAAGAACAAGGTGACTTCTACTACCACTCTTGTCAGAGGTGTGTTTTCCAATACACACATTGTCATCAACACTTTGAATGACAAATTATGATCTAATCTTGCATTCCATTTGCACGGGCATTTTTTCAGTAGATTTTCCATTGTTCTGTCCATTTGATTTGCTAACTTCATAAAAAGTTGATTTTTTTTACAGAATGACTAAAGTATAGAAAGTTTTTTCTTTTTTTTTTTTTCTTTTTTCTTTCTTTTTTTTTTTTTTTTTTACTCTGCCATATGTCTTTTCCAGAGAAATGGTTTTCATTGGTGGAATCAATTACATTTTTTTTCTTTCTCTGTATAGCTAGCTGAGCCTCAGGAATTTGGGGCTCAAATGTTACTAATTTGACTGGTACAAGAGAAATGATGCTACACTGACAGAATGGGTAGTAGGTAACAAAATACATCATTATAGACATGAAATCATCATGTTGCTACATCTATCATAGTCAGTTTCTGTCAGCATGTTGACTCTAATAAATCTTATCATAAATCTACATTCAACAAATGCTTATGAGAAAAAAAATATATATTAAGAAGTCTCAAATCAAGGAGTGTAACACCAGAAAAAAAAATCAACTCTCCCAAATGGTTTTAGGAGCACAAATTGTCTAAGTTTATGTTAACAGAATATCATATTACCTATTCTTTAGCATTCATTGCATCACATCGTTCAGAGCATGGGGAGGGTACTATTTAAATACATATATTTATTAAAGCCCAAATATATTTTTTCCCTATTCATGCTATAATTCACTATTTGGGAATGAGAATAAAGAATGAGAAGTCCCTGCAGGAAAACAAGAATGAACCTGTGTGCAAATCTCCACGTTTTCTGTAATGTAAGTCTGTAAGATAAGTAAAAAAAACTTATCATAAATTTGGCAGATGGGCTTATGATTTGTTAAAATTTGACTACATAATTTGTAACTGGATTTCTTGTCTGTAAAATAGTGAAAAAATCTTGAATAGTTAGCATTATTATGAATACCTATTTGACAGCAGAGATAAAGATGTAGATAAACTCTCCTTTTTTAATTTCTCCAGGCCAAGCACTTTACTAATGACTACATGACTAAATAATTCTGCCTCGATTTAACCTTGAATACTCAGCTGTGTTCCCATGGGCATAATTGTTTCTCCAAAAACACTTTTTTTTTTTTTTTAAACAGGATCAGTTGCTTTGTGTTTATAGTAAGCTGATCCAAGATCTGTCTAGGCACTTATACAGCCCCATACAGATCCAAAATATCTCAAAATGTTATAATCATAACATCAAGTACAACATCACTGGCACAGTAGGAAACTATCAATTCTATTTCGAAGAAGGGAAAGTTATTTAAAATTAAAGGTAGATTAAGAAACTTGCTGAAAATATTAAAAAACACAGCTCAAGTTCTACAGCTGGTTCTGCTTCCATGGTGGGTCCAGAGTACTGTCCTGCACTGTGTGGACATACAAGGGATCTTTGCGAGGTTGAGGTTCTTGACCTTATGTGCTGTTTGTAATGTGTGGTCAAGATGTCCGTTTTTGTTTGGTTTTGATTCTCTAGTGCTCTCTCCTGTTACCATCCTCATATCTTTGCAAAAGGGATGACTGTGTCAACGTTCCAAGTGTGGATTTTTTCCATTCCACATTCATCCTCAAATCAGTTCAATACTGCTACTAGCATCATACTGTGTGGTCAAGGGTCTGCCTATTTCCTACCCCCTTTCTTGTTGTAAATTGTACCAAGTAGACACCTCAAACACACAGACTCCTCAGAACTCCTCAGATGGGTTTATTTAACTCCTCTTCACAGAGGAGTTAAAGTACACAGAGGAGTAAGTACCAAGTGACATTTCAGTTGTGCAGTGCCATGAACCTAAAATACATCAATGTATAAAGGTGTATTTAACTTCCTATATTAAAATCATTTCAAATATGTCATATTAAATTAATATTATGTATTTATGACATATTATCAGTAAATATTTGCATGTCTTTCACATGAATATGCTCTCTTTAATATCACACTGTTCTTTAGCAAAGGCCAGCTATCACTGATGTTTCTTGGAAAAGACCCATAGAAAATGACTATATGTTCTGGTTACTTCAGCAAAGAGGTTTAACCCTTAATTATATGACCATTGTTTTTTAATGAAATCTCCTAAAGACTTGTTAGTAATCACTATAATTAAAAAGCAAATTACTTAAAAAATGAAATAGGATATTCTATTTATGAATTTAATAACTTTCACAGTTATTTAAAAATTTGTGTTACACATAAAGATGTAATTTTATGGTAAAACAATTCATTTTCTCTAGAAGTGAATACTGGAGATGCCTGACAAAAGGGCAAAAATACAGATTCTGTAAAAGTTCTTGATACTTACTACAGTATATCTTCCTCTTTGTGATGTCCTGTCTCATTAATAAAATGTCCAAACACAGTCTCATAAATACATTATCAACAACGGTTATGATATATAAATGTTACTTTCTTTCTTCCAGTTTTCAGAAGCATACACAATCTCCTGGTTTAATTTAGGTAATAAAACCACAATCACAACTGGTTTATTCAACCTATACGATAACTTTCCTTATTAACATAAACGAATTTTGTATACCAGTAACTGTACTTCAGGCTTATTTATGTTTTTAAATGTGCTTGCAAAACTTTGTATAGATATTGATCCAAATAAGTGGATGCTGTACCTAAGTCAAATTCCTTTAAAGTGTAATCCATGTTATCAATAGCAACAACAAAATAAGATCATAAAAATATGAAGAATAGGTAACTACTAAAATAAAACTCAGAACTCTACTGATCTGTGAGCTGTCCAAGCTAACTGCATGGGCTTTCCACTGGCTTTAGGAAAAAATGACTTTTTAGAAAACAAACAAAACCCCTGATTTTAGAAGGTAGCTTCTTTGGTTTCAGTCATCAGAAAAAAAGCTTTTATTCAGAGTATGTTAATGAGTACAAAAAAATGTCTTTAAAACCCGTTCAGAAGCATTTTGCAGTTTTTCTGAAAATCATATGTCAGTTCTGGTTAGTATTTATAATTATTATCATATATTTTGAGTCAAATAGAGTTGCCAATTTTGTGAACAACAACTCCTAAACCTGTTATGCTCTACATTACTTGCATGCTGCTTGTTATTTTCAGCCTGGAGAGGGATAACAGTGTGAAAACAGTAGCACTGAAGCTAACTTTAAACACCTTGGAAAAATGTTCATCATGTAAAATTTATAGCCAAATGAAAGTAAAGCTTTTCAAGATCTACTGTCTTAAACAAGCCCTGTAACCTCTTATGCTTTACATGTATAGGCCTACATATAGCCCAGGCTTTATCTGTTTAATCTGGTGGAGAGTGCAGCGGTCCACCATCTGGTGCTCGTGTACATCAACAACTAAAATACAGCTCTATGATTCAATAATCACAAACTTTAACTGCTACTTACCACTTCTTTCCAGATACAGAAGATCTCAGACTTAGCCTGTCAAAAACAGTAGAATAACAGCAAAATATTAACTGTTTTTGTTCCGGATTTCAGATGTAGACAGTGGAGCAGGGAGAGCTCTTCTGTTGCTACAGAAACCTGACGCTGAGGATTTAATGACAGCATCAGATGGTATTGTACTGGAGATTGTCTGCTTGAGAGACTAGACAGCAGTCCTGCTGATAAAGAGAAAGAATGAATAACAAATGCTTTCACTTCATTTTACCAATAAAATCCTTTCATTTCCTCAAATATCTTAATTTGGTAATAGATATAAAATACCTATATTAATCTTTGAAAAATATATACAAATGAAACATAATCTGTCTGGAAGCTGTCTAGGCAGGTGAGTAATCTTCCTAAAACCTTTACTCGATGTATAAAGTTTAGAAAATCAATAGTGCATTTCACATTTCATTTGAGGAAGTTATATTTTGCTTCTCAAAATCTTTGTCTTTAAACCGACAGATTATGAAAATGAAGATATTTTTTAAGTTCCTGTATTTAAGTTCATTAATTATTGTTAGAAAGAGATTCAAAGTTTAAAAATTTCCAATATGTTCTAGATTCATAAAGTCCTGGAACTAATCAGGTTCAGGGATTTATTTCATAATCGGTCATTCATTTTGGTTTGTAAATATTTTTATTTTGTGATGTGAAATTTAAAATAGTATTATAATTAAAAAGTTAGTATTTCTGAACAAAGACAGCATAAGGGGAAAGCATCATCTGTCAGAACATAGATGGACACATATCCATTTAAAATTTTCTCTAATGAAGTCTTTTTGCACTTCACCAATCATTCAGAGTTTAATTTCCTTCTATTTGATTAGCTGATCATTATCAGATGAATAAATATAACAGTATTGCCTGAAAACAAATAAACAGAAATGATTCAAACATCAAATATGTCTTATTTTTGTTAGTATATCTGAGTATATCAGGTCATTAGTTAATCAGGAAGATTATGTAAGTACACAGAAATAATATTTTGTATCTGATTGTCTTTCATTCCAAGGTATTTTAAAAATATTTTGCATGTCCCAAATCACTGCATAATTCTGGAAAGACTGTTTACTGTATTCACAAAAGTACCATTTCTAAGGTCTAAACCAAACATCACACAGGAGTAATTGATTTATCTGCCTTTGAAGTTTAAAGATTGATTCAGTCATACTGGATTTAAGTCTCTGTCTCCAGGATACTAAGGTGTTTTAAACCTGAAGATAACACCATCAGTGAACCTCACCATTACCATCAAAGGGAATTTCTGATTATGTCAATGGTAGGTCCAAGAAATAGCTCTACCCACTGTCCTAAAGCAAAAAGTTGGTTTAAGGAAATCTCTTGACCTGAGAATATTTGCTTTTTGGGTCTTCAGTAATACTGGGAAAATTGTTTACTGTTGATCCTTGGTCAAGTTAAACCTTAATGAAAAAATGGTTCAAGTCAAATTTTTTTTTCCCTTTTAAATTTTGAATAAGAGTTAAGAGGTTTGAATAAGGTCAGGAGGAGATAAAGAGTTGCGTTCAACAATCAAAAAACGAATAATGTTAACATAAATTAGTAATAATAATAATAACAATAATTATATGCTGTTAATATATAATCAATACATTATCAATTTACTATATTAATGCATTATAAGTATTCATACAAATCATTAACATTAAATTTGATTTTTATTTTATAATTTATGTCATGCATTAATATATAATATATTTTATAATTTTATATACTTCAAATATATTAATGTATGTATACCCTTATATATAATATATATTTACATGCTTAATAAAATATTAATATATTTATATATTACTTATTATAATACTTATTATAAATTTGGGGTCAATATAAATAAACTTGGATTAAACACTTGGATCCCTTTTTTTAAAAAAAAAAATTCAAAAATGTCTTTAGAAAAATTTACTTTTAAATGAAGAATATTTTGAATGGAAAAGTTAAGAACTTCCTTTTGAACTGTTAAAATGACATGTTAACATTTGACAAATTAATTATCTTTTAACTTTCTAAAAAAGTTCCCCATATTTTAGCCCAAGCTGCTCAGCAATGTCAATCTGATTTTTTTAGTTAGGCAAAGTTTCTGTCATCTCATTTTGCCTGCTCCGTAACTCGTTATTGAGCAAATACAATACCTGTCAAAAACAATAAAGAAATCACACAGTATGTGGTCTGCAAGAGCCTCAAAAGCCTTGCAGATGGAGCATTTCCTGAATGTACTACTACAGAATATAATATAGAAAAAAAAAAAACCACAGTATTTGAACAGAAATGCACCTTCACCTTTTTAATTAAAGTTGATCTTAGGAAGTAGGAAATCCAATAGTGAATTTTAGGGAAACAAAAGGGAAAGTTATTCTGAAGTTCTTTGAACTAGAGGAAAAAATTAATGGAAACTACACAGCAAAACAAATGACAGACACATAGTATCTTTTGAGTAAAATTCTTTCTTTTAAGAGACTGTTGGCAGGCAAATGGCAAAACTGATCACTGTACTTGGAGCAGGTCAATAGACCATACCTGTTTTTCTGACCATGCAAAGAACTGATCAAATCTTGGAAAAACAGGGTGGTAGCAAATTATCCATACAGGTAGCTTAACTTACCAAGATAGTTAGCATTCCAGTCTGTCTGGGGCTCATATCAGCAGTGTCCTCTTAGGAAATTGTATTAATTTTTAAGTGTATCACCTCATGAATTATTATCATTAGGAAATTTCTGGTCAATCCAAAAATGTTCTTGTTTAGGCAATATAAAAATTCACAGCTAGTAAAGCATGGCTATATGACTACAGATTATTAACGTAATAAAAAAAATTAATAGAGGTATAATCAAACTCCCAGGATAAGCAATATAATTCAGATATTTCAAGGCTTGGATACAATATTTAGTGAATAAGACAAATGTTCTGCTCCAGAAATTTAACTTGATTTTGGTTTATGTGGTTCAGTAGCATGAGCACAGACAAATGCATAAAGTGCAGTAAAGCAGACAGTTATAATTAATAGTCTTCTGGTAGTTTAAACTCACAGCCAGTGCTCTCTCTAGTGTTCAGGTCATTTATTGCATTCTAGATACTATGGCCTCTGACAGACACTAAAATATACTTGTGTTTGTGTATACATACTACTTATGCCAGGTCTGAAAATTGATAAAAACACACTTATTTGTACATACAGTTTCAAATAAACCTTTGCAATCTGCAGGCATAATTCCTATGTCTAATGCATGGATATATTAAAGAAACATCAATTTATTTATTTATTTATTTATTTATTTATTTATTTATTTTTATTTTTGTCTGAGTTTTAGATCTTGTGGGTGGAGTGGGGAGATGCATAAGATCTACATATTCTCACGTTTAACCATTTTTTCTGAAAGTCTGTCAGTCTACTTTCTCAATGTTACAAAAATGGTGTTTAGAAGTATTCAGTGTTTTCCGGCTTTCAGCTTCTAAGGTCCTGCCTTTGGTACTAGACCCAAGCTTAAGTGTGATGAGTACAGTGCGGCTTTTCCTTCCTGTACACATGTACACAAACCATCTGCCTTTGAGCCATATAAGTGCCGAAGTGTTCTACAGTTCGGTTATATATCAAAAGAAGCTACTGCTCTCACAAGGATCAATGAGTGAGTGATATGTTTCAGGTTTACCACCAGTAATCATGCAGAAATCCAAGTAAGAGAAAGGTGTCATTCTAACTTTCAGTATACATCTAGTCCAACATCATTTACGAAACATTGGTGGGTATGTTTATCTAACTTCCTAAATAATGCACACCTCTGAATAAGTTACGCCTTAGCAGTTACTCAGTTAACTCAAATAGAAAAGCTCTTCTTTTGGTTCTGAGTTTTATTTTAATAGCATTATCTAAGTGATGAGTCATATCAAGAACACAGAAATTCTCCCTGCTTGTCAGAATTGCAGTTCGTGTTGTCAGTCCTGTGGTTTGTAATGTATAAATTCCTTCTCCTGCCCTTTTCTACCTTTTGGAACTTCCTTATTTCTTTAAGAATGAATAATAGACCATATAAGAAATTACTTAAAAGTAATTCTATTCTCACTTTAACTGTGTGCATCATGTCTTTCTGTTTCATTGCAAGAACTGGTCTCTTTTGAGCAAGGACCGTATATTTTCTCCATTCTTAAATGGATATATTTGAAGCTACATTAAAATGTTAACTAATGGACAATAGTAAGTAATTCTGAACTCTACCTTACCAGAACATAAATCTGGCAAGGTTGCAAGGAAATATTATTGGAAGCAAAGTGGGAACAGCCATCAGTTCCCTGATAGTTCCCAACTATCTATAGATTTGTGGTTGGTAGTACCTTACAGCAGACAGCTCTTTATCTGTATAGATGTTACTTCACCTCATCGCTGCCCTCCAGTATATATACGTATATATGAAGCCTAATAATAAAATAAGCATTTCAAGGCATCTTGTTTCGTTTCTCATTTCATTTTGTCATACCCACAGCTCAGACATTGTATAATATATATATAGCATATATAGCATAGTGATTGACATTTTCATCTTTTATTTCCTATGTGTCTGAAAATCTAACGACCAGATACTAGCTTAGACTTTGTACAGCTACATTTTTATGTAAAGTCTGGGATAAAAAGGCTGGAAAAACAAAAGTATTTGCTCACTGGAAAGTATGTCTCATCACTGAACTACAGTTTGTTTTTACAGAAACACATATTTCTATCATTTAAAACATACCTTTATAAAACACACTTTTCTATGGTCTTTTTTTTTTTTTTCCTGAACAATTTTCAACAGAGATTTCCTTGAACATAAATATACATTGCCAACTAGTTCACTAAATAAATAACAATTTTTAAAAAAAGTATTTTTTTTTCCATTTTCTGATCTACTTTTTCTCATAGCCTTCATCTAAGCATCTCAACTCAATCTAAGCATCTCATCTCAATTATTTGAAGGAAACTAACTAACTATGTCTTAATCATATCACACTATCTAAACACTTAACCTTGACATGCAAATCAGTGGCAAATATTGCTTTATGCAGAAGCAGGTTCAGATTTTCCAGTCTATATTCCCTGAATGTCCTGCAAGAACCAGATCAGTTCCTTCACCTGCACCCTGGTCCTGAATCCACTGGACAATGTCAAGATCGAATAAGCAAATAATGGAAGCAGATTGAGGTCTTGGCTAAACAGCGAAGCAGGAAAATGTGATAGAGAGAAATGCACAATATGACAGGAATGTGGAACGAAGTGGTGGATGTATATAGATGCAGATATATAAAATGGAAGAACAAGGTTTTTTTTTGCTGGGATCTCAATTTTCAGGACTAAGCATGAATAATCATGAAAGAAAAGTGGATTATCCGTAACCAGACATGCAGCATGCACAAAACTGAGCTTATGGTTGCTTTTGCTTATACCCTACTTGCCTATGCCAGCGAAAGCTGGAGAAATTGTTTGTAATCTCATCATCAAAATGATTATGTTTATAGATTTAATTAAAGAATATGTTCTGTCTACATTTTCTTCCTCCCATCATAGTCCAAAGGCTCTGGGTGGTGTCTGCTGAGATATTACAAGCATCATATTTTGCAAATTATAAGGCTTTCTCACAAGAAATGCAATGCACTGTGGAACACCTCTGAAGCCCCGAGGCCCTAACGGACTTTGAAAGACCCACTGGCAAACATCTAGTAAGGATTCTATCAAGATACAAGGACTTTGTTATCACCCCATTTCTATATTTGCAATATTAAAAAATTAAGGGTATATTTGAAGGTTCAGAGGCACATTGCTGAAGCTAAGATGATGTGGACGATAAGTCTAAATGAACAGTTAGTTTGGGATTTTGCTGTGTTAAGTGAAGACGTACTTTCTTTAGTTTTCACAGAGTCAGAATATCATTACTCCAGGAGAAATAGGCATATAGCAGGAAAAAAAAATGCTTGGTTGGAAGAGGTTTTTGTAGTTTAAACACAGCAATATAAGGCGGAAATATAAATATTACAAGAGATTTTCTAGGTGTTATATGATGCAGTCAAGAAAAATAATACTGTTTTGCATAACATTTTTAAAAGTTGTTCAATATTGATTAAGCATTTTTCTTCTTTTTTTTTTCTTTTTTCTTTCTTTATATCAGATTAAACACTGAAATACTTTAGTTTTGCTGACTACTCCTAGTGATTGCAGTGCCCAACCTGCTATGTTTACATAGTACGCATACTAAATGTTCAAGAGTAAATTGAACATTCATGAGGAAAAGGCCCAAGAACTGAACCATCATTACAAATTCTGCAGCTAACTGTGATTAAATACTTAAAATCATCTCTGGCACGACTTTGTCCCGTTAGTTATCTCCTAGATAATTCATGAGCATGGTTCAAACACATGAGTTACAGACTATTTCCAGCACACAGTCTGGTTGCAGCCATCTTTATGGTTTTACAAGCAAGATATTTTAATATTGTAGATATGACCACATCACAGCTGGATGCATGACCGCAGGACCAGAGAACAAGATCTGCTGTTGCTCAGTTTAGTAATGCAGATAAACCTTACTCAAAGGAAGGTAGATGATCTCCCCAGAGCCATCCTGTAGTTTTCTGGGAAGTGGAGTACTGTAGCTATTAATTAATATTTTTTTTTAGATTGCTATAAAGATGTGAATGTAGTTTCAAAATTGATTTTTTTCAAGTAAAATATGGGAACGATTGTTAAGAACATGGATAACTTTTTCTTTTCTTTCTTTCTTTCTTTCTTTCTTTCTTTCTTTCTTTCTTTTTCTTCCTTCCTTCCTTCCTTCCTTCCTTCCTTCCTTCCTTCCTTCCTTCCTTCCTTCCTTCCTTGTCTTCTTTCTCATGAATAATAAGCAGTTAAGACTTTGGTATTAAGGTATCAAGATCTCTGTGTCAAGGTATTAAGAAAGATTTTAACGTTGCTTTCCAAAAGTCCTTGCATGATGTTGGAAAAATAAATGAACACCATTTGCATTCCTGTAGGGAATCTAGCTTGTCAGATTTTCATTTTCAGATGATTTTAGTAAATAACTTCTTATATTAAGTGATTGTTGTGGTTTAACTCAGCCAGCAGCTAAGCACCACACAGCCATTCACTCACCCTCCCCCCTCCCTCTCTGGGATGGAGGAAGAGAATCAGAAAGAAATGAAAGCCTGTGGGTTGAGATAAAGACAGTTAGTTTATTAGGACAGAAAAGAAAGGAAAATAGTAATAATAATAATAATGATAATAGTACTACTAATAATAATGTGTACAAAACACAATTGCACAATGCAATTGCTCACTGCCCGCTGAATGTTGCCCAGCCTATCCCCGAGCAGTAAGCCCCCTCCAGTAAGCCCCCTCCATATTAATTGTTCAGCATGACATCAGATGGTATGAAATACCCCTTTGGCCAGTTTGGGTCAGATGTCCTGCGTCTGTCCCCTCACAGCTACTGCTGCACGCCCAGCCTGCCCGCTGACAGGACAGTGTGAGAAGCTGAAAAGTCCTTGGCTTAGTGTAAGCACTGCTCTGCAAAAATTAAAATATCAGTCTGATATCAACAATATTCTCATCCTAAATCCCAAACAGAGCACCATACCAGCTACTAGGAGGAAAATTAACTCTATCCTAACTGAACCCTGGACAGTGATGGCAAATTTTATATTTTTTAATTGGTGTACTTCAATATATATACATAAAATATTTGTTTTTATAATGAGAAAGACTATGTAAAAAACTGTAAAAACTCTTCCCTTATTTCATCTGTGAGGGCTCAGGATAGGCTGGGGAAATCTTCTGGGGAACACCAGCGCACATTTTCCAAATAAAATCACTGAAAATAAAATAAAATAAAATAAAAAATAAAATAAAATAAGATAAAATAAAATAATAAAATAAAATAAGATAAAATAAAATAATAAAATAAAATAAAATAAAATAAAATAAAATAAAATAAAATAAAATAAAAAATATAACACCTACACCTAGATTCCTGGGTCTGTTTAGGAGTAGGTTTGCACTGCAGAATAGTTAGTGAATCTCAGGTGTTCTCATCCT
Source organism: Cygnus olor (assembly GCF_009769625.2). Classification (NCBI taxonomy): domain Eukaryota; kingdom Metazoa; phylum Chordata; class Aves; order Anseriformes; family Anatidae; genus Cygnus; species Cygnus olor. Next base: position 29,170,332 of record NC_049171.1, read on the forward strand.
CTGGAACAGGGGATCCTTTAAACTACAGTATGATTTCCTTCTTTCCAAGGAAACAAGGTTTCATAGAGAGATGATGCATATTTGGCTCTTATCCTGACATGGATTCAGAATGTTTTTAAGGTGTACCACCAAACATAAAAGGCTCACCTAATAATGAAGATACCACCAATACCACCAACCTTGCAGACTTTTTTTTTGTCTCTCTCTCTTTTTTTTTTTTTTTTTTTTGTGTTAGAAGGTCACAAAAAGCTATGCCAGAAACACCAGTCACTACTTTGTGCCCTTACTACACCTAAGATCGAACAAAATTCATAAAATGAATGTTTCAATACTTACCTTACCTACAAGATTCAGTCTGATGAGTATGCTTTGAATATATATTATCTCATACAAAACACAACAAGCAGCCAGTGATGTCTCCTCACATTCAGTAGCCAAGAACTCCGCATACTTACAATGTGGGACTATTGTCTCCTGCTCAGGATAATTTTCAATGAGACTTAGAATCGTAGAACAACAGAATGGTTTGGCTTGCAAAGAACCTCTAAAAGTCATTTAGTTCCCTTCCCAACCACACCTTACTCCCCACTATGGATAGTTATCATCAGGTTGTCCTGTCCAAACTGGCCTGGAACACTTCCAGGGAGTGGGCATCCCATAACAAAAAATCTTGAAACTCATCTACTTAGTATGAAATGACTTGTGAAAAACATTTGACACTGTCCCACCCAGTCTCCTTGTCTCTAAATTGGAGAGACATGGTTTTTGATGGATAGACCTCTTGATGAATAAGGAACTGGGTGGATGGTTGCACTCAAAATGTTTCAGTCAATTTCTTGATGTCCAGGTGGAGACCATTGATGAGTGGTATTCCTCAAGGTTCAGCACTGGGACTGGTGCTATTTAACATCTTTGTCAATGACATGGACAGTAGGATTGAGTGAGCAATCAGCAATTAGCAAGTTTGCCAGTGATACCAAGCTATGTGGTGTGGTTAACATGCTGGAGTGAAGGGATGCCATCCAGAGGGACCTTCACAGGCTTGAGGGTAAAGTTCAACAAGGCCAAGTTCAAAGTCCTGCATCTGAGCTAGGGCAATCCTAAGATAATATACAGAGTGGTTGGAGAATGGATTGAGAGCAGCCCTGAGAAGTACCTGGGGGTGTTATTTGAAGAGAAACTCAAATTGAGATAGCAATGTGCACTTGCAGATCAGAAAGCCAACTGTATCTTGATCTGCATCAAACGAAGCATCACCAGCAGGTCAAGGGAGGTGATTCTCCGCCTCTACTCCACTCCTATGAGACTTCACCTAGAGAGTGGGCTCTGGGGCCCCCAACATCAAAAGAATATGGACCTGTTGGATTTAGTCCAGAGGTGGGCCACAAAAAAAGATCATCAAAGGGCTGGAGCACCTCTCCTATGAAGACAGGATGAGAAAGTTGGGGTTGTTCAGCCTAGAGAAGAGAAGGTTTGGGGAACACCTTAGAGTGGCCTTCCAGTACCTAAATGGGACCTACAGGAAAGCTGGGAAGAGACTCTTTTATCAGGGAGATAGGAAAAGGACCATAATAGTTTTAAACTAAATGAGGATAGATTTATATTAAATATTAGGAAGTAATTCTTTACTCTGAGGGTGGTGAGGCACTAGAACAAGTTGCCAAGAGATGATGTGGATGCCCCATCCCTGGAAATGTTTAAGGCCAGGTTGGATGGGGCTTTGAGCAACCTTGCCTAGTAGTAGGTGTCCCTGGTTATGACAGGGGGGTTGGAAGTAGATGATCTTTAAAGTCTCTTCCAAGTCAAAGCATTCTATGATTCTATGAAATACTGACAAAATGCAGAGATTAAAATTAGCATCTGCCTTCTGAAAGTGTGACACCAATAAATAATGACGTTCCCCTTGATACTTTCCCATCATAGTCACCTAGCAGCTCAGACTATGCTATACTTAGACTGTTAATCTGTAAAGGTCAGAGGCTGGCTTCAAGTATTTACTTAAACGAGATGTTTGAGAAGCTCGTATATTCTCAAATCTCTTTCAATTCAAGAGAAAGTTCTCCTCAAGGGAACACTTTATGCATAGAAATTGTTTCTCTTTATGTTTGAGAAAGAAAAAATGTTGATCTCTTCTAGGTGTTGGAAAAAACACAGCCTGCTCTGTATGACTTCTTTGTACTCTTAGCAGAGAGAACAGGTTGAAAGTCTTCTCTTGAGCAGTCTTATACAGATGTGGTTTTGCATCTTAGCCAATGTTAGTGGACAAATGTTCCACATCAGAATTAATGCAGGTTTCAGGCTATTCAGCTGAGCTTGGCTGAACTTACAATTTACTTTTCCTGTATCCCCATTTTTCTGCTAAGCTCAGCTTCACTTGGGATGAATTCATACGATTATCCCTTCAACCACAGTCATTTCAAAATGTTAAAAAACCTTCAAAGAGCAAATGTTATTTTCTAAGTGGCTTCTCTATTGCTTTTCTCTTTCTCTAGTTCTATGATGTAAAATATAGCTATATAATATGATTTCCTCTGGTTAGAGTTATATTTTGTATTAAGGCATTGATATTAAGAAACAAACTTCTTGCTATTTTCCCCCCTTTGTTCTTTTTTTTTTTTTCTTTTCTCTTCTGCTAATTTATGACTTTATATAAAAGAAAAATGCAAATGCTATTTTTGCTACATGAAAGATATATAATAAAATATATTTTGAAATGTAGCTGTTACCATTGCTTAAATACTATATTCACAAGAAAATTTCAAGCAATATATGCTTGAATATCAATTTCAAAATGTGAGGGTAGCAACGTAAAAGGACACTTCATGTATCACATAAAAGTGTGACCTATCTCCTATCTCCTATAAAGGAGATTATTCTCTCTGTGCAAATCAAACCTCTGGATTGGATTCCAGCTGTGAGGGGACTTGAGTGACTGCCATTATAGTGATTCAGCCTTGAACAGCTTCCCATTGTTTTGGAAGGACAGGTATAATTCTACCTCATTTTCTCTTTTTCATTTTTATCACTTGGAAGCATTGCTCTGGCTACCGGTATTGGGCTACTTGTCAAGAATGGTGAAATATAATATAATGTCAGAAAATGAAGGCATATTTAAAGCTCTACACCAGAAGATACAATTCATTCACTGATACAAATGGTTACATTTTTTAATTTAGCTTTTAACACAGAGGAGAAAGTATTTTATCTTAAGGATATTTACTTATATAAAGATGTTAGGTCACAATAGGCTTCAATATCATAATCTAGGACATTTTCTATAAAGTTATCTTCAAATCCACTAGTAGTTCACTCACAATAAAGTGTCAAAAAAAAAATACATTTTTTTATGTGCTTTGTCATTTAACCAGTTGTATAAAATATATTATTTTTAAATTCTCCTGACATACTAGTTCTATCTATACTTTAATTTCTTCTTTAAAAAAGCACTTGCAAAAACTCTGCAGTCTCTAATTTTGAAAGTTCAGATTCATAAGATATTATCTCATGTTACAGTTTTAATTCTCTGCTTATTAGTCTTAGTTTTTAAACACACTAGGCACAATAAGAGGTTTATATCTCTTTTAACTTGACTTCAATCCCTTTTCCAGTACTTCATAATTCTGCTTTCATATCAGATCCTGCAAGTCCACATAAGTCCCATTAACATTAATTTTAAATGTATTTATGCAACAAGCAGAGAGTAGAAGCTAAATCTTTTATTTCTCTCAATGGAATATATTTTCATAAATTCACAGAGTGCAAATATACAAACGTCTGGTTGATGATACATTCATCTGAAGTTTAAGTGAGCTCACACTGTAGCATGTATTTCAGAGATTCATATAACTAAATGTCAGAAGATCAAAGTTATTTTCCCAGGTTTTGGCTAGCTAGTGGAAACTACTTCACTTTTCTTCCCTTGCCGCTCAAGTATTCTCATACACCTTCTGAAAAAGGGAGTCCTGATTTCAGTTGGATTTCTAAATTGTAGCAGAAAAAAATAAAATAATATCTTTGTTGTTATTAATATTTGGTAGTGAATATGAATACGTAACTAAAGTTACATGAATATGTAACTAAAGAAGACTTGGGAAGTTGGCATGGTTTTAGCAACAGATAAGGCAAAAATGGAAGTGACAGAAAAATCTAAATATGTAAACTTGGTTATGTCAAGATTCCTGTGAATATTTTACGGAGCAAATTCCTCATCTTCGTATCTGGTTTTGTTCACTGTGAATGGACTATTCAAATATAAATGCCTAGTTTCTTATGATCACTAAATCTCTCAATACTTTTAGAAGCATCATATGATTAGATATCATCTAATAGCTGCAAATGCCTTTCATGTTTTCCGTGTAGATATATCTAGAATAATAACAACAATTCACTGGCATACTGCACAGGGATATTCCTCTATAAATGCAGTTACACTTCAAGATCTCATGACTTCAAAACCTCATTAAGTCATGCATTTTAGCATGTATTTTAGTCACAGATGCAATTTTGGCTTTGAAAAAGAAAAGGAACTGTTGAAATTATTCCATCAGAATTGTTTTCTTTTGTTGTTTGTTTGTTTTTAATAGAAAACTGAGCTTTTGAATAACTATTTCAGAAAAGAAGAAAGAACTTTCATTTCAGAAGTGAAAACTGAGAAAGAAATATTTTTGTCTGAGATCTCTACACATATCAGTTTAGTAGTATCGCTGTCATACTTCAGGAGAATTCTAAACTGAATGCCTTACATTGCCATTCTCCTCTGTGGTTTTCCAGCTTCACTAATATCCTATTACTAAAGGATTTAATGGTGGGAAGCTTCATTATTCAGCAAAAAGTTGCTTTGTTTTGCTAGAGAAATTTCTTCCTACTTTGAAATGCCCGTTCAAACCCTAAGTACCTGATTCTACTTATGTAAACATTTTGCTGAAGGAAGTGCTTTGAGAGCTGCTACTTAATATGTCCTGATGTTTTTCCCATGGAAGTCAAATGAAATCTCCCTTTTATCACCCTTTTATGGAGATGAGAAAGGTGCAATAGCTTAATATGTTCAGCTTGGGAAAAAAAAAAAAAAAAGAGGATGACAGGTAATGATAAATTCACTCTTCATAACTCTTTTTTTTTTTTTTTTACCTGTCATCCTCTTTTTTTTTTTTCTTATTCCAGGAAGCGTTATCATCTCAAAGGAAACAATCTGAAAATAGCATGTTCAATAATCTCTTCCTTTAATATATCCAGGAACAAATGTAGATCAAGATGGAGCTAGTAACTGTATCTGCTTAACAAGAAGGACGGCATCTCTATCAATCATTATCTTTTACCATATAGGTATTTTATTAATATTGAGATGAAATATCCCCAATCTGTATAGCTAACAATTGAGGGTATACAGCCTCCCAGTACTCAGCCCATATCTGATCCTTTTGTATTTTTGCTATGAGGGGAAGGAATACATTAAGACAATCTTTGAAGGTACCAGTCAAAGAAAAAACATCTCTAAGCCAGAAGCTCCTTCTTAGTTCCATGTACATGCCTGCTTCTACCTTAAGTGATAAAATGATGGTAGGGAAAAGGAGATTTTAGTACAAGCACATGGAAGTTTGAACACAAGCTCTTACCCCTCATCTCAGGACCTGATCATCTCTCTTTCAGTTTGACAAACCCTTTCCATGTTCAGGTAGGGAAATGAGATTCGTTTAATTCAGCTTTAATATTACCTGAAAAAATGAAAAAGCTAAAAGTTATTTCTAATAGTAAAATGGCAAGTATAGTCCATAGGAACCCCACATATCACTATGTAACATTTAAAGTCACTTTAGCCTGCAATAGTGTTACTTTTCCAGGCATATTTTAAAATCATAATCCCTCAATGCAGAATGTATAGTAGATGTGATTAATGCATACCTTGGGTATGCTGCACGCATTTGCTCAAACACCAACAGTCTGTAATCAGTCAAAGAAATTTCACTGTTGTGCTTTGTTGCTTGTTTATTTGGCCATGTTCTTCATATATCCCTTTCTATAGGTACAGATATATATGTCACCAGAAAGGGTATGATGACATTGCCTATTTTTTCATAGAGATCCTCTTTTAGAAAAGGATTCTCCTCACTTGGTAATTTCTAACTTTATTGCTCAGCAATAGTTATGACTGTGATCAGAAGAGCAAGTCACTTAGTTCAATATTCCAAGTCAAGGTAAGAAGCCACCCACAGGGTAGTTTGCCTCTTTTATGCATTCCAACGTAGTTAAGAAAGTGGAAGAAGAGAAAAGAGGTTGAGATCAAACGTATCATTTACTGTCCAAAGTATAGACTGGACTGAATGATGATATACTGAAAACATAAATTAGATATCTTTAGATGGACAAAAAGAAAGTTTATAAAAATATGATATTTATATATCGTATGACTCCTATGGGTTGGGGACAGTCTGTATTCATACTGAATAAGGAGCTCCTGGCCAAACTCAAACACAAAAAAGAAGCATACAGAGGGTAGAAGCAAGATGGATAATCTGAGATGACACAGAGACATTATCTGATCATCCAGTGATGAAGTTAGGGAAGACAAAGTCCAGGTAAAAATGAAGGTAGCAAGGGATGTCAAAGAATGGTTTCTATAAGTGGTTAGGTGACAAAAGGAAGACAAGGGAAAATGTGAGCCCATTGCTGAGAAAGGCAGGGGACCTACTGACACAGGATAGGGAAAAGGCTGAGGTAGTGAGTGCCTTCTTTGCAAGACTGACCTTCAAGATCCCAGGACTCAGGATCTGGGGAAATCCCAGGGGGAAGGGCTGGAGCAGGAAGACGTACCCTTGGTGGACAAGGATCAGGTCAGGGAATGCTTAAGCAAACTGACATACAGAAGTCCATGGGCCCAGGTGGGATGCACCCATGAGTGCTGAGGGAGCTGGCAGATGTGATTGCAAGGCCACTATATAATCTTTGCTGGATTGTGGCAACTGGGAGAACTGCCTGAAGACTGGATGAAAGTAAATGTCACTCCTATCTTCAAGAAGGACAGGAAGGAGGACCTGGGGAACTACAGATTTGTCAGCTTCACTTTGATGCTTGGGAAGGTGTTGAAGCATTTCCAGGCTTATGAAGGGCAAGAAAATCATCAGGAGTAATTGGCATGAATTCACCAAGACTAAGTTATGCTTGACCAACCAGATAAGCTTCTATGATTAAGAGAATGTAGTGGGTTTACATGGCAAGGTTTTGGTAGCAGGGGGCCATAGGGTGGCTTCTGTGAGAAGGATCTAGAAGCTGCCCCATGTTTGGTAAGGGCCCCACTGCTGACCAGAGCTGAGCCAATAAATGATGTTGTTTTGTGCCTCTGTGAGAGCATATTTAAGACAGGGAAAAAAATGCTGCACCACACAGCACCTGGGAGAGTGAGAGGAGTGAGGAACAGCCTTGCAGGTGCCAAGGTCCTTCTTCACTGACCTTGTGCTGGCCCGTACGGGGACTGACTTGGTGTTATCAGCACCACCACAGAGAATAACCTGGTAGATGAGGGGAGAACAGTGGATATTGTCTTTCTGGACTTAAGTAAGGGCACTGACACTGTCTCACATCAGACCCTCAGAGACAAGCTATTGATGTATGGACTGGATGAGCAGACAGTGAGGTGGATTAAAAACTGGCTGAATGGCCAAGGCCAGAGGGTGATGATCATTGGTGTAGAGTCTAATTGGAGTTCAGTAATGAATGGAGTACCCCTGGAGTCAATACTGGGTCCAGTCCTGTTCACATCTTCATTAACAACATGGATGATGAAGCAGAGTGTACCCTCTGCAAATCTGCCGATGGCACAAAACTTCTGGAGTGGTTGATTCACCAAAGAGACATGGACTGGCTGGAAAATGAGCTGAAGGGAACCTTATGAAGTTCAACAAGGAAAGAGTAAATTCGTGCACCTGGGGACAAATAACCCCAAGAAGTAGTTATGCTGGGAGCTAACACACTTGAAAGCAGGCTTGCAAAGAAGGACTTGGGGGTCCTGGCGGACACCAAACTGAACAGAGCCAGTAATGTGCCCTCATTGCAAAGAAATACTTTTAACTATCTTGGGTTGCATGGTTGCATTTGTGGAATGTTGCCAGCAGGTGGGAGAGGTGATCCTTCCCCTCTACTCAGCATCAGTGAAGCCATACCTGAAGTACTGTGTCCTGTTCTGTGCTTTCCTGTGCAAGAGATACATGGAGCTACTGGAGAGAGACCAGCAAAAGTCCACCAAGATGATCAAGGGACTCTAGCACATCTCCTTTGAGGAGAGGTTTACAAGGTTGGAACTGTTCAGCTTGGAACAGAAGAGAAGGCTTGGGGGCATCTCGCCAATGTGTACAAATAACTGAAGGGAGGGTGTAGAGAAAATGGAGCAAGGTTCTTTTCAGTGGTGCCCACTGTCAGGACAAGAGGCACAAAGGCATAAACTGGAACATAAGAGGTTCTGTCTAAACATCACAGAACACTTTTTTTTTTTTTTTTTTTTTTTTTTTTTTTGAGTGGGGACAACTGAGCACTGGAATAGGTTGCCCAGTTGTAGAGTTGTGGAGGTTGTAGTCTTCCTGGTTGGAGATCTTCTAAAAGCTGCCTGTGGTTCTAGGGAACCATCTCTAGGTGTCCCTGCTTGAGCAGAGGAGGGGGTAGGGGGTAGGGATGGACCAGATGCCCTCCAGGGGTCCCTTCCAACCTCAACTATTTTGTAATTCTCTGATTCTTTTCTTGCTTCTTTGCCACTGTCACTCTCACTTAGGAGCTTTAGAAAAATAGATTGGTTTATTTATTCATTTATTTATTTTAGGAGTGGAAGAGGATGAAGATTCTTTAAGTAATGTATTGAAAACTTCAGGATGCATTACTTTATTTGTGTCTGTGCATACAAAACATAGAGGATGGACTCTGGTCCAGAAACTAGGTTCCTCACATTGCTATGAATTATAAAGCCAAATGAGTAATAAGTGAACTTGTTTTGACGTGGTGGAATCTGAGTCTCTGATCTGAACCTGATCAACTGATATAGAAATACAAGAGTCTGGACTATATTATATAGCCTGTAATTCATTTTACCATATTAATTGAGGTGGAGATAAATTTGTACCTTGTTTTTTTCAAACAAGAAGCAACTGGGTACTCTGTAGTTTTCACAGGCTGCCTCTGAATGTGATTCAGCCTGTGCAGATGGCCTGCACAGGGATGACACATCACTTAAGTCTCAATTAGCTCCTCACTGCAGAATTTAAATGGGATTACGTGATAAATAAAACCTTGCTGGCACTGTCTGAAAATAGATGATCCAGCAGTTTAAGTATTTTATCTTTTTTAGAAAATTTAATGATACTGGAAAGTAGTCTTTTC